>NC_062568.1:83950000-85232500 GCF_022837055.1 Prionailurus viverrinus
TAATTTTTTGAGGGAACTGCATGCTGTTTCCATAGTGGCTGTACCAGTTTAGAGTCCCATCAACAGTATATTAGGGTTCCCATTTCTCCATATCCTTGCCAACACTTATTTTTGTCTTTTTGATAATAGTTAATCTGATTGGTGTGAGGCGATATGTCATTGTGGTTTTGATTTGCTTTCCCCAATGGTTAGTGATGTTAAGCAGCTTTTCATGTGCCTGTTGGCCCTGTACATGTCTTTTTTGGAAAAATGTATATTCAAGTCCTATGCTCATCTTTTAATCAAGTTTATTTTTTTATATCAAGTTGTGTAAATTTTTTATGTATCGTGGATATTAATCTTTTATTGGATGTATGATTTGCAAATATCTACTCCCATTCAGTAGGTGGCCTTTTTATTTTGTTGATGGTTTCCTTTGCTACACAAAAAGTATTTTTAGTTTGATCTGGTCTCATTTGTTTATTTTATGTTTTTATTGCCCTTGCTTGAGGATACTGGTTCAAGAAATATTGCTAAGACCTATCCAAGAGTTTGCTGCCTATGTTTTCTTCTAGAAGTTTTATAGGTTTAAGTCCTACATTCAAGTCTTTAATCCATTTTGAATTTATTTTTATATAAGGTGTAAAATAGTGGTCCTGTTTTCCTTCCTTCCTTCCTTTCTTTCTTTCTTTCTTTCTTTCTTTCTTTCTTTCTTTCTTTCTTCACGTAGGTGCCCAGTTTTTCAAACACCACTTATTGAAGAGGTTGTCTTTTCCCCCTTGTATAGTCTTGCCTCCTTTGCTATAGATAAATTGATCATATATGTGTTGGTTTACTTCTGGGCTTTCTATTCTATTTAATTGATCTTTGTGCCTGTTTTTGTGCCAGTTCTGTACTGTTTTGATTACTATAGCTCTGTAGTATAGTTTGAAATCAGGGACTATACCTCCAGCTTTGTTCTTCTTTCTCCAGATTGCTTTGGCTGTTTGAGGTCTTTTGTGATTCCATGTAAATTTTAGGGTTCTTTGTTCTAGTTCTGTAAAATATGTCATTGGTACTTTGATGGGGTTTGCATTGGTTCTGTAGATTGCTTTGGGTAGTATGAACATTTTAACTATTAATTTTTCCAATCCAGGAGCACAGTGTATCTTTTTATTTGTTTCTGTCATCTTCAGTTTCTTTCATCAGTATGTCTTAAGTGAAAGAATACAGGTATTTTACCTCCTTAGTTAAATTTATTCATAGATACTTTAGTCTTTTTTATGCAATTATAAATGAGATTGTTTTCTTAATTTCTTAATTTCATTAGTGTTTAGAAATGCATCCAACTTTTGTATATCAATTTTGTATTCTGCAACTTCACTGAATTCATTTATTAGTTCAAAGAGGTATATGGTTAAGTCTTTAGGGTTTTCAGTATACAGTATCAAGTCATCTACAAAGAGTGAGTTTTTCTCCTTCTTTCCAATTTGGATGCATTTTATTTATTTTTCTTGACTAATTGCTCTGGCTAGGACTTCCAATAACATGTTGAATAAAAGTGGTGAGAGTGGGCATCTTTGTCTTGTTCCTGCTCTTAGAGAAAAAGCTTTCAGCAATTCAGTATTGAGTATGATGTTAGATGTAGCTTTTTCATAGATGTCCTTTATTATATTGAGATACTTTCATTCTATATATACATTGTTGAGAGTTTTTATCATAAGTGGATGTTGAATTTTATCAAATGCTTTTTCTTCATCTCTTGAGATGATCATGATTTTTATATTTAATTTTGTTTATGTAGTATGTCTTGTTGATTGATTTGCAAATGGTGAACCATCCTTGTATCCCTGGAATAAATGCCACTTGCTCATGATGTATGATCCTTATTATGTATTGTTTAATTTGGTTTGCTAATGTTTTGTTGATGATATTTGCATGCATACTTATCAGTGATACTGAACTGTACTTTTCTTTTCTGTGGGTGTGTAGTGTCTTTGTTTAGTTTGGTTATGATGGTAATCCTGGCCTTGTAAAATTAGTTTGGAATCATTCCTTCCTTTTCAATTTTTTGGAATAATTTTTGAGAAGAATAGGTATTAAATGTTTGATAAAATTTATCTGTGAATCCATCTGGACGTAGGCTTTTGTTTATTTGGAGTTTTTAATTATTTATTCGATTTCATTTCTTGTAATCATTTTGTTCAGATTGTCTCTTTCTTTGTTATTTAGTCTTGGAAGGTTGTATGTTTTTAGCAACTTATCCATTTCTCCTAGGTTTTCCAGTTGGTTGCCATATAGTTATTTTAGTATTCTCTTATTCTTCGTATTTCTGTGGTATCATGTGTTAGTTCTCTTATTTCTGATTTTACTCTTTGGGTTTTCTGCCTTTTTTACCCCTTTCTGAGTCTGGCTAGAGGCTTATCAGTTTTGTTTATTTTTTCTAAGAACCAGCTTTTAGTTTTATTATTCTTTTCCATTGTTTTTCAGTCTCTTTCATTCATTTCTTCTCTTTATTATTACGATCTTTATTATTTCTTTTCTTCTACTAACTTTTGGATTGCTTTGTTGTTTTTCTAGTTCATTTAGGTGTGAGGTTAGATGGTTTATTTGGGGTTTTTCTGTTGTTGTTTCTTAAAGTAGGCCTTTACTCTATGAGCTTCCCTCCTAAAGCCACTTTTGCTGTATCCCATAGATTTTGAAAATTCTGGTTTCCATTTTCATTTGTCTTCATGTAGTTTTAAATTTTAATTTTTTTCTTTGATTTCTTTATTGAGCATTGGTTGTTTAGTAGCATGTTGTTTAGCTTCCACATGTTTATTTTTTTTTTTTTTCAGTTTTCTTCTTGTAATTGATTGCTAGTGTCATATCATTGTGGTCAGAAAAGATATTTGATGTGATTTCATTCTTTTGAAGTTTATTGAGACTTCTTTTGTGGCCTAACATACGGTCTATTCTGGAGAATGTTCCATGTGTACTTGAAAAGAATGTGTATTCTGCAGTTTTTGGATGAATTGTTTTGTATATATCAAGTCTATCAGGTCTGGCGTGTCACTTAAGGCAAAAGTTTCTTTATTGATTTTCTGTCTGAATGATTTATTCATTGGTGTAAGTGGGGTATTAAAGTCCCCTACTATTATTGTATTGCTGTCAATTTCTCCCTTTATGTCTATTAATATTTGCTGTATATATTTAGGTGCTTCTATGTTGGGTGCATAAATATTTACAAATATCGTATCCTCTTGTTGTATTGTATTTTATCACTATGCAATGTCCTTCTTTGTCTTTTGTTACAGTCTTTGTTTTCAAGTGTATTTTGTCTAATGAAAGTATTGCTTCTCTAGCTTTCTTTTCATTTCTATTTTCACATAATAGAGTATCTTTTTTTTAGGTTCACTTTTAGTCTCTGTATGTCTTTGGATCTGAAGTGAGTCTGGTAGGCAGAATAATATAAATGGGTATTTGTTTTTGTTTTTGTTTTATCTATTCATCTGCCCTATGACTTTTGACCATTTCATTTAAAGTAATTATTGATAGATATGCACTTATGACATTTTGTTAATTGTTTTCTGGTTGTGTTTGTGGTTCTTCTCTGTTTCTTTCTTCTTCTCTTAGTCTCTTCCCTTGTAGTTTGATTGTATTTTTAGTGTTATGTTTTGGTTCTTTCCTCTTTATTTGTGTATATATTGTAGGTTTTTGGTTTGCAGTAACCATGAGGTGTGTATGTATGTGTGTGTGCATGTCTGTGTGTTGCTAGTTGTTAGTTGCTTAAATTTGAATGCATTCTATAAGCATTATATTTTTACTTCTTCCCCATTTGGTTTTATGTTTTTGATGTCATATTTTGCATCTATTTATTTTGTACATTCTTTCACTACTTATTATAGTGGTAGTTGATTTTACTGTTTTGTCGTTTAACCTTCACACTGGCTTTTGAAGTGGCTGGCCCACTGCCTTTACCATATATTTGCCATTTACTAGTGAGATATTTTTCATTCATATATTTCCTTATTTTTAGCTATGGCCTTTTCTTTTCCACCTAAAGAAGACCCTTTAACATTTCTAAGATTAGTTCTGTGGTGATGAACTCCTTTACTTTTGTTTGTCTGGGATCTCTATCTCCACTTCAATTCTGAATGATAATCTTGTTATCAAGATTGTCTAAGATTTTTCCCTTTCAGCTCTTTAAATACATACTGGCACTTCCTTTTGACCTGCAATGTTTCAGCTGAAAATGAATTGATTTCTTGGGGTTTCCCTGTATATGAGTATTTTTTTCTCTTGCTGCTTTTAAGGTTCTTTATCATTAACTTTTGCCATTTTATCTATAATATGTTTTGATGTAGATATATTTGTTTCTGTATTTGTTTTTTTAATGAACATTTTTAAAGTTTATTTATTTATTTTGAGACAGAGAGAGAGAAGGAGAGCACAAATGAGGAGGGAGTGGCAGAGAGAGAGGGAGAGAAAGAATCCCAAGCAGGCTCTATGTTCTCAGCACAGAGCCCAATGCAGGGTTCGATCCCACTAACAGTGAGATAATGATCTGAGTGGAAATCAAGAGTTGGATGCTTAACTGACAACCACCTACGTGCCCCTGTGTTTGCTTTTATTTGTTTGTTTTGGTGTAGAACTCTTTGGATTCATCTTGTTTGAGACTGTGTTTTCTGGACCTGACTGTATGCTCTCTTCCTCATGTTAGGGATGTTTTCAGTTATTATTTCTGAAAAATAATAATTGAATGATAAGATAATAATAAGTAAATAATAATAATAATAATAATAATAAATAAAATAATTTTAAAAATAAGTTTTTTGCCCCCTTATCTCTCTTCTCCTCCTGGGGCCTCTATAATGTGAATGTTAGCATGCTTAATATCCCAGAGGTCCCTTAAGCTATATTCATTTGAAAAAATTCTTTTTTTTTCCTTTTGCTGTTCTGATTATGTGATTGGGTAATATACACTATTCTATCTTCCAGATGACTGGTCCATTTTTCTGTATCATCTAATTTGCCACTGATTCCCTCTAGTGTATTTTTCATTTAAGGTGTTGTATTCTTCAACTCTGATTGGTTATTCCTCATGTTTTCTAAGTCTTCATTGAAGTTCTCACTGTGTTTTTGTATTTTTCTTGCAAATTTGTAGAACATCTTTATGCTCATTACTTTGAACTCTTTATTAATTAGATTACTTATTTCCAGTTGATTAGGTTTTTTTTTTTTCCTGGTGTTTTCTCTTGTTCTTTCATTTAGAACATATTCCTGTGTCTCCTCATTTTTTTTGACTTCCTGTATTTATTTCTATGAATTAGGTGGAATAGCTGCCACTCCTGGTCTTGAAGAAGTAACCTTGTATAGGAGCATCCTCTGTGTAGACTGCGTATGCCTGGCAGCTTTGGCACATCCGCTTGAATCAGCATAGGCTAAAGGGTTCTCAGGGCACACTGTGCCAGGACTACGTTGGTGGGATAGCCGGAGCTGTAACAGGTGTGGATTAGGGGATTCTGGAGCACACTGCACCTGTGTTGGGATGACTGAGTTGGACACAGGCCAGGGGGCTCCTAGAACACATTATGTTGGAGCAGTCTTCTCAGGATGACTAGAGTTGTTGCAAGCATGGCAGGAAGGTCGGGAGCGTGGTCTGCTGGGGCCTCTCAGCAAGGACAGCTGGAGTTGGTGTGGTCCAGGGGCCAGGGGCACACTGAGGCATTCCTAGCTGGTCAGCTAGAGTCCCTGTACTCTGCTACCCTCTGTGATATCAAATTGGAGGCAGAATATAAAAAACAATGTTGCTGGTGCCTCTAACCCCAGTAAGAATTCCAGTAATTCCCTCTCCATTTGGTTGATGCTCTAGGGTTAATGAATAGATTGTCTTCCCTTATAGTCTAGTTGCCCTTTAAGCCACTGTTTCTTTGCTTTGCCCCACTGTGGGCAGGCCTACATGTTGGCCCATCAGTGATATCCCTTACTAAGGCAGGTCACTGCATTGGGGATGGGGTTCTCTTTGTTACTGCATTATTGTCTTTCCTACCCTTCTCTGTGTGGTTTCTCTACATTTGATGTGCAAAAGCTATTCAATCAGCCCTCAGTTCTTCTTCAAGAGGAATTACTCTATTTATAGGATTAAATTTGAAGTGTCTGTGGAGGTGAGTTCAGAATCTACCTATATTGCCATCTTGAAACTAATAATACTTTTGATTCTACAATAGCAGTTATGATAGTGTACATGATTTAAACTCAGGCAATTTGACTTCAGAGTCCATGGTTTTTATCAATGCAGATTATTGCTTCTTTGGAATATTAACACTAAACCTTCTTAAACTTAGATCTCTGAAGTTATCACAGACTCTCTGAGAGTCCATTTTTTTAAGGACTATTTTTATAAACTTTTATTTTAGAATATAAACCTAAATGTACATTGTCACAAACTGAACATGTCCATGTAATATCACCAAATTCTAAGACTCAACAAAAGGCAATTGTTATCTTGATGTAACAGCCCAGATGAGTTTTCCCTGGTTTGATACATGAAATAAATGTAATCATACAGTATAAGATGTGATTTCTTTAAATGTTTATAAGAACATATGTCTGTTTTAGAAAGTTGATCATTGCCTTTTTAATGTAATTAATTTATTTATTTTTAGAGAGAGACCGAGCAGGGAAGGGGCAGAGAGAGAGACTCCCAAGGGGTTCTCACGATGTCAGTGCAGAGCCTTATGCAAGGCTCTAACTCACAAAATGTGAGATCATGACCTGAGTCCTAAATCAGGAGTCGGACATTTAAGCAACTGAACCCTGGAAACTCTAGCATTTAAAAAAATTATAATACTTATTTATTGTTGAGAGACAGTGAGAGGCAGAGCATAGCAGGAGAGGGGGAGAGAGAGATACAGAATCTGAAGCAGGCTCCAGGCTCTGAGCTGTTTGTTAGCACAGAGCTCGACGCAGGGCTTGAACTAATGAACTTCAAGACTATGACCTGAGCTGAAGTCCAACACTCAACCAACTGAGCCACCCAGGCACCCCTGGAAACTCTATCATTTTAAAATGGATTTTTATGTACCATTATGTATTTTAATTTAACTTTTTTTTCTATAGTAAGTAACTAACTGACCCACTAGTGTTTATTGAACGATTATTTACTTGCTCATTATTTAATAATTTAGAAAACGGAAGAATCCTCAAAGGAAAAAAAATCTCTCTTGATTGGAAGATCTTTACAGCATAATGTCATTTGGTTATAATTCAATTGATAAATTTTAAATGATTATGGTTTTATTTACACTTTCATTTTTTTCTCAAAAATTTCTAGAACTAAATATCCTGTTCTTATTTAATTGTTTTTGATGGTTTTCTTTTGTAACCAGGTAAAGAATAAAGGCTATGATTAACTTTAAAGCCATGACTCTGCAGTGGGAGTAGCTGACACTACTAACTGATGCTTTAGGATGCTCTGGTGGTTAAGAGCCTTATATAAGTGGCATCTCCTTTAGCTCTTCCACAATCCTATGAACACAGGAATAGTACACTACTGGCATAACAAGTGAGGAAACTGAGCCTTTGAGCTAATAGCACTACTAGGATACGAGAGAGAGTAGAAATTGAAAGTCAGGTTTGTCTGATCCAGAGCCAGCCCGGTGCCTAATTTGCATATTTGTGCACTGATACTCAAGTACCATCATTGCAGCTTCCCACATTCATAAGTGATTTGGTAGAAAATAGAAGGGATTTTTGAAGGGCTGCAATCTCCTAACCTTCAAAACTGAAAGCCACTCTATGCTTTCTTGAAATTATTATATTCAATATAATTCATATTCAAAACAATCATATGCATTCAACATAATCAATAGGCAAAAAAGTTTATTCATAAATAACAATAATATCACCATACTTTTAAATATTTACATAACTGGAAAATTCATATCATTAGCATTTTTATATTTAATTATTATTTTTTTTTTTTTCTGAAATTTATTGACAAATTGGTTTCCATACAACACCCAGTGCTCATCCCAAAAGGTGCCCTCCTCAATACCCATCACCCACCCTCTCCTCCCTCCCACCCCCCATCAACCCTCAGTTTGTTCTCAGTTTTTAACAGTCTCTTATGCTTTGGCTCTCTCCCATTCTAACCTCTTTTTTTTTTTTTTTTTTCCTTCCCCTCCCCCATGGGTTCCTGTTAAGTTTCTCAGGATCCACATAAGAGTGAGACCATATGGTATCTGTCTTTCTCTGTATGGCTTATTTCACTTAGCATCACACTCTCCAGTTCCATCCACGTTGCTACAAAAGGCCATATTTCATTTTTTCTCATTGCCATGTAATATTCCATTGTGTATATAAACCACAATTTCTTTATCCATTCATCAGTTGATGGACATTTAGGCTCTTTCCATAATTTGGCTATTGTTGAGAGTGCTGCTATGAACATTGGGGTACAAGTGGCCCTATGCATCAGTGCTCCTGTATCCCTTGGATAAATTCCTAGCAGTGCTATTGCTGGGTCATAGGGTAGGTCTATTTTTAATTTTCTGAGGAACCTCCACATTGCTTTCCAGAGCGGCTGCACCAATTTGCATTCCCACCAACAGTGCAAGAGGGTTCCCGTTTCTCCACATCCTCTCCAGCATCTATAGTCTCCTGATTTGTTCATTTTGGCCACTCTGACTGGCGTGAGGTGATACCTGAGTGTGGTTTTGATTTGTATTTCCCTGATAAGGAGCGACGCTGAACATCTTTTCATGTGTCTGTTGGCCATCCGGATGTCTTCTTTAGAGAAGTGTCTATTCATGTTTTCTGCCCATTTCTTCACTGGGTTATTTGTTTTTTGGGTGTGGAGTTTGGTGAGCTCTTTATAGATTTTGGATACTAGCCCTTTGTCCGATATGTCATTTGCAAATATCTTTTCCCATTCCGTTGGTTGCCTTTTAGTTTTGTTGGTTGTTTCCTTTGCTGTGCAGAAGCTTTTTATCTTCATAAGGTCCCAGTAATTCACTTTTGCTTTTAATTCCCTTGCCTTTGGGGATGTGTCGAGTAAGAGATTGCTACGGCTGAGGTCAGAGAGGTCTTTTCCTGCTTTCTCCTCTAAGGTTTTGATGGTTTATATTTAATTATTTTTAGAAAAAGAACTTTGGAAAACATTTTATGATATAAGGTAAGAAAACTGCATATAGCTTTATTTTCTAAACAGAACTCTGATTATCTGGTGGATATTTACAACTTAATTTTATTAAATGCATAGATTTTTCAATACAGAGATGTAATTACGTACTATTCATCTTTTACCTGAAAATTTGCATTCAGTAGTGGTTTAGTTGGAAGTTTGGAATGTTTAATTACTGTTTGTTTGTTTGTTTGTTTGTTTTATTTTATCAGTTGGATACATGTCTTCTTCAAATAAATCCATTCTCTTTTAACTTCCATCCCTGCTTCCATCTCTCACTTTCTTTCCCTTCTTCCTTGTCTGGTTCTCTTAGTGATATATAAACACAGACACACATATGCACACATCACACCCAAATAGATCTTTTTTTCTACCTTGCAAATGGTTATATGATTGAGATTACCTTGAATTTAACATTTACTCTCTTGTTGATCTTCTTTCCCCCTATATCCCACTTTCCTTCTTATCCATCTCTAGATTTTTGTTGTTGTTAGTCACTATCTATATTCACTTTCAAATACCTTTAACTCTCTTTCCAATCTCCCCATCTGTTATAACTTCTACCTGAAAATTGTCTTAAATTTTGCCTGCACCAAGCAGCTGATGTTATTTGGGAAAAAAAAAATGTATGAAACCTTGCTGCCTGGACTCATTTCATATTTATGGCCACAGATACTGAACGGACCCTCAATATTGCTCGGTACTCAACCATCTTCTCTAAATAAATTTATCTTTGCACTTTAAAAAAATAATGTTTGTTTGTTTGTTTATTCATTTATTTATTTTGAGAGAGGGACAGAGTGTGAGCAGGGGAGGGGCAGAGAGAGAGGGAGTCACAGAATCCAAAGGAGGCTCCAGGCTCCGAGCTGTCAGCGCAGAGCCCAGTGCGGGGCTCGAACTCACAAACCATGAGATCATGACCTGAGCTGAAGTCAGATACTTAATCTACTGAGCCACCCAAATGCCCCTATCTTTACACTTTTTAAGTTAACTCTGCCAGGTTTTCCCTACTTTCCTACATCATCTACACTCACCTACTGAGCCTGTCCAATCATTACCATTAAAGAATACGCCCTTGTGGGTAACTCTAATATTCTGGATCTTATTTTCTTTCTCTCATATTTTGTCTCTACTCTCAAGGGTTTCATTCTAGCCATTATTCTCTTAGTTTTTCTAAGTATCTCTGTGGGATTTTTTGTTTCAGCACACAGGCCTACTGTAGACCATCTTAAAGAAAAACAACTGTTCCTTCATGTCATAACTCTCATTTCTTTGCTCTCCTACTTAGTTGTACTAAAAAAAAAGTCTATACTCTGTATATTTTCTTCCCTCACTCACTTCTATTTATCTCCTTAATTCACTCTGATAGGGCTCTAGCTTTCAGAACTTAACTGAAAAGTCTTAATGAAACTGAAGAGTCTTAACTGAAAACTCTTAATGAAAATGACTCAGAGTTTTTCAAGTCAGTGGTCAGGTCTCTACCCTTATCTTAGTGGACATCTTAACAGCAATTAAATCAGGTGATATTTCCCTCTTTCTTGAAACTTTTTGTTTTATAATCCCCATGACATGACACTAACTTGGTTTTGTGTTTACCTCTTTGGTCGTTCTCTTTTTAGTTTTTCTAATTTTTTTAGAAATTGCTTTGACCTACAAGATTTCTATATGTTCAAGTAACCCAGGCTTTCTCCCAGTCCCCTTCCCAGTTATCTTTCCCTTGCTTCATTCTTTCCATAAGTGATAGCATTAGACCACAGTTCTCTATGTAATACATTGATGATTCTAAAATTTATATACCAAAGCTGGACCTTATACCTTAGAGTCAGATTCAGTATCCACTGCCTCACTGAGGTCTCCACTTGTATGAAGAATAAACTTCCAAAACTAACATGAAGAAAGAATATAGATACCCAAGCCCTAAATATCATCTCCTCCACAAGCTCTTCTCATTTTAGGAGTTGGGGCAATTACCCTCTAATTCAAGATAAGGCTGAAGGTACATCATTGATTCTTTCCTTCCTTCTTGCTCTATAACCTTGCTATTAGTAAGTGTCATTGGCTGTATCTTTAAAATGCATCCCTGATTTTACCATTTATCAACTTTTCCACTGCTGCAATTATAGACCAAGCCACCATGGTGTTGTCTGGATTACATATGCAACTTCTTAACTACAATCCCTGCTTTCTTGCTTGACTCCCTACAACCCATCATTGATAATACTATCACTAATCTTCTAAAATATGAATTAAATAATTTCATCTGCATAAGATCTTTCTGCATAAGATCTTTCTGCATAAGATCTCTCCACTCTCACTTAGAGAAAGATATGAGGTTGTACTTTGGCTCCAATATCATATCCTTCCATTATCCTCTTTATTCTGTGTCATTTATTAATTCCTGAGGCTCCTGCCACTGATCTTGTTTCTGCTCGGAATATTCATTCTCCAAATATTTTCATGGGTGCCTGCCCCTCTTCATCTTCATAACAAAGCTCAAATATTGCCTTCTGATCACCTCCAAACAAGTAGCTGGTCCACCAATTACATCTACTAAATTACTTGTTTCATCAATAAGACCATTTGTAATTGAAGTTATTTATTTATCATATTTGTTGTGTGTTTCCGGCCCTTCACCTAAAAATCGATAAACTCTTTGATGGCGAGAACTCTATTTCTAGTTCAGCCCTGTTTCACCAATGCGTAGTACACTGTCTAGAACATAAGAAATACTCAATAAATTTAATTTCTTGACTGACTGGAATGAAGTAGATTTGTTATTTCTGGTATTTTTTTAATTAAAAATTCCATCTTTACTCACAGTCTTCCAGAAAATAAGATATTAATTGCCTTTTCTTTCCGGTACTTACCTAATTTTGCTTTTGCTAACAAAGGCTCTAATAATTTGCTTTTGTGAATATTTTGTTCATGGAGTACTAGTTGAGTGACAAAATTATGTGTTTTAAAATAGTAGAATTTCATAAGGAAGACACAAGTCTAGAGTTAGATATGAATCTATGAGCTGGAAGCCCAGAATCCAATATGAACTTAACAATGGCTTGTTTTATGGTAGAGAGAAGTTACTTTACCTTCCTGTAATTGTTTCTCCTCTAATCTATAATATAGATTCAGTATCACCCAGTTCCCAACCTCACAGAAAGAGATGCTTTAGGATTAATTAGTGTCTGTAAGATTCTTTGATTTTACTTTGAAATGTGTCATTAAAGTAGCAAAAAATAATTTGCACATTACTATAATTAGGATTTTTTTTTCCATCTCTTACTGCTAGTTTACACTGTCAATATTAAAGACTAATAAACAACATTGGTGTACCGAGGATGGGGGGTAGAAGCAATCACTTCCTTGTGCAGGCAATAAGGGAAGGGATAGTCTATAGAGAATTAAAAATAGAATAAAGTTGGCTAAAAGTTAGCCTTTTTTTATTATCAATTTGTACTAGCAATTCTGAACAATGGCAGGGATAGAACATTCTTCCCTGAAAATCTTTTTTGATCTAACAGACAATTGCCACAGATACAGCAGTTTTAATAATATAAACTTAAGCTTCATATTTTATGCCAATTTAATATATATTGTAATCTATATGGAAGTTAATATGGAAAACTCCCAGTTATGTAGTGAGACAAAGCTACACCTATATATTCATTTTGAAAATGAGCTCTTGTTAGCTCAAAATCAATCTAACTCCCCGCAGGGGAGGGGCAGTTTGAATGTGCTACATGTGGTTACACATTGTTGCATTTAAACAATAGATTTGAAATAAACAATAGTAGCACAGAATTGTCAATGGGAAGTGAAAGAATTTGACTTTTGTCAATTCTACTCTTCTCTATGACCTCTTGGAATTTTTTGTTTGTTTGTTTAAAATGTTTCAACTATGAAGACAATTGAAAGCTAGAACTAGCTTCCATAAAACAATATGTAAGATTTCAAAAAGGTGTAAATCTAATTAATACACATTAAAAATTGCTTTTCTGCACTGTAATATTTATTTTTTAATTGTTATGATCATTTGATTTTATCAAAAATTCAGTAACAGAACATTTTTACTATGTCTTTTGGCCACTATTATTTGTTTTATTTCAAGATTATTGTTAAAAATAATTTTGTTTATAGAGAAAGAATATAAAAAATAATCCACTGTAGACATCTGATATTTTAGGTATACCACTCACACACACACACACACACACACACACACACACACACATACATTTATGTATTTCATTTAATATCACTTTTTCTCTATGAAATTCTCCCAATTGCATATACATTTGTCTTCTTGCTAATCACCAGTTTTTAGTTTTCAAATCTAGAGAAAAAAAATGAAGTCTTTCAAATCATTATGATTAATCAATGTCTTACACTTGTATTAAGTTTAGAATAAACATATATCAGTAAAAGTGAGGACCAGTTCCATTTTTTCCTTTGCCTTATAAACTTAATAAATACTGATTTTTGACATTAAAAAATGAGTTCATTACTTTCTCATCCTGATTTACTTCCTCTTATTTACAATAATGGCAAATCTTTTGAGGTGTTTTTTTTTTAACGTTTATTTTTTTTATTTTTGAGACAGAGAGAGACAAAGCATGAACGGGGGAAGGTCAGAGAGAGGGAGACACAGAATCTGAAACAGGCTCCAGGCTCTGAGCTGTCAGCACAGAGCCCGACACGGGGCTTGAACTCACGGACCGCGAGATCATGACCTGAGCCAAAGTCGGCTGCTCAAACGACTGAGCCACCCAGGCGCCCCTCTTTTGAGGTGTTTAAATCACATGGCTAGATCTGATCTGATTATTATTAGGTTTGCAATTATCTATACCTATAAATATGATTGAAATATGTATAAAGAAGTGCTGATCACATTGTCATCATTAGATACATATTAAAAACAAAAACAAATAATAAAAACAGTGTAAATGGATACCCTAAATACCTGAAATTATCCATGATAAATTGTCATGTTTTCCAATATTATCACCTAAAATTATCCTTCAATGGACATTATTATATAGTTGGTTAACTAGGTTACACCATCTGGTTTTGCTACATATTATAATACTTGATTTTTCTTTTCTCATCTTACTCTTATAAGGAAAAAAAAAACATCTGTCTTTTAATGTAATACAATTTCAATACAATAATCTCTTCTTTCAAATGGTTAGTCTTCTCTATTCCTGCCCATCACTGGGGGATTGAGTTCGTTCTCTAATATTTTGTTTTGGCTTGTATCAGTGTGTTGGAAAAATCTGTGATGCATTTTCTGCTGCATGAAAGAAGAAAGAAAGAGAGAAAGTAAGAAAAAGAAAGAAATTCCTTAGTGCATTTATACTGTGAGCAAGTCATATAGTAAGAGCTCAGTGAATATCTATATACTGGATGGATACATATAGCCTAGAAAATGTATTCAGAGGTCAGTTACATTAGTCACTTTGCTCACTCTTTTCCTGACCATCATAGCACATTCTCAAGGCACAATCTAGAGTGAGTATCTGAAGCCGAAGAAGGCTGCCAACAGCATGCCTATGCAATTCCATTCGCTTCTTCTCCATCTCTGTGTGACTTAAGGAAAAATAAGTTTTTGGACTTAGAAGGTTCCTGGCAGGTAACAGATGGAACACTCAAGTTCTTATAATTTGAAAAGATTATTTATAAAGGGATTACTGAGAAAGGGATTATTTAAAAATGTAAAATTTTAATGTAATAATTAAAATAAATTGGGTTATATTTAAAACTAGAACTATTATAATAGTTTAAATTTGTTTTTAAAATGTATGTAGAATACATAAAGTTAATAATATTTAAACCTTTTTAAAAAATGTTTTATTTTTATCTTTAAGAGAGAGTGAGGGGGAGAGAGCCAGCACTAGCAGGGGAGGGGCAGAGAAAGGGGGAGACACAGTATCCGAAGCAGGATCCAGGCTCCGTCTGAGCTGTCAGCACAGAGCCCAATGTGGGGCTGGAACTCAAGAACCATGAGATCATGACCTGAGCTGAAGTCAGATGCTTCACTGACTGAGCTACCCAGGTGTTACAAAGTCAGTAATCTTTCATTTGCAACATGATTTTGATTTTAGGAAGTTATTTAGTAAAGTTTCCCCGTAATTAAATGGAAATGGTCATTTCTGAACTTCCCAGGTTTGCCATGAGAAAATGAAATAATCTATGTATTAAATTGCTTTGAAACTATAAAGATTTATATTGAAGGAGAGGATGATAATGTGGTGTATATTATAACTGTTATTTTGAAGGTAAGGATTTATTTATGAGGCACCTGGGTGGCTCAGTCAGGTAAGTGTCTGACTGTTGATTTTGGCTCAGGTCATGATCTCAGGATTGTCAGTTGTGAGATCGAACCCTTCTGCGCTGGGCATGGAGCCTGCTTAAGATTCTGTCTTTCCCTCTCCCTCCCCCTGCTTACATTCACTCTCTCTCTTAAAATAAAGGTAAGGATTTATTTAAAAATATTAGCTCACACATGCAACTTTTGAGGAACATGCATTGTGTAACTGGAAGGATAACAAGATTGCTAATTTTCATCTACAAAAAACAAGTCACACAGTTTTAGAAGTCAGATTATGATGGAAGAGCTAATGACTCTTTTCAAAGGAATACTTTCATTATTTTGGTTGAATAATTATATCCTGTGTCCACCATTAATTCTATTACTTTGACTTGTGGACAGTACATGCCACATTGTGGTTACTTTTTCTTGACAAGCATCAGTTTATTAATGCATATAGTTTTCCAAATCAATTGGAGTTGAACTAAATCAGTCAATCACCGATGTAAGTCACAAAAAAATATTCTGGCACTTGGAGACAGCAAACTATATGTCACACAAATTGCCCCATGTAATTCTAGGGAGCGTGTTCATCTGCTCAAGTATTATCACGGAGACATCCCAGGATGTACTTTATACTTCTCAGCCCAGTAAGACATTTGACTGCACAGTCAGTACAATGCTGCACAGGCAGGGGGTAGGGATTTCACTTAAAATGCAGGGAGTTGTCAATGGAAACTCAGGGGGTGGCCAGATACCCACAGCGTATCAGGGCAAAGCTGAAGTGTTCTTGGAAATGAAATCCATGTCTGAGGTGCAGTGTCATATTTTGATATTATTCTCTATTTTTGTTATCAAGAAGGAGCTCTTCTGTTTTACTTTTAATTTTCCAAAAACAAAAACAAAAGAACTTGAAAACAAATGAGGGGGAAAAAATAAACTTAATGAAGCCTAGGTCTACAAAGTAGATTATTTGCCTGTATTTTTCAGAAGTACAGAGACAAGTCCAATTTATAGCAGTAAAGGAGTGTTGTAATTGGAAATGTTTCAAACGCTAGCTCTCACCTGAATCCCAGAGGCCCAGAGTGTTTATAGAGAGTGCTGCATGCTCAGCTCTCATTTATAAACTTGGCAATTTCTTCTAACAGAAAAGTAGGCAAAGAGGCAGGTGTATGATTCCGATTGCCTGGAGTTTATTTAAATAGTCTATTTACTTTTCTGTTGAATGTAATAAAAGATATTTACCACAGCATATGCCACATGACAGGGCACTTTTGATGTCTTAGAAATTGTTATGTTTTGGGGAGAGACAGACTTTGGGAACTAAATCTTCATTAAATCTGTGATTTAACTAGCAGGTTTCGTCGGCGTGCAAGCAGTCTCAATTAAAGCTAGATGAAAGCGTTTTATTAGCGTGTCTCTTTAGATTTCAAAGAAATAGTATCTGCACCACCACCCTCCATAGATTAGAATGAAATAATTTCAGCTTCAGCTTAGCATCAATATTTTTGAGAAGGTGATTCTTTTTGAGTAATTCATTCGGCTCTCATAAATCATGAACACACACATGGTAGTGATGGAGGACAATTTGGCTAACACATTTCTGTGCTGAAGGCTGTGGCCTGATAATAATGCAGTTGGACAGTGGGCTTCAACCATTATTTGAATAGACTACACTAAGGCAATAAATTATTTTCATTTTGAAATGACAGGGTTGCACATCTTCCACGCTGTGCCTCACCTGGTTGTTGTTATCACAAACCCCTTTATTCTCTAACAAATTATGGCAAATGGAAAGGGCTCTATAGTGATGACATTCAGGTAATATCTCCTGATAATAAGGATGTAACACTTGCTGCCACAACAAATGTACTTCCTGCTGGTATTTTTTATGTGATGTTGCCTGCCGTTTTGCTCATTGCCCTTAGATGCAGGAGGCTTTCGTATATGGTCTGACAGGTGGACAAAGATAATATATCCTGTGAAGCACTTTTAATGTGAAGAATACATCATCTATCAAATGTGGACTTTAATTGGTTTCATTCTCATTTTCTTCTTCCTGGTATAATTAATCTTCTGCAATTAAGAATGTGTCAGATTGATCATTGACTTTTAAGCAGGAGAATTTACCACCCTAAAACAACGTTAAATATGATATTCTAGCCCAGGAGCCAAAGACTTGACTTCAGTGAGTTTTAGCCAATCTCAGAGACCGCAGAAATATTTTCATAGTATTAAAGTGATTCGGTGCTCTGTTTTTACCACCTGTGGGAGCCCTTTGTAGCTCTGGGCATCCTTCTAGAGGGGTAGTCTGTGCCTAAGACCTGGCTCCCTCACTCCCCACAACCTTTGAGGAAGGGAATGCCAGAAGCAATGGAGGGTAGAGACAGCATATCAAGGATTTGTTTGAACCAGGTAAATGCCATAGCTTGATCAGGAAATCTCAGAAGGGAAGGAATCTGACTTGTGTCATAAGGAAAGGAAATAGAAAAATCAAACAGATCAAGCTAAAAGCTTAACCCCAAAAGCCTGTTTCGAATAAATGTTTTTATTCAGTTAACTTGAAATTGGATAGAATGTGAGATATTTGCATTTAGTGACATGGCCATTTGAATGAGACGTCATCTATGAAATCCCAACTTGTCACAGTGGTTATATTTAGATTCTTATGTACACATATGTGTACATATGTGTGTATGTGTGTGGGCACATGGCATGTGTGTGTGTGTGTGTGTGTGTGTGTGATCCTTTTGGTATATATACAGCTAACAGAAAAAACGAAAACTTTGTTTGAGGAGAGTTTTAGAAATGTGCTGGTCTGTTCTGGATATCTTTGTGAATTATTAGACAAACTAAGCTAAAGTATCCTATTCGTCAAATAAGTCTGGATATTTTAAACCAATAATGAATTTCTTTATATTGGACAGTTTTCTACCTCAAAAAACATCAGTTAGACTTCCTGATGGTTCTTCAACATGTGTCACTTCTGATGTGACACATACACACATATATATAATTGGAATATAGATATAATTTGAATATATATAATTAGAATATATATAAATGGAAATATATAATTAGAATATATATATAAGTGTATATGTAAATAAATAACTAAATATAGATAGATAGATAGATAGATAGATACATATATATAGAGAGAGAGAGAGAAAGAGAGAGAAAGAGAGTTGGGGGGGGAGAGACCTTTCTGTGTTAGTGTAGAGGTAGCACTAGAAGAAGCAAACTCAATTCCTTTTCATACTTTTGAAAAAGATTCTCACATTTTATTCTGACTTTTTCATCTAGTGCAAAGATTAGATATTGCTAACTTGGTCTTATTTGATGATGCAGTATCAGCCCCAAGTAATATTCTCCATGCTGATTTTCACAAAAGTAATCACTTGACAAGCCTAGACATCCCAACAACTGAGTGAGAACCTCAGCTACCTGTTCACTTTATTTTGTGTCCTTCTCCTCCCTTAAAACTTTTAAAAAATATTTCCTTTGCTTTATCTTACATGTTTTTCCTGAATGACCTTTTGAGTTTGTTTGACAAGATTGGACAGCTACTTATACTGAATGGTTTGGATTTTTACTGACCTAAAACCAGAGGACAGAGAGTATATTTTAAGATCTGTCCTCAATTTGGGGTGCCTCTTTGGCTTAGTTGGTTCAGCATCCGAGTTTTGATTTTGGCTGAAGTCATGATGCCAGGGTCGTGAGACTGAGGCCATTGTCAGACGGCTTTGTGTTGCGTGTGGAACCTGCTTGGTTCTCTCTCTCTCTCTCTCTCTCTCTCTCTCTCTCTCTCTCTCTCTCCTTTTGCACCTCACCCCCACTTATGCTCTCTCTCTCTAAAAATAAATTAATTAAGTAAAAAAGATCTATCCTCTCTTTAACTCTTCATGATTTATTGATTTTAAAATAGGGAGTATATAACCTAATAGCATGTAATTTATGGGCCAACTTCATAGGAAATCAGGCAGTGAAGTAGCATGTGTCTAGGGCCTGTCTCTAACTTGTAATGACATCAAATAGAAAAGGTTGATTAGAAAGGGCTCTTGGGTTCTGCAGATATAGCAACTTACTAAGGGACAAGTCCAGTATTGTGATTATGCCCACGTCCATTCCTGAGACACTAAATGTGCATCAAATGATCTATTTTTAGATTTGGAATTCATTTTCCTTCACAAATAATGTTTTAGATCAGGGTTTTAAAAACTGGCCCGGAGAGGCCCCTGGGTGGCTCAGTCTGTTAAGCATCCGACTTCAGCTCAGGTCATGATCTCACGGTTCGTGAGTTCCAGCCCTGAGTCGGGCTCTGTGCTGACAGCTCAGAGCCTGGAGTCTGCTTCAGATTCTGTCTCCCTCTCTCTGACCCTCCGCCTTTTGCACTCTGTCTCTCGCATTGTCTCAAAAATAAACTAAACACTAAAAACACTAAAAAAAACACTAAAAAAAAATTTAAAAACTGGCCCAGAAACTGGAAGTTCAACGATTGACTCTGGTAATTTTTATTTTGAGCTCCTATGTCAATAACAATCTAAAAATATTATAATGAAATAAGGCCAACAATTCCAGTGCCTGCATTTCTGTTGGTATTTGTGATAATTTTGGCATCATATCTTAAATATCTTGGGCTTATTTGTTCCATCCATATCAAATGAAGGCTGAATAATTTTAAATGATTCTGTATCAATAAGGGTTTAAAATGTTTGGAAAGATGAGATGATGTAATATTGCTGTTTATATACACATGTACATATGCAGTATATATTATGACATATAGAGCCATATGCATGTTAGAGAAGCAATATAGTTTCAGGTAAGCAGCATCATTTGCCACTTGAGTTAGAGTTAATTTGGATTTTGTTGTCATTGTTCCATTTTTATTTAATTTTAAATTTTACAAGAACTATAATATGTTGAGATTTTACCTAGTTTTTAATTTATATGCAGTTAGTACAAGGTGATTAAGAAGTGTTTTAGGTCAGGGGCACCTGAGTGGCTCAGGCAGTTAATTTGCAAATTCTTGATTCTGGCTCAGGTTATGATCTCATGGTCTATGGGATGGAGCCCCGCCTGCATCAGGCTCCACCCTGACAGCACAGAACTTGCTTAAGATTTTCTCTCTCCCCCTCTCTCTCTCTATCCCTCCTCTGCTTGTGCTCTCTCTCTCTCTCTCTCTCTCTCTCTCAAAATAAACATTAAAAATGTTTTAAATAAACATTTTTTTAACTTTAAGTCAGTCCTAGGAATTTGAAAGGGTTTTTTTTTTTTTTTAATGTTTATTTATTTTCGAGACAGAGAGAGACAGAGCATGAATGGGGGAGGGTCAGAGAGAGAGGGAGACACAGAATCTGAAGCAGGCTCCAGGCTCTGAGCTGTCAGCACAGAGCCCGATGCAGGGCTCGAACTCACGGACCGTGAAATAATGACCTGAGCCGAGGTCGGACACTTAACCGGCTGAGCCACCCAGGCGCCCCAAAAGGCTTTTCTTTTCCTTAAAACTTTTTATGTATTACTCACATTTTAAAAATACTAGTCTCGATGATATTCAGAGTAAGATACTTTAAATATTTTTTGGCATCAGTAGGCATTTGAGGGTTATACGGATGCTCTAAATACCTTTTAGAATGCTACTTCTGTTGGAAAATAATATTCAAACTTTTGTGCTGATCCTAATGGAAACAACATACATTTCTGTTTTGTTTTATCCAATCTGAATACATAGAAAATAAGAATTAAAAAAGGAAAAGAGGAGTTGTCTGTCTCAGTGAGATACTTTAATTAAAAAAAAAAAAAGACTTCTTGGCTTGGGAGTGTAAAATGAATGATGATGTAAAATCTAATTTGCTTAGAGAGATAGTAAGCAGTACTTTATTGGAGTATAATGGAGGAGCCACTTGCACTAAATATTTTTTTTCCTTTACTTCAATCCTCACTAACATTGGTCTGCTATTCTGACCCCTACTGTCAAGTGTGACCCACAGTATTTTTCTCCATATACTAAAAAGAAACTAACAAACCAAATGAAAAGGTCATAGCATTTACCAAATATATTTGTTTGCATGTTTATCATGTTTCTCTCCCAAGTTGATCATGTGTTTTCCATATTAACCAGATTTTTAAATTTTTTTTTCAACGTTTATTTATTTTTGGGACAGAGAGAGACAGAGCATGAACGGGGGAGGGGCAGAGAGAGAGGGAGACACAGAATCGGAAACAGGCTCCAGGCTCTGAGCCATCAGCCCAGAGCCCCACGCGGGGCTCGAACCCACGGACCGCGAGATCGTGACCTGGCTGAAGTCGGACGCTTAACCGACTGCGCCACCCAGGCGCCCCATTAACCAGATTTTTAAAAAAATGTTTCTCTATTTATTTTGAGGAGGGAGGAGCAGAGA
This sequence comes from Prionailurus viverrinus, assembly GCF_022837055.1. NCBI lineage: Eukaryota > Metazoa > Chordata > Mammalia > Carnivora > Felidae > Prionailurus > Prionailurus viverrinus. Next base: position 83,971,833 of record NC_062568.1, read on the forward strand.
GAGAGGGAGAGAGAATCCCAGGCAGGCTCTGCACTGTCAGCATGGAGACCAATGTGGGACCTATCTCACAACCTGAGATCATGACCTGAGCCAAAATCAAGAGTTGGTTCTTAACTGACTAAGCCACCCAAAAACCCCAATAATGGCCAGATTTTTTTGTCCATGACTATAATCTCATTGTCACTGATAGGGTATTTGCTGCCTGACAGTTAGGTCATGGGAACTAGCCACATCATAAACCTAGCCTTTATCCACACTCCACACAAACTCCAACCCCTTTCCAACCAGAATGTTTTCATTACCAAGTAATGTGCAAAAGTTTCTATAGTTTGCTAAAAGTTAAATATTTTTTCATTTTGTTTTCTTTGTTTTTAATGATTCTTGTCTATATATGTTTCCTCATATTAAATGAGTCAAATTTTTATGTACTGGTTAGGCTTTATTTGGGGACATAGATTTATAAAGTGTTTGTTGCCACCTTTGACGATCCAGATGAAATATAGATCAGCTTTATTTAAAGTATATTCTTGTTTATTTGTGTTTTCCTCATGGTTACCAACATGAGCTTCACTCATGGTTTTACAATTTCCTAAGTGCTATGTCTGTATAGGTGTAAGTGCATTACTATGAGGTGGTCTTGGTCAAATCGAACTCACAGTTCATTTGTGACAATTAAATAATCCAATATATATTTGAAACCCAGTAGCAAGGTGTCTAGTATAGGGTCTCCCTGAAGCACGCTCTGGCAAAATGATTCAAGTTCAAGTAGTTTATTTGAGAGTTGATCCCAGAAATAGTGCTAGCCAAATTGAAATATTGAGACAGTAAAGTCATCAATAAAGCTCAAAAAATGAAGTCTGCTATCACAGTGGAGGACTGGAGCTTACTCCCAAAAGCAAATCTTGAGAAAATATATTAGTACATGCTTCAGAATTATCCCACTCAGAGGGCAAGGGGGCTGAGGGGTTTGTGTACAGACCTCTGCCAGCCCACAATTGAGGTCTGCTTGCGGAAGGTTTTAATTTCCTGGAATGTCTAGATTCCCTGGGTGGTGGAATAACTTTGTGGTTCCAATAATCAAGGGCTTTGACACAGAGATGAACATAGGTAACAACTGGAATTTGGGAGAACACTGAATGGTTCAAGTGATGTAAGTGGGGCACTGATAGTGTACCATGGTTGGTTTCTGGGATATAATAAGTGTTCATTGTAATTAACTCATTGTTATTCATTGTATGCCCTCATATCAGCTTTCTTGAGAATTTCTAAGTGACTTCCCAGGAAGAAAAGAAAGAAAAAAGAAAAAGGAAAGAATGGAGGGAGAGAAGGAGGAAGGAAGGAAGGAAGGAAGGAAGGAAGGCTAGAACAAATGAATAAATGAATGAACTCAACTTTTCACAACTTAGGGAGTATGTTAAGACTTGGAGAAAAATTTTTATACGTTTTATACATTTTTAATGTAATTATTTAAAAACCATATAAATACATATAAATGCAAACCCTAACATCTGTTAATAAATTGTTTTCATGAATATGGCCTTTTTGTTAAGTCACATGGCTTCTTAATCATGAGATAATTTATTCCTTAGTTTTTTTGACATAATTTGTAAAGACAATGATAGAAAATATTCATATTCCAATGCAAAAGTTCCATAAAGGTCTAATTACAACTGTTGAAGGGATGGCAGAGAACTCAAACATCCACTCACTAAGTATTTGTTCTTAAGAAAAAGAGAGGTCTATGAAAAGCAAAAAAAACAAAAAAGCAAAAAGCAAAACAAACAAACAAACAAACAAACAAATAAAACCCAGGAGTAAGAAGCCATGTTTTTCTGTTTTCCCTTTAATTATTCACAGATAGCCAAGTTATTTTAGCTCTTGGCATGTAAGGCTTATTTATTTTCATTGCTACTTCTTAGCTCATTCCAAATAAACAGAGAATACCAAATAGATTTTAAATGATTACATTTATTTTGAAACGCACATGCTTGGTAAACATAGTGGTTGTACAGCCCGCTACCTCAGAATGATTTTGTCTACTGGACAACTTACAAGCAAATACTCCATGGCTAACCTGCTTCTTGGATTCTGTCACTTTATCCACTTTGTAATAACTACCAAAAGAGTGGCTTCTTAGCATAGACTTTTTGTATTTCTTCAAAGTGTGACATATTTATAAAAAGTTTGGTTTACAAATTAGAAAATGAGAAGCAAGCATATCAAAATCACTTGCTCAAACTGACACATTACTTAGAGAATTGGAAGTCTAGTAGATAACATGGTTTGACTTAGAAAAAATTTTTTTAAATATCTTTGAATTTTCTTATTTATGAATTACTGAAAATGAATCAGCAAGTTTAAATAAACCCAGTTGGAAAATGAAATCAAAGATCTGTATGAGATTTTAATACAGAGGAGTATTTTCAAAAGTAAAATTAAGACAACAATATGGGTTAAGATTTAAATGCCTTGTCTGAGGCAACTGGGTGGCTCAGTTGGTTGGGTGTCTGACTTTGGCTCAAGTCATGATCTTGCTGTTTGTGAGTTTGAGCCCCATTTCAGGCTCTGTGCTGGGCTCTGTGCTGATAGTTCAGAGACTGGAGCCTGCTTTGGATTCTGTGTTTCCCTCTCTCAGTGCTCCTCCCCAACTCATGTCTGTCTGTCTGTCTCTCTCTAAAATAAATGAATACAAAAAAAAAAACCAAAAACACACAACTTCTTAAAAAATCTCTTTTCCAACTACTAAAGCAAATGAACCAAAAACAATAGTTCACATTTATCGGATGAGGAGGAGGCTCAGATTGTCATGTCAAAGTGGTGGTAAATTTCTCAAGCTTGTATGTAAATTTCACATAGATGTAACTTCACATAATGCTTATGTAACTGTAAAATTCTCAGTGTTATTAAGCTCTTTAGCAACTGGGAAATAGATTCTTGAACATGGAATCAAGAGAAAGATTGCTTATTGTTTTCATCTCCAAGTCATTTTATCTTAAACTGTTTACTCATCTGTAAGATAGACATCATAGTAGCTTACCTCCAGGGTTAATATATTACTACTACTACTACTGATTTCCTGTTTTAGGAGTTACTTCTCTATAGGGATTAGGCCTGGAGTCTCAATGTATTATTTGTTATTTCTGTAAGCAAGACATCAAAGTGTGTGTCACTGAGTCACATATAATAGCTTTCTTAATATAGATCTCATTTCTTCATTTTAAATGCAAGAGTTCTATGACTTATTTTATTTTTTTAAACTTCCACTTAACATGGATAAGAAAGACCTTATCCATGTATTTTTATTGTTGCCATATTTCACTTTGATAATCAGTCAATTTAAATCCTCACTTTGATTTCCTGGATAAAATGTCAGAACCTAAACATATTTAGTATAATTTTCAATATCATATTTAACTTCTATTATTAAAGCCTTCACAATGTATATACATTTTTTTCTTAGCTTTTTCTGTCATGTTTTATATCTGATTCTTTGTTATGGTTATTTATGGAATAATGTATATATATGGACTACATGTGATAGAAATAATAGCGGGTTCTAGTAACCATTTGGTTTCATGACTTTTCCTAGATACCTCAGCATAACAAATAGCTTTTTCAGATCAATAATTTTTAGTGAATGTTACCATTGTTTTCAGAGTGATGTACTTGGTAGGGATGTGTGAATTTTGTTTTGTGTCATTTTTTAAAGATCCAATCTTTTTTAAAACACTTACACTGTACTAAAGGTCACATTGCAAATACATAAACTAGTTGTGGACTAGCAATAATAATAACTAATATAAAACAAATTTTGACAGGAACTTTCAATAATTTTCTTCCACAATATGATATCTAACTTAATATCTACCATCACCTGTTACAAATTTCTCACTTCATTTTTTGGTCTATGTTTTAATAACAAATGATCTGTACATTACTACATATATTTACACAATTTTCACCTTCGAATCCTCTTGGACATTGTTTAAGTTTCACTTTTCCTTTAAATCTCAACTTACAAGGTAGTTCTTTAAGAATATTTCTCAAATTAGTGCATTCTTCAGCATTGGAAATATTTTATTCTATTTATCTCTTGTTTTTATTTTTTTAATCTTTATTATTTTTTTTTGAGAGAGAGAGAGAGCAAGAGAGAAGATATGAGCAGGGGAGGGGAAGAGAAAGAGGGAGACACAGACCCGAAGACTCCAGGCTCCGAGCTGGTAGCCCAGAGCCCGACGCGGGACTCAAACCCACCAACCGTGAGCTCATGAACTGAGCCAAAGTCAGACGCTCAACCGACTGAGCCACCCAGTCGCCCCTATTCTATTTATCTTTATGTATATGTTCATTTTCCCTAAATATAAATATGTCTTTGCATGGTAGAGGTTGTGTTTTATAATTATTTTTATTCTTAGCAATACTTTGTACAAAGGGATATCACTCTTCATATGTCTTTGATTAACTTTTTTATTGAAAGTTTTAAAAGCATTTTAGAAGGTGTACAAATCAAAAGTGTATAGCTCAAGAAAATTTTCTCAAAGTGAACACACCTGTGTAACTCACACCAAGATCAGGAAATACAACACTATCAGGGCATCTGAGTGGCTCAATTAAATGTCTGACTTTGATTCAGGTCATGACTTCATGGTTCCTGAATTCAAGCCCCACATTGGGCTCTGTGCTAACATGCATTGGGCTCTTCTCTGACAACTCGGAAACTGCTTCAGATTCTCTGCCTCTCTCTCTCTCTCTCTCTCTCTCTCTCTCTCTGCCCTTCTCCTGCTTGTTCTCTTTCTCTCAAAAATAAGTACATAAACATTAAAAACAAGAAATAGGGGCGCCTGGGTGGCTCAGTCGGTTGGGCGTCCAACTTCAGCTCGGGTCATGATCTCGTGGTCCGTGAGTTCGAGCCCCGCATTGGGCTCTGGGCTGACAGCTTAGAGCCTGGAGCCTGTTTCGGATTCTGTGTCTCCCTCTCTCTCTGACCCTCACCTGCTCATGCTCTGTCTCTATCTGTCTCAAAAATAAATAAATGTTAAAAAAAATTAAAAAAAAAAACAATAGAACATTATCAGTAAACCGTATCCTTTTTCTGATTCATTTATGTTTTATATGAAAAAGGATGCTTATGCTTCAGGCATATATATGATATATATGTGTATATATATCAGAAAGTAAATATTGTTTATTTTATGTTATCATATGGAATTATTCATATTATCATTAATTTACTTATTATTTGATCAAACATATTGAATACATGCTTTTTAACACTAAAGATATGGAAAGAAAGGGCAGTCTCTGGCCTCACCATTTATGAGATCTGTGATGAAGAGTAAATGATTCTGCCCTTCTTTACCTGCAGATGTATTCAGATATGCCACCCAGAGTGATATTATTCTTTGGTAGAGTTTATGCCTTTGTTCTTGGAGACCAATCTCATGGTGTGTGTAGAATAACACAGGAAAAATATCAAGGCAGTATTGTGACGTGAAAAGTAAAAAGAAGATGAAATTTTCCACTGGACTCATTCAAGGCTTTTTACCCTGGTGGTTATTGATAAAAGGGAATAGTTACATGCATTTCTGTAACTGCAGAAACAGGAAAAAATATTTTGCAAAATATTGATAGCTTAAATTCACAGAATGCTTTGGGCTTTCCACTAAGTAACATTAACACTGACATTACCCTATTATATTTCATAATAGAACATTCTGAAATAATAAACCCTCATAGAGCTATTGGCAGGGTAAAGATAAAAGATATTATTTTAAATCATCTTAATATTTTAAGAGAAGTAAACATAAAATTTTAGCTAGTTTTATTACTTTTATTGGATTTGGGGGGATGTATATGTCACTTTTGCTCGAGGACTCAGGATAAGATGTAGGCCTGAGTGGGAAGATGCACTCATGCGTGACGAACAATAATTTAGTATAGGGGCAGCGATGTTGACAGTCAGGATCTGTAAATCATTAGATAAGAAGATTTTTTTTTTTTTCTCACATGGGCCCTTCATTTATTTTATTTATTTATTTAAAAAAATTTTTTTTAACGTTTATTTATTTTTGAGACAGAGAGAGACAGAGCATGAACGGGGGAGGGTCAGAGAGAGGGAGACAGACACAGAATCTGAAACAGGCTCCAGGCTCTGAGCTGTCAGCACAGAGCCCGACGCGGGGCTCGAACTCATGGACCGTGAGATCATGACCTGAGCTGAAGTCTGCCGCTTAACCAACTGAGCCACCCAGGCGCCCCGTGGGCCTTTCATTTAATGCACATGTTTTTCTTACCCAACCAGTTGCCTTAAATGTTTGCAATGAAATAGTTGACCTTGAGGAATTCATTTGTCTTTGAATATTTTCATTTCTCTCTCTGCTTTTTCCAGTTCATTCCCACCCAACACTCCTTGGTCATTAAGCCTTCTGTTTTTTTCATCTGGTGAATGTTGCTTAAAAAAAAAAAAAAAAGAAAGAAAAGAGAAAAGAGTTTCTGTGATTATTTCATCCAATGGAATATTGTAAAGTGTAGAAGGTTAGATCTCAAGAGAGGTAATCTTTGTCAAATTAAAAAAAAAAAAAAGAAAAAAATAGGTCATTCCCTCAAAATGGCTGCTTAGTCCCAGGCTTTTAAACTTGATTTAAAGAATGGGTACAGGATTGTATGGCTGCTTGCAGAGAAATTCCATAGCTATTATTTTGTAAAGGTGTGTAAACAGTGCTTTTCATTGGTAAATAAATCATGAATGGGTTCAAGGGAAACAGTGCAGCATTCCATGGATGGATTCCCTTGAGCTTCATAAATATCCTTTATAATACAGCAACATGTAAGAGTATGGTAGGATTAGATACTAGTATCGTTAATACAATGTTTGTCTTATTTACCAATGTGTATTAGTACACAATGTGCTTAGCATCAGAAATCTGTGTTGATAGAACCACAGAAATGATTGATCATCTATGCTGTGGTGTTCTTTTGTACATATTCATGAGCAAGAGTTACAGTTGAGTTGCCAGTTCATGACCCATGAGATAAGCTTCTGGGTAAAAACATCATACCTTCTACTATTTGCTAACTTCTGTTGGCTATGACATACACTTGTAAATAGAAACATGTAATTACTTGAGAAGAACATTTTTCTCAGTAGGATCCAATGAAAATATTTGATTTCAATTTAGCATTTATTTATTGAGCACCTACTTTATGACAACCACTGTGCTGAGTCCTTAGAGTGTAGTGTAAACAATAGGGATATGGCCGCTGATTTCTAGGAGCTCACTGAGTAGTGGAATAATTTTGTGAGGAAAAAGCTATTAAAGTAGTGCTGTAAGTGCTATCAATTCTGTGTAAGCACCTAAACTATAGAAAGTTTTCAAAAGAAATTCACACCTAAAGTTAGATGTAAATGATGACTTATAGTTCGTTAGCCAGGCTAAGAGGATGGAGATGCCTAGAGACAGATGGGTGGAATGGAAGACTGGCAAGGGTAATGTGCCAGTAGAGGCAGCTTGTGCAAATATCAGTAGGAAGGAGAGATAATGGCATCTTCGCATTACAGAGAAGTGGCATATCCTGTCTCATTTGGTGATGGAGATGTGCCACTAAGTAAAGACTGCATGTCAGGCTAATGAGGTAAAACAAAGTTGGCTGCAGAAATGAGCAGATTTCTTACTAAAAGTCCAATTTTTGGTGTTCTGTCTTACATTTCTTTACTTTTTCAGGGATTAGTGCAGTGTTCTGCTTCAGTGTGTTAATATTTACAAATTGTTTACTTTTTAAAGATAAAACTGGAATATTGTAAGTTTGGCTTGCCTTCCTTACACCATAATGAAAAATAATTAATATTCATGGGGATAATAGTAATTATGTAAAGTGTGATAGTCACTGGGCTAAACCCTGAAGGTATAAAGATATAGGCATGATCTATGCTCTTTAGTAACTTATGGCCTATACAATATGCAGAAGTCTAATTAGCCCTATTCTTTACTACTCATAGACCTTTCCAAGCATATCATTGTAGGTATACCTAGGTAGAGGAGCTCTATCCTTGCTCGAACTTCAGAGTCTCATGTTATGTCTTCAAAACTTTGCTACTCTTTTATGATTGTTCTGCAGAAAAACACATAAAGTCAGAAGGAGAAACATGAGGAACTGAAAATCATTTGAATGATGATATTCATTGACATAATTACAGAATTGCATTTTAAAATGGCATTCTTAGGGCGCCTGGGTGGCTCAGTCAGTGAAGTGTCTGATTTTGGCTCAAATCATGACCTCATGTTTCGCGAGCTCAAGCCCCACATCAGGCTGTCTCCTGTCAGCACAGAACTTGCTTCAGATCCCCTCTCTCTCTCTGCAACCTCCCCTGCTCTCTCTCTCTCTCTCAAAAATAAAATAAACGTTAAAAAATAAAAAAAAATTAAAATGGCATTTTTATTACTACAATGCCTTCTTAGATATTTCTGGGAATAATATTTATTTTGCCTGAGGTAAGTTTTACTATCGGTTTATCTCTTTCTCTCTCATGCTAAAGGTTTTCTTCACATGTTTGGTAATCTTGTTTCCACATTGTTTTGAAGAGAGGAACAGATTGCATGGGAGTTGTCATGCTTATCAGCACAGTGTATAGATTGGAAAGCTTTGACAGGAAACTAAGCATAATACAATTGTCTGGAAAATACTATAGTGACAGAGGATCTATTCTGGGGTATCCCAAACCCACTGGTTTCTCTGGTTCTTTCCAGATTATTCAATTATTATAAATTTCTTAATTTTTTGCAGTTAAATATTTTACTTTTTTTTTTTTTTTTCCTGAAGAAGATATCTCTAGCTGTCTGGTAGTTCACAGGTTTGAATATACACAATAGACACAAGCAGATGTGGAGATGAAATACTTAGCCTTTAAAACATGACTCTGTTTTCTGATTGATTTTTCACTCCTGTCCTGCATCCTACTTTCTGTTTCCTAATCCAAAATTCTTGTCATTGTTTTGTCTCAGCAATCACCTTCCTTTCTAGTTCCTCCACATACCCTTTGATCTCAACTCTCCACTTCACTTCCTCTCTTGCTGTTTATTCTTCAGTCTCCTTTCTGTTGTCCAGAAAATGTGAAATTTTCTTGTCTGCTGATATTCTTTCGCCTGCCTTCCTCCTTTCTTTTTTTTTTTTTTTTTTTAATGTTTATTTATTTTTGAGACAGAGAGAAACAGAGTGCAAGTTGGGGAGGGTCAGAGAGAGAGGGAGACACAGAATCTGAAACAGGCTCCAGGCTCTGAGCTGTCAGCACAGAGCCCAATGTGGGGCTCAAACCCACGAACCATAAGATCATGACCTGAGCCGAAGTCTGACGCTTAACCGACTGAGCCACCCAGGCGCCCCGCCTTCCTCCTTTCTATAATAAGCCTTTCTACCTCCCCAATTCTCCTTTAAAGATCAGATAATCTCAGAAACAGAGCTACAGAGAGTGGATTTAGCCCTGATTAAAAAACAAAAACAAACAAACAAACAAACAATTTAGTCTGCCCCAGAAAGACAGATGGTCTAAAAATTACTGTACAATCTTTGTGCACAATGCTGTTTAGTTGGGCCCAGGCTTCTTCTAGATTGCAGGACCTCAATGTTTTCTACCAACTGATGCCTGCTCCTTTAGCCTTTGCTCAGGGATGAAGTAGGAGATTGGTTTCTCAGATCATCATATTGAATCAGAAGCTGGCACAGTTTGGAAGGAATATATAGAAGACTGGACAGTGTATAATTTTGAAATAGCAATATTATTCTTTTTTTAACTTAATGTAAACTATACTCCGTTCTTCCTGAGGAGGCTCTGTACCTGTGGACTTCAGGAGAGTAAATCAGATGAAAATTTGGACCAGTTATTAGGTAGAGTCCATACAATTTCTGGAGGAATTCACTGCCGCCCCCAGCCCCACAAGGAAAGAAGGGCATTGCAAGTTTAAAAAATGACTCATTATAGAGTAGATTAAATTTCCAATTCATGATACTGCCAAAATCTTTACATTCCAAAGATACAGACATATGAGAATGATAAGAGGAAACATGCCTTCAGTTTTTAGCGGGTGTTATACCTGAATTTCTTACTGTGGCTGAAAATCAAATCTAAATTTTTTCATAGTTGTTTGTTTGCTTGTTTTGAGAAGATAATGTTCACATAGAAGAAGAAGGCAAAATTGGTTCTTTTGGTGGCTTTAATTGATTCCCATGGCAATTATAACAAGTGTGAGTATGACTTTGTGACAATAGGTGATGATTGATATGCTTGGACAAGAATCTTTACTGAAATCTTTTACTTATGGAGAAAACCACAACTTAACCTTTCTTCGTGGAAAAACATCTCATTTAGAACCCCAGATAGATTGCACAATCAAATGTAATCATACATTCTAGTACTTAACAGAACTCTCTTTTAACCAGTGTCCTGCCTTCAATTTAATTGCTTTATATGCATGTATTTTTGGCACCAGAAAGACCCATGTTTTTAAATAATAGATTTAGGGGTGTCCGGGTGGCTCAGTCAGTTAAGTGTCTGACTCTTGATTTTGCCTCAGGTCATAATCTCACGGTTTTTGAGGTTGAGCGCTCCGTGGGTGGTTCCATGCTGATGGTGTAGAGACTGCTTCGGGTTTTCTCTCTCCCCTCTTTCTGCCTCTCTCTCTCTCTTCCTCAGAATAAATAAATAAATATTTAAAAATAAAATAAATACAATAACATAAAATAAAATAATAAATTTCATAATAATATCCTGAGTATAGTCAAGGGTGGAGACAATACAGTATCTCTGGCAAAGCCCTGAGATACAGGAGTTGCACTTGCTAGCAAAAGGAGTTGTGCAGATTACAGCATTCCCAAATAGAAACAACTTTTCCTGCTCATTCAAAACAGAGGTGCAGTTTTACACGGATAAGAGCCTATCCTTATCCTCCTCTCACACAAGAATTAATAGTTATTCGGCAAGCTCAACCAACATCTACAAGAAATAGGTTAGCATAGGTCACCTATCAATGTTAGCACTTGTGACTTACATAATTTGAAGATGGAGGCAGTATGTATGGAAAGTGATGAAGGCAAAAGCACAGCTTAGAAGTTAGATACAAGTTAGAGGGAAAAATCCACAAAAATGAGTATTTTCTGTTTTGGTTATTAAATGAAGAAAACAATAATAATTTGACTTATTTTAATGTCATTCTTTCACTGTGGTCAGATACCTATGTGTAGTAGATATATTGGAAAGTATTGGTACTGGGCTTGAATTCCAAGGACAGCATATTCGAATAAGCAGGAGATTTTTATTACAAAGTAACGTTACACTAATGCACTCAGCCTACAAAGTGCATGGAATGAGGCCTTATTAGATCTAAGTTATTTATGAAGATGAAAAGTCTGAGAAAATCACTGTTACCTAGTGCATATGATTAAAAGAAACTGATCCCCTTTATTCAGGTCAAAAGCAATTTAACTCACCCATTTTCAATGGAAGAGCTCAGAAAATCATGTCTTGAGTATAATTCTTAAAATATGTAAACTTATTTTATATGCCATTAATGTGTTTGTTTGCTTTTTTTGGAGAAAAATATAAGGCAAATGTCCTTTCCAAGGGGAAAAGTACTAATAATATTTTTAATAAATATGTAGCCCTACCTTATAATTATAGTCATGACAGTAGGCACCTTTACACAATATCCTATGTTTAGGCAATTGTGATTACTATCTTATATATCTATCTCAGTGACCTTCTAAATATATGACTTGATGTCCTGGTATAAATTCTTCAGAAAGTTTGTAGAAATTTTAGTATATTTTTAATTGGAACAAGCCCTCGTTCTATTTATCTTCTTCTGTTATATTAATTTATCCCTTATTTCTTGGTCTTCAGAAATCTAGTGCTGGTGACAGGAACCCATTGACCTAGATCACATATATCCATTAACAATTATTTCTTGCTAGACACCATAGAGCATATGGTTATATGCTCTTTTTTTTACTATAAGCTTTTAATTCTTCCCTTGAATTAGATTGATCCTAAATTCTTTCATTGGGCAAAGATATCTATGGTTTGAGAAAATAGAAAAGATGGAGATAATTTTCTCTTGTCACTAGGTCTTCAAATTCAATTGCAAGTTAACGGTAACCCACTGTGCCTATATGTCATAAATCTGCCGCCTGCTTATAGTGATGCTTGATGATCCACAACAGGATTCTCATATAGACACTGGTCATCACTCCTTGGTAGTAGCTGTTTTACCAAAACTGCAACAGTAAAATACAAACATTTCTCTGTCATCCTCTCCATTCATAGCATTTTCTTTGAAATAAGATAGCATCATTAACTTACAGAGTGAGAAGGAGCTTATATTATTTTTTCTCTCTTTACATTGTCTATATCAAGTAGATACTCCTCTCCATATTTAAACAATTCTTAGTTTCAGCTCCACACTCTCTATTAGCCATGCCCCAATGCCAATAGCAGTTCTAATATTGGTAGCCCATCTCTGGTAAGGGAATGAGCCTGTCATTATTCTTTATGATCCTGTATTGTAATTTTCTGTTATCTCTTCTCTATTCATACTGTATAAGAAATTTCACTAATAAAAAAATGAACCAGCCTGCTATTATTGTCAATTTAAAAGCAATATCCTCATATACTTCATAAAATTATATTTCATAAGCACATAACAATTTGAATATTTAATATGAAACTTTAATATCAATTCATAAGCATATAACAATTTGAATATTTAATATGAAAACTTCATATTAACCTGAGATGATAATGAGTTACCTACTGCTGCATAACACATTGACCTTGTAAAATTTATCAACTGCTTTTTCTGAGCCAATCAATCAATCCACATACATTTTCAAGTAATTTTTTTTTCTCTGATGAATCACTTTTCAACTGATTTCCTACTCACTAAGTCGGTGTGACCTCAAAGATGATGTACTTTCTCTTGTAAATTAAAATACTTTATGGAACATGCAGCTGGGAGTTGGCTTAGGGGCAGTAATCTCCACAGAGTCAAAGTAGTTTGTAGAAAATCTCCCATATTCCACATTTTCCCATTCATGGTACCTTCAGGTTATGACATTGCAAACAGATGATAAATGTATTCAGACATTATCAGCTGCTGCTATTTTAGCATGAGTTGGTTTAAACAATTACTCTGATAACAAGTCTATGAAGTGCAGAGAAAGTCTGTCTTCTAAAATACTGTATGGCAAGTTAGTAAGAAAATATAAAAGGAAAGGGGGAAAAAACAATGTGGAAAGACAATTGCAATATTAGTGATGTAAATAATTTTTTTTGAAATATAACTTTCTCATGTGTCTTACCATAGGTTCTTTTGATTTTTAGTGTTTCTTGGATCCAGTTCCCCTGTCAAGAAGTAGAATTACCTTGCCTCTTGACTATATTATTGTCCATTTTTTAAGAAGTAAATTTTAGATAGGACTCCTCTTATCCCAAATGCTAAACATAAACAATGAATCCTAAATTTGAGGGGTGTCTGGGTGGCTCAGTCAGTTAAGTGTCCGACTTCAGCTCAGGTCATGATCTCATGGTTTGTGAGTTTGAGCCCTGCGTTGGATTCTCTGCTGTCAGCTCAGAGCCTGAAGCCTGCTTCCTAGTCTGTCTCCCTCTCACTCTGCCCCTCCCTTACCCACACTCTGTCTCTCTTTCTCTCTCAAAAATAAATAAACCTTAAAAAATGAAAAAAAAAATTAAAGTAAAAGCAATTTGGTTGTTGGAAATTATAAGTGGTCATTTTTCTTCCTATTATATATAATTTAGACAAGATAACATTTCAACTTAAGTCTAGAAAAAATACTTTTATTATTGGTGCTGATATTTTGTTAGTTTTCTTTTTCATCAATTCTGAGTAACTGTGGGTTTAGAGAATTTTTATATTAAAATAATTCAATCGAATTACTTCATCATCATCATTTTTATTATTTAACTACTTATGGTCACTCAAATACAATTTCTGAAGGGAAAAATTGTTTCTTTTCTTTGAAATAGCTTGACATAATTTTGAATTACTATTTAGTGGTTTTTATTATTTTTTTAGCTCTAGCAAACTAGTGAATTGCATCTTCTACTTTAAATCTTTTTTCTTCCCACCTAATTAAAAGATATCAAGAACGCTATTCCTATCCCTCCTTTTAACTCCTTCTTTGTTTTATTGTAGTGCTATTATAAATACAAAGAATACTGAAGCAAAAAAAAAAAATTACATGCCTTTACCTATAAATATGTCTTTCTGAACATCATACAAAGAATAATTCTCCCTCTTGGCCTGTTCAGTTTGAGACTGGCTGGGTGGTCATTTAACAGCTAGTGGCACTGTTAAACTTTGCAAATACCATTTATTTTCTTTCTTCTCTTATTCCATCCTTCCTTTCTATACTATTTTATTTATTTAATTTATTTTAAAGTTTTTATTTATTTCTTTTGAGAGGGAGAGAAAGCACCCAAGTGGCAGAGGGGCAGAGAGAGAGGAAGAGAGAGAAAATCCCAAGCAGGCTCCACACTGTCAGTGCAGAGTCCAATGTAGGGCTTGAACCCAAAAACCATGAGATCATGACCTGAGCCAAAACCAAGAGTTGACACTTAAATGATTAAGCCACCCAGGCACCCTTATTTTATGTTATTTTAGAGAGAGAGAGAAAGAGAGAGAGAGAGAGAGATCGAGAGAGAGAGAGCGCACAAGCTGGGGAGAGGGGCAGAGTGAGAGGGAGAGAGAATCTTAAGCAGGCTCCATGGTGAGTATGGAGCCCAGTGTTGGGTTCATTCCCACAACCCTAGGATCATGACCTGAACAGAAATCAAGAGCCCAATGGTCAACCAACTCAGCCATCCTGAAGCCCCTACTTACTATTTAAAATAAAATTTATTAAGTTTCAAATTTTAATTATAGTACAGTTAATATACAGTGTTATATTAGTTTCAGGTATAGAATACAATGACTCAACAATTCTATACCTCATTACTCAGTGCTCATCAGGTAAGTATATTCTTAATCCCCTTTA
Source organism: Prionailurus viverrinus (assembly GCF_022837055.1). Lineage (NCBI taxonomy): Eukaryota > Metazoa > Chordata > Mammalia > Carnivora > Felidae > Prionailurus > Prionailurus viverrinus. The sequence continues at coordinate 83,986,875 of NC_062568.1, forward strand.
CCTATTTCACCTATCCATCCACCCACCTCCCCTCTGATATGGTTTATTTTAAAGGAGTACCCTCAGTTAAAGTTATTTTTTTTTTCTAACAGGAAGCATATTTCAGAATACATGGTTCTAAAAGATATATATAAAATATTCCATCCGAGAAAAATAGAGTATGCCATTTATTCAAGTACACACAGAAGAATCCCCTAGGTAAATCACATAAAAATAAACATAAAAAATATTACAAATTTAGGAAGACTGAAATCATACCAAGTATATTTTCCAACTACAGTGGTACAAAATGAAAGATCTACAATCAAACAAACCTGGAAAATCTACAATGTAAATATTAAATATTTAATATTTAAATATTAAACAGACACTATGCACAAACAATGGGCCAAATAAGTAACCAAATGGCAAGACAAAATGTATCTCAAACAAAAGTAAAAGAAAACATAATATTCCCAAATCTATGGGATGCAGAAAAGCACATGTTACAGTGAAATTTATGCTACAAATGCTTGTATTAAGAAAAAACGTTGAAATAAACAACTTAACATTACAACACAAAGAACTAGAAAAAAAGAAACTTAGCTGAAATTTAGAAGAGGAAGGAAATAGCAAAGAGAAACCAGAAATAAGTAAAATAGAGAAAAGAATTAATAACATAACACTGAAAGTAATGACTAATTCTTCAAAACAAAAACAAAAACTGAATTGGCAATGCTTTAACTACATTAACTAAGAAGAAAAAGAGAAGACACAAAAGCCAAAATGAGAAATGGAAGAGAAAAACAATACAACAGATAACTACAGAAATACATAGTGTGATAGCAGATTACTATAAGCAATTATACACTAAAAACTCAGATAAGTTAGAACAAAAAAACAGATAATTCCTAAAAACACACAAGTTACCGTGATTGAATCATGAAATTTGAATCCAAGAAATAGGAAATCTTCTTAGACCAATAGCAAGAATGACAACTGAATTAGTAAGACAAAATCTCCCAGCACAGAAAAACCAAGACCATATGATTTTGCTGATGAATTCTACCAAACATTTATTTACTATGAATTTAACCCACAGATGGGGAGGTGGGCCATTACCTATTTTGGAAGTAGGTCACTTTTTGTCCAACTACTTTAACCATAAGCAAGCTGAATCTTTATAGTTTTATAGTTTTGTACTTTTATTTCACTTTGCATTATATTGTCTGTCTCCATCCACATCATTGCAAATGGCAAGATTTCATTCTTTTTTTATGGCTGAGTAATATTCCATTATATATACCACATCTTCTTGGATATATATATATATATCCCACATTTTCTTTGTCCATCTCTCAATGGACACTTGGGCTGCTTATCTTGGCCATTGTAAATAATGCTGCTATAAACATATGGGTGCATTGGGGGCACCTGGGTGGCTCAGTTGGTTAAGCTTCCAACTCTTGATTTCAGATCATGTCATGATTTCACAGTTACTGAGTTTAAACCCCATTTTAGGCTCTGCACCTACAGCAAGGATCCTGCTTAGGATTCTATCTTTCCTTCTCTTGCTGCCCCTCTTCCACTCATGAGCATGCTCTCTTTCTCAAATAAATGAACATTAAATAAAAATAAATATATTTTCCAATTAGTGTTTTTATTTTCTTTGAGTTAATACCCAGCCATGTGACTACTGGATTATGGGGTAGTTATATCTTTAACTTTTTGAGGAGCCTCAATACTGTTTCCCAAAGTGTCTGCACCAGTTTGTATTCCATCCAACAGTGTACAAGGGTTCCTTTTTTCTCCACATCCTTGCCAGAACCTGTTGTTTCTTGTGTTTTTAATTTTAGCATTTCCAAAAGGATTGAGCTGATATCTCATTGTAGTTTTGCTTTGTATTTCCCTGGTGATAAGTGATGATGAACATCTTTTCATGTGCCTGTGGGCCATCTGTATGTCTTCTTTGGAGAAATGTCTGTTCATGTCTTCTGCCCATTTCTTAGCTGCATTATTTATTTTTGGGGTGTTGAGTTTGATAAGTTCTTTAAAGATTTTGGATACTAGCCTTTTATCTGATATGTCATTTGTAAATATCTTCTCACATTCCATAGGCTTCCTTGAGTTTTGTGGATTGTTTCCTTCACTGTGCAGAGGCTTTTTTATCTTGATGAAGTCCCAATAGTTCATTTTTGCTTTTGTTTCCCTTGCCTGAGGAGAGATATCTAGAAAGAAGTTGCTATGGCCAATGTCAGAGATATTAGTGCCTATGCTCTTTTCTAGGATTTTTATGGTTTCAGGCCTCACATTTAAGTGTGTAGTCAATTTTGAATTTATTTCTGTGTATGGTGTAAGAAAGTGGTTCAATTTCATTCTTTCATTCAGTTTTTCCAATACCATTTATTGAAGACACTATATTTTTCCCATTGGATATTCTTTCATGCTTTCTTAAAGATTAATTGACCATATTTCTGGATTTTCTATTCTGTTATATTGATCTTTGTGTCAAGGAACTTTTAATAATATATTTAATATATTTGTTTTTTCTGTCATAAGATAGTCATATCTCTACCTTTCTTCCTCTTCTTCCATGTGATTTCACTAATACCTTTACTTTTATACCAACAAGGATGACAATTTTTCTCTTTTTTTTAAAGCCATGATTAAGTTTCTCTGCTTTGTCTTTATATTGACATCCATTAAAAATTTTTATTTTGTTTTATAGATGTAAATGTTGTCAATTTAAACCTTAGTACCATGCTGAGGTTTAATTTTCTTGTCCCCAGATTCATTGCCATAACCACAGTATCTTTCAAAGGAATAGCCCTGTGTGGAAATTTAATTCCTTCAATTTTTAAAGTATTAGTTGCTCAAAAACTGTGTTTTATTTCAGTTTGTTCAGCATACTGTCTTGAATTAAAAAAGAAAAAGAATAAGTTATCTTCATAATTTTTGTATACTATTTCATACTGTGGATATACCACAATGTAATCACATTAAATGTATACCTTTATTGATGACATCACATTTTGAGAAGGAAAATTCATTTAGAATGGCTACTGTCTTTCATCCCTATATACAGTAAGGGTGTGAGTACCACACATAGTAATTTGCTTACTTAGTAATTACTAACATAGTAATAGTATAAAAAAAATATATATATATAAATATAAACATATTTATATTTATAAACATGTAAACATATATATACACACATATATATATACATATATGTATATATAAATTACATATAAATACATATAAAAATACATATAAATGTATATATGTGTGTGTGTGTGTGTGTGTGTGTGTGTATATATATATATATATATATATATATATATATATATATATTTTGTGGGGCAGAGATATACTGAGACCACTCTTTTTAGTCTATAATTTTAGATTTGAATTTTTAAGACAACAGCCAGTATTTATATATTACCTTTATGATAAAAAAGAAAAAATATTATTTTTAAAATTTGTTTTAATCAATTTAAACTGTGTTGAGGTTCTAGAGTTATCAGATACATTTTTTTATTTATAAAATAGTTTTTCAAAAATACTAATTTTAAGTTGCTTATTTTATCTCTGCAATCATAAATATGAAATGGTTTACTAACCAGGGAAATTGACAAGGTTTTTGTTTTTGTTGTTTAATTCCAGGTTACTCTTTTTTGTCTTTTTATTTTCCTGGTTTTTTTTTTCAAAAACAATTGAAAAGTAAGCTAAATTACTGTATGTGGTACTCACATCCTTACTGTATATAGGGGTGAAAGACAGTATCCATTCTAAATGAATTTTCCTTCTCAAAATGTGATGAAATCTACTGAAACTTTCTGTGATGAAGATCTTGGGTAGAGAAATTACTTAAATTTTATATGCTTTATGCAGAGTTTCAAACAAAGACATTCCTTTTTCTTTGAAGTTGTAAAAACTGACTTTGTTTACAGTCTATGTTATGACATAAGACATTTGTTATTTATGCATGTAAATTTTCATATATCAGAATCATACCTCTGTTATTGGCTAACACACACAAAAAATCAATACTTAAGAATTTTTTTCTAAAATATGTTATATGGGTCCTTACAAAGTAATGGCATTTCTTGCCAAAAATAAATATTCCTGAATTTACATATATAAATAAATTTAATTCCTTGATGTTATGTAATAGTATTAAAAGAGCTGAATATATTTTTAGAAATCTCATTTTATAATTTACTTTGAAGTAAGTCAGAATCAAATATCTTTGTTACAAGCATGATATAAATACTTCTCTCCCCAAAAGTTAAAGTTATCAAAAAAGGATGGCAGTGATAGGTGGGCTTGGAGGGTTGTTTTTTATTTCCTATACTTTAGAACACATTAGGATTATGAGAGTGAGGAGGACTGAGGAAGGGAGTGATAGTTCTCCTTCTGTTCCATAAACTTTAAAGAGTTCCAAAAAGATTTGAAGATCTTTTCACACTTAAGTGCAGTTAGACCATTACTTAAAATGTAGAACTTACAAACATTTGTTCTATTTTTATTTAAATCATTCATTCATGATTTACTACTTTACTATTTTCATAAACTACTTCTGAAAAAAAATTAAAAGAGTTAATTTATTTACTCTTAATATATAGCTTTATCAAAACCTCAAAACAGGAAATATTTCTTTCTTTTGAAATATGTCAAAAGATAAAGCCCTTTGTTTTCTTTCCGTGCTTCCTGTTTTTCTTCTATCTTCTGTCGGTGTATCTATCTCTCTGTATCATCTATCTATCTATCTATCTATCTATCTATCTATCTAATTTAGTGTGGTTCTGTCAGAAGTTACCCCTATTTACTTTTCCTTTCTTCACACATTTTGTCAATTGCTCTGGGGCTTCTTTGCTAATGCCTTAGAATCTGCTCACTGTTTGATAGAAAAGGAGCCCTTTACAGTTATGTTTACCCAGAAATAGCCTGTTGTTTGAGTTCCTTTATATCTCAGCTCTCTGGTGTCTTCTTAACCCACTCAACGGCTGTGTTGAGGAGTCTGGCTGGTAGCCATATTGTGATCTACAGCTCTTGCCTAGAGGAACATTCTAAAGAATGTGTGAGGGGAACAAAAAAACCAAAAACCAAAACAAAAAACCCAAACACCTCTCACTGTTTGATTTTTTAAGAAGTAGATTTGTAAAGATTTTGAGGAAGGCGATTTATTTTATTTTATTTTAGTCTTCACCAGTGTTCCAAAAGTGAGTTGTTAGAGAATTTATTTTTAAGAATGCAAACATTTGAAGCAATGAATGTCAAAACAAAATTTGACATATGCCAAGGAATATGGGCCTCTTCTATCTTTTTTCTTAGTTAAAAATATGTCCAAATAAATTGCACTACAAGCCCAGGTACATGACTCTGGTTTTAAATATCCATTTTAGAAGTAACTGCTTAACTTCATTTTATGTGTTTCTATTGCCTTAACTGAGTCCTTTTATGAACCATTCCAAATGCATTTTTCAGTGAAAACACTGACTTTCCCCAGAAACCAGAAAAATCTTCCCATTCAATACCCCATCCCCCCATCCCTGCTGAACACCATATGTATCAGTTTGAGTATCATCAACTGCTATAGAAAATATAACCCTCAGTTTCAGGGTTTTACAAAGGAGAAGTTTGTGACAATAAAATGTGGGTGTTCTTGGCCAGTTGGTCTTTGTCCTCTACATAGAGATTCAGGGACCCAGACTCTTTCATATTTTGACTCTTGGAGTGTCAAAGCTTCTTGTATTTAGCCTGAATATGAAAGAACAATGGAAAACGCACACTTTCTTTTTAATTAATTTGAACTACAAGTGAGTGATACATATCACTTCCACTCGTGTCCCATTGCAAAAAGTAGCCAAAATGGCTTTACAAAGATGCAGTAAAGATTCAGAAATGAAATTCTTTTCCTGGACTATTGCTTTTCAGGAACATTTGCATCCAATAGCTGGGAACAGAAACAGTAGACAGTTAATTATCTTTGCTATCCCAGAATGAAACCACATCTCTTTATCTGTTTATCACCAAAGTTTGGGAAATTCTTCATAGTTGAAAAAAAAAAAAAGATGTGTCACTCTCCACAGCATATTAAAGAAAGCTTCATGTTAATTTATGTTTGCTTTGATTATACCGTAGATAGAAAGCTTTAAGTCATGGTATAAAACTTTAATATTGCAACTTTGAATTATACTAAAAAAATAAATTTATTTAAAAAATCTTCATTAAAAGATGAAAATATTTCTTTCTTGTTGATTCTTATTTTTAATTTACAAATTGCATAACCTTTTAAAAAGAACAATTTTACTTTCTAATATAATACAAGGTTGTTTTAGCTTGATGCAATACTATTATCTGTGGTAGAACTGGAATTTGATAAAGTAATTATGGCTGTAATTTAATTTTGAAGTCATGCTCTGTGATAAAGACATTTGTAACTTGGAAGAGAAGATACTTATCAAAGTTTCTAATTACTATCCCATAATAACAAATGTATATGTAAAGCAAAAGTAGTAAATGGTTATTTATATGCCATATGAACAACCTTATTTTTTTTTATTTATTATATTCTCTAACACTCAGCATACTTGAATTAAATCATAATGCCATGATTTAATTCAAATTAATTAAGGGGGGTTTCCTGGGTGGCTCAATCAGTTAAGTGTCAGTCTTTGGCTCAGGTCATGATCTCACAGTTCATGAGTTTGAGCCCCACATCAGGCTGTCTGCTGTCAGTGCAGAGCCCGCTTCAGATCCTCCCTCCCCCTCTCTCTGTCTCTCTGTCCTTCCCTCATTCATTCTCTCACTGTCTCCAAAATAAATAAAAACATTAAAATATTTTTTTTAAAAAAAGGAATGGTAATATTCCATGTAAGAAAGATTAGAAATTAATGGAGTGCCTAGAATTAAAAGAAATAGCACCAGCCCCTATGAAATGAATTTTAGGGGAGGTCAGAGTAACTACATAATTTGTCACATAATCTTTTTGTAAAAGAAAAAGAATAACTTTGTATGGAGAACAGTTGATGTATCTCTTAGTTACTGAATATTTTCTATTATTTGAACCATGGCTACTTTGAGTTCATTCTTTTTCAAGTCTTAGACTCATTAACTGGTCTCATTTACTGTCTTATTCTAATATCACTGCTACTGTAAAGATAATTGCCTGTTTGGTGTCAAGGCAAAAATTGTAAATAATTTTTTTTAATATATGAAATTTATTGTCAAATTGGTTTCCATACAACACCCAGTGCTCATCCCAAAAGATGCCCTCTTCAATACCCATCACCCACCCTCCGCCCCTCCCACCCCCCGTCAGCCCTAAGTTTGTTCTCATTTTTTAAGAGTCTCTTATGCTTTGGCTCTCTCCCACTCTAACCTCTCTCTTTTTTTTTTTTCCTTCCCCTCCCCCATGGGTTTCCGTTAAGTTTCTCAGGATCCACATAAGAGTGAAAACATGTGGTATCTGTCTTTCTCTGTATGGCTTATTTCACTTAGCATACTATGTGGCAATGAGAAAGAATGAAATATGGTCCTCTGTAGCAATGTGGATGGAACTGGAGAGTGTGATGCTAAGTGAAATAATTAATTTTTTTTAAAGTCAAGAAAACGATATGGATATTTGGAAATGATACAAAATAAAGGTAAATATTTCTATTTGAGACCAACATTTGTAGCTATGTCAGATTTGAAAGAATTGAGGCTTTTGGGAAATTATCATATTCTCTAAACATAAGTTATTCCTGACTGGTAAAATAGAAAACGTTTACATCTTATTCATATGTCCTTCCAAAAGAAGTTAAATAAATATCTACTTTCTAATTTTCATGAATAAACTAAGTAACCTAGGTCTCTGTAAAGACCACCTTTGTTAGGATATTTCCTCTACATTAGTAAGTAATTATTCTTCATTCTCTGAGGGAAAATGCTAATGGATAGGATTTAATCATAATTTTATAAAATTGTGTAATTTTCAAAATATTGTTTATTGATGTGAAAGCATTGCTCAAGATCTTACAGGAGTCCTTCCTGTCCCCAACTTTTAGAGATACTAGAGATGTATCCTATAGGATAAATTCATAATAATAGAAAACAAATATGTGGTGTCAATAGTAATTATATTCTCAAATACACATTTCATGAGAAAAACAGAAAATTGTATGGATTTATATGTTAACACTGTTAAACATGTGATACGGAAGGATGAATTTCTTCAAAAATATATAGGACAGGGGCGCGTGGGTGGCTCAGTCAGATAAGCATCCGACTTCAGCTCAGGTCATGATCTCATGGTTCATGAGTTCAAGCCCCACATTGGGGTCTGCGCTGACAGCTCAGAACCTGGGGCCTGCTTCAGATTTTGTGTCTCCCTCTCTCTTTGCCCCTCCTCTACTCATGCTCTGTCTCTCTCTTTCTCAAGAATAAATAAACATTAAAAAATATATGTGACAAATATTAAGATTTGAAGATTTCTCTATCGTGTGTGGTAATGTGAAGGGGAAGCCACACTTTAACTCTTAGGGTCTCCAGCTAGAGCTTGAAAAATTAAATTGATATAAAACATTAATAGGATAAAATCATGCAGATTTATTTAATATAAACTTTACATGACATGGAAGCTCAAATAAGAAAATGATGACCTAAATGCTTTTATACCAGGTTGAAAAAAAGAGAGGCCGTTGTGGAAAAGTCACTAAATATACAAGAAAACTAAAGGGAAATAATTAATTTAACTAAGTTTGTGTCAGAATTCTTTTGGCCTGAGCTCTGTGTGTGGTAATAAGAATGTTTCTTTCTTCCTGGTATAGGAAGGGTATCTTTCACACAAGAGTTTTATCTTCTGCTTTATGGAAGAAAAGACCAGGTCAGAGTGCCCTTCTTTTGCCTGCTGTTTTTTAAGTGCCTGTAGCTTGAAAGAATCCTTGTGCCAAAGTGGTATATTTTAGAGTGGCATACTCTTCAGATGGTATTTTTTCATACTATTGATGTTTAAATTTGCAATAGTGTCATCTTCACTAGGATGCAAATATGCAATATCTATTATTATAATATCTATGTAAGGGTTTATGTAAGTTTCATTTGCCTTTAAAAGAAAAATATATATGGGAAAATTTATAGTTATTTTCAAATAATCCATTTAATATTAAGCTCCTCAATGTCAGGTAAAAGTGCTTTTTTAATCTCATAGGAAATTATCAATAAGAATTAAATATTACATGTCATTTTCTTATTTTTTTAAGTTAGACATAGTTTATTGCTAGTTTATTGTGACCATCAATAACTTTGAATTGTGGTTTCTATCATTTAAAGTTATAGAACACTTTTAAGTTTTTTTTTTTTTTTTATACAAAGTTTGCTAAAACCACGATCCAATTAGTGATTCTTAAAAGATTTGTTTGCTTTCTCCAAAATCAATATTGGTGGATTCTTTTTTTGAAGGGGGGGTTGGAAGGAGGGAATGGTTTTATAAAATAAATTATATATTGTTTTGGCAAGCAGTAGCTAATATCATGGGAATATTAGCTCTTGAGTAGAGCTAATGAAAAATATAAGTTTAAAGTTGCCATGGAATCTTATTTGTTTGCCATTTAATGAAACTTCAAAAAAAGAATTTATCTACCCAGAACCATATTTTTCATGAATAATAGTGACTTATAAATTTGTGATATATAAGGAGAAAAATATAATCAATGTAAAATAAAAATTTAAGATTATTTTAAATAATCTAAAACTCATGAGATATCTGTATATTTATTCTATAATGAATATATGCTAACTAATAAGTCAATTAAAGTTAGAATTGAAATTCAGAAACTGGGTAAAGAGATGTTTTTTGATTTACATGTTTAAACTATGAAAAGACAATGTTAACTGGTGGTTCATCTTTCTTTTACTATATTGAATGTTAAAAACAATCTTGAATCTTTGAAAATTTTAAGATAAATGTGTTTTGGTCTCATCTTTCAAATCTACAGAAAAATTAAAAGAATAGTACAAATCATTACCTCTATATCTTTATCCGATTTCCATTCTCAACTGCTACATTTATTTTTCATTCTTTTCCTCTGATTTACAAAAAAAAATTGGAAGTTGCAGGTTCTGGAATACTCCTTCTAAATACTTTCTAACTAAGACATTCTCTACACAAATACAATACCACTATCACACCCAAGAAGTTAAACATTGATAAAATTATCTTATGTAATAAATGTTCTATATTTAAATATCTCCCTAATTTCCCAGTTGTCCTTGAGTTTTTGTTGCTGTTGTTCTAAGATCCAAGCAGGATTACAAAGTTGCACGTAGTTGTTACATCTTTTTCCATCTAGAATAGCAGCTCCGAAACTACTTTGTCCTTTTTTTCATGACATTGAAAAAATTTAAATGTCTAGGCCAGCTGTCTTATACAATGCCTCACAATCTGGATTTGTCTAATTGATTCATCATATTTAGATATAGGTTTAACATCTTTGGCAAGGATACTATTTACATGATATTGCATGGAATCATGAAATGTATTATTTATAATTCTGGTTTTGACGATTGCAAGATCTCTCCATTATAAGGTTGCCACATTTCCTTTGTTATTACTAAGTGATATGCAGGCTGATACTTTTGTATTATGTGAATTATGTGAATCATGTGAATAACCTGTTCTCTATTATCATTTGACCCAATGATTTTAGATTCATTGGTGATCCTTTTTTGAATAGATTATTACTTTGATGGTTACAGTATGGCCATTTTCTCATTCTGTCATTCTTTGTACACTTATTTGCCTGTATAATTTTGTGAATAATATCTCATTCTCCCATCTGCACTCGTTAGTGTGTCACTATAGACTTAGGGATTAAAAAAAAAAACAATTTCTTATACATATATTTTTACTCAGGTCATCCAAAATTTAAATTGTGATATGTACTTACAGTAGAATACAATATTGCAATCAGAATGAATAATTCCAACACACAACAATAGGGGTGAATCTCACAAAAATAATACTCTTTAAAATAAGTCTGAGACAAAAGAGTATATTCTGTTATTCCATAAGTTACAAGACAGACAAAAAAAAAAAAAAAACTATGCTGTTAGAAGTCAGGAGAATGGTGGCTTTTGATGATGTATGAATGTGGCTTCTAATGTTTTTATAATGTTCTATTTCTTGATCTGGGTCTGGTTAAGAAAGTGTGTTCTTACAATGAAAATTCACCAAATAATGACCTTATTTTTAAGTTGGTATTTTTCTGTTTATGTGTCATACATCAATAAAAAGTTAGAAAAAAATTGACCCCAATTTGCTCAATTAGGCGAAGTTAGCTCCTTTGATTTTCTGACATGTTCCCACTAGTCATTAGGAAGTTCTTTGATTATCTGGCCCTAGAATATATCCCATTTTCAGTTTGTACTTTTACTCCCCAGACTTGAAATCATCATTTCTCTAAATTAGAGTCCTGATTGTTTTCAGAATCAAGAACTGGGCACTAAGTATGTTAATTGCTAGTGGAGAATCATTAACTTTTAGATTCTTTCAAGGGCTGGAGACAGCTAATACTCACACACATGCATACATACATACATACATACACACACATACCATGTTTGTGGGACTTTTGTCTAATTAGGGGGTCATACTCTTATTTCCAATTCAAATTCTACCTCGGGGTTTTTCTCAACTTTCCTCTTATTTGTACTTCCCTTTCCCACAGTGATAACTCTGATCCAAGAATATCAATGTTCTTTTCTTACTTAGCTTTTCCTACCATACACACAAAATAATTTTAGAATGATTCTACCAATAAAACTACCATAAAAAAGCCTACAAGGGAGAGTTCAAAGTTCGAAGCAATATTCAGTGAGGTCATACTAATTTATCTTTTTCTCTCTCTGTTATTTTAATTGTTTCTATTTTGTCAGGACATGTGATAATTGTATATTATTCTTTCACCTTGTCCCCACCTATATTTTGATGATAAATCTGAAATTAACACAATAAGTGCTCACTGTTAGTCATTTACCAGGTTCTTCCCAATTGTCCTTGGAATATATGAAATCAGTTTTCTAGTAGATTTCTTAGGAAGGACTTGACTCCAGCATTCCCTGAATTCTCGAATGTCTTGAACTTGTTTTGGATATCCATGGAACTTGAAGGAAACATTGGCTGGGCAATAGGGCTTTGGCTGGCTCTTTCCTTAAATTTTTAAAGTGTATTAATCCCATGTATCTTATTTTGTATGTTGCTATAAAGAAATGATACCTCATGATTTTGATCTATTTATTATTATTTTTTTATTTTATGTTAGAGAGAAAGAGAAAGAGCATGAGCAGAAGAGAGGGACAGAGGAAGAGAGAGAGAGAATCTCAAGCAGGCTCCACACTCAGCATGGATCCCAACATAGGGCTTGATCCCATCCATGGCCCTGGTATCATGACCTGAGTGAAAATCAAGAGTCAGATGCACAACTGACTGAGCCACCTAGCCGTACTGATTTTCATCACTTTAAAAAAAATTTTTTTTAAGTTTATTTATTTATTTTGAGAAGACAGAGACAGTGTGAGTTGGGGAGGGGCAGAAAGCAAGGGAAAGAGAATTCCAAGCAGGGTCTGCGCTGATGTGGGGCTGGAATCCACAAAACCATGACATGATGACCTGATCTGAAATCAAGAGTTGCATACTTAACCAACTTAGCCACCCAGGCACCGCATCCGAAGCTTTTATCTCTTTATAAGTCACTTGCTTCTTTTACTACATAACACAGATTTTTTTCTTTATTTTTATAATTTAATTAGTCTATTAGAATATTAGCCCCAGAGTTGGACTTTCTGGGTAAATTTTTCCAGTAATATTTAGGACACTTAAAATGCTAAATTAGAGCTTTTGTATTTCCAGAAAAATTTGTTAGATTATGATTTAAATTTTTTAATATTTTATTTATTTTTGAGAGAGAGAGAGAGAGAGAGCACAAATGGGGGAGAGGCAGAGGGAGAGGGAGACACAGAATCCGAAGCAGGCTCCAGGCTTTGAGCTGTCAGCACAGAGCCCGAGACAGGGCTCGAACTCACAAACGGTGATATCATGACCTGAGCCGAAGTTGGATGCTCAACCAACTGAGCCACCCGGGGGCTCCAGATTATGATTAAATAAATATTAGTTCTCTTTTATTTTCTTCAAAGAAGCCAATATTTTAAATATTAGTTCTCTTTTCTTCAAAAAAATACGTATATATGTACATATACATATATATGTATGTATAGAGTCATTTATATCTATCTTTTCATATCTATCTTTTGTATCTATCATTTTTCTCTCTATTCTCTGCCCTTTTTTTAAAGGTAGTTTTTGTTTTCTCCCTTGTCTCCATTATGTTACTAAATGCTCTTTGTTATAGTTTACGTCAAATATACCTTTTTGGGGGAACCTTGCATTTAGTCTTTATTTCAGAAGGTTTTTTTTGTTTTGTTTTGTTTTGTTTTTTTGCTTTCCTACCTAAATTCAGTCAAGTCATATCATGACTTACTTTTTTAAATCGAATTTTGTTCTGATATTTTGGATTTCAGATTCAAGGTAATAAACATACATACATAAGTGAATATTTACTCTTTGCTTTCCAGATGTTCAGGGAGACTTTATTTCTCCTAGAAGTAGGTGATGCTTACAAGACTGACACTCCAAGACCACTTATAGTTCTGTGTTCTTTAGAGCGCTGTCTTTCAGTTCCAGAATAGCTAATGCTGTCATCCATCAAGTTTCTGACATGGTCTTATGAATTCTGAGAATCTCTCTTTGTCAGAATGAGTCTGTGTTCTAACTCTTAGGTTTTGTTCCCCTCTCTTTTTTCCCCATATACTCGTTTTAATGTATACTTGAATTGATTGTTCTTGTTAGGGTATTTTTTCCCCTGTTTGGACATCATTTGAAATGTTTAGTATTTTTAATCTCCCCTTTATATGCAACTGCAGGTGAAGGGTAGTTTTCATTTCTTTTCTGATCTATATGACGTTTGGAGGATGAGTAAAGCTATTCAGATCTCTATGGGCTCTATCATCCTACATAGATGAAACACTTTTTAAGATTAAAATGATAGATTCATCTATTTTCAGTTACAATTTTTTGTATACATGCTGTGTAGCATTATGTATAGTCTCACATGATTTAACATTTGAAGATCATGTATTAAGAACCTATTATGTGCCAAGCACATGGATTGTTTCTTTTAACTGGAATCTTTAAAGCCTTTTCATGGGTATAATTCCTTAGCTTTGAGCAAAGGCATAAGGGTTATTCTCATTTGTTGATAGACTATGTTCATAAAGTGTTTTGAAATAACTTTATTCATTCCTACAATAACCACTATTAGGAAAGCAGTCTTTGCCTATTACATTTAAGAAAAAAAAAATGACCTGAGCAATGTTCACTTAGTAAATGAAAACATGCAAGAAATTGGATTAAAAATAATCCCTATTGTAACCTGAGCAAGTGTGGAAACCTAGAGAAAAGGAACAGTTCATAGAAAGTATAATTTAAGGCTCTACATGCCAAACACCATCCCTTTAATAAGGCTGAGAAACTGATAACACATGGAACAAGAGTAAACCATGCAAGATTCTAACTGAGTATTCAGTAAACCTCAGAAGAGGTCAAGTAGAGAGAGCACTGCATGTCAAACTGGGTGGGTGTAGAAGGATTTTGTTGATAGTTTTATATTGTTAGAAGAATACAAATGACTAGAAATTTTATTCACCTTTAAAATCTAGAAGGATCATTGTTTATGCATTAGCTAGTGAGGGATGGGTTTGCCTACTTGAATGATGGGGGGTTTTGTGAGGAAGTTAGAAAACTGTAAGGTCAAAGGGGGACTAGTATACTGACAACCTTGAAAGTGAAAATGAGATGAAATTAATAACAATGAGAAATAGAAAATATTTGGTTCTTAACCTGGAGATGCTATGATCAAAGCTGTTAATTAAGAAGAAATGAAAGTATTTTATATCAGGGATGCTTTAATATGTTTTCCACTGTGAAATCTGACATAAAAGTTTTTCAAAAGAGGCACATCCCCACCTATGTTTTCTGTAGCAGAGGTAAAAATGGTGTGGCCTTGACCTTATTCCTGTGCCAGGGCAGCAACTTGTTTCCTTTTTCTCCTTTTCTGGAGAGAAAATGCAAATGCAAGCAAATAAGAGCAACACTTCTATTCTACATTAATAAATTTATAAAACTTGAAGTTTATTTATGTTTGAAAACAGAGCAAGGGGCACCTGGGTGGCTCAGTTGGTTAAGCGTCCAACTCTTGGTTTCAGCTCAACTTCATGATTCTGTGCCCCACATCGGGCTCTGTGCTGGCAGCATGGAGCCTACTTGGGATTCTCTCTCTCTCTCTCTCTCTCTCTCTCTCTCTCTCTCTCTTTCTCTCTCTCTCTCTCACTCTCTCTCTGCCCCTCCCCCACTCATACTGTCTCTGTCTCTCTCAAATAAATAAACTTAAAAAAAAAAAGAAAACAGAGCAAAAGCACAGCTCCCCTACTTCAGATGTGAATACTTTCATAAATATATACCTACGTGCGTTTGCATCTAAAATATTTACAAACATCGGTCCCCCTTTATGGGTAATAATTACTGCTGCCTCCATACCACTGAACTTATTGCCACCCACTGGAGGATGGTTTGCTTCTACAGAAGATAGTGTTGATGGTGAAATTAGCTGGCAGCTAGTAGTTACTGCATTTATTTGTATAGGTCATCAGGATAGAGAATTTGCATTATTAGTGGAGAGGAAGAGTGAAAATGAAAGGCATTTAGAAAGAAAAGTGACAAAATTAAGAGACACTGGTTATGAGCAAGAAGGGAGAATAACTAAAGCTATATTCTGAGTTTAAATCAGACTTTGAGATGGTGAAATCTAAAAAACTTAGTGGAGTATGATTACACATTTGCTTACACCTTCTTTACTCAACAAATGTAGTGAATGGCTAATATACAGCAGTAACTTCTCTAAACACAAGAATGTAATGATTAACAAAGCAGAACGAATTCATGCTCTCTCATTTAAAAAAACTTATAGTTGTTATTAACTGTAATTTTTATAGTTACAATTAGCAAAAAAAATGATTTTGGGCTAAAGTTCTTCATCTCTTTGATTAAAATATTTAAACTTTCTTTTAGAGGGATGAAAAGAGGAACTTTTGTGTGTGATAAAAGTTTGTGTAATTAATATACTTTGAGAATTGAGAAATTTATCTAAAACCTATTATGTGCCTAGAATTCTGCCCAATATCTGTATATATACATTATATCATTTAGTCATTATAACACTGTTGTAATGTTAGAATTATTTCAACCTCTCACAGGTAATGAAAAATGAGCCTTAACATAATGGATAGCTTGCTGAGGCACATAGTGAAAAACTGGATGAGAAACAATGCAGAACTGATTCTATGCATTCATATATTTTTTTATTAAACTGGGTTTTTATGGTAAGGCACATACCATAAGTCACCTAGGCAGCTTTCCTTATTTGATTATATGCATTTGAAAATCTTAAAAAATGTGTTAGTCTGGATTTCTTTTCAGTTAATAATATAATTTTAGTTAAATATACCTTTTCTTTCTTTCTTTTTTTAAGTAAGCTCTACACCCAAGATGAAGCTTGGACTCATGTCCCTGAGATCAAGACTAGCGTGGCTCTACTGACTGAGCCAGTCAGGTGCCCCCAAAATATGCTTTTTCTTTGAAGTTTGAGAC
The DNA here is from genome assembly GCF_022837055.1 of Prionailurus viverrinus. Taxonomy (NCBI): domain Eukaryota; kingdom Metazoa; phylum Chordata; class Mammalia; order Carnivora; family Felidae; genus Prionailurus; species Prionailurus viverrinus. Next base: position 84,003,604 of record NC_062568.1, read on the forward strand.
TATGTTAGAATTCTTATTCTGACCTTGAATATTATCATACATAACAATAGATAAAAACAGTATAGAACTGCACTGCACTTATACTACAAAGCTATAGTAATCAAAACATTATGGTATTAGCACAGATATAAATACATGGATCAATGGGAAAGAGTGGAGAGCCCAGAACACACTCATATTTCTATGGTCAGTTAATCTGTGACAAAGAAGGTAATAATATACAATGGGGGAAAGATAGTCTTTTCAATAAATGGTGCTGGGGAAACTGGACATGCAAAAGAATGGCTACTGAACCACTTTCTTACACCATATAGAAAAATAAACTCAAAATGAATAAAATACCTAAACACGAAACCTGAAAAAATGAAAATCCTAAAGAAAAACATAGTAATGTCTTAGACATCAGCCTTAGCAACATTGATAGAAAGTAAAACAAAAACAAGGGAAGGGAAACAAAAGCAAAAATAAACTACTGGGACTACACCAAAACAAAAAACTTTTCTATAGTAAAGGAAACCAACAAAATGAAAAAGCAGCTTACCAAATGGGAGAAGATAATTGCAAATTATATACCAAAAAGGGCTATTATCTTAAACAAAGACCTTATAAAATGCAATACCCTCCCCCCAAACCAAATAGTCTGGTTAAAAAATGGGTAGGGGAAATAAACCAATATTTTCCCAAAGAAGACATATGGATGACTAACAGGCAAATGAAAAAAAAAATGCTCATAATCACTAATCATCAGGGAAATGTAAATCAAAACCACAATGAGTTGTCACCTCATATCACCAGAAGTATGAAGAAATGAAGAAATAACAGTGTTGGAGAACATGTGGAGGAAAGGGAACCCTTGTGCATGCTTGGTGGAAATGTAAATTTGTGCAGCCATATTAGAAAACGGTAATGAGTTTCTTCAAAAAATTGAAAATGGAGGTTTGCCTGGGTGTCTCAGTTGGTTAAGTGTCTGACTTCAGCTCAGGTCATGATCTCACAGTTTGTGGATTTGAGCCCCATGTTGGGCTGTGTGCTGACAGCTCAGAGCCTGAAGCCTGCTTCAGATTCTGTGTCTCTGTCTCTTCCACTCCCCAGCTTGTGGTCTGTCTCTCAAAAATAAATAAACATTAAAAAAATTGAAAATGGAAATGCCATACAATCTAGTAATTCCACTTCTGGGTAATGACCCAAAGAAAACAAAAACACTAATTCAAAAAGATATATGTGCCCCCATGTTTATTGCAGCATTATTTACAATAGCCAAGATATGGAACCAACCTAAAGTGTCCATCACTACATGAAGAGATACAGAAGATGTGATATATATATAGGGAATACCACACAGCCATAAAAAAGAATTGAGAAGCCATTAGCAACAACATGGATGGACCTAGATGGTATGATGTTGAGTAAGGTTAATCAGAAATGAAAGACAAATACCATATGATTTCACTTAATGGAATCTAAAGACACAAACAAAAAACAAACAAACAAACAAAAAACAGAAGCAGATTCATAATTCAGAAAACAAACTGGTGGTTGCCAGAAGGGTGGAGAGTACAGGTATGGGAAAAACAGGTAAAGGGTGTCAAGAGGTACAAACTTCAAGTTATAGGGGCGCCTGGGTGGCTCAGTCGGTTAAGCATCTGACTTAGGCTCAGGTCATGATCTTGCGGTCCGTGAGTTCAAGCCCCGCGTTGGGCTCTGTGCTGACAGCTCAGAGCCTGTGGCCTGTTTCAGATTCTCTGTCTCCCTCTCTCTCTGACCCTCTCCTGTTCATGCTCTGTCTCTGTCTCAAAAATAAATAAACATAAAAAAAATTAAAAAAAAACAAACTTCAAGTTATAAAATAAATTAGTCAAAGATATGGAAACTACAGCATATGGTATATAGTCAGTAATATTATAGTAACACTGTATGGTGACAGATGGTGACTACACTTATCATGGTGAGCCCTGAGTAATGTATAGAATTGTTGAATCACTATGTTATACACTGGAAACTAATATGATGTTGTATGTCAACTATAATTTAAAAATCATATGGTCATTTCAATGGTTACATAAAAAGGCTTTGACAAAATTTAACATCATTGCATGATAAAATTCAACAAATGAATATAGAAAGAATGTACGCAATATAATAAAGGCCATTTATGATAATCCCACCAGTGACGCCATATTCAATAGTGAAAAGCTGAAACCTATTTTCTGTAAGACCAGGAATGAGACAAGATGTCCACTGTTGTTATTTCTGTTGAACATAATAGTAGAAGTCCTGGCCAGAGCAATTAAGCAAGAAAAAGAAGTAAAGACTTCCAAGTCAGAAAGGAAGAAAATTACAAAATTTTGTAAAAATTTATAAAATTTTTATAAAAGCTATGCAGTTGTCTCTATTTGCAGATGATATAATCCCACATACAGAAAGATGTAGTCTCTACTTAAAACTGTTAAAATTAATAAACAAATACAATTTGTAGAATAAAAAATCAACGTACAAAAATCAGTTATATTTGCATATACTAATCCAGAACTACTTAAAATAGAAATTAAGAAAACATGTTCACACATAATAGCATCAAAATAATAAAATACTAGGAGTTAATGTTTTTAAGGAGGTGAAAGGTCTATAAAGACGTATAAACTTAAACATTGACGAAAGAAATTGAAGAACACACTAATAAATAGAAAGATATCCCATCTTTGTGAAATGGAAGAATTAATATTAATATTGTTAAAACCATAAACTCCCAGGAGAAACCAAAGGGGGAAAGCTCCTTGACACTTATTTTTTGCAACGTTTATTTATTTTTGGAACAGAGAGAGACAGAGCATGAACGGGCGAGGGGCAGAGAGAGAGGGAGACATAGAATGGGAAACAGGCTCCAGGCTCTGAGCCATCAGCCCAGAGCCTGACGCGGGGCTCGAACTCACGGACCGCGAGATCGTGACCTGGCTGAAGTCGGACGCTTAACCGACTGCGCCACCCAGGCGCCCCTACACTTATTTTTTGGATATGACACCAAAAAGACAGGCACCAAAAACAAACCAAACAAACAAAACCCCAAAACCAAAACCAAACCAAACCAAAAACAAATGACACTACATCAAACTAAAAACTTCTTCACAGCAATGAAAGCAATCAATAAAATGAAAAGGCAATCTACTAAATGGGGGAAATGTCTGCAAACCAAATATCTGGTAAGGAGTTAAAATCCAAAGCATAGGGGCGCCTGGGTGGCGCAGTCGGTTAAGCGTCCGACTTCAGCCAGGTCACGATCTCACGGTGCGTGAGTTCGAGCCCCGCGTCAGGCTCTGGGCTGATGGCTCAGAGCCTGGAGCCTGTTTCCAATTCTGTGTCTCCCTCTCTCTCTGCCCCTCCCCCATTCATGCTCTGTCTCTCTCTGTCCCAAAAATAAATAAACGATGAAAAAAAAAAATCCAAAGCATATAAGGAACTCATACAACACAGTGGCAATAAATTAAATAACTTGATTAAAAAAATGCGCTAGGACCTTAATAGATATTTTTCCAAAAAGTCATACAAATGATCAGTGGGTGTATGAAAGATGCTCCACACACTAATCATCAAAGAAGTACAAATCAAAGCCACAATGAAGTATCACTTCCCACCTGTTAGGATGTCTATTACCAAAATATAAGAGAACAATTTTTTGGCTAAGTTGTAGAATAAAAGGAAAACATGTACACTGTTGGTGGGGTCATTATGAAAACAATATGGAGTTTCCTCAAAAAATAAATAGAGGGGCGCCTGGGTTCTCAGTCGGTTAAGCGTGCAACTTCAGCTCAGGTCATGATCTCACGGTTCGTGGGTTCAAGCCTAGCATCGGGCTTTGTGCTGACAGCTAGGAGCCTGGAGCCTGCTACAGATTCTATGTCTCCTTCTCTGTCTGCCCCTTGGCCCTGCTCACACTCTGTCTCTGTCTCTCTCAAAAATAAATAAAACATTAAAATAAATAAATAGATAGATAGATACACAGATACATAGATAGATAAAATTAAAAATAGAAATAACATGTGATACAACAGTTCTACTTCTAGGTATATATTCAAAGTAAATTAAATCACTATCTTGAAGAGGTAATCTGCACTCCCGTCTTTATTGCAACATTATTCATGACAGCAATGACATGGAAGCAATCTAAGTGTCCCTTGTCAGAAAAATGGATAAAGAAAATGTGTAATATACAAGTGTAATATTATTCAGGCATAGAGAAGAAGGAGATCCTGCCATTTGTGACTACATAATTGGAGCTTGAGGGCCTTATGGTAAATATAATAAATCAGAGAGATATAGGTTAATACTGTATGGTATTACTTATATGTGGAAAGTAAACAACAACAACAACAATAACAACAACAAAGTGGAAAACAGCATGGACACTCCTCAAAAAAAAGTAAAAACAGAAATACCATATGATCCAGTAATTCCACTACTGGTTGTTTACCCAAAGAAAACAAAAACACTAAGTTGAAAAGATATATGCACCCCTGTGGTTATTGCAGCAGTATTTACAATCGCCAAGATATGGAAGCAACTTAAATGTCCAACAAATGATGGATGGATAAAAAAGATTACATATATCTACTACTCTGCCATAAAAACAATGGGATCTTGCCATTTGTGACAACATGGAAGGACCTAGAAGGTATAATGCTAAGTGAAATAAGTCAGACTGAGAAAGACAAATTCCTATATTATTTCATTCATCTGTAGAATCTGAAAGCAAAACAAATTAATAACAAACAAGCAGCAGAATCAGACCTGTAAATACTAAGAATTCCCTGATGGTTGCCAAAGGGGAGAGAGGTGGGGGAATGGGCAAAATGGGTGAACGGAAATTGGAGATACAAGCTTCTAGTTAATGGAATGAGTAAGTCAAGGGAATAAATGGTTACAGCCTAGGGAAAATAATCAATGACATTGTAATAGCGTTGTATGGGGAGAGATGTATGTATGTAGCGTTGTATGCTACTTGTGAAGGTAGCATAGTGTGTAAAGATGTCAAATCACTATGCTGTGCACCTGAAACTAATGTAACATTATGTCAACTATATTTAAATAAAAAAATAAAACATAAAATAAAATATTACACACACCTATATAGAAAGTTGAACTTATATAACAGGCAGTGGAAAGGTAGTTGCTAAAAGGTAGGGCACAGGCAAAATGGAGAGCTACTGATCAGATGGTACAGAATTTCAGTTATAAGATGAATATGACTTTAGGATTCAACACACAGTGTGATGATTCTAGTTAATAACAATGCATTGTATACTTGAAATTTGCTAAGTGATTAAATCTAAAATGTTCTCACCACACACACACACACACACACAGACAACTATATGAGGCAATGGATGTGTTAATTAATTTGATCGTCATATAACTTTTACAACATAAATGTGAATCAAATAGTAATATTGTATCCGTTAAATATATTGCAACTTTATTTGTCAATTATACCTAAATAAAGCTGAGAAACAATTCAGTTTCTCAGTTGCATTAGCCAAATTTCAGCTGATCGATACCTACATATGAATAGTGGCTGCTGTAAATAACAGTTCAGATATGGATCATTTCCATAATCACAGAAAGTTTTATTGAACAGTGCTGGTATAGTATAGAAAATTAGATAAATACCAGTTGTGGTTTAAACACTGAATGATTTTTGTTTCATCTATATTTGACCAACTCTTCAACCAAACTTTATTTATTTATTTTATTTTCTTGCCTCCTTCAAGAGGAGTATAACAAAACCCAATTGATGGTTCCTATTAATTAAAGCCTGCATATTTAACACATAGCCTTCTCATCTAAAGTTGATAGTAAGTTTCAGTCATCTCTAAGATTTCTGTCCATCAGTGATTGAAAGGCCTCAAGTTATCAGTCGTTAAAAGATGTTAACTGCGTTGACATTTTGCTCCTGTGTACCTCTGAGCCTGGCTGCTGAATTCATCAACTTACAGACATTTAACATTTGAGCATTCCCATAATGCATACTAGTTACTTTAAGAAAGGAGAAAAAAAATACATGGTTAAATCCTTAGTTTGCTTGACTTGACAAATCCAGTTTTAATTTAACAAAATCATATTTCCTAGGTCTTCCATTCAATAACAGTAACAGAAACAGATAAAGATCAGATCAGTACTTTTCCCCCACTAGTCTGGTTATCAACAATATCCAACAACCTCATCCTGTCAATCTAAAATTGTGAATAAATAATTAAGTTTCTGTTGTGTGGTATTACATTGTGCAAAAACGACGGGTAGATTTTTCCAAATTTGGAATAGCTGGAACTGAGGTACAACAAAAGGCCTGCATGAATATTACTTTTGGAGACACCTGCCATATGGATTTTGATGCTTTGAAAAGAGAAAACAAATAGTTTCAAATTGAAATTTAAATCAAAAGCCACAAGTGCAGATGGTTGAAATAGTAAAAAATGTTACTGTCAATTGGACTGCTTTTCACCTGGGAAGTTCTCGGTAGCCGGTTCCTGAGTGAGTACCACTAGAGGCTGGGTTATTTAATAATGTTAAGAGATTTTCCAAGCAAGTCTTATGCCATAGTTACCAAAACTTCCTCTGGCCATAAATAAGGAAATGGGGTATATAGGGTATAGTATTTGGATAAAGACATTTCTAATTGTACTTCTCAAGGATTTGGCCGTCAGAATAACGTTGGCAGAAGATGATTCACGAGACTAGGAAGAACCATATTAAGTGACTGCCTACTTGGAGATGATGGTGAGAGAACATCTGTGGGTTAATGTTTAAATTATTTCCCAAATCATCTGATGTTTATTTCCTTGGCAAGCTCTGGGGTATCCAAATAAGCCTTGCTTTCTTACCCTCCACAAAGAGAATTGAACTTCAATTTGTGAGACTTGTCTTAATCTTCTCTTTAAATCATCTAATAAATTTACACATGCAGATGGAGACAAGTTAGGTTCTGGCACTGAAATAAATGGAATATAGTGCTGCTCATGCCTGTCTGAAAAGTAAGAAGAATATTATACCTAGAAAAAGTCTTAGTTTTCTATTTGTATATCAGTCATATGACAAGATGACTTAAAGGGTTGTGTCCTAAATCTAATTGGAAGTATAATGCTGATAAAGATGTAGATGCTGACACTTTACAACTGAATGGTAAATGATTAGATAATCTTATTTCCCTCTAGTCTCCTCTGATTTGTAAACTCACAAAGAGTGATTCAATATGACAGATTCAGGAATCTTAAGCATTATATAAGTTCATGGCTTTTTATTTGAAAACATACAGTGTAATGGAAATAGTCACTTCTGTAGATACTATCTTTTTTTTTTTTTCCATGGGAGAAAATATGGTTAGGAAAATTAATTTTGCTCCAGTGGAGTAAAAGGTAGATTTTTAAAACTGGAAGTAACTCTTGGGAGCATCCTGTATGTACCCATCGTTTCAGGACATAAAACCAAGATTCATAGAAGTTGAGTAAATTACACAGTATATTAATTAAATAGGAGATCAGTATTTCTGGGACTGGGTCCCAAAACTTTATGGTTGCCAGATGCTTTTCATTAGACTTCATTTCTTCTATTTCTGAATTTTCTTACATTATTTCCTCTAAGAACTTTTCAGTTCCTTAAGTTTTATGTAATATTTCTTCTCATTGACTAGTAGATATGTGAGGGCTACTTTTATTAATCTAAGGGAAGTAATGGAAGTTGGGATCCATGGAAAACCTATTTCCAGCCACACCTATCCATTCCACAAATACCCCATAGCAAAAACAGTGAGTTTGATTCATACCTCCTTTCTTTCCTTCCTCCTCTCCCCTCCTCTCTTCTTTCTTTTCATGTCGTTTTAATTTCCTCTTTTTCCTTTTCCTCTCTTTTACCTCTTTTCCAACTATTAAATACGAACTAGCATTGTGTTAAGTCCCTAAAACATGAAGAAATCAAGACAAGTTCTCTTTTCCTATGGAGTTAACAGTCTCCTAGAAGTTCTACTGGCAAAGTAACTGTGGATCAAATAGTACTAATATTTTAGCATTTGTTTATTATTTATTCATTATTTATATTATTTTTATTTCAGTTTTACTGAGATATGACTGACATCTAAAATTGTAAGATATTTAAAGTATACATCATGACAATTTGGTATGAGTATCCCCCTCCAGTTTGATATGAGGATCCCCCCCTAGTTAATTAACACATCCATCACCTCACTTTTCTTTTTCTTTTTCTTTTTTTTTTTTTTTTGGTGACAACACTTAAGTTCTACTCTCTCAAGAAATTTCAAATACGCAATACAGTGTTATCCACTACAGCTACCATGCTTTACTCTTGTTCATCTTATAGCTGAGATTTTGTACTGTTTTACCAGCCTTTCCCAATCCCCACCCACCACCCCCTGGCCTTTGGCCATGATTATTTTTCTACTCTTGGTTTCTGTGGATACCAGGCAATATATGTCTTTCTCTGTCTAACTTATTTCACTTAGCGAAATGCCCTCAAAGCCTATCCATGTTGTCACAAATGACAAGATTTCCTTCTTTCTCATGGCTGAATAGTACTCTATTGGGTTTACATACAATATCTTCTTAATCCATTCATCTGTTGATGGCCACTTAAGTTGTTTTCGTTTTAAAATGCAGGCACTGAAATTACTGTTCTATTATTTTCTACCTTTCTTAAACAAGTGATATCTCTTCTGTACATACCAGTTTCATTACATGGAATGAATGCGAAGACTATGACCTCTTCCCATTGTTGTTAACTGATACATCTTGGAATACATGAAATTTGGTAGTTATTTTCACTTCTATAGTTAATTGTTCTTCATGAATAGCTTAAATATCACTTTTATGTATTTGACCATATTAACTAGAAAGTAATCAAGAAGTCCTAGAGTCTAGGGAGCCTTTAGTAGTGCAGAAGTGGGGAAGAAAGCTTTTTATTTTTCTTCATTCCCCACTTTTGTGTTTTTTTCTGCAGAGACTTGGTGAATGGAAACAATATTCTACATAATTGCTGAGGGAAGAAATTTCTATTCATACATCAAAGTAAAATATTTTGAAATTTTTGACAGAGATGTCACTATGGATAAAAACATGGCCTGTGGCCCACTACCCAGGTGGTCACTACAATCTTTAGGGACATAACTTCTCACCTGTCTCTGTTCTCCAAACCTACTCAATGGAACTGAATAAAGAATCATTCTTTGGGGCCCCTGGGTGGCTCAGTCAGTTGAGCGTCCGACTTTGGCTCAGGTCATGATCTTGCGGTCTGTGAGTTCCAGCCCCGCGTCGGGCTCTGTGCTGACAGCTCGGAGCCTGGAGCCTGCTTGGGATTCTGTGTCTTCCTCTCTCTCTGCTCCTCCCCTGCTCGTGCTCTGTCTCTCTCTCAAAAATAAATAAATAAACATTAAAAATAATTAAAAAAAAAAAGAGTTATTCTTCATTCTTGGAAATGCTGGAGCCAAAATGGGAAAACTTTAAAGTTATATCCACTATGCCAGAAGATTTGAGTGCTGTCAAGTCCAGAAGAACACAACACATTTTGTTGGAGAACAACTTAATGTAGAGGAAAACTAGATTCTGAAATTAGAGTTCACATCCCAGGTCTACCATTTTCTTTCAATATGACCTTGGATAAACTCATTTTGCCTAAGTGTCAAATCACCATCTGAGAAATGAATATCATGTCTTTCTCACAGGATAAGTTTGGGATTAAATGGAAGCATTTACATGTAAATTTCTTAACATAGGACTTACTAGATATTCCATAAAATAGTTCCTCCTGTTGGAGGAACTATTGCCCTCTCTTTTTTTGGACTAAACTTCTACCTTGATACATCCTTGATAAGTCCTAAATGGGTCTTTTCGTAAATTCCTTGGAAGGAATAATTCTGGTTATAATTAATCACAAAGTGGAGTGGTAAAGGAGGAGAGAGCATAACCATAATGCTGAAGGAAAAAAAAAACAACATACAAATAACAACAAAGAAAAGGAGGCAATAAGACTCAGGCACAGGAAACATAGTGCCTCTTTTCCCAGTGTTTTGTCAGTCTGATAGAAGAGTAGTGTTTCATATGTAAAATGGAGATGTCTGCATTATTATAATCATCCCAATTTTCATTAGCAAACATAGGTGTCCTGTAAGTAGATTCACTGCCAATATAGAGAAATAAAGAAACTGTGTTTTGTCATGTGCTATATTAATTGTATACCACCACATTCCTCCTTTTTGACTATATATATAGTCATACACACACACACACACACACCCTCATGATTTTAACACAAAACAAATGAGATTGGGTAGAAGGAAGAATGTATGCCTGTTTTACTAATTTCTGAACATTGTTGTTGAGTGTACATTGCAGACTCCTTTCCAGCTTGTTCTGGGCCTTGTCTCAGATCTCCACGGAATTAAATGAGACAGTAATATAAATATTGGTGTTATGATAATTATGAACATGTTTTATCAAAGCAGACATATTTTATAATAAACAAGATACACATTTCTAATCCTGGGAAATTAAAAGTAGTTTCTATTGTTCCATGAACTTGAGGATTTAATTATTAGTTTTAATCTCAAAAGCCTGTTTTAAATGAATTAAAATTCAATTTGGTTCTTCAGCACAGTCTTCTAACCTCTTTCATCATTTACAATAATTACATGACTCATTGTTTATACTTGGGACTGGTCGGATTTTTTACACTTGATTGCTTACCCCAAACTTAGTTATAGTTGCTGTTTATCCAAAGCATCAAAATTCTATAACTTATAGTTTCTTGCTTCTTACTGGCACTGAAGTTCTCTCCTTTTGACAACTGTTTGCATTTGGAAATTCTGAAAGTTACCTAGGCTATGATTATATGTTTTCATTAAATTAGGTCAACTACTTTGCCCCTTTAGATTAAGGAAATATATTGTGTTGGACTGTTGATAGCCATGGTCTTCCTCTATTACAATAATAGTTGTTATGAAGTACCAAGCATACCATTATACTATTTGTATGGTGTAGTGTGAGGGGAAGAAAATGAAATCTGAAGGCTGGTGGATTTTATGTTTAATTGACAGCTCAACAAGGAGTGGCCTCTTGTTGATTCTTCTGGAGACCACTTTGGATACTTCTCTAAGACTGAGTTTCATAATCCATTCAGTGGGGGGAATTGGTGCCCATTCACACTGTTTATATGATTTCATGGTATAATAGCCTCCAAAATAAAAATTATTTGATCTCCTATCACAAAAATAGGCAGTACAGTTTATCTGTACTCTAAGAGGTACTATGCTATTGGAAGACATAATTGACAAATGAATATTATAAGTACAATTTAAAGCTGAAACTAGATTCTACTGTTCTTTGCTCATGTGCCTCCTTCTCAGCCAGACCTTCCTGGCAAACTACAGTAGCCTCTTTGATATTCCCCATACCAGTCTTCATTTTTGTATCATCACTTACAACCATCAGGAATTATGTCACATATTTGCTTTATAATTCTTTCCTCACCCTCAGTCCTTGAGGGCAAAGAGTATATAATTTTTCCACCACTATGTTCAGTGCCTACTGGTACTGGATATATTGTAGGGGCTCAATAAATTTTGAGGGGTAAATGAATTCATAGCTAAATATCTAACAGATACAAATCACTGTGTTTGGTGTCATGGGAGTTTTAAATATGATTATTTAAATTATATATATATATATATATATATATATATATATATATATATATATATAAATATTTAACCTAGAACTAAGTGTAGATACTAATAAGTTGGCAGGATAGAAGTTCAACATACAAAGAAAATAATATATGTACAGCTCACCACTATACTTAAGGCTCAAAGATTGATAGATAGAGCTTAAGACACAGGAGGGAGCACAGAATAGGAAGGTGTATTTAGCCATCATGGAACCATCTACTACAGTTTATTTTTGTGATGGTGAGAGATATCAGGGTGCTACTACAGAAATATAGGCTTGTGTTTCTCCAGTGTTGCTCTGTAGACTATCAAGGGTGGAGTTAGTGAATATAGTCTCTATGAGAATGCTTCAAAGTGTGTTTTCATTTGTATTATATCAAAATTAACACGTCTATTCTAAGTTATCTGTTTGACTCTGTTATAACCCAAGTGTTTTTACATGATTTCAGTGGCTGAAATTTTATTGGCATTTATGGTAACATAGATATCCAACTCTAGTATCTTAATGTTGTAGATGAATGAGTAAACAACAGTGGTGCTAATGTGTAAATAATGCATAGTAACCAAAGGAAGTTGCAGGCAAATTTCTATAGAGAAATTAGAGGAATACAAGGTTGGTGGGGGGTGCTTACAAATTCAAGAGAATTTATACTATGGCAGCTAATTCGTATTTTCATCTCATGATGAGAATGTTTTAGCAGTGTATTGTCATTTCGCATACTATATTAACATCATTGTTAAAGTTCTGTTTTGCACTTTAGTTTGTATTCATTTGCAAATGTATTTTGGTTTTTGATTGTACAGCTATCCACAGAGATATTTTACAACTAGGTTTGGATATGTTTAAGTTATAGTTAAGTTACAATATGAAAATATATTTGGGGGTCAACACTAGGTGTATGTAACATTTTTACATTAGAAAATTTGTACATTTGTGCATACCATTTGAGAAGTAATGCCAGGCAACTCTAATTTGGTCCTTCCTTGCTTTCTTCTATGACAATTCTTCAGTGCCTACATGTTGATGATGAAAACCCTATTAGTGGCAGTAGGAAAAGAAATGGTGAAAAGAACTAGTCACACATTGGAGGAGTCTTGGTTGCTTGGCCTGGAATGATTTCCAGTTCTAGAAGTTGTGGGAATGACCAGACCATTTTCCAAAATATGGAAATGCCACGTGGGGGGAGTTTAATTAGTTCCTCTGCTTGGTGCATGCTGAGTGTGAAACCCAGTATATTTCATGGTGGAGTTTTATAGATCTAGGACTCAAAACAAAACAAAACAAAACAAAACAAACAAAAAGGAATTACGATTTAAGAAGAGAGTGTTTAAGGGACATTTGTGAAGAGAAGACAGTTGAGGTCATGACAATAGATAAATCTGCCAAAAAGAGCCAAAGGCAGAACTTTGATGAAAATTGCATTTAGGACTGTGAATGAGAAAAAAAGAAATCAGATTACCAGACATTTCTTATTCAGGATTTTTATCCATTCTAGGAATTTTTTAAATGTTATTTTTAAATTTTTCTATATGCAATGTTATTTTTTTAAATACAAAATCAAACCTGTTTACCTAGAGGAAAGCAGGGAGAAGAATTGAATGTTATAGGGAGTGGCATTTGAAATGGGAAGGAAATAATGTAGTAAGAGAAAGAGAAACAGAGAACATACAAAGGACATATTTACCATATACATTGGTCCTAGGTCAGCCTTACTTTCCTTGGAGATTTTTTCTTTTTTCTGTAGGATATAAAAAATATGTATATTACCAGGTTGCTATGAAGATCAAATGTAATGTTACAAATCAAAATGCTCTGGAAAACTTTTATTACTGTAGAAATGTTTATTACAATTTTCTCTGGGCAAGCTTCTTAAAAGTGATACATTACCATGCAAACATTTTTTTCATGTTTCATTATTTTTATTTATATTTCTATTTTTACCATCTAATTTTTCAACATTTAATATTCATGAACGTAAAGAATATTCTATATCATCTGCTTTTTTTATATAGATTGCACAATGTGAATTACACAGCATGATGAAGCCATTAACTTCATTACTAGCAAAATGGCTCAGGTTTGAAATATAGATGATTTGCAAGTGGTAGGAGAAAGAACAGTAAAGGTAAATTGCTTCTCCTTGCCATCTTTAAAGATCTAACTCGTACTTTCTAGAAAGCTTAAAGAATTAAATAATTACTTTGAATTTTTAGAGCCAAGATGAATAATTCCATCAATATGGTAGGATTATGTAAGAATTTGACATGTACTGCATATAAATACAAAAGTACAGTGAATATAGCCTTACTGGAAAAATAGCTAACTTTTGGGACAGTGGTAAAAATTGGTGCACAATTACAAGAATATGTATCTTATTTTTAGAAGACCATCTAAATTTCTTTTTTAAGTTTTACAGTTTTCTACTCCCACCCCAAGAGCCACGTGTAGATTTGTCTCTAAAATTCTCAGCAGGCATCAGTCTGAAAGATAAACTGAGTAATGAACTAAAATATAGGAATACAGCATTACTGTAGAGTCAGAGTGATGTTTTCAAGATGTGTATGATACATGAATAAAACTTTGTTTTTTTTTTTAGAAAACAAACATATAAATAAGAAACACAAGACTATTTGGTATTTAGCTATAAATTCTAACATTGTGAAACATTATGTTCTTATGCTAACGCGAAAAGAATGGTTAAGTACTGCACATTGCAAGTGAGAGAAATGTACAAAAAGAAGAAAAGGATCTCACACAAAACACCTGCCAACTTCCCTTTGCCATATCATGTTTTAGAAGTAATATTTGTACTGAAAATATATCTTTTAAATATTCCTCTGCAAGTTTTGTGTTCCCCAACCCTCTACATAATTTATAAACTATCTTGGCAACCATTTGAGGACCTAATTTTGCATTTCCATTTCTAAATTATTAATATTTTCATGTTTAAGAGGAAACCAAAAGATAATTCTATTTCCTGTGATATTTATATTAAATATGAATATGCTGACTTATTTGTGGCCCTAGAATGCTAAGGCTTTAGCACAATTTCTTTTGTGATCCCCAATATTTTCAAGAGGTTGAAATGTGAGGAGGAAGAGAATGATGCCCAGGTTGCTAGTTCTTACCTGACTCGAGGATGTAGTGCAACAAATTCCAAAGAATAATGGTGAGCAACAACAACAAATTGAAAGACAACACAACATGGTAGACCCTAGGAATATTTAAAAGAAAACAAATATATGAGGGTAAAAAGACAATTTATTTCAGGAAGAGTCTTCTTTTTTTTTTCTTTTTTTGTCTTATATAGTAAGTTCAAAGTTATTAGAAGAGTTTGTAAAGCAAAAAAGCAAAACTTAAATGTACCAAATGGATTAAATTAACCCTAGGGAGGAGAAAAGAGAAGGTAATCAGTCTTTGAATGACTGATTGCTGTGTTAGAAATCATTCCAGGGGCTTTCTGTGATACTCTCTCTTCCCCTATGTCCCGTTAATCTATTTATCCTCTTGTTTGCCTCTGACCACCACTCTGTTGTTTTTTTTCCCTCTTCCTCCTATCTTATTGTTTTAATAGTAATAATTGTCTTCATTTCTTATAGTTATGTCATCCTGAGAAAATTTCTTAATCTCTTATAGCATCAGATTTCTCATTCATAAAGGGAGATCATAAACTATAGCATGGACTTGTTGGTATTAGTATGCAAAACACACAGTACAGTGCCTGATACATTTCCTCGTGTATGATTTAGTATGTGTTGGGAAACTGGTGTGTGTTTACTATTATTATTAATGTTATTATTATTGGACAGTTCATCAAGACAACATCCAAATTAAATTTAACAGCAATATTCCCTGTCGGTAAGTTCTCTGAGGAAGAAAAGGAGATTTTTTTTTAATTTATCCTTAATTTTCTGTCTTTGGCTGTGTCTGTTTCAATATTTGTATGTGACTTTGTATCTATATTTGGATCTATCTTTATATATCTGAATTGGTATCAGCATGAATTCATTCATTCAACCAGCATTTACTAATCATTGAAAATGATTGAAGATGCAAATGGGAAGTAGTTTGTAACCTTAAGGTATTTTCAATATAGAAAGAAGAAATATATAAATAAGTAGATTCGATAAGTTATGGAAATTTGTAAGGTAAAAATCTATAGAAATTACACTGGTGAAGAATAACAACAAACAATTATCAATTTTACAGGAGAGTAAAAATAAATGACAATTAGGAAAAGCTATCCAAAGATTCTGACTGACTAAAATTTGGGCCGTCAAAATATGATGCACTTTTTTCTTCTGGTTATCCTAAAGAAAAGATAATATGAAATGGTAAAAGTATGGCCAAAATTAGAGGAACAGTTTGAATTAAGTTACCTCCTTGGGTCATTTCTAACTAAATTTCACAATTAGATGTAAAAACGAAGCCTTGCTCAAAAATTCCAGCAATATTTATTTTACTTTAAGTATTGCTGTGGGCTAGATACTGTGGAAATACAAATACAGAAAAGTAACATGGATTTTTATTCAGAGGTCTCAAGTATAGTATGGAAGATTTATGGACAATAATTTAGTTTTACATTTAATAATATAGATGGTACAAAGTGGGAAATGATTTATTTTCCCCTGGGGTAGGGAAGGGGTTTGAGTAACACTTAAGGTAGACTGTAAATATACATAGTAGCAGGTGAAGGGTATCCTCCTGTGAAAGAGTGCAAAGAAGACCAGTGCCCTGTAATTATGAATTAGGCAGAGTCTTGCTAGTCTGTGAAGGCCTTACATAATGTCAAATAACTTGAACTTTACTTGGTAGGAAAAAAGACTTACATGTAGTTATATTCTGTTTTTAAAGTCTGGAGTTGACTTGCATTTTCTAAAATGGGGATAGAAGAAGGTAGAGGAAAGAAAACTAGTTAGAAATTTACTGCAATTTTCCGACTGAGTAACAATAAGGCTTGAGATAATATTGTAGGGATGGAAGGGGAAGAAATAACTGGATATGGAAGCTGAGAATGAAGGAACAATGAAGGTTGGCTTTCGTATTCGTAATGTATGATCAGGCAGGGACTATTGCAAGAAAAAGCAATTTAGGGTAGAAAAATTGCTCTATTTGAGCAATGGCTATTATATAACATACACTGTAGTGGGTACTTTACATATAGCTTGTAAGACAGAACCACAAATAATCTAGAAATGTAGAGAATAATTTTTCCATTTAACAATTAAGAAAACTGTAGTCTAGTCCATACAACTAACAGGGATTCATACCCAAGACGCTAAGCAAATATGAACAGCGTTGATTAAAAACAAACAAACTTGAACAGATGACAGGTTTTGCAAAAACTAACTGGAGATCATTGAAATGGGGAACGAAATCTGATTTTCATCACGAACCTCAAGATATCCCCAAGTCTGCATTACGGGAGCTACTGTGAAAGAAGTAAAACCCATTTTGTAAGAAGATATTCTGTCTATTTTTTTAAAAAGTTTACTTACCTATTTTGACAGAGGAGGAGAAAAAGTGTGACAGAGGCAGAGAAAGAGGGTGAGAGCGAATCCCAAGCAGGCTCCGTGCTGTTAGTGCAGAGCCTGACACAGGACTCGATCTCACAAACCATGAGACCATGGCCTGAGCCAAAATCAAGAGTTAGATGCTTAACCCACTGAACTACCCAGGCACCTAAGAAGATATACTCTCTATTCTAATTTGTATCACCTTCCCCTTTTTTACAGTGTTTTGTATACTCTGGGTTTTCACATTTAAAAATTATTTAAAAAAGAAATTTCAATTCTCCAGAAAATAGTAACAAAAATACCTTTTGTTCAGTGAGGAAAGGGCTAAAGATTTTGTGTTCAGATTTGAGAAGAGTGATCTATTGGTTGCTTTCAAACACTTTGATGGTTGCTAGGTGAAATATGTTTAATGGTCGTTCTCCATATCTGAGGAAGCACAAATACAAAAGAATAAACGGGCTTCCTACTGTCTAGAATACTTTGACAAACTCTTGCCTTAATGCTGGATCAGATGATACCTTTGAGATCCCTTCCAGCAATACTTTGAAACTCAGACTATGGAATTGCCAGAATAAAATTATTTCCTTTTTGAGCAGCAATTTGTGCACTTTATATAAATGGAAGATTTTTGGATAGGCTATACTTTTCTTTTGCCAATAGCTAAGAAGCTTTGGTATATATTTGTAAACACATCAAATGTAATTCAAGAAGGTTGCATAAAATGAAAAACATTTATCACGAGAAGACATTTTTTTTATGTGTGGTATTTGCTTCTACATAGTTTAAGCAAATTCACTTTTGGATGAGAAAGGGAAGCACTTAAGGTAATTGTTATTGCATCTATATAGCACCTTCAGTTAAGACACCTGGGTATTTCATGCTATTGATATTGGCATCTTGTTTTGTTTAAACTGATTTTAATTTGTGTTATAAAGTATGATTATTATAGTAGTAGTTTTTGCTTCCAAGATTAATTAACACTGGAAGATCCTTTATCTCACGAATTGTCATGAATGCAATTGTCATGAATGCAAATTCTTTCTCTGTTTTCTTTAGTTATCAACTCAGCAAGCACTTATGGAGTATTCTATGCCAAGAACTGATATTGCAAATGAATGTATTTTTAAACCAAAACATCAGATATTTGGGTGTGGGAGGAGGGGGGAATCACCCGCTTCTTGATATCCATGTGATTTTTGCTTTAACCTATTCAGTACTATGGTGAAGGTAAATCTTAAACTTCCAACAATCTTCGCCAGTGCCAACTGGTGGATGAGGGTGGTGGGATAGGTTTATTCTTGGAATGTTCCTTTAGTTCCAAATCACAAAATATCTAATATGAAGCAAGCCTTCTTTTAAAATTCACATTACTGGAAGTCACTTATACCAAGCAGACATGAGGGTAGCATATTTTGTTGGAAATTTTGGGGATCACAATGCCTTTGCCCTCGTATTTCTTCCCACTCACCTCTGCTACAATCTCATTCTAGGATTGTACTCAAGTATGCCCAATCCTTTTAATTCTGTTACACCAGCAGGTCATGGCTCTTCAATTTCATTTTCCAAATTTGGACATCTTACCCCATCCAGGCACTAAACGCTTACTGTTCTTAGAAGGCAATTTTGTTTATAAACTGCAGAAACAAGAAAATCAGTTAAACCTCTTTCTATCAAAATTCAAATTCTTAATGAATTGCTATAGTTCGATGGTCATTGCAAGCTTTGAATGGCTGCCTCATATTTAAAACCAATTCTCTGTTTATACAAACCTGTCAAATAGAGGTCACCTATTGGTCACCCCTTACTTTCTCCCTGATACCTCCACCTACTTTTGCCTTTTCAATTAAGGAAAACAAATAAACAAACAAAAAAAGAAACAAAACTTAGGTCATCTTTTTCTTCCTCTACAGAATTAGAATTTATACTTCATTTGCTATATTATTTATCACATTACTCATGTTTATATAAATTGATGTATGTCCTTCTTGAGGAGGTCTGTCCTCCCTAGAAATTACAAAGGCTAGGCCCATTTTTTAAAGCTCTCTTTTCCTAAGTAAAAAAAAAAAATGAGACCTATTTCAATAAAGATGAAAACATGTCTGAACAATATTTTTTTAAATTGTTATCAAGAAGGAAAAATTAGTCACATAACATTGTTTACAATTCATTTTATTTATATACAATTCATTTCTAGTTTGTTTTCTTTCCAGATTTTTTCACTGTTAGATATTTGTGTTTTCAATTTTCCTACTTATTATATCATTGCATCCATAATGTTAGAAACTAAGGATAAAGGGAATATTTTAGTTAACATTCCGAATGATGGACGATGGATTAGTTTATCTTTCCTGCAAATTGAACTTCAACAGATGTATAATGCAGGTGTAGGTCATCAACACTTCATGATATGCCTGCTTTTAATTTTCATGTAATGCCTTGATTGGTTATGAGTTAGTCATGTGTGATGTTAGAAAGATTTTGAAATGCTGCCTAATCAGTTGTTAATTAAGAATAAATCATCACATTTTAAAGAGATGATAAAATACCCTTTTCTGATGAAATGTCAGTTGCTTTTTTCTTTTTCTTTTTTTTTTGCTTTTGTTATACAAAATTGAGCTTTGAGATTTGGATGATGTGAGATTACCAACCACAATTATGACGATGTTCTGATTTAACATTTTCCTCCTGTTTGTGAGAGAGCAGGAACTTGTTGATGTATTTTAAAAATATAAGTGCTTCCTCAATGTTTATATGATGAATATAAGTTGTGATTGATATTTGGAAATTAGTTCACACAAGGATTTACATGAATGTAACATAATTGCATTTCTTTTTGTCCCAATTGATTTTACTGCTATGTTTAATGATTTGTTTTATACTTTGCAGGATAATGAATTTCATTTCCTTGTATTATCCTATAAATAACGTGGCAATTGTTAAATTAGTATTATAATATTACCTGCCTTAACTCTTGCAAACATGTACTATTCCATACATTTAAGAACTGGAATATATATCTGTCTCAAGCCAGGCCAGATACAACATAATGTGTATATCTGCAAATGTACATATTTACATATGTGTGTGTGTGTGTGTGTGTGTGTATGTATGTGTATCTGAAATGTTTTCTCAGAAATGTTCTTTTTTACTGTGTTCTGTCTTAAACTTGTGTACTTACATGATTGGAGATATCATTTTATATTAACTTCCTCATTAATTTTTACCAATTCATTAGACAAGGGCATAACTCCAATTGATTTTTTTAAATGAGGCAAAAACTTCAGTGTAAATATGAAGCCTGTTGGCACTCTTAACTGGTGGGTTCATACTGTATAGTTTGTATTGATAATTAGCATTAAGACAGATTTTTTTTTCTTTTTGGCCTTGGTAACTAAACTGACACTTTGCAATGTGCATGTACATGTTAAATTTTTGATTAATAGCAAAGAAAGTAATACTTTTCTCTGTGAAGTACTTGAAAACATATAAAACATTTATCTGTGTGACTTGACAAAACACTAACCTAACAGAACAGGCACAATTGAAATTCAGCATTAACAATTAAAGTGCTTTTCATTATCTTTCATGTGGCATGATCCTTCATAATTATCATTTCTTGGTAAGTGGTGGTGATAGTCAGATTTTCAAAAACATACTGTTTGCAGGGTATTTACAATCCACATGTTCCAGGTATTTCAAGGTATGATCCTCCTCACCGTTTATAGTCCTTAATACTAGGATTTGAGGGAGTGAAATGCTTGGTAGAATGTATATATTTTAAATCTATGAATTTATTTGTTCATTTTAATTATTCTTTGGATGGAAAACTAACAATCACCAGAAATATCAATATTGATATAATAAAAAAGCATATTTTAATGCATATTATATCTCTGGGAAGCAGCATACAATTATTATTTTTCTTTTTTTTCTTATTTTCACTATTTATACAGCCTTTACTAGAACACCTCTATATTACCTAAACTAGAATTAGTAAGTTCATCCTGTTATTAAACAAATATTTATTTCTCATTATATGGCAATAGTATGTTCATCATTTACTCTGACCTCATTTAAAAAATTTTTTTTTTCAACATTTATTTATTTTGGGGACAGAGAGAGACAGAGCATGAACGGGGGAGGGGCAGAGAGAGAGGGAGACACAGAACCGGAAACAGGCTCCAGGCTCTGAGCCATCAGCCCAGAGCCTGACGTGGGGCTCGAACTCACAGACCGCGAGATCGTGACCTGGCTGAAGTCGGACGCTTAACCGACTGCGCCACCTAGGCGCCCCTGACCTCATTTTTTAAAAATTGTACCTACAATGGCTTTCTTTTCTGTAAAAAAAATTAAAAATCATATCTTCCAGTTTTCTTTTGATATTTTAATTTTCATGTTTTTATTAAAATATTTGATGCATTTATAATTTAGTTTTGTGTGGGTTAGCTTTTTTTTTTTTTAATTAACAACTAGCTCAGTAGTAGAACCAACATGCTGTATGGAATAATTTTTATTTTCCCAAATGATCTAAAATACCTCCTTTATTGTATACTAAATTTCCACACGTGTATGTGAGCATCTTCTCACTTCTAATCCATTGACCTATTTATTATTTTCTTCACTGCTAAAATTGTTTATTTTTCACTATTTTATGAAAATTATTGTATCTCAAATTTTAATAATTCTTATCATATTGTCAGGCACTACATTACTATTTTAATTTACTTAATTGATTAATTAATTTATTTTTATTTATTTTTTTGAGAAAGAGAGGCAGCAAGCAGGGAAGAGGGGCAGAGGGAGAGAGAGAATCTTAAGCAAGTTCCACACTCAGCACAGATTACAATGCTGGACTCAGTCCCATGACCCTGGGAATATGACCTGAACCCAAATCAAGAGATGGATGGTTGGGGCACCTGGGTGGCTCAGTCGGTTAAGCATCTGACTCCAGCTTAGATCATGACCTCACATTTCATGGGTTTGAGCCCCATGTCAGGGTCTGTGCTGACAACTCTCAGAGACTGCAGCCTGCTTCGGATTCTGTCTCTCTCTGCCCCTCCCTTACTCGTGTTATGTCTCTCTCTCTCAAAAATAAACATTAAAAACAATTTTTTTAAAGAAAAAAAAGTTGAATGCTCAACTGATTAAGCCACTCAAGCGCCCCTATTTTTATTGCAAAATAATTTTAAGTATTCTCACCTATTTGCCTGACTTATATCAACACGTTTTAAGGTTACTGTATATGTGCATGTATATATGTGTATATATATACAGGACTATATATATGTGCATATATATACAGTACTATGTATGTGTGTATATATATATATATATATATATATATACACACAGTACTGTATATATGTATATACATATATACATACATATATATGCTGTATATATATATATATATATATACAGCTATATGTGTATATATAATTTTTGCTATTAAAATAAATTTGAAATTTAAAAATCAATTTAAAAATCCCCCTATCAAATAAATGTTGAATATATATTTGAAGAATATTCATTTCAAGGGATGCCAAGTCAACAACTTCTCAAGCCTCAGGATGCAAACATAGGTATTTTATAATTAACGAAAGATTAACTTTTTGTTATAAGAAACCATCTAATAAACATATCATGGTTTTATTACATTTTGAAACTGAATTCAATGGAAATCAGGCATATTGGCACTCTGTCTCTTTAATTACAGTAATTATCTTTTCTAGGACCCTGTTTTAAAAGGTTAATTTATCAATTTTTGTCTGGTTCAAGGGAGGTGAAAATGAGAATTTGGGGGGCATCCCCACTTGATAGATTGTGGCTAATCCCTCAAGTATGTTTGGATTTTAGGGCCATTTTTTTTAAAGTGAATTTTGCTGTATGAAATCCAGAAAAATCAACCCAAGTTACCAGTGCACACTCTCTTAGTGGGAATTGTTAGTTAGGAAAGTCTAGTGTATTTTAGATTTTGTTTACAGGGACATGTGACTTTCCATATATGTATGTCTACCTGGCAATAGCTAGGCTGACCTTGCTGATGTGGTAAAAGGTACTTAGGTAAATTCAAATTCCTTATTGTTATTCTTTGGAACTTCATTGGAAAACTAAAACAGTAACAGACTACTCTCTAATTTGGAACTGTTATACTGCCTTTAAAGATATCTAAGTAAGGTACTCAAATGCCCATCTGATGTTTTCACTGCTTTACTTAATATGCATATTTCCTGGGAGATCTAACTGTATTCACACATCGCTAATGCGTTGCATTTCAAGCTGTGTTTTCATTTCTCAAACTGGCAAATTTTCACACAGCTATCTATTTTTTTTTTTATTCAGAGGAATAGCTATAGTATAAAGCCTAATATGAATATTCCTGAACACAATTTAATTATGTGACAGAAAAGAAAATAACATTTGTGAAACATCTGCAAACTAAATTTGGAAAAAGGGGGAGGAGATATGTTGTATATAACTAGAGGAGGTGATATCACTAAGGTGACCAACCTTCTCATTCCTGCCAAATGTAATATTATCAATTTATTATTCATATATTCCTTTGGGAGCAGAACTTTCACATCTTTTTTTTATCTTTTAAACATTTGCATAATGAATATATGCTAGTGATTTTCACGCT
Organism: Prionailurus viverrinus; assembly: GCF_022837055.1. Classification (NCBI taxonomy): domain Eukaryota; kingdom Metazoa; phylum Chordata; class Mammalia; order Carnivora; family Felidae; genus Prionailurus; species Prionailurus viverrinus. The sequence continues at coordinate 84,027,480 of NC_062568.1, forward strand.
TTTTTATCCACCTATGTGAAGCCTGAAAACAACTGTAGCAAGGGAATTCAAGTCAACCTGTTAATCAAAATTCATTGTTGAGGGCTTCCAGATTCTTTCTACTAACCTCTCACTCCTTGTGAAGGGATTTTATTGTAAGTAGTTAATATTTTATGGGAATGCTGTCAGCTTCTTACAGAGCCCAAAGGAGTTATATATTTTTCTGACATATGATCATAATTCTCATCAGTATGTTTAATGTCGGCATTGGTAGGATTCCTTTGACTTTTAAGGAGAAAAAAAATAAAGAATTCCAAACTCGTCAAGTAAGAATAACTATGCATGCTTCAGGAAATTCTTATTACTCTGGGCGAATGCTTGGGGACCAGAGGGACAGAAGGGCAATGGATAGCTCTTAGTGGTTTGCTGGTTAATTCTTTTTTCCTCTGCCTATTAAACTGTTCCTGGAGTGAGGATTTTGAGGATTGTTTTTGCACATACTCACATACATAATTTATTGTAGGGCGAAACACACACAAATACACACATGAAATAGTATAGGGTATTATATTACCTGAAATTCGATCATAATTTAAAAGTAAAATGAGAGTTTTGTTAAAAAAAAATTGACAAGGGGCGCCTGGGTCGCTCAAGTCGGTTAAGCATCTGACTCTTGATTTTGGCTCAGGTCATGATATTACTGTCTGTGGGATCCAGCCCTGTGTTGTGCTCTGTGCTAAGCAGCGCAGAGCCTGCTTAGGATTCTCTCTCACCCTCTCTCTCTATCTCTCTGCCCCCCATTCTCTCTCTCTCTCTCTCTCTCTCAAATAAGTAAATGAACATTTAAAAAATAACAACAACAAAAACATATTGACAAGATATTAAAAAAATGGAGCAAATCTGAAATGTTTAAGGTTATGGATGATGAATGCTTCTATAATTATTGTATAAAAATAAAATCTCTCCAGAACACTATCCATGTCACAAAAGACAAGACCAGAGAAGAGTCTTGGATTTTTTATTTCCCCACTCAGACTGGGGTTTTTTTTTAAATTTTTTTTTTTAACGTTTATTTATTTTTGAGATAGAGAGAGACAGAGCATGAACGGGGGAGGGTCAGAGAGAGAGGGAGACACAGAATCTGAAACAGGCTCCAGGCTCTGAGCTGTCAGCAGAGAGCCCGACGCGGGGCTCAAACTCACAGACCGCAAGATCATGACCTGAGCCGAAGTCGGACGCTTAACCGACTGAGCCACCCAGGTGCCCCGAGACTGGGTTTTTAATTCAAACAGGTTCTAATCAATTTGTTTTGCTAAGTACCATTTTTTTCTCATTCTTCTTACCCAGAACCATGAAAATGATCTGTACTGGCAAAGAGATAGTTGGCTTGATAATTAACCTTTGCAAAGAAAACAAAACAAAACAAAACAACAAACAAACAAACAAAAAACAGCAACTGGTTTAAAAGTGAAAAATTATTCAATGTATGAATTATCCCGTTTGGGCACTAAGTAAACTCAGAAGCTAAGCATATACTAAATACTTGATCCATTGATGGATTTTGCTGTTGGGAATACATTTACCTAGTTCATCTTTGGGAAAGGTGTTATCTTTTGTTTTCTTCTAAAAAAACATGTAAAACCTTCACTTATACTAAAAGAACTCCATCAAAAGTGGATTATTGGCCATCCTTTGACTATGATTTCTTAGAATCAGAGGTTTAAAGAAATTTTTTTTTTGTAATTGGTATGTGCTTTCCGGATAGAATTTTAAAAATATTAAGATCTGACTACAAAGTTTTGATGTGGCTATGTAATTATTAAATTTGACTTTCTAATGAAAAGTAGGAAGTTTACAGTGTATTAATTCTGTTCTATATAGAGCCTTTATATATTTTGTTTTAATTGCTTACAGTCATATTTAGCACATTCCCTAAGTTTGGCCCAGCAACTTTATTTTTTCATGTAAAATCCTATTTCCTTTTGTCACTTGATAACATGTTCCATAGTGATTATTGTGAGATGTTTTAAATTATGAGCATGTATTTCCTTAGAAAGGTAGTAGAAGGCAGTAGGAATGAAATGAAGAAAGCTCCAATGTAAAACATCTAGAACTAGTTTCTCCCTTCCTTCCTTCCTTCCTTCCTTCCTTCCTTCCTTCCTTTCCTTCTTTTCCTTCCTCCCTTTCCCTCTTTTCCTTCCTCCCTTTCTCTCCCTCCCTCCCTCTCTCTCCTTCTCTCTCTCTCTTTCTCTTCCTTCCTTTTCTCCCTTTCTTTCTTGCTTTCTTGCTTTCTTGCTTTCTTGCTTTCTTTCTTCCTGACTTTATATTTAGGTAATCTCTACACCCAATGTGGGGCTCCAACTTACAACCAAGATCAAGAGTCACATATTCTATGTACTCAGCCAGCCAGGTGACACTGGAACTAGTTTCTAATTAAAAAAAAATCCTCAGAATTTGGGAATAGTATACTTCTTTGACATGTTTAAGATCTGCTAAGCCAAAGCAAAAACCATAATGAAAGATGTAAAAAACTAGTAATAATTTGATTATGCTCAACAAGAACAAAAAAAAACCATACTATCACAATTAATATTCTGACAAAACAAGGCAATGAAATGATTAAGAGACAAAATTTTCATTATTTGTAGACAATGTGATTATACAACAAGAAAACTCAAGAGAATTTGCTGAAAAACTTTTAGACTTAATGAGAAAATTTAGTTAAGTGTTAGATACAAGACATTGTAAGCGTAAGTAATTAAAACAGTTGATATTAGCTCAAAAACGGACAGTTAGATAGTAGACTAGCCCCCATAATCATGTTTTATAGTACGCTAATTTTTTTATTACTGTGCATTAAACATTAATAAAACAAAATGAAGAAACCAAAGTATTTATTTTAATTACTCTTTTTAGCACCTATGGGATACAAAACTTCTTTTATTATAGTCCTTTTTCAGTCATATTTACTGAGCCCTTACTATGTGTCACATACTCCCCTAGGCATCTAGATGGCATCAGTAAAGATAATTGGCAAAAGCCCATGTCCTTAGAGATTTCACCGTCTACTCAGGCAAAACCCTTTGGTTATTTAATTCTGTTTTATTGTTTCCTCTTGTTTTCATATCCTGATCACATTGTCCTCCCTGCATGGATGTCCATTCTAATTTCTACACTATATATTCTCTTAATATACCATAAATTGTTAATGTATTTGTATGTGTCTTCTTGAAACTGTATAGTGTTCATGTGGGCACATTTATTTTTTAATGTACCCGAATGGTATTGTTATAAACTTAACTCTCCGAGAGACAGAAATAACTTAGAAGTTTAATAGTTCCAAAAACTTAGAATTTTTTATTCTGCATTTTATTTTTTAGATCTATCATTTGGCCGTGTTTCTCCTGGATGTAATTCCATCATATGCGTATGCATACACCACATATAATTTATAGTTTTCCCAAGTGATGAACACCAGAGTTGAATCCAACACATTCTGAAATAAACATTTGTTATCATGAATTATGAATAGCTTTTATATATGGCATGGCCAGGCAGTATTAGGTTCACCTGAGACATCTGTGGCTCATGCCTGTGTCCCAGCATGATATTGAATCTCCTTTTATGCTCCTCCAGTGTTCTCCAAGACACCTGTCTGGGTGTGCATACCCAGTGTTAGAATTGCTTAATACAGGATATATGTGAAAAATACTATTCTTCAGAATACCTTTACCAGTTTTTTTTGTTTATTTTGTTTTTGAGAGAGAGAACATGTGTATGCACATGCATGTGGGGGAGGGGCAGAGAGAGAGGGAGACAGAGGATCCAAAGCAGGCTCTGCACTGGCAACAGAGAGCATGACACAGGGCTCAAACTCAGGAACCACAAGATCATGACCTAAACTGAAATCTGACACTGAACCAACTGAGCCATCCAGGCATCTCTGTGAGTTTTTATTCCATCCAGTTTATCATGGCTTTCCGTTTTCCCAATCCTCACAAATAATTGATATTTGTCATTTGCTTTTTGATAGAAATAATCCATAGGCATTAAAATTGCAATTTTTTTTCTTACTAGTGAGGTACATCATCTCTCTATATTTTTCTTGTCCCATTTTAGCTTCTTCTTTTATGAATCATTCATATTTTTTGCTCATTCCATATTGACATGGTCTTTATTTTCCTAATTTGAAGGATTCTGTATGTATTAAAGACATACATCATTCCCTTTTTAGATTTAGAAAAGTGCAAAATAGCTTTCCTAGTTTGTTTCTGTAATCTTCAAACTAAAATCCTTAATTACACTCAGATATATTAATTACTTCCTTTAATTAACACAAAAGCATTCTCATATTTAAAAAAAATTAATTTTTTTTGTTGTTGTTGTTTTGAGAGGAGAGACAGTGCGAACGAGGGAGAGGCAGTGAGAGGGAGACAGAATCCGAAGCAGGCTCCAGTCTCCGAGCTGTCAGCACAGAGCCCATTGCTGGGCTCGAATCCATGAACCATGAGATCATGACCTGAGCCTAAGTCGGACCCTTAACCAACTGAAACACCCAGGCTGCCACCGCCCCACCCCCCTCATGTTTTAAGCTTTAGTAACTTCACATTTGGGTGAGGATTTGGAGCTGCTTCTTAAACATGGTGTTAGAGAATTTTCCATGCGTTGGGTCAGTTTCCACCACACATCTTTTACTAATTTAATACTTAAAAAATAATCCATTCCAGTTTTTAATACCATCTCTACCTCAAGTTGCCTTATGCATACAAATATGTTTTAGGGCTTTCTATTTTGTTTCATTACATTATATGGTTTTCTGCATCTGCCCTACACTCTTTTTGTGACTTAGTGATCTAATATCTGGTAGGGAAAAGTTGATAATTTTTGTCATTTTCAAAAGTAATTTTAGCTATCTATAGACCTGTTTGCTTCCATAATTTTTTTTGGTTCTTTTTTGTTGTTGTTAAATCAATTTTCAAGTTTCAAAAAATATGTGGGATTATGAGTAGACTTGATTTGGATTTATAAATTGCTTTGATGAGAATTTACTTTTTTTCATAGTATTTAGTCATATCACTCATAAAAGGTATATCTTTATACTTAGCACTATTTAAAAGTTTATTTATGATGGCCTTGTGCATTTATTGTTAGGTTAATTCCTAGATAGTATATATTTTGTTGTTATGGTAAACGGAATCTTATTTTCTAGTAACTGTTGTAATTGGCTTCAGCTGTAATAATCTCACAAAATTGCTGAGTTCACTTATAAATTCTGATAGTTTTTAAAATGCATTCTCTTAGGGCTTTTTATGTAAATGATCATATAATTTGCAAAAATAAAACAAAATACAACCACAAACCATCAGACTTCTTTCTATTTCATGTTTATACTTCTTTCTTTTTGTGTCTTATTAGGTTACCTATAATCTTGGGTAGCACATGAACATTAATGGTGATTGGAAGCATCCTTATGGTATCTTAAACTTCAAGAAATATATTAAAATTTTATTCTTCAAGTATGGGATTTGTGATAGAATTTTATAAGTAACATTGTCTAGTTAAGAGAAATGCTATTTTTAGATTTCAAAAAGTTTTTATTTTTGTTGTGAAAAGATATTGTACATTATTGACTACTTTTTATGCCATTCTAGGTGATAATGTAATTGTGTTGTCCTTTAGTTCCTTAACACAAATAATTGCATTAATGGATTTTCTGACATTAAATAACTAACTCTTGAAGTGAATTCTAATAATCTATTATTTTTAATATTCTGTTGGATTAGTTTAATTATTATTACATTTAAGATCTTTATTGCTCTTGTCCTAAGTGAAATATACTGTAATTTACTTTTCTTGTACAGTCTTTACCTTGTTTGATTCAAGGAAAGATAGACTCTTCCTTTTCTTTTTTTAAGAAAAATTTCTTTAATTTAGAGATAACTTGTTCCAAAAATGCTAGTAAAAAAATATCTATAAAACTGTGGAAATAATGTGAGAAATCTGGGTAGAGACTTGATTGTCATTTCAAATTATTTTGTGATTAATGGTTTATGTGCATTATCTAATTTTTTATAACTTATCACATATTTTCCTAGAAACTTATTGTTTTTAGCTAGGTTTTTAACTGTAATAATGCACAGTTTACTTTATTCTTTCATAAATATTTTATATTTTATTCTTTCATAAAATAAGTTTTTAGCAACATCTATAGCTATTTCTTATTTTTCTCTCTGTATTCTTTGGCCTACTAATCTTTTTCTTTTGTTTTTTTTTTGTTTTGTTTTGTTTTGTTTTCAGTTTTGGCAGGAATTTCTCTTTGCTAAGCTCGTAGTTTTGTTTATTATTCCTATTATTTTTTGCTGTTTATTTCATTAATTTTTACCTTTATTTCTTTTCTATTCTTTACATCATTGACTATTCTCTGTCTTCTTTTTAATCTCCTTTTGATATCTTCTAGGAAAAATAATACCTGATGTATCAGCTCATTATTTTTAAAATTTTTTTTCAACGTTTTTTATTTATTTTGGGGACAGAGAGAGACAGAGCATGAACAGGGGAGAGGCAGAGAAAGAGGGAGACACAGAATCGGAAACAGGCTCCAGGCTCTGAGCCATCAGCCCAGAGCCCGACGCGGGGTTTGAACCCACGGACCGCGAGATTGTGACCTGGCTGAAGTCGGACGCTTAACCGACTGCGCCACCCAGGCGCCCCTCATTATTTTTTTTCTTCAGGTTAATCTGTCCTACTATTCAACCTATACATTGATTTTTTTTTATTTCATTGATTACATTTATAATTTTACCCTCTCTATTAAAAAAAAAAAAACTTTTCTATTTGTTTTATATTTTCCAACCCTTCTATATCTTTCTGGGGGTATTTATAATGTTTGTTTAATATTCTTATTATTCTTGCTGCCTTAGTTCTGCTTCTGGTATAAGTTATGTTCACTGTCTTCCCTTTAGTTTTTGCATTCCTCTGATATGTCCTACTTTTTCCTTTTGAAGAATCAGCCTTGGCTAAAAATATTTACCTTCAAGGAGGTAGAAAAGACTAGGATCTTTAAAAATTTTTTTTTCTTCTAAGATTTTATTTTAATGCAAGTTAGTTAAGGTATAGTGTAGTATTGTTTTCAGGAGTAGAATTTAGTGATTCATCACTTACATATAACATCCAGTGCTCATCACAACAAGTGCTCTTCTTTTTTTTTTTTAATATGTTTTTTTTCAACGTTTATTTATTTTTGGGACAGAGAGAGACAGAGCATGAATGGGGGAGGAGCAGAGAGAGAGGGAGACACAGAATCGGAAACAGGCTCCAGGCTCTGAGTCATCAGCCCAGAGCCTGACGCGGGGCTCGAACTCACGGACCTCGAGATCGTGACCTGGCTGAAGTCGGACGCTTAACCGACTGCGCCACCCAGGCGCCCCAACAAATGCTCTTCTTAATGCCCATCACCCATTTAGCCTACCCCCAACCCAACACCCCCTAAACCCTCAGTGCATTCTCTGTATTTAAAAGTCTTTTATGGTTTGCCTCCCTCTTAGTTTTTATCTTATTTTATTTTTCCTTCCCTTCCCCTATGTTCATCTGTTTTATTTCTTAAATTCCACATATGAGTGAAATCCTATGGTATTTGCCTTTCTCTGACTGACTTATTTTGCTTAGCATAAACACTTCAGCTCCATCCATGTCAGTGCAAATGGCAAGATTTCATTCTTTTGGATGGCTGAGTAATATTCTGATATATATGTATATATGTGTGTGTATATATATATATATGTACATATACACATATACATATACATATACCACATTTTTTTTATCCATTCATCAGTTGATGAGCATTTGGGCTCTTTCCATAGTTTGGATAGTGTTGACAGTGCTGCTATAAACATTGGGGTGCGTGTTTCCCTTCAAATCCATATTTTTGTATCCTTTGGATAAATACCTAGTAGTGCAATTGCTGGGTCGTAAGGTAGTTACATTTTTAATTTTTTGAGGAAACTCCATGCTGTTTTCCAGAGTGGCTGCACCAGTTTGCATTCCTACCAATGGTATAAGAGGGTTCCCCTTTCTACACATCCTCACCAGCATCTGTTGTTTCTTGAGTTGTTAATTTGAGCCATTCTGATAGATATATGGTGGTATCTCATTGTGGTTTTGATTTATGTTTCCCCACTGATGAGTGATGTTTAGCATTTTTTCATGTGTCTATTCGTCATTTGTATGTCGTCTTTGGAGAAATGTCTGTTCATGTCTTCTGCCCATTTCTTAACTGCATTATTTATTTTGGGGATGTTGAGTTTGATAAGTTCTTCATAGATTTTGAATACTAGCCTTTTATGTGATATGCCGTTTGCAAATATCTTCTCCCATTCTGTAGGTTGCCTTTTAGTTTTTTGGATTATTTCCTTCACTGTGTGGAAGATTTTTTATCTTGATGAAGTCCCAATAGTTCATTTTTGCTTTTGTTTCCTTTCTGGATATGTGTCTAGTAAGAAGTTGCTGCGACCAAGGTCAAAATGGTTGCTGCCTGTGTTCTCCTTTGAATTTTGATGTTTTCCTGTCTCACAATTAAGTCTTTCATCCATTTTCACTTTATATTTGTATATGGTGTCAGAAAGTGGTCCTGTTTCATTCTTTTGCATGTTGCCATCCAGTTTTCCCAACACCATTTGCTGAAAGACTGTCTTTTTTCCATTGGATATTCTTTCCTGTTTTGTTGAAGATTAGTTGACCATGTAGGTATGAGTTCATTTCGGGATTCTCTGTTTTGTTCCATTGATTTATGGATCTGTTTTTGTGCCAGTACCATACTGTCTTGATGATTACAGCTTTGTAATATAGCTTCAAGTCTGGGATTATGATGCCTCCTGCTTTGCTTTTCTTTTCAACATGGCTTTGGCTATTTGGGGTCTTTTCTGGTTCCATACAAATTTTAGAATTGTTTGTTATAGCTCTGTGAAAAACGCTATTGTTATTTTGATAGGGATTGCATTGAATCTGTAGATTGCTTTGGGAAGTATAGACGTTTTAACAATATTTACTCTTCCAATCCATGGGAATGGAATGTTTTTTTTCATTTCTGTGTGTATTCTTCAATTTCTTTTATAAACTTTCTAGAGTGTCAGTGTATAGATCTTTTATCTCTTTGGTAAGGTTTATTCCTAGGTATCTTATTTTATTTATTTATTTATTTATTTATTTATTTATTTATTTATTTGGTGCAATTGTAAATGGGGTTGATTCCTTGATTTCTCTTTCTGCCGCTTCATCATTGGTGTATAGAAATGCAACAGATTTCTTACATTGATTTCATATCCTGCAACTTTGCTGAATTTTTATAACATTTCTAGCTATTTTGTAGTATATTCTTTTGGATCTTCTGCATCAAATATCATGTCATCTATGAAGAGTGAAAGTTTGACTTCTTTCTTGCTGATTTGGATGCATTTTACTTCTTTTTGTTATCTGATTGCTGAGGATAGGACTTCCAATACTATGTTGAACAACAGTGGACATCCCTGCCCTGTTCAAAACCTTATGGGAAAAGCTCTCAGGTGTTCCCCATTGAGGATGATATTAACTATAACTTCTCCATATATCGCCTTTATGATGTTGAGGTATGTTTCTTCGATTCTGACTTTCTTGAGGGTTTTTGTCAAACAGCTGTATTGTGTCAAATACTTTTCCTCCATCTGTTGAGAGGATCATATGATTGATTTGTGGATATTGAACCACCCCTGCAGCCCAGGAATAAATCCCACTTGCCTGTGGTGAATAATTCTTTTAATATACTCTTTGACTTGATTTGCTAGTGTCTTGTTGAGATTTTTTGCATCCATGTTCATCAGGGATATTGGTCTGCAGTTCTTTTTAGTGGGGTCTTCATCTGGTTTTCAAATCAAGGTAATGTTGGCCTCATAGAGTGAGTTTGGAAGTTTTCCTTCAATTTTATTTTTTGAACAGATTCAGAAAGAATGGGTATCAGGTATTCTTTAAATGTTTGGTAGAATTCCCCTGTGAAGCCATCTGGCCCTGGACTCTTGTTTGTTGGGAGATATTTGATTACTGATTCAATTTCTTTACTGGTATGGGTCTGTTCAAATTTTCTATTTCTTCCTGTTTCAGTTTTGGTAGTTTATATATTTCTAAGAATTTATTCATTTCTTCCAGATTGCCCAATTTGTTGGTATATAATTGCTCATAATATTCTCTTACTATTGTTTATAGTTATGTGGTGTTGGTTGTGATCTCTCCTCTTTCATTTGTGATTTTATTTATTTAGGACCTTTCTCTTTTCTTCTTGATAAGTCTGGCTAAGAGTTTATCAATTTTGTTAATTCTTTCAAAGGACCAACCCCTACTTTTGCTGATCTGTTCTACTTTTTTTTTCAATTTCTATATCATTTATTTCTGCCCTAATTTTTATTATTTTCCTTCTTCTGCTGGTTTTAGGTTTTATTTGCTGTTCTTTTTCTAGCTCTTTTAAGTGTAAGGTTAAGTTGTGTATTTGAGACTTTTCTACTTTCTTAAGGAAGACCTGGATTGCTATATATTTCCTTTTATGACCGCCTTTGCTGCATCCCAAAGGTTTTGGACTGTTGTGTTTTTCATTTTCATTTGCTTCCATATGTGTGTGTGTGTGTGTGTGTGTGTGTGTGTGTGTATGGACAAAATATATAATTTTGTCTTTAATCTCTTGTTTAACACATTAATTCTTTTTTTAATTGAGAGAGAGAGAGAGCACGTGAGCAGAGGAAGAGCAGAGAGAGAGGGGGAGAGAGAATCCCAAGCAGTCTCTGTGTGCTCAGTCCCACAAAGTGTGAGATCATGACCTGAGCCAAGGTCAAGAGTCAGATGCTTAACTGACTGAGCCACCCAGGCACCCCACCTCCCTTCATTCTTTAGTAGGATGCTTTTTAAACTCCATGTATTTGTGGTCTTTCCATTTTTTTTTTCTTGTGGTTGACTGAAGTTTTATAGCATTGTGGTCTGAAAATATGCATGGTATGATCTCAGTCTTTTTGTACTGGTTGAGGCCTGATTTATGACCCAGTGAGTGATCTATTCTGGAGAATGTTCCATGTACACTTGAAAAGAATGTGTATTCTGCTGCTTTAGGATGAAATGCTCTGAATATACCTGTTAAGTCTATCTGGTCCAGTGTGTCATTCAGAGCTATTGTTTCCAGGGTGCTTGGGTGGCTCAGTCAGTTAAGTGCCCAACACTTGATTTCAGATCAAGTCATGATCTCACAGTTCATGAGTTCAGGCCCTGCATTGGGGCTTGAGATTCTCTCTCTCCCTTTCTCTCTGCCACTCCCTGCTCATGCACTGTCTCTCTCAAAATAAATAAATAAACTTAACATAACAAATCCATTGTTTCCTCATTGATCTTCTGTTTAGACAATTAGTCCATCACTATAGTGGGGTGTTAAAGTTTTCTACTATGATCGTATTACTATCAATGTGTTTCTTTAAGTTGGTTATTGGTTGATTTATATATTTGGGTGTTATTAAGTTAGGGGCATAAATGTTTACAACTGTTAGATTTTCTCGTTGGATAGACCCCTATGTCTTTTTAAATTTTCTCCTCCAGGGGCACCTGAGTGACTCAGTCAGTTAAGCATCTGACTTTGGCTCAAGTCATGATGTTCCAGTCCATGTGTTCGAGCCCTGTGTCAGGCTCTGTGCTGACAGCTCAGAGCCTGGAGCCTGCTTCAGATTCTGTGTCTCCCTCTCTTTCTGACCCTCCCCCATTCATGCTCTGTCTCTCACTGTCTCAAAAATAAAATAAATATTAAAAAAATAATAATAAACTTAAAAAAATCTTTTCTCCTCCATATTGCTTTAGTAGGAAATGTGGCTTAAAGGAAGAAGCCCTCAAGTATGACATTCTGGCCTCAACACCTTGCTATCACCTTCTCCCTATTGCTCTACAGTTTTACACTAGTATTTTCATAGATTTTTATCTACCTGAAGACAAGCAGAACTATCAACTTATAGGAAAATATACAATATGCTGCATTTGTTTAAATGAACCAGAAGCTTCTTTGACATTTCCAAAGATCATCGTATTTTTTTCTATGAATGCTCAACCATATCTATGTAGAGTTTTTTTCCATATTTAACTTTAATCCTATTTGCTTTCAGTTTTTAAGCTATATAATTGGCTTATTATAAATTACTGAAGAGATCTTATAAGGAAAAGAGAAGTTGATATTACATTGATAAATTTAGTCATGTCTTTTTATCTAAAAAGAACTGTGAAGATGAAAGATTACCAAAATACCCATTAGTGGGTTTTATCACTTTTTCTGGACATGATGAGTATAACAGTGCTGAATTTTTTACAGGAAATTTTTGCCATAAATTAGTTAAGATTACTTAATTGTGAAGCTGATGAAAGAATATTTAAATGGAGTAAAAGAGGTAAATTTCTTGACTAGAGAAAAATTCAAGATGTTGAGAAAGTGCCAAATATTTGTAAGGCAAACATGAAGAAATTCTGGTAATTCCATCCTAATTAGATAAGAATCCATTCTTCCATATTATCACAGAATCTAATGTTTTGAGAATAAGGTATCTTTGGTCTATTATTAAAGATATCTAGCAAGCAAATCACTAAGTTCTCATTATAATTTAGCACCTTAAACAATCATGGAGTTTCCAATTTCTATCAAATTATTACTTAATTATATAACTTTATAACAGTTTAACACTATGAAGATACTCTCCAATGATACTTTAAGTGATAAAGTTGGATAAAAAATGTTCCAAGACAAAGGTTTCACTGTATGTGAGTCTTCTATATTTTTGTCATATCCATTTTAACTTGATAGGCAAGATTGACACTGTTTTTATTACATTTCTTTATTTTTGAGAGGCAGAGAAAGACAGAGTGCAAGTAGGAGAGGGGCAGAAAGAGAGGGAGACAGAATCAGAAGTAGGCTCCAGACTCTGAGCTGTGAGCACAGAGCCCAATGTGGGGCTGGAACTCAGGAACCATGAGGTCATGACCTGAACCCAAGTCAGATGCTCAACCAACTGAGCCACCCAGGCGCCCCAGTACTGTTTTTAAATCAGGCATAAATGAGTGTGTTCATTCACTTATTTGTCTGAAAAATGTTTATTGCACATCTACCATACGTATATGTATGGTATACTATTGTAAGTGCTGGCTTATTAAAAGTGCAATTAGAGAAAATCACTGCTGTCACAGGATTTGTAAGTTAGTAAGAAAGATAGTCACTCAACAGTTAATTATACCCAGAGTTATTTAATTTCAGTTTTCATAGTAGCAAAAATGGAAAGTTTGGAGTCCTATAAAAGCATATGGGAGTGGAGGTGTGAAGAGATTAACTAACTCTGAGTGAGCAGGGAGTGCTTTCCTGAAAGAGTAAAATTTAAACTTGGACCTGAAAGATGAGTGAGGTATAGCCAGGAGTTAGGGTAGGGGAGAAGGGGAAAGAAAATTTTTTAGTCTCCTGAATGTCTTTATCCATACTTCTAGCTGATTCTTAGAGTGAGGTCAAAATCTAATGGAAGCTATTAGCTTTTCTTTCTGGTTTCAGTTTTTCATTGCTCATAAGTGCATGGGAAGGGAGGATGTGATTAAATAGGATCTAAGGCAATCTGCAAGGAAAGAGTGAATGAAAGCCTTACGATCCCCATTTGTATTGGTAGATTTAAATTGTCATCCCTGCTGGCTGATGTTATTGTTCCCTGGGTAAAGCATTTGTTGAGTAAATGAGGTGAAGAGCAGACACCATTGCCTGTGGCCTCTCTACCCATACTGACTGCCTCAGCATGGAAGCCAGTGATTAAAAGGATATGGAAATTTGCTGCTTCCAACCCTGAGAAGGCTCAGTGCAATAACTTGCAGCATGATAGAATATACCTTGTCTTCTCGTTAAACTCTTATACTGGGGAATAATATCTGGTTCAGGCTGTTCCTATATTATCTCTGAAATGCATTCTAATTTGGAATTATTAAAAGGGTAGTAATCTATAGAGAAAATATTTTACCAATTGTGTTTTTGAGATTGGCCTAGGTGTTTATATGTAGGTTATTTTTAGTCATTCAAACAAAAGTTTTGCAATCCAGTAGAACATAGATGAGCTGTGCCCTCACAACGTTATATTCTCACTCTGCACAGGTTAGTTTGTGATCATGCATTTAATTAAAATACAGACATTAGCCATGGTATTATCTTGTATACAATCTGGTTAACAATTTCTAAAAGCTTCACTGGAATTATAGAGTGACCTCTTTAAATGAATGAAGTTCAGAATGGCATCATTCTATAACACTGACGGATTATATATAACCAACTTCTATTTTACTAATGTATTAAATGCATGCTTCATTTTGGAGCATTGTACTGTATGAAAATTACTGCTAAAGCTTTGCCACAAAGGTCAATATCAAAGATATTTCAAGCAGGTTTCTAAAAATAGCTAAAATAGTATGTGCAAAATATTCATTAAAAAAACAGAAAAAGAATGGAAGAAACCTACTGATTAACATGCTAAGTTTCTTCATGAGATTTCTAGCAATATATTCAAGTAGACCAAAAACATTAGAAGAGTTGAAGTCTAATTGTTCCTCTTATTTTAATAATGATTAAATATTTTAATAGCTTTAGATACATAAATATGCTCATTTTTAAATGATCTGCATTTGACATGAACTATTTCTGGGATTTTACTTGCAGCATTTACTGTAACCTGCTAACAAAATGTGATAAATTGATCCGAATCAGTTGTTCACCCAAACCTTCTAAATATATTTGGTAGATCTGTTAAATGAGATATGTATTGAACTAAATGGGCAACGTTTTTTGGTAAAATATTTGAACTTTAAAAACTGTTGCTCTTTCAGATTGTTTTTATCCATCCATCCATTTACCCAAGAATGAAGTTTCTCTTACAAGGCATAAAAACTCTCATTTTAGGATTTCTTTCTTTTCTTTTTGTTTTGGTTTTGATTTGATTGTTTTGTTTTGTTTTGTTTTGTTTTGTTTTCTTTAACCAATGCTGGAAGGGCATATGTGTGAGGATTGTTGTAATACATAATTATTAATGTCTTTCATTTAGATATATTTCATTAGAGGAGGATTTGAAGTAAACAATTGAACTGTGCTTTATATTAGGGTAAATCTATTGTGACTTATTTTTTAGCAAATTAGGCTAATTACCAAGTAGGATTAAACAGTGCAATTATTTTTCATTAGTTAATATCTATAGGGTTTCATTCAGGTTCACTTCCCTTTCAGCAGAATGTAAGGTAGATTTTCTTTCCTTTCAGCGGTCTTACTAAAGTTGCAATACAATCTTGGGTATTTGGTGTCTAAAAATAGTCAAGAAAAGGAACCACTGCTTAGGCCTGTTATAGAATAATAGGGTGGATGGATGCACAGGCCTCACTTATCTGTTTATAATGGCCAGTAGCAAAAGAAAATCCCCATGAGAATCTAAATTTTGTGTTTTGTTTTAATCTAAATTAATTCGGAATAACCTCTGACATAAATCCTTGTGTCAGCATTTGGGTTGCAGTTATAATATTTAAGCATGCTTAATGATGCATGTATGGGTGTATACATATGAAAATTAAGTTACTTGAAAACTTGTAATTCTGGCTTTATATAAGTAATATGTAAGCAATAATCTATTTTTCCTATTTGGCGTTTCCATTATGAAAAGGTACATAGGTAGCAGTAATGCCTCATCATTTGCTTCGTTTACGGCGTCTTCTCCCATATAATTAAATTGCTCAGAGACATAGGAAATACAATTTGCACTTCTCTTAAATCCAGTAAGAACAGCATGAAGTCCTCTTCAAACATAAAACATCTTTGTCGCGCCATAATTCGTGTTGTACCTACCAATATAGGCACCTTAAAGAGAAACAAAACAAGACAACAATCAATATTCTTCCTTTATCTAAATTCAGGAATCTTAGCTCCTATGACTCAGTAGTTCCCCTAAAGCACACTACTAGTCAAGTTATTCAGTTTCTGCATGATAATATCCCTAACAGAGAGTGGAAAGTGCAAATACTAATATCAATTTCAAGTTTCACAATCAATTTTCTCTGTTCTATAAAATTGAAAAAAAATAAAATTCCAATTAAAAATACTATTCTATATGCTATAGAAGCATCTGCAATCCAGCTCAAACATAAAACATTTAGCGTCCTAGAAAGTGAATGGATTTCTGGCCTGAATAAATTCAGCCTGCCTTAAAAAATACTTTCTCCACTGAGAGAGTGAATAAGTGAAATTCATCCTGAAAGGTTACAATTTGTGTATCAGTGCTCAATTATCAAGTCATTGAGGCATGCTGAAGCATTCAACCAAAATATAAGGAAATGTCTTCTACACAAGGATCATTGAATATGTACATGAGGAGTCAAATGTCCAAATATATTGACTACCAATGTGCTTATCATTTATTTAATGTGCTTATCATTTATTCTCTAATTTTGTCCTCCCAAATGCCAAAAGGAATGCAGACTATCATAGTTCAGCAGAATGATGGGAGGGAGGAAACCAATAATCACTAAATTAATAGCTGAGAGATGGAAAAAATAGGACAGGGAAAGTTTGGCAAATAACATCAACCACAACTTCTATCAATTCTGTAAGTTATGTCCCTGGTACGTACAACGTGATGGCTATAGCTGACAGCAATGTGTGGTATATAAGAAACATGTTAAAAGAGTAAATCCTAAAAGTTCTTATCACAAGAATTGTTTTTTTTTCCTTTTTTTCCTAATTATGTGAAAAGATGGATGATAGCTGAACCTATTGTGATCATCATTACACCTGATTAAATCAAACCATCATGGCTATATACTTTAAACATATACAGTGATATATGTCAATTATCCTTAATATAACTGGAAAGAAGAAAAAAAAATCTCCAAGGTAAATGTGTTGAGCTGTAGACCAGTAGTTGTTCATTATCTTTTTGGTACACTGCATTTTGTTCTTACCTCCAGTGGCAATAATTTGATTTGTTTGTGGTTTGGTCTCTGTATCCACCAGACTGTGATAGAGTTTAGGTTGTAAATTATTATAACTTTGCATTTCGGTATCCTCCACTTCTAGCCCAGGATCTACTATATAATAGATGCCCAACAGGACGTGCTTAGTAAATAAAAAAGTAATGTGAAATGGGCGGTTAGATTAATAAACCACACTCTTTGTTTTCCTAAGCCTATGGGGACCTACTTGGGTAACATTTGCTCCTAACTATTTCCCTGCTTTGTGCTCTGTGCTTCAGTTTTCTTTGACTATATTTGCAACTACATGTCATAAGTTTTTAATCATATCTAGCACATAAATATTGTAGACATTTGATGTATGAAAAATAATTTCTCAGTTGCATTTTGATGGAAGAACATTCAGGTTTAATGTGTTGGTGAGGTTTAAGAGTCTGATAATACGAAAAAGAAACATTCTTGGTTCATCCATCTTGGCTTTATTATTCATTAATTTACTCATTCCAACAGCATTTATTGACTTCCACTTACTATGTACAAAACATGGTACTAGATTCACAGCTCCACAGATGAAGAAAAATTCTATTTTTATAAAAAACTTTCATAGTAGCGGGTTCATTTGATCTATCCTTGTAAAAATCACTTTATTATAAATTATATGATTTAAATGTAAAGATAACAAACCAGTGCTTCTAGTCTTTCTAAGGTCAGGGATGCCTTTAAGATTGTGATGAAAGCTGAGGGTCTTATCATAATTATATATTATACATACATTAAAAAAATATGTGTTGTTTCAGATGGTTTACAGAAAAAAGAAAGTCTACCTGTGGGTTCAAGATTAAGAGAAATCCTCTAATTTAATCTAAAACTATATATCTTAAAGATGTGTTAAAAATGCAATCAGAAAAGAAAAAAAAAGTATTTTTTCTTGGTCCATCACTGTTAATTTCAGTGCTCTTCCTTTTAATGGCAATTTCTACCCATTCACCTTTAAAGATTCTCTCCTTCCTGTTTTTCATTACCCTTAGAATAAATATCACCTGTACTAATTTTGCCTGACTGTGTATTTCCTGATGTTATCCTCCAAGGTTCCGGTCATTCTAACTTTGGTTGTGTTTTTCAACCCTGCATTACTACTGTTCTGAATAATGTTAACCTCAGGTAAAATTCCTTTTCTCAATCCTCAACCACCCCTACTAACCTAAAATAATAAATTAGTTGTTGAAGACCCAAGACTATCTGTTGCCATTGTGGTGGTATTTAATTTACATAAATTAATATTTTATGGAAAATCACTAAGCACAAATATATTCTTAATGTGCAAATCAGACAAAATTACTTTGTTATGTAATACAAGTAAATAGCATAACTGCACTATTATTCTAAAGATTATTTATAAATAAGATAAAAAACGTTCTACTATTAGATTTATAGACTTCTAATAAATTTCACCAAACAGCTTAGATGTATTTCTTATAGGACATATTTTGATCTTCAGGTAGTCATGTTCAGAACACATACATAGCAATTAAGATAGCAGCATGAAGAAATATTGTTAGCTGTTAGTGTCATGTGTGACAGTAATATAAAATTAATTGATATATGAGTTACAAAATTATACTGCAGGTTATTGCTTGAAGGCCTAATGGTGATCCCCATCTTCCACCAGGTGACGGTTTTAATATCTGCCAGTTGATGCTCATTTTATCTGTAGCAGCTGTTTGATTCTTTCTGCTTAGAGGAAGGATTTCAAAGAATAAAACATCATGAAGTATTTGGAAGAAAGGAGAAAAAATTATAAAAGTCAGAGGATATAAATTTTATTTATAGAAATGTATCATAGATATACTACTGACATTGCACATTTTTCCATTCTGTTTATATGATTGAAAAGCTAAATGCTTTTAGTTATAAAAATTAACAACACTATGTAAGCACTTCCAAATAGTTTTTAAACATGAAATTTTTGTAATGTTTTATTTTTATTTTTGAGAGAGAGACAGACAGACAGAGACAGAGGATCTGAAGTGGGCTCCACACTGACAGCAGAGAGCCTGATGCAGGGCTTGAACTCATGAAGCATGAAGTCATGACCTGAGCTGAAGTCAGATGTTTAACCAACTAAACCACCTAGGCACCCCTAAATATAAGTGTTTGGTGCCACATTTAATCATCCTAATAAATGGTAAATTTCATCAATATAATTTTTAGAATAATAGCTATAATATTTTGACTTACCATTCTACAATCATTTCAATTCAAGATGCTTACAGGCTTCAGATATTTTACTTTCCCAATGGATAAATTAATATAGAGGGTTCTTTTCCCAGTACACAAAATTTGTTAGGTAAATGCCTTGGCATATATACAGGATTTTTTTATTGTATGTAACCTGAAAAATACCATGTCAAACAAATTACCAATGTTTTTGATTCTGTACTGCATGATCAACAGTTGCATCTCTAATTAAAATATATTTATAATTTCTTAATCTAATTGGAATCTAACAAATTCTCACATGGGTACATATGTATGTATATATATGTATGTGTGTGTGTGTGTGTGTGTGTGTGTGTGTGTGTGTGTGTGTATTGTGGTCATATTTGCTTCAAACATGTACTATTTATACATATAAATCAACACTCACTACTTTGTAATCATATAGTAAGTTTTGTTTTTGAATGAGTGCATCTCACTATCCCTTCAGTACTATGCTAAATTTGCTTTAAAAAAAATCAGTTTCTTTAAATAAAATGTCAGTAAAAGAAGAAATAAATAGAAAATTTAGTTATAGAACTGAAAAGACTTTAATCCCCATATCATAAGTCTTCTGTTATACTCTTTCACTTATCCAAGGACTTAACATACTCATATCTTTTTGTTTTGTTTTGTTTTATAGGAAATTAAAAAAAAATTATATATTAAGGGGCGCCTGGGTGGCTTAGTTAAGCGTCTGACTTTGGCTCAGGTTAGAGCCCCACATCAGGCACTGTGCAACAGTCCAGAACCTAGACCCTGTTTCAGATTCTCTGTCGCCTTGCTTTCTGCCCCTCCCTGGCTCGCACTCTGTCTGTGTCTCCCAAGAATGAATAAATGTTAAAAATTAAAAATATAAAAAAGTTATATATTAATTGTCACCCTCACTCCTCTTTGGTAAGTCTTTTGTATGGTGAAGTGTCTTTCATTTGGGTGAAGGATTTCCATGAGAAACCCTGGGAATTTTATTGATGAATATTTGATAAAGGATTTTTCTAGGTTGGAGTTTGGAGCCAGATAACGTAACCAATTTAGACTCTATTGATTTACCAATAATAAATC
The DNA here is from genome assembly GCF_022837055.1 of Prionailurus viverrinus. Lineage (NCBI taxonomy): Eukaryota > Metazoa > Chordata > Mammalia > Carnivora > Felidae > Prionailurus > Prionailurus viverrinus. The sequence continues at coordinate 84,047,787 of NC_062568.1, forward strand.
AGTTCCATGTTTACTCCACAGCTGATTCTCACACAAGCATTTCCATCAAAGACTTAGAAAATGATGATTGATTTAGATCAGTGGAGACTATCTAATTTAGAGAAATTACTTTGTGTCCTACCAGTTCAGTATAAGTGTAATATTGTTCCAAAGTTCGTAATATTTTCTGCTCCCATGTAATGTGTCCAGTGCTTAGACCCATCACATAGACAATTAGGTAAAGGCTATTTTTATGACCTGATGAGAAGAGTAGTATGACAACATGGTACCTAGTTTCATTCAAAGAAATAACTAATTTTCAAAAAAAAATTGAAAAATAATTTTAATCTGTACTGGATCCTTTGAAAAGGGGTTGAAGAGAATTCGTTACCTAAAATAGAGCAAATGGTACTAAATATCTTAACATTTTCTCCAACAATTTCTACAACGTGGCAGTTACTCAAAACTCCTATTTCTCTTCTCATTCTTCCTAGTACCAATTTTTCCCTTCCTTCATTCACCTTCTGAATCTTTTCTGCCCTTCATCTAGTGACTTTTCTAATGTAAATCAATTGTACTGTTTTTGGTTTCTTCAATTTGGCACATTTAGTGATTTCCATGATGACCAAAAAGACAGGAAGAGAGCATGACACTCACATCTTAGAAAGATGGGAGTGGATAAAGTGAGGCATCAATGAATGCTAAATAGGGATACAATAATACTTTGTCCCAGTAAAATGTACCAAAAACACATCTGCAAAAAGCTTATATCTCCTCCTTATGTATCAACCTGTATATTTCACGTACATTCTTTAGCTCACTTGATTTTTCCGATAGCCAGTATACCTATAATTCCTAGTAATGGGAAAGCAACTTAAAGAGACAAAAAGATGCAGAACAAGTAAATATAGGGACTAAATGTAAACATAGGGCCCCTGTCCTGGACACCACACAGTCCATGCCAAACAATGTCCAATGATGATATCAACATTTTTCCAGGGATGATATGAATCATATCATTAACCATTAGAATAATTTGTTCTATGATAGACAACACTTAATGATTCCCAAAACAATGTGAAAGGAAGCGGAAATATTGATGACGAAATGAAGATTTTGATAAGAGCCCAATGTTAATAATATAGTTCAAACTATGGGTAAGTGTTATTAGAGTTTGCTGAGCTATATGTGAGAAAGATTAATATGACTTTGTGAACAAATGCCATCTCTGAGATCTTGTTTCTATCTATTAACTTTATCATTATCATCCCCTATAAAATTATCATGATTTTACTCTATAATATACCTATTAATCTTTACACATCCTTGGATTTATTTCCTCAGTCTATGGTCTTTTTCCATGTTTATCTTCTGTGAAAAAACAACAAACATAACAAATGAGCAAATATACCCCTTCTAACCTCAACTCTCACTTTCTCACTTTCCTACAGGTTCTTCCTTTATTCTGGAAATATCACTCTACAGTTTCTTTACTGTCTTAACCTCCTCTGGCTATTGTAACTATTTGTCATACACACACCATGAACAACCATGGTGTCTCAATCCTCCCACTTTTGTCATGGAATAACATTTCTACTGCTTTTGGACACCTTTCCCCAGATCTCATATTATTCCTTTAAACTCCATATGCTCAAAGCAGAATTCATTGTCTTTCTCACTGAATTTTCCTCCCCTATCTTCCTTATTTAATGTGTATCCACTCAGGAAGACACTTGCGTCAGATATACCTCTGTGTCTTGCAGTCTTTTTATACTGATCCATCTGGTGCCATCCATTTTACCTCAGAAATGGCCACTTTGTTTCTTTCTCTCCTTTCTTTTCCTTGTCTGAGTTTAGACCCTCTTTGTTATATGGCTAAGAAGATATTATAGATACTTTCTTAATTAGTTTGTCTATATGAGATTTCTATCTCTGACTCATTATCCAAGCTACTACTGACTGAGGTCTCCTTCCGTAGCATAATGAGATGCTTCTTCTTTAAAACACTGTTTAAGGGGCACCTGGGTGGCTCAGTTGGTTAAGCGTCTGACTTCGGCTCAGGTCATGATCTCATGGCTTGTGAGTTTGAGCCCCGCGTCGGGCTGTGTGCTGACAGCTCAGAGCCTGGAGCCTCTTCAGATTCTATGTCTTTCACTCTCTCTCTGCCCCTCCCCTGCTCACACGCTGTCTCTCTCTCTGTCTTTCAAAAATAAATAAACATTAGAAAATAAATGAATAAAACACTGTTTGAAACCTTCGTTAAAATATTCGGTATCTTCCCCCTACTGACAAAGTGTAGTCCAGACACTTGAGCACATTAACTATAGCCTTTCAAGAAATAATTGCACAATCACTGTCCAGCCACATTTTTAAACTCCCTATCAGGCACCCTATAAAAAAGTAGCCCTGGACTACATACATGGTAGACAGATTGTGTGGCTTTTATCTGTATGCCTTTTATTTAAGTTATTTATTCTTCCTGAAATACCCTTTCTTTTCCTAATCCTCTCTGAGTGGTAAATACCACTTGTTCCATCATTCTCTTCTATGCCTGGGAAATCCATATCTATCCTTGAAGCCCTGTTAAGGATTTTCTCTTTTGAGAATTGCCTTATCTCATTCTGCCTTCATCTACTCTTGAAGTAAGGGAACGGTACTTCCTCTTTTTCTTCTTAGACCCTTGTGCCTATTTCTCTTAAAATAAACATTCATTATTTTTTTCCAGTAATATTTATTGAATCTGTGTTATGTGCTAGGAGCCAGTATAGCTAGGAGATACAACAGTGTCATTTCTAGTCTAATGACTTTGCCCTGGGACACTTGCATTGTCATTTTTAGTTTATGCTTAATCCTTTATCTAAATTGTTGTTGTCTTGAGGTCCATCAGGTTTGTGTGAGTGTAGGGAAGACACTTGACTCCAAAAAAGTTATACGAATTTTTATCAGTCAATGAATATAGTATTCCTTTCACTCTGTCACTGTTTTACTCTGAAATATTTTTGATGAGACTCTTCCTGTAATATTCATATTGCATTGAATATACTTCTTCATGAGGCCCCAAAATATATTCATCGTCCTATCATTTCCTGAATTGTGACAAAGAAGAAACTTAAGCTAGTAACATACTGTAAGTCAGACAAATTTTTGTTTAAGTTCTAGAGACAATGTCTAACCTGATATTTTTTATACTTCATCAAAAAATTAAATAATTTTAGAGAGGAAGATATTTATATACTTAATGGTGCAAGACTAAATACAGAGGAAGAAATTACATATATATTAAATTATTATCATTTAATTGACTTAGTGGAGCTACCTTATTTGATTTAACTGGAACAGCATAAAGAATAATAATAATCAAGAAACCTTATTAATTAAGTATTTTAGTATGTGCATCTTGCTTTTTCTTCAAGACATTCTGTTTTCTTTTTAGGGAGAGAATTTTTGCCCATATTTAAAGACATGATTGAAATTCAAAATAATATTTGTAGTAAAATTACGTATATAAAATTTGTGGGAGAATATTGAGATGATGTAAAAAAAACACTCAGCATTTTTTCCTAGAGTTGTGAAATTAAAGGTAATTTTTTAAATATTTATTTATTTTTAAGAGAGAGAGAGCATGAGCAGGGGAGGAGCAGAGAGAGAGGGGGACAGAGGATCTGAAGTGGGCTCCGTGCTGTGCTGACACAAGCGAGCTCAATGTGGGGCTCAAACTCAGGAGCTGTGAGATCATGACCTGAGCTGGTCAGACACTCAACCGACTGAGCTACCCAGGTGCCCCAAAAAGCACTGTTTTTAAATGCCTGGCTTATTTCATTTTCATAATAAAAATAGAAAAAAAAACTTTTAATTTGAATGAATGATTGCAAGTTTGTTTCCACAGTCTTAACTACATACATTTTATTTGATTTCATGGAGGGAAAACAAGAAAACAAGTCTTGGTAGCTGAAATATAGTATATCTTTACTATTATTTAGATCCAGTATGTTTTTTGAAAATTGCATGAGGATTCTTGTTTTATGGCATTTGAATGTCTCTATGACTGTGATTCTACCAGGGAATCTAGTGGTCACAGAATGACTGGACTGTTTGATTGCATTGTCAAAATAGTCAATACAGTAATTCCAATTTAACCAAACAGCACAACCTTTTCAAGTTCCAGAAAGACCATTTGGATGAAAGAAAATTGGTATTTTTGTGAAAGACTATATTGCCATCCACTTATCTCTATTTACATGCTACTGCTTTCATTTGCCTATTCACTCCTTTTATATAAGTCATTTGTTCACTTAACAAATTGTGTGTGTGTGTGTGTGTGTGTGTGCGCGCAAATAATTATTGCCCACCAATTGCAACCATTTTTATGGCAATTTCAGCTGTCAGAATTTGATTTGAAAGAAAACTATAATTGTGAAAATGGATTAGTTCTTAAGGAAGAGAAATAAACCGGAGAAAAAGGATTTGTTTTTTAATTTTAGCGATAGTCATTCTAACAGCACTCTCAACAGAGGTTGTTATTCTCTGTAAAAGTAATATGGACAAGAAAATCCTGGTCAAGAACAGAAGAGCGTATGAGAACAGAGAAAAGAATTAGTGTAAGCATAGAATGAGACTTTACCACTGGTCATTGTGCCAGTCCCATCAAGTGACTGTTGGCCAAATATTACCAGGGCAGAGAGTCCTTGAACCAGGGGAAAAATGAGAAGACTTAGGATTCCTTGTACAGTGTTTTGACAAATGAAATCATGGATACTGTTTTCAGCTAACCAAAGTTAAAACACTTTAAAGGAATGCAGATATAAATCCAAATTTTTTTACAGTAAATAATAATAATATCTTTCATTTTTTGAGTGCTGCCAGTGTGCATGCCACATACTGTGTTAATGATTACTATATCATTTTATATAATTTTCACAATGCAACCCTGAAATGTATACTCTTATTCCTGTTTTATACATGAGAGAACTGATTTATAGGAAATGTAAATAACTTTACTGAAGCCATAAAAATTTCCCAGTATGTCTGATTCCAAATATTTTTCATTATTTCAGTTTCTTTATTCCAATAACTACTTACTGAGTTTATATAAATTTGGCAAGGAATGATGAATAAGACAGAGCTCCTGCCTTCACTTAGCCTTATAGTCTAAGGAGAAGGAGAACTGAACAAGGTATGAAAGGAAACAAATTAATATCGTCAGAGTAGAAATACAGAGAGTCATTGCAAATCACAGTAGTTAGCTGTCCTGAAAGATCTGACTTTTAAATTGAAAGATAAGGTAGATCTGATATAAGAAATGGGTGAGGAGAGAAAAGTGGTGCAAGCAGACGGTACAGAATCAGTCAAGAAACTGAGGCAAGGAAATACATGTAGTGAAAGACCAAAAATAAATCAGTTTGGGCTGGATCCCAGAGTCTGCAGGGGGAGGAGGTGAATGGTGAACAAAGGTTCAATCCTGGAGAGCCTATATATATATAGGCATATATATATATATATATATATATATATATATATATATATATATATACCTGTACATATACACTGTGTTTACTGAAATCATAAATTTTATGGTAAGTGTAAGTTTTTGAAGAATGTAAGCAATGATTTAAAATTTTTAGATGTATTCTAAAAGTGGATCACACCTGGAAAATGAATTGGAGAAAAACAAAGCTTAATGCAGAAAGAGGCAAGAGATACTCATAGCTTGGACTGAAATTCCAATCAAAATGGAAGAAGATATGATACTCTAGTGCCATGTAGGAAATAGAAAATAAAATTACCATAATTCAATGATTCATCTGATGTGTGAGTTGACTGAGAAGCAGAGGTTTAGAAACAGCCCTATGTCCCGGGCTAGAAATAATAATAGAATGCAGGTGAAATTTCAACTTCTAAGAATACACTTCTTGGTCTGTCTCCCCAGTACCAAACCAAGTAGATATATGTAGTTAAAACTGTGAAAATAAAGTTTGAGCAATGGGTTAACGGTGGTACTTACTACTGAGAAAGGTGAGAAAAGAGATGAGAATGAGTCAGGTTTTGGGGTGACTAAGCATTTTTGGAGTCTGATTTCAGCGAATCGAGTGCACAGTATATTTAATTTGTGTTTAGTGAGATAATTTATGTGTGATTCACAGTCACTTCTAAGGATAGTTATTTGTAACCACTGTAGTGTATGTTTGGCTTCCAATCATTGTGTTGATATATCCAACATCATGATAAATGAGTGCAGAGCTAAGGGGCATATCACTATATGAGTGTGCTTAATGACATTTGAAGTATGTAGGTAGTACAAAACAAGAAACTAGTCAATGGAAAAGTATTCCAAATCTTAGAGCTCGTATATAAGGTATATAGAGGTGACCCCAAATTTGACAACCATGCACTTTCCATGCGCCATGGTGCTTTCAATAATAAGTCACAAAATTTAAAGAAACTTTTCTAAGCTGATGATGATTTAAAATTTTTATCAAATATTCAAGAGAAAAGTCTGGATTCACATTTTATTCTTTCTGTAGAAAATATGATTATTGGGGCACCTGAATGACTCAGTTGGTTGTGTCCGACTTCAGCTCAGGTCATGATCTCGCAGTTTGAGAGTTCAAGCCCCGCGTCGGGATCTGTGCTGACAGCTCAGAGCCTGGAGCTTGCTTCAGATTCTGTGTCTCCTCCTCTCTCTGCCCCTCCCCTGCTCATACTCTGTGTCTCTCTGTCTCTCAGTAAATAAACGTCAAAAAAAAATATGATTGTAAAGATGAATAAAATATCTAGCTGAAATAAAAAAAAACAAGGAGAAAAGGTATTTATTATAGAGGTATGTTACTGAGTTAATTAGTGAAAACATTGTGTTAGTTTTCAAGTTCATTGATGTTTTAACATATATAAATTTTTTTTAATTTGTAACATATTATAATTTCTTTCACATTTTAAATATATATTTTTATACCTAATTTTGAATTTGTAATTTTATATTCTTTTCCTTAAAGAATGTCCCCAAACATTAATAACCTAGAGCCCACACTGTTTGGATATGCCTCTGGTGGGAGCTAATGACAAAATGCCATCTGTAAGGAAAAAAATGAGAGGAGAATCAAAGGCGAGAGGCTGATATTTTCCTCAGTGGTGTATGAGACCAAGATGGGATTCCCCATTAACAAGAGATATGGTTATTCCAAACTAAGATATAGTACTCACTGTAAAACATGTGTCGGGTTGCTTAGAATATGGTGAGGAAGAGAAATTCTTTAAATTATAGGTCTCATTTACATGAAGACATGATTTAATATTAACAAGGACACGTAGATATTCTGGGTTAGAGGTTCTCAAACTTTAAAGTGCCTAAAGAATACCTAAAGAACTTTATAAAATTCTGATTTTTGCACTCTTATCTCCAAAGGTTCTAATCAGGAACCAGGATTTGCTTTTGTTTAGCCCACACCCCACGTGTCTTTAACACAGACATCCCCCAAACAACTTTGTTGACTATTGATTTGGGGCCAGTATGGATTTCCAGGATGTACTGTATGGGGCATCTTTTCTTAAAATCCCCCCTCCCCTACACTTTTGAGTGGCTAACATAGATTTATATTGCTAAACATGAAATGTCTGTGGAAAACAAAAATCATCTAAACACCACAATACACTATTATAATAAAGAGTATGTATAATATGGAGGCATAATGGGATTATCTATGCATAAATAACTGGATTTGTTATATGTCAAGATGAATGGTTTTGGCTTTAGAAGCCACAGAAATCAGTTATGGTGCTAAAAAAAGAGAGAGAGAAATCAAATCACATAGAAATCAGTGTCTAATTTCAATGATTTAATACATTTATTAGATGCATTTAGTATGCTTTGAAGAAGTCACCTCAGGATACATCTTCTTATTCTCAAAACTAATTTTTGAGAATATGCCTGCAACAAATATCTTAAAATTGAATTAAGAACCTTTGACATGTTATTTTTTAAATCAACTTTAATGAGGCATGATTTTTTATTGTCAGATTATTCTGACTATAAAAAAATTAGTGCCTACTTTTAATCTTTGAATATGCAAATTAATTTTTTGAAATGAACAAAAATAACAGAGTAACATTGAGAGATAAGATAGGTAGAAGTCAGTGGCTCAAAAACAAGACCAGGATATTTTATGATGAAATTAATGTATTTAAATGAGGCAAATGTAGTAAATTTTTACTAAAGGGAATTTCAAAAGAAAAGGAGTCAAACCTTTAAGATTCATCCAGTGCATGTGCCTACAGAGTACAATACTTAGATACAAGAGCTCCAGGAGGATTTTAAAGTTGTCCTTAGCTGAAACTTGTTTTCTAGATGAGGAATTCAGGACCAAGTCCCTGGAGTCATTTGCCCAGGAGGGAAGCATCAAGATACATCTGGGAACCCAGTGTTCCGACTTCTAACTTGTATAGTTTTCTATTTTGCTTTCATTTCCACTAACCTTTTGTGGGATGGGATGTATTAAACTCTTGATTTTTGAATTCATATCAGTGTAAGAATTCACTGAGCTCACATTTTCAATCCTTATTTGAGCTAATGAACCATTTGTGCAGGTGTTATCTACACTTAAATTTACAGATTGCCCCACCAAAGGAGCTGTCAGACTTTGGGTAGGAGTAAGGTAAGGGAAGCACATCTAGCTCTATGTGTAATGAAAAGTAGCATAAATAGACAAATATTTTAAAGGAGAAGATAAAACACTTTGGGTTACTGTATGTATTTATAAGAATCTTAGCATGTAGTCTGATTGGGTGATATGCTGAGAGAAGGAATGATGCTTTGTCTATTCCAGGATATAGATATCATTTAGTAGATTCAATTAACTTTTTGTGGGGTGCACCTGGGTGGCTCAGTCGGTTAAGCCTCTGACTTTTGATTTTGGCCTGTGGCATGATCTCACAGATCATGAGATCGAGCCCCATGTCGGGCTCTGTGGTGATAGCACAGAGCCTACTTCGGATTCTCTCTCTCCTCTTTCTCTCCCTCTCTCTCTCTCTCTCTGACACTACCTTACTTGCCACACTCACTATCTCTCAAAATAAATAAATAAACACTAAAAAATTTAACTTTTTGATCTCTCAAATAAGAAAGCTGGAAATGAAAAAAGAAATGAAAATGAAAAGTTGGAAATGAAAAAAGAAAAAAAAAATAGCAAGGAAAAGAATGCCGGCTACCAGTCCACTGGAAGTGACTCCTGTTACTAAAATCAGTATTTTTATTCTGTTTTCTTCACTGAGCACTCAGGTGAGGAATGGAGAAATTTCCAAAATTGCACAAATTTCATCAGCAAAGGAACACTTATAGTTTATTATGTCAATTAAGCATATAATATGATTTTAAATAAATGATAAATAAGTGAGTAAAATGTGGATTTGGGTTCATATTTTTGACTTTAAGTCTATTTTGCTGACATTCAGTGCAATATTTTGCTGCCACTGTTGGTAGCATCCTTTTGTATATTGTCTATAATATTTAGTATATTCTAGCTGCCCATGAAGGAACTGAAAATTCCTTTATTCAGTTTTTTAAATTTGTAAATTTGTAAACTGAATTACAATCCTGCTACCATTTAAATATTGATAAGCGTGTTACTCTCTTTTCTGTGTTTTTCCTTAGTAAATTTTTTAATAATTCTTTTACCATGATTAATTAATCTATTCATTAAAGAATGTCTAAGACATATAATGATATTTACAAAATTGTGTTCAGAATTCATATCAAAGAAACCACAAATACCCTTTGGAAACAAGAGCATGAATGTATATAATGAATAGTAATTAACAGGTAGATAATTAAAAACATGATGAGATATTGTGTTAATATACCTACTTTTAAATTGTAATACTTGGAATCCATTTAGTCTTCTTTGAATATAGAACATAGTTGGGGAAGCTAAAAATTTAACAAATATGAGATGGCAGGTTCTTGTATATATATTTTAAGTCTTTGTTGTCCAAATGTTAACTTGTTCTTAAGTTTAATTCATTTTTTAATATATTTTAAAGTAGCTTAAACATTTAAGTACTTCAGAAAAGTTATTTAATCTAGTGGAATATATCAACTTTAATTGTATAGTTGTCAGGACTTATTCATAGTTAACATCAGTAAAAGACCAGAGTCCTTAAAATTTGTTTGTTTTCCTCATGTTTGCCTACACTTTTATCTTCCCAATCATCTGCTAATAGTCTCTCAAAAGATATGTATTATCTCAAAAGAGATCTATTTATCTATATATATATCTTTGCTCATTCTTAAGAAGAATATCCTCATCCATTACAATGTTATGAAATTGCAGCAATTCAGTCACATCTTCAGACTCCACTTCTAATTCTAGTTCTCTTGCTATTTCCACCACATCTGTAGTTAATTCCTACAGTGAAGTCTTGAACCTTTCAAAGTCATCCAGGAGGATTGGAATCAACTTCTTCCAAACTCCTGCTAATATTAATATATTGATCTCTTTCTACAAATCAAAAATGTTATTAATGTCATCTAGAATGGTGAATGCTTTCCAGAAGGATTTTGATTGACTTTGCCCCTACCCAGCAGAAAAATTACTTTCTATAGCAGCTATAGCTTTATGAAATGTATTTCTTAAATAATAAGACTTGAAAGCCAAAATTACTCCTTGATCCATGGGCTGTAGAATGGATGTTGTGTTAGCAAGCATGAAACATTAATCTCATTGTACATCTCCACAGAGCTCTTGGGTGACCACCAGGTACATTGTCAAGTGAGCAGTAATGTTTTGAAAGGATTTTTTTTTTCTGAGTAGGTCTCAACAGTGGCTTAAACTATTCAGTAAACCATATAGTAAGCACATATGTTGTTACTCAGGCTTTGTTGTTCCATTTGTAGAACACAGACAACATAGATTTAGCGTAATTTTCAAGGGCCCATTGATTTTTGGAATGTAAATGAGCAGACTTGAACTTCAAGGCATCAGCTACATTAGCCCCTAACAAGACAGTCAGCTTATCTTTTGAAGGTTTGAAGCCAGTCATTGACTTCTCCTTTCTAGCCACAAAAATCATACATGACATCTTCTTCCAAAAAGGGCTGTTTTGTCTACATAAAATATCTGTTAGTTAGTGTAGCCACCTTCATTATTAATTAATGATCTTAGCCAGATCTTCTGGATAACTTGCTGCAGCTTCTACTTCAGCACTTGCTCCACCTTTTACTTTAATATTTTGGAGATGTCTTTTTTCTTCAAACCTCATGAACCAACCTTGGCTGGCTTTAGATTTTGCTTCTGCAGCGTCCTCACCTCTCTCAGTCTTTGGGCTTTTCTCTGGTTTAGGCTTGGACTTAATGGAATGTTGGAGCTGGTTTGATCTTCTCTCCAGTCCACTAAAACCTTCTCCGTATCAGCATTAAGGCTGTTTTTCTTTTTTATCATTTATGTGTACACTGGAATAGCACTTTTACTTTCCTTCAGGAACTTTTCCTTTGCAATGCATCAGGGGTGCCTGGGTGGCTCAGTTGGTTAAGCGTCTGACTTCGGCTCAGGTCATGATCTCATGGTCCATGAGTTTGAGCCTTGCGTCGGGCTCTGGTGCTGATGGCTCGGAGACTGGAACCTGCTTCGGATTCTGTGTCTCCCTCTCTCTCTGCCCCTAACCCACTTGCATTCTGTCTCTGTCTCTCTCAAAAATAAATAAACATTAAAACTGGTCAACCAAACAGCAAACTGGCTGATCACTTCTGCAAAATGATTATTCAACAAAGGAACTTTAAACCACAGGATTGCATAGGTAGTTCATTCTTCCTCATGGCAAATCTGGAGCTGTCTTTCTGGGAAGGATGCTGCATCTTAAGAGTACAGCTTAAGAATGAGGTCACAACTCACTTAAAACTCATATTTCCTGAAAAATGGGCAAGCACCAGGATGTCCACACTTCATGGAATTTTTCCAAGTTCTATTATCATGGGGTCTCTTAAAATTAACAAGCTTTTGAAAATGGTCAGAAAATATGCAGAATATGTTTGAGGGCAAAAGAAATAGAAATATCACAATGATACAATCTCTTGTACTGACATTCAAAAACAATAAGAAGTATAGTTTAGGGTGTGGGGAAAAAAGTAGGGTTGGGGGCTTACTTTGACACTATATTTGGAGGGCAGTGCAAGCAGGGGAGGGGCAGAGATAGAGGGAGACAGAATCCCAAGCAGAATCCCTGATGTGGGGCTCCAATTCATGAACCTTGAGATCATGACCTTAGCAAAAATAAAGAGTTGGATGCTTAACCGACTGAGCCACCCAGGTGCCCTATCACGAAGTATTTTTGAGTAAAACCAAAAAGAACAATATTTTGAATATTTAAAAAAATCCAACAATTTATATGTATAGAAAAACCAACAGAAACATTTTTAAAAGTAGTTGCAGTTATTGTCTATGAGTGGTGAACTTCAGAATATTTGATTTTTGTCCCTTTATTATCTTCCATTTTGTTTTGTTTTACTTAAATATAACTTGTGTAATTATAATATCACCAAAATTTGAATGATAGAAAATAATAACAGTCTAATACAGAGTCAGGTAATATGATTTAATACATGTTTTGTTAAATTATATTGTTTGTCAGTAATCTCTTAATTTGGGGGAAAAATGTAAAATCGTTGGCATAATGTGAGAACATGTATGCATTTATATCTCTTCCTGAAAACATTATGAGGCTTGATTTATATTCCTTTTGGCCCCCATGGCTACCTTTTCTAATTTCCTATTAACATTAAAATGTTACATTAGACCTTTCCTTTTGATAGAGTGATAATTACTTTCACAAGGATTCATTTAAATTCTCATGACATGTGTCTTCTGCAGAGAAGTACTTAATTATCTCTGTTACTTATAGTTATGTTTAGGAAACCCATTGAACTTTCATTCATATTTCACAATTATACAAATAACATAAGCCCGCCTAGCTGGGACCTCTGTCCTCTACCACATTAACTAATAAAGATGCTCTTCTCATTTGATAGTTTGGGGTTTAGACATATATCTACAAAAGGGTAACCATTCTATGAAAACCACTATCTCACCATATTTTAATTTCCCCCCTAGAGGACTTTCATACATTTTAAGTATTTGTTTGATGATGGAGATAAAATACAAGGAGCTGGAAAGTTCATTTATTCCATGCTTTTGATTGTGGAGAATACTAAAGAAGGAAATTCTTGACAATATCCAACCTTTTGTCTTAATATTCAGTCTTTTCATCTGTGGTACACCTTCATGATTGCCTCTATCTCCACAAATGCCTTCTTTTTTATTTTTTATTCACAAAGCTGTAAATAAATTATAAACAAAGTTTCATTGTTTCTAGGGACAGTTGCTGCCTTTATAGATCTGAGACTCAAACACACCGAATTTTAGGTATCAGCCAGAACTTGGGTAAGGTTTGAGAAGAAGGAAGCACTGAGGCCTATTTTGGAAGTGCAAATTTGGTGCAAAGTCACAACATTTAAAAAGAGGGTGAATACCAATGGTTTATATGACTTCCAGGTAGATTTTTAGTGCAACATCTGTAGTGCCTGCACATGTATGTGTGGAATGTTTGGGGCTGTTGCAATGACTGAAGGCACTGCTGGCATTTAATCTCTAGAAGTCAGTGATGCTAAATATACTCATAGTGCAAAAATTGTTGCTCTCAAAATGCCAGTAGTCTCCAAACTGAGAAAAAAACTCCTTTGGTGGTAATGAGAGCAGCTTTGTGTCAGTCAGATGAGTATTTGTGTTCTGCTTCCTAGTTGGGTAATATTAAGAAAGTCTTTCAACTTTCTAAACAGTCTCGTATCTGATTCGTTGAACATAAATAACAAGTTTTTGTGAGTATTAAATAAAATAGATTGTTTATTTTAGTATGTGGCAGATAGTGTACATTCAATGACTATTGCCATTTATAGTATTATTATCTTCCCCACAAGAAAGTCTTTTAAAAAATGTATCAACTTAAAATAACAAAAAGTCAAGGGTGCCTGGCTCAGTCATTTAAGCATCCAACTTTGGTTCAGGTCATGATCTCATAGTCCGTGGGTTTGAGCCCTGCGTCGGGCTCTGTGCTGACAGCTCAGAGCCTGAAGCCTGCTTTCAGATTCTGTGTTTCCCTCTCTCTCTGCTCCTCCACTGCTCGTGCTTAGCCTCTCTCTGTCTCTCAAAAATGAATAAACATTAAAATTATTTTTAAAAAATAGCAAAAAGTAAGAAGGCTTACTGCATGAAGAACATATTAAAATATTGACTGCACTCAAGTCAAACAATGTGAATTCAACCTATTTTCCAGGCTATCTTTGACACATAAACTAAACTTCAGCCATAGGAATCACTTGGTGTTCCAGTAATATACCGTGTGTTCCCTGTATGATCTTCCTTTTGTTTGGAATGTTATTCTCCCACCTAGTGAGCTTGGCAATCTCACTTTTTTATATTAAAATGACTTTAACATACCTTTTTTGGGGGGAACTTCCCTGATACCTGTATCAGTTTCTTCTGGTTGGTAGTGAAATTATGCAACATGCCATGGCCAAGTAATAAGGATATTTGTTGCATAACATGACAAAATGTGTAGAGATCCATGGGATGGAGTGCAAAGGCACCTCAGGGTAGTCCAACACTATCTTCTAAAACCTAGTGATGAATGTCTTTCTGCTATTGTCATCCTCACTGTGTTAGCCTTTGTCCTCAGGCTTATTTATCCTCATGCTCTGATTATGGCTGTGGCTGCTTCAGATTTCAAATGCTGACAACCTAAAGCAATGCAGAAAGCTCTTCCTCTCCTCCTCTCAAGTCGTCTTTTTTTTTTCTTTTTAATAGAAAGAAAATTGTTTCCTGGGAAAGTCTTAGCAGACTCTCAACCTTGGTTGTCACTGATGAACTCTAGGACACGTGTCCATGCCCTCGCCACAAGGGAGACAGGGAAAGCAAGCAAATGGTTTTCCCTGCCTCTACAGTGGGATATGGGTTTTTTCAAAAGTGGTAAAAGTAGCTGTTGGGTAGGTCACAAAAAAAGGTTTCCTGCCTGCCTTCTCTTCATCTCTGCTGCAGCTGTCTACAGCACAACTCTCAGCTGTCCACAGCACAAGTTCCTCCGTTTGCAATGCTTTTCCAATACCCTCCACACCTATATTAACACTTATTTCACATTACTGTAAATATTTCTACATTTGCCTCCCCCTCAGCAACTTATGGGTAGAAATCCTGTTGTCTTCATCATTCTGTTCCTATTTTGGTTCACCAAAAATGAGTACTAATCAAATGAGTAAGTTTAAAGTCTTTTAAAATAGGAAACAAGAAATTATCGTTGAGAAATATATTTTAAAATCAAAGTTGGAACTTGAGATAAGTGAAATTTTAGTCTTTGAAGAGCCCTTAATGGTTAAAACACAGCATAACAGATAGGAGATATTGCATCATCCCCGAAAGAGCCAAAGCCTAACCATCTGCTTCATATCTCACTAAGCCTAGAGATGAGAAAAAAGATGTGAATTTTGGTACCCCCTGGGAGATTGGAAGAGGATCACACAGGATTTAGAGAATAGAACTTGCAAGGAAATGTCAATAATTTAGGCTTTTTCTTTTACATTTACGAAGGAGACCTGTCAAAATTTTCCCTTTCCTTAACAATGTAGTATATGAAATAACTCTGCAGATTCATTTCACAGGGCTTTTGAGAAAGGGCAGGTAAAAAGGAAATAGAACATTTCTACTGAAATTTCAGAAAAGAACACTGAACTGCAAAGCTTTAGTCCAATGGTAATAAAAAGTGGAGTCGACCATGTTGAATGTATCAGTTTTATTCCACTGAAAAATACAACCTTTGTCTCTTGCTAAATAAAAGACAGTGTTTTTACTTTGGTACTTTTTTGTTTTTTTCTTGATAAAAAAAGCAGTTCTACGCTGAGTGTGTTACAATTTTCCATATCACTTCCTGAGGAAAAACAGAACAAAACAAAACAAAACAACAACAACAACAACAACAACAAGGAGGCTAAGAATATTTAAATGATCAAGGGAACAACAAAACAAAACAAAAAACAAAACAAAACCAACTTTCTGAAAATTAAATGTCAAATTGGATTTGAAATGTTTACAGAGATACTTTTCATTTGCTCATTATGATAGAAATGATACATGAGCAAAGCTTCTTCTGAAGATAATGTACTTCTTTAAATTTCCAATTTTGTCCTGGTTTTACATAAGGTGTTTTGTAAATACAAATTGCCATTTGCAGCACCAAAACCACTTGGCGTTTAATAAGGCATAGGGTGATTGCAAATTTGGTAGCCAGCAGAAAACATAAAAATACACAATTCAGTTACAATTTTCTCATAATACAAATATATCACATTTTGGCATTTTCTCATCTCATGAGAATAAAAACATGCATGTGCGCGCGCACACACACACACACACACACACACACTCTTTCTAATTCATATATTTCCCAGAGATGGCATTTACTTGAGCATTTATACTGTATTTTTCATAAAGTCTTGTCATGTGTTTCTAGTTATTATTGTTGGCCTTAGTCCTGTCATTTGACATCAAGGAGGAGAGGCATTTTACTTAAGCAGGTAGCGTTGAAATGAACAGAACACAACTTAGGAGAAAATGGCCTTAAAGTAATGGTAAAGTACCTGACAGCTTGGCTAATCAGACTTGAAAAAAAGTGATGTTTGGGCTGTGAGATGTAATGGTTCTAGTATTAGTTTCCTATTGCTATTGTAACAAATTATTGCAAACTCAGTGGGTTAAAGCAACACAGTTTTTCTTATCTTGCAGTCATGGCGGTCAGAAGCCTAAATCCTGTCCTTAGGACTGAGTCTCTGGATGCAGTCTCTGGATGAAAATCTGTTTCCTTGCCTTTTTCAGCTTCTAGAGGCTCTCCCACATTGCTTGGTGTGGGACATCAGATCATTCCAACTTGTGTTTCTGTGTTCGCATCTTCTCTCCTCTCTGACTTCCCTTTTATAAAAACTCTAAAGATTGCATTGGGCTCACATGGATAATCCAGGCTAGTCTCCCTACCTCATGATCCTTAGCTTAATCACATCTGCCCAGTCCCGTTTACTATGTAAGGTGACATTCTCAGGTGTGGGAGTTAGGATATGAACATTTTTGGGGTACCATTATTCAGGCTGCCAAAGGACTCTTATTCAAACATTTGGTTTGTCTGTCTTAATCAGTCTTCGCTTCAGGGATAACAGAGTTCTAGGTGGAGTTGTATGCTAATTTTAAAATACCACAATATATGTACATACTGTATGAGTGTATGTGCACATATGTCTGTACTTAGAGTAATTAAGTGTCTAAATTCTCAATAATGACTCAGCAGGACAATGGGAATTATTAACTAAAATTCATGTTATTATTGAAAGGTGGGTACTCTTGTAAAAAGTTCAGGAAAGAAAAAAGAAGTAAAAACCAATGAATTACTGAAGTGGCAGTTAGTAAAAGTTTATTGTGCCTACACCAAAAAGATAGTTTGCAAACTGAGAGTTGTATTCCATGCAGAATGAGGCTTAGAGCTATATTGTTATAAAGCAGCTTATATAGTATGGAGGCAAGGACTATTCTTCACAGTGATTGTTTACAATATTATGATTTTCTTAAATATAAGGTAATTGGTTAGCGGTTACCTCATATCCATTTTGGGGAGCAATTTAAGTTTTGCTTAAATTTTCAGAGGCATAAGCAAGAAGTGACCCAGGTCAAATTAGTCTCCTTTGTCTTGCCTCGCAAATAAGCTAAATTAAGCTTTGCTTGTATGACTAAAGTAGTTTGTCTGTTCAGGGAATTTTCAAGTCTGGTCTCTTGTTTGATTTTAGTACTCTTCATTACTAACTGTCCCTCTAATTTAAGCTTGGGCAGATTGTTAAGATGGATTTAAGAAAGACAAATGATACTATGAATTATATAGTCTTATAGTGTATAATATGGTTTATTTTTAATCAACCAGGCTTTTTGTGGAGGAAAACTAAGTACTTGGTAAAATTAAACTGCCAGGTTTGACCATTTTTGACCGACCTTTCTTCACACAAACCTTCTTAATATAATCCAAATATATTTTCCTATTTCTATTAAACATAGACTTAAAATGATGAGTTACATTTTATCTTACACTTACAAAGATGGTATTTTTAAAAGAATTATCTTAAAAAATACCACTATCATAATATATTTGGCTAAGTTAGCATTGCATAACCAGGTATTGTAAAAGTGTAATTTTCAGTATAGTCTTTAAGAGACTCTGGAGGATAACACTGAATCTCTCTCAAGTTTGATTTTTAGTTTTCATGGATGCTTTAATTTCATATGGTATAAACGTTAGTATTCAGGTTATTTTATTTTAACCAGGGGATAACTTCATTTTAATTTTGGTGATTAACTAAATAAAGCTATTTATCATTTTGATAATAAAATATAAAACACAGTATTGCTTTGTTTTTTATCCCCCACCCTTTATCCAAAAAAAAAAAGAAAGAAAGAAAGAAAGAAAGAAAGAAAGAAAGAAAGAAAGAATAATTCTTTTCAGAAAATGTGAGATTTTTCCATTAAAGTCACCTTGTTGGGGCAAATATAAAGTCTTAAGACAGAACCTTCAGCCCCCCAGGAGCTCATTACCAGTAGCTACAATACATACGGTAAAATACAATAGGAGCTTTTTGGATGGAGTGTTATAGAACTGGTGATGGAGGAAGAAAAAGTTTCTTGGGGAAGTTTTGATTAAAGGAGGTAAAATGTCATTGACTTTAGAGGAGAGACTAGAATTTCATTGTACGGGAAAGGGCATTCCAAGCAAAGCAATAAAACAGTAAAGACACATAAAAGTATATATTTAGGGAAAGTGAATAGAAGAGCATAGAGAACTAAAAGTGTTTGTTGGACCAAGAATGGATAGTAGAAGAAAGCATTGAAGAAGAAATACTTTTGCCATATTATGAAAAAACAATTCGTATGGAATTCTAAAGGATTTTTCTTCATCTATATATGCACATTTTTCTGGAGAAGGCAAAAGATTTAAGGTACTTCCTAATAACTCGATAACTAACACCACTCCTTTAATTTTACATGAGCTTAATCAAAATTTGAAGTTGAGTTAGTAATACTAGTAATATCTGTAATACAGTAAGAATTTCTGTAGATCTCTACAAGAATTCTATTCTTCTGGTAATGGAATCATTGCTTCTTATGTGGGAAGAAAGGAAATGTAGCTATATTTCTCTTTTAGCAATTATAGATGGTATATTATTAACCATTATATGACTGTCAGTGATGATATATAGATATACTAGACTTAGTAGATATACTAAATAAATATTTATGATGTTAACTAACTTCTGAAAATCTAAGTCACAGACCTTCCCTAATGCTTAGCTAGTGCAGGAGGTTGTAGCAATTCTTTAACTTAGCTAGGATCAATATTGCATTCCTCAGGAATTTAGCTGTTGAATGGGTGCTACCCTTCCTTTTACCTTTAATATGCAGTTACCAGAGTTCATCATTTATACTTCCTTTAAAATGTTTTTAATGTTTATTCATTTTTGAGACAGAGACAGAGCATAAGCAGGGGAGGGGCAGAGAGAGGGAGACACAGAATCCAAAACAGGCTTCAGGCTCTGAGCTGTCAGCACAGAGCCCAACGCAGGCCTGGAACCCATGAGCTGTGAGATCATGACCTGAGCCGAAGTCAGACATTTAACCGACTGAGCCACCCAGGCGCCCCTATCCTTCCTTTAAATGTCCCCATAATGTCCTATTGTGCATTTAGTAGGCAATTATCTTTTTTTTTTGTAAACTAACATTCTCATTAGTATTTAAATAGCAAGTCGACATCTAAGGGAAATGGCATCACATTATTATAAATTAATCATGGTGAAAAACTCAAGGAGCTGGAGTCTACATAATTTTTTCAATAGATGCCTATTGGGGGATATTAGTTTTAGTATTTGACTGTGATACTTCCTGTCTTTTTAAAAGATAAAAAATAGTTCATTGTGACATTAAAATGAGGAAATACAAATTAGATAAGTCTGTGGCAACTCATGTATCTAAAATCTTTTGTTTAAGACCATCTACATGCAACTTCCAAAAATGTTACTCTTAATTTTTTATTAAAATGAGCAATTATATGCTTTCATATAAATGTAGCAAGATTATCATACTAATCTAGGGTGAATCCTAACTTAGTAAAAGTCTATAGGCTATGGTTGTCCTAATCTTTTCATGTCTTTTTATTGCAAGAGACTATTATTATAAAGAGATAGACATGGTCCTAGCTTTGATCTTCTTCCTTAGGGATGTAAGTGAAACTGCCTACACATTCTCATAAGCTTCTTGTTTTAATTACAGTGTATAACAGTACCTTTCATACAATATGAAGATATTTAAAATAAGATTAGTTTGAATATCTCAGAAGTGTGGCATGAAGCATTAAATAGGATAAGTGGAAAATACATATATACACAGAACATATTTAGCTTCTGATTCAAGGAACTCAATCCAGTGGATATCTTTTAAAATAATCACCTTGAAGTAGTGAACATTCATTCATTTGGATCATATAATCAGTGCTTTTAAAAACCAACCTTGAAATGGAATATCTGGTTGAAAAATAAATAGGTGAGTTGTAGAAAGCTATTCTTAACTGCTACTTCTTAGAGAGATAATATAAACCTGTCCTCAAAATTGCAACAGTACAAGTTGTCTTTCAAGGTTGGGTCTTGCTTAGAAGCTGATAACACAGGCTCATTAGGTAAATCCCCGTAAGTCTGTCTTACTCCTAATATGTATCTATTTTGAGTTAGGATGGATTTGGGTACATATCTATACATGTGAATATGTATTGAGGGTGGTTTGCATATTTTCCCAAGGGATTTTCTTCTGAAAATTTCCCCAAGGGATTATTCTGTATCTGTGTTCAATGTAGGTGAACGTTTGGACATTAATACAACACAAAATGAACAAAACATGATAATTGTCAACTGCACACTTTTCAGCCTTAGCTGGATCCTCATAGCTGTTAGAAAGAAATCCTTTCACAAATTCCTAGTTGAGTCCTGCTCCAACTCCCTCAGCAGTTATCCTAAATCTTTACCACTTTTTCCAGTTCCATCCTTTGCAAATTGTAAAAAAATAATATTGCTTTTCAGTTCTTTGAGAAAACACAACCAGGCAAGAAAGCAGCTTCCTACCAGGTAATTACGTATCTATTTCATGTCTATTTCATGTCTCTCTCCTTTCTTCCTCTGGGCAGGTGCTCCTACTAGTGTTTAGGTTCTTATTCCAGCCACATGAATTCTCCTTGGGAAACTGTTCCACTTCCACATCCTTGGGCTCCAGTCTCTCTTCCTTCAGTGGCATCTTTTCCTCAGCCTACACATTTGCTCCATCTTTTCAGAACTCATCGTATTGAGTGTTGTCACAGTGACCCCATTCCTCATTACAATTCTTGAAATTTCACATGGTTTTAGTGAAACCCCTTTTCCTTTGCCTTTCTCCTTTTGTATCTCTGGATAAACTTTCTGTCCCCTCTGTCCCCTTGCCTGACCTGCTCCTATTTCTTTGCCTCTACCCGTTTCCCCCCACCTCACTTAAATTTCATCTACATCTATTCCTACAGTTTTTTGCTGTTTCCTTTACAGCTCCAGTTCTGTTCCATGTTTCCAGTTTTGATTATTCTCCTAAATTTCAGACTTAAAATGCATCTCTGCCTGATGCATATTTATTCTTGAATCTCCCACAAGCATCTCATACTCATTATATTCAAAAGCTGTTGAGAAGTTCTACATTTAGGGTCAAAGATCTGAACTTAAGATTCTGACATTTAATGAGATGGTTAGCAGGATATTTGACTTCAGTTTCCTCATCAAACACTGTCTTGAAACTCGATTTCACCGATATATTTATCCACCAACCATCCCTTCTCATATACATTATTGCAATAACATCCTAATTGATCCCCTTGTTTCCACCTTCACTTCACTGAAGTTTTTTCTCAACACAGTAGTCAGAATTATACTTTAAAACAGTAAGTTATATCATCTCTTTATTCAGAACCTTCCAACGGTTTGTCGTCTTGACTTTTAATAAAAATCAAGCTTTCCTGTGTCCTCCTCAACCCTGTATATACTGATTCCTTGCCCCAACTCTTTCTACTCTCTCTTTTTCTCCAGCTATTCTGACTTCCTCAGTATTCCTTAAATTTTACTGGACACCCTCCTGCCTCAGGTCCTTAGTATATGACTCTTACTACATTACCTTTTATTCAAATGGATGTCACCCTCCCCTTCATTTCAAATGTCATTGTCTGCGATGTATTCTCTGACCACTTTATTTAAAATTGTACATCCATATCCCCAGCCTCCAATTCTTAGTCCCCTTCTCTGTTTTATTTTTCTCCATAAAGTTTTATCTTCTTATATATTATACACATAACTCATTTATTTTGTTTTTGTTTCTATCCTGCCACTATTAATATAAGCTTCATGATGCCAAGGATTTCTACTTAAAAAAAAGTTATCTTCAGTGCCTAGAGCATAGTAGAAACTCATTAGTGATTGTTGACTAAGTAAATGAGTGAAAAAATTAAGATTGGGGGAGGGGAGAATGGAAGTGCTTTTGAGGTAAAAAAAAAACACTATAAAATACTTATTATTCCCTCTGTTATATCTATTATTATTATCCCACTGCCTGCATGACCAGGGCCATGTGTACATTACTTTTTTTGTTAATATCCATATGTTTTATTTTGGTTTTGAGATGCCATCCAGTTAATTTTTGAGGCTATTCACTTGGAGATATATTTGAGCCTTTCAACCATTTGGTCCCAGTTATTAATTCTTACATCACTTGGAGCAGAGTCTCCATTTTAGTTCCCAATACTTTAGTCCAATCATCTGGAGCTTTTCTCTAGACAATTGCAAGAGTGTCCTGACAGATGACTTTGTCGCATATATTATCATAAATAGCCTTTCTTAAGTACTTTTGTATGACTTCAAATTATCTACAAAACATTTCCTATGACAATCAAAGTCCTTCATTACTGACTCTGACCTATGTTTTGAGATACTATTTCCAACACCCTAAATAGTTCTTTATGGCTCTTTTTTTGTTTCTTTATACTTTCAATAAGTACTTATTGATTATTTACTGAGTCAGGAATTATACAATGGCATTTAGCAAGGCACCATCTCTTTTCCCTTATTCTCATAGCAATTTGTTATAGTTTGGGAGGAAAGAAAGTGGGAAACAGTCTAGCATCTCAAGATCATAAATCAAATGCAGAGTAGCTATAGGTACAAAGAACATCCGTTCTGATTTTTCTGGAAGAAATTTGGTTTATACCTGTTTCCCAGTATAATTCTTAATAAGCCTTCCTTAATCTTCAGAACTCTCCCAGTTTGATGACAAATTATGTGGTCTCTTTTTCTATAAGCAAAACAATGTGAATTTTATCCCATGCTCTTTTCCTATATAAAAGTTATGTGGTAGTCTAAAGCAAAACATATATTCTCCTCCTCTAGCTTTGGAACGTACTTATACATATGGTGGGGAAAAACAACAACAACAACAACAACAACAGTTTTATAACCTGAATGTCATTCCAATTTTAGCAATTGTTTTTGTTTCAAATGGATTTTAATAATTAGTGCCTTACAACCAAAAAGAATGAAACCTTCCCATTTGCAACCACATGGATGGAACTAGAGGGTATTAGGCTAAGCAAAATTAATCAGAGAAAGACAAATATCATATATATGACTTCACTCATATATGGAGTTTAAGATACAAAACAGATGAACATAAGGGAAGGGAAGGAAAAGTAGTATAAAAACAGAGAGGGGAACAAAACATATGAGGCTCTTAAATACAGAAAACAAACTGAGGGTTGCTGGAGGGGTTGGGGGTGGGGGGATGGGCTAAATGGGTAAGGGGCATTAAGGAAGACACTTGTTGCTAACTATGCTAACTAACTTGGATGTAAATAAATAAATAAATACATAAATAATTTTTTTTGTTTTTAAAGAAAAAGTGATTAGTGCCTTGGACATATTTTTACTCTACTCCTTGTCTGGAATATCTTATATTTACTCTCTATCTAAGTCATACCCATTTTTAAAAAAAAAATTTTTTTTTCAACGTTTATTTATTTTTGGGACAGAGAGAGACAGAGCATGAACGGGGGAGGGGCAGAGAGAGGCAGAGAGAGAGGGAGACACAGAATCGGAAACAGGCTCCAGGCTCTGAGCCATCAGCCCAGAGCCTGACGCGGGGCTCGAACTCACGGACCGCGAGATCGTGACCTGGCTGAAGTCGGACGCTTAACCGACTGCGCCACCCAGGCGCCCCAGTCCTACCCATTTTTAAAGTACATCTTCAAACTGTTCTTTGCTTTTGTCTCTATCTCTATGTGTGGTCTCTTTTAGCAGTCATTTTCTATATCATTTATTTGGCAACTTTTTGTATACACTAAGTACTTTTTTCCTCAGGGAACTGTTGGCACAAGTAGTCTGCTGGATCCTCAAAGCCAAAGATCCTGACTTCTACATTTTTGTAGCAACAGTTCGAGCTAAATACAGAGTATGCTCAATGAAGTTAATCTTAAAAAACAAGTTATGATAACAGTGGTAATAAGTGTGATATTGATGGTAGATCTGTTGAAAAATATAATATGGTAAGATAAAACAATAGGGACTTTCAGGAAATATCTATAGTATGAGAACGGGAAAAATTTAATTATATACCACATCCATTGGTTAAAGATGTGTGTATGTTTGTGTATGTCTGTAATGTATATTTATTGAAAATTATGTGGGGGTTGGGAGGGAGAGAAAGGAAAGATATATCATATTTTATCCAACCATTGTGTGGAAAATGCACCATCATTTTGTATATTACTAGGGGAAAAATGTCAGTGAAGTTATGGTCTAATGCTTTCATATCATTTAGAATTTTTATTTGATAACATATTGAAAGACCTACTTACTGATATATTTTTTAAAATTTTGAATCATTCCTGTATATACATAAACAAAAGTATAAGTGATATCAAATGGTTAAGATGTTCCTAACACTCTTTCACATTCAGAGATTATCGATTGTAAGAAACATTCCTATTTCAGACATTTAAAATATGTAAAAAAGTAAATATTGTATTGAGTGGATTCACAGTGTGTAAGTAAGTATATTGCAAAAAAAACAAAAACAAAAACAAAACAGAAACAAAAACAAAGCAAGACATATAATAAATTTACTAGGACTTGAAGAAAGACTACAGATCCTAAATATTCTGAAGCCATGGAAGGAAAATAATGTAATTTTTGGATACAACCAATTGTAGAAACCCAAATTAGAGCAAAGCTTTACAGAAGTTTGCGGTCCGGTAGCAGAAGCTGTCATATGGGAAGTTGTAGCAAAAAAGGAAAGAGAAGAAAAAGAAAAAGAAAAAAGAAAAGAAAAGAAATATTATGATATTGGGTATTCAACTGACATGAATCCCCAGTATCAGGATGGATGATTAGGAATTGAATTCTCAGAGATGGAGTTTAAGTACAATATTTAATTTTTATTACTGATTTTTCTTTCTCTTAGAGCAGAGGAGGAAACTAAAATTTCTGTACTCAGGACTTCTGGTTTGGATCAATATCTTCTATAAAGCCCACTGACTGTGATAGCCATATGTCTTATCCAATATGACCAGACCTCTAGTCATAAACACAAACAGAATTCTTAACTATTTTCAGAACAGAATGTGTGAGACCACAACATAGTCACTTCTATCAAAAATGTGTGCTTGAGCCAAGTGGCCAAAATTAAGACAAATACTTGGTTTAGTTTTGCTCCTGAAGAGAAAATGTGGATCACACTCATGTACCTTTTATGTATTGCTTTCCCACATTTCATCTTTGTACTGCTCTCGTGTTCACGTTCAGATCATTCATATTTTATTTTGAAACATTTTCATTTTCAGATCAGCAGTTGTGTGATCCTGGTGAATTTCTTTGCCACGATCATGTGACTTGTGTCTCCCAGAGCTGGCTGTGTGATGGGGACCCTGACTGCCCTGATGATTCAGACGAATCTTTAGATACCTGTGAGTAGAAAGGTTCTCATGCCATTCAGCTTTACCTTACATGTGAAACTAAATGTCAGTTGTTTTCACGGATGACTGCTGTTCTAGTTTATTCTTTTTTCCCCCCAAATAGCCTAAGAAACTTGAAACCTTTTCTTTGTGTTTTCTTTAAAATGACTATGTGAATGAGAGCATAAAATGCAGTTTTGTACTGTGCATTAATTTTTGAAGGGAAGAAACTGCAAGGTTAATTATTTCAATGTGATTGTGTTATTACTAGAAAAAATATAACTAGAGAGGAAAAAAACATTTAAAACATAGCACTAAAAGGGAATAAGACCCTCTCCCATAATATATTTCACTCATTTTGAGACAGAAGAACATAGAGAAAGAATGGTAAAGTAACCAAGTTGAGCTTCCACATTATCTCTGTTAATATTTTGGGGCACTACACAAATTATTGAACATGCTTTCTTTTGAAACAGAAAGACTGAAATGATTTTTATTCATCCCTACAGTGAGTATCTTTGCCTTTATAATATTAGATTCAGAAGCTCTTCATACACATGGATCTCAGTTGTAATAGTACCACTGTATCTAACTTGGGAGTCCACTGAAGACTTTGCATGCATGAAAAATGCCCCTACAGCAAAATTATAAATAATAGGACCACAGCTAAATCTGCTATACTTTTTTTTTAATACTGACTATCATATAGTATATGAATACTCCCCTAATTTTGCTATTGATATTTCTAGCACTTCTAGTTTGTGCACCCCCTGTCCCCTGACAACCAGGTGTGCCAGCTTATCAGTATTCTCAAAGCAACTACATAATGCTGTTGGGTTGAAGTGAGAAAAAAAAATCCATCATCCTTAGTGCTTGATATTGTAAGAGATAACAATTATTGGTTCCATTTTCCATTTTTATTTACTTGTTTACAAGTCTTGCAGGCAGTGCCAATATAAGTTTTGATGACAATCTTGCCATTAGAAAGCAGAGGCAATGCTTATTCATTTTCTTTATGTTTGCTAGTGTTTTTAAAGTTTCTCAGCATATGGGTTCTTGAATATTTGCATTAATTGCTCTTTGAACAGATCACTGCTATAGGAAGAGGTTGTAGTTGTTTACTACTACATTTGTAATTTTCACCAGTTTAATTCAGAAAACCTTTACTAGACACTCTATAGCGTAGAAAAGTTTCAAGGCATGATAAAACAAACAAAAAAAGTAGGTTAATGGGAAAAAACTCTAATGGATAAATAAATGTAGTAAAGCCATACAAAAGAATATTATTTGGCAATAAAAAAGTAATGACATACTTATACATGCCACATGGATAAACCTTTAACACATTATGCTTAAGAAGAGAAGCGAGTCACAAAAGGCCAGGTATTTTATGATTTCATTCACATGGAAGATCTCAAATAGGCAAATTCATAGAAACAGAAAGTAGTTTCTCAAGTCCAGGTGGCGTTGAAGGCAATGAAGAATGATTGCTAATGAGTATGGGATCTCTTCCAAAGGTGAAACTATTCTCAAGTTAGATCACAGTCATGGTTGCACAACACTGTTAATACATTTAAAATCATTGACTTGTACATATTAAAATGGGTGAATTGTATGGTATGTGAATTATGTTATAATGAAGTTGTTGTAATAAAATGAAAAAGAAGAAAAAAATCTCAATATTATGCTTATGGGCACAGATAGCATAGTAATGAGAAAAGACAACCATAATAAATAAATGCATTGGCCATGAAATATATCAGTAGTGGGACCCTCCCCTATATAAGTACCATCTAGGAGTAGTCTCCTTCTTAGCTGCAAGGGATGGTTGCCATGGCACAATCAAAATAAGAAGTTAGAGTTTTGAGTTTTGGTACTGGAATCTTTTGTTTCTGCCTTGTTTACTCTGCAAAATTGCTGATGGGAAAAATGACAGAGATGTGAGATAGCTCTTTGAAATGTGTATGCAGGAAGGCCAAGTTGAGGGGAAATTTCCATGGAACTGTGTACCAGGCACAATGCAAAAGCAACTGAGAAGAAATGGAAGGAGAACCTATAAGGGCAAGAGTTTTCTTTATGCTGGTGAAGAATAGAGAATAATGATGTTCTTTTTGTGCTAAAGAGGGAATTCGATAGGAGATTCATACTGGAGAAGCTTTGTGGTATAGAGAAGTAGCAAGGATCTGTGTGGTCACAACTAAAGTCCAGAGAGTAAAGAGACCTTGCAGTGAATGTCAAAGTGGATGGATGGCAAATATTCTTCTCCCCCTCCCAGGCCCAGTCCACACTTCTAGGAACATGGCTGATACCCATTAGGGCCATACCAACGGACTCGACCTGAGTTTGCCAGCCAGCATCCACTGCGATTGATTGGGCATTTGCTGTGAATAGTTTGTGTATCTACCACAGTGTTGTTAAATATTTGAATGCCCACCCTGCCCATAAAGTAGACAGCACCTGGGGCTTAGGAAAAGGTAGGTCCTTCATTCACAGAGATTAGGGGCTTGAGGCCTGAGGCTGTAAGTTAGACATTACATGTGGTTAATTAGAAATAGAGATAGACTATCTGCTTTCTTACAATATTTTTAACATGCAATTTCATACCTGCTCAAGATATTCTTGGCAGTATAGTTATTTTCTTCTCCAAAAAATTTGATGAATTCTGTTTAAAAATGTTTCTTCACTTTGGCCATTCTTACTCTATCTTTTAACATCAAAATTGCTGAATATCCTTAAAGGAGATGCTAAAACTATTATTGTAGTTACATAACAAAAACAGAGAAATGGCTATTTTTCTACCTGGGCACTCGATCTGGAAAACATTTTTGGATCTACATTAAATTAGCCTAGTCCAGATAAATGGATTCAGTCAGTACCCATTGAAATATGGACATGCAAGGGAAAAAGCTTTATGAAAAATATGAGACTTTTTCAAATTTAACAATCCAGATGTTCACAATTACATTTTCCCTAATCATAGTGCTTTGTAATGTGTTGTTTTATGGCATTCATATGCAGTCATCACTAATCTACATAAAATAATTGCATAATTTTATAATTATATGGATGCATCCATTCAATGTGAAAGATAAATACCAGAAATCGAAAACCTTGAAGACTGATTTTTAGGAAGGGTAATTTTGTGCTCACTGTATGGACAAAAGTGTGTTACCATCTTTGATTTGAAGACAAAGTGTGTTGTATCTACAAAATATTAGATGAAAACAGCTGATGCTATACACTTATTTTTCCTAAATCCACTTAGCCTTTAAAATGATAAGAAGAGCAATATAGCACCAAATTTATAATGATAGTGGGAAATCTCTGCAAGGACACCATTCTATAGGGATAAAAAAATGAGTATTATCGGGAGGGAAAAAAAAGACAGGAATTACTTGTGAAATGCCAATGATTGAAATGCTTTGAACATAAATGCACATACAGAAAAACAAGAAATTTTGAACTTACATGAAATTTATATATTTGGGGATCTGAGAGGTTAACATGCATATATATTCCTCTTCTGTGTGTGTTTAGGCCCAGGTTCGTTCTTTAGTATCCATGAGGTGAGAGTCAAGACTTCACAGTGAAAAAAAAGCAAAGAACTCCCCCATAAACTTTTGTGTGAGGTTGATTTACCACTAAGCTGATTGCATGTTGAGATGAGTTTTCTTAAATATGAAATTGGAGAAATTTAATAATTTATACCCTTACGTTGAATGTCAGAAATGATTCTTTAGCCTTTGATTAAAAATGAAACTCCTTATTTCTCTACATTATTTGAAGTAATTTTTCAAGTGTCTAAATGGCTAATCATCTTTAGGTCCTATGAGGCAATGAGAATAGAAAATCAGGAAAATCACCATCTTTCAACTCAGTGCTTTCAATCCAGTTAGTCTGGCGTCATGTGTTAGGAGGATTTAAGTGAATGGTGGTAATGTTTATTTGTGGAATGAAAGCTTAGCACCACCTGTGGCAGGGAAGTCTTCTTGAAAGGCACTTTTATTCTGAGGTATTCAAAATTTAATTCCTTCTAGGATTTTCTGTTGAGTGCTTAATGATACTTCCTTCCAACAATTAGCTTCAGCTGATGTATGATGTTTTCTGCCAATCTGATGTTAATGTACTTAAAACTTGATCCTTCCTTTTTAAGTCAGGAAGGTATTAGTTCTGCTGCTTCTTTTCCTTCCCTATTGCCCTACACTGTCGTTCTTCAGAAAATCATTTACTGTGTCCTTCAATTACATATCATGCTTTGGATGTAATGACTCACTGTCCAACAAAGGAGAATAAAAATGGCCATGGGGTACCTTGGTGACTCAGTTCGTTAAGCAACCAACTTCGGCTTAGGTCATGATCTCACAATTCATAGATCAAGCCGCATGTGGGACTGGTTGCTGTCAGCAAAAGCCCACTTCAGATCCTCTGTCCCCTCTCTCTATCCCTCCCTGGCTTGTGCTCTCTCAAAAATAAACATTAAAAAAAAAAAAAAAGTCCTTAGAGGACGGTAAGATTTGCAACCTTGACAGTTGTGATAATTGGTACATTGACTCTATCTTGATGCAAACTTTTTCTGTAAAGGGCTAGATGGTAAATATTTTAGGTTTTGTGTCCCATGTGATTAAAACTGCATGTTCTTCTCTGTTTTTTGTTTGTTTCTTTGCAAAACACTTTATTTAAAATGGCAAACAAAACCAAAAAACTTTCTCAGCTTACAGTTTATACAACACAGGACTCGGGTGGGATTTGGCCAGCAGGCTGTAGTTTGCCACCCCCTGTTGCAGTGTCAGAACTGAACCATATCCACTTTCCACTGTGGTAGTGGTTCTGTGCCAGGTACTGCTGCCACAGGGGACAGGATACCCCTTCCCCATAGAAGTATGTGGCACAGAGCTCGGTGTGTACCCACTACCATATGGAGCCAGACTCGGGCTATATCATGCCATCTACAAATGATGGGTTAGGTTCTTTCTTCTACTTTTGCATAATCACCTTATTGGTTAAGATTGCATTTACAATGAAACAGAAACAATAACTTAACCAGATAGGGGTTTGTTGTTCCCATATAAAAAAGTTGCAAAAGTTGGGGCGCCTGGGTGGCGCAGTCGGTTAAGCATCCGACTTCAGCCAGGTCACGATCTCGCGGTCCGGGAGTTCGAGCCCCGCGTCGGGCTCTGGGCTGATGGCTCAGAGCCTGGAGCCTGTTTCCGATTCTGTGTCTCCCTCTCTCTCTGCCCCTCCCCCGTTCATGCTCTGTCTCTCTCTGTCCCAAAAATAAATAAACGTTGAAAAAAAAAATTAAAAAAAAAAAAGTTGCAAAAGTGGACCACTTAGGATTGATACAATAGCTCCACTTTCTGCTCTGCCATCCTTAGCATGGAGATGTCAGTCTTACAGGCAACGCATGACTACTTGAACTCTGCCAGTAGATAATTTCATTTCAGGCAGTCAGAAGGGAAAAGGGAAAGGGAAAAGGCAAGTGCTAGTTGAGTCTCTCTATTTAACAAAAAACAAACTCAGTGGATTTCTGCTTAGATGTCCTTGGCCAGAAGTGAGCATATGAGGTATGGGGCAACGAGTATTTTCAATGGGGCCCATTGCTCTCCAAAATAGAATTAGTGTCTCTGCTATTAAAGGAAAAGGGGAGCACTGCTATTGGGTAGGCGGAGGCACCAGGCAGCATGTGCCACTGCTTTCGGTGTCCTTTCACCCCCTTCCTTCTCTCCGTCCACTGCACGGGAAGGGGAAGAGGAAGGCACAGTGCATGATCAGGACTTCTGAATCCCAGCTGCTTGGCTGTAAAGCCAGTTCCTCTCTGAATATCTTTGCTCTCTGGCAGCTGACTTAACTTTTCTAGGCTTTTATCACCTCATCTGAACAATGGACATGAGAGTACCTGCCCCACAGTAAAGTGCTTAAAATAATGTCTGTTGCATAGTAAGACTCTTCACTGCACACCTCACCCTGCTTTTCAGATGCTCAGAGCTCTGAGTGAGCAAGCGCCTTATCCTGCGGGGCTTTTGATAGAACATCTTTACTGCCCCCTCTCTCGCTTTTACAGAAAATCAGTTTTATTCTTTAAGGGTGTGACTAGGAATAGGATTAATTTACCACATACACTCATTCACGTTAAGTTGTTAACAGTTTTTAATAATTAGGTATATTATACACAAACATTAGGACAGATTTTGTATCAAGATTATTTTGGGACAGGTGGCTTTTTCTAGGAACTCTTCCAAAAACATCACGTTAACTAATTGACTAAAGTTAAAATACATGGCTAAAAAACACATTAGTGAATAATCATATTTAATCAATGCTACAGTCCTGAAAGGTAGAGGTTATCTCATTTTAAGAAAGGAAGAAATTGAATTTATGGTCCTCTGTACTCCTATACATTGGCAGTTATTGGTGAATGCAGAATTTATATTTCTTTGAAGTTGCCTTATTTTTTTGAAATACTGAGGTAAAGAAGGATCCAACTCATAGCAGGGCTCCTAAAACCACCTAATTTAAATATATGATGTCATTTGAAAAACACAGAAAGCTCCCAACAGGGTTATATCATGCTGACTTTGGGAGTGATCAGTTCTAATTGAATAATGTAGTAAAAATAACAAGTCTTCTGGGTAGTAGGAATAGAAGCATTTATGAAAAATGAAAATAACTGTGAGTTATTAGGGTCAGATGGGCCTCTGCGTGAGTTGACCATTGCTTCTATTGTGTTTCTAGTGTATGCGATTTTTAACCTTTATTTAGATAGGATGATATTAATGAACTTCTTATATTTCTACAATGGCCTTTCCCCTAGGATATAAGGTGGGAATCCTTTTATGGTTTCCTTCTAAATTTTCTTTCTTTGACAGAGGTCAGAGAAATAAAATGAAATTCAAGTGGGAGGTTATTAGCAAACAGATCCTGCCCTTTAAAAATATATAGTAGAATAGGGCACTGAAACTAGACTATAGGAACAATAAAATGAATGGAAGTGTGGTGCTTGTTTCTAAGTAATAGTGATTTAGAGGTCACTTTGCAATGAGCTAATATATGGGAGCCACACAGCTAAGCTTTTCGTTAGGTAGAGAAGCTGAAATGATCTTACAGATTAAATGGAAAGCATATGAGACCCATGAGGACAGTTTATGTCTCTTCCAATTCTTTTTGTTTTGCTCTTCATTTTATTCTTATAGTCTTCTCTTTAGCATTGGAGAGGCCAAAAACATTGACCCTTCTTTAATAATAAAAAGACTCCCACTTAAGAGTTGATATGGAGGGGTGACAGAAAGGTGGGGAAAAAGTGTAATTTTGAGTTGAAAGTGCCTGTCTAATGTTGGTTCTTTTTCCTAGCACAGTGGGGATGGGTGGAGGGTGACGTTTCTCTTCATTCTGCCCCACAATGTACTAATGGATCTCTGAAAGTCAGCCTCTGCAATTTTAAGAAAGCTTGATTGGAGGCATAGGTGATAAAACTGAGTGCACTATAGTTCACACAGGCAGAGCAAGACCAGCATTGAAAAAAAGCCTCACTTTTTGACTCAAGGAGTTACTGCTTGTTGGTTTTCTGATCCTAGATCACAGGTCAAAGGATAAAAAGCGACTCATGTCCCTCAGCCTAGACTGGAAACTATAGGGAATGCAAACTTTGAAATGTTGTAAAATAAAGAGGGTAAAACAAAATAGATGAATTCCACAGACAACTCTGATAAAATCTCCTTGGCTTAAGGGATGATGTACTGTAAACAAATGCTCTTTCAGAGCTCTATAGGGACAAAGCTGAAGGCTGAACAAGGAGTCTTCTTAGAAACTATTCAATCCATCATTTATCCACAACTAATCTAGCATTTGGGGTTGAGGATGAAGGCTTTCTACCTTTCATGGGTGAGCAAATTTCTTCCCGGAGGACGTTTTATTCTTTATAGTCAGTGTATAAAATTTACATTTGACTTTCACTCAGAAGTGCTTCTAAAATGACATATTTTGTTAAATGAAGCACTAAAGGATGCTGTGTTCTAAGAACTTATTTTAATGGCAGTGCCATTCTTTTTCTCTCCCTTTCCCCACATCTTCCATCATCCTTTCCTGAAAGCGAGATATGAACCCCAACTATAATATGCCTAGGGAATTTTCAGCAGGACAAAGAGTATCATCATTTGGCTAATTGCTATATAGGCCCTGTTCAGATTCAGGCAGTATAATTAACTTTGTGTTGAATTTTTTTTAATTAAAATCTTTGTAACATTAGCTTTCCTGATTTAGGGGATGAGATAAATTGCTCACAAAAGAGTTAAGTTCTTGAGAAGATGGATAGACTAAAGAGGGTTTAGGTGAGAGCATACCAGTTTAGTGAATGTGGCTTATAACATCTACTCAGGTTGCATGCAGGGTTTGTTGTTTGTTTGTTTCTTTGTTTATTGGGTGGAGGGGGGGAAGATGCCTTGGAAGGGAAGAGTTTGCTGGAATTATTCACTGGTTAACATTGAAGAATCAGATACAACAGGGACAATCCTTCAAATGGCACAGATCTTTCTTGATACTCAATAGCAATAAAGAAAACAAATACTCCCCAATACTCGTGGCTGAGTTGCCAAGAGCAAAGTAAATCCTAATGTAAAATATTTGTCTTCAGGGTACCTGAGTGATTCAGTTGGTTGAGCGTCTGACTCTTGATTTTGGGTCAGGTTATGATCTCACAGTTCTTGAGTTCAAGCCCCACATCGGGTTCTGTGCTGACAGTATGGAGCCTGCTTGGGATACTCTCCCTCCCTCTCAAAATAAATAAATAAACTTAAAAAAATACTTGTCTTAGGATTCAGCATATAGTCATGAGACTAATAATTTCATCTTTAATAAATAGAAATTGTAAAAATAACTTGTATAATGTTTTGATAATTTGTTAAGAATATGTACATTGGAATCAGTTAATACCTTTTGATCATTACAGCTCTGTTTTTTTGTTTTGTTTTGTTTTTAGAAATATAAGGCAGATATTGTTACCATTAAAAAAAAAAAAAAGAAATCAGAGGCTAGGCACAGATGGGTTGCCTGGTCAAGAGTCTCATAGCTAGACTATTCCCTAGCTTCTATTCTATTTCCTAGCTTCCTGTTATAGCATCAACTCTGCATTGAATTGTGGCCCCTCCAAACTCATGTGTTGAAGCCCAAAACTCATGTTGTACTCATCTGTTGAAGCCCAGTAGCTCAGAATGTGCCTGCATTTGGAGATAGGACCTTAAAAGAGGTAATTAACTTAAAATGAGGCTATGAGAGTTGGTCTGAATTTCATGGTGGCCTCATAAGTAGAAGAAATTTAGACATACTAATGGACACTCAGGGCAAGCATACACAGATAGAAGACCATGTGAAGAAGCAGAAAGATGGTAACCATCTGCAACCCAAAGAATAGGCTCCCAGGAAACAATTCTCACAACATCTGACCTTACTTCCAGCTTCCAGAACTTTGAATCAATACATTTCTGTTGTTTAAGACACCTAGTCTATGGCATTTTGTTAGGGAAGCTCTAGCAGGCTGATACAGCAACCTACTATATACATCTATTAAATTTTATCTATTTTTATACCAGCCTAAGAATAAATTAGCAATTAAAAAATGCCTCCTTGGGGCACCTTGGTAGCTCAGTCAGTTAAGCCTCCAATTCATGATTTCAACTCAGGTCATGATCTCATGATTCATGGATTCAAGTCCCACATCAGGATCTGCACTGACTGTGTGAAGCCTACTTGAGATTCTCTCTCTCTCTATCTCTCTCTCTCTCTCTCTCTCCCTCTTTCTGCCCCTCCCATGCTCTTTTTCTCTCTCTCAAAACAAATATACTAAAAATACATAAACAAACAAACAAACAAATAAATAAATATAAATTTTTTTTTATGTGAAATGAAATCAGTCAGTTTCTGATGGAATAAAGGGCCCATTCCTACAGTAGTGTTTATAATACTATAGCCTAATTTAACTGTAAATGCTATTCTTAAGCAAATGAAAAAATATGTATACCTATAAAATATTTATTTTCAGAGAGAGATTGTGCACACACATGTCGGGGAGGGGCAAGAGAGAGAGGGAGAGAGAATCACAAGCAGGCTGCATGCTGTAAGAGTGAAGCCTGACATGAGGCCCAGTTGAGATCATGACCTGAGCTGAAATCAAGAATTGGACACTTAAAACAACTGAGCCACCCAGGAGCCCCTGAAAAAATATTTTTGATAAAAATCAGTATATAATTAAAATTTTTAAATGTTTTTATTTATTTTTGGGATAGACAGACACAGAGCATGAGCAGGGGAGGGGCAGAGAGAGGGGGAGACACAGAATCCGAAGAGGGCTCCAGGCTCTGAGCTGTCAGCACAGAGCCCGACACAGGGCTCTAACTCACAAAGTGTGAGATCATGACCTGAGCTGAAGTCGGACTCTCAACCGACTGAGCCACCCAGGTGCCCCAAAAGTCAGTATGTAATTATTACAGATTTATTTTTTTCAAATGTTTATGAATTATGAGTTGCTCCAAAATTTGACAGTAAAAAGAGATGCTTCTTTCTCCACATGGACCTTTGGGGAATTTTGTTATATTTTACTTCCAAATTTGCACATATTAGACAATTCAAGTTTTTAAATAAATGGCATACTATGTATTTTCATTTAAATAGTGAAGACAATTTTGGCACCAGACCAGAATTCTCGTAATATATAAGTTCATTTTCTTTAAGAAAACTAAAACCATCCAATCAGTCAGCAGCTATTTACTGAGGAAGTACTGTGTTCAAGGTATTTACTAGGGGTGGCCATTTATGTATGTCCTACCATGTGCTAAGGCTTTAGCCTATGCTAATATAGTTCTCTACTCTGGTTATATGCTACTATATCTATACTAAGGAAGATGATGTTTGGATAAATGTGATAATGATGATTACTGACACAAAAGGGATAATCAGTATGAGCCAGATTCTGTGCCATGAGCCTTGTATGGACTCTTTTTTGATTCTGACAACAACCCTGAACAGGACATCAGGTACAGTTGTTCACATCAAACAGGGCACCTGGGTAGCATAAATATCACAGTCAGCATGGTTGTACATATATTCCCACAAAAGGAAATGAATTATCTCAAAAAGGGGGGGGGGCATTTTCTAATTTGTGTGATGACACTATATGAGCTAATGGTAGCCCTGCCTGTGATACTAACTATGGTCTTCTTTTATAGATAAAGAAAATAAATCATGAGGGAAGTTATTTGTCAGAGGTCTTAAAGCAATTAAGTGATAGAACTACAATTGAACACTGTACCATGCTATACAGACTTCTAGATAGGAAAATGAAGCTGAGAGAAGTTAAATAGATGCCTCTAGGATTCCCTCTTAGTGGAGGCAAAATTTTCATGCAGGCTCATCTTGAATTATATTCAAGTCAGCATGCTTTCTGTCCCACAACACAACCTCCTGTACATACTCCATTATACCCCACAGTCTTCCTATATATACTCCAATTGTTTCGCTCTTCAATTTACACATAACAAACTTTAATTGAGTGACTTCTATGTGACAGATCCTGTGGTAGATGTTGGGAATCACAAGATCAATATGCTAAATATGAAAGATAGGTATACTAACAATTGGAGAGAAAATTTTGCTCATTTATTATTCCAATTAAAAAGGTTTTGTTTAAATATGTATATGTTACTTCGGGGAGCCTGGGTGGCTCAGTCGGTTGGGTGTCTGACTTTGGCTCAGGTCATGATCTCGCGGTCCGTGAGTTTGAGCCCCGCGTCGGGCTCTGTGCTGACAGCTCAGAGCCTGGAGCCTGTTTCAGATTCTGTGTCTCCCTCTCTCTCTCTGACCTTCCCCCATTCATGCTCTGTCTCTCTCTCTGTCTCAAAAATGAATAAACGTTAAAAAAAACATTTAAAAAATATGTATATGTTACTTGGTTAATCATTATGAAAGGTTAAGCGTTTTAAAAAGTTAATCATATACAAGGTATAAAAATCATTAACATTGATATATGCATGTATATAAAATTTTGTGTGTGCATATGAACAATTTGAACCTGGAAAAATAATTAATATTCTCTTAAACTTTATTGCTCACACCTACAAACCCACATACTAATTTGAAAATACATATCGAGCATAACTATGTATATTATGAGGAAATACTTACTAATTTTCTATTGCTGTGTAAAAAACTACCATAAACTGAGCGTGTTAAAACATGCTTATTTTAAATACACATTTATTTAAATAAACATTTTATTTAAATAAGCATTTTTTATTTTATTTAAATAAGCATTTTTACTTTAAATAAGCATTTATTTAAATAAACATTTCTTATTTTACAGATCTGTAGGTCAGAAGTCTAGGCAGGATCAAATGAATTCTCTGCTTAAAGACTTGCAAGGCTGAGATCAAGGTTTTCCTCATGTTGGGCTCCTATCTGGAGGGTCTAAGGAATAATTCTCTTCCACGCCCATGAATGAATGCAGTTTCTTGTGGTTGTTGGACTGGGGCCACGATTTTTTGATAGTTGTCAGTCTCAGCCACTCTTAACAACCAAAGGCCACCTACATTCCTTGAAATGGTGACCCCCTCCATTCCCCAAATCAGCAATAGTATGTCAAAACTCCCTCATGTTTTTATGCTTTAAATCTCTAACTTCCTTTTCATTACACAATGGAAAGAGCTCCACTTTTAACAACCTCATGTGATTATATCAGGAACACTTGGATGATTTCCCCTTTTGCCATATAAGCTTTGAAGTGATATCTCATCATATTCACATGTTCATCCATATTCAGGAGACAAGGGATTGTACAAGGGTGAGGGTCATTTGTCTTAGAATTCTGTGTTAGTGTACTAGCACTGCCATAAAAAAAGCAAACAAATAAACAAACCACACTGAGTGACTTAACAGAAATTTATTTCCTCACAGTTCTGGAGGCTAGAAGTCTAACACAAAGGTGTTGTCAGGGTTGGTTACATGCTAAGGTCTCTTTCCTTGGCTTTTTAGTTGGTTGTCTTCCTCTGGTGTCTTCACCTGGTCTTCCCCCTGTGTGTTTAGTCCCAGTCCCTTCTTTTTGAGGACAATAGTCATATTGGATTAGGGCCCAGATGACCTCCTTTTACCTTAATCACTTTTTTAAAGACCCTGTCTTTAAACACAGACACCTTCTGAGGTACTTACAGTTAAGACTTCAATATATAAAATTTGGACCGACACGATTCAACACATAACACACAGAATTACTTTGGTTTTCTTTTTTGAGATTTTAAGACATCATTAGTTACTAGCTTACCTAATAAATGTTTAAGTTATTGTTTAAAAAGTTGAATTATTCCCTTTATTGTTGTGAACAATTTTAGGCTGACAGAAAAGTTGAAAGATTGGTATAGTAAACACCTATATACCTTTCATTTATTAATCATTAATATTCTGAAACATTTGCTTCATCTTTCTCTCTTTCTGAATTATGTATTCATATACATAATATTTACACACATATACATATGTAAGTTCATATATGTATTTTTGCAGACGTCATGATGCTTTACCCCTAAATGAGTCCAAGAACAAGACATCCTCTTACATAAACACAATACCATAATCACACCTATGAAATTTGACATTGTTGTAATATCCAGTCCATAATTAGGTTTCTCCAGTGGTACCCAAGATACCTCTTATAGTTATTTTTTTTCCCAGGCCAGGAGCCAAACAAAAATAATGCATTGCATATGGTTGTTATAGCTCTTTAATCTACTTTAATCTAGAATATTTCTAAACTTTCCTTTTTTCCATTGTATCACTGACATTTTCTCATAGGATGTCATGCAATCTGAATTTTCTGTTTACTTGATGATGATTATACTCCATGTAAATATTTTGCCAAGAATACCTCATAGGTTATGATATATCTTTCACATTGTGTTAACTCAAAAGATAGGTTAGATTGATGATAGCTTAATAACTTGGTTACCAAAACTGAAGTGCAGCAAAGTGTTTTTTGGAATATAAGGTACACCTCTGAACTATGCAGCTAAGAAATTAAAGATGGAGCAATCTTTTATAGTCTTAACTATTCCATTAGGAAAAAGAGTTAGAAAAAGATTAAAATTAAGACATAATTTAAAGAAAAGATAAGATTAAGACCTCAAAATCATGACATATCCTTATGTTATTTGAACTTGAAAATAGAAATCAACTGAAGAGTGAGGCTATCAAGCTTGAACTTTGTATCTCTTGATTTGAGTATCACTCCCTACTTAAAATAATCTAATTTTGGTTGTTCACTTTGCTCTAGGTGTAGCTAAGTATAAATGTAACATAGAATTACTATAATGTTGTTTAAGTAACAAGTAGTTTAAATCCCTCCTTATATTGTTAGGATTCTTAAGGACAGGGATCTTTTTTTCACTCTTTGTATATCCATGAATTGTTCTGCACACAGTGAACAGCAAATACATATTTTGTCTGTCAGAGATTTCAGAGATTGATATGTAGGTAGGTAGTTTAAGATATGATGCAAAGCAACTGAGAATAGTCTCATTATTTGTAAGAACTCTGTGCATATATATGCATATAGATATAATATATACTGTAATTATATATAGGATTATTTTCAAAGTCAAACTTTAACTGGCAGTTTATTGAATAGTACCTTCTATATAGATTTCACAAATTACAGAATTATATGTAATATCTTCAAGAGATTTACACAATTGCTTTATTAACTTGCTTTCTTCACATAAATAAGGAAAATGCTCCTTGAGGCAGGGACTCAGTCTACTATTTAGATTTTTTTACCCCGCCTTTCTTTTAGTACTGTCAACAAGTTTCTATTTAATTAGATCACCAATAGAATGATTGATTTTAAAAGGGAAAGTAGACCGAAATTTTAAAAGGGAAAGTAGACTGAAAACTGTATTTTCATTTACTATTAAAAAATCAAAAGAATTCTTCCCAAAGTTGGCCATCATGTGTGCTACTTTTTGGTATTAGTGAGAGAAAACATATGAATCTGTTTTACAATTGCAAATGCAAGAGAAAATGTTTCCAGTTCAAGAAACTTAAAATATACCACCTCTATTATGTTTAACAACTGTCAGGATTTCAGCCAAATAGAGTAATGATGACTCTGCATTCCCACTGGAACATTTTCATATGTCATCCAAAGTAAAACAAAACAAAACAAAAAAACAAAACAAAAACAAACAAAACACACACACAAACACAGAATAGAATAGAAGAGAATAGAATAGAACGGTATCTGTGCATTCAGGTTGAAACTGAGTTTAAAAATAAAAGAGAAAAAAAAAGAAACGAAGGACAAGAAAAATCCACACCAATCCTAGTAACATAAAACAAAAAACAAAACAAACAAAAAAAACCCTGCCTAAAATAGCATCCAAATTAAGGCAAAGCAGGCCGGATACATAGCAACAAAGAAAAACCAGAAGGCAGTTTATACATTCAAGATAATGATACGTTGTTTACTAGTGATAGGCATGTGTTTGGAAACAATTGACCTTGAGGTGAGGGAACTCTCCAGATATGGATGTAGAACTGATGCACTCTGACTGGAATCAAATAATTGAGTTTGCATTACTACTCAATTATTTTTCTGATAATCTGTATTTTTTTTCCATTGATGAATAGGGCTAGTATGAGTAAGTTTGTTTTATTTTAAACTTTTTAGGCCTGACAGAGTGGAAGAATTTGTTATTCCTTAAATGGAACTGATTTAACAAATCCGATATAGGTTAATTCTAGTCTCAAGGAATCACAGTGATCTGATTGGCTATCTAGGATGTACCCTTAAATCAAGGAGATTGAGTTCTATTTAAGATTTAACTCAAGGAGGGATGCCTGGGTGGCTCAGTCAGATAAGCATCTGACTCTTGGTTTTGGCTCAGATCATGATCTCATGGTTTGTAGTATTGATCCCCCTGCCGGATTCTGAGCTGAGAGCGCGGAGGCTGCTTGGGATTCTATCTCTCTCCCTCTCTCTCTGCCTCTTCCCTGCTTACTATCTCCCTCTCTCAAAATAAATAATAAATATTAAAAATAAAAAAGGTTCAACTCAAGGATAAATTGGACCTGGGTGATGCATCATGAGCCACATACTTTGTGACAAGGATTCAGACTGTCAGGTTCTTATTAAATTTTGTTTCAAGAGAGATTTTTGCTCAACTTTTATTCTTTGTTTCTAAATAATAATAGTTAGGTTTATTGGACATTTGTAGATGCTAGGAAGCGACAAAAGTTGAACCAACAATCTCCAGATGAAACACACACACACACACACACACACACACACACACAGAAAACCTATAGTTAGTGAAGTAAAACAACTGGCCTAAGGACACATAGTTAATAAATCTCACAACTGTGACTGAAATTTAGATCATATTCGTGTGCATCCTCTTTTTCTGTTTTTTTTTTACAATTTGCATGTGTGTTTCCCAGTAATATTGTTCTAGAAGCCTTCCGTATTGATTGTATCTCATCATTTATCAAAGAAATAACAACAAAATACAAAGCAGGATCTGAAATACTAACTTAAACTAAATTTCTAAATTGAACATAAAAATAGAGGCGTATCCCCACGCTAGCTTTGCAATTATGTCTATCTTCCCTCAAGATCTGGTGTGTTTGGGCATAAGTGTGCATGTGTGGTTGTGTGTACACACACAGTGCGATATTTTTCTGTTAAAGGCAAGTGGTGTTTTTACTTACTTGGGTCCTTTCTTTTCTATAATATCATGGGAAATGGAAGAGTATGGTCAGTAGGGGAAATAAGTATAAATGATAAAATAAGTATAAATAAATATGTATGGATAAGTTAAATATAATCACTGTAACTATAAATTCCCTTTGCTTAACTTCCAGTAAGACATCCTAATATAAGGGATGAATATTTGTGCTAAAAGCAACTAGGTCCCCATTATGCCTGCCAACTATTTTTTCAAACTGCTATTAACTTAACATTCAACACTCCAGAAAACAGTGTAGATCAATTAACTTTTTTCAAAATAGTCTTCAGTAAACTAAAAGTAACCATATCAATCTCATGAAAAATCTTTAAATATTTAATTACACTGAACCCAAAGTACTATTGTGAGATTTTTGCT
Source organism: Prionailurus viverrinus (assembly GCF_022837055.1). Lineage (NCBI taxonomy): Eukaryota > Metazoa > Chordata > Mammalia > Carnivora > Felidae > Prionailurus > Prionailurus viverrinus. The sequence continues at coordinate 84,091,010 of NC_062568.1, forward strand.
CAAAGCAGTATTTTTACAACTCCACTTATTTCACCGATCAACAAGCCTGTGATAGAAATACTGCTGGGCCTTTAAGAAAACATTCCCAGGTTCTGGTAAAAATAATACAGCCCCGATACTTATGTGTACTTTCCCAAATATGGAATGTTCCTTACACAATGAAAAAAGAGGACTTTGAATTTTTGATGTAGCATTCCCTAAAGACTGCATTATTATTCTTTTGACTTGTCACAGGACTTAATTTTGCTGGTACTCTGGTACCATAAGATACAAATTATATACTTCATTAAAATATATTTGGAGTTTCAGGAAAGGCATATAAAAGATTCTGTTATACCTTTCTTAAAAATATAGAATATTTCTTAAGCATATTATTACTGACATACCCTATGATGTACTTTCTACTATAAACCTTCATTGGTGAACAAAGTAATTAATCAGCAATTTTAAATAAGAAATATGTTGATTTAAAAAAAAATAGGTGAGTTCATTCAGATGAACTTACACTTGAAGAGCTGATTAGGGTAGATTTTGGCAAGGATGGCAGCCTTCCAGTCTGAACAGATTTTAATCAGGTTTGACAGCCAAAGAGCTTCACCTGGTGGTTCATTTAATTTGAGATTTGTAATCAGATGATTTATAGGAGTTTAGGTTTTACAAAATGTAAAGTATTTGTCTTGATATAATAGTAAGCCTCCCCAGTTGTCAATTGGAATCAGTAATCTCCTGTTTTCCTTACCTCAGAGATGAAGGGCTGCAAAGGGAACATATTTCGATTACCAACTCTTGCAGCTTGACCCATGATCTTTAATGGAATTTTACATTAGTCAAGGTTAACAAACATTCATGAGTACCACACAAGATACCGAGAGACAGTTAATCTGTTCCAGACTAAAATATCTGTTCCAAGGATGGGAGTAATTTTTTTTAAAAGGTGATGAGTAGATGATCTAACAACTAGACCTACAGAACTCTATAGAGATTTTTGAGGGAGCAGCTTTTGTATTGCTGTTTGCCAAATATCTATCATGTCAGCATTGCCTTCTTTATATTCTGTATCTTTTTTCAATTCTTTCATTTTTTTCTGTCCTTTTCCTTGTATTCATGCCATTTTCATCTTCCTATTCATTCTGACAGTCCTTGTGCTACACATGATTCCAGTCTTAATGTTTTCCTTTGAGTAAGTATACTACTGAAGGGTTAAATCCTTATTCTCCATGGCCTTGTTTCTCTCCCCTCCCCCATTCCATTTCTTCTTTCTCTTACTTGAAAAATTTTTAAATTTAATAGTATTCATCACATGCTTATTTGCAATGCAATTTTAAAATTATTTTTTTTCCTTTATTATATTCTTAACTTTTACTTCCCTCAACTATTCTCACTCCATATAACAAAGAAACCGTAACTACTTAATCAACTACTGGAATTTCAGTAATATTCCAAGTTAATTAGAATCAGAAGGAATGAAAGGCCCTCTCTGTCTCTGAAATAAATTAATAAATTAATTAATAAAAAAGTCTAAATTCCAAAAAGCTGTCTAAAACTCTGATATAATTGAGACACTATATTAAAATAAATATAAATAAAGAATTTAAAATTTCAAAAACAAATGACTCTAAACAACTGTAATAAGACAAAACAAAATAGAGTAAAATGTATATGTATTTCAACAAGTGATTCATACACTTATCATTAAAACTTTATATGTTGTAGATTTTCATTTACTCTTCTCAATAATTAAAAAACAAACAAAAGTAGAGATTTTTTAATTTGGTAGCATTAATTTTGTATGAAAATAAGTTTGATAACTATGAATGATTTTTAAATTACAGTATTTTTTACTTTTTTTCCTTTAGTGTGGTGATCCTGTCACTTAACCTTAGAACCTGGAACCAGAGAAATCTGTAATTGAAACCCTTATTACAGTAGTGACAGTTTGGCCTTTAAGTACTATGCAAAAAGTGCTCAATATATTTAAATAGTAATTGAATGTTATCCTTTATTCTAGCAAAAATCTGTTAAAGTGTAATAACTGTGTTTCTCCTTAGAATTAGTCATGAAAACCATTGTCATTTGAAAGCAGATGGTCTTTTGGAAAGAAAAGCATATCACTCTTTAAAAACAAACAAAAAAAGTTGTGATTTAAAACAAGTATTTAGAGGTTTCATGAAGCATGCAATATGAAACCATTAAATCAGCAAAAAAAGATCCTTGACTGTGAACAGGGAAGAAAGAATCAGTTATTGACAATGTGTACAGTATAACCATGAAAGAGGATAATGTGTTGTAAGCAGCAGGCAAAACAACCCAATTGGAATTTAACTTTTTTAACAAGGCAGCTGATAATGCATCTAAAATGAAAGGCAAGTAAATCGCCTTTTTGAAACTGTATTTAAAATTATTTAAAATTGTTCAAAATTATCAATGCATTTCTATCACAGAGGCATGCCATACAGATGTTCGTTTCCTTTTAAAGTATCTTTTCAAAGTTTAGAAAAATTAACAATATATTTCTCTGGAATTCTTCTTTCCCCTCTACTTTGATATAATAATGTAAGCAGATCTAAATTTTGTTAAGTGAACTGTCACTGTATCATTTGTTTCCTGGGGTGTGAGACCGACCACATTCCCAATTGGTATATCATTGTATAGGCATCATAGAAATAGAAGTGGAGGGGGCGGCTGGGTGTCCCTGGGTGGTTCAGACAGTTAAGCATCTGACTTCAGCTCAGGTCATGATTTCGCAGTTTGTAAACTCGAGCCCGGTGTCTGGCTCTGTGCTCACAGCTCGGAGCCTAGACCCTGCTTTGGATCCTGTGTGTGTGTCTCTCTCTCTCTGCCCCTCCCTTGCTTATGCTCTGTCTCTCTCGCTGTCAAAAATAAATAAACATTAAAATTAAATTAAAAAAAAAAGAATTAGAAGTGAAGTATTTAGTTTTACAATAACCAGAAGTGAGTGCTATTTATTTAGTCTTTTAGAGCATAATCTTGACAGAGTTTTAGGAAGCTTATTAGAGATTAGCAAAGGAAGTTAACTCTATCTACTTATATTAACCATAATACAGTGTGTGTATCTGCCCATCAACGCTATGCTACACAACTAATGATTAATTTAGATTAAGTAATTGACTCTCAAGTAGAGTCTTTCACTGGTAATTTTTCATGATAAAACATATATGAAGATAAATGCAGGGTACACCACTAGTTCTTCCCTTATACCACTGACCACCTGCATTTTCTTTATAAGGAAATGGAAATAAGGATTCAAAAATTATTATTTCAATAACCACTAAGAAGATTCTGAAGTTTCTATGTCATAGTGTGAATTTGAGATCAATAGCTCTGCCACTATATTTATTTCCTTTTTTTTTTGTTTGTTTGTCCTTAGTTTATTCTTGCTTCTGATTTTGTGTTCTTATTCCGTTGCCTGGGTCTTGATAGGGATATTTCCTTTGTTGCAATTATGATTTCCAAGACTTTTTATAATATAGACAAAATGAATACTAAAAGGAAGTTTTGAGGAGCTGAATTTTTTTAAGTCTCACGATTTGTCATTGATACCAGAGGAAAACATGCAAAGTAAATTGAACATTAAAGTAATTATCATGGAAAATGTCTCCAACAGAAAGCAATAGCCACATATATCAAATTATTGAATTAAGTGGTTATTTTCACTGATTCAAATCCATGAAACTCTATAGGAAAAGACTAGAAAGCAGGAATGTAGTGCTTTAGCCAGGATTCATTGACAAGCTTGGTGATCTTTTATGGAGTTATCCTTCTTGAAATATAATGTAATTAATTAATAAACCATTAAAACTTGAAGACTCAACAGAAGAGGGCAGATAGCTAGCACTCTATGTTTGCCACAGTTTTTAGAGCCTACATCTGTTCTGTATTTCCTTTCCCATTGTTTTCCATGCCTTCATGTTGGTTAATCAATCTGAAAATCACCCATGGAGTGGAGAAAGATTTTGCAAACTTAGTGTTGCAATTTGGATTTTTTTTCTGACAATTCCCCAAATTAAAGTGGAGCTAGAGGAACACTTTACAAATATTAAGCATTACTAAAGTCTGATCTGTGATTATTTGGTTGACTGTGTAACAATACAGTAAAAAGTAAAATATATTTATTTAGAAAATTTATTTTTCATAATATTTGTCATTGACAGAGTACTAAGAAAAACTTTTAAAGTATTTATGTGCTATCTTTAGACAGTTCTCCAGGTGTTCTACATGTATATGTTTTCAATCAATATAAGTAGAATTCTAATATGGTTGGAAAAATCATTTTTTATTATTTGTTTTAAAGTTTATTTAATTAGTTTGTGGAGTATGTGAGCATTCAAAAAGGAGAACAAATAGTGTATTCATCTACATATATATGATTCAGTGTGTTTTCCTAATTTTCTAAATGTCTTGGAACTGTAATTCCTTCATTTTGTTATTTTTGCCAGAAGTTTTTTGTTTAACATACTTCATTGCTTGTGATATTTGGAATTTTTACACTAAAATTCTTTAGAATAATTTCAGTGAAAATTATACTATGGATAGAGATGATATATAAAAATAATTAAAATATTACTTTTAAAAACAGACTTCACTTATTAATAATTTTATACAAATGACAATGTCTTAGAAAATTTACTGATACATTTCAAGTTTTCTATCACATCAATTTCTCTATGCTTCTTTAATATCTTATTACTTTGCATATAAAATTAGTATCTTTAGATTTTTAAAACCATTTTTAAATACAATGAATAAAATATAGAACACATTTTTTTCCCTAAGAATCTCATTATTATGGTTTGTAAAATAGTTTTTTTTTATTATTAAAGGCAATTAATAAAGGAGGATGCAAGATGGTACTGGCTGGTGATTCAGCTTCCAAAATATTTGCTTTTTTAGTTGAGAAACATGTTCACTTTTTAGTGGTAATTCTACTATATAAATTAGATAGAATCTTGATTACTATTCCAGCTGGGTGTAAATGAGGACCCTAATCACTTGCCACCTACCTGCACTCCATCCCACGGCAGCCCCCAGAAAGCTTTTCCAGAATTCCCAGGGCACAGTAGAACACAGCTGCTCTAAGGTATATCTAAGATCAGAAGAATTATACATAGGATAATTAATTCTTTGGGGAATTAAAATAACAACAACAACAACTTTAAATACAAATAAAATCAAAGAGTGTGTATTGTAGGCTTAATTCTATTCATTAACAGAATACATTTATTTTAATTAAATGGCTGAATCTCTACTGGAGTCTTTCCCTGGTAATTTTTCATGATAAAACATACATGAAGATAAATGCAGGGTTCATCTCCAGAGACAAACTATGCATCAATAACAATGAGGTAATGATTCAAACTGTGTGTGTCCAAGCTATTAACACCTGAAAAATGAATCTGAAGAAGCAGTAGGAGGACATTGTTAATGTGGAAAACTACTAGGCTTCAACTATTTCTTTATTCGTTAACTTGAATCCTTTAATGGATCTTAGCCATTCAACTTCAAGGACTATAGTGTACTTGAAGTTATAATGTCGCATATCAACATCAGTTAAGGCATCAATAAACGGAAAAGAATGAAGGGCGTTTGGAGTCTTTTTTGTCCCCTCCAAGTAGAATGTTCCTATTTGAAGCAGAGCAGAGGGAGGCTGCAGAGCCTTGAAAATATTATTTCAAAAGTTATTAGGCCACCTAATTGCAAAATTGGCACACATTTCCTTGGCCTTGTTCACATCACCAGTACCACCTGATGAGCTATTCTTACTGCTTTCTCCTCTTCCCACTTCATGAAAATGGAAAATACAAGCAGCTCTCTTGAGCTAAAACACTCAGAGATCCCTATAAAAGCATTTCTATTCTATGCCAACCCAGAAGAAAACAGAGTAAAGCTGGTTCATTTCTTAGTAATCCAAGGGACGATTTTATCAATTTATCTTTATTTCTTTCACTTAACACTTCAGGCCTGCAATCAGTCATTAAATTAACCACAAAACTACCATTCTTATCCTTCTTGATAAATGATATGTAGGCCATTTTTGCTGTTGTTATTATTTTATAAAAATAAAATATTATTTTGGGGCGCCTGGGTGGCTCAGTCAGTTAAAGCATCCGACTTCAGCTCAGGTCATGATCTCACAGTTCGTGAGTTCAAGCCCTGCATCAGGCTCTGTGCTGACAGCTAGGAGCCTGGAGCCTGCTTCTCCCTCTGTGTCTCCCTCTATCTCTGTGTCTCCCTCTATCTCTGCCCCTCCCTCTATCTCTGCCCCTCCCCTGCTTGTCCTCTGTCTCTCTCTGTCTCTCAAAAATAAATAACTGTTAAAAATTGTTTAATAAAATATTATTTTTATTTTATCTTATTTATGTATTTTGAGTGAGAGAGGAAGAGGCAGAGAAGTTGGGAGAGAGAATTGAAAGCAGTCCCTGCACTGTCAATTCAGAGCCTGACACATGGCTTGCTCATGAACATGAGATCATGGCCTGCCTGAGCCTAAATCAAAAATTGGACACTCAACTGTCTAAGCCACCCAGGCTCCCTAATAACAAAATATTATTTTTAAAAAGCTAAAATTTATCAAGTTCTTACCATGTGCAGCTAGTATACTCAGGGTACTACTTAATTATTTGATTGTTTTCTAAGAATACTCTGAAGTCCTAATTAAAAACTGGAATCCACCCCACCCATCATAAAACCTAGATTTCTTCATCAATATTTATCTAGAAGTTGTATATTAATTCTTTCTAAAAAATAACAGTACAATTAGGAGCCACCATTTAATGAGTACTAAGTTCCAGGTACCAGTTTAATAGTTTTACATAATTTCTAATCACCTCATTTAATTGTTAATATAAGATGACAGCAATATTACTGTAATTCCTGCTTTTAAACAATTTACATTATGAGACTCAAGCAGAAATATGTAAGAGTAGCTCATAAAATAATACCACGTTAGAAATCATCACATCAGTGTGAACATTACATCAGTATGATTGTCAGGGGAGCTGACAATTAGACCTCAGTAATTCAAAAACTTCTGTAAAATGATTTCAGAATGTACATAGCTCAAATCCTGGGTTAATTAAGAATGACCACAACAAAATTCTAGTTTTATCTGTTTTTGAAGAGTTACAAATGTGGGCTTGTCACATGAATCTTATAGAGGCAAATGTGCTATATTAAAGAGTATTTCACAGAGAAGAGGAAAACATGTTTCTATTTCAGAGACCAGGTACTTCCTACCACTTATGAAAAACTAACCAAATAATAGGTCTTCAATAGCCCAAATTTAGGACAGAATTCTGTTTATAGATGTTTGAAAGTGTTTCTTCAGTATATGACCATGGGAGTGGATAGAATAGTAGCTTTAAGTAAACTTACTGCTAAGTAGGAAAGCTGTGGGGAAAACTAAGAAAGACTACTGTATTTTTATTAGAAATAAGTAGTTTAATTTTGAGTAATATTTTTAGATTATGTAGCCAAGAATAGTACTTTATATCATTTTCAGGAACAGTAGTTTGTTTTTCAGTCAAGTTTATTGAGGTATAGCTTATATGCATTAAAACTCATAATTTTTAGTGTATAGTTCTATGAGTTTTGACAAATGTGTATCATTATTAAACACCGATTCATTCAAGAGAGAATATTACCATCACCCTCAAAGAGTTCTCTTTTCCCAGTTATTTAAAAAATTTTTTTTCTTTAATATTTATTTTATTTTTGAGACAGAGCATGAGTGGGGGAGGGGCAGAGTGAGAGAGAAGCAGAATCTGAAGCAGGCTCCAGGCTCTGAACTGTCAGCACAGAGCCTGATACGGGGCTCAAACTCATCAACCATGAGATCATGACCTGAGCCGAAGTCAGACTCATAATCAACTGAGCCACCCAGGAGCCCTGAACACTTCTTTTTCCCAGTTATAAACAAACCCTTTTCCTATTCTTGGCCTCTGAGACTGGTTTGTCTTTTGTGCTTATTATTTTACCATTTCCAGGATGACATTTAAGTGAATCATATAGCATTTTTGTGAAGAGTTTATGTCTGACTTCTTTCATACAACATAATACGTTTGAGATTGATCTATGTTGTGTAAATCACTTGTTTATTCTTTGTATGTATCCTATTGTATAGATGTATCATTGTTTACCCATTTTCCAATTGACAGACATTTGGGTTGTTCCCAGGTTGGGGTGATTATGAATAAAACTATTCTAGAATTTTATGAATGAATTTTAAGAAAAGTTTGCCTTTCTCATAGTGAAATTTCTAGGGGTTGGCTTTCTGAATTATGCAAAGCAAATGTATAAATTTATAACAAAGAGCCAAACTGTTTTTTGAAGTGACTGTATTATTTTGTTTTCTTAGTGGAAATATAAATGTTCCAATTGCTTTGCATCCTCATTAGTACTTGATAATGTCCTTCATAAACAAAGATGTAATAAAATCATCAACAAATATCTACAAATTGAATCCAATGGTATATAAAAATGATTAATACATCATGACCAATTGATGGTGATACTGGAATATAAAGTTGTTTCAATATTCAGAATCAATCAATATAATTCACCATACCAAAAGACTAAAGAAGAAAACTATGTTATCATCTAAATTGATGTAGAAAAGGTATTTGACAAAAAAATCAACATGTATTCATAACAACACCAAGAGTAGCAATAACCACAACAAAATCTCTCAGAAATGTAGGAATTAAAATGAAATTCTGCAACATGATAAAAGTCATTTCACAAAATCCTATAGCTAACAACATTATTAAAGGGTGAAAGATTAAATACTTTTCCTGTAAGATCAGGAACGAGACAAGGATATATGTGCTCCCCATGAAAATTCAACATTGTATTGGAGGTCTTAGCCAGTCCAATAAGGCAAGAAAACAAATTCAAAGGCAGACAGGTTGGAAAAATAGAAATAAAATATCTCATTTTCAGACAACATGATAGTCTAAGTAGAAAAATCACCAAAGAAATTATTAATAAAAGCTAGTAAAACTTGTGAATTTAGCAAGGTTGCAAGATAAAAGATCAATGTCATATTTCCATATTCAAACTGATTTTGACCATCAGTTAAAACCACACTAGACTTCTCTATTGGGACAATCATCTAAAGAGTAAATCTCGTCCTTAGGCTTCTAATCTTTCTGTCCTTTTTCATTTCTCTACAATCCTCATAGCACAAGCACACAGACACACTTGAGGTTACTCCAATGTGTCATTTATAATCTGGTAACTGATATTGAAACCTTCCTTTTTGTCTTTTTATTTTAGAAGGAAGAAAATATTTTATGTTGAATTAAAGAGTAAAGATTGCCATTATAAGTATTCCTTATTCAAAGCATTTGGTTTTCCTCTTTCACATAAATACAACACAGTAATTACACAATGGAGAAGTAGCCTCCTGCTTAGAATATTTTCACTGCCAAATGGAAGGCAAATACTATTTATCCCTCTTTCCAGAGATTGTGAAGGAATATAGTGCATAGAAGTCATCTCCAAAATATCAATATGGTGTTTTGCTTAGGTTTTATAATTTTCAAATATTAGTGAAGTACATTGAATTTACCTGCCACATAAACTTCATCTTCTCTATGTCTTTGAAGCTAAATAAAAATTTTCTTATCTCTCTCCTTGAAATTCAGATGTTAAAATGAATGCAGTATTCTATATGGTCAAAGTTTATGATCTTGGAGATACTCTTATCTCATGTGCAAAACTTATATGTCCCATTTTTCCACAGGCAAACATTATGATGATCATCATATATAGACCTTGAGCTATGTCAGCTCCAAAAATAGATTTAACTATAAAATGAAGAAGTACAATAAATTTCTGCTGCATATCCCCTAAATTAAAAACACATTAAGTACACTGGATATGAAAGAAAATGTATCTTTTTCTATTTTGGACATTCTAAGTTTTTGACCATCATTATTCCTGCCATCCCTAGGATAAAAAGACCTTCATCTTATTGGCTTGTTTAGCTTCTCTGTGTTTCTTATATGGAGTTGCAGTTGTGAACCACATTTTGATACAGTGAAGGAATCACCTTTATAGTTTGTTTTCCAGAGCCAATACAGTGACGCATAGCTATACGTTAGGTGTGACTTTTTCCCCTATGCTATCACACATCTCTCACAGATGGCCATAGATGTGTTAGCCCAGGGTATTTAACTAACTAGGTGCTGTAGCAGACAAACCCTGAAACTCAATGGCTTAGTTGTTTCTTGCTGACACAAAGACCGATTACCCTCAGAAAATGTGCTTTGCCATCTGGTGACTCCTTTTAGTGACATTGCCATCTTAACAAATGGCTTCTGAGGTCATCATTTGTAGGGGAAAAGGGAACATGGAAATAGTACACTGGCTTTTAAGAGTTTCAGCCAGAAGTGATGTTTGTCATTTGCTAGACTAGTCATATATCTTGTCCTGAAATCAAAGGGGCTAAAAAATTTTGTTTTCCTGTAAACCCAGGAAGGAGAAGGAAATCAGAAACGGGTGAGCACTAGAAGTCTCTATTATGCCAGGGAACTCTTGACCTATCTGATCTCCAAGGATGTAAACACTCCTATATCTATTCACCCATCAATAACTTGACTATCTGCATATCTTCCCCAACTCACATCAAAGATTTAAGAAAAATCAAAGGTAGTGCACTGTCTATAAGAGAAATTGGTCTGGAATTAAGAAAACTTTGACTTTTATGGGTGACAAACAATTTTAAAAGTGACATAAATAACCATTTGGATGTGAATGCCATATTATTAATTTAAAGATGATGAATTATCATACTTTATTTAAGAGACTGGACAGAAAATAAGTTATGTATTCTCCATATTCCTATTGTTTAAGTTTAGGAAGAAGAAGGAGTGACAAATATTTGACATTCAGTTGTGTGGTGTAAGAAAAACAGATTTTTTGTTCTTGTTGTCTCTAAAGTCAAACTACATTCTAAAGGGGTTAGATACAGACTTTTGAAAAGAAATCAAAGATAAGATTTTTAAGCCACTTTTTAAAATATGAAAATGTTACTGTTTTTTCTTGAACATATTACGCTATTGATCAAAAGACTGGATTAAGCAATTTGATAAAGATCACATAGCTCATGGCATAAAGCCGAGACAATGATCCAAACACATTTGCACAACTTTTCTTTTAAATTTTTTTTTTCAACGTTTATTTATTTTTGGGACAGAGAGAGACAGAGCATGAACAGGGGAGGGGCAGAGAGAGAGGGAGACACAGAATCGGAAACAGGCTCCAGGCTCTGAGCCATCAGCCCAGAGCCCGACGCGGGGCTCGAACTCAGGGACCGCGAGATCGTGACCTGGCTGAAGTCGGACGCTTAACCGACTGCGCCACCCAGGCGCCCCTGCACAACTTTTCAATAAAATATCTATTTCACAGTATAAAGAAATGTGAATTTTTTCATCTTTCCTGCGCAAAGGAAGTTTAAAAGTATATGTGCACATCATATGTAGGTTTAATCTGATCACTATGTAAATATTAAGTGTCTAGTCCGTATGTAATTATCACCAGCATATGTAATTATTTCCACTTTGGAAAGATAAAGTTAGCAAATGCAATTAGTCATGTTTGTTATTTGCTTCAGTTTTGCTTTCACTCTTTGTGTATGTGCATATCTTGTGTATCTCACTATAAGATAGATATACATATATCTTGGTAATTTGAATAATTTCTTGTGTGTAAAATTGTGCACAATAACTTTTAAGTACCAACAGATGTGATCACTTTTAAAAATAACTAGAGCTAAATAGATCAATTTTATCACAGTAATTGTGCTAAGCACACATTTGAGGGTCCTAGTATCTAATCTTCAAGAGATTGATTTTTTTAAAGTCCATTAATGAAATGTTAAAAGAATAAACATTTGTCTAACATATTCTCGTAAAAATAACACTGAGGATAATTTTAAAGTATTTAACCCATTTCTTGGTAATTATATGTAAATGGTTATTGATAGTTTGTTATTAATTGAATATTCACTATAATAGCTAATCTAATTCCAAAGAGCCTAATACCAATATTACTTGATATACAAAATCTATTATTTAATCTAACTTACCATGTTTTTTCCATTTGCATAATGGGATATTTTAAGTCTGCTGAAGGACTCATGCTTCACAAAATGCTATAAGTTTCAGATAACACAAATATTTCAAAAGTAGGTGAAATAATAAAGATATAACACTAAACAAAATTCATAGATTTAGAGACTAGGAAACTAGTGTGAACACAACAGTAGGTCTATTTCTGTAGTAATAGAATTGGGTATATTAGGAAAAGAGTCAGCATGTCAATCCAATAATTCAAAACACGCAGTCAAAGGAATTTTCATTGTGACAAAGGAGATTTGGTTCACATCTTCTCAAGTAAGATCCTGGGCCATTTTAGAATATAGTAGTATAGAATTCTTCCTTCATTTTATGCTGATTCTTCCCAGCAAGCCCAGAAATGAACTCTGTTCTTTCCCTGATCTTCTATTCTAGATATCTCAAGTCACAGAACTGCCTACTTTAAAGGAAATATGTTTATATTTTGTGCACCTAACAGCAAGAGTGCTAATGTGCATCTGGGGATAAATTAAATCCCTTAATTTGTGCAGCAGGGACTGACTATATCTTTCAACCATTTGCTATTATGCCATTCTTTGCCTCATATAAATCTTGGCACATAAAAAGTACACAATAAATATTTGTTGAATATATAAATAAATGAGGCAAGAAGTAAAATAAATGATATTTGCATTTCTTCCAGATGTAACCTTCTCTGGTTCTGCAATTGCTTGGGAGAAACCACTGACTGCCCAAAATCGATTGCCACCTGTTTCTACATCTGCCCCCATTTGCATCCTTTCTTGGAGGAAGCATCTCTCCATTCCCTTCAGAAAAGCTTTTCTAACACGGTGCCTTACACAGAGTAAATGTACAGTAAAATTTGTTGATCTGAATTGAAATGGGGAAAAAAGCTTCTGTGAAAAGCTGACAGTGCAATTACTTTACCTCGATCACACATTCTTCATTGACCATATGCTCAATGTTCATGAACATATGTTGTGTTTGTTTTTGGTAATCTTACTCTCTATTTCACAATGGTGAGCTTTGCACAATCCCCATATGATCAGTGTCTAAAACACTGTAATTCTTCTTTTTGTCTCCCTCCCTCTCTCTCTCTCTCATCATCTCTCTTTTTAAATGAGTGCTTGTTATTCCAGTTATATAGCTGAATATCATTTAGGACATTATGTTATACACACACACACACACACAACCACACAAATGAGAAAAGTAGGACATCCAAAGAAATGCCATTACAGACCCAAGCAAGTGAACTTTACAAGTATAAAAGAAATTAAATGATAGTCTCAGATAATGGAGGTTAAATGGGTAAAGGATAATGTCATTTTGTCATAAACATGCATAAAGTGCAAAGTGGGGCAAAGTTTTATTAATTAGAAATAATGGATTCTGAGCTAAAAATCTATTAATTTTTAAATGAGCAAGAGTGGATTTCAGTCTGATATTTTATCCTCTAGAAAATTCAAAGACACTTTAAAAAAATACTTAAAAATTCAGTCTTCACCTATGACATTATAAGCATCTTTCAATCATGTCTGGCAAATATACAATGATTATGAATGACCCAGTGGGGGTGAGGTACTATTACATAACTTATGGCAACATTTTTCAGCCTGAACAATTGAATCTATAACTGTCAAAAGACTAGCAAAATCTATATATCTCTAGCCACCCTTAGATATTGATAATTAGATAATATTCCCCAACCTTGATGTTGTTTTTTGTATTATAAAACGACTTAGGGACCATATCCAATAGAAAACACTATGAAAATGAGAGATAGGGAAATATTTGCTCAGATAGGAGAAACAAAACAAAACAAAAAGATTGGTTTATATTTTAAGATTTATATGAAAAAAATGTTTTCAATCAGCTGAAGGAAAAAACCATGATCACCATGTTCATCATATCACTGAAAGCAGCTTGCTTATTTTGCAAGCAAGAATAGTTGTTCTAGCTCTCTTGGAGAATTTTGGAAAATGTACATAGGTCTCTTTTGCCTCTGTCTGTGTGACTACAAAGAGACTTTCTGAATTCTGAATAAAGCCAACTACTGCTATTTATAACTCACAAGAAAGGAAGTTTAAAGAATTTGTTAAAATTTATTTAAATGATATACTCTTCTTCCAAAATGCCTCAAACAAATGTGGCCTTATAATTTTTCAAGATTTTGTTTTAAGTTTATTTATTTATTTTGAGAGAAAACAAGTGGGAAAGGACAGAGAGAGAGGGGGGTGGAGAGAGAGAATCTTAAACAGGCTCCACGCTGTCAGCACAGACCCCAAAGGGAGGTTCAGGCTCACAAACCGTAAGATCATGATGTGAGCCAAAATCAAGAGTCTCACACTCCATGAGCTGAGCCACCCAGGTGCTCTTCTATTTTGTTTTAATGCTGCTTTGTTGACCAAACCTGTGAGTAGAGGAAAGGATGGCTTGACTTTCAGGAACACCTAGAGTGCTCTTTTCTTTATTTTTATACTGATTTCAATTCTGTCTACAGAAGATACCACACATTATATACAGAAATGCCACAGAAAATTCAGTTAGCTGAGTAAAGAACAATAGTAGTTAACTAAGTCAATAGCAGGGAAGCAGATTGAATATCATTTCTTCAAACTTCCTCCTCACAAAAATAGGGTTTAATGGCTTTAACATCATTATATTCATAGCATAATGTCTAACTGGTCATATTTAAAGGTTTGTTTAAATCCTCTTGCATCTAAATATCTTATCTGAAAAACAAAGAGCCTTTAAGCATACAGTGTCAGTTAAGTGCAGGACTTAGCCAATGGCACGTGGACAAAGACCCTAGAAAACCCATATTGGTTTTCTAAGGAGCATTGGAACTCGAGTTCTAGAAAAACTGAAGAAGTATGTAGAATTTTTTTAAGCCACCCTTTCTACCATCAGTGCTACATTTTCTTCTCTGGAACTTTGTTTTCTTATGTTATCTGCAAACAACCTTCATCTCTATGTCCAATTTCCTCATCCCTCCACAGTGGCTTGCAGTTCAAAATGACAGATTTTAACTGCCACCCACCCCCATTTCCCCAAGTCAAAATACCTCTTACCTAAGTTAATATCCTACTAATGTGAAATAAAATGCCTTGAAAACCTAAAAATACGATCTGATAAGATGAAATGGACATAAACTCTCTAGGAACATTTCATTTGTAGTGTTGTTACTGTTACTTGCTCATTCAAATAGATTTCTAGTACAGTTAAGAGAATGAGAGGAAATTAAAACATAAGGTGCATCTTAGGGACCATTTCCTTTGACCCGGGTGAATTCGGGAGGATGCTGGACCTGGCTTATAATGACATGGGAGAATGGACTCTGTGCAACTCTGAGCAACTCCAGTTTGGTGATATACTACAGGTTAAACATGGTGGGAGTATTTATACCGTGAAAATCAGCAAATGTTACAGACCCAGAATTTTTTTTTTCCCGGAGAGTTGATTGATAAACATTTGTTAACCCTTATTGAATGAGTTAGATAATAAATGTTCACATTGTTGGGAAATAATTGTAGTGTTAGTGAAGAATCAGAGTGTTATAGAATCCCAGAGTGATCAGCACCCTCACTCATTCACCAAAAACAAATATATGTGATTTCAACATGAAATTTCATTTTAAAAACAAAGACTGTACCGATAGTTAAGAAAAAGTTGAAAGGTACGAGTTTTTACATCTCTGAAAAGTAAGTCCCTAAGCCCCATTGTTTGATGTTTCCCATAACCAATATCTTTTGGATAAGTGACTTAGAAAGTTCCTTCTTATATTTTCTGCATTGTTTCCGGATGTTTGTTAGTACTTACACTACTTACAAACATGCTTTAAACATAAATACATTGCATTTGGAAATTCACTTTTTCTATCAGTTGTATACAAACTACCCACTATTGGGAAGGGGATTTTTTCATCTGTAAAATGGAAACAATATCTACCACACTAGGTTGTTTCTAGGATTAAATAGGATGATATATGAAAAGTGCCTAGTAATGTCATGCATTATGATAAGTATTTTATATGTTTTAAAATGTTTTTATAGGTATGTATGCAAGTATGCAAATATATGTATACACACACACACACACACACACACACACACATACATCCACATACATAGATATGTAGTCTGAGCATTTGGGGATATTTCATGCTGGAGGACCTGTATATATGGTTTAAAAGTCTTTTTGGAGGGAAATAATTTGAACATAGCTAATCTGAAGCAGTAATACGAGAAAACTAACTCTGGCTCAGATTAACACACATTAGAAAACATTTCGTGGAATCATGGAAGTTTAAAATCAGAAAGAATAATAGGAATGAACTACCCCAATCAGCTCATTTGACAGATGATGAACCAGACAGTTAAGGAATCAATTAATGTAAATACAAATCTAAGTTAAGTGATTTGGCCATGAGCATGTTACATAATTTCTCTAACTTCAATTTCCTCTTTAGTAAAGTGGGACATAACAGGTGTATTTCTCAGATTAAATGAGATAAACCAAGTAGTCAAGCAACAACCAGAGCCCTGAGATATCGGAATACTGAAGTACAATAAGAGATAAAGGTTATGAAGTGTTTTTACACTTGTCCACCTGCTTGTAACCAAATAGTATTTAGATGCAGTGTGGGACTTGTACTTAATAATTTACTTCTAAGACATTCAACTGTGAAAGCCTTCTTTCCTATAGATGATGATGTCGCTGTTGATATAAATATAGTTTCTCTCTCTCTGTGTGTATTGTTTTTCTATCATACAGAAAAATAAAGATGAAGAAAACAGAAATGTTTGTCATTCCTAGTCTCAAAGGCTGCTAGAGCAAGGAAGGGTAAATTCCAAATGTGTAGGAGGCAAAATGATGTGCATCTGCATTTTCTGCCCCATTACATTTTGTAGTTCATGATCATGCCATAAATTTGTTTTGAGCTATATGACACACCATGGTGGAAAATGCAGTCAGCTCTTTGGTGCTCTGAGATAAGAAATGACTGTGACTAACCACAAAATCCTGAATACATACAGCCAGTTTCCACTTGGCCCATAATGCTCTGTTGCCATCATAGCAACTGCTCTCTGCCTATGTCTGAGATGCAGGTGATAGAGTAAGAAGGGCAGACACAGTGCCTACAAGGTGGAGAGTCTACTGTAGATAAGAGTATACTGAGAGCAAAGATTTCAGAAGCATATCAGGTGTGTGCCTGACCCTTCAGAATCTCTTAGAGTCCTCAGAATCTCTGAGATGGTATGTAAACGTGCCTAGATCTCAAACTCCTTTCATAAAAACTAACAATGGAAAGAGTATCTTTAACTTCATGTATGGAAAGTGAATGGAAGTGAACTAAACTACGCAGTCTAATAACCTGTTCTTATTCATACTATAATATTAAAAACAAGGGGCGCCTGGGTGGCTCAGTCAGTTGAGCGGCCGACTTCGGCTCAGGTCATGATCTCGCGGTCCGTGAGCTGGAGCCCCACATCGGGCTCTGTGATGACAGCTCAGAGCCTGGAGCCTGTTTCAGATTCTGTGTCTCCCTCTCTCTCTGACCCTCCCCTGTTCATGCTCTGTCTCTTTCTGTCTCAAAAATAAATAAACGTTAAAAAAATTAAAAAAAAAATGAAATTACTAAAGGTATAACTTTTTAAAAGATGGTGAATATATAGGGGTGCCTGGGTGGCTCAGTTGGTTAAGCATCCGACTATGACTCAGGTCATGATCTCACTGTTTGTGGGTTTGAGGGCCACATTGGGCTCTATGTTGACAGCTTAGAGCGTGTGTCTCCCTCTCTCTCTCTGCCCCTCTCCCCCTCATGTTCTGTCTCTGTTTCTGAAACATAAATAAACATTAAACATTTTTTAAAAGATGATGAATATATAAAAATAAAGACAAGACAAAATATAACAGCAAACTTAAATACAGAATGAACACAAAATGGTTCCTAATTCTCTTAATGCTGTCCAGGTCCCCAAATGATCCCACTTTTAACTCTGCCACAACTCATCTGCATTTAGCTTACTTAATATTTTTTATAACTCCTTAGTTGAATGTGTTATGCTATATCTATACAAGTGGAATACATACATTTGCATATATTTAATTTTGTATGTATGCACTATTAACAGATTGAAATTTTGCTCACTGGAAATTTTTAGTATTTATTTTAAGAAAACAATTAAGTCGTAAAAGTATATAACTTGCATATTTTGGATATCAAATCTTTAACCTCAATATTCAAATATTTTGTTGCAATTAATAACCCAGTGAGATTATGGAAGGTGCTAGTTTTCTTCTTGAACCCATCCTTACCCGTTTTTAAAAGTAATTACTTGCTTCACTTTTTATAAATTTAACAAAACTCTTTTTGTCGTACTCTTCTTTCCTACCTCCCCACATCTTGGCATACTCTATTTAATAGCTTCTCTATCTACTATTTGAAGTTGGATTTTCTTTATTCATTTTAAAATTACCTTGCCCACATGTCAAAAGGTGCCCCTCATTCTCGTAGTTCAGGATTTAATGAACAAGTCCATGTTCACCATATCTGCACCACTTGTGATTAAGTAGATGTCAATCATGTCTTTTTTTTTTTTTTTTTTTTTTTTTTAACCTCTGCTACTCCAAAGTCTTTTTGTCAGGGCTAGTCCTTCTGGTCTGTTGTCATATAGTAGTCCTAACCCCTCCTCCACTTTGCTTATCACTCGAATTACACTTTTCTGAACATTTTGAATTTTACTCATGGTTTCAGAGGTAACAAGAACTGTGCATGGTAACCCAGGGAAGAAACAGCATAGTTAGATTCTTTATAACACCCTAGATAATGACAATAATGATAATAATAACATAATACATAATAAGCAGCCAGTAAGTGTAAGATGTTACAATCTGTTGTTAGTTATAGTTTATTAGGTCCTATTCCTCTCCAACACTGCATATATAGCATCTCATTTAATCAGGGACCTCATGTACACTATAGTATTCCTAGGACTCTTCTAAAATAGGTACTACTTGGGGTGCCTGGGTAGCTCAGTCGGTTGAGCATCTGACTCTTGATTTTGGCTCAGATCTTGATCCCAGGGTCATGGGATCAAACTCCACATTTGGCTCCACACTCAGTGTGGAGCCTGCTTAAGATTCTTTCCTTCTCCCTCTTCCCCTCGCCCTACTCATGACCTCTCTTTCTCTGTCTAAAATAAAATAAACAAAAATAAAGAAAATAAAATAGTTATTACTTAACGAGGTTAAGTGACTTGAGTCACACAGCTAGTAAACGCCAGAAAGTGTTCAAAACCTGGACTTCCTGATTCCCAAAGACTAAACATGCTCTTTTGATGCCATCATTACCGTACCAACACTGATCTACTAATCAGTCAACAATCAGGTATTGTTGATCATTTACGATGTTTAATGTACAGTTTACAAAAAGGATGGTCTCTCCTCTGCTCTTAGAGAGTACAGAACCTATTTGGGGAGCATGAGATAAACATAAAAACAATAGCATGTTGATAAAAATTCTGTATAGCATGAAATATTGCATGGTATAAATTCTAAAGGTCTGTTGCAATTAGCAAGGATATGTGAAATGACTTGCTAAAATGCTTTAAATAATGTCAAATTCAGCTTTGTAGAATTTGGAGAAGAAAGTAAATCTTCAATATATATGTATATGTATATATATGTAGATATATATATATATATATATATATACACACACACATATCTAGATACAGCTATCTAGATAGCTCTAGATAGATAGATAGATAGATATAGATGGACAGATATCTAGATTCCGTATTACAATGTTTGGGTAACTTTTGAAATGAGTTTTTAGGATATTCAAAAGGACAGTTATCTAATTAGGAAGAAGGGCAATTAGCCCTTTTTACATTCCTTATCTTTCAAACACCCTATCTACATTTAAAGTTGGTATCATTTGTTCAAGTGCAAACTTGTTTCCAATCCCTGAGACTAGGATTTCTGTGTCAGCTGGCATTTAATCAAAAGGAGTATTAAAGATGTTTTAAAGGTATAATCATACTCTCCCACTGATAAACAATAATGCATGTCAAGGATTTTATTTAAGTCATTGGTTAGTGAGTGAAAGAATCAGTGAGATGTTACAGCTGGTTCAAGGAACATTCAAAGAACCACACAGATGTAGGCAAGTAAAGAATGCTGAATTGAATTTACAAACATAGGCAAAATAGGTCTATCTACAGGGCAAAAATCAACTGCATTCCACACTACTAATTTGAATATATATGGACAAGAATCATTTTCATTAATTATTAATTTTCTATAATTTGCAAAGCTGTGAAATAGACAATAAAAGGTTGAGATAACCCACAAGTATATACTAGGAAGACTATGTGGTAATGTTTTCTTGGTTCATCACAATGTACTTTGCATTTCTCTACCTGTCAGGGGGGTGGAGAAAGACTCTTCCTACATGGCCTGTGGTTATCAACAGAGCATAAGTGTTAAGATTATCCTTAAGGTGTTATAAAACTACTTCAAACCAAACTGTGATTCCCTTCTCCACATTTTTATTTCATTGGAATCAGGTTTATTTTAAAAGGGTAGGAGAATTGGCAAAAAGAATGTGGCCTGCGGATGTAGTGTGGATAGGTGGGTTAGACTCCCCTCCACTGAGAGATTTGATGAATAGACCTGACCCTCCCTGGCTGCAGCAAAAGGCAAATCAAGGTCACAGTGAGGGTCGGATCTCTTTCCTGGATCTCTTGGGAAGATTCTTCATGTAGTGTCAAGAACATTTTCTATACAAGATCTATGAAGGGTTACTGACTGCTGGCAGAGGTTGGGTGAAGTAATATCAATATGTTTTAAGTAAGGTAGCATTTGAAAGGATAGTGCTGTCTCAGAGTTCCACACTGTAAAAAAGATTGTTACTTTTCAGGTCTACTGAAGAAAAGTCCATGCTTTTCTACCCTACATATCTTTTTGAACACTTCTTTCATCCTCATGAGCAAAGATTCTTATTTAGCTTTTAAAAATATGATTATGTCTGCCAAAGTATGGAGGAAGTGCTACAAATTCTTGGAACAAGAAGACTTATGCTAAAACTGAAATAATGTCACCAACATAATTTTGTTTTTGGTAGTCTTTGACTACTGTGTCTTTCAATACATTTTTGAGAATAACAAAGGCTTAGACATGGATACCTGCATTTTTATTTTTCTCTTTGATTTTTAAAGAAAGAAAGCTTAAGCTACTTCCACATGTTTTGTTTTGTTTTTCAATATTCTCTGTTTCTACTTGAGTGCACACTCATAACCCATCATGCTACCTTTATATTTCGTGTACCCTGCAAAACTCTGTTCCTCTGTAGATGTAGTTTTCCTTTTTCTTTTGTTTTATTTTTAAGACTTCAGTCCAAAACAGATTTTTAAAGTCTTGTGATTAAATACTCTCCACTGATAATCAGAGCAGACCAGGTTTCAGCGAGTTAGCAGAGACAAAGGCTAAGTTTAATGCCAGGAAATTTAAAAGATATGCCTGATCTTGAGTTCCCACCAGTTTGGGTCATGCTCTTTCATTCAAGAACATCCTTAGGTAGTCACCTTGTCCTCTAATCCTTTCCTCTTTTATGATGATGACTAGTCTCCCTCATTTGGAGTATATTGAAGCTTTAAAATCTCCTTGACTTCCCTTCCAGCCAAACACATTTGGCATTGCTTTTGTTACTGCAGCATCTGGCTCTGTGATTGGCTACCTATTGATGAACTAATTAAATCTGGGGCAATACATGTTTAATGGTATATTTCCCAGAATGTTGGATTTCATGGAATAATTAAATTAAAACATAAAAATGTGGCACAGATATAGGATTGTCTACTTTTTTTTTTAAATTTTTTTTTTCAACATTTATTTATTTTTGGGACAGAGAGAGACAGAGCATGAACGGGGGAGGGGCAGAGAGAGAGGGAGACACAGAATCAGAAACAGGCTCCAGGCTCTGAGCCATCAGCCCAGAGCCTGACGCGGGGCTCGAACTCACGGACCACGAGATCGTGACCTGGCTGAAGTCGGACGCTTAACCGACTGCGCCACCCAGGCGCCCCAGGATTGCCTACTTTTAATTGTAACAAACTGTAATATAAAAAATAAAATCAACCCTAAATTATGCTATTTCCCGAGTACCATAACATGAAGGATAAACACATGGAAGAAGAAATTACCTAACATCACAACAACTAATAGTATTTTAAGTTAAATAAAAAATTATTTGGGGAAAATAATCTTAGCTATTTCCTAATTTACTCTGGTTAAAATATTACCACCACCTAGTTATTCATATCTCAGTGGTTGCTCTTCATGGCCTTTACATCAAAAATGTCTTTTGGCAAAGGAAGTGTGAGGATGCTATGTGAAAACAGGGGAACAATGAATACCCTGAAGACCAGCCCTGATAGTTAGAAATAACAGAGACCTTCTTGAACTTTCTTACTTAGGAACATCTAGGGCCAAAAAAGAATGGATGAATATGCCTAGGGGATCTAGGAGCCCAATATGAGGTGGAAGACTCCAACAAATTTTAACTAGGTACCTTACCCCTCTTCTTTGCACACCAAGGCTGTGACTATCCCATGTTGAAAAATTCCAGGGATTTTTCTAACATTATATTTATGATGAGTAGCCTGTGTTTTATACAAACTCAAAAAACAGTAAACTCTAAAACAGTGTTTCTCAAACTTTTGCATGCATCACAATCAACTAGGGGTCTTGTTAAGACACCAGTACTGCACCCCACCCAGACTTACTAAATTACTGGGTTTGGGGTACAGCCAGAGAATTTGCATTTTCAACACATTCCAGGAGAAATTGATGCTGTGGATCAAGAGTCCATACTTTGAGAATACTTAATTTAATGGAATATTTTATTCTTGTGCAAACACAAAATCATATATATCCTTAGACACAAATTGGTACAACTATAGTAGTAGTTTTAGTGGAGAGATGTGAACAAATTAAGCTAAACCAGTATCTTAGTTCAGGCTGCTATAGCAAGTTACTGCAGACTAGGTAGCTTAAACCACAGAAATGTACTTCTCACAGTCCTAGAAGCTGAGAAGTCCAAGATCAGGGCACTGACAGATTCAGTGTCTGGTGAGGATCTGCTTCCTGGTTTGTAGAAAGCCACCTTCTCATTGTATTCTCACATCTCCCTATTGTCTCTTCTTAAAAAGGCACTAATTCCATTCATCAGGGTTCCACCCTCATGACCTACTTACTCCCAAAGGCCCCACTTCCTAATACCATTACATTAGAGATTAGGGCCTCAACATATAAATTTGGAGGAGACACGAATATTCAGTCCATACCAACAGAGAATGAAATTAATGTCTTAAGAAGATATGTCCTAATAATATACAATAGTTCTTCCAAATAATGTTTTTACTTCCAGATTATTTCTGATACAGTTACCAACACAGTTTTTTAAATTTATTTTCTAACTTGGTTAGACTTCTCTTTTACTTAGACTAATTGTTCCACGCCTGTTTACAGTCCCCAATGGAGAAATAGTTAATGGATTAACAAAACAACTGACTTGGGTGAATTTAACATGCATAAAAAAAATCAATTAAGTTCATGTAAAGATGTAAGAACATCACAGTTTTCCAATCAGGCCCTGGAACTCTGGGGAAGTTAGGCACTTGCCTTGTACTATGTCTGTCCAACTAGTTTGTCAGCTAATTAAGTAGTAATAATAAAAACACTTAAGGTTTTTAAGGGTTAATGATCAGCTGGGAGGAGTCACTCCTTACTTGCTCCAAAAGCCATTTAACTCTCCCAGTCAGTAACTCTTAGAAAATCTGGTTATAACTGGTAAATGAAAATAATCAGAAAGGAAAGGGCATATATCAGTTTTTGAGCAGATAATGTTTTGTTATTTTTAAGGATGATAAAATAAGACTAGAAGTCAGTCCAGTGCTTAATACATGACTTAGTATTTCATTCTGTTTATAATTAAGCAAGAGTGACCTGCAGGTTAGTCTTCTCTTAGCTATTAACAACCAGCTGGAGAAGCTAAGGGCTATTTTTGCAATTATAATCTGTGAAGACTGAAAAACATTAAGATAAAGTGTCTACCTTATTAACAGGCAACTCATTTCCACACTTGAATACATATCAATAGGGGTCCCAGGTTCAATCTCCCTCACTGACCTCTTCCAACTCTTAAGGACAGACAATAGTGAGGTGGCCCCTCACTGCACTTTCTGCTGGGCTTTACACTCTATTTTCAAGAGGCTGGGAGACAGGAGGATGGTTCTTGAAATAATGGCATGATACTAAAAACTTTCAAACCCACTTTGAAAGAAAACATGTTCATAGAAAGACAAATGCATTTCTGGCAATAAGAAAAGAACACTTCTCTATATGTATAGCTGTGACAGTTATGATGCTGAGTTTATAGCCAGAAGTCTAAATATTAGTGAAACGCTGTGACCTTGGATGAAAATTAGTTCACGGTTATTAAATACTCATGGGAGCATGCCATTTGTCAGATGTGAGAAACATTCTCAAATCTCAGCTTTGAAGTAATATTTTGTCCAATTCTCTCTGATCTGACCATTAAAGAAGTGAGAATAGTGATGCTTATGCATAACTACTTGGCAGATTTTGAGAAGTAAGGATTTGAAATCAGCACAGGAGAATCTATTGTTTTGGTGAAATTGAATAAGAGATACATAACAATACATAGAAGCAAAACACAAGAGGAACACATGTTGACATACAGGCAGCTATTGTAGAGGGGGGTGAAAGAAAAGTTAACTAGATTTTCTGGGAAGTGAAACCAAACTTTAAAATTGAGGGTGGGGAAAGATAGAACCATTCAGAAATCAACTCAGCTTGATATTTAAGGCCTGAGCTGCCTTTTTTTCCCTCCTGACTTCCATTCCATACTTTGATAATTGTGCTCTTTATCTGCAAGTGGTCTTTGGTAAATGGAGAGGAATTGGATTTGCATCCAGCATTTTGCCAGTAAGACATTCGGTGAGTTGAACTCATCACTTAACCTTTCTACACATTAGCTTCTCTGTCTCTTCATTAAAGGAATAGATTAGAGCATTCCTGAGGTTCGATCTTGCTCTAACCATCTCTGCCTTAACCACCTCTAAGATAGATAGTGAGAATTGAGAGCTTGAAAGACAGTAGCACAGCAAGTGCAAAAGGTGACTCCAAGTGAAAGGTCATTGGTAAAAGTACCAGCTGCAGAGTTATGAAAAAAATGCCTACTTTAACTCCCCAGGTTTGTTAGCATTATCCTATCAGGAATGAGTGTGGAAGGTGACCATGATCTTCATGGCTCAGTACCATATTTAACTTCAGTCCAGTGTCTCATTGTCCAAACCATACAAAGTCACCTAGTGCTGTATTCCACCTGGGTCCTAACCTCCAGTGCTCATCAGCCAAATTCTACAGCAGCCCTGAATCTCTTCTCTGAGCCAAACCAGTACCTTGTATGTACCATTTATTTAAGGCACTTCTCTCTCTGCTTTGTAAGAACTACAGAATCTCAGAAGTAAATTCTCTGTTGACTTTATTCTGTTGTTATCTCTTGGAGAAAATACATGCTAATTTTTACAGAGGGCTTTGAAAGATAATGTCTTAACTTCAATAACCAGCAGTGGCATTGATTTTGGGAATTTCAGTTAGCATTGTAGAGTAGTGAAGAGATGATTTGCACAGTGGAGCAGGCAGATACCCCCTGTGCTATCCCTTAACTCATAAAGTTTAAATGACCAAGGGCTCCATGCCAGACCTAATTCCTATCATAAGAGATTTGAATTACCTAACAAAAACAAAGTGGTTTAAATATGGGATCTGGAATAAGGTTCTAGAGTTTGAATCCCATCTTCACCTATGAATAGCTGTGTGATCTTGGGTTACAGATGGTTGTAATCTCTCATATAAAAAAAAATCTCTCAGTTTTTCTTCATCTGTTCGATGAGGATAATAACAGTTTCTAGCTCTTAGAATTTGGTGGAAGAGTTAATTATATAATATGTATTAAATATTTATTATATTTGTAGGTTTATATTTATATAAATATATATTATACTTAGGATAGTGGTGGTAAGTACTGTAACCCTGGTAATTGTTAATATAACTAATTCAGTCACATATAATAGAAATCTTGATAAATTTTCAGTTGAAATAAAATATTATGGACAAAGCATTCTTCTGAAGTATATGGCTTCAATTTGATTATTTTTCTGGGTGGATAAATCATGGAACATGGTGATGATTAACCATGGACAGTTTCCAGTGGAAGGAAAATGGTGGCCTTCTTTAAATAAGGAATAATAAAATTTTACCTCTCCTTTCTGAACTGGAAAATCATGCAATTAATATGCCCTGATCGAAATTAATGAAATAAGGAAGATAAATTTTCTTTAAAGATTACACTGAACACACTACCTTTTAAATGGAAAACAAAGTGAAATTCTAAGTTGCCTGTGTCTGTTGGATGAGGGATAAAGAAATACAATATTGGAAAATAAGGGGAAAAAAGCATAAGCATAAAAAAGATTGGCTTGGAAATCTCCTCCATTTAGATTCAAGTATAAACACTGAGAAACTATTTTTAAAACAAAACAACAACAAAATATATACATGACAAGCTATTGAAAGCTAAAATACATGTAAATAATATTTAATGATTTTCAATATGTAGAAACTTTTGAAACATGTCACTGACACAATACACACACTCTTTTCAAGTCTCCTTAAACCCTGAAAATACTTACTTTGACGTTTGTTGGATTATTTACAATGGGGATTATGAATACACTGGGGTAAGCGTCTCAGGGAGATCAAAAAGTTATATTGTCCCCAGATCCTTCTTTCCTACTGTTCTCTGGCTGGTAGCTTATTGTCTTCTTTTGATTTTGTGAATAGAATAACCAGCCATGCAAATGATTTTTGAAAATGTGCCAATTTGGACCTCACAGAAGTTTAACAAATTAGCTTCTTTTGATTCCATGGAAATTGCCATGGAAGACAAAAATGGGGCATATTTTCACCCAGGGAGTGGAATTCCTGTTTAATCTTCTTGCCCCTGTGGATTGAACTTGAAGTAGGCAAAATCTGGGGAACCATGTTTTCTCAATTCTCTGGTTCCCATAGGCCATGGGTTTAATGTCAAGCTTGCCTGTCCATTCACTGAACTCACACTCTTTCCAAATAGAGCACTCTCAGAATCTTGCAGTTCAACCATTTATTTTATATTTAGTAACCTGGGGGAAAGAATGAGTGATAGAATAAAGCTATAAAATTAAGGGCAGGATAGAAAGTACAGCAACCCCTGAGGGAAAGAAAATGAACAGTCTATTCATCAAATCTGACAATATATATACGTCTTAAGAGAAGATAAAAATGTGAAATCATTTGAGGAGATTTAAGGAACATAGACCATTTTACCTGAACCTCCCCAATAAGTTCAGCAATTAAATGCAATTGCTTTCTCCTGCTTGCTTTACAAGTAGCTGCAGACAAAATCCACAGGTTTTTTGAATGAAAGTGCTTATGTAAGCTCGGTCTTAAAATAAAAATGGTGACTCATGTAACTTTGCCTAATACTATAGCTCATTAAACTTAGCTCATCTAGCTTTCCTTCAAAGTTTAGTCAGGTTTTAGAGGTTGAAGGCATGAGTCCTTTAGATCCTTGTGGTCAGTTCTTTCCCTGGGCCAAATGTTGGTGGGTTTCTGTTTGCTATTTGTGTGTGTGTGTGCTATTATTATTTTTTTTTCTATCTAGGCTTTTTGCCTTAAAGCTTTATTATTTCTGTAGATTGACTCTAGTGGAAATTTTGTCCATCATTTTCCCTTACGTAAAGTCCAACTCATAACAATAACAGTTGTTCTGTTGTTTTGAGTAAAGAAGTAAATAATTAATCAAACTGTTTTCAAGGGGTTTATTTTCTTCTCTATACTCCTTCTGTGGTTCAAACAATTGGGGCAGGTTGGAAAGGAGGATCAAACACAGCATATGTACAAAGCAAAAGGCTTCCTGTTGTCATGGTAGTTGTTATGTGGTTTAAAAAGTAGTCAGAAAGAGAGATAATGACTTTCCTACTATTGGGGGAAAAAAAAAGGCAAGAGAAAGATGGAAAAGACATTCACACAAAGCCTAAAGGATTATTCTGTGCCATGATTGAAACCCCTTGTAAGCATCGAAGCAGGTCTTTGTAAAGGCAGTTTTCTCTGTCCTATTGGTGCATTAGTTTTGATTTGCTTCTCTCCATCTGAAAATGGAGAGAAGCATCTCTGTTCTTGAGGACTCTTGAAGGGAAACTGAAAGACTGCTATCATTCTTGCTTGGAAGATGAGTTTTAAATGAAGTCCTCTAGAAAGCTAGTCCCTGCTTTCTGCTCGGATTCTTCTGTGCTAACCACTTCAGATACCTTTCAGTGCTGAGAACATTAGCAGTAATACAATACTAGCCTTGAAAATTCACCTGCATCCATTTAAATAAAAATAGTGCCTGTTACAGAGTAGCTGCTTCCATAATCAGAGAATCACTAGACACTTCACATATCCCAGGATACCAAGAAGACGGCCTTTTGTAGTCTGTCGGTACACTCGTATATAATCAGTTACACCAAAGTTTGCTGATTATTCTAGGCTTTCCTTGTTTTCTTGTTTGTTTTGTTTTCTTTACTTTGTCCCAAGAAAATTTGACCAAGTTTAAGCTACCTGAAAACCTATACTTCTTTATTTTTCTTTTTTTATTTCTTGGTATTCTCTTCTATCCCTGACTATTTTTGGTGAAAAAAAAAAGTTCTAGCTAATTATCTATACTATAATTTTAATTGTAGATAATAAGCACAGGGAAGAAATCCATAATAGGAAGTAACAAGGGAGTGCTATAGGACAAAGGGGATTAAAAAAAGAAAAAAGAAAAAAAAAATAGGGTGTTTCCAAAAGCTTCTTTAAAAACAGGGATTTGGCCCCAGGAAAATTCAATTAAGGTAGTGCTTCTCAAATTGGAGCATGAATTAGGTTCACCTGGAGGACTTGTTAAAACACCGAATGGTAGACTCCACCCCCAGTTTCTGATTCTTTAAGTAGGGGGTAGGGTTGAAGAATTTGTTTTGTTACAAGTTTCTAGGAGATGCTGTTTGTTGGTGGTGGCCTGAAAATCAGTGACTTTGGAAGTCACTGAAATAAGGGGCAAAAGCCTTACCAGTTATAAATTCCTCTTGAAAAAGATGCTCTCCTGCAAACCTTCCTTTTGGAACTGAACAGCTTGGATGACACTGGGAAAATGTGAGTCAAAGTTTCTTTCTGGGGGAAATGGCAACTCTGCCAAAATCCTAAGTTTACCCTTTGTCTTACTTCGAATTAGTTCCAGGGATATGTTTTGTGAGATTTTTAGGTATTTTTTTCCAAACATTATTTAAAATTTTACCAGGTCTCTTCTTTTTTTGTTTTTTCTTCAGTTTTATTGAGGCTAATTGACATACATCACTGTGTAAGTTTAAGATATACAGCATGATGGTGTGATTTACATACATTGTGAAATGATTACCACGATAAGTTTAGTTAACAAGGATCATCTCCTATGGATACGAAGAAATTCCCCTTGCAGTCACAGCTTTTATTAGAGTTTGTTCTTAACTTTTCCTGTATATCCTACAGTGGTATTAGCTGAAGTCATCATGTCATACATTATATCTCTAATATATATTTCTCAGATAACTGGAAATTTGTACCTTTTAACCACCTTCCTCCAATGCCACCCCCTACCCTCCGGTAACCACAAGTCTGATAATCTGATTTTTTTTTTTCCGGTAAGTTTGGGTTTGTTTATTGTTTTTAGATTCCACATATAAGTGAGATTATACAGTATTTGTCTTTCTCTGTCTTACTTCACTTAGCATAATGTTTTCAAGGTTCATCCATGTTGTTGCAAATAGTAGTCTTTCCTTTTCTTACGGCTAAATAATATTCCTTTGTATATATATCTGCTATTTGTATTGTTGCCACCTGTTGGCAGCAGATTCCAAATGCTCCAGAAGGGAAGAATTGAGCAAGCTGGCTTCAATTAAGTGCATGTGAATGAATTGGAGATAGTTTGAAACACTATAAAACAAGAAAAATCCGTAAATATTAACTTAGCTATTTGTAAATTTTTTTAATGTTTATTTATTTCTGAGAGAGTGAGAGAGAGAGAGCAAGAGAGCATTGAGCAGGGGTGGGGCAGAGGGAGAGAGGGAGACAAGGAATCAGCAGGGTCCAGACTCTGAGCTGTCATCACAGAGCTCTTCACAGGGCTCGATCTGACAGACCGAGAGATCATGACCTGAGTGGAACTCAGATACTCAACTGGTTGAGCCAACTCAGGTGTCCTAAACTAGCTGTTTGTAAGTGAAACCCTATTGGAGCAAAGTAATGGTAATTAATAAATTAAAAGAAAAAAATTGTATTTTTAAACTTGGATGCTTTTAAAATGTTTTAAATGAATTTTTCTTGTCAGCTCTTTACTATAATTACTAAACATGATCTTCGAAATCAACTTCTCAGATGTTATACTAAACTTTTTTCCACCTGTGGGGGAAAAAACCTGCTTCATAAGCCCTGGTTCCTGGTGTAAAATGGCAGCCTCAACCTCCTCCTCTCAGGCAGGACTGCCTCTAGTTACTAAAGAGCTTTCCCAAATAACTTATTTTATAATCTAATAGGATTATGATAGTTTGTAGCCAACTACAATAGTATTATTCCCTGGGCACCAATTTCTTAAGATAACATTATTGATAAAATATAAACAGTATATAAAAACAGAAAAAAAATAGAAAATAGATCTGATACGGTAACTTATTTTCTATTATCTAGTTATGTTGTCAATCTCTGAGTTGTAGTGATATATATGTACACCATTATGGGTACTATTTCTTTCATCTAAACTTGATTTAACATTTTCATCTTTATAGTTCTAAACACTTTGGTTAACTGCATTCATTTGCTTCAGCTACAATAACAAAATATAGTCCAGGTAGCTTAGAAAACAAATTTATTTCCTCAGTTTTTGGAGGCTGGAAGTTCATGATCAAGGTATCAGCAGGGTTGGTATTTCTGGTAAGACCTCTTTTCCTGGGCTACAGACAGCCACCTTCTTGGTGTCTTCACATGGCCTTATATCTGTGGACAGGAGGAAGGGGATACTGGGGTCTCTTTCTCTTATAAGGGCTCAGTCTCATGGGGTTCTTAAAGGCTGTATCGCCAAAAACAGTCACATTGGGAGTTAGGGCCAACAAGTAAGTTTGAGGGGGCATGTATAATTCAGTCCACAAAATCAACTCAAGAACTTTGAGAACTCAAGAACCTACTCAGGCCAGAATGTATCCTTCTCATCCTCAACTCCAGCATATGCATACAGATGGTCAAAGAAATATACCTGAGACCAACAGATACACTTGACAAACTTCTCATCAAGAGTTGTTTAGAACCTCTGTCATTCTCTGTTCTTCCTTCCTGGATATACCCTTTGTCTCTCTGATATATGCTTAATATGAGGTTAACAAAATATAATAAAATATCCACAAAATTGATAGCCATTACTATGGGAGAGTATGTACAATTCTAGAAAATGAAGGTAATCTCTTGCATGCTTTCCCCATCCCAGGTTTTGAGTGGATTGGGACTTCTTTCTGTTGACTACTCCCCTGACATCATCCATTGTCGTCTTTTCCTGACCTGACCTGGACTTTAGTTAATGTAATATTCAGATCTCAACGGCAGCCAATTTATAAGATGTGAAAGGCTTGTAAAAATACAGCACGCTGAGAAAGGCTGTTTTTCCCACTCTTTTCTCACACAATTAGTATCGGCTTCACCTAATCAGTGAACATTATCTTTAATTAAAAATAAAAAAAAGAAAAAGAGAAAATAGGACAGCAATCATAAAGAAAACACCTTGAGGAAAGTGCTGTAAACATGAGGAAAAAGAGTGCTGTGCAAATAATACCTCTCAGAGAATTTGATTTTTGTAACCTTAGAACACAGCCCATGGCCACAATTCCCAATCTGTGTGCCAAAGAATCCTAGAGTACTGAGGAAACTTGTGGAGATGCTCTGAGATACTTAACTTTTCAGGGAAAGGAGTGAGAGTAGCCAACTGTCAAACAAGTGTAAACTAGTAACTTGAGATAGCTCGTGGTTTCAATATTCCATCAGTCTGCATTTCTTTTGATGGGGTCTCATTTTATGAAGTTGGGTTTCTGATATTTTCAGTGATGAAGACACAGGTGGCATGAAAATCCATGTGGATCATGAATAAGGCTGATTGTGTCCATTCTAATTCCAAAGCTTTAGAAAACGTGCAGTGTTCAACAGGTACATATATCCTATTACAAAGTCATTGTGGTTGTATAAGAATGCATAAAAGTATCTTTTCAGTTTCAGTATATTTGTATTTCCAGTGACTTCTAAGGTAGATATACATAGGTTGTTTGACCCTCTATTTAGTAAACAGAATGGCAGCATCTTATTTTTGACCAGGGAGTACTGTAAAAATAATGGAGACGTTGCAGGACACACAAAGTTGGGCAATGTACTCCGTTTCTTCCCAAACACAGTTTAGATTTAATGAAGAGTGTGTGTGTGTGTGTGTGTGTGTGTGTGTGTGTGTAATTTTTTTTTTTTTGCTCAGCTGCAAACAAAACAAAAAACCAGGATCAACTGATGATAAATAAACATTCTGTTTCTCACTGAAAGACATATTCCTGCAGTTAATAAAGTATGACCTCTAATAATGAAATCAACCTACTTTGTGTTCCTAAACGATATTTAGCACTATAAAGTGTATATGCTCATGTGATCTATTTAGGGATCACTTACTCTTCAAACCCATACTCCTTAAATAGAAGAGTAAAAGAATGGGCACTTTACAAAAATAATTTGCCTACGAGTACAGTGAACTTGGTTTTTTTGTGTGTGTGATTTAAAGATCCTTTTCTTAAAGGGAAACTTGAGATACTAATCACTTTCTGAAAGTTGAATAATTACTCTTCTGGGATAAATTATATTTAAAGGCCAGGCAGGCTCCATGTGACAAGTTATACTTACTGCTAACAGGTTAAGCATTGTTGTTCAAAAACAACCTTCAAATTTTGTTTTGTGCACTGTGTTGATTATCCTTAGGACTATACTTAGACAACAGCGGGGAGGGGAGAGAGACAATATATATAGATTTGCTTCCAAAAGGAATCAGTCATATAAGGTTCTTGAATGAAACAATACAGAATATTTCAGAAATTGAAAACTGAATAATAACAGGTGCAAAGCTAATTTTAAAGTGCTTTTGCTTTCTTTTGTTAAATGTATACTGTGGTAAAATATACATCATTCTATATTCACCTTCCAAACTTTTTATCACAATGACCTGTTGGGCAAGTGGATTATAATAGCTCTACCTAAAAATATAAAGTATCTGTGCTCGTTTAAAATAACTTTGTTGAGCAGGTTTTTTTTTCCCCCCAGACCATGAAGTATTTTTTTTTCTGATGATGAAGTATTTGTTTCTTAAATATTTTGAAAATACCTAGAAAGTAAAGGTCAGCCAAAACCTCTTACTGACAAATAACATCAATAGCATAGGAATACATCTATTGAGACATCTTTTTCACAAAATGAGATGACTCCTAACGAAGTCTTTTTTTTTTTTTTACTTAACAGTGATTCATGAAGATTTACTCAAATATTTTATGCCATTTTGTTATCTCTTTAGTATGCCATCAAATGTCACTTATTTCACCCATGTTATAGATGGGCAAGCATTTTTGTCCAATAATTTTCAATTCCATAATAGACATTATAGGATGTATAGGATTATAGGATTGTATTTATGATATTTTTTTGAAATAATCTTGAAGTAGATCACCACATCAAACAGGAGTAAATTTTTATAAATTACCAAAGTAATATCTAGCAATATAAATAGTATCATGGCACTTCATAAAAGTTACCTCCTTCATCAATATTGTCAATTCTGTATGGAGAATATCTTTTTTTGAACTGTCTTCTGATGATTAAAGGTCAACTAGTATTTACTCTTAATTTATAAAAATCCTATTATCTATTCTCATTCTCATAATCAAATGTTGTAATTTTTAGAGTCTTCTATTTGAAACATGGATTTAGAAAATTCTTTTCTTCCATAGTCTATTTCTGGTGTTTATTAACATAATTGGGATTTGGGAATAAATGCATATGTGAAAAATATTTTTACTTCATATATCTTCAAAAATCTTAACTTTTTTTTTTGTAGCTATATTTATAATATATTTAGAATTCAATGCATAAATGATTACAGGGCATACCATTATCCAGTAGCATTACCTTTACCCAAACTCTTAATTTTTGTAGGTTTTTTCCTTTATTTTCTTGATTTTTTTTTTAAGTACACATATAATTTTATTTCTTCTCTAATATCCTAGTGTAGTTTTCTGCTGATTTTTGATTGAAATATTTTTCTCTAAAAGTCCTTTAATCACATATTGTTTCCCCCTCAGAAATGTAAAGATTTTACTTGTGGTATAAATGTTTCAGAAGGCCATTCATTTATTTATTTATTTTTTCCCTACCTGATAATTTCCTCTCATTTTTCCACCTAGGTGTGTGTGTGTTTGTTGTTGTTGTTGTTGTTTTTTAAGATTGGTTGTCTCCTTGATTATTTTGCTTATTTGGGTCTTTCAATTGCAGATTGTTGTTGTTAAACTTAAGTAGTTTTCTTCTATTATATCACTGAAATTTTCCATTGTCCAATGTGTCCAATCACTTTATCAAAATGCTAATCCACAAGTTGGATCTCCTATCCCTGTCACTCATAACTTTTATCTACTTCCTTAATTTTTTTATTTTTTTCGCTTTCCTCTCTGCATTCTAATAGAAATCTCAAGGTTATCTTTTATATCCATATTTTGTTATTCTGTCATAAGATTTTGTCCTAGCCTCAAAATTTTGAGTTTAGAACTTCCTTGTACTCCAACTAATTTCATTCATTTCATTCTGTCCTTTCGTATTGTCTTTCATCTCAACGTCTTTCATTATGGATTACTGTGCTTTAAGAGTCTCTGGGTTCTTTTCATTCTATTAAAGCCTGCAAACATTTTTCAGAGGAGTTGTTCATTCTTCAGGGTGAGGGCACTTTTCCTTGTCTAATGTTTACATATCTTTTTCAAAGCCCTCTCCTTGGATTTTTATCAACATAGTTAACTATTATGATTTGGCTTACTGCAACAGACCAAGGTTTAATTTAAATCCTGCTCTTTGAACATTGGATTCATAAAATCCTCTTTTACTTTCTAGATCAAAAGTTGAAGGGTAGAATGATTTTCTCAGCTCTTATTTAAAATCCATTGTCCAGTGGGTATTTATCTACTTTCCTATAAATGTTTCAGAAGAGACACATTTGTCATCCAAAGAGGGAAAATATATATAAAAAAAAATGTTAAACATCAAATGAAACACACATTTATCTCCCCCACTAGACTATACATTTCTCAAAGGTAAGGCCTTTCTTTTTCCCATTTCTGTGTATCCTGTGTCCAGAAGAGTATCTGGCTTATAAGAAGCAATCAATAAATGAAAAGATTAGCAAATATGTACCTGTTAAACTATTCTCGAATACTTGAATTTAAGATTTCTTTTAGGGATTATATATTTATGTCCCATTTTTATCACCTCCTTTTATAATCATATTTGGATATTTTATTTTTCAGTATGTTGTGTATATATATACACATATATGTATATATACTTATAGATATGTGTATATATAGGTACAGGTTTAGAATAGACTTGTGATGAACTTAAGGTCTGATTTAAGTAAAAAAAAATGCTTTTTGATATTCAGCTTTGAACATTCTCTTAGACTTCTAGATTTTTATCTATGGTTCTAAAACTAAGAACTGAAGCTAAAATAGTATTAATTAATAAGATGGATTATGCAAATTATTTTATTTTGTTTAAAAGGCATACAAAACATTGAGTTGTACAAATAAAATACTGTTACAATTCTGGTTTAAAAAAGCAAAAAAGAGAAATTGTGCTCTTGTATGAATATTCCCAAGGGACATATGTAGGCTAATGACACACTTAAGGGGCTTACACATGATTTGCATAAACTGCAGCTGTTTAATTTGCATAATTTATAAATACAGCTATAACCTGTTTTGTCCATTTTCTGGCCCTGAGGAAGGTTAAAACCATGTTAAATTTTTGTTTTTGAATTTTTTCTTCTTAAGCTTTTTTGCAATCTCATATTATCCTTCTGGTATAGATTGCAAAGACTTGGAAAATACTAAAATACAAACAAAAAGCAAAACAAAAAACAACCCATTAAGCTGTGGGAAACTGTTAAGGGGGGGGAGGAGCCTAAAGAATCAGTAAAAGAAAGATTACTCCTTGACCAATAAATGTACCAAATCTTACCATGAATTTATTCTTAAATTTAATTTCATTGTTATTCCTATCATTTATTATTTTTCAACCATTAATGTACATGTGATTTCCCTGGGGATCTTATGAAATGCAGATTCTTATTTGGTAGGTTGCTGATGAAGGAACCATACTCAGAATAATGAGGCTCTAGGTCACATAAAATGTCATATCAAATGGCCAGTGACATAAAGAGTAAAAATAACTTCCTTTTCTTGTCCACACCAAGGAATGAATGTATGTACATATGCATTTGTGGGTGTGTAGGTATGAAGAAATAGATGTATAGGAGTATGTATAAATTGAGAGAGATTTAATCATAATTCATCTAAGAACTAAAATATTTTTAATCCTATAACTTTGCTTATCTCATTCCAACATGCTTAAAATAAAATTTAACACTTGGGTGAATACTTTTGGGAAATTGGACTTAATTCCTGTTGAATTCAACATATTTTTGAATTGCATGGTTCTGGTCAAATCATTTAAACTCATTAAAATCAAGAACCCTTGTATTGGGTAGCACTGAGTGGTTGGGTTGTTAGGAAAAAGGAATATATTTAAATAGCCACAGTTTTATAATTCAGCTAAGCTTGTTTTCAAACATTCATACTGAGTCAAACACTTGACATTTATGGAGACCTTAATAATCCTGAAGATTCCAGTAAAAGGGACACAGAAGAAGGTAAAAGGGAGACCATCATTAACAGGGATTTTGGGAGATAAGATATTTTGTTGACTAACAGCTATCATGTTGTTGTTATCAATAATGTGGAGAAACGATTGTGATGAACTGTGTGATACTGAACATTTTACTTTTTATGTATGTCTTTTTTCTATGCATATTGTATCTATCAATTATGTTTTAAAATTAATCACATAATATATGCTATATTTACATTGCTTTTTTTTATTTCACTGTGTGTGATTTCCCCACATTATTAAATTATTAAAGAGGCAATAAATATGTAAATTTGGAATCCACACTTTGGATTCCACTATATGAATTCTACTCAATGGGTAGAATAGAATTAGTCAATCACTTATTTGTAGATATTTATATATATTCAAATTTTTATTATGAATAATGCTACAGTGAATATTCTTGTTCAACATCATTTTTTAAATACCTGTATATTACTTTAGAATGAAATCCTAATAAGAAAATGTGGCTTGGAATGTAAGCACTTTTAATATATAGGGCTGAATTTTTGTTCTCCAGGAAGTTTTTACCAAGTGATCTTTTTCCATAGCAATGTATACGTTTTTCTCTGTATTCTTGCCAAGGCTAAGTAGTAGTATTAAAGTAATTTTTTTCCTCACTTTTGACAATATAATATTTGAAATAAGATACAGTTGTATTAATTTGAATTTTTTACTATTTAAATATTTTCATCAAAGGTTTATAGTTCCTTTGTATTTTCTGATTTTTTTAAAAAGATTATCACACTCAATTGGGTATTTAAATGGAAATATTTATTTTATTGGTTTATGAGAACCTGTTATGCATTAAGGAGACTAATTGTCCTGTCTTTTATATAGCCTTTATTCCCTGTGTATCATTAGCCTTTTTAAAAGCTATTTATAGTGTTTTATCATGTAATATTTTTAAACTATATGAAGTAAATTTCACAAATCTTTTCCACTGGAATGACTTTCTTCTGAAAGGCCTCTTTCATAAATGAGAAAATATCCAACATGAGGAATGATCCAAATACAACCATTGTACTTGGAATTATGAGACAACTATTGAACTACCCTCTTCATTTTTTTTTTATTGTTATAAAAGCATAGCAGTGTTTGGTATGGTTATCCCCCCAAAAAAATTGCTTTAGAAATTTCACCTCTCATCATGGATATTAGATAATTTTGGGGAAATCTTATTAGCCTTAAAGTCAAATTTCTAGGTTCCCAATTCCTAAATTTCTAGAATATTTAACCTACTGTCTGTCAAAATATATTTTCTTAGGTTCCACTCTTAAAAAAAAAAAAAAAAAAAAAAAACAGAGGCAAAAGAAAACTCCAAACATGAATGGTTTAATGTTAGGTCTACTTCAAGTTCTTATGTGTGAGAGTGGATAAGTCTGGTTATTTCCTATTAGTCTTTCAAGTTATATCATTAATGGAAGCTGGATATCTCAATTTGTTTCATACCAACAAGCAATTGCACGCTAGAGTTACTGGCATTTTTGTGTAATTTAGTTACAGCTATTAGCGTAAAAGAGATCCTATTGGTGCCAATAAAGAGAGGAACTGCTGGTTTAGCTCCTTATCTTTGGAGAAATTCTGGTAAACTAGGTCAGCATGGTCAATTTTGAAGGGGGTTATACCCAGAAGCCAATTCACTTACACATTCCATGTATTAATTGCCACTCATGGTCTGGAAGGTGTTATAAACAGTTTTATAAATAGGTCAATATTAGTTGATAAGTAGATATTTTGAGAGATGCATAAACG
Source organism: Prionailurus viverrinus (assembly GCF_022837055.1). Taxonomy (NCBI): domain Eukaryota; kingdom Metazoa; phylum Chordata; class Mammalia; order Carnivora; family Felidae; genus Prionailurus; species Prionailurus viverrinus. The sequence goes on from NC_062568.1 coordinate 84,130,063, forward strand.
TCTCCTAATTGTCCAGACACCAATCCATTCCTTGAAATATTAATTTGTTTTCTACCTGGCTCCTTTGAAAATTCTGTTTGTAACATTTTTTAAATTGCTTAAAGAAAGTAACTTGCTCACCTGAAAAGATAAGTGCCTTGTTAACTCTCAATTATCTATGCTAGTGGAAAGTAATCTGTCTGGGGATTTTATTCACTGTCGTAGAAATCTTTGAGGTTGAACATAAAAGCTTGGTCACAGTATCCAGGAAATGAAAGTCTTAGGAAGACTCTGGGGACATGGCTTACGAGTTTAGTTTCTTCTTTTGCACTCATGGATGAGAACGAAAGATGAAAAACTTCTGTATAGACTTTCTGTGGTGGCCAACATGTAACTTTTTGCAGTAGTTCTGAGCATGCTAGAGGCGCTGCCACTACATAGCTACGTCCTGACATGGAGAAGCTGAATTCCAAGTGAGTTATTCTTCCTTTTGGAAATTATCAAATTTCACGCACAGTCCTGAGCGTTAGGATAACAAGGTAAATAAGATGGACAAGTTACCTCATTCCATGGTGCTGAAATTCTATATTGAGAGTGTGGTGGGGAAAGCAAAGAAGAAATGTTTACTTAGAGATAAGTGCTATGAAGAAAATAAAACCCTGATTTGATACAGACTGATAGCAGCTAAGAGACAACTTTATTCAGTGGGTCAGGGAAAGTATCATTTGTGTGGAGTCTGTGGAATTGAGGTCTTAATGGAATGTTATTTAGAGACTTTTCAGTAAGTGACACTATTTTCATATTAAAAATGTTATCCTGACTGCTGTGGGGGAACAGTGGGGTAAGGCAAGAGTGGATAGAGGCAAGTTACTGAGCTATTGTGGTAGTCCAAAGAAGACTGCTAAAAGTAAGAAGGAATTAGTGGCTTTTGTGGGCTTAATAAACCATCTTGATCCACACCTGCTCTCAGGATATAGACAAAATGAGTGTTCATATGAAAACTGATAGGCACATGTGGTGCAGGCAAGAAAATGAGGCAGGTTATGAGGTTTGAGGAGAGTATAACCAGAGCAGCGGAAATGAAAGCAAAAACAAGAAACTGGATTGTCTAGGGGAATGATTCTGAACCTGGGTTGCACTTTGGAATCATCTGGAATATTTTAAAAATACTGATTCCTGGGGCGCCTGGGTGGCTTTGTCAGTTAAGTGTCTCCTGGCTTCAGGTCAGGTCTTGATCAAGCCCTGTGTGTCAGGCTCAGTACAGAGCCTGCTTGGGATTCTCTCTCTCACTCTGCCTCTCCCCTGTTCATGCTGTCTCAAAATAAACTTTAAAAAGTGACTGATGCCTGACCTTTTTGGCCCCACCAGAATCACTGCCACCAATGTACACACTGTACACAGAGCCCATAGTATACATAGTATTCTGATGTATTTGGTTTGGAGTGTGGTCTGGACGGAGTTCTTAAAAACTACCCAGATCATGCTAAAACATGGCTCCCTCTGAGAAACCTTGGCCTGGGCAGAACCCAGAAAATAGGCACTAAGGCTGAGGGAGGAGGGGTAGAACAAATTAAACTAAGTGGGGATCTGAGTAGTGCCTCATCAAGTGCTTAAACTTGCTTAGGACAGCCATCAGGTGTCTCATTCTTAGCAAGAAAGTTGCTTCCTTAGTATACTAGGCCTCCAGACTCAAGTAAATGATTGGAGTTTTTTTACAAAAAGGTTTCTCCACTTTAGGGGCTTTTATATTTATGTAAATAACACCTTTAAATTTTCTTCTGCCCTTTTAAAACTCCCTATGTACTTAAAAATGCATTTGTAACTACAGCACAAAAATTAAACTTCCTACATAAAGACATTTATGGATGCCATTAAGTATAAAATTAGTATTGATTTGTAAATACTTAGGTCAAGACTAGTATGAATATAAAAACAAATTATACACCTCTGTTATATATAAAATACCAGCTCATTTGATTTTTACTGAGCTTAATGTATATTGGAAAAGTCTTCTGTAATTTTTTTTTTCAAAAATTATAAGGCCCATTTTAATCAGTTACAAAGATGGCTGCTTACTGTAGAATTTGAAAATGTTGGAAGGAAAAGGACCGTGTCCTAAATACAAAAGTTAATTTGCAATAATTTAAATCACACACAAGAAACTGCTCTTTAAAAAAGTCAGTAAAGCTTGATGTTAAAATATGAAACTATTCCATTCCTAATTTTCAAGGCCATGCAACTGCTGTGCTTAGATTCTTGCTAGCAAATATTCAAATCCTTTTCCTCTTCCTAAAGTATTTGTTTTTGAGACCAACTTTGAAGAGATAGAGTACTAATGTATATATATTTCCATCTTCTGGATAATGTGTTCAAGAGTAATTGACAATGAAAATACTTTGGAGTAGGGTGGGGACAATGACAGGGAACCTTTCATTTGATAGATTTCAGTTCTGCCATATGTAGTTTGCTGTATTAGTTTACGAAGCCTTCCAATTAGCACATCACTCATAACCTCCATTTCTTAGAAATATTAAATATCACTTTCTGCAGTGGTTAAACTTATTCACAACACATTTATCTTGGTATTCATGTATTCTAAGTCTCCATTGATTCCAGAAGATCATAAGAGGTAAGCTTGGAATAAAGAAAGTCATTTTATAAGCATTCATTTAATGTTACTTTTAATATTTTAAGCATAGTTATATTTTCTGTAGTTTAAAAAAAATTCTGACATTTAAAAAATGCTACAAATTCAATAACTGTACGATATCTTCTCCTGTTTCCTCTATTAATATTATTTCTAGAGAAAGAAACTCGGACAAGTATATTGTGTTTATCTTCCAGTATGTTTTGTTAACTCTTTCTTCCAGTATATCCTCTAGTCTATTAAAAACAAATGCCAAAAATAGTTTCTCCCAGGTAGAAAGGGAGAGTACAGAAAAAAATTTCATTGTGATAAATCCAGTTAACAGTTTAAATATTTAGTAAGTGGTGTATTATCATAATATTAGTGATTATAATAAAATAATTATTGAGACAAATATATACTATAAAATTTTTAACATGAACTTCATCTAAAATTTCTGAAAATACTACCTAATTACTTAATTACTATTTTTAACTCTAAATCTTTTCATTATTTCCTTATGTTTTTCTCATCTTTCATAACTGATTTTCTTATAAAGAAAATAGATGAAAAAAGAAACCTAGAATTCATAAAATTATTTTCATCTTGGGTACCATCATACAACATAATTTAAAACTCCTTATTTAAAAATAAGTATGATTATAATCTATATAACTCAGATACATTGCTTTACCTCAAACAATAGCAATAAAATAGAAAAATAGAACATTTGTGGTGCTTTGAGACAGCATGGCAGGTTTTCTTTTTTTTTTTTTTTCTTTAGAAGTGTGAATGCAATAACAAAATACTTAAGACTTGAATGTCTTGAGGAAAGGACTGGTGGCAGACTCCAGGGGCCAGGAGAGATGAGAAACTTTCTTTTATCTTTTGAATTTCAGTGGGGAAAAGCTACATAAAGACTGGATTGGGAATTAATCTCCAGCTTCAGTTTTTGAGGATAGGAAATCACTTGAAAATACAAGGATGCTTGATACAACCTGAAAACTTATTTTTAATCAAAAACCTCTTTCTAGGACTAGAAGACTAACCATTATCACATATGGACCTAGGTTATCTTCCAGGTAGCATGAGTATGAACCCTGGAGTTAGAGAAGAGAATGAGCCAGTGAAGATGTCCCCAAGTTATAAATATGGAAGTTCCACAAAGAACTGTTGCCTCACTGTGGAAATGAGCAAACCACAGTGTATAGCTCTACAGAGAAATATACCGGACATGTATTAGCTGTTCTCAGAATCAGTTTAAAAAAACAAAACAAGATGGGATGCCTAGGTGGCTCAGTTGGTTAAGTGTTCAATTTCAGCTCAGGTCATAATCTTGTGGTCCATGGCTTCAAGCCTCAGAGCTTGGAGCCTGCTTTGGTTTTAGGTCTCCTTCTCTTTCTACCCCTCCCCCACTCAGGCTCGCTCTTGCGCGCGCGCGCTCTCTCTCAAAAATAAACATTAAAAAATACAAATAAAAAAACAAAACAAAACAAAAAAAAGACAAAAAACTAACATGACCTAATCCCAAGTCCTCACTATCTGTTGAGTTGCTATACTGGTTGATTTGCTATACTGGTTTACCAACCCTTAGTCTCCTTTGAGTTACTATTTCAAGATCGTGAGTGTTACACAGTAGCCTCATTTCATACCTTTATAGTAATGAAATCTATCACCCAAACTTAGAACCTCAAAGCCAACCGTTTCTCTGTTGTATATACTAAGCAAATTTTCCATCATACATTCCATCATGTGGGTCTGATTCATTCCTTTCTCCATAGTATCCTCTTATCCCTACTGTTCTCACTTGTTATCCTGTTTAAACCCTTATGGGTTTGTGATGCCTCATAAATCAATCTGACTAGTTTACACCCACTCTGTTTGTTGAATGCTGTCATTCAAGTTTAGGTTTGATAAGTACTCCTATACTTAGCCATATTTATTTATAGTTACCAATCTATTTACATACTGTATACTCATGAATAATGCCATTTCTTTGTGTCAATATGGGCCTTAGGCTAATCTGATAACATTCTAGATTTGTGTTGTTTTCATCTCTGGAGTCAATTTCTTAATCTATGTCAATGGAGTGAAATAAAATCTAGGACAAAAGGGTTCCCTTTATAAATTGTTACACATATACACATTAGAAAATCTGGTTAAACTTTAAAAGACCTAGAATGTGAATTCAAGGTTTTCACATTCATTTCAGTAACTTTCCAACTGTATAATGGGGGGGGGGGGGGCGGGGAGGGTTGGGGATTTATTCTTTGGAACATTTGGAAAACTTACTATAAAGGGCTGAGGTTTTTGTGTTTTTTTTTTTTTTTTTCCCCTCCAGATAAACAAGTTTTTTTCTAAACTTGTTTCATAAAAATATTCCCAACCCATTCTCAGATTGATTACAGATTTAAACAATAAAATTAAGCATAAAGATTTTCGTATAAAGGTTTGTGCATTCATGTCTGTGTTGGAATTATTCCTTCTTTCTAAAAGAATACAGCAGGCCTTAGCAGCTCTAAACCACTGTTTCTGGGAGGTAATTGATTATCAGATCAAGGCAGAAGTGATTTCAGTAATTTGTTCCATTCCCAGAAGTCAGGGCCTTCAAAAGCCTGGTTGTTTTCTTCCCTTTGGAGGTCTACAGCCCAAGGCTGCCTTCTTTAGAAAAGGCCAGAGTGCTTCTACCTGGAAACTTAGTGTATCCTCCCTGTTCATGATAAATAATTGAACTGTCACCAGCCCCTGTGAACTTGTCCCAGTGGTGCCACATAGCCAAGTTATAAGGGCTAAACTTGAGAATAACAGAGTGAGTGATGGCCAAAGGACAATACCTGGGTGAGGTGGGTGGGACTAGAGTTCCTTCTATCACAGATAGTGTATAGGCTCCTGGACTATGTTCACATTTGGTGCCTATGACCATTGATAAATAGTGCTTGTCCAGAGAAAAAAATTACTTCTTGAAATATATTCTGTGACCTATAATAGGGGATAAAATAGGAAATTTTTGTTAGAAAATAATATTTAGAGAATTATGGGAAAAAGCCATTTCTCTCAAACAACACCAGATGATTATAGTCCTTGATCTAGGCCTTTTTGTATATTATTTCTAATGAGCTTAAATACTGTACATGGTAAGCTTGTTTCCAGATAAGGAATTAAAGTTCAATGATGTGTTATAATTTTCCCCAAGGTCACACTGTTAAAATTGTGTTGGTACTTTGGGAATAGATTCTGTCTAGCTCACTCAGCATGTGAAATGTAGGGCAGAGATACTTTAAGCTCTTAGTTGTAAATGAGCCATAGAATCATAAGATACTTTGACCTGTAAACTGAACTATGCTGTGTGTTCTTACTGGAAAGTGATTGGGGCACATGGGTGGCTCAGTTGGTTGGGCATCAGACTCTTGGTTTCAGCTCAGGTCACAATCCCAGGGTCATGAAATTGAGCCCCATGTTTGGAGCCTGCTTAATCTTGTCTCCTCTCACTGCCCCTCTCTGTCTCACATGCTCTAAGATTAAAAAAAAAAAAAAAAAAAAAAAAGATTAAGAATTTAAACTTTAGAGGTAAACAGATTGTGAATCCAAGAGTCACTACTAGGTATTACTAATAATATTGAATAATATTGAATGTGTAGAATCATTAACCTAGATGGGTTCATGCATCTCAATTTCCCTAACTATAAAAGAACTAGTTCATGATCTCTTTGGGTGAGATAACGCAAGTAGAGCAACAAATATAGTATGTATCAATAGTAATTAATACATATTATTGTTATCATCTCCTGACAAAGAGAAATTTGGAAAATACGTAAAAGCAAAACAAAGGTCCCTCCTTGCTAACCAACCAAACACAGGCTTTTGAAGGTTATAGAGTATTTCCTTTCAAAATACTTCTAGAAAGTTTTTCCTAAAAGAGAAACTATTCTAGCAGAATTGCAATCATAGTCACATAGAATTTGTAGCCCATTTTATGTTGATAATGTTACCTGAGTAATTTCAATGTTCTTCTGTAGTCTTCAAACCATCCTTTATATTCGTTACAAAATACTAGATTGGATAAAACATTTTTTGATCAATTGGTGGCGTTGAGCTTTTAGACTGGTTTTAACATTTCACTTTAATACATAATGTAACCAAAGAGCTTTTTGCAGCAAGTGGCTTTCTGTATTTAGGACAGAGGTTTTGTTTTTGTTTTTGTTTTTGACTCTGTATCCACTTGTGGTCATTGACCTAAAGCTCCTCTATGTGTTTCGCTCCACTTAGTGTTTAATCTTTGGCAGTATTCTAGCCTGATTCAGCTGTGTCAAGGACAAATAAAGGGAGGTTTTCCTTCTTGGGATAGACTTTTATCTTCAATTCCACAAACTTTTGGCTTCTGGGTTTCTCCAACATAAAGGATGCTCGGCAAAATTATTTTCAATGCTTTTAAGCAAACTGTGATGGAGTTAGGGTCATTGTTATTTGAGCAGGAGGGGAGTCATTTCTATCCCTATGTAGTTTTGCAGCTATGCCTCTAGGTATAAATCTCACATTTGTTATACTTTTTAAGTTAGGTGCAAAAATTTACATTTATTTCTTTGTTTAGCCTCATTTTTGGCTTCTCTAGTTTTGGGGATTAAAAAAACATCCTAGTTCTCCTTAATTTTTTATTTTAATCCCAGTTAACATACAATGTTACATTAGTTTCAGGTGTACAATATAGTAATCCAATACTTCATCACCCTGTGCTCATCAAAATCATAATTATTTTATTCTGTACCCTATTGCCCTAGTGTTCTATCATTTGCAAATCTTATCAGCATATTTTCTGTATTATCAGCAACATTATTATGTATATTGATAACTGTTTACATGGAAATTTAAAACAGTGAAATGAGCCTCCTAAGGGAGCCTTCCATAAGAGGGCCACTAATCAACCATTATCAACCTTGTCACTCTGATTTCATGGGAACCTTTACTGAGTATCATCTTAAAGTGAAAATAGAACAATATGTGATTTTCATGATCTACCAATGCAGTTGTACTACCAAAAAGGAGAGGGCATTATATTGACCTGATAAAAATTAATGAAACAATGATGCTTTTCAGGAGCCCAACTACCCCTCTTCCAAGTATTCACAAACTGATTTATCTTTTTTTTTTTTTTTTTTTACTTTTTATTCCACCTTTTTTCAAAATTTATTTGCAGTGAATTTTAAAATGAATTGTTCATATACGTTCTAGGAATCCCACCATCATAATTTGATTCATACACTATTTAGTCTGGACAGATTTCATAAAGGAAATGAATCTTGAGCTATGCTTTGAGGAGGAAAGACATATAGTTTGTTAAGCACAGTCAGAAAAATGTACTTTGGGAAGGTGAACAATGTGGGTTCAGTAGAGTCCAGGGATGTGAGTAAGTTATTTTCCAGGGATAAGCCTTTCCCTTGTTATAGCACATGTTTTAATAAATTGCTGCATATCCTTATTCTTCAGCATTTGTCAAAACTTTTATATTAATAGTAAAAATGCCAGAAAAGTTTCATATTGTCTTTAATATGTTCATTTTTTAAAGTTTATTTATTTTGAGAGAGACTGAGACACAAGTATGGGGAGGGCACAAAAAGGGAGACAGAGAATCCCAAGCAGGCTCTGTGCTGCCAGTGCACCCCAGGAGCCCCTCGTGTTATGCTCTTTAAACAACCTCACAAGTGAAGGGAGTGTTTTATCTCAGTTGTTAGATAATGAAACTGATGTCTAGATAGGCTAAGTTATTTGCTAAGGGGGTCTCACGGGTGATACAGATGTGAATCAGAATGGAAACCCAGTACCGACTCTCTCTCGAGTCCATGTTCTTTCCACAGTGCCACACTTGTTGCTACAAAACAATATCCACGTATTTGCCGCTTGAAACAAGATGATGAGAAATCATATTCAAGTAGGTATGTATCTGTGTGTTTTTATTTGTCCATTTATTTTGGATTTAGGTGTTACTTGGTTTTTCTGTACTGGAGCTTTTATTTAATAAAATGCTTAGCAAAGTAGAAGCATTGCACTGCCGGCCTCCTAGGAGATTATCAATCTGGTTAGCACTTAGAGAAAGAAAAGATAACAAAAAGGCAAAAAATTTGAATCACTTTATCTTCAGTTACCATCTAAAATTTGGGGATTATTTGAATCCTATCTTGAGATTGTTGTTGTTGTATCAATTTCAATCAAGGTCATGGGTGCTACTTTAGCTTTTTGTTTTTGTTGCCCCTCAGAGGTCTGAGTAAGAAGTAGACATTTATTTACATTCTCACCATCTATGTGAGTGTGCATGTTTCTGTGTGGATGTATCTGTAATAAAAACTATATGTTGTAGTTTCTTTTAAATTGGAAAAAAAAACTTGTTTTAAAATGGGGGAAAAAAGCAGACCCTAGTTTTTCATAATTTGTTTTCTTTTACACAAATGTAGGCATTTCCTAATCCTATCATTGAAAAGGACTGAATAAGGCAAAAGGGAGTATTTCAGTATTTTTCTGTATAGTTTTTGTAGCTGTACCCAATTAGCAATTTTATGAGACTGCTTATGAGGAATAAAAAATGAGAAGTTGAACTGTTGGGTCTTGTCCTGGTTAGCAGTGGTGTTTTCTATAAAACTAAACTCTGTTTTTAGAATAGGATATAGCTTCTTAACTTAGAAAGTATGTCACAAAATTAATCAGTTCTGAAAAAAATGTAAGAGTCATCAGAGTCTTATTTTCCTCTATGTCCAGCTATGTATTTCAGAAGGCCACTGCATCCTGCCTGTGGGGTGTTTGTGTCACTCCTACAGAAAGTGATACTGTTTTCACTGACTGTGATAAGAATGTGCACTGGAGTTGTGCAGTGTAAAATCTGTCTAGCTGATACAGAGGTCTGCATGGTTGGGGGGAGGGTTTATAATATGATATACAAATGAAATCAGTGTTCTGATTTCACCTGGTGATTAAAGTATTGATATTTTTATATATGTTAAAAGTAGGTCTCTGTTATTGGAAGAATAGGACAGCCAGAAATAAAGACTTGCCAGTTGTGAGACAATTTGGCTTAATTTAGCATAGTTTAACTTTTTTTTTTCTTTTACCATTTTTTACATACTCAATTCCAGGGCTAATGTAGAAATCTGTAATGCCCCCATATATATATAGTGTAACTTTGTATTTCCCAAAATGAGTAGTGATTTTGGGGTAATATTTTACACAGTATAACTTTTCCTTCCTGGAAATTATGTGTGTCTTTGTACGGAAGGATCAACTGGTTAAAAAAAATACAGTAATTCTTCTAATTGAATTTTAGAGCCTGAAGGAACTAACCAGGGATATGATATCTAGCTCAGATACATTAAGAGGACAGCAAGTCCTTTATCATTATAATCCAAAGCAGTGGGTTCCCTGTGGGAAATAAATGGAACTGAGATTTTAAAATAGGTGCCTCCCACTAAAGAGTCTTAGTGAAGCACTGGAAGAAAGTTAGCTTCTCAGAATGACTTAATGTGAGCCACTGTCAATAACTAGAGCATCAGCATCAGCCAGAAGAACTCTGACATGATTTACAATTGATATATTGTATTATGAATGTGAGAAAGCAGGAGACAAATTCAAGTTGCCTAAAAACTATGTACTCCCACAGCTGTTGGTTTTCTTATACCATGGCAGAGTAAATTAGATCAACCTGAGTGCCTACCAGCCCAATTACATGCATTTTCCTCCTTTAAGGCAAACATTTATTGTCTTTCTTGAAGTTGAAACTGTATTTTCTATTTTAAGACCAACTCCCAGAGCCCCCAATGAGGGATTTTTTGTGGCTCTTGTTTAAGAAGCTCTATTATAAGAAGCATCAAGTCCTTATTAGTAAGCCATAGCTGGGCTAGTGACAACTTCTGCAACCAGAAAAGTCTATCCACCTTGGTGAACATGGTTCCCTCCCTTCCTAAGAGAAGCGTAAGATTTGGTTGAAGACTTCACCAATCTGAGACCCAGAGGAAATCTAAATACCCTTTCCAAGCCGTTTCTATTCTGCATCTTGTTTCTTTATTAGAAAGAATGTTGTCTCTCCTCCTTGGGGTCATCCCTCCTACGATAATTATCAGGCCTCCTCTGGTGTCACTGGAATTAATAGGAGTTCCCTTTGAAGAAGGCAGATGCTTTAACTGCTATCTAATGTTCCCAGGAGAGCTGATGCAAATGATTGCTGGGAAGTTCAAAGTTCAAAGAGCTTTCTTTACTGAGCTCTACTGTTGACACTGTAGTGAGTTGCTGTTGATCCTGTGATGATATTGGCATCTGGATTAGTTTTCTGCTGCTGCCATAGCAAAGTACTACAAACTGGGTGTCTTAAAACAACAGAAATTTATAACCTCACACTTCTGGAGGTTACAGTCTGAAATCAAGGTGTTGGCAGGTCCACATTCCTCCAAAGTTAAGAAAGGAACCTCCTTACCTCTTCCAGCTTCTAGTAGCCCCAGATGTGCCTTAGATTATGGCAGCATAACTCCAATCTCAGCTTTCCTATTCGTATGGCCTCCTTCCCTTTGTGTCTTCACATGATCTCCTTTCTGTGTGTCTCTGTGTCCAAATTTCCCTCTTATAAAGACATCAGTATATTGGATTAGGTCTCATCCTAATTATTTCATCTTAACTTGATTACATCTATAAAGATCAATTTCCAAATAAGATCACATTCACAGGTGTGAGGGTTAAGACTTCAATATATTTTCCTGTGAAACAAAACTCAACCTGTAAGATCCTCCATGAACTCCATTCAGTGCCATTGTCACTAGTGCATATTACAACCCCATCTAGAGGCATTATGCAGGGAAGGAGACGGTTTTATACTCAGCCTGGGCAATGCTCACTATGTGTAGGTTTCTAGGGTTCTGTTCTTTAAATCATCTTACTAAGTCTCTGTTTCAGGAACAGCCTACCCCTAGAGAGGCTGAGTGAGGAGCCTTCCCCATGTCTCCAGTGCCATAAACCCAGATGCCCTGCTCTCTCTCTCAATCTTTGCTTGGGATGTGAGTCCATACGTAGCTGCTGTCTGTTTCTTCCATCATATAATTTGATTAAACAAAACAAAACATTTCTCTACAGATCTGAATTCTGGCTGAAAGTTAACATTCTTTTCAAACTGCTCTTGTTTTTAGTTCCATTTTGGTCTTTACAGCAACTGAGTCTGGATCCTGCTGACCTGCAGCTTCAGCTAGCATTCTATAACTTTGGAATGGGACTTAGGGTTTCTAAACATAGCAATATTTACTCAACCCCTAATAAGTCAAATTCTGCAGAAGGAAACAAAAAAATTCTACTTCGCTGAATATTCTGCTATATGAAATTCTAATAGGATTAATAATATAGTAATAATAGTCCAATTTTATTTCCCACTGAAAGACAGTGGAGTGCTAGCACTAAATCCTTTCTCTAAACTGCATTCTTGCAAGTTTTGAAATCATTTATTCAAAAACAACTCTTTCAGTTCTGATCCTACTTTAATCCTTGCCTTGATTTGTGTAGAGCTCCATCTTTTAACTGGAAAATATTCTATGGATCCTACTCACAAACTTTCTCCTAATGTCTTACTCAGACTTCCTTTTATGGGCTCAGAGAAACTGGGCAAATTCCCCTTTACTATCTTCTGGTAATGGTATTTCCACTCTGACTTCCGAGTATTTTACCTATTCCTGCCTTATCCTACCTGTATTTCATTGCTACACCCATAGATCTAAGTGGAGATAGCAACACATCTGTGTGTTATGCTTTGTCTTTCAGATGGATCATTTTCATTTCTTAAACAACCCTTAGCATTCTTAGCATGGAAAGTGATTTTTAATGCTTCTCCAAGGTCAAAACCTTTCATACCTATAAAGGTGTATGGCTAGAATAGAATCAGGTATGTGATGAGATTTCAACATTCAAATGGGTGTTGGGGGACAGTAATATATTTCATTTGCAGTAATTTAAGTTAATTTAGTTGTAAAGAGCAAACACACACAGTTTCTCTATAGACCTCAATTCTGGCCAAAAGTTAGCATCCATCCTTTTCAAAACAGCTCCAGTTTAGGAACTGGGCTGCAGGTGCTTAATAACATATTCATAAGGACTCCCCAGTCTGTATCTTTGTTATTATAAAATGCTTTCCTTTGCTGTTTGTGCAATTCTAAGGCCCATTCACCTGCAGTTTGGAGTACTTGTTATCATCCAAACAGCTCTCAGGAGCATTTCACAATGCCAAGGAGATAGGCAGAGGGGCCCTTAAGAACTATTTTAAAAAACAGAAGAACTGAAATGCATCACAAACACGAATGCCCGGAAACCAAAAGAAAAGTAAATGCCATTTTAAAAATAAAATAAAATCATGATCTCATTAAAAATAATTGCTAAGATAAAGTACACTGACAACAGAAATTACCTTTTAACTGTTTTCCTTAAATATCTTTTTTTCCTTCTCTCTTGCTCTGTTTTTAATAGAAGGTTTTAAATATGTTTTGTATGGAAAGAGATTCTGGTGTGAAGATAAATATAACTGCTAAATATAGAATCATGAATCTACAATTTATATAGCTTAAATATTTTCATTTAATTAAATTTATTGCTCTTCTTGTTAGTGTTTATTTCAGTTTACCAGATTCCCAAAGTTGATGATATTATTAGAATTTTTACTCACCGTATTTATTTCTTCCTGTCCACTCTCCGCCCAGATAATCTAGAGATTAATTCATCAGTTAATTAAAATGTATTCAGTAATGCCTTTGGCTTATAGTAAGCACTTAATAAAGGTTTTTGTTATTTTTTTTTTTTTCTTTTCAAGATCTAATTGACAACCTCCCTGGTTATTGTAGTCAACAATTACTGAGTGCTTACTGTAGGCAAAATATTATGATAAATATTGGGACTACCCAGATGAGTAAGACATGGTCCCTAAACAGAGTATGGCATAATAAAACCGATAAAGGCAGATATACAAAGTAGTAAATGCAATTATATAAAGTATAGGTATACAAAGTAGTAAGTACATTTCAGCACATCCAGCAAAGACACAGAGAAAAGAAGGGTCTGGTAGTAGAGTATTCATAGTGGTCTGCATTATTACTCTAAAACCAGAATGCTGACCTATTTTTAGGCAAGTAGAAAGGAGAGGAAGGTCATTTCAAGCAGTACGAACTGCATGCTCAAAAGCATGAAGTTGTGAAAAAGCACAACACCTTTGAGAACCTCCAAGAAAGATAATGATGATGGTGTGGGAGTTATTTCAGGAGCTGTAAATGAAAGGTAAGCGATAGATGGATCAGGAAGAGCCTTGAGCCCAGCTAAGCAATTTAAACTTTATTCCTTAGGCTGTGGGGAGACATTAAAGGAATTTAAGCAAGTGGATAAAATGACAAGATTTACATTTGAAGAAGGTCATTTTGAAAACATTGTGAATGATGGATTGGAAGGAGTAAGACTATAGACAAGAAGCTAGAAGGTGGTTACTGTAGTCCACGGGAGAGATACTAAGGCTCTCAGCTAAGAACTAAGGTTCTACAGTGGATCTGTGTTAATTTTGTGTTATGTAAAGAAAGTCTATAGGACTACTGCATTCTCTTCTGTGGACAGACCTTTACAGGAAAACCATGATAAAATCAAATATTAACCCATAATTATAAATGTTAGTTCAGGGAACTTGAACATGGTGTTCTCATGGCCAAACTATTTTCTTGCTATGGAAGAAAAATCAAATCCTAAGCAGATTGTTTTTCTGAAATCAGTATAAGTGGAGCTAAAATAGAACATTTAATAGCTTCAGGAAAGCGTAGGCTGATACAACTGTCTTGGCAAAAGTATCAGAATATTTGGCTATAGCTCCCACCATCCATATTAGGGATGGCCTTGCCACTGGAACTGGAATATAAAATATTCTGAGACCAACATCTGAGACACTTGGTTTTTTTGTATAGAATGGAGGTTAGTGATGTCCAAGATTGGCCACTTTGAATATTTTTTCCTCTGCTCCCACTGATCTTAGTCTACTTTATGATTGATAGTTTTGGGTTTTTTTGTTTTTGTTTTTAGTTACTTTATAATCAGGTTATATACTCAAGTCTTCAGAGCCTGTAATCTAAATGACATGTTAAGGCAACTTTATGTATATCTCTACTGCAAGAGCTATAATATTGTCTGCCTCATAATAAAGGCTGCTCTATTTTAAACTTTCTGAGGAAAACTATTGTGGTTATCCTTCTCCTTTCCCTTCCCCCTTCAAATTATGCCAACCTTTTCACTATCATTCTCTGGTGAAATCTTTGTGTGTATGTGCTTCTTACTGTTATTTCTGTGGATTGACTCTGCAAGCAGAAATTAGTTACAGGGGTAAGCTACTTGAACTAAATATAAAACCTCAGTTGAGGATGCTTAAACAGCATTTGTCCAAAAATACTACAGCTTACGGAAATAGAAAGAGTTGGTAGAACCAGGCTTTTGATGAATCAAATGAAAATTTGTTCGCCTTAATTTTAGCATCATGTAATGGATTTATCACCATGTTAAATGAACTAAAGTCCAGGTCTCTCCCATGTGAAAAAAGAAAACATTTTTATAAATGCATTAGATTTGATTTTAAGATTCTGGGTGATGTCTATATTTTAGAAGAGTTTCAGATTTAAAAAAAATACATATATACTTTTGGTGGTAATTCCCCAACATTGTAGCTGACAGCTTTTACTGATAGATTATAAGATAGGAACAGAGCTAGGAGAAAAGATCATGGTTTTGGATATTCTATAATATGAATAGTTGAGTCTACAACTCCATCACGTGAGAATGTCATTAACATTTAGGTAGTTGGTGAGATTACCTTAAAGAATACCACATTGGATGGGTGAGAGAACCCTTCTCCTGGAAAACATTGTGCATAAAAAATGAGAAATACTGGAGATGAGCCAGGGTATAATGTTGTCATGGAAACTAGAGGAGTAGAAAGACTCAAAAGGGGAGTAGATGACATTGCCAAATGCCACTGAAAAATCAAAATCTAGACTGAAGCGTGATGTGAGAAAAATGTTCAGAAACTGTTGAAATGCTTTACATGTTGTAATTATTTCCCACAATAGACTAATGAGGTTTGTGTCTCCATTTCATAGATGAGGGAGCTAAGATTCAGAGGAGTTAATTAATCTTGTTTTAGACCATGCAGTTGGTAAGTGGTAGAGCCTGACTTTGAACTAGATAGTTGGTCTCCAGAGGATGGAAACCAGGATGTTAGGCTGAGTGTCTGGTCAGAGAGATAATGGGCTTGGCTACTAAGAAAGCATAAGTGAATGCTTGCCTACACCTTTCCTGAGGGCTTTCGGTGGGGGACAAGGGTAGTGGTGGAATAGGTGAATTATCCTGATTCAGAAGAGTATGGAGGAATAGAATGGATGATGTAGTTTTCACCTGACATCTTAAATGCTCATGTCTAAGTAGGAGATAGATTGAGCAGGAACCATGGAGGACAGTAGGAGAGTTGCAGAGGGTACAGGAGGCCCTCTGGTAAGGCCTAAAGAAAAGTAAGCAGCTATAACATTATTCTTAACTAGGGATGTGCTTCTGAGCCTCCTACAGGCTTTTTCAAAATGTTCAAGCCAGTCTAAATACCATCCCTGGAAATCGAGTCATTGTGAGCTAGGGCCTGGGGAATTGGAATTAGGGGAAGTTCTCTAGGTGATTTTGAATTATTCTCTCATTTAAAAACCCTACATCCATAAATCTGTAGATAAAATATTTGTTTAGTATTAAGTGAGGACCCTGGGGTGCCTGCGTGGCTCAGTCTGTTGTGTCCGATTTCAGCTCAAGTCATGATCTTGTGGTTCGTGGGTTTGAGCCCCATATTGGGCTCTGTGCTGACAGCTCAGAGCCTGGACCCTGCTTCGGATTCATTCTCTCAATCTCTCCCTCTCAATCTCTCCCTCTCAGTCTCTCCCTCTCAGTCTCTCCCTCTCAGTCTCTCCCTCTCAGTCTCTCCCTCTCAGTCTCTCCCTCTCAGTCTCTCCCTCTCAGTCTCTCCCTCTCAGTCTCTCCCTCTCAGTCTCTCCCTCTCAGTCTCTCCCTCTCAGTCTCCCTCCCTCTCTCCCCCTCTCCCCCCTGCCCTGTTCACACTCGGTCTCTCTCTAGAAAATAAACAAACACTAAAAAAAGGAAAATAAATAAAGGAGGACCCTTAGGCAAATGGACTGTTTTTCACTTTGTGCCATAATTCCCTGTTCCTTCCTTCCTTTTTTATCCCCATGTTCTCCTTGGGTATGCCTAGACTTTATCTGGTTCTTGTGTTCAAGTTGTTATTTCCTGACTCCTGACAAGCTATTACCTCCTAGTTTAATGCTTGACCCACTCCACAAGAATTTACATATCGAAAAGAAGTCCTTACCCATAGGAAAACCAGGTTTCCCCACATGAAACCATTTCTGCAGAGTTGAGCGGTCCTAAGCTTGATGGTTGGGAAGGGAGTGTCCATTTCAGCTCATGTGACTGAGTATAGGCAGTCAGCTATGAATAAGAGAATTTCTGAATCTAAAAACTACATAGCTCATGTATAAATCACCTTTTAAATCACCCTTAATAATGAAACAAGTTTACTTTGAGTCAACGGTATTTAGTGGTACTGTTTAAGGCTGGATTTACATTTTCAAGCACACGTACCTATAAAATCTTTATAGGCATAGTAACCAGTGGGGGGTGGAGGGACAGAAGAATGCTGGAAATATCCAGTTTTGAAAAGCAAAAAAGGGGTAAATTTAAACCATGGATAAGGAAGTACATATTATGACATTAAATGAGTTAAAGCAGCATTTCCAAGTACTTAAGGAAAGCACTTTCTTCCTTTTCCTCCCTGGTGTTCGGATATGATTCAAATCTGCGGACGGCTCCACTTTTTCCCTTGGCAGCTCCTCAGTACTCCTTGTGCAGCATGAATCAGTAATGATGATGCCAGCAAGGATGTGTCTGACATTCTGTGCCCAGACCCCGGTTCCCACTCAGACAATTAGAAGACTCTCCCATCTGGACACCGGGCTCCCTGTTCCACGTCTTCTCACAGCATGGTGGCTGAGACTGAGGCTGTGTTCCTTGGGCTTCAGATTCTACTAGGAAAGCCAAAACTAGCCAAGCCACATGATGTTAGACAAAAATTGGCTCAGCTGGAAATTGCTCTTCACATGTTTTTCAAATGCCCTCCCACGGTTCCCTGAGACAGTTTTGACTTTGTGTCTGCTGGGAGGGGCCCCCTAGACTTCAAACCTCAATTAAATAAAAATGCTTTTATTTAACACACACTCTCATCCAGACCTTCCTGCTTATTCTGTGAAAGAACAGGACTTGGACCTACTCTGTTCTTTGCTAGTTATCAGAACCTTGCTGGATTGGATCCCACATGAAGAATTTCTAATGATTTTCTATAGAAAGAGGGTTGGTTTTTCCCCTTCATGTTACTCCACCAAGCATGAACAGAATAGGAATAGAAAATGAAAAGAATAAAATGTGCTTGGAGAACTCTTTGAAATGGAAGTTCATTTTAAGAAAATATCTGAACCTGACATAAAATATGCAAGTAGTCTAAATCATTATTTCAGGGTTGGCACAGACAGTCTGCACAATGACCTTTACAAAATGTGAATTTCCCCCCCTTCAGTCATCTTGTCTATCGTACTTTTGAATTATTTATTGCCAACCAATGAAACCACATCCTGAGAAAGCACAACCACTAATGGACCATCTAACCCTGTGACATAGGATTTCTGATTCCAGATTTCTTTATACAATAGTTCAGTGAACTTAAATTGGCTTTCCTTGGTAAGATGTGATTTTCGTCAAAGTCTCTGTACTAAGGACTCTACCTCACAACCAATTATGCTTAAGCCAGGATGTTGACAGTAGCCAAACCTTTTTAAACTCAAGAAACAAAGCCTAAAAAATAGTATGGTGTTTTGGTTGAAAATATCAAGTATCATCCCTATGTCTGGTTGATGCCCCAATGAAGTCCTGTGGTAAGCTGTCAGGGGAAGCTGTAGGCAGGCATTTGAAAAACATAAGAAAAAGTGATTCCAGCTGAGGCCATCTTAACACATCTTCTAATGGCCAGACTCCCTTTGGCTCACCTTGTTAAGCATCTGCCTGAAACCCACAAAGAAACCAGTTTGAGGCTCAGCTGCTATAATAAACAGAACAAACACATGGAGACACCAGCTAGCAGATGGGGTCTTGCTTATTGAGAGAGACTGATCTAGTGTCTGGCCACCTGTTGGCAGACACAGTACTCCTGGCATCCCCTTCCCAGAAAATTCAGACAGAAGGGAGGCAGGAAGAGAAGTGATTATTTATTTATTTATTCAGAGAAATGATTCTTTAAAGGACTAGAAATAAAGAAAACACTTCTTAAGCCAAGTGTTGCCTATGAGAGCAGATAGTCAATCAAGGATGTTGCTTTGCAACAGCCTATGGGAACACAGGTCTTTCCAGTCTAAAGGGAAATAAAAATGGTATGTATGCAATATTTCAAGTGTGAATTTAAAATCGCGACCACAAATGGCCTTTTAATAGTGATGCTAGCGAGACACCAAAGTATTGAATTTGCTTCCCACTGCTTTGCATTGCTACTGTCAAATTAACTTCTGAGTAGCAAGTGGATACAAAAGACAAATTTCAGGAATCAGTTTGTAAGTCTTTTTGATTTACTCCCATGGTGATTATATCTGTAGTTTTTCTTAACTTTAGGGCAATAGAAACAATTAGCTTAACTTGGATTTTATCATTCTTCTTCAGAGCCTTAGATTTTGGCTTGCTGGGAAAAAAAAAAAAAGAAAAAGGAAAGGGAAAAGGGAAAAGGAAAAAAAAACATAATCATTCCCTAGGCATTTTTCTTTTATTATAACTTTGTGGAGGCTCCCAACTCCAGGCAGGCTTAAATTTGGAGGGTACGATCATGCCCAGGGGACTGACGTGCCTCAGAAGAAAGCAGGAGGTACAGGCAGTTGCCCCAGCTACTGCCTCATGTTCTAGCCCTTTTGAAGAGTGAGTGAGAATCTTCAGCTTGAACACAATACTAGGTAGAGAGGCACAGGGCCGCTGCGGTGACCTTACCTTACAAGCTCCTACCTCCTTTATCTCTACACTCTTCTTTGCAAGTTCCTCTTCCTAAGATTTTCCCCCAGCTATGCCACCCTCAGAAGCTGTGTTACATCTCTTGGAAAATACTGCTATTCTCTAGAATATGGGCTTTTTCTTTCACCCTATTATATAGTGCTAAAAGTACTGTTTTATAGGAGAAAAATCATAGAGTAGAAGTTTCAAAATAGAAAAAGACAAGAAAAAGAAAAAGCCCAATGCTCCTCCCCTTCAAGCCTCTCTTACTATGACAACTTGGTAGTTTTTGCACAAGGTGAGGAGTCTCTGTGGACAGCCCACATCATAGTGTCTTGTCAGATTCAATTCAGAAATTTTTTTCTTTTATAACCCTTCTCTAGGAGTTAGAATACATTTTAAAAGTTGCTTAAAGGTACATGAAGTAATGGCTTTGAGATGAGAATCACATATTAGACCTGGAAAGAAGAGTAGAAATTCTCCTGTTTTTACTTTGGGGACATAGAAACTGACATCAGATTTTAATTAAGTGGTTTGACCAAGACCACACATCTTGTGGGTGGAATTAATAGGACTGAAATCCCAAGCCTATGTCAATATCTTTAAATTATGTTGTCTCAGTCAATATAGCTCCTCAGATGTACTGGAAAGGTAGAAACGTGGTAGGCAGGTTAGGTAGTTAGTCATACTGCAAACCTGTATCCAATTACTGCTGCACGATGCAAGGAACTATAGAAATTTGGTATGAGAGGTATTCCAGTTAGACCAGATTTTGGCTCTCCCTCTAACTGTGTGACCTTGGGCCAATTCGATAACCTCTCTGTTCCTCAGGGTCCTCATCAATAAAATGGAGAGAATAAAACCTACTTCATAGGAGCAATCTAAGTATTGATGCATCTGTGCAGGTGTGGTTCATACAGTAATTACCTATTGACAGCTATTACCTTTCTCAAAGCTAAGCCATTTTTTTTTCATGATTGCTTTTCTCTGCTTCCTTTTGAAAACGACACCTTAGATCATTTAATTCTCCTTGTATATTACTAGTTTTGTAGGGGTAACTTTTTTCCTCTGTCAGTTGTAAGGCTTTTCAAATTAGTGTAAACTGCTTTTTTATAAGCATACTACTTACTCCCCAATTTTAGATCACAAATACAGATACGGAATCAGATCGTGTACAGTACATTACATGACAGTTCTGTCAAATAATTCTGCATTCTTCAAAATATTTTCATGTATTCTTACTGTCCGTCTTCAGCTTATGGGGTAGAGAATTGCATCCACTTCAACTTTGAACCAATTCTATGAAATGACCTCATAAGTTATCCCATCACATGCTTTGTTTAACTGTTTTTATTATCCACTAATTCTCTTACTACTGTAGGGGAAAATTTGTTGAATTTGGTTGGGTTTATTTTTTTTTCATAAGCCATATTACTTTATTTCTTTTGATTCCAGTAGTCTCTTGGTAGTTACAGATTTTCTTTTATGACACGTATTCATTAATCTACTAAGGTTTGATGTTATTCAGGAGCGATTTCCACACTTGTTCTTCTAATGATGTTTGAAATAGATTGCAACGTTTGACCTCACATATTACCCCAATTCACTATAACTTCACAAAGAATGAATAACATTTCCAAATTAACCAACTGACATGTTCCCTAAAATGAATACTATAGGAAGCCTCATATTTCAGAACCTTAATTAAAAACCTAGCATTTATGATATATTCTTGTTACAAAAGTAACATTATTGAAGTATAATTTGGAGAATCAAGATAAGGAAAACTTTTAAAATAAATCCCCTCTTACCCAGAGATAATTACAAATACTTATAGTTCATATATTTTCAATTGTACATATGTATATTCATATTTTTTAAAGTGATACTGGGATCATATATCTTATAGCATTTTTTACCTAACAATACATCATGAAAATATGTCAATGCCATTTAAATATTTTTTCTGACATGATTTTTAATGACTATTTAATGTTTTCTTGTACAGAAGTCATACTTACTTTAGACACTTTACCTTTTTAGATTTTTCTTTTTTATAAGTTATGCTTTGTATAATAAATGATAAATTGTAGCCTACGTACAGAAGAGTAATAACTTATATTGAACACCTATTATGAACTAGGAATTTTACTTACATGTTCTTAGTTCACACAGATTGTTCAATTTGCAAAGTAAGAATTACTACCTTGCTATAGATGAGGAAACTTTACAGATTAAAAATAACGACATTGTGGTTTACAAATTAATCAATGCCAAATACTTATAAAGTAGTTAAAATTCAGAATCAGGTAGGCAGATGACAAAGCTTAAATTCCTTGTTTCCTCAAATTTGCCCTTAGACTAAATCTCTAGAAGTAAAATAATTAAAAAAAAAAAGGGGGGGGAACCCATTCTAAATCATTTGCTGTATCACAAAGAGACTATTCATATTCTTGTCTACATTCCAAACTTTATTTTTTTCAATCTTATTTACCCACCCAAAAAATCATTTACCAAGTTGCAAAATCCCCATTAGTGCTAATAAAATTCAAAACTCTTCTTGGGGCGCCTGGGTGGCTCAGCTGGTTAAGTGACCGACCACCTCAGGTCATGATCTCACAGTTTGGGTGATAGGGTTCTGCACTTGACAGTGTGACACCTGCTTAGTGTTCTCTCTCCCTGTGTCTGTCCCTCCACCGGATTGCCACATGTACGCACTCTGTCTCAAAGTAAACATTTAAAAAGATTCAAAATTCTTCTTCGTTACTTGTTGCAAGTTTAATTAATCACTACACTTTAATAACTTTAATGAACATTTTCTCTTGATTAATGAAACTCCTGAAACGTTTACCATTCTGACCTCTGATAACCTTTTAGTCAGCATTTCACACTGAATAGATTACTTCTTGGATAATCATTACTGCAATGACATGGCAATTCAGAAGATTTCTCCTAAAATTTGAAGAAACTAAGTTTTTTCTTAAAAGACTGATTTGTAGTTAAAAAAAAAAATAAAACGAAACCTTAAATTCAACCCATGGAAAAATGCTTTAAGATCGACTGTCAGTAATTTGCAGGGTATTTTTGTTTTCGTTTGATCTTTTAACCAGCAGTGTTAACAGTGCCAACTCTGACTTATATGTACTAACATAACTAAAAGGGTAACTCAAAGTTCAAGAATTTCCAATTACTTAAATTCAATTTAGGGATGAATTTTATGATACAGGTGTCAAGTTTTCTTCATAACTGTTCTTAAACTATATTTAATTTCCTGTAACTTATTACCAGGAGACCTAAAATGTTACAGGGAGGGCATGGGGAAGAGTTTATAGAGCTGGGGATTATCTTCCTATCTTGTCTAGAAATATAATTGGTTTAAAATTAGTAGTGTTTATCTCTTCAACTTTTTAATTTAAAAGAAAGGCTCTTCTTGGGGTGCCTGGGTGGCTCAGTCGGTTAAGCAACCAACTCTTGGTTTCAGCTCAGGTCATGATCTCATGGTTTCATGGGTTCAAGCCCTCGGGTTCTGAGCTGGCAGCACAGAGGCTGCTTGGGATATTCATTCTCCCTCTCCCTCCCCCTCCCTCCCCCTCCCTCCCCCACTCCTGCTGTTCTTTCTCAAAATAAATAAATAAACTTATAAAAGAAGGGCTCTGCTGAATGTGAAAAGTACAAATGCATGATTTTCTTTTTTTTTTTTTAATTTTTTTTTAACGTTTATTTGAGACAGAGACAGAGCATGAATGGGGGAGGGGCAGAGAGAGAGGGAGACACAGAATCCGAAGCAGGCTCCAGGCTCTGAGCCATCAGCCCAGAGCCCGATGCGGGGCTTGAACTCACTGACTGTGAGATCGTGACCTGAGCTGAAGTCGGACGTGCAACCGACTGAGCCACCCAGGCGCCCCCAAATGCATGATTTTCAAAAGCATATTTTTTAACAAATTCAGAATATTTTGATGAATACAAGACAAAATAGTCAATCTAAATTAAACTGAAATCCATTCCTTTTTATCATTTTTACTCTTCTCCTATCCTGTCATTGTATAAGTTAAATGAAAAAAAAAAAAGAAAATTCCATTCTGCTTGTCATTGTATAAGGCAAATGAAAAAAAGAAAATTCCCAGAAAGTTTATAATTTTATACTTTTATGCGTTATATGTATAAACTTGAGTTTTCAGTGTTACAATTCCTTGAATCACTTCAAATTTGTTGGTCCTTTGCCTGAAATTTGAATACTTTTCTAAGAGTTGTATTTCCATTAAGGAACCCATTAGTGATACTTTTGCATAATTTCTTGTTCAACTGTATACATTATTAAAATACAACTTTATTAAAGAATCTTCTATGTTAATTCTTCATATTACCAAATGTCATTAACAGGGTCATATTTATAAGTCAATATTAAGACCTTAGTCAAAATAGACCTCTACCTTAAATCTCTCGTTAGTTCTTAGGTTTTATCCATTGTTCCTTATCTAAATATTCCTTTACCTCCAATTCAAAGGAATCCAATCTCTTATTAAACCTAGGTTGAGAGATACTTGCTCTACCTTATCCCAGACATTGTTACTTTGGCACTCTATCAAATGTCAAAAGCCCCTCACCCTCTTTGTTTCAGCTTTCAACTCTTTGAGAAAGGGGTAGAGTTTAATTCTAATGCTCATTTTCACTTAACCCATGGCAGTCATTGACATCTCCCCATTTCCTGATTCTTTTCTTGTCCCTGACTTTCTTTGATACTTAGGGAAAACAGTTTCTTCTAACTAAAAAATGGTTAGAAGGAAAGATCAACTACACTGGTGACATTTAATAGCCTGAATGCCATGACTGTTTCCAAACCAGAAATTTTCTTTCCACTTCATTACTCCTCATCCTTGCTTTCCAATCTTAATTTGGTTTATTTTTTGTATTCCTTACTATCTGCCCTATATGTTTAAGAATTAAATATTTCCCAGTATCTTCATTTCCTCCACATTAATATATTTGAGGATTGTGGTTTGTTTTGTTTTTGTTTTATTTATTTATTTTTTATCTTTTTAGAAAAACTATACTATATATTTGGTCTTTCCACAGCCACTAGAGCAAAAGTATCAGCCTTGGATTTTCAGGCTTAGAGGGTGACTTTAACCAAATTCACTAGACATGGAGTGTCTATCAGTTTTAGACATTATCTGTATTATAACTATTTGTTTGGCACAGAGCAGGCACTAGATAAATGTTAAAAGATGATGTGTGGTGAAAAATTTCTTTTCAGTATTCAGACTTTTGGTCTTCTAAGTTTTACCTGCCTTTCATATGTAAAGATTCAATTCCTGATTTTGGTTTGCCTACTTTTACCTTGAATTCCGTAGTACTAGGAATTATAACAAATCAAAGCTTCCTTTTTTTTTAAAGTTATTTATTTTGAGAGTGTGTGCCCAGGTGTGGAGGGGCAGAGAGAGAGAGAGAGAGAGAGAGAGAGAGAGAGAGAGAGAGAATCCCAAGCAGGTTCCATGCTGTCAGTGCAGAGCCAGATGCATGGCTGGATACCAGGAACCATTGACATTATGACCTGAGCTGAAATTGAAAGTTAGATGCTTAACTGACTGAGCCACCCAGGCACCCCTGCAAATCAAAGCTTCTAAAAAGTAATTTATGTAGAAAACTTTACCTTTCCAAATAAAGGTAAAAGGTGATTTTATCAAAATTTTAAGGCAGAGGAACAGTCATCTGTAGTTTTCTGTTAGTATATGTCTTTTTTCTTTTTTCCCTGTCTGGAATGGAAAACATGAGGACTGGCCATAACTGGAGGCTTTACAAAGATAAACTTACTTACTGTGTCACTTGGCCTGATGGCTTTTGACACTTTCGGTGAATTTTAAGTGGATGGTGTAAGAATGTGTTGCTGTTGTTGTTGTTGTTTTGTTGTCGTGTTTTGGTTTGCTTCTCATGCTTATTCATATTTTAGTCAATTAGGAAATTTTCCAGATGGCCTGAAGGTGATAATTTGAAGAGAGACATGAGGTCATGAAATATAATTCTAAGAGAAAAAGATAGTTTCTCTACAGAAGAATTCAAGAGTCCTATCATTTTTTGTGAATACATTTATCTTTTCTTTTTTTTTAATATATGAAATGTATTGTCAAATTGGTTTCCATACAACACCCAGTGCTCATCCCAAAAGATGCCCTCTTCAATACCCATCACCAACCCTCCCCTCCCTCCCACCCCCCCCCCCCCCCCGTGAATACATTTTTCAGCAGGGCATTTAAATAATACTTTTAAGAAACAGCTTTTAAAATATATTTTAAAAAAATCAAGGCTACCCTTCACATAAAAGAAACATAGCTATCCGAAACTATTTAGTTTACCTTTTCAATTTAGTCTCTGTTTATTCATAAATACTTCATTTGGGTTAGGATACTGTTTATAAATGATCCTGGAGAATGTTCCTTAATTACACAGTTATATCCAAATGAACCCAAAGAGTTAAGAAAATCTGCATCTGTGCAACATATATTTTTTTACATTGTTTTTACTAGTTATAATGAACATGCATTGCTCTAAAGAGAAAGTGGTAAAGATCAGGAATAAAATAAACACATACACAATCAGCTAAGTATAAATCGCTTGTACTAATGTGATGTAAATAGGCAGGCACCAAAGATGTCTAATTATTGTACAGCCTACATGACACATCTGGGTATTCTCCAGAAACTTTGAGTTTTACTTAAAAATTAAAGGGAGAGCTTTTTTTTTTTTTTTTTTTTTTTTTTTTTTTTTTTAATGCAAGTAAAACCACAGGAGTAGATTCCTCAGGGCGCGAGCACACTAGGACCTGTGGCTGGTCTGCTGGAACAGAAAGATGGCAAGTCTGGTTTGGTTGTTGTGTTGATGGTCTGGATGGAAGATGTGGTTGACTCAGCAGACAGCCATATAGAGGGAAAGGTTATTTCGCAATATGTCAGCGATTTTTCACAATTTGTTTGCAGCCACGAAAATTTGGTAATCTCAGATCAATTCAGTATTTTCATCATAGTTTTGCCAGGTAATTTATTTTGAACACATGTATGGTTTTGCTTACTTTTCCTGAGGAACAGAGTTCACTGACTTTGAAGGGGAAAAATAGTATTTTGAAGAATTATCTCTAAATTGTGTTATCTAAAATGGAAAAATATGGTTTTATATTAAGTGGTATACATTGATCGAGATTAAAAACAGTAACTTTATAGATTGAAATGAGAATATGCAACATATTGAAGTACAGGAAATCTAATATCTTAAAGGATTCTAGCTTATTTTGATCTTGTCCTGGGGACTTTTTATAGTCTGCCTGATCGTTAGGAACCCAATAGCAATAACTCAATCATTATTAGTGAATGAATACTAAGTAATAACTATTTATCTAAATATAGGAGTACTTGGAAACTTATTTAAGAATAAAATATAAGATCAATAATGACATGATAGATTATTTTGTCATGTTTAAAAATTATGCAAATTTTGGATTAAAAGCACAAGATAATTATTTTTGGTAAATAAACATGATAAATAAAACATTAACAAGAAACATACCCTTGAAGATTAATCTACAGTCAGTTTCAGCATCCTCTTGGGTTGTGAAGTTTAATAGGTAAATGTTGGGTATAGACAGATGCCATGTGCATGATTGAATAGAGTTGGAATGGAAACAAAGAGGCAGCTAAGCTTAAAAAAAAAAGTTCTTTCAAATAACACAATCAAAGAATGCATATTAATGTTCCTCATAGGTTAATTTCATTCTTTATCTTAGAGCGATGACAGGGTAGAAGTTAACAATGCAACAAATGTGTCTTTATGATCAAAATAACTTAGGAGTCTGATCAAATATTCAAGTAGAGTTTTTTTTGTAAGAATGACTTTAAAAAATAGTAACCTTGTATATAGATGGGTACAGTTCTATCAGAAGGAAAATTCTGGGGGTGATAGCCAGTCTATACCCTGAATGCCTGAACAACTAATGTAGCCTCACTGGAGAGAATGTGTCAAAAGAGTATCCACTTGATTTTCTTTCAATGACTTAATGCGATAATTAAACTGTAAGTTCACAGATATGAATTACCAAGCAAGAGAAATGTACTGAAAACAGTCTTCCAACTCACCATCGATTTATTACTATGCGTATGGGAGAAGGGAGGAATATAAGTATTTACAACCCTGAATCAACAAATTTATAGTTCATGATAAAAACTGGCTCATTTGGTAAGTATTTTTTCAAGCCAACTGCAAATAAATCAACAACTTGAAGCCAAACATTGTGACAATGATCGACAGCATTGGAAATGAAGCTTGAGAATTAGGTGATGAGGTCACGTATATTCTAAGTCACAGGACACTAGCCATTTGTATGTGATTATGGTTAGTAATGATGGGAAAATAGGGAAAAATGTAATTAGCCATCTTTCCATACTGGAAAAAAAAGAGTCTTTGGATGAAATACTTAATAAACGGAGCAGTGAAAAGTATAGGGTGACAGATTTGAGACAGTTTGTGTCCACTGAATAACAAGCAGTCTTGCCATTCAGTAAGAAACAACTTAAAATTGCCAACAACAGTAGTTCTGGAAATGTTCTACCGTACATTTCCCCCCTCTATTCACATCCTCTCTCTGCAGTGAAATAGTTTACAACACAGTTTTTAAATAGTATTGCTGTCGCCTGTTTCATGCATGTATGTAAACCAAGGTTCTAAAAAAAATGTACTACAGAGAAGAGTAGGGAACTTAACACTGCCCCGATTTTTGGTAATAGCTCTCTTTCCTCTAGCACAATTCTCTAAAATTACTTCTTCAGCATTGGAGGGAAAAAAGATTTCAGGGTTTTGTTTGTTTTTTATAGAGGTGATATGAAACACTTTATTTTCATACTCCAATATATTGAAGAGATAAATGTAAATTTTATGTGAGATATTAAAGAACTTGCCTTTCATTAATTCGGTTATTTTTGGCTTCTTATTTTTCTTCCTTCTGAAATCACTGGGTCTCTTATACCATGGTGTAGACATATGTTGCTAAGTGCTTGAAAACATTGACATGGTCCTTACTTAGCCTTTTATGAATGAGCAAAGCCCACAGAAGCGAAGTGACTGGTCTGAGACCTTAGGATTAGCCAACTGCTGAGTTGGAACCCTATTACATGTTTCTGGCTCACATAGTTTATTACTTTCCAATTCCTTCTCTTAACACAGAATCACTGGTAAGGCTAGATGAATTTTCAAACACTACACTAAAATTAAAGAGTGCCAAGAAACAGAGCAAAGAGAAATGTAGGATTAAGTTTAGGTTAGTAAACTGTTGCCCTTAAATCTACCTTAAAAACTACTCAACTCCTCCAATTATACCTCTGTATACCCTTGTACCACTAGATTTAATGTTAGAAATAATAGTAATGTCTGCCTGAGGTAATATGCTGCAAGGCTGACTGATGTTGACTCAAAAACTAAAGAAAATCTTGGGGAAAGGATAGTTTATATTATTTTAATTAAACTTATTTTTGAACTTCGATTAAAGTTGCCTTAATTTCTTTAGTCCCCTAGGCAAAATACCCAATACTTTTTTTCTATCATATTGAAAATTCTAAACATATTTAGTCTTTAAGTCATTGACCAAATTCACCTTTGGGTGTTTTTTTTATCTTTTTACTGTGTGCCCCTCCCTCAACTTCTTTCTAATAAGATAGACAAATTGTTGAATTTCCTTTTTCTAGAAGTAATTGACACAATGTGAAATATTTGATCATTTCTTATCATTGGTCACTCTCCTATTCCTCTACTCTGCTGGAAGGTAGCTTGTACCCAGACTAATGTTTTGAATATCAAAAGAAGTGTTCTTTCTCTTATCTCGGACCCACACACTATACTACAACAGATACAACACAGTTGTGGCATTTTGGACATTTCTTTTTCCACAACTCGGTGCTTTGGATCCCAAGTCTCAGCCCACACCATGAGGTTGAAAAAATGTTTTAATGTCATTGAGTACCTGAGGGCACAGATAAAATTGTCACAAATGTTAGAAGTGCTACAGGTGTGCAAGATCATCCCTATATGGAATCTGAGACTGAGGCCACAAAGATTTTATTCTCCCTTGGGCCACCTGGGTGGCTCAGTCAGTTAAGTGTCTGACTTCAGCTCAGGTCATGATCTCGCAGTTCATGAGTTCGAGCCTCATGTCGGGCTCTGTGCTGTCAGCTCAGAGCCTGGAGCCTGTTTCGGATTCTGTGTCTCCCTCTCTCTCTGCCCCACCCCTGCTTGCACTCTGTCTCTGTCTCTCAAAAATACATAAAAACCTCAAAAAAAAAATTTTATTCTCCCTTTGAATGTATAGTTAGTGCCACACACTAGTCTGAACACATTAGGTAAAAGTGTATCTGAGATGGATGGGTTAAGCTATCCCCAAGGAAGTCAAGTAAGGAGAAAGAACAGCCAGAGAGCTAGGACATGAAAAGAGTGCCAATCGGCCTGAGGTCGAGGGAGGAAAAGGAGAATCGGCCCTCAGCAGTTTGTAAGGTTGTGGCCAGCGGTTCCTAGTTTCTCCTTTTATCTGAAAAGCTCCAGTAACACTCTGTCCTCTGACCATTCACCTCCACCCCCAAGATGCATGGCTGGGCTTATG
Organism: Prionailurus viverrinus; assembly: GCF_022837055.1. NCBI lineage: Eukaryota > Metazoa > Chordata > Mammalia > Carnivora > Felidae > Prionailurus > Prionailurus viverrinus. Next base: position 84,160,395 of record NC_062568.1, read on the forward strand.
ATTTACAAGCTCTGATAACTTCTTAGACTGTATCTCTTTATACTTCATCCTTGGCCGCAGCATCCATTCTTATATGTAGCCCTGACGGGATGATAATATCAGCATATATTTGTTTACCTTCTTTCTATTTTACCCCCCATCTTCTTTACTCTTAGGTGCACTCAAATGGTTTTCCAAAGAGGCTACAAACAGTCCCCTATGTCTCCCAAAAGGAGCCAGATCAGTCATACCTTTGTTTTAACATTAGCCATGATTGTATCCTTTCTTTAAAGCCTTTACTTATTTTGAAATTAGCCATGATTCTATCCTTTCCTCAAAGCCTTTACTTATTTGAAATCACTCATTTTCAATATTAACAATAGACTATATTCTTTGCTTATAATTAATAGTATACAGATATGCCAAAAGCAAATTGAAGTTAGTGTATCTGTCCCATGACCTGGGGCAAATGTGTTGATCAGCATCTCCTTTAGAGAGAGCAGCTGTCCTCAGTCCTAACCCAAGGTGACATTTAGCATTTGTGGACTCCTTTATCGACAGTCTCGGAAGAGTGGACTTAGATTGAATCAGCTTTTCACTGCTGTTTCCATTTAAGATCCACGGTGTTATATTGGCAAACCAAGGTAGCATGAGCTGATGCTGCCACTAAGTGTGGCAACTGGTATTTGAATACCACAGGGGTTCTGCCACTGGATCAGTCAATTCACCACTGATCAGCTTGCAATGCTCTAGAGGAAAATCTATATTTTCCACCATAAACAGCAGTATTTGACATAACAGCAATCATTCAAGTACACTAGTCTTACCTATCGCATAACATTTGACTTTTCAGCAACTTAAAAAAAAGATTGCCTTAGTCTAGAATAATATTAATATTTAGTTAATAAAGAGTTACAAATTACTTGAGAGAAAATTGCTTTCTGGGCCGTTAAGATAGAAAAGGTCCTTTGAGGTTGTACTGGTCAGAGATTAATTTTTGACATTTATAGCCTACCTCTGAGCTTTAAGAAAATAAAAATGGAATCAAATCGGGTCAAGCAAGTACAAATGAGAAGATATTGCTGAGAACTGCATGAGCACCTAAAACACCTAAACCCAAATTAAACAGCAACTCTGAATTGCAACCCCACCTGTGAATCACGCGGGGGAGGAAAATACAGAGGGCTTATTTAGAAAGTCTTGGCAGTAGGAAAGTAGGAAGGAAAAGCTTCAAGATTGCTAATTTATTTTGCTAAGGGGCTCATCAAGACTAGTAGACACAGGAAAGATTTCAGACTGTCTCATAAAGTGGCTTACAATCAATTGCAGACCTAGACGTATTAGTCTAGAATCAAAACATTATTGCTTTTAGTCACTGAACATAACTGAGCACAGCATGCTATATAGAAAGATTGCAGGCGGCCAAAACCACTTGGCTTTGGCAGATTTTTTAGCTTTTGCAAATGACAAAAACATATGCAGAGCAGTAGCCTTCCTTTCAAGCAAGTTCCTGTTAGCTGATCACCTTAAATTGCAACTTAAAACTTTGTTGCTGATAGTTTATTTTCCTCTTGATCCTTCCTGAAACGCTCCTTTATTACTTTAAATGATGGATTTCTCACCAAGCATCATATTCTATACTGGAGTTCTAGCACTAAAACAAGAGGCCTTTCCCTGGAGGGGGGTGGGTGTGGTGGGGGGGAACATACATATTGTCACTTTTGCAAAAGAAATTTTCATTAAAACCTTAGCATCCGTGACTCTCAAAAGTGAAATAAAATGTAAAGCTTGCTAAGGCATAAAAATACCTGTTCTCCAAATAACAGGACTTAAGCACGACAATTTTGCTGCTGAGGCTGTTGAACGTTTTAAGGAGTACTTCTAATCCCCTTTATAGCTCTGTGCTGAATGCAGAAACACTGTTCTCTGGTGAGAGGGTGATCTTAGAAGTGTTAAAAGTGTTGGCTTTTGCAAGGTTATGGAGAACCTTCTGACCTTCTTTTATTATTCTGTGTTCTACCCCAGAGATGTGTGCTTTATCAGCATTGGTTGATGGATCAAGTGTAATTCAAACCCAGATTGCCATCACCGGAAGTGATCTCCTGAGTTCTACTTGAATTCAGTTTCTTGACTTTGACCATCAAACAAATAGTTCCTGGCTAGCTCTGCAGCCCCATACACAAAGTAAACTTTCCACATTGTTGGTAAACTCTTTTAGCAGCCCCTTTCTTTGAAGCAAAAACTAGTTCTTGATTGTAGTACTATCAGGGGTAGGTTGTTTGCTTGTAAAGGAAGAAAGCATGGAAATTGCTAACTTTGTTCATTGTGAGAGGCAAACACGAATATCTCTGAAATAATCTACTTGTTCACTTTGGTCACTACTATGAAGAGTGAATCCAGAAACAAACTTGGGTCATGCTAATCCAATATTCTCTATTGCACTGAAGCTATTAGTGAAGAATTGTTTTTCAAAAAGTGTAAAACAAAAATCATAAAATGCTTTGGCTACCTTGGAATTATTCAAGTTTGTTGAGACTTCTAGCTGCCTCTCTAAGTCAAGATGCTTGTTGTTGTTTGTATCTTTATTTCTCTTTGTTTTACTACCATACAAAACCAAAACAAAACAAAAAAACCTGTGTCTTTCACAAATATAATACATTAGTTAGAGAGGCAATACTGCCAAAATGTTTATGCAGAAATAGTAGTGAGATTTTGAATGTAATTGAATTCTTCATATAAGTACATTCTAGGTCATAAGTTCCTTTTTTTGTTTGTTTTATTATTGTTAAATATAATTTATTGTTAAGTTGGTTTCCATACAACACCCAGTGTTTTTCCCAACAGGTGCCCTCCTCAAAGCCCATCACCCACTTTCCCCTCTCCCCTCACCCCCCATCAACCCTCAGTTTGTTCTCAGTTTTTTAGAGTCTCTTATGTTTTGCCTCCCTCCCTCTCTCACTTTTTTTTCCTCCTTCCCCTCCCCCATGGTCTCTGTTAAGTTTCTCAGGATCCACATGAGTGAAAACATCTGGTATCTGTCTTTCTCTGCCTGACTTATTTCACTTAGCATAATACCCTCCAGTTCCATCCACGTTGCTGCGAGTGGCCGAATTTCATTCTTTCTCATTGCCAAGTAGTATTCCATTGTACGTATAAACCGCATCTTCTTTATCCATTCACCAGTTGATGGACATTTAGGCTCTTTCCATAATTTGGCTATTGAGAGTGCTGCTGTAAACATTGGGGTACAAGTGCCCCTGTGCATCAGCACTCCTGTATCCCTTGGGTAAATTCCTAGCAGTGCTATTGCTGGGTCATAGGGTAGTTCTGTTTAATTTTTTGAGGAACCTCCATGCTGTTTTCCAGAGCGGCTGTACCAGTTTGCATTCCCACCAACCATGCAAGAGGGTTCCCGTTTCTCCACCTCCTCTCCAGCATCTATAGTCTCCTGATATGCTCATTTTAGCCACTCTGACTGGCATGAGGTGGTATCTCAGTGTGGTTTTGGTTTGTATTTCCCTGATGAGGAGTGACATTGAGCATCTTTTCATGTGCCTGTTGGCCATCTGGATGTCTTCTTTAGGAAAGTGTCTATTCGTGTCTTCTGTCCTTTTTTCACTGGATTATTTTTCAGGTGTGGAGTTTGGTGAGTTCTTTATACAGTTTAGGCACTAGCCCTTTATCCGATATGTCATTTGCAAATATATTTTCCCATTCCATCAGTTGCCTTTTAGTTTGTTGATTGTTTCCTTTGCAGTGCAGGAGCTTTTTATCTTCATGAGGTCCCAATAGTTCACTTTTGCTTTTAATTCTCTTGCCTTTGGAGATGTGTCCAGTAAGAAATTGCTGCAGTTGAGTCAAAGAGGTTTTTTCCTGCTTTCTCCTCTAGGGTTTTGATGCTTTCCTTTCTCACATTAGGGTCCTTCATCCATTTTGAGTTTATTTTTGTATATGGTGTAAGAAGTGGTCTAGTTTCATTCTTCATGGATTGGAAGAATAAATATTGTTAAAATGTCAATAGTACCCAAAGCAATCTACACATTCAATGCACCCCAATCAAAATTGCACCAAAATTCTTCTCTAAGTTCAAGCAAACAATCCTAAATTTGTACGGAACCACAAAAGACCCCAAATAGCCAAAATAATATTGAAGAAGAAAACCAAAGCAGGAAGAATCACAATCCCAGACTTTAGCCTTTACTACAAAGCTGTAATCATCAAGACAGTATGGTATTGGCACAAAAACAGACACATAGACCAATGGAATAGAATAGAGGTCCAGAATTGGACCCACAAATGCATGGCTGACTAATCTTTGACAAAGCAGGAGAGAGTATCCAATGGAAAAAAGACAGTCTCTTTAACAAGTGGTGCTGGGAGAATTGGACCGTATCTTTGCTTTTTAGGCAATTCTCTCATCTGAACCCATCACACTACTCTGTGTATTTCTAGCTTTATTTTGATTTAGGAAAGCAAGCCTGCATTTCATCCTCTGCTAATATTCTAGATGGTTTGTGCTCTGTCCTAGTTTGCCTGTCTGAAAGTACTTCTCACTTTGCTCAAACTCTGATCCCTGCTCACAGGGCAGCTTCCTGCCAGCTCATCAGTGGTTTCTCAGTTTCTGCCTACAGAAAGTCATCTGAAGCCAGAAGCTAAAACATGAACATTTATTTGGAAAGAAAAGTATAAATAAATAGGTATATTAAGATCAAAAAGTTACAATAGGAAAATAAGCCATTTTACCTTTAAAAAAAAAAAGTTTATATATTCTGAGGCAAAAGCAGGGGGAGCAGAGAGAGGGAGAGAGAGAATCCCAAGCAGGCTCTGTGCTGTCGACATGGGGCTCAAACCCATGAACTGTAAGATCATGATGTGAGTGAACCACCTAACTGAGTGAACCACCCAGGCGCCCCAACCCATTTTACCTTTCAGTGTGAACTTTTAAAACCTAAATAAATACAACAGAATTAAACTGCCTAGGGAGATAAGCTACTTCTAGATTGATTTTTTTTTTTTTTTTTAAATGCCATTGAAGCAAAGGAAGCAGCACCACTTCTTAAGAGAGCACATTGTATTCTGAGTAGTAGTGGTCATAGCAATAGCATTCCTCAACTTATCTCCTCCAACAAGTGCCTATTAAGAATAATTTTTCATTTTATTTCATTTAGTGCTTCCAAATATAATGGGTGAAACTTAGATGCAAAAACACAAAGTTCACATTCCTAGTGTAATTCACATTGAGTGCTGAGCTACTTTTATTCTACACTTTATCTTGCTTTCTCCTAACTTTATTCACATCTTTGGTGATTCCATAAGTTCACAGTGGTGCTTGCATACCAAAGGAGGAGGAAAAGAAACTGGAGTAACCTTGGAATGACAGTGGCCATAGACAGGCTCCAACACTCCACTGATAAATCTTACTGCTCTGTGTTAAAGACAGCAAATCAGGAAATCCTCATGACTGAATAATGTCTGGACCCAAAATCTCTATAGCTAATGATGCCAAGATGGGAAAAGACATGGCATATGGCTGGGAAGGATAAACTAATTGATAACTTGATTGATCTTCAAACATAAAATAGGACAAAAATACTTATCATTTATAAATATATCACTAAAAATATTTTCACTTACTATTTATATTTATAAGAATATAAATACATTTATTTGAAATCTATTCCTTTTTATTCTGTTTTTATATTGTGAAATCTCACTCTATTCAATTTAAAATTAAATGTTATTTGGGTGGCTTTATTCCAGCAATTTGGCAATTTACTAAGGTAATAAAAGAATTCATTTTAACTAATAACTGCTCACAAAAGGCTTTCTACATTAGAGCTGAGTTTTATTGAATTTGAACCTGGTCTGGCATTAACATTGCTGTTTAACCGATATAGCATTTATTATGCTATATTATACTCATTGTCTGAACATTAGCCCTACCATTTCCTCAGATGGACTTTGGAGAAGTATTTAAAGAAGTGTTCACTTACATAAAATGTATGTTTATTTCACTAATACTTTTTTCATTGAATTAAAACTATATTTAAAAACATACACAAACTTAAGAATGACTTGGCTATTTCACAAACTGGTTTCTAGACCTCAAGAAAATCCACAGTCAATTAAAAGCTGGATTAGAATCAGCCTCTTCTTAGAACTCATCACTTCTGTCATCACTTTGACTCATAGAAAGACTTTAAAAAAATTGATAGTAAAAACATTTAAATTTTTTTTTTCAACGTTTATTTATTTTTGGGACAGAGAGAGACAGAGCATGAACGGGGGAGGGGCAGAGAGAGAGGGGGTCACAGAATCGGAAACAGGCTCCAGGCTCCGAGCCATCAGCCCAGAGCCCGACGCGGGGCTCAAACTCACGGACTGCGAGATCGTGACCTGGCTGAAGTCTGAGCTTAACCGACTGCGCCACCCAGGCGCCCCGATAGTAAAAACATTTAAAAGAGTGTTAATAGTAAGATTTATTGTTACTCCAAATGAAATTAAGATAATACCTGTCTACATGTTCTATAATACCTTGAGGACATGTAATAACAATAGTTAACACCACTTATTATGGACAATCGGCTGTTATGTGATTTACATAAATTATCTAACTTAGTCTTTATTATATCGTAATGATGTAGGTCCCAATATTCCCATTTACAAGTGAGAACAATTGTATATAAAAGAAGGCTAATGGTAGCTTGCTCAAGATAACATAGCCATATTTTTTTGTGTGTGTGTGCTGAAGATAGCATGATTTGTCCTTAGTACAATCATACATTATGTAAATAACAACTCCATTTTGGCATTGTTAAATAACATTTAATTAAATTGAAAAAGGTGTTATTTAGGGTAGTAACCACCTATAGGATTCCCAGGAAACTTAAATTTTCTGTTTATAAATTATCTGAGTTCCAGTTGGCACCATATTGAAAATTAATGTTCCCAGAGACAGTTACTTTTCACATTAATTATAATAAATTAAAAATAAATGCCATCCATATGCATTTGGTTTTTAAGTGAATTTGGCAGTCCTATCTTTTTGTGTGGGTGTGGTAAGCAATTTTATATAGCCTATGATTTCAAAGGAACTAATTAGAGCTCAGTTTTTCCCCACAGTTCTAAAAGTGTGAGTGTGTGTATATGTTAGCTGCATTTAAAATATAAATGCTCTTGAGACAGGTAAAGTTGGCTTAACTTTATATCAAACTATATCTGATAATGGATTGAGTATGTTTTAAATGGAGGAAAGGTAAACTGAATAATAGGTCCCTGGGTATCTGAATGGGAAGATCTGAGGGAGAATTAGAAAACTGTGAGTGGGACTTCAGTTCCTGAGAGAAAGGGACCTGGGAATATCACTAAGAATTTTTGTGGATTTTATATTCTTATCTAAGTTTGACATCTATGATAAGGGGAATTTTGTTTAAAGCTTCTGAGGTATTGCAGGGAATTTGATGGAGAACAGAGATCTCTCAAGGCCAGGGATGAGAGCTTGAGGCAGCTCCTTTCTCTGTCTGGTCTTGCTCTCTTACTCTCATTCTTGCTGTCTCTCTTTGTCTCTACCTGCTCTCTCCTCTGTTTTTCTCTGCTGTTCTGCTTCATCCATGTTACTATGCAGGTTGGCTTTCTCTACTTCTGCACATTTGGTAACCAAAGTAACCCAGCCAGCAGAATTCATCAGTGGCTTAGTCAAGCTACTTAATCTCTCCTGGTTTTAATTCCAATATTCCTTGGAAAGAATGCAATTGATTAGCTAGGGTCAGATGTATAGTACTTTTCAAATTAGCTATGTGTGGCTGGGTTGGCAGAGGTATTGGGTGGTGCCACAGTCCCCCCCACCCCCCCAAGGAGGTTGGGTTGCCGAAGTATCTCAGTATAATTTGCCATTGGTATTGTCCAGATCAAATCACAAGAATACATAAGAGATGGTAAGATTTGGATAATTGACAGGTAATTGTCCTAAAGACCAGGGATGAAAAGTTAGGAATAATTCCTAGATCATCCTGGCAAAGACAGTCAAGTAGATTTAGTAGGTATAAATACGGCATAAACTGTATACTTCCCTGGTTCTCCTGGGACTTAATATAACATAAAATTTAATGACAAAATATAGATAACATATTTTCCCTACCTTTGCTGATAGTTTGAGAGTTTATTGAACATTAGATCAAGTCAGTCTTACCTTTGTGAAGCTCTCAAATTAATGAATTTCCAATTGTCCTGTTTGTAGCCATATTCAAAGATTACTTGTAGATTAATTCTGTATCCTCTGTAATCTGTATGTGTGGATCTCAGCTTGAGCTAGAAACTTTAAATAATTACCAGTAAGCTTTATTCTAGAAAACATAAGTATTTATGATACAGGTCTTGTCACAATGTTCATGACTCTTGCTCTGGTTGTCTCAGAACTGAGTTATTTTAACCCTTATAGCTAGAACAACAGATGATGCAATTGAGTGGAAAAAATGGGTCCTGAAGTATTTCACATTTCCATACTTAGAAACCACCTGGAATTCTATACTTTATTGTGATTATCACAAGATAGCTGCTTTTTGTTTTTTAATCATTGAAGGTATTTTGTAAAGAGAAATAAAGGTGTTTAGAGTTTTCTGAATTGTCTCTTATAGATTCTTTTTTTTTTTTAAGTTTATTTAGTTTGAAAGCGAGAGCATGTGCACATGAGTGTGGGGGAAGGACAGGGAGAAAGAATCCTGAGCAGGTTCCATGCTGTCAGCACGGGGCCCGATGCAGAGCTGGATCCCAGGAACCATGAGATCATGACCTGAGCCAAAAACCAAGAGTCTGACGCTCAACCCAGAGTCACCCAGGTGCCCCCTCTTTGAGAATCTTGTCAATGATCATCATCCATCTACCTGGTTATATTTAACAGATAGTGTAGAGGGAAACTTTGAAAAAATGATTTATTTCAGATGAGTAAAGAATAGAAAAATATCCAATAGGCTAAAGAGGATCGTTATAGTAGTGTAAGAAGACTAGTATTCAGTTTGAATTTTAGAAAATTGCCAAAGCAATGCCAGTATTATTGAAAACACTCAAGTTGCAGAAATTTGCCTGCTAGCCTTTTGATGACTCGTTCTCTTATCCTTTTAGGCCTCTTACCTCAACCCACCGCACACCGTGATGGCAACATGACTGTCCACTTTCTTCTTTCAGGTCTTGTCCCATAAATCCAGCCTCAGAAAAGGATACTCTGATGTATTCAATCATAGCTTACCTATAATTTATAATACTTTCCCCATCCCAGTACATGTCAATCAAAGGCTTTGAAATCCAAAGGCTTTGGAATCAAAGCCTGAAACCAAAAAGGAACTCCAGTCTTATGTTTACCTATCAAATAGATACTTTGAGCAGTTATTAGTCCTTTCTCAGTAGCTCTACAGAATGTATACCTGCCAACTTGTACCAGAACTATAGTTGAGATGAGAACAGAGAACGTTCTCATTTCCCAAAGAACGTACTCCAAAAGGAGTCACTTTTTGAACACTTTTCAAAAGTTACACATTGATAGGATGATGTATTAGCTTGTTAATGCAGCCCTAAAAAATACCACACACTGAGTCGCTTAAATAATAGAACTTTATTTTCTCACAGTTCAGGAGGACACAAGTCTAGGTCAAGGCGTCAACAGGTTTGGTTTCTTTGGGCTGACTTGCCAACAGCCATTCCCCACTGTGTCCTCACATGGTCTTTTCTCTTTGTATGTGCACGCCTCGTGTCTCTGTGTCCAAATGTCCTCTTCTTATCAGTTCACCAGTCAAGTTGGATTAAGGCCCTCTTTGAAGATTTCATTTTAATATAATCATTTCTTTAAAGTTCCTATCCCCAATTACAGTCACATTCTGAAGTATTAGGAGTTAAGAATTTTAAGGGGACACAATTCAGTGCCTAACAAGATGGTCATTAAAACCATGATGAAAAGCAATCAGAAGAAGCAGTGTGGAAAACTGGAAATATCATTTGGAGGATGGTTGATTCTTCAGAAAAGCTGTCCAGAAATTGTGTCATTTATTTTATTATTTTTAAGTAGTTTTTAAAACTGTGTGTAGCTCTTATTGGAGCCATGGGTGAGTTCAACAAATTCTGCTCTGCCCTCAGGAAGAGCCTACTATTCCTGAAGACAGAAGCCAGCTCCTCCTGCTGGTTATTTGACCCCGGTGCAGAGTAGCTGTGAAAAAGGGGTCTTTCTGGCATCCTGATGAGATCTGTGTTGTGTTTTTGCTCCTATGGTATCATCAGTAAAATGAGGCACTAGAAAAAATGGGAGCTAATATATTTTATTTTTTATTTTTTAAGTAATTTATTAAGTACTAATGTAAGTAATCTCTGCCCTCAACATGGGGCTCAAACTCACAACCCCAACATCAAGAGTTGCATGCTCTTCTGTCTGAGCCAGCCAGGCAGGCACCCCCATTTTATATTTTAGAGATGGTTGTTTATTCAGGGAAATATCAGCAGAAACAGGTCAACAAAAATGAATCCCCCCCCCTTTTTTCCCTCCTTTACCTCCCCATTTTATTAACATTGAGGCTGAAAACTGCTTAAACTAACATGCCAGTTACATCACACTTTTCTTCAGTATTTCAAAAACGTTAGTTGATGCAACACAAAGATTTTTATAAATGAGGGGGAAAAAAAAGACTCCAGCAAATGTTGGAAGGTCTTCGTTTTCTAGTATAAAAATATTTTTGTGTAAAATTTGGCACCTAGAACAATACATAACACTGTTAGATTTCCGTAAATACCTGTTGAGTAAATCAGCCAAGCTCTCTCTCACACTTCCAGGGGATTTTACATCTCCCTCTACCATAGCATCCATTTCATTGCATAACTGTTACATGGTCCCCATGTTTGTCAACATAGCTACACCGCAGCTTGGTTCATTTCTATATCCACAGTACCTAACAGACACTGAGTAAATATTTTTTCACTAAAGGACATTAACAACATATTTTCAACAGCAGTGCTGACACAACTAGCTTTCCATGCATGGCTGTGTGCATACAGTAATTACAGGAGTGCCTCCAGGAACTTGACAAAACTTCTAACATCCCAAATCCTTTAAACAGGACATTTCTAGTATTAGAGATGGGTTTCAAGGACCAAACATTCCCAGGAATGAAAATACTGTACTATAAATCACAATAGGGTATAGATGATTGGTATCAAATCCTTTCTAGGAATGGATTTTGATGGCTCACTTGTGGGGATGTTGAGAATGAATGGTAAGACCTTTTGTGTCTAGTCACTGACTGTTCAGAATGAGGAGCAGAAAGGCGTGATCCTTGGTCTTGGTCTTTGCCTTTCTCACTGTCCCTGTAGCATTTAGCAGAGATAATGTCTAGCGATGATATATATGAGACAGTGACAAATAAGCAAAACTGCCACCATTCCAGAAGTGTATATGTATATCTGTCTTTATTAATGCAAATGCGTTTTAAAAATGTTAATGTTTCTTTATTTCTTGTGTGAGAGAGAGAGAGAGTGCATGTGCGAACCCGGGAGGGGCAGAGAGAGAGGAAGACACAGAATCCAAAGCAGGGTCCAGGCTCTGGGCTGTCAGCAAGGGCTCTATGTGGGGCTGGAACCCATGAACCATGAGATCATGACCTGAGCAAAAGTTGGATGCTTAACCATAGGAGCCACTCAGGTGACCCTAATGCAAATACATTTAAATTGCACTGATTTTACCAATGCTGATATGTATTCAAAGACCTGTAATTTATGACTTATCCATATTTGTTTGGTCCCTATATTTCTTTCATTGCTTACATTTGATAATCTATTTTCTGTTGATAATGGAATTAGGATAGGAAAAGTAGAGATAATGGAAATTAAATCTCTACAGTATATGATTTAACCACTTAAAACTCTGGTAATAAAGGATATATATTGACTAATTAAAAAAATAAAAATTATTTATAGAATAGAATCCAGTATTCTAAGCATTGAAGCAGTGTTTGGAGTTAAATGTTAGTATAATTGATATAATGGATTTAGAGGTGATTAAAAACATTTTCCCTAATTTTTGAGGTTATGCAAATTTTACATAATGCATGCTTTTCTTAGCCTAATAGCATATTAGGAAGCAATGTCAAAAAATTGAAAATCATAACGGTTAAGATTTCATTGCTTTCTGTATTTAAATACTTTTCTTAACAACTCCAGGGATCAGCTAGGATGTTTTTCAGTTTAAGAAGTTGAGGCACAAAAAGAATGAAATCTCGCCATTTGCAATTACGTGGCTGGACCTAGAATGTATTATGGTAAGTGAAATAATCAGAGAAAGACAAATGCCAAGTGATTTCACTCATGTGGAATTTAAGAAACAAAACAGATGAACATATGGGAAGGAGGGGGGAAGAGGAGAGGGAAACAAGCCACAAAAGACTCAATGTTGGAGAACAAATAGTGTTGATGGAGGGAGGTGGGTGGGAGATGGGCTAGATGGGTGGATGGATATTAAGGAGGGCACTTGTGATATGACCACTGGATGTTTCATGTAAGTGATGAATCACTGAATTCTCCTGAAACCAATATTGCTTTGCATATTAACTAACTACAATTTAAATCTTAAAATTTCATAAAAATAAAAACAGAAGTTTTCTTGAAATTAAAAAAAAAAATGAGGCACAAGGAATGTCATCTGCCCTTCTTGAAGGATGTGATGGTGGGGAAGACAACCCAGTCAAAAGGTACACATGGCCAAAGTCATTAAGACTTGAAATTGTCCTAATTTATTGCTCAGTGTTGGGGTCAAATAAGTATTCCATTGGAAATGGAAAGTAGTATGTAGTTGAAAAGATTGTGTTGTAGTTTGGTAGCATGAAAGATTATCAGAGTTATTTTAAAGATTTTGGACTTTATTCACTCAAGCACACTAAAATTTCAGTATGAATATCTCCTGCTATGTACATTGCCATGTTCTATTTATTTTTTAAAAAATTGTTACTGAAGGATAGTTGACATTAGTTTCCAGTGTACAACATAGTGATTTGACAATTCTATACTCAGTGCTCACCACAATAAGTATAGTTACCATCTATCACCATACAACATTTTTACAGTATTATTGACTGTACTCTTCTCCATACTGTACTTTGCATCTCTAGGACTTACTTATTTTACAACTGGAATTTTGTACCTCTTAATCATATTCACCTATTTTGCCCATCCCTTACCCCTCTTTTCTCTGGGAACCACAAGTTCTTTATATTTATGAGTCTTTTTTTGTTTTTTTGTTCCTTTGTTTTTCAGATTCCACATGTAAGGGAAATCATATGGTATTGGTCTTCCTCTGTCTGACTTACCTGGCATAATACCCTCTAGGCCATCCATGTTGTCCGTTACTACTAAATTAAAGAAAAAATGAGGCTGACAGTGTAGGTCGGGGACAGGTGGTAATATGCCTTGAATGCCAGTTATCAGTTATATTATTTAGGTATCCATTAAACGTTTTAAGAACAGACCTGTCATGATTAGCTCAACAGAATCATGGTAAATATGGAGGAAGTTTAAAAGCATGGAATCTGTTTGGAGTCCAACAGACTTCCTTTCAGTTCCTGCTTCATCACTTATTAGATGTGTAGCCTTGGAAGAGACACTGGAGTTCTTCAAAGTTTTGTATCTCATCTGTGAAATATAATATTTGAGTTAATGAAGAGTGCCTAGCACCCAGTAACCCACTAACTAAATGGCAGTTATAAAGTTATCCTTCCTGAAGCAATAACTGTGGGAATAGAGGAAATTGGTGGAAGGACTTACAGAAGTAGCATTACCACAGTGTTAGTAAAATGAATTTGAGTAGGAAAAACAATCCATTAAACACTGCCCAAATGTAGAGTATCTTCCAGTTTTGTCCAAGTCTCAGAAGGTTCTTGAGACATAGGACATTTAGTGCTGAAACTGGGAAAGTCTCAGAATAGGAAGGGGATAATCATCTGAAATAAGGGGCTTTCCTCATATCAACTCCGTAGGGAAATCTGATTATCCATAGTAAATAGCAGACATCAGTTTTCAAGCTCAGGTTCTCCTGATTATGGCAAGGAAGTTAAAGTGTTAAATACAGTGATTCCAGCGTCAAACTACTTGGTTTAAATACTGGCACAACTGTCTATAAATACGGCTTTCAGAATGCTACTTAACAGCTATGCCCCAGTTGTCCCTGTAAAATGAGGTTATGTAAGGCATTTTCTTGTAAGTTGTTGTAAGAATTAAATGAGATAGTATATATATAAGCACTTTAGATTGCTACTTGGCACATGGTAAACGACCAATAGAACAGGTGTTATGGTTAAGCATTATATTATGCTTTTACATAATCAGTACTCTACACGATACATCTGTAAAATGAGAGTAAAAGGGGCTCTATTTTATGTCCTTTGAGTTTGACTTATCAAATGGATATTAAATGATAGTGTCCAATAGGCAATTGAAAATATGAATTTGGAGGTCATATGAGCAGCCTAAAATAGAGATCTAACCCATTATACTAGATAATGGTTAATGACATGATAAGCTATGGGTGGATCCTTGAAGAGAGAGTCACGTAGTGAGAAGAGCCAACTGCCAGGACAATAATGATGGGAAGAAAATATCAATTGGATGCTTTCAGGATCTAATCTGGAAGGACTACTAAGCTTATTTTTAACAAGGGAGATAAAATGCAAGCTCAATATGCATTATTCATGTTACATAATGCCTAGGGGATGAAGAGGTGGTCTGCAACTGGGTAGCAGTGAGGAGCAAGAAGCAGTTGAACTTATATGGTTCTCTAAGGGCCTTACGAAAAGTTTAAAGCTTAAATTTCAAATTCAAGTACCTGGAGGGTTTTGTATGTTACACTGAATAAAATGGATTAGATAATAAAAGTACACATACTTCTTGGATAATTCAGAAGGCACTTCAAAACATGGTATTGTGTTTCCGGTTGATTTTTTTTTTTTTTTTTTTTTTTTTTTAACCACTGTTACATGCCCAGTTTAGAAGTTCTGGTTAATAAAGCATTTTAATTGATACCATTTTGAATAAAAGAAAAGTTAGTAAATGAAACAGAACAGAAATGTGATGGAATAAAATCTCAACATGTCATGGTACTACATGGACTTTCAAAAATATTCCTGATCTAAGCATTAATGCAAATAAGTTACTCACCAAGAACATCATGTTATCATAGGAGTTCATCATTTTTTATTTTCTCTCATCAAAAATGGACTATTTAACTTGGTTTCCTTTTAATTGAACTTGAGTGTCTGCCATTAAACTATGTGTGAAATCTCTCATCAGAATCACTAGGGAACCAGAAGGAATTGGTAAAATACGGAGGAGGAAATATGAAGCAGTAGAATGGGTGTGGTAACTTCAAATATCCTTTGTAATGAGAAATTTTCTTACATCAGAGTACATCAGGATAGCTTAGGAAGAATAGTTTGAGGAAATTGAGTTGCTCTCCCCAAACCAACATAACCAGCTCTTTTACAAATGAACATGGTGTTAGGTCAGTAGAACCCCATTTCCCACATTGTACTTTGTTATATGTGCATTCCCAGCAACACTATTGTGGGAAGTGCCAAAGGAATGGAATGATTTCAGTGTATTTTTCTGGCTGCAGAATTCATTTCAAGAGACCCAAGACAGGGATAAGTGTGTGGGAGTTGAATGAAAGGACTTCAAAATTAAAAATGATAACTCTCTCAAACTCAGGGAGCCAGCAAAGCAAAGTGCCTTGGCATATATCCATAATGGTGTTCTCTCTGTATTGGGAGCAATGCAAACCATTGAGTCGAATGATGTTCCTGTGAAAGTTTTAATTTCATAAGAAAGAGAATTACCCATAATCAGTGTGTTATTAATTCATAAAAACAGACTAACAGAAACCATAGATTAACCATTGCTTTGTAATTTAACACCCTGGAGAAAGAAAGCCAGGTAATTATGCTTTATCACTGAACAGTAAACACAGAATTGTCTTTTGTAGATGTCTTTGCAACAACATGCAAAATCTTTAGTCAAGAGGTGCCTTATAATACCTTGTATATACTCCAATATGATATTCTGCCCTTAGGTTGGAAATGATAGCTGCTTATTTGTACTCCTCTAACTTTCAAAAGCCTGAGTGCAAAGACTTTTACTGAGAATCCTAAGTAATTGTACTTACTCGAGTATATATAAGAAGCATTCAGGACTGCTTAGCATAGATGTTGAAAATGTTCTGTTTATCCTATTATGTATAATCAGATTAACCTTTCCTTTTGTGCTATAATTATTGCACAAAATGGCAAGGTTCATTTGGTGAGACAGGGTTTCCTTTTAATGAGCTCACTTAGGTAAATCTCATGATTAAAGGAGAAATAAGAGAAATGGGAGCAACTTTTTGTCTGCCCAAGTTGTGCTAATTTGAATCTGCTAAAATTAGAGAGGGGCTTAAGTGGTTTGCTTTGAACCTTAGATCACTCTCTTCATAGTTCTACACTAACACTGAAGTTTTGGCTGTAATACTTTGACATGTAATTTTCAACATTAATTTCTAAACTGGACATGTTGCTTGACTTTTTTTCCTCAGTAATCCATCTTACAAACAATTTCCTGGAAATATCTGTTTAAAATATTCCTGAGCATGTAACACTTCTCAAAAAACCTTTGATGGCTCCTTCCTAACCCGTGGATTATAAACATCTCACCTGGCAATTAGACCAGGACATGCAACTTCAAACTTTTCCAGAGGTTACCAATTGGCAGCCGGAGCCAGCAGTCTCTGGCAAGCATACTTTGTTTCATCTACACAGTGTTTTTTAAAATGTTAAAAATAGTTGCTCCTACTTAAAAATTAGAAGGTATCTCATTTTTTTTTTTAACACATTCTAGTAACATTGTTCTTCATCTCCATGAAACAATAGTTATAACTGGGGGGTTGCTGTTTCTGGTACTCAGAGGAGAAGACCATCTAGTTTGCCATAACCTCATATTCATGCCTTATACCTGGTCCATTTGACTCACTCATTTCACCTGCTATAAGCATTGGAGTTCGCAAACCCTGAGTTTTACTGTTCTCCTATAAGAACCTTCATAAGCCACGTTGATCTTACCTGACGTCCCTATCTCCATGCCATTTTATCCAGTGTTGTTCACTTAATGCCTTCATTAATACATACCACCATTTTAACATCCCTTCCAAGGTCTTCTGTTCAAGAATATTCCCCAGTTCTTTCTATCCTTGGATATTGTGCTTGCCTTCACCTTACACATTGTCTTTGGTCTGTGGAACTAATTCAGCATTGGGTCTTGAAATCAGCATAATTCCCAATGTTTTGTATGTGATTTACTTCCCCAAATACACTATAAGCTACTTAATGATTGGAACAATTTATCTTTTTATAAATTCAGGTGAGGCACCAAATTATGTAAGTAACAGGAATTCAATAAATGTTGAAAATTGAATTATGCCAGATACTGTTGTGGGTACTAGAAATCTAAGAAGAAAATATTGCCCTTTCCAATGTTATGGTCTAGCATGGAAAGACTATCTAACAGGCTGAAAATTACAGGGTGATATGATATGAAAGAAGATGTAAATTATTTTTTAAAATATTAATGTCATCTATTAAATAGCTTCCAGGCCCTGCTCTAAGTACTTTCCTTGAATTAATGCCTGTAATCCTCACAATTCTATGAGGCATATTCTTGGGGAAACTGAGGTTTAGGTACTTTCACAAGAATGTCTAGGTTACAAATGATGGGGTCAAGATGTGAATCCAGACTCTTTGAGTGAAGTGGTATAAGAATGGAGTGCATGATTTGTATTGTGAATACAAGGTGACTTCCTAGAAGGGCTGGCACATGGCTTTTCTCTTGTAATGGAATCCATCACATAGAGAAGGGCATAGTGTGTACAATACAATTAAATGCATACTAGGTGAAAAGTACATGATGTGTTCAGGGCTTAGTGAGTAGCTGTGATTAGAACAAAAGATGTGGCAGAATTGAGAGATGTAAAAGAATTTAAACCTGTTCCTCTGCACAGTGGAGAAATTGGCAGTTTTTATAGGTATGATGTGGTCAGATTAACTTCTTCTAAGGTCTGGCTGATATATTGGAGCTGGACCAACCATAAAGATGCAGCAGTCCAAGTCAGACTTGGGGAAGATTTGATCCAGGCAGTAAACTCAGATGTCAATCAGAGAACAAAGGAAAGAGATATAGAAAACTTGAGAAAAGGATATGATACAGCATAAAAATTTCAATCTTAGTTGCTGATGTCATTACTAGAAAGTCAGGAGAAGAAGATTTGAAGCAATAGGAGATAGGGAGTAGACTTTGTAAATGCATCTCAGGCACCTTATCTGTTTTTTTTTTTTCTTTTATGCTCATTAGCTCAAATTGAACTGATAACTCGATGAGGAAATTCTAGTTCTTTTGCCATCAAGCACAAGTTCTTCTTAAAAGCTGTCAGCCCCTCTCGATCAATTATTTTTATTTTCTTTGCACTATTCTCTAAGTACCCAGGTGCACATGTTGGTAACTTCAGAATATGTTTTAATAGTCTTCTATATTACACAACTGATAACGTTTATTTTATTTACTCCCCTCCATTATGAAGTCTGTTGCCAGTATTTCAAGAGAGACTTTTACCAGCTTTCTGGTTGTAGAACCCCAGGAAGAGGAGGCTGACCTTCCTTGTTATCAGATATGTATCTTAAGATGTGCATGGAAGTCAAATATCTAAAGGTTTAGAAATAGACTTATGTAAGGGGATTTGGCATACAAAACGTTATTTCAAGTTATAGTATAATTTTCCCATATGTACATAATATCCCAGATTAAAGTAAAAATTAGAATAAATTTCTAAAGAATTTTTAGCTCAATATATTAGGCCATTTGAGGTTGCAATTTTAGGAAAACTAAATCTTAACACCAAAGGTAATGCTTCCTTTTGTGTTTTGCTTTATTCATTCAATGAATGTTTGCTGAGCACATGCTCTGTGATAGGAGCTGCTCTAGGCACTGGGAATATGGATATAAATAAAATGAACAAGGTATCTCTTCTTATGAGTTTATTCTGCTAGTGAAGACAGGCAACAAAGACCAGCCTTTGCAAGGGGCTTGAGTAGAATGTTGCAGTCATGTTGAAGGTGATGGTATCTTAATGTTATATTTTAGTATCAATAGAAATTTAATAACTGTGCTATTTTTTAAAAGTTTTCCCTAGTATGCTATATTCTTACCAAAAATTAAATGAGGGGGCACCTGGGTGGTTCAATCGTTTAAGTGTCTCACTTTTGGTTGCGGCTCAGGTCATGATCTCACAGTTCATGAATTTGAGCCCCACATCGGGCTCTGCACTGACAGTGCAGAATTTGCTTGGGATTCTCTCTCTCCCTCTATGTCTTCCCCTCCCCTGCTTGTTCTGTCTCTCTTTAAACTTAAAAATTAAAAAAAAAAATAAAATTGACAGGAGTACTTTAGATTGCAGGAAAGTTATGGTTAAAGCAATAACTTCAAGGATCTCTTTAGCTTTTCACACAGTAAACCACACATTTAGACACAAGCTTCAATGGTATAGTTCTACAATACAATGATTATTCTTTGGTTTACTCTTCTCCTAACAGCTTTCCTAACATACAATAAATTAGCAAGTGTCAAAACAATGGGCACTAGAAAGAGAATATTCTTCATTTGATCCATGTAATAATGCCATCTTTGCTTCCGTTTTACCATCTCTAGTATCAAGTTTCATTTTTTCTATTTGTAACATTTTTAGAATGCAACGAAGTTCAAAATACAACAAAATCCGTATTCTTGCAAAAAAAAAAAAAACCACCACGAGAGATGCCATTTACGTTTCTGCCATTACTGGGGTGCGTGTGTGGCTTAGGTAAGCATCTGACTTCAACTCAGGTCATAATCTCATGGTTCATGAGTTCGAGCCCTGCGTTGGGCTCTGTGCTGACAGCTCAGAGACTATAGCCTGCTTCAGATTCTGTGTCTCCTCTCTCCGTGCCTCCTCCATGCATGCTCTGTCTCTCTCAAAATAAAAAACCTAAATAAATTTTTAAAAAATCTGACATTTCTGAGTATGTGTCAAGTACTATGCAACAGAAATATATATAACCTCTCTAAAGCAGAAAACTTTTCACTGGTAAGCCATGCCACCATGTAAAAGCATATCTCAGCACGGGAGAGGTGATCTAGGGTGGTAGCAGATTACAGGTTAAATATTTTTTGAAAAATCAAGAATGGTTTGTCTTGGGGTTAGAAACAAAACAAACTAAAAATAAACAAGAGCATTAAATTAACCAGCTCAAAATTATAATCCTGACTCTGTACCTTTTTAGTGATCAACCTTTAGGCTTATTAATAATACTATAAATGATGTGAATATTAAAATAAAACTTCTAGTAAAGAAACTATAGCAAAATGAACGCTGATCGGTTTCCCTTACCTTTTGCCTGTGTTTTGCTCCCCACCCCCAACACCATACATATTGAAATCAGCACAGGGCAACTTAAAATACTGCTGGGGACCTACACAGACCAGTCTCCAGGGATAGAGCCAGAGTATCCGTCTGCTTTTATAACTCTCCAGGTTATTCTTAGGTTCATCAGGGCTTGGGAAGTACTGCTCTTTCTCTCTTTCCTATGAATAGGGTTTAGGGTATGTAAAAAGAAAGAGAAACTTACCTCAATTCCTATGGGTTTGCCTAGGACTTTGACGAAAGAGAGGAGAAAAGGAGCGAGTACATTGTCTCAACTTCTAACTCTATATGTAGCATATCCTCTCATTTCTCAAGGTGTGGATTTGGAACACACACATCAAAATAATTCTTAAGTTTTAGTGAAAAGTGCAAAGGATTGAGCCCAGCCCCAGATTGCCAGAATCAGAATTTCAGTAAGAGTGGTGGTTTGAGATTCATGGCTCCAAGTTAATGCCCTGAGCCTTTTTTGAATAATTTTTTTCCCCTCAAATTTTCCTAAAATTTGGAAGATCTGCTGTGTGGGCACAAACATATTTCATTTACTACTGAATAATTTCTAATTAGAATATGATCTAGCTCAGTGAAGTAATCACAGAAATTTAAATAAGGTATTCTGTAGAGTATTGAAAGCCTCTAGCTATTACTTAAAGCTCAGAGGTAAGTGTATTTCATAACCCAGTTACCATCTGATTGGCCTAACTGGTTAAATATGTCATAAGCAAACTCTGACGGACTATTTTGTTAGAACAAAATCTGTTAGATTCAAACACATTTTATTTCCCTCCCTTGCTCCCTTCCTTCTTTCCTTTTTATAGTACTCTTAACAGATTTTATACCTGGGTCTCACTTTGACAGCCAGTGAGCCCTTTTGGTTTCTACTTTGTCAGCATTTTTTTTCAGGTAGGTCTTCCCTGATCTTTGGATTTACAAAGCTAACTTGATGTAGGTTTTTGAGCACCCTATACCATACTCATCATTCCTTATTGTTAACCTTTGTTTAATTGTCTGAACTCCCTACCAAGCGGGAAGATGTGTGAGTGCACATTCTCATTTGCCTTGCTCACCACAGTTTTCCCAGCTCTATGGGGGTTCCAAACCCCATGGAGGCACTCTTTGAATAAAAATTACTGTCAACCCCTACCAAAAATTTGAATGTGTTAAAAAATGTAGGCACAAAGTAAAAATGTTTTCATGAGGCTGCTGGTCTTTGAGCATTTCTGCAGAGAAGCCCCTATTCCTCTAAGAGAGAAATTACTGTCATTCTATGTAATAGTGTGCTATCTCTTCACCACATTCTGGGCCATTGTGGTTTTTGCCACTTAATCTTCTACTGGTTTTGAATGCCATTTGTAGCCAGTTTTATGTTAATTGTGCCAATTCTTTCTTGTAGAAGAATACCTGTAGTTCTGTAGTCTTATTGATTCTGGATTTTTTTTCCAAGCATGGTTGATGTTCAGGTGGCCACAACAAATTGACACAGTCTGAGTTGTGTATTCGTGCAACATTACCAATAAGGCCTAAGGCATCTAGGAAGTAACTAGCTATATAAGCCCTGTGTTACATTACCAGTTTTGCTATAATCTTTTATGAGAAGCATTTTAATTTGTTTTCACATTTCCATTTCCATCAGTACTTTACAATACTACTTTGGGTAACTTAATATTTTTTGAATAAATCATAATCCCTATGTACATGTCAAATGAAATATGAAAGTAACAACTGCCACTTTTACCATCTCTTCCCAGAACATTAAAAGAGAGAGCAAATGAGAACAGAGCTAACAGCAACCCCATACCTCTGAGAAAGAAATGCTTGACTGATTCGGTGGCCTACTGTGTTTTATGAACATTAGTTTACAAACCATTAGTCAATAGTCCAACTAGCACACCTTCATTTTTTTTTCCACACCTTCATTTTTAAGCCTAAATGTGAGGCATGACAAATTTATGCCGATTAGTGTTTATTTGTGGTTTACTAAAATAAAGTAGAAATGAAATGGCCAAGTTATTATTAACTATAAATGTTTAATCTTGAAAGAATGCCATGTTAAATTTTAATATAACAAAGTAAAACTGTTAGGTGTAATGTTTAAACATGCCTGATTATCAAGAAAGAGAAAAAAAATGTTTATTTATAAAATGACTGCTTATGAAATTGAGAAAACTTGACTCAGGCAAGAATGTTACATTACTCAATTTTAATTTTTTCTAAGTATAGTTTTTCAACACACATATGAAATTATCATAAAATTACTTATTAATGATTTTTGTTTGAATGTTTCCTTTAATTTCTATTGCCTGTCACCATGAGGTAAACAATTTCTATTTTTTGAAGATCTTGTTCAAATATGACAACAATTACTCATATCCCTCTCAGTTGTTTTGACTAAGCCAAGTTATACATGTTTAGTTTCTTAATCTTCCCTCATAATTTAATCTCTCCCAGCTGTTTAATTATTGTAGTGGGACCTCCAATTTTTCTGCTAAGAAGTGGTGGTGGTAGGTGGAATTAATGTATTATATCTTAATTGTCTTCTAAAGTTGCAGAATGGGAGGTTGAAGTGTGACTGTGTACAGCACGCGCGTGTTCTCTCTCTCTCTCTCTCTCTCTCTCTATATATATATATATATATATGGAGTTTCTAGTGTTCAGAGTTCTGAGTTTTCAGTTGCCTGCTCCCATCCATTAATAATTTAAAGTGCCCAGAATGCTGAACCAGAATTAATAATGTAGAGTTAAAAATCATAATTAAAAGACAATGCAAAATTAAACTTAAAGCAAGAACACAAGGTATGCTTTATTTATGGTTGCAGAATTATTTTTATAAAATAATTGCAATAATTAAAAGTAATATCAATTTCTGTTTTATATCATCATGATTTGCTGATTTCATGTAATTCTTATGATTATTATACATTCATATTTATATTTTAAACATCAGAATGCTCTGTATTTGATTCTGAGTTTAACAATATTATACTCATGTTCCAAACCTACTTTTTGGTAGCAATTTGTCTTTTTTTTTTTCAGGGTTATACAGAGTCTTAATTTTAATAGAGGAAAAATAAATTAATAAAGTATCTAGATCATGTATGCAAATAGAGCTTGAGTTGTGTTCTTGGATTTAAAATATGCATATATATCTCAAAGGGCATTTGTGAATTATAGTTTTATAAAGAACAAGACTTAGATATAAGGAAGATTTATTTATCAAAAGATGGAAATATGTAGTTCAAGGAGAACTAACCACTCTATCTTATATCAATCTATAAAAACAAAAATTCTGTTTATAAACTGGGAGTTACTTTATTTATAGTACAAAATAAATGAAAGAATATACAAAACACATCTTGTTTTCCCCCTAGAATTTGGCAGTAATTTGGCTCAACAATTTTTGCAATGTTTTCAACAGACCTTGGTCCTGGGCCTTTGTATAGGACATTTAGGACCTCAATATGTATTTTTTTTTTTTAACACTACAGTGGCATTACTGTTATCAAGCAGATATATGTACCTATCTAGTGAGAACAATCCCAAGAGGTGGTCCTTGTTTGAGGCAGGTTATTCATAACATCTGGAGGAAGTTAGACCTAATTCAAACCACTGTTCCAAGAGCATGATAATGTCAAATTAAAACATCTAAGATTTACCTTCTCAACTTCAAACTGGAGATGATAATGCTTACTTTATAAACTTGTGAAGATTAAGTAAGTTTGTACAAGAAATTTATTATAGTGTCTGAGACTATATCATCATCATCATCATCCCCATCCCAAGACAGTGTTGCAGCAATCTTTCAAGGCAGACCCAGTGTATTTTCTACTGAGCAATTTCCAAAGGGTAGAAGAAAGCTGGTCTTTTTCATGTCTTGTTAGAAGTACAATGGATTCATCCCAGAAGGCATCAGAAAAATGACAAATTGCTTTTTATTCATTATACATCTTTCCAAATGACAAGAACAGTTCTTAACCTGAGTTAGGTTAAATGGTAAATCATATAGTTTTAGAGAATTATACTCAGTAGGGATAGTATAGCATAATCATGTTGAGGAAAAATAAACTAGACACAAAAGAGAGATAATTTGTATGGTGCAAACCAAGCTATAAAGAGTTCATAGTTCATTGTTGACAGTCCTTCCCACATGTGCCAATACTGGCATAAAAAAATCAAACATTGTTAAAAGTGTTATAAAATGGATAATCCATTTTTGTTCAATTTTGTTAAAAGACTCTTTAAAAATATCAAAAGAATATCAAATGATGAGTATGCAGAACAAGGTGTATGAAAAATTGGCAAGAAAAATAAAAGGCAGAGATGTGATATAATCATCTACAGAAATATGTAGGCCTAGAAAAGAAGAAACAAGATGCTTTTCTCATCGTCATATAATATCTCCTTTCCTGTTCGAATTTTATGAGAATTGTATCTTTATGATTGTGGTTTCTAAAGAGCACCTCTTGTTCCCTAAGGATGTCTAGGAGAGAAGATTATGCTATTTTTCTTTGTTTTTCAGGAACAATTCAGTGGTAATGAGCCCATATTCTTCAGTCTGTAATTTTAGAAATTTCCTAATCCTGTAGACCCAGGACAAGCACGAGGTCAAATGGAATGATTTAAAATCCTGAATCTATCACTAGGCATGTCATTTAATTTCCCAGATCTATAAAATGTGGATGAGAGTAGGATTTTGGGGATGAGTAAATGATTTATACGTTAAGCTCTTAGAACAGAACCTGGTGCTTTTAAGCACTTTGACAGGTTTCCTAAACTATGGCTGGGGCAGTAGGGCCAGTCTGGTGCACATGGTTTCTGTTTTGGCCAGGTCTTGTTCAGTGTTCTCCCTCCTTTCCTTCTAATTATCTGCATTCTGTTTTCTTCCACGGCCCAGTCTTTTCTACTCTGAGAGGCAGGTAAGGAAGCGGAACATTTGCAAGAACCATGGAAGTTACAGAACACCATATGCCGGAATGATGAATAGGAATTAGGCAAGTGAAGAGAGAATAGGAGCAAGGAATTACAAGGAGAGAGAGTAGTTTATGCAGAGCATCTGTGTTGAACAAGAGCATGGGGAATTCACAGGTTAGTGCTCTTTAACTTTAGAGTGAAGGGTAAGGACGAGAGATGAAGAGGAGCACAGATCATAGAAAAGAACCGTGCAAGTCATTGGTACAGATATACTCCTTTTTTCCTGAAAGATTTGCAGTCATTGACTGAATGTAGGTGGGGGAGAGAGTTTATCAAATGTCTGTTTTAGAAAAATTACTCTGTTGCTTTGTAGAAAAATCAATGGAGATGGCATTTTCATTAAGCAAGGAAAAATGAGTTGAATCAAGGATCTGATGGGGAGGTAGATAATTTGGATAAAATGCTGGTTGATGGCATATCTAAAAGGAAGGGATGAGGAGTCTGAGATAATGACTGTATTTTCAGATGAGAGAATGAGTTAATGTTCATAATGTTTGCTGAGATACCAACTCTAGGACACAGCAGTCTTATACAGAAGATCATGATTTCTATGTAGAAATGCTAAACTCAGGTTGTCTATATGATATTCACATGGAGAGGTTCAGGAGTAGAAAGGATAAAAGAGTGTGGAGTACAGAAGACATTCATGTTAAGAATGGAGTTTGGGGAGGAAATAGAAGCCATGTGAGTAGAGAAGTTGGTACAGGTTGCCTGAAAACTAATTTGGAAACAACCAAAGACATACATCCAAGCATTCCAGTGCAGAGAATGATGAGTTTCAAATGCTGTAAGAAATCCAGTAATTCAATGGGGTGCCTGTGTGTTTCAGTTAGTTAAACATCTGACTCTTGATTTCAGCTGAGGTCCTAATCTCATTGTTTGTGAGCTCAAGCCCTGCATCAAGCTCTGTCCGTGCTGACAACATGGACCCTGCTTGGGATCTCTCTTTCTCTCTGTGCCTCCCCTGCTCATGTGCGCGCGCTCTCTCTCGCTCGCGCTCTCCCTCTCTCCCTCCCTCTCTCTCTCTCTCTCTCTCTCTCTCTCGTTCTCTCGCACTCTTTCAAGAATAAATAAAACTTAAATTAAAAAATATACAGTAATTTGAATACCTAAGTGTGTTCTGGTGTATATAGAGTTAGTGTAGGAATTGATGCCTGCATATGCATTTACTTTGGAAAAGTATAAATCCTCAGGATTAGTGTCCTGCCTTATTCTACGGTAGGCCTCAAAGTATCCAGCAAAATGCTTTGTGACATATACATGTGTGTGTTGGCTGATTGTTTGGTTGATTTTCTTTTTCTTCTAACTTGAGCAGGAAAGGGGTTCTGTTTCCATCTGGTCACTGGAACAGTTCAGCTGACAACCATTGAGGCACAGAGCCATAAATTCTAGCCCTAAATCAGAGGGAAATTAGAGAATATCTCAAGTTTCCTTATGTTCCTATACTGAAATTCACTGTAGAGGTATACATTTTCCCCAAATAGATGAGTAATTCCTAGCTATCCAATAATTATTCAGTTGCCATCTCCTATGTGTATAAATGAACCAGGTTAATTAATGCCTGCTAGTCTATCAGGTGAAACCAATGGCAACAAAGTCCTTTCAGCAGTTACTTACTGTCTTCCCTGAACCATGAGTTTTCCCATGTTTTATTTCAGAAATCAGTTTGTTATTTAATATTTCATTCCCAGAAATGCCATAATTTCATTTCTTGTTGTTGGCTTTCCTTTGAGGAACTTAAATTATCTTTACTCTTAGAATGTATCTTTTTCCCTCCATTTGTCTCACGTGGTCTCGATGGTGTACCCCATAGTAAACCAAACTATAATACAAGGGAGGCACCCTGGAAGGGGGAAAATAATACACCATTTCATTTTGTATGACAGAAGTCAACTGAATGCAAATGAACTTGGAATGAACTGCTAGGAAATGTTTGTTTTTGTTTGGTTAAAATTTGTCTCTAGAATTTAATGTTTGATATCAAAATTTCACACCATGTGACACCAGAATTCAGTATCAGAATTAGAGTTCTGTCAGTGCACCTGAGTGGCTCAGTCAGGTTGAGCATCTAACTTTTGATCTCGGCTCAAATCATGATCTCACTGTTGGTGGAATCAGGCCCCACAATGGGTTTCATGCTGTCAGCATGGGGCCTGCTCAAGATTCTCTCTCTCTGCTCCTCCCCTGCTTGTGTGCATGCTCTCTCTCTCAAAATAAATAAACTTAAAATCTTTAAAAGGAATTAGAGTTCTGTGATTTTTAGGCTCAAAAATAATTATGACATTTTCAAAAAGTAAAGTCCCTGGTTATTGATGTCAGCTATGCAAATCTATACCATAGTTACCTAGTATAATAGTTCTTAATTTATTTGCAACTGACTCCAATTTTACCATGCCTCCTTAAAAAAAAAGTTTGTAAATTTGAAATACAAACTGCTGTTAAAAGAAAAGGAAAGGTAGAGTCCCCATGATCAATTCCATATATAAATATATAGATGTAATTCTTTCTCTGGATTTGGCATATTTTTCCTTGTAAAAATACAATTAACTTGAACATATGGGACACTCATACCACAGCATGGACTAAGAAATTCAAAGGGACATAATTGGAATACAAGGAAACAGCATGCTTGTGTAAGCATAGTAAAATTCAAGATAATAATTTTAGCCTAATTTATGTTCTAAACATTTAAAAGATGAAGTTGACTGAAAAAACCATTGGAATTCAAACTTTTGCCTCTAAGCAATGCATTGAAATTTATTGATAAAGCAATTCTTGTAAAGGCATAAATCATATTTATAAAATAGGAAAGAATGAACTAAATAATGGCAGAAATTCCATTTTTTCTATTGCATTACTATGGTTACCTTGTGAAAGACTTGAAGCCTTTTTAAAATTGAAGTCTTTCAAGTGTTTACAGGAGAAGATAATGCTGTTAATACCTCCATATTTTATATTTTTTGTGGCTATCAGAAATCATATAGAAATTTACATTTCAGGGGCGCCTGGGTGGCGCAGTCGGTTAAGCGTCCGACTTCAGCCAGGTCACGATCTCACAGTCTGTGAGTTCGAGCCCCGCGTCAGGCTCTGGGCGGATGGCTCGGAGCCTGGAGCCTGTTTCCGATTCTGTGTCTCCCTCTCTCTCTGCCCCTCCCCCGTTCATGCTCTGTCTCTCTCTGTCCCAAAAAAAATAAATAAACGTTGAAAAAAAAAAAAAAAAAATTAAAAAAAAAAAAAAAAAAAAAAAAGAAATTTACATTTCAATCAGTCTTTTGTACTGGAGACAGGGATGATATTTTCATAATAAATTTTCACAGCTGGTTGAAAAATAAGTCAGCTGACTGGTATCTATTCTATTGCTAAAATAGACATTTATGAGGTAGAAAAACTGCTGGTTTAAAATTTAAAAGTGTGCTAACTTAAACTTTGATCAAAGGAGGTTTTCTAATTTAAAAAAAAATTTTTTTGTTCATTTTTGAGAGTGCAAGCAGGGGTGGGGGCGGAGAGAGAAGGGGATACAGAATCTGAAGCAGGCTTCAGGATCTGAGCTGTCAGCACAGAGCCCGACGCGGGGCTCGTACTCACGAACTGTGAGACCATGACCTGAGCTGAAGTAGGATGCTCAACCGACCGAGCCACCCAGGTGCCCCTTTAAATTTTTTTTTTATGTTTGGTTTTCCAAGTTTTTGAGAAATACTTCATTTCTAGCATAAATTGGAGCCATACACACACAAAGACCTATTATATCATTTTAAATCTGGACCTTAAAGATCTCAAGCTATTTAACATTATAGTGAGTTTTGTTTTTCTAAATAAATTCCCTTATCTACACATAACCTATATAAGCAAATGATGTGCAACAAAAGTAATACATATCAAAGGATACATATCATGTGTGTGTTTTTGATTGATACACATACATTATTTTCAGCCTTATCTATATATGCAGAATGGTATGTGTTGGTGTTTTTGTGGAGCTGTGTGATTAAGTGAACATAGGATACTCTTTTGAGGCAAACTGACCTTAATTTGAATCCTGGATCTGCCACTTACTAGTCAGTCTTGGAAAACGTGCCTGTAATTTCCAATATTGCTTATACAAAAAAGGAAAGGCATCCTTAGCTAGATTGTATGGTGAGGAAAAGCTATGATATATGCAAAGTGCCTAGAATAGTGATTAGCACATATAATGCATCTTATTTATATATACAAAGGTGGCTTCCAAGAACAAGGCAAATAACAACAGAAGTTAGTTTTTGCCACACCTGTGGTTAGGCCAGGAAATTCCTTGGGGAAGTGTTGGGGTGCAAAGAGGGTGAGCCACTTTAAGAAACAGCAACTACAGTAGATTCTGACTCTGTCATTTTTTAATGAGAATAGTCAAGGGAGAAGGAATTGGAAATAATCAACAGGCGACACATTATCTTGAAGTATATGTGTATTGGGTAATGGTTTGGCTGAGGAAGGTAATAGATTAAGATTTTATCATTTAGTAGATTAACATTTAATCATTACTTGCCCAAAGGATGGAGAGGTATTTGACAGCCATGTTTCTTTCTAGGAGATCTCGATTGAAACATTTTTTGATACATAGGCATAATGGCTTTTTGTAGTCAATGGTTCTAAAAAGGCAAATTTCTAACAAGGTGGCGATGTATTGAAATAGGACTGTGGTTTCTGGAATTAGATACCATGGACTGACATTCTTACAGCGCTGCATCCTAATTGTTTGACTCTCCATAAATTAAACTCTTATGTGCCTCAGTTTAATTATGAAATGAAGTATGTGCCTTCATTTTCATCATTGCAAAGATTAAATGACGACTTCTGTCTTCAGGTTGTTTTGGCTCAAATTCTTGTGGCACCAATTACTTTTTATTTGATTTTGGAAAAGTTACTTAATATCTGTGTCTCAGTTTTTGTGTGTGTTTTATTCTGTTTTGTTCTGCCAATCTATACAATTGAGATATTAATAGAACATTTGTAAGGAATGTATAAATTGGGACAAAAACATTTGTGTTAGGAAGAAAATTGACATGAGAAAAACTAAAATTCTTATGTTATACATCACAGTGTTTTTTAAAATATTTTTTCTCACATTTATTTATTTTTGAGAGACAGAGACAGCATGAATGGGAGGACGGCGAAGAGAAAGGGAGACACAGAATCTGAAGCAGGCTCCAGGTTCCAAGCTGTCCACAAAGAGCCGAGGCAGGGCTCAAACTCACAGATCATGGTATCATGACCTGAGCTCAAGTCGGATGCTTAAGTGACTAAGCCACCCAGGTGCCCCTATATCATAGTGGTTTTTATTTTTTTTAATTTTTTTAATGTTTATTATTATTTTTTTATTTTTGAGAGAGAGAGAGCAAGCAGGGTAGGGGCAAAGAGAGAGGGAGATACAGAATCCAAAGCAGGCTCCTGGCTCTGAGCTGTCAGCACAGAGCCAGATGCAGGGCTCAAACCCACAAACTGTGAGATCATGACCTGAGCCGAAGTTGGATGCTCAATGGGACTGAG
Source organism: Prionailurus viverrinus (assembly GCF_022837055.1). Lineage (NCBI taxonomy): Eukaryota > Metazoa > Chordata > Mammalia > Carnivora > Felidae > Prionailurus > Prionailurus viverrinus. The sequence continues at coordinate 84,191,353 of NC_062568.1, forward strand.
CCACCTAGGCGCCCCACATCACAGTGTTTTTATAGAGAACTCACGTACATAGAACCCAGTAGTAAGTACCTCTATTTAAAAATGTCTACATTCCTGAATCATTCTGTGACTATGCTTTAAATCTTTGAACCATGAACTGTAAATATGCCAAGTCAGTTCTAAACCAGAGGTCTTACTATTGACGTGTAATTGGTAGAACTGATCATTTCAGACCCTCTTTAAGAGCATTCTCTTTCTAAAAGAGACTCTTAAATATAGAGAACAAACTGAAGGTTGCTGGAGGGGTTTTGGCAGGGAGAATGGGCTGAATGGGAGATGGGCATTGAGGGCACTTGTTGGGATGAACACTGGGTGTTATATGTAAGTGATGAATCACTAAATTCTACTCCCGAAACCATTATTGCACTACCATTAACTAACTTGGATTTAAATAAAAATTTTTAAAAATAAATAATAATAAAAAATAAACATAGTTAAGACAGAAAACAAATATGAGCATTATCCTTTAGAGTTGGTGAAATGCTTTACATGGAAAAAATATTGATCTGTATCTCAAAGATAGAAATTTATATTTTAAGATATTAAATGGAGACATTGAATGGGAAAGGTTTACAATCAATATGTTGACACATTACTCCTCCACCTTAAAACAAACAAAACTTTATGTGATCACTTTATGTGATCAAGGGCCAACAGCTATGGAAATCAAAATATTCTAAAAGTGCAAAATAATTTAAGACCTTTTCTGGTGAAAATTATAAGTTGAATGTATGGCTATGTAGTAAAAGAAGAATATATAATTACTTTCTCATAAGTTTTGAAACCATTAATTTATCTTTGAAATCAGAATGTTTGGCTTATTAGTCTCACAAATTGTTTTGAGATTTAATAGGGCAATTATTATAAAATCAGATGTTCTTTAAGAAAATGTAGAAAATCTTGAAATTGATAGACTATATTGTCCCAGCTATGGCTTCCCTTTCTATGACAAAATAGAACTAAAGTTTAGGACTGAGTTTTGTTGAGTGTCTTCTCCCATTGGCCCATAATGTTGTAGAACAGAATGAACATTGGTATATTGTTATGACATTTAATCACAAGTAGAGTGTTGATGTTTTTTTTTTTTCTTTAATTACACTTCTTATCCATGTTGGGGAAAATACGAATTTTTTTTAGATGACAGAACCCCTTTCTCTCCGGATTCAGAGAGAAACAACATAATAGATAATCTGCAGCAAAATAGATAATCTGTGAGCTTTAATGGTAGTGGTCTATTGCTGACCACTACCATAGATACCTAAAGGCCACGAGAATATTACTAAAATTCCCTTTGTAACAGCTATAATATTTGTATTGTAGACCATTATTATAACTAGCAATAGGTGTATATATATCACAGAGAAATTTCTGGGGCACAGGAGTAGTCTTCAACATAATTATTAAAACCAGACTGGCCCAAACCATTCAAGTATTTTTTTATTTCTGCATTTTTATCTCCTATATATTCATACTACAACATGACATGTGGCATGTATTCTATAAATTTAGGTGAATTACAATGTTTTTGATAATTAAGAATCTTATTTTAAGATAGCTAAAATATTTGGGGTTCTGAAAATCAGATATAGGGTATTTCTTTTATAGGAAATTAAGAAAAAATATCATAATGAAAAACACTTTAGATGACAGCTCAGAGAGTTAATTATTTAATGTGAACTTAAATATATAGTCTGGTAATTCTTGATTCTAGATATAACTGAACCAATCTTCATTTATTTTTCCTTATGGGACCATTTGATACAGATATCTTTAGGGGAGGGGGCATTATTCAGCCTAGCATAGTCCATTCTCTGGCCCCCAAAGATTTACATCCATCCACTTATAAAATACATTCAATCCACCCAAACATTCTCAAAGGTCTTAATCTATTACAGCATCAACTCAAAATTTAAAATTTCATCTAAGTATCATCAGTTAAAAAGATCAAAATCTTACCATCTAAATCATCTAACTCAGGTATAATTGTGACTATGTATGATCCATCCTGGGGCAAAATAAGTCTCCATCTGTGAACCTGTGAAACTAGAAAACAAATTATCTGTTCTCCAAACCCAATGGTGTGACAAAAGTAAGATACAAGTTATAAATATTCATATTAAAAAAGAAATAAAAGGAATAATAATAAAAAAAAAGGAGTCACTGGTCCCAGGCAAGTTACAAAATACTAGGAATAAACTCCACTAGGCTTCAAGACCTGGGAATAATCTATGGCTGTTGATTCCACCATCTGGGCCCACAGCTCAGCCCTTTGAGTCATTCCTTCTTTTCCTTGAAGAATAGTGTGTGTTTCTAGTTGAGTAATTCTATCAGTCTTTTTTCTATCATTATAATTTTGGGAGTTGGACCACCTTCCTTCATTTTATGCTGTCTCTGTCCCTTTTAGTTTAAGCTGGCAGAGTTTCTGTTGATACAACATCCTCAAAGACCTTGTGGGTCTCCCATGTATATCACAGGGATTCACTCCATTAGACAAGAGGCTTCTCCACAGATCTGTCCTGAAAATCCCATCCCTCTTTCTGGCTTCCGCTGAGATGGCTGAGCCACATGCCTAATCTCTTTAAAGAGTCCTCTGTGTGATTTTATACTCTGTAAATTTGATCCTTTCAAGGCACTAGCAAAACCCCACACCCTTGGCTTTCTCTTCTAGAGCACACTTTGCTGGCAGTTAATCTCCTAATTTTAGCATCTATTGAAATCAAGATAAGCTGATTTTTCCAAATTTTTAAATTTTATTTTATTTTTTATTTTTCCAAATCTTAAGTACTGGTTCTATTTGGCTAAACATTCCTTCTTCAATTTATCTCTGTCCTTTTGCATTTTTTTAATATAAGCAGCAGGAAGAAACAAGGCATACCTTCAATGCTTTGCTTGAAAATCTACTCCACTCAATATGCAAGTTCATTGTTGGAAGTTCAGTTTCCACATGATTGCAGGGCACAATACAGCTAAGCTTCCTGCTACTATATAACAAGGATCATCTTTTTTCCGATTTCAATAACATGTTTCTCCTTTCCTTCTCACCTCTTACCAGGAGCACATTTAACATCTGTATTTCTATTAAGTATTTGTGATGATTTAAGTATTCTCTAAGATGATACAGGTTTTCTCTAGTATACTCTTCACTTCTTTCTGAGTCTTTACCAGTAGCATCTTGAACATATTTCTAAGAGTTCAAGGAAACTGGAGCTTTTCCTATCATGTTTCTCAAAATTCTTCCAGCTTCTTCCTGCTACCTAATTTAAAGTCACTTGCACATTTTTCAGTATTTATTCTAGTAACACCCCACTTTTAAGTACAAAAGTCTGTATCAGTTTTGGTTCTGGACACTCCAGGGAAGACATTTTACTTTCTCTTTTCCAGTTTCTATGGCCTCCTAGGATTCTTGGGTTTGTGCCCATAACACACATGCAGAGTGAAAGACCAAGAAAGTATCCCATCCATATTTTCCCAGGAATAATATTGTGTAGGTAATATAAACAAACAATCTGACTCAAAAAGAAAAAAGGGGGGTGCAGGGAATGGGGAGAAGCTACTGTAAAATCAAGTTTATCATTATTCTCATAACTTAAATGAGGAAGAGATTTCAGGTTTAAAAAAAATAATCTTCTCCCATGATTTCATATTTAAAATAGTTTACCATTGTCCTAATGTACTGATAAGCAGTACTTCTGTTCCATATCCCATTAAATATATTATCAAATCAGCTAAGTTATAGAAGAAAATGCTATCACAAAAATCCCAAGACAAGTTGTATTCAATTATACCATTTTGAAATAATATATACTTTAAAAGTTTTCTAATTATTCAATCCTTTTCTGACTTTGGCATTGAGCCTGGTTATATGACATCTGAGGGAAAGTTTTACATTAATTTAATAGAGATATATTTTATGAAAGGGAGTATTTGAGATGAACGAAAATAGGACATGTATGATTATTTTTCTCATACTTCATTTAATTTATTAATGTCAGGTCAATTATTACTGTTGCATATCAACAAGGTAATTATAAGGCCAGTTGCATAGTGTTTCTTTAGAAATCCTTTTATGCCATCTACTTTTGATTTTCCCAACATCCTCTTCTATGATTTATCCAAAACTGTTTTTCTAGAAGATGAAATAGTAGTTGTAAGCAGTGCTAGTTAGTTGATAAAAAAAAAAAAATGTGAGCTAAGAAGACTGCAAACACTACTGCTTGTTGCCTCTCAATCCAATCTCTTGACATTCTAGTTCATTGTCCTCTCTTTCAAGAAATTTACCCCCAAATGTGAAGGAGCACCCAGTGCTATTGATAGGCACCAAATTGAACACAAACACACATATTTTTCCCCTTTACTTCACTCTGATTTTTACTTTTTTCCACTTTTGCTTCTGATTCTTCTTCATCTAAACTTGAAAGGAAGGAACCAGGTTAGAGAGAACAAGCATTGAGAGTATAAAGCAGTGATGTCAAAGAGATGTTGTTAATCCCCCAAACAGCCTGGCCGTGTTGAGGACACCTCTAATTGTGTAGTTGAAAATTGGAAATATCTATGAGTTTATTACAACTCTTCTTTCCCAATTCTATTGAACTGAAGGAGAGTAGGAAGCTTAGAAATGGTAGGATTTGGGAGATCATTTAATTTAATCCTCTGCTTTTATACACTTACCCAAAATAGCATCAGTACTAGAATTTGAGCTTAATAATTCAATTGAGAGTTCTTCATGCCTCATTGTATATCCTCAGTCAAGAATAAAATAAACTTTGTTCTGATGTTCCGCCTTAGATGATTTGTTCCTAATTCTTTAAAAATTTTTTTTTTTCAACGTTTATTTACTTTTGGGACAGAGAGAGACAGAGCACGAACGGGGGAGGGGCAGAGAGGGAGACACAGAATCGGAAACAGGCTCCAGGCTCTGAGCCATCAGCCCAGAGCCTGACACGGGGCTCGAACTCCCGGACCACGAGATCGTGACCTGACTGAAGTCGGACGCTTAACGGACTGCGCCACCCAGGCGCCCCGATTTGTTCCTAATTCTTAAGGTGATCCAAATGTCATATATACAAGAACAGTTTGTTTTTTAGTGATCGATCTTAATGCTCTGATAAAACATACACAAGGACATAGGATGGAATAAAGGAAAAAAATAAATGGTAAAATAATAAATTATTAAAATATAGGTTTTTTTCTCCTATATTATTTGGAAAACTCTATGGTTAATTTGTTATATCAGCTATGTTCCCCAAGACTCACATTTCTTAAAGTTTAAAATATTATGAAACACTTCAAACTGAAAAGGAGAAAATAATATAACTCATAACCATGTACACACTCTTGGATTTAATTAATGTTGATCCTTTGGCATATTTACCTTGGATCTTTTTTTTTCTCAAAGAAATATTATATTATGGATACAATTAAATCACTTCTCATTTAATACCCATCCCTTAATTCTAGAAGGTGGACTAATTAAGTGTATACCATTCCCACTCCAATTTTTATATTTTATTATATTTGTATTCATTTATAAATTATTTATAATTGTTATTGTTTATCTTTTATATCCAAATCATATCCAAGTATTAATATACTCTTGTACATTATGTGAATACATGAAGATAATGTTCATTTACATTAACTTTTTTGTTCCACAGCATGAATATATCACAATTGATTCACCTTATATCAATGAGCATTTAGGTTGTCCAGTTTTTATTCTTGTAAACAATTGTGTAATAATCATGTCTGTTTATATTTCTTTGCTTTCAAAAATTTTCTTAGAAGGAGTATTGATGGCCAGAAGGTACAGCATCTTCAGTTTGCTAGGGGTAATCAATTGTTTATCAAGGTCATTGACCAAGTTTGCACCCACATCAGTAGAACATGCATATTCCCTTATTTTCCACATTTTTAACAGCATTTGTTTTAATCAGAATGTTAGATTACTGCTTGTTTGAGGCATACAAAGCGATTGTGGCTTAAAACAGCAAACATCTATAGTTTCTTATGATTACAGACTTAGCTGGTTATCTCTGCCTTAAGTGTGTTGAGAGGCAGCAAATAGGTATTACCAGGGCTGTGTTTTTATCTGAAGGCTTTACTGGGGAAGACTCACTTCTAACCTTACTCATGGTTATTAGTAGGATTCATTTCTGTGCTATTGTACTGAAGTTCATGTATAATATTCCTCACTGGCTGTTGGTAAGAGACCTTCCTCAGTTCTTTACTACATGTGAGTTTCTATAGGGCAGCTGACAGTATAACAACTAGTTTCACTCAAAGCAAGCGAGAAAATAAGCATGAGTTCCAGGGAAAGAAAAGTCTTGTAGCCTTATCTCTTGAAGGAGACATCTCATTACTTTGTCATATTTTACTCATTAGCAGTAAGTTATTAGGTCCAGCCCAGACTCAAGGGACTTGTACAGGGGCATGAACACCAGGAAGTAGGTATCATTGAAACTCATCTGAGAGGCTGACTGCCACAGTATTTCATTGTAGTGTTTACATTTTCTGATCATTACTTGGCCATCTTTTCATAGGTATTTGACCATCAAGATTTCTGTTTTATAAACATCCTGTTCAAATTCTTTCCCATTTTTCTATTGCGTTATAGGTTTCTTTGCTTATAATATACTACATACACATATATGTTCTGGGTACTAATCTTGGTTAATCTTATGAGCTGGAGACCATTCATTTCTCACCCAGCTTTGATCTGATATCCTTTTCCACCCATTTTCCTTACCCCCATTACCAGAACTGCTCTCGTGAGGTCATCATTGATTTTCATATTGTTAAATTCAGTGGATGCTTTCCAGTGCCCGTCTTAATTGACTTGTTGGCAACATTCAATACAGATGAGTAGTTTCACTCATTTATCTCAAAAATGCTTCTCGAGTCACAACTTTGTCAGGTACACTATTTGTTCTTGGCTTTTGTGACACTATCATATATTGGGTTTTCACCTTCCACTATGGCTGCTATTTGTCATAGCCTTTTGCCAGTTTTTCTACCTTTACTTGACCTCAAGATGTTGAATTTATTGGGATTATTTCTGACATTCTCTCCCTGGTGATTTTCAGTCCTATGGATTTACATATATCATTATGCCAACAGTTCTCACATTTATATTTCCAGAACCGTATCATCAATCTCCTATATATTCACTTGGGTTTCTCAAACTTAATCAGTTTAAGTCTGAAATTTTGATCATTTTTGTTCCTCAGTTACATCACAAATTTCACCCAGTTGGTGATACCAGAAAACCAGAAATTATGACACCTTCCTATTTTAATAAACATGAAGTCCTGTGTATACTACCAACCCAAACCTCTTATGGTCTCTCTTACCACTCTGTCTCTATAGCTATTACCCTCAAACAAGCTACTTTCTTCTATCCCTTATGTTTCCTCACTTTTTTTTTAACATAAAATCCATAGCATGATATTTTTAGTGTAAAAATAATAGCATAACTCCCCTGTAATAACTTCCTAAAGGATTTCTATTGAGTAAAATTCTGAGTCTTCAGTGAGAGATTTCATTGTAGACATTGCACACAGTGCTTAAGCTAGGCTTCCTGCCATATGTGTCCTGTTTTCCCTGTTGGTCTAGTCATACTGGGTTTCTGTCTTTTTCTGTAAAATCCTAAACTACTCCCAGTGTCAATTTTTTTTGAACTCACAATTCTTTGCACATGAAGAAATCTTCCACTCTGCCTGCCTAACTTGTACTCATTCTTCAGATTTCAGTGAAATGTCACTGCTTTGAAAAAATTTTCCCTGCTTTTCCAGTCCAAAATTAAATAGTTTAGTTTTCTATTTCATGACATTATTTTTTATAACACATCAAAATTTTAACAATACAGTGATTTACAGTTATTTTGGTAATTGTTTACTTAACATCTGCTTCATCCATAGACAATTATTATATAAAAGCCAGGCATATATATGTAGTGGTTTTGCATTTCTAGATTCCAGAATATTGTTTGGCCCATAGTTGGCACTTAATTAATGTTTGTTCAATGAATTGCTGAATGTACTGCTAGCTGTAACTCCAGAGGAGCTTTTAATCCCATCGGTACAAAATTAAAGAGAAATACAAAATTTAAAACTAAAATATGAGCCGTGGTCATTAAAAATACTCTGAGGGGAAGTTTCATAACATCGTTAGCCATTCGGTTCCTCATTATTAAATGAGGGGTTTAACCTAGATCAAGTCTAAGATGGATTTTACCTCTAAAATTAAACAATTCTAACTGCTGGTTCAGGAAGAAAGATCAATGTGGTCAAGGAAAATTTCATGAAGTTTTGATGATAAAAGCTATAACAGAGAAGAAGTAGAAATCAACCTATGTATTCTGAGATAGTGAGATGGACCAGCTGCCTGGAGTAAAGGACTATTTGGGGTTTTAGTAGAAGAGAAAATTACATGAAGCCATTTTCTAAGGTATCTAAACTAGAGGACAAGGGTTTGAAATTTGAAAAGCCACAACACAGTGCAGGATTTTGACTGCAATGTGGACTGCACATTATTTTATTTTATTTTATTTTATTTTATTTTATTTTATTTTATTTTATTTTATTTTATTTTTTTAATGTCTTTATTTTTGAGAGAGAGAGAGAGAGAGAGAGAGAGAGAGAGAGCGAGAGAGAGAGAGAGCGCGCAAGCATGAGTGGGAGAAGGGGCAGAGAGAGAGGGAGTCACAGAATCCTAAGCAGGCTCTAGGCTTTGAGCTGTCAGCACAAAGCCCGACGTGGGCTTGAGCCCACAAGCCTTGAGACCATGACCTGAGCCAAAGTCAGACTCCCAACCCACTGAGCCACCCAGGTGCCCCTGTACATTATTTTAAAAATAAAATTCTATTTGATTCAGCAAACATATTGATTTTTGGCTATGTGCTGGGCCCTACTAAGCCCTAGGAATACAAACATGAATGAGACATGGCCTTTACATTTGCGTACCTCAGAATAGTGGGGTGACAGTCTTAAAAATGAATAATTATAATATTTCATCAAAAAAGAATGTATAAAAAATATATACATAACTAAAAACACAATGTGTTCATGAGTATTTTGTAACAAAAGGCAGTATTGTTTGGTGGAAAGATTATGTTTCATGTGTGTATACTTTGAAGAGGTAAAACCAATTTTAGGAATCTAGCCATTTTGGAGAGGAGAAATTATAAATCCAGGATCATTTACAACTGGGTAACTTTATCTCCTTACAACCCTTCTCCAGGTCTGTTTCTTCACATGTAAGATGAACACACATACTAAAAAATTGATGAAAGAATTGAAAACATAAGTATTTCTAATGTTGGAAAACAGCCCAGTATGCAAAAGGAATTTGAGTATACAACTGATGTGAGTCAGTGAGGAAATGATGCAAAATTTAACTGAAAATGTAAGGACAATTGTGTCCTCGTTTCAGAAAAAGAATAGATTTCTAACTTAGGCTAAAATGTGAATATACAATGAATTTAAAATAGTTAAAGGCTAATACTTGAGTGCTTACTCAGAGTCAGGTGTTTTAAATGCCATATGTGCATTAATTTCATTTAATACTCACAAAATCCCTATGATAGGTGCTGTTATTAGTACCATTTTAAATACAAGGAACTGAGATACTTGACAGATTGAATACCTTACCCATAGTAGCCCATCTCTTTGTAATAGGAACTCAAGGACTCTGGATGATGAACATGGCTTCTTAATACCATGTTCTATAGGCTCTATAAAGATTGAGTTAAAAGTCTATAAATGTTAGATTAAAAGCATAACATTAGAAATAATCTTGGAAAATTGTTTTCATAACTTTGTGGATGAAAACCTCCCTAAAGCAATAGCCAAAGCCACAAGTAAAAATATGTATTTATACTTTTATATAAAAAATACAATTTTTAATTTTTTTAAAATTTAAAAATATAATTTTTTATTATATGTATTTTCAAAATTCAAAAAGTATTTTGTTATGATGCTAGAAATATAAAAATTCAAGAAAAAAGAAAATATTTTCAGTGCATATAGTATAAAATGTATTAATATACAAAGAGTTTCCACAAATCAATAAGAACACAAATCTCCGTGAGAAAAAGTGAAAGAACAAAAAAGCAGCAATTTGCAAAAAAAACCCCAAAAATTCCTGAAATTATTTTAAAATGCATGCTGAAATTAAAGTGAGTAAAAATACAAGTCAAAACAAAAAATGATTGGCAAAAATAAAATGTTAACAGTAGCCAATGTTGTTGAAGGCACTAACAAACATTACTGATGTGTTTATAAATACCCCATGCTTTCAGGAGGCAGTTTGTTTTATCAAAATGTTTAATGCAAATTTTCTTTAATAACGCAAATTCTTTACAAGAAATCTACCCAGTATGGCATAGTGGTTAAGGACTTTGGTTTCAGAAAAATGTGGATTCAGTTTCCTCCAATACCATTATTGTATGTGTACCCTTGAAGAAATTCCTCACTTTCATAAGCTTCAAATTACTCATTTGAAAACAAGATAGCAATAGCAAAATTGCCTCACAGGGCTGTTCTGTAGATTAAATGAAATCATGCATGTAAAGCAATTAACACATTTTAGGAGTTGATAAATGTTAAATATTATGATTATTATTAATTATACTATAGATAGGTCTCCAGTGTGAAGGGATAGTTTTATGAGAATGTTTATTGTACTATAAAAGCAATAATTCCTATTAAGTGTTTGACACAGACTCAGAATCACTGCAAGTAGTATTGTAAAATTGTGGAGAATAAATTGGTCCTCAGAAGACAGGAGATAGGGAAACATTGCTCTGTGTGAGTAAAGTAACATATGCAATGGGTACAAATGCAGAAATTTTGTAATAATTGATAATCCTTAAAATGGTTATTAGGTGTAGATATCTTTAAATCTAAAAGAAAAGAAAAAGTCAACTTCTCTCTCTACATGAAAGAAATGTTGAGTTGGCATTTTAAAACCTCATTTACTTGTATTGCAAAAAAAAAAAAAAACAAAAACAGGCCATTTTTCCTGGTTGTGGGTAAGATTGTGAAATATGACTGGGCAACAGTATGCAATGGGGACTCCGATGTATTACTAACAATAGAGAAGATGGCATTTAAACACATGGCAATTAGTTTGAATGTCTCATGGACTGACCAAAGGTTCTGCTAATGGATACATCTGCTTAATATTTTTATGAATGATTTAGGAGTTATTAGAAGTGTGATTCCTCAATTTGCAGATTTCACAAAATTGCATAGGTAAGTTATATAGGTGATGAGTGATCAAGATTTGAAATGATCTAGGGAATTTAAGTCACTGTATTAAAATCAAGATACTAGTTAACAAAGAAAACTAAGTTGCTTCAAGTTCAAAATACCAACTGCACTATTAAAGAAGTTCATATAACAAATTTTTCACAAAAACTATGATCCAAAATTATACAATTTATATATATATATATATATATATATATATATAGTTTTTCAGTGTTCAGGTTACTGTATTCCATTTTGGATAGCATATTTTAAGAGAAACATTGACATATTGAAATATGTCTAGAGGGCATGAAAATATTTTAGATTTCACAGTCGAAGGAACTAGGGATGGTTTCCCTAGTGAAAAGGAAATTGAAGGGAGACATGATTGGTCTATTCAAGCATCTGAAGGTTTTCCTGGAAGAACGGGGAACAGTATTGTGGTACCTAGTTTAGAGAGCATCCAAAAGCTGCAAGAGGGTGAAATTGATTTTAGAACATACTTTCTCACAATTAGAGATGTTCAACACTGCAATGAACTTTTGTTTGTTTTCTGTATTAAAATCCTGGGTGGACTTGAGTAGGAAAACTGCCTTTAGAGTTGTGGAAGAGACCTTGTTTATCAGAGAAAGCTGGAATAAGTTACTTCTAAGATATCTTAAAAAAAAAATAAGCATGGCAAAAAATAATTCATTAAAAAAATAAGCATGGCAAAGTGAAAAATAACAATAATCTTGAAGGCAAAAGACTTCCAGGTGAAACTTACTGTAGTACTCACCTGTATTTTAAGACACTTTAATTTAGAGTCCTGTGTAAGATTTTGTTTAGAGTAAGAGTAGGTAATGATACCCAAAACAAAACTGTTACAGTAACTCTGTAAAACTAGCTTTTTGATCTAGAGTGTCCCACAGGACTCTTCTTAACTCAGGCGAGAAAGGGAATTTCAGAGACAGGAATCCTTCATGATGAACACAACTTCTTCCACTGTTGTATCTTTGGTTAAATTTTTTTAAAGTCCTATTCATTTCCCCTCAGCTGTGCCCCGATTATTTTGTAGTTTTTTTAATAGTAAGATCATAGAATCAAAGGGATACAAAAAAGTTTTTGTGTTTCAACTTAATTTCATTTCAGTCATCACCCGTCTTATTTTTAAGCATTTTTCCTGAGTCTGTGCACTTGTTAAGCTTTCTCTAGAGAACACTTTGCTGGCCTGTGGATATACCTAACTGATATAGAATGGATATACCTAATTCTAGATGTTTTTACAAATGATCTTACATGAATCTAGGTATAGAAAATTTTCATGAGACCCAAGCATTATTTCAGCCCTTAAATCACAAAGAATTTTTCCTGTTTGATTTTGTAACCTCTGTTTCAGAAAGAAGCTCAGAAAACTGGAAATAACATAGAATGGGCTAAATTTGAACTGTAAACACCTTCATCCATCTCATGATGACTTCCCTTACCTTTGCGGCCACTTGGTTCCACCCCCCACAAACCCTGGGTACCCCCCAACTGTATCAAAAATCTTACTGAGTAGTTGCTGGGATGAGAAGCAGAATTATTTTTCAACTAAAGCTTGTTTCTCTTTTCTTTCTTCATGTAAACTTTATTATTCTCTACCTCAATATAGTAGAAGCTGCCTCAGACCCTGAAACACTTGGAGTTTTGAAAATTGAGAGAATATTTTTAGTATTTCTGAAGGTCCTTCTGTCACCTTTCATACAAAGCTAGGTCCTAGTTCATTATAGGCCCTCGTCCTATACTCTTATTTTTAGCACTTAATTACAACTAGATTTTATTAGCTGTTTATATCAATATAATTTTTAATATCTGTATCTCTGCATTGCATAAGTGTTTAATGGAAACAGACACTGTTATCTGGCTTAATGCTATAATTCTAAGATCTATCCCTATGTCTGGGACACAAGAGACATAGAAGATACTCAGTGGTCTTTTTACTGAATAAGTAGCATTTTGCTTGTGAAAAATATATTGGATTGGCTAAGAAAGGAGTTGTATGTTTACTGATACCATTCACTTGTGTGTGTTGGGGGGGTATATTTATTGACTATTTTATGCCAGGTACTGTTTTATTTTATGCCAACTACTGCTAGATGTTAAGAACAGAATATTAAGTAAGTTTTTGATTTCACCTCCTTAGTGATGGTTTAAGATCAGGTTCATATCAAAGAATTCTAGAGAAAACACAGTGGCAAATTGGTTTTTAAGTATATAACACCCAGAAATGTCTTATTACTTTTTCCCGCCCACCACACACTTGCAAACCCCTATCCATACCCTTAACCACTGACAGGTATAAGTGAACCTCAGAAATCTTGCCTTGGATAAACATCACTTGAGGCTTAACTTAGATTTCTGAATTCCCCTGCAGGACATTGTCTGAGAGACATCCTTGCTAGGCTTTCTCCCCTTCCCTTCCAACCTCCTTCACTTTTACCAGTCTCCCAAGGGAGGACTTCCTCTATCAAACATTTGGACATGGATCCTCATCTCCTGATCCGCTTCTAGTATCGCTGACCTTAGATGAATCTTTTCTCCTCCTGTTTGCAACATGTTGATGATTACCTTACACTCAGTTGTTTTCAGTAGCAATTATGAATAAAATCATTACCTCTCAAGGACCATTTTAACTCAAGAACTAGATTTCAGAATTCCTAACCTCACTAATTGTTGTATAACCCCTTTAAATCCCAAGTATTTCTATAGTTCTATTTGCAACACTAGACGTTGCAAAATTAGTAGAAAAGAGTTGATCAAGATTCACCTTCTGTTAAATTTGAAGGCCTCAAACTTTACTGTGAACAAAGTATACTAACCATAGCACATGACAATATTATGTATTAGTTTTAGTCTAATTGAGATACCTTTTAAGAGTCCAATTATGAATAGATTTGGACAGTAATGTTGAAGTATGAGACTATAATACTGCAGATATCCTCAGCCATGGTTTTAAGCAGAGTCTAACAAGTTTATGAATTTATGAGAATAAGAAATGATCCATTGGAACTGAATGGAGAAGCTTCACACCTAATTTCATTTGGGAAGTAAATGCCAATGATGCCAAGTACAAGATTTATTTTGTCTTCCACTATGAGAACAAGCTGAACTTTTAATTGGAAAATATTTAGTGTTTCAATATATCTGTAAAAAGCTTTGATTTTACCAAAAGAGTCCTGCTCTTCATCCAAAATATAAAAGGCATACTAGCTAATCACACCAGTAGACAGGATATTAAAATATTAAAGGGCTATTTCCAATCCATTATGTCCAACCCCTCCCACATCATCTCCACTCACCATTTGTCCCCAACCAATATCAAGTGAAAATGATCTGAAGCCTTTGGCATGAAGCTTTAGAAAATTCTTCCTATAATCTACCTACCTAATTTTTTGCATTACAGAGGATTTACATACATTTTTAAAATCAACTATTCTGTTTTCTCATACACAATTAACTTGTGCAGTTAAAAAGTCATTTACTCATTTATTTATTGATTCAATACCAAATATTTTGTGAACACCTACTAAGTTCCTTGCACTGTGCTAGGTGGTGGGTTAAAGTGATATAAATGAGACACAAAGTCGACTCTCAAGGAGCTTGTTTTTATTTGTTTTGCTTTTTATTTGAGTATAGTTGACATAGAATGTTACTTTACATGTTACAGGTATGCAACATAGTGTTTCAACATTTCTATATGTTATGCTATTCAAGGAGATCAAGGTTTTTATTTTTTTTAAGTTTTATTCATTCATTCATTCATTCATTCATTCAAAGAGAAAGAGAGCACAAGCCAGGGAGAGACAGAGATAGAGGAAGAGAGGGTGTCCCAAACAGGCTCTGTCTGCATTACTGGCACAGAGCCTGATGCCATGCTCCAGCTCACAAACTGTGAGATCATGACCTGAGCCAAAACCAAGAGTCAGCTGCTTAATGAGCTGAGCCACCGAGGCACCCCTTAAGTTTTAATGAAAAGGCTGATGTGTATAAAAGCAACACAAAGACTGAATTAAGAAAAAAATATATATGTATATATATAGAATGCATGCAGACTACAGATTTGTTGTTTATCCACTGAAAGTAGCTATATTGAGTTCTTTTAACTTGGCCGATTAATGTTATCCAATACAAGAATGGCAGTGAACACATGACAGTATCTTATAACCACCAAATTATACTGGATATATCATAGAAATAGTGCTTTTAAAGCAATTTCTCCTCTTCTACCTGGAAGTTAGATCTCAGGCCTTATTGTGGAGTTCAGTCTGATTGTCTTTAGGTAAATGGATAATTACAATGAAACACAGTAGGTCTCATAGTGGTGATAAGAACAAGTGCACTGGAGACCAGAAGATGGTAGATCATCTTCTCTGCCTAAGCACTGACTTCCCAGGGGAGAATCGTGATTTGGGATTTGCAGGATATGCATGTAGAGCTATAAGTCAGAAGATGGGCAAGGATATTCCAACAGGAGGTACAGATTGTGCAAAGATAAGGCGAAGTAAAAGGGTGTATGTATTCAGAAAGGGTGAAACACTGAATGCTGGTGAAGCCTAGAACTGTGGCTAAGTGACATTCCATAACTGGCATGAAGCTTTGAGTCAGATGATTTATTGAAAATACATGTCATGCTTCATAGCTATCATTTTAACCACATTTCATGCTAAATGCTTTCTATATCATCTCTAATACCAAAACGCTTCCAGCTAAGTTTTGTTTTCTCAATGTAGATAAGGGAATGAAAGCACAGAGAGGTTACTTTGTTTTCTCCTTAATTTAGATAAGAAAAGGAAAGCTCAGAAGGGTTGGTTCATCTGTCTGTCCATCCATCCTTCAACAAATATTTACCGATGCTTTGGTGCAGGTACTAGATGATGGTGCTAAAGTAGAGAAAAGAGAAGTGCTTCCCCTGTTTTCACAGAACTTAGGTGCTAGAGCAAAAAACCCAATATTATTAAATAAGTAATTCACTAAAATGTGATGTGATGAAGAGGAAGTGGAGATTTCTATGGGTAAAAATAGAAGGGTCCAATAAGAAGTGAAACTGAGAACGAAAACATGTTTCTCAGGCTTAAAATCTGTTCTCTTTTTGTAATGCTGTCCATCTCAGTTCCCATAAGCAATGCTTTGTTTCTGAATATGGGGGCCAAGCATTGTTAGGTGGTACCAAGAAACCCCACAAAACTTGTTTTTAGTAAGCACATACTCAATTTACCTTCTATTTTTGTCAGGTGATAAGTGTTTTCCATTTATGGAGGTAATATAATATCTTCTTCAAAAATACATATATTTAAGCTAACATAGTGATCCAGTTTAGAGAAACATACTAAATAAATAACAATCCAAGAATACACATGACTCTAATGGAAACCCTAATTGAAATATAAAAATTTTCTGGTCCTGCCAATTGTGTAGAAGCTGTAGTTCGTTCTCATTCTGATCATTGCTTGTTTCGGATTCCTAAAATGAGACCTCTACTATTGACCCACTAAGCATTTGGTAAGTACAGTGTGGTAGTTCATTAAAATGTAAATTATGTTAAGTGTTTCTTTGGAAACATACAGTGGAATATGTAAATAATGAAGAACAATGAGAAGCGGCCTCTTTCCCTTAGGAACTTTGCTTCTCTAATAGTTTGAACCTTATCCATAGTCATGAATCTAACGAAGAAACCGTCTCAGTATAAAAAAAAAAAAATCTGGAAGTAAAGCAAATGAGCTGAGGGCAGCAGTGTGAGACTTCAAATGACATCTAACTTAGAAGAAAGCCATCAAGGAATGCTATTGTATTTAATGAAGAAAACTGGGTTAAATGGCTTCAGTGTTTACCCCTAATTGGATCTTGTGGCACGTTAATGTGTTTCTCGTAGAGTTTGTCTTTCTGGAGATGTACAAGTCAGGGTTAGATTACTTCAAGAAACAGAAACTTGACTACGGGTAATTTAAGCAAAAGAGGCAATAGAGTGTTCCCCACTGGTTTCAAAAAAACATTTCCAAGAAGTATTGTTATTGGGTCATACAGCCATATCTAGATCATTCCCTGAGACCAGGGATTGATTTGTCTCAGCCTGGATCACCCATTACATAGACAAATTGAAAGGTATTAGTGGAAGGTCATGGAAGTATATTGGCAGATTAAAAGGAAAAGTTCCGGGGCGCCTGGGTGGCGCAGTCGGTTAAGCGTCCGACTTCAGCCAGGTCACGATCTCGCGGTCCGTGAGTTCGAGCCCCGCGTCAGGCTCTGGGCTGATGGCTCAGAGCCTGGAGCCTGTTTCCGATTCTGTGTCTCCCTCTCTCTCTGCCCCTCCCCCATTCATGCTCTGTCTCTCTCTGTCCCAAAAATAAATAAACGTTGAAAAAAAAAAAAAAAAAAGGAAAAGTTCCTTAGATAAGTCAATTATGAAAGTAACTAAAAAGGATGAAACAACTGGCAAACCATGAGATTTACCACCATGAGATAAAGTTTCAAATCTGTGGGCTTGGGTTATAATCAAACCCCCATTCTTCTCACAGTGGTCTTTCCCAAGTCATTCAAGACAACACTGTTGCCTACAAAGAGCTTGTCTCAGGCTTCATCCTATTGGAATCTTCCATAGCATTGGAAATCAACATATGTCCCTTTTTTTTAAAATATACTCCTCCTCCTTAATCCAGGATAATATTTTCCATGGGGAAAACTCTGATAACTCTTCTGGTCTCTTCTGATTTCTTGTCCATGCCTTTACATTTTAAATAACACTTTCCTCAAGGGCTTTATTTTCAATCCTCACATTCTCTCATTCAGCACTCTCCCTTACTGTAATATAATTAAAACCAGAAGCATAGCTGACTTGTGATTTTTTTTTTTCTTTTGCTGTTGAGTACTTCCTACATACCAAGTATTATAATAGCAGTTTAGAAAGCTGATTTGATTTTTTTTTTTACTCTTGGCTTTAAATTCCACCTATATGTTATTGACTCCCAAATATATGTCCCGAAGATCCAGTCCTGAATACTTATATTTCCAAGGAAGGAGTATACTCCTCTCACTAGTGGCTTACTTCAAACTCAAATTGTCCCAAACTAAACCTACTCCAAACCTACTTTGTCCCTGTATTTCCTGTGTCAGTAACTACCAGTGTCATCTGCTTGATCATCAAACTACTAGTCATCATCAATTCTTCCTTCTTCCTCACTGGCCACTGCACATTAATTTTAACTACAAATGTTATCTGTCTTTTGTGTTTAGTCCCTCAGCTTTTTCTTGAGTGTAGATTGAACCCAATGACTGTTTTTGCAAATATAGTTTTATTAGAATGCAGCCACACTCATTAATTTATGTATATTCTATAGTAGCTTTCTTGAAACAGTAGCAGAATTGAGTATTTGTAACAGAGACCTTATAGTTAGAAAATCCTAAAAATATTTACTTATCTACCTCTTCACAGGAAAAGTTTGTTGAATCCTGCTCTGGATAAACACTCAATATCTCTTACCTGGACCAATGCATTGGTGTTCCATATTGTTTCCCAGTATCCATTCACCTAAGCCCAACTTGTCTTTCACGTCTACCACCATTAATATTTGCCATATGACAGCCCTAGTTTAAAAAGAGGTAATGCAAAAACTTTGACTATCCATTGGCCAGATGAAAATTGTTAACCCCCACATAAGTTATGTGTTGGTACATAACAAACTACTCTAAAACTTAGTGACTCTGTGGATTGACTGGGAAGTTCGAGTACTATTCTCACATGATGGAGCTTGTGTGTGTGACTATACTCACCTGACAAGATCAGAACTAGGATGCTAGGATACCTGAATCCATCCTTCCATGTAGTTCCTACAAACAGACCAGCCTAAATTAACAATGGATTCTAAGAGGTGAGCCTTGATGCACATTCATTTATTAACTCTAATAACATACTTGCTAGTGGCCCAATGTCTAAAAGAAGTCAGATGGTCAAGTCCAGAATCAATATGAATGACCATACAAGAGTGACAGTCCCAGGAGGTACAATTGGGAGATAGCCAACATTAATCTGCTGTAACCCCTTGGCATGCTTTCAAGGATTTTCCCAATCTGGCTCCAGATTATAGTTTTCAGTTCCATTTATGATTTATTCTACCAAGCATTCATTTTTCAGGGGCTATCAGCTCTTATTTAAGCAAAGTCCCTGAATATGTTATGCCTTTTCTTAATTTCATGCCTTTACTCATTGTTTCTTCTTCCTTGATTTTCTTTCCTCCTTAGAGCTTGCTCTCACGTGTCATGCCTGCCAATCCTAAGAATTCTTCAAGACATACTTCAAATCTCCCTGCCTCTCTCAGGCCCCTTCTGATTGTCTGTGCAGACGTGATCTTGTCTCTCTACCAGCATGTAACCACTCATAGCAAAGCAAGACAATCATCACCTCTTATACCTTTCTATGTGTCTGTCTCCTGCTACCTTGTGAAGAAAACATTCAGGAAAGTAACTTTGTCTCAGTCAAAATTTTGTATGTTCAAAACCTAAAATGATATCACCTATTTTAACACATCTTGAACGCTCCATTGGTGACTGGGTCAGGAAGTGCAGTAGGGACTTGACATTAAATCATTTAACATCCTGAAGAAAATATAGAAAAGAAAAATTCCAGTTTCTCTTGCAGAATAATTTCTAATTATGTTGATTTTTTTTAGGGTATATAATACATGGTGGTGACAGAGGGTAAAATTCTCAGCTTTATTTCAAATCTCAGGAAACAGAGATGAGGCCAAAAGCATTTGCACATAAAATAGAACGGGATTATGAGCTTATTCGAGCAGGGAAGAAGGTTTTACCTGTGATAATGCCTTAGTGCTGAGGAAAATAAAAGTGATTTCTTGTTAAGCAACATGGGCATTGAGAAAGCATGGTATTTTTAAACCCGTGGTGGTTTCTGCTTTTATTACATTAAGTATGAGCAGATAGCTTCAACTCAGCAAGTGTTGTTAAGCACTTTCTGTTGAGTGTGTGGCAGTGAGACAATGCCTTGGACAAAATGAAAGTGTGCTTATCTATGGTCACACAAACACACTCATAGAAATCTAAAGTTTTCTTTCTACTTAACAGTTTATCTGGGAGAGAAAATATATACGTATTAGATATGACACAAAGCAGAAGGTGACCAATTATTGCCTCAAAAGAGCAGCAAGTTTTGAGAACAAAGAGGAAGGAAGAAGTTCCAGATAAGATTTATTAGTCAATGTATGCATTTCTAAACATCTGACTTTAAGAGTTGTAAAAACACAAATTACGACATTTTGGCTGAATAATAACTTTAAATCAGATCTCATACATGATCAGCTTTCAGGTCAAATATAGTCTAAAGACATGTCTGGCCTGGATAACTTTTATCCATTTAATTGCTAACATTTAAAAACTAGGAAATTGCAAGTAAAAACGTAGACTTCTAAGTTACTGCAATGTATTAGAAAATTTGGAAACACAGCAGCTACGTTACGTTATGCCAATGAATAGCTTGAGCTGAGTGTTAGTTGTCTTCAGGCTGGACATGACCTGCCCAGCTCCCCTCCTCCACTACACAATTACACCTGCCCACAATTATATGCTGTCTGTTGAGGTCTTATAAACATTGGAGTTATTAGCAAGCCCTGAAAGGTTTAAATGTAGTCTGTTTTGACAACAGACTAACTCCTGGAGATACTGACATTAACAAAATCTCTTATGTTGAAACACTCTCGACTACATTTCCTTTACTAGTTAACTGTTGTCTCCAGTGTTATGTGTCCAGTTTACCAGAGCTGAGAAGCTGTTTATCGCCAACAGGTTTTTTTTTTTTCTTTTAACTAGTACCTACTAAATTTTCCTTCCCATGAAATGAAATAATTTCTTTGACCAGTTGCTCGGGTGTGATGTAAAAAATAGAATCATACCGGAAGAAGAAAATTAGCGTTTCTACAAGAATATTTTCACTTGTACTGTATTTAAGGCAGTTGCTAGGCAGATTTATGGGTGATGAAATTTTCTAGGACCTCATTTAAACCCCAGTTAATGGCAGGAGTTGGGGCAGAAGGTATCATGTGAGAAGGTAATTCCTAGAATGCTAATTTGAATAAAGGAGAATGCTTTGTTAACAAAAGATTATTTCAGAAAGAAAATAATACATGGAAAGTCATATGGAAACTTACAGTGCTTTTAAAGCTACAGATGGATCAGTTGCCCACAATAACATAAATATATAACACACAGGTAATTCCTGAATTCACCAAAAATGACACTACTTTTGCATAGCCTCCAGTGATGTTCAAGTTGGACTCATATATGCCTTTAAAATTTGGCCCTTGTTTCAGCTCAAATTCATTAGTTATAAATTACTGAAAAGAGAGACATATAATTGAAGCAACGATGACAGGCTTTTACTAACAATAGTGTGAATAACTTAACAGAGGCCCTTGAAATTTAGTTAATTTGAACTCTAATGGATCATCATACCTATAGAATATAATTCATTAGATGGAAATTGCTATTCATAATAGGAACTCTTTATGAAAATTGGATATTTGAGGTAAAGTACATTCATAGCCAAGAATAAAATTTATTTGATCCATAAGACAGACTTCATCAAGAATTAAATGTTCAGTCCTGAGAAATCTACATTAGAAGATGAATTATGAATGGTCATTCAAGATTGAATGTATTATGTTTAACTTTACATTTCTTTTGGCCATTTCCTATGTAATTTCTATAACCTTAGATACCAACATTTTGTGTTAAATAAAATGTATATCTCAGTTAAGTAGTACACTATAATTATTTGGGGGCTCAAAGAACTTCTTCCTAAAATTAGTCGGACTACAAAAATTTACTTTGAAAAGTTTCCTTAAAACAGCAGTATTATATAAAGAATACTGGGCTTTAAGTTCATTGTCCAAAATGGCTTAGAAATCCTGACTAATTTGGTATTAAGATTTGTAATATTTATATAAATTGTTTTTGTCGTACATTGAAGTACTTTATCTTTGTGTTGAATTATATATGCTTCTAAGTCCCCATTCTATTACTTCACCCCTGTATGAATTTAAATTATGTATCTAGTATTCGATTTATATGAATATGATGCATAGAACCAAGCACATAGTAGATACCCAAAAGTGGATTGTCCGAATTCAATGGCTATGTAGTATGTGCTTTATATACGTACATATGGATTTTGTAAAGTTCTCAGCTCATGTAAACTTTAATCACATGTTAATGAAATATGAACAATTTTGAAATGTTATTTAAAAGCAAACATTGATATTTAAACCTTGAACATTAAATAATTGCTCTGCTTTGCACACAATGTAATCTGGTAATTACTGAGAGGATAAAACTGTCCTTTAATTAGCAACATTTAAGTCATTACTAGATGTAGAAAGAAAAAAAATATTCTTTACTTTGAAATGCATTGATTATTTCTCATATAACATCTGATGTTCAAGTTTCAATGTTGAGATACACATGTTTGAACAGTGCCCAAGAATAGTTTTAATGATGATTACAATACTTGCAGTCTGTGGATCAGAGATAGAAGAAACATTTATCTGCAATATCCTATGAGGGATACCTTCATATAACAGGAAATTAAACTGAGTAATACCTCAGTGTCCTCCAACTTGAACCTGTGATAGGAAGAGTAGTTGTATCCAATCACCATTATTTATATGACATCCACACATTGCAGCTAAAAACTGCTGTTTAACATTAAAGGAGGCAACATCATGTTGTGTTGAAGACTACAGTTTCTGAAGCTAGAATGCCTGGCTTCAGTTCCTGGCTCAGCTTTGTATTAGCTATGCAACTTTAACAAGTCACATAACCCCTTTGTGTCTTGCTTCTACATTTACAAAATACGTGTAAGTTTCTCATAATAATTAAATGAGTTAATATATGTAAAATTCTTAGAATAGCACTTGGTCATTACTAAGCTCCATGGAAATGTTTCATGAAAAAATAAGTTTTTTTTTTTGAATTCTATATTAGTATAAATAGGACCTATTTTCATCCTCAGAACTGTATATGTGTGTATGCATACAATAATTTAAAAACATCTCCTACTAGATGGTAATAATGAAAGCCTTAGGGCAAATGGCTGTGTGTCCTTGTGCAAGTCCTGACCTGCATATCTTCCAGCTATGAAGTGGCAAAGTCAGTCTACATGATTTCTGAAGAAACTTCCATCCTCATAAAAATCTATGGTTCCATAGATTTGTTCTGATGCATTAAAGCAGAATATTTTATATTGACAGTAGACCAATACAATTAAAGCAAATAAATAATAGATGATTAAACCTATTGAAAGGAATATCAGCTCATATCTATCTTTGTTTTCTTATATTTCAATGTCCATAGACAGGGACCCCAGATCATGTGGATTAATTAGGTATAAAACTGGGCCCAACAATGTATCGATTTGAATAGTCATTAGTTTTATGCAAATTGAAAGCTTTCAATATAGTCTGATAGCATCAAGAGGGCTCTGTAAAATTCACATTTGTCTTAGCTATAATTGCAACTTCCCTTCGTTATTAGTCTATGAACATGTATACTAATGGGAGTAAAAGATATCAGATCTTGTAAAAATCTGGTTTTACTTTATTTTGTTTGGTATAAAAAGGCTGAATATAAAGATATTTGAGAAAATAGTGGCGAATGAGATTATATTTAGAGAATGTGATAAACATTGTAAATATATTACTCAGTATACAATAAATCCAGATCCTTGCCTTCCAACTTATTGATACATAGGATTTGGAGTTTGGGTTATTAACATTGTTTATTAGTAACAGCACAACCTTGTATTTCTATAAAACTCTTTTAGGTCATCTCCAATCTAGCTTCTGCACTGAGAATATTATTGCATTGTAGGTTTGTAATTTATCAGCATTGAATATATCCCTAACATGTAACCGTTTTATTTCGATACTTACCTATATAGAAACAAAACAATCTATCATAACTTAAAAATTGAAAGAGAAGCTTGATTATACTCTTGTAGCCCTGCATATGGGGGGAACAGAATTAGGTAGTAATTCTATCCTTAGAATTACAAAATATGATAAGTGTGTGTCTTAAAGGATGATGCTTAGTGACTCCCAAGAGTACTTTAAACCTGAATATACATTGGTCCAGGCCTAGACTGACAACATCTTTCCCAGACCTAGTGAACTGGGAGAGCACTAGATGCAAATGGTGGTTATGTTCCACTCTGGGCCTGAGAACAAATGCAAGTAAGATGGAAGGGTCAAGCAGCCGAGCATAGGAAACACATGTGACAGATGGAGAGAGACTTTCTCAGGATCACTGGACCCCTCCAGCCCCTGAATATGCTCCCAGCAGCACACCTGTTCCCAGCATCTTTCCAATAAATTTCCCCTTTATCTTAAGGCAGCCCAAATAAGGTTTCCGTTACCTTTCAATCAAAGGAGTCCTAACTCGGGTCCTATTTGTCAAGACACTACTCCTTTGAGATTATAGGGACTTTGTAGCCTCCCCAAATTTTCTGCTTTTTGTAAAACTATCAAATGTCTGATTTATATATTCTATGACAAATACATAACCCGTTTGACAAAGCCTAATGTAATAAAATACTTAGGCTTAACTACCTTTTCCCCCTTGCAATTTAAAGCCTTATTTCCAACTTTATACCTCATCCTGCCTACAATAATTGTAGGAGTTTGCATGCCGGTTCCTGTGCCGAATGGTTCTAATTCTCAGGGGGTATTTCAGTTCTTTCCCAAAAGGATTTGACTGACTCCTTTCTATCACGCTTGGAGTATCTCTGTGAAATAGTCACAATGAGGATCCAGTATTCAAAAGGAACTCTCTTTTTGTTGTAAACTTTAAGAATATATGATGTCTTAACTGTACGGATATTCTTGTGAGAAAGCCTGGTGAAAAGTAGCTTTAAAAAATAGTACAAACTACTAGTGCTGTGAATTTCCCCCTCGTTTCTCTATGCCTAGTACTCATTGGATTCTCAGTCTTCGTTTATTGATTGATTGACCTGAGGCTCCATCAAATGCATTAGTTATCTTGAGGTAACTTAGCCTCAGCCATCTGAGTTTGATTCACTGCCACAGAATCAAGATCACTTAATATCATGAGAACTGCCTGGGATATCTTGTACTTCATTCAAATTCACAGTGTAATCTCAGTGGTACGTTCCTTTGCAAAGCCTGTATACTAGCATATGTAAGTAGAGCTTCTGGAATTTGACAAAGAATTAATATGTCTGACTGAATCTGTAGATATTACAGAATGTGCATTTACAGTGTTCTACTGATTCCAAGAGTGCTCTGCCTGTGTAAAGAGCAGAATTCGTATTAGAAGTTGCTGCTTTCATTTCTATGACACATACTGATACAATCTCTCTGGCCTGGGCTCTTTCCTGGGTCATTATAAATTGTCAATTTGGTTCAGTCTCTAGTCCCCATTGGAAGGCTTCATCATGACTCCACACACGATGATCTTGCAACATGCCTGCTAATAAATCCACTAAATTACAGCATTAAGAAAAATGGCACAGCTCTGAAATATCAGCAGCAATGTCTTCACCAAGCTGAGGATTCAGTTGGTGGAATTTAAGTCTCAGAACAATAACTAATAGTGCTGCTTCAGAGTGAACTTCCAATAACCTTACAGATTCATCAGATGCGTTATTCATGATATACCTGAGGCAGGGATATTGACAGATCATGTTGTAACATTGTACAATTCTGATTAAAGCTTTCTATTTTCTTATTATATAAATATATTATTAAAAAATAGAGAAGAAACACCAGTTCTCACAACCTAATAAGTATTCCACTTCCCTGCAGACACCTCTGGCATTTTGTATATAGTGTCCTTTAGCATATAAAGGAACTACAGGAATCCATCTGTCAAGAAACCCTTATATATGACCAAAAACAAAACAAAACAAACAAAAAAAGCGTCATTTTTTAGATTACACAGTAGTTGGAAGTGTAATGAGGTAGTGACAAAATGGTGGGTTGGGAGGTTTGGATTCTACCTGCCAATTTTATGATCTCAAAAAAAAAATTACTTTGGATTCAAACTGGCTGTCTTAATTTAAAAAAAAATGGAATTGAAGATTTTTAAAGTTTTCTTCTAACATTCTGTGAATAGAAAAATGTTAGCAGCTTGATAAGTTGTCATCCTCCTTAGACTCTGTGTGTCTTGTCTTAATCTGAATCCTACTCATCAATATGACTAAGCCTCAATAGTGCTTGTCTATCAATGACACTGATAAGACATCAAGGAAACAAATGTGTCACTATGTTTATCCATATTCTGTCTTGAAATCCATTTATCCAGTCACATACAACACTATTCTAATAAATCATATTATCAAAACAAAGGCTAGAGTAAATAACTACTTTTTCTGTTTGCATCCCCTTCATTAAAATTACCATGCTTTATTTATGTATATATTTCTCCAAGAAATAGCTTCCAAATTAAGTATTTTTTTCTGGAGTCAAATTCTTCTTTTTAATTTCTCTTTTAAGAAGTTAAAGAGAATGTTCTCAATGGGAAAGCAAATGAAAATTCAATAAGGAGACTGTAGCCAAAAGCCATATAATGTCACTGTCATGCTAAACAGAACTCAGATTGAATAGGTGGAGAGATATCTCCTTGGGACTTGTATTTGGTAAAATTGAGGGAGGTTGTATGTTGTGATGTTATGTTCATATTAATATATAATGGAAATAAAACCTGACTCAAAATATAAATGGAAGCAGAAAACACTTTAATACTGATACTTTAAACTAGTATATAAATACTACATACTTATAAAAAAGAATCAGCTCTTGGCTTGATTTTAAAACATGTAACATTTTTTCATTACATTTTTCATTACACTCTGCATGCTCAAAATATTTAAAATGTCATTTGATCAAAAGTATTTTATTATGCCACTTTTAAATAGTATGTCTATTGTGAAAAATTATACAGACTAGTAATATAAGGTAAATATATCAGTTAAATACTTTAGTCATATTAGGGTTATCATATTTAGCAAATAAAAATCCAAGACACCCAGTTAATTTTGAATTTCGAGTAAACAATAAATAATTTTAGTGGAAGAATATATCACGTAATATTTCTGAAATTCTTATACTAAAAATTGTTCTTTATCTGGGATTCAAATTTAAGTAGGTGTTTTGTATTATAAATGACAACCCTTCTTATATTATTTAGAGATCATTTATTTTTTGTTAATTTTACTTTTATGGATTCATGTATATAAAAATCTTGGGAGTTATGCATTAGCTTCAACACCATAATAAAGTAAACATACTATCAACAAATCAGATACTATGAATAAAACATGAATTTAATGAATGAAGATTTTGGTTTTTGAGAAGGGAATATTTATTGGATATAATGTTCTACAAGTCTTGGAATTCCAATTTAGTTTCTCTTCTCCATAGTACAGTCTAGCATTGATAATATTTGAACAGTTAATATCATTTAAAACTATAATTAATAGCTCTTGAAAGTGCCTAGACCCTACAGAATGGCAGGGATAAGCATCTATCTGCATGCCTAAGTGGATTTGAGTGGACAATCAATATCCATATTTGGAAATATTCTCTTACCCTATAAATCAAAGTAGAACATTATGGGAGATATTTGAAGAAATCAGAGATTAATGCCAAAACAGAACAAATCTGAAAGACATTGAAGGTTACATCTTATGAGTGTGGTTTTGGAGTATGTACTTTTTCAAACTGGCTCACTGGATGTTTGTCTTAATCTCAATATGTTTCCCATGGTTTTATTAGATTCTTTGAATATGTTCTAACATCAAATGTTCTTGGAACATTTTGCTCTTAATAATTTCTAAGTTGGATGAATTGAAAGAACCATTGCAATAAAAATCTGTTTTTCATGTCCCCCCCCATTACTTCCCCATCCCAGTCCCTTTTATGCATGGCAACCATAGTAATGTTTGAAATACCCAAATATGATCTTGTTAATACATTACTTGAAAGTCTCTCAAAGCATTCTTTTGTTCTTAGGACAAAATCCAAAGGTTTAACATGACTTGAACCACTTGGCTGTCCTGTTTCTCTAGACTTATTACCTGTACCTCTTTTCTTCACTGTGTCCACTCCTATTGGACAACTCTCCATAGATGCCAAACCCACCAGGAAGCTGACTAAATCATCTCCATTTCCCCATTCTAGATTGATACTAGAATCACAAGTCAGTGATTTCAGCAATCAGGGTTATGCCACAGGTAATGGGATGGGGATCTAGGCAAGAATGTACATGAATGCTTCTTAATAGATTTCATCTTGAGAAAGAGTGACAGTATGTCTTCTGCATTGACATTATTGATTCCTTAATGCATTTGCTGCATTCCTCAATTCTTTTTTTTTTTAATTTTAGATTGGCTACCTAATTATTGTATCTTACTATTTATTTTGGTATTCTTGATCTCAGATTGTTCTCTAACTCAAATTATCTGGTCAACTATTTGGCAAATGCTATTTTAGGCAATGAGGCAATGAGGATTCTCCTCATGTGTAGTTTTCCTTAAGACCAAGGGTTAGCCTAGCCTAAACAAGTGGTTTTCAAACTTGAGCATGCATCAGAAATAAATGGCCTGTGAAAACGCAGATTGCCTGCCTGTACCCCCCAGAGTTTCTAATTCCACAAGTGTGGATTAGGGCCTGAGAATTTCTAAACTCCTGAGTGATGCTAAAGCCATTGGTATAGGACCAGAATTTGAAAACTTCATTGCTCTAAGTAAATTCAAACCCAAGAAGTGTGAGAAGGCAAAATATCTCCTTAGCATAGAACTGATTCACCAAACCTTATTTTTTTTTCCTTAGATACCTAAATTCCATTCAGAGAATGCTTAAGATACCTTAAGTAGTATTAATGCCCTTTTACCTGCAACTGTTTCTATAAGATCACTTCTTTCTACTTTCAAGTGAACTTATGGGAACGGATGCAAATATCTCTATGCATATGGTCAGCATTTTCACCCTTTTACCTCATCAACTTATTTTTAAACCTAACTGACATCCTCATGCAGTACAGGGCAAAAAAAGCAAAATGGTGCCTTCTGCTGCTTCATCCTCAGCAATCCCCACCTCAGATCACATGCAACCTCCCTCTCAGTCTGTCTTTCTCCCACCAGGCTCTCACTTTTCCTCAGGATAACTCTGCAAACACAGTCCTAAATTCAGTTTTGAATTGCTATAAGTGATCTGCAATTTGTGTCAAGAATTGACCCAAGAATGAGTCCTAGTTAAACACCATCCCTCCTGGAGGAATGCATTAGAATTTTAGCCTACCCTTGCTTTTCAATTAATCACATCTGAAGACTTTATCTGCCTACAACTAAATTCCTTTGTTTCTAATTCTTAGGTGGTTTGGTTTTCTTTGTCAATGACTCAAAAAACTAAAAAGTGGGAAGTAGAAATCATCATCGAAAGACTGATTAAATGCTGCTGCTAGCAGAACTGGGTAGAGCAGGAAATGGCAACAGGAATCCAGTCCCTACTCAGTTCAGGCATGACTAGAATTGATCCAAAGAGACAGAACACATCCAGGGAGAGAGTACCTGAAGGCTTTGGCAATCTTAGCTGTATCCAAGGATTTCTCCTCCACTCAGCTCCCACTTCCAAATTAATCTCTTTCTGCCAAACCTACCTGCTCAGCTGTAACATCTGAATAAGCACATTCAGTCATTCTTTCACCTGACAAAAATATATTGAACACATTCTATGCCCTACAGACTAAACTAGCAACTTGTAATATAACAACTAGATATGATCCTTGACTTCAAGAAACTCACCGAATAAAATGGGGAACAAACATATAAAGAGATGAGATGCCAAAATTTAGTGCTATGATAGACCTCTGAACAGGAGAGTGTAGGATCATAAAGGAGAGGATAATTCATTTTTTGGGGGGGAGTCAGGTTTCAAGCAAAGAGGGTACTTGTACAAGACCTTGAAAGCGGGTCTGCTGCTGGTAGAGGGAGGAGAAGGGGTGGTTACTATAAACATCACAAGGTAAACAAAGCAAGACATATATATGAGAAAGAGGAGGAAAGGACAGAGGGGTAAAGAATGGAGGAAGAGAAATACACACACACACACACACACAGTATGGGAAAAGTGAAATACCTCGATACTGTAAGATTATTCTACTCAACAGATGTCATGAGCTTAATTAGTGATGGTGTTCTGTCAAGAACTCTGGCATTCTCATTTCAGGTCCAACCTTGTTATACAATCCCAAGTTGGATGTTTTCTCTCAGCACAAAAGTCAAGATTATCGTGTTTAATTTAGAACTTGCTGGCTGCAGAATTCTGTTTTTTTTTCCCCTGAATTGGATGATTAGTTGTACTATAAAATCTTCCAAGTCAAAGATGAGCAATCTCTCAGGATAGTATGCCAGAATTTCACACATCTTTGTATTTAGGCACTTTTTAGTTAGAATTTCTGTTTGCATAGAGGGAAGAACACTTATGTATGTATATTTATTTATTGTCACTTAAACCCACCTATGTTTGTTCCATGAGCTCTTATTTGCAAACTTCAAATAATAACCTGAGATTAATTTCCTATTTACATTAAAATCTTGATCATTTCTAACTGGAAAGTTTCATACTTCAGGCAAAAATTTTAGCTTATGGAAACCAATGATAATTAAAGATTACCATGAAGATACTTAGCCATGCTGTTTAAGGAAGAAAATTGGAGCAGATTATTGTCTGTTCTAAAAGTCTGAACTTTTCAGCTAAATGCAGTTATGAACTCCTAGGTTTACTTACAAGTGAATAGAACAATAATAATAGTAACACAAAGTAAGACCTTAGAAGGTAGAACTTGAGGGTTTTAATAGTTATACTCTGTTAGCATAAATGACCTTGCATGCCTGTTTTCAACCATAATAAACCTTGCTAAAATAATCTTAGTAAATAAGTTCACTAGAAAAGCAATATTGCTTTTAGAAAAGACAACACTAGATTGTAGAAAAGAATTAACCCCCAACACTCAGTGACTTAAAGGCTTTCTCCTGGTGTGATAGGCTTCATCTGTCTTTTAGCTATATTATAAGGAACACTGGGCTTCCAAGGTAGCTAGGGCAGGGAAAAGAGGTCTGGAGGTTTCCTTGGACATTTTTTAAAACTATGCAACTCTTCTGCCCACAAGATTGACTGGAATGCAATCTTATAATTCCAACCTAGCTTCAAAGGAATGTGGAAAAGGAAAATGGTTAAGTACATAGCATTCCCCTAGCTAAAACCTTCACTTAACAATGGCACAAAATCAATACCCTTCTCATACTCACCCCTTCCTCTACTTGGGTCCTTCTTCCCCAACCTACAACTTGTCTTCACTATTACTTGACTACCATAACCTCTTTGAAGATTTATCAACAATATTAAAGAGAAAGAAGAAGAAAAGGACAGAGGGTTGAGGGGAGGAGAAGGAGGAGAAACAGCTATATTAAAATCAGAATCTTCATTGCATTTTCTCATGGTACCCACTGCTACTATCCTGATGAAGGGAGTGCTCTGTTAACCTTTGGGGGCCTGACTCTAGTTTTCCTGCATGATCCTTCACTAACTGTGCCTGATGACTTTTAATCTTCTCTACTGTGGTTCTCCTTTACACCTAATAAACAAGTCAACCTATTCTTACAGCCTTGTTCAGGCTTCCCTGATTTGTGAAGCCTCCCTGAATTTTAGGGCTGACAAGGAAGTACATTTCTTATTCTCTTGATTACATGACCTTTTTACTACCTAATTATTGTTTAGATTGTTCCCCACATTTCTCTGAGTTCTCTTCAGAGCTGAATTAATAGACTTCTTCATGAGTTGTAACCTGTCCTACTTAATGCTATATTCCCAATGCCTAGAAGAGTGCTTGGTATATAGAAGGTGGTCAGTAAGGATTAATTAATTCATTATTTTACACAAATCATTTTCCTCCTGTCACCACAACACTGTGTATATAACATGGTCTCCATGAGTATTTCCAGATTGACTGGTTCCCCTTTTTAAGTGCTTCAAGATAAAACAATGCCCACGGAAGGGGATGTGTAGGTTGGATCTTAAACACATTTTATAATAGAAAAAATTTGTTTTATAATTTGAATTTACTCATAATGAATCATATCTACATTGTACACATTTGGTTTTCAAATACATACACACAAATTTTCAATGCAAACATGGAATTCTCTTCTGCAGTTTGGCAAAATAAATATAAAAGCTAAGATGTGACTCCTTGGAAACTTTACCCTGATTTTCCATCATAATCATTTGCAAACAGGAACACAAGAAAACATTTGGGATATTTTAGTTGATGTTAAAAGAATTGTACAAGTTAACAGCACAAACAAAAGTTACAGTGTGTTGCATGTAGTATGTATAATGCCAGCGAAAAAATTTAAATGTGTTTAAATCTCCAGGGGTTATATCTCTTAAATTGATAGAAATGTATAATTCCAAACAACTTTCTTGGGATAAAATTTCTTATTTTTTTTTAACTAAAATGGACTAAATCCTAGTAAATATAAAGCTGTGTTCTAGTCATTAATTTATATACATATGTGTGTGTGCTTTCTCTTTTTAGTATTTATCTCTGAGGTTGTCTGGAGACAACTCACTTTCTGGAATGTCTTGGAATCCATATAGCGGAGGACTCTAAAACCTCAGTCTCTAAGGATTTATCTATAGAAGACATATGTAGTAGACTCAGATTATCAAAGAATTTTGCTAATAAGACTTGGAAAAAATCATGTTGATGTAGGGTTTGTTAGGAATTGATGTTTGCTTCCTGGAAGATTAGTTGTTTCAAATCTGATTCTTAAACCAATAAGCGATACTCTCACTGTGGAGAAATACAGAGTAGTGATGATACAATAAAGTTAAAACTATGAAAAAAAGCCTGTCTTCTCTGGAGAATCCTAATGATCTCATGTCTGCCAGCGACTACTTTTCTTTCTGCATCTGCAGACGTTGTCAGTAACTATCAGGCTCAGACCTGGGGCTTCTAGTGCTGCGGGAATAGATTTCCTCTCACAAGGAAATCAATCCAAGGAAGTTTGGAGTCCAGTCGAAGAGTTCTAGAGAAGCTGAAGGCAATGCAGTTCACTGCTCTCTGCTTTCTATTCAAAGAGTAAATTGTCATGAAAATCAAAAGGGGGGTTATCCTAATCCTAAATCTTCCCAAAAAAGATTCTTTTTCCTTAGCAACCTACTGCAACTTTGTATAGTCCTCACTTTCTTACAGCTCATCTTGAAACCTTCTACCCCATATTACCCACTGTGTGTAGTTAACTTTTAAAAGAGCACTTACGTTTATTTGAAAGGTGGTCATTATATCACCAACTTAAATGTTCTCTCTTTTACACACTGAACACAGTTTACTTCTTTGACTTTCTCTTAAAGGCTATATGATTTCCTAAATTTGCCCTGCCCCCCTTAAATCCAGCCAAAGTACTGTATTTTCTGTTAAAGTTAGTACTGTCTCTAAATGATTGTGCTGAGTTCAGTAGTGACATAAATGGATGTATTGGGAAAAAAATGAGTGTCAGTAGTTTTGGGGTTTTTTTTGTTTTTTTGTTTTTTTTGGGGGGTCTCCTCCCTGCCAGGGGTGGGAAAGACTTCTTCCTTTTGTGACTTATGAACATTTATCAGGCAACTGGTTAGTTTCATACTGACTGTGGTCAAGGAAGACATGTCTTTTCTGTGAACAGAAAATAGCCCTTGAGAGCATGGAATGTATTATGACTACTAAATGCCACACAATAACATAAAAATATATAAAATCTTTCCCAACAATTTCAATGTATTTATTATAGTAAAAAATTGCCAATAGGAAGAAAATGATTTTGTGGGAGATGCGTGTGTATACATATATACAAATATACACATACATACACATATATATACATACATGTACATGCATATACACACACAAGTATTTATTGAGCCCCTATCATGTACAGTGTGCCATAAATTTTCCTGGGAACATATTTAATCTTTTAAACTGATTCTAATCCTTCCAATAGCCATATGAGGTAGCTTTTGTTGTTTCTATTTTGCTCACAGTTAACCTACAAATCAGAGAAGTTAGATATTTTCCTAATGTCATATAACTAGCTTGTGTGCAAATTAGGGACATGGCAGTGTCCCCTATCCAGTACTCATCCCACCACATCAAAAATACCTCCTGATAATCTCTGTAAAAGAAGTATGAATTCAATATCTAATGCATTCCTCTGTGATCCTTTTAAGCTCAATTTTCTACCTCAGTACTTTTGTGGGACAAAATACTGGAAACTTCTCTTTCCTGGGTATATCAATTTATGATTTCCAGTACCTTGCACATATGTGTGTATAGGTAGTTAGAGACCTAGATGAAAGAATGAACAAGTTATGATATTGAGGTGGCTTTTCCCACAAACCTACACTTATGAAAGTGGTTTATAATAGAATTTCCATGTCCATCTCTTAAAAAAAAATTAAAAGTTATAGACCACTGTCTCATTATCTCAAACATTTGTGTTCCCCAGTTTATACATGTGAATGGAATATCCTTTACTGTTTGACTCCTTTCTTTTAGCCAACCTGTAAGATGCATCCTGGTAAATACAATTTTCTGAAGTCTGTAGGCTGAGGAAGGTACTTCTGTTACTGTAGTTATTGCCATCACCTATAAATCAAAGTAATTTAAAGAAGGCCAGCCTTCCAGTCATGCCATTGCCGAGTTCCAGATTAGTGGTGCTGCAAGTGTGGCCAAATAATGTGGCAGATGTTAGAATAACGTGTCAGCTTTTGCTCAGCAAATTGGTAATTGTCAGATGTCTACTTTTTAATTTCCCATACATTTCAGATCGACATTTTCCCCCCTTAACACTATTCTTTCAGCAAATTTTTCATGTCTTTTTCAATAACTTGACCCTTATGTTTGTCTTCTAACTGTGAGGTTAACGTTGTACTCACCTCACCCTTTAATTGTAGTGCTGATCAGTGCTTTTACTGCATGATTTATTTAGGTTTTATATGGCCTGAACCAGAGTTGACTCAGTTTAGGTAGAAAAGACCTGCTACAAAATGGACTTTGTCATTTTAATCACCCTAAGAACAGTTTTATTATCTGCTATTTCATTTTGTGGTTAGGGCCACTAAACCTTATTTTGTGTTCCAAGGGACTTTGCTTATCCTTCCCATATGAGATGTGAGAACTATGAGATGTGAGAACTACGAAGCACTGCCTTTCATTCTTTATTTTTCCTTCAAGTTTTTCTCATGCCATCCCTCTTCTTTTTCACAGTCTCTATGATTTTTTCTTTCTAAAATAAATAGCTTGCCCAGGATTGTGCTAGCTAGGAAAATATCCACCTCCAAGTGATTTGAGAAAGTCTATATATTGTGTCCATGACACTTCTATTAGGATTGTAGTCCCTTTCTTATGTGGAAATTGTCATGGAGGTAATCAGAAAAGTACCCCCCACACGCCAATTTCCTTTGTGCTTTGTTTTATCTATAAGCATATACACCCAAGTTGATATGCTTGGAAATTTGTAGACCCTCTTGCAGTCTGGAAAACACTTACTTAAATGTATGTAATCCCCACAACAACACTTTGAGATTGGCACGAATACGCTGCTTCCTTCATTTTGTACATGAGGAAACAGACTCAGAGTGAAGTGAACTATCATCTAGGGTCACATAACAAGTAAATGGCAGAGTGGAAATTCTGTTGTGATTTCAAATCTGGGCTTTTTTTTATGCTACATCAACAGATTAGACTTGTTAAAATGATCTTCTAGGTTGAATTGAACACATATTTCAGGAATCTAGCTTCATATCAAAGTAAAATAATTCATTATTTTAACCTAAAACAACTTTTCAGTAGTAATACAGATGGGGCATCTGGTGGCTCAGTCAGTTAAGTGTCCAACTTTGGCTCAGGTCATGATCTTACAATTCAGGGGTTTGGGTTTGAGTCCTATGTGAGGCTCTGTGCCGACAGCTCAGAGCCTGGATCTGCTCCGGATTCTGTGCCTCCCTCTGTCTCTGCCCCTCACCTGCTCACACTCTGTCTGTCTCTCTCTCTCAAAAAGAAATACACATCTTTTTTTTTTTTTAAATAGTAATACGGACAATTAAAATGTAAGATCATTGAACGGTGTTAATTGATTCTTACCTAGGTCACCTGCACAGGCATTCAGGGCAAGATAATCGCCTGTTTCAATTTTGCCATTTCTCACCCAAGCATGTTACCTTTCATTGTCTAGTAATATTAGAGGCTGTAGCATGTACATGAAAAATGTCTATGGAATATAAGCCTTCATAATGCCACTTTATAGGGTAGCTTCCTTGGGAGATAGTTAACTGCTATGGGTTATTAGAATTATAGCACTGCATTTAAAAGTTGAAAGTGAGTTTTAAAGTGTTTGGGAAGCATCCCTAATTCAAAGGCAGCTTTATTATGTTTTAAAATAGATGCTACAGTTCACTAATCTAAAATACAAACTACATACTCTAGTGAAAGTAAAATGAATATTTAGTGTAGTACTTAATTTTTAAGTTAATTACTGCATATTCATTCCTTTTTAAATAATTCATTATCAAACTATGTATATCAGTGTTGGGGAGAACTGAAAGTTAATGTCAGAAACTCCAATACATAGTATCTGAGTAGATTTCAGAAAAAAATGAGATGCATTAGATCTCCATAAAATACATTTAATGCTAGAATTATTATTCCTGGTACTTTAAATAAATGGAATTTAAATTATTGCAGAGGACTCTAATTTTCTCCATAGTGAGGAGGAAAAGATAATTGAAAGTTAATGAATAATAGAAAGTATACCTCCATGCAAAGTGTTTATAGCTATCATTTGCCTCAGTGGATATTTAGTAAACTAACTTCGCTCTCTTTTTGACTAACAATTTAACAAACATTTGTTGGGCAAATACTACTAGGCAGCAGACCCTGAAGATACAAAGACAAACTCTTCTCCCACCATTAAAAACAAAACAAACAAACAACACCTCTCATTTGGGTCCCCAGTAAGGTCTGTATAAAGAATGAGATGAGTGAAATATACTGTGAGGACACCGATGGAGTACAGGGATTCATTCTGATTATATTAGCAGTGGGTTGAGGTATTTTGGGGGGGATAATGTAGAAGGTATCATGTGATTGAAGCTGAAGGATGAATGGGAAGGGCCAGCATGATAGAATGGAAAGTTAGATTTCGGTATCTGAAAGCCTGTATAAATCCATTTTTTTCATAAGGACATTAACCCTTTTGTCAAAAGCAAAGTATGTTTAGTATACTCAAAATCAAAATAGTTATATTAGTACCATATTTAGATATTTGGGGGTCTTGGATGACTATGTCTGTAATTTTTGTGTTTGTCAGCAACTCATCAGGGAAACACATTGTTGTTTATAGAAGCTTTGTTTTGACTTCAGGAGGGAATACAGGGTTAGGAGCACATGGGGTGGCTCAGCTGGTTAAGCATCTGATTTTGGCTCAGGTCATAATGTCATGGTTCATGGGTCCAAGTCCCGTGTTGGGCTTTGTGTTGACAGCTCAGAGCCTGGGGCCTGCTTCAGATTCTGTGTCACCCTCTTCTCTCTTTCTCTACCCCTCCCCACCTCTCAAAAATAAACATCAATTTTTTTTTTTTTTTTAAGGAGGGAATACAGGGATATGGGCATGGATTTCTCTGTGGTGTTCTGTTTGTGCTGTGGTTGATGCTGTCAAAGCCCAAATAAATTATTGCAGGTAATTAAAATTATTAGTTTACAATTCAATTTGGTTCAAAGCTTTTTTCCTGACTCATCATTTAAAACGTTAAAAAAATCATTGTGAGTTTCCAGGACTGGGAACTATGGTTGCATTTTCCTTTCCTCGTTGCATATGTTTGTCCTGTGAACTTACAAGGCAAGACTTAGAATGTAAATTTGTAGCAGTGTAAATATGTAACAGAAAGGAGATTACAAGGGAAGGGAGCTTAGTTAAAGCACATTGTATAAAAAATGCTGCCTATTAAGAATTTTTTATTTATTTGCTTGGATCTTTACTATAGCAAGTAGGAAGAGGATGTTTTTCTGTAATAATCCTGAAGGGATTCTTTAGTTGGAGAGGTAAGAAAGATAACAAAAGGATCATTTTCGAATGACAAGCCACACAATTAATTGAGATAAAGCAAGCAATAAATATATTTCAATTATATTTAACAAGCAAAAATAGATGAAAAAAATTTAGGAAATTGTTCAATAGAATTCTGGTATTGGGATTCCTGGTCAGTTAGAAACCTGTGGGGGCAGGGGGAACTGGGTTCAAAA
Organism: Prionailurus viverrinus; assembly: GCF_022837055.1. Taxonomy (NCBI): domain Eukaryota; kingdom Metazoa; phylum Chordata; class Mammalia; order Carnivora; family Felidae; genus Prionailurus; species Prionailurus viverrinus. Next base: position 84,230,016 of record NC_062568.1, read on the forward strand.
TATGACTATCATAGAGTCTCCCTTTTGATCCAGACTATATTCTTGCTCCTCTGGTGTTGTCCTACTTCCACTGATGCTGTCCCCTGTCTAGTGCTAGTACTATCCCATTCTTACCTAAAGTTTGCTTTAAATAAATTTTATGTTTTCAGTATCACCTAAGCTTTCAAATTGCTCCCTGATGCTGACTCACAAGCCCAGGAACCATTGCTCTGTGTCACTTTGCATGTAACTTCTCTGCCTTTGTGTGGCCTTTGGCTGTTGTGTATTGCCTAAACTCTAGTCATTTGTTCATGTCTTCAACTTTCAAAATGTAGAAAAGAGAGTCTCAGATCCACCTGCATTCTTCTGCACAAGAGTCACAGTAGATACTTTGCTGGCCCTATGTTTCCTAATAGCTTATCTTCTTTTTTTCTGTTGTTTTTTTTTTTTTTAATTTTTGAGAAACAGAGACAGAACATGAGTGGGGGTGGGGCAGAGAGAGAGAGTTAGACACAGAATCTGAAGCAGGCTCCAGGCTCCAAGCTGTCAGCCCAGAGCCCTACATGAGGCTCAAACCCATAAACCTTGTGAGATCATGACCTGAGCTGAAGTCACATGCTTAACTGACTGTGCCACCCAGGTGCCCCTGCAAATAGCTTATCTTAACTACCATATTCTTTTACTTACACTGAAGACCTAATCTCTAATAGTGGTTTTCATAATTTTATACAAGAATTATGTGCATTTCTTGATGCTCTTTTTTGATTGCCTTAGATTTTTCATTCTCAAAAAACTTGTGTCCTATACATAATATTTCTAATTATTTTGATAAGCTTTTTATTTTTCCTACCACTGAATAACCCATAATCTGTCTCTCATTCTTACCCCAATACTTTGACCATGTGACTTTATCAATTCCATGCATTCTCTGTCATTATATACATCTTTGCCTTACAAACAAGTTGACGTGAATAAATACACAAAGCAAAAATTCTAAGCAGTAGGGAGTTATACAAAACATTCCAGTCTCCACCTCTTTCCAACCTCTTGTTCCCTTTCTCAGAACTAACCATTTTCTAGTTTGGAATATGTTTCTCCAGACATCTTTCTGTGCATTTGCATATGTACATATAGATGCAATATGAAGTAGACACAGACATGTTAATTTACATAAACATATGTATTGTTCTGCGATGTACTTTATTCATATCTCCATATGCTTGTTAGGTGATTATGATAATAAATTAATTCCTGCTTCACTCTTTTCAACAACTTGAAATGTTCCATAATAGAAATCATGCATTTTTTAGCCACTTTCATACTGTGAGATCTTTAGTTGGGTTCACATTTTTTGCCATTTATATGGTAAAGTGATGAGCAGTCTTGTCAGAATATGTTGGTATTATATATGACACACATTCTGATAATTTCAAAACTAAATCCCTACAATTGGAATTCCTCTGTCAAATAATTTATAATTCTAATTTTGATAGACACTGTCAGTTATCTTCCAAAAAGACTTTACCAATTTACACAGAAACTGTAGGTTTCAACATTTGATGTTATTAATCAGCTAATCTCAGATTTTGCCAAATTTGTGAATTAAAATGTATTTATTATTCACATGTGCATTTTCTTTGTTGTTACTGAGGTTGAATTCATTTGTGTTTGTACATTCAATGTATTCTATGAATTCCTTAAAACCTAGGTCCTATTTTTCTACCTAGTTGGTTCTAATTTAATAAAAGAGTTTATATATTTCTAATATTTATTTGTATATACCACCAATTCAGTGGTGACTTCAAAATAGTAGTAGGTATTTATGACTTATTTTTATATTTCTTCTTTACACAAGTAGAATTTAAACTTCATTAGTTTATAGTCCTTTTATATCTTTTGTAACATGCTCAATGCCCAACATATACACAAATAGGCACTTAATATTGTCAATTGACAATAAAGACTACAGTGGAAAAATTAAGACTCAGCAGCAAAATGCTGCTGGCTCAATGTAGCTCTGGGTTATTAGGTGAGTTGTCAGTCCTGAATGTGTAAGACTAGAGGAAGGGACCTGTATACCCAGAAATATGACTACTCATTTGGTGTGTTCAGTTTATTCGTATATAGTTCATTAGTTTGCACACTTACTTATCAATGTGTTTATCTTTACTCATGTGGTTAGCTATTCCCCTGATGATGCACATGGAAAGGTGGGTTCAAAAAATACTTCAATGGCTTCTCTCAGGAAGCCATGTCCTGAATGTTATTCTATAAGGTGGCATGCAAAAGCCAACTAAAACATTTGGAGGCATTTAATTTCTCAAGTCACTTCTTTTGCATAGTTTTTTTTTAATTTTTAATTCAGCCTTTATTTAATAAAACTTCTCCTCCATACATATTTATAAGCACATGATGTTATGCAGATGTTGCACATAGATGTCGAGATTAAGTGAACAGAGAACTAGTTTCCTCAAGAAGGAGGGATATATTCAAAATTCAAGCAAATATAGTAGTGGCTTTTTTTATACGTCACCATTTCTCTTACTCTCCGCTAGAATATACGTCACTTCTGAAACCTTTAATCACATATTTGCTGGGTTCTAAGGTAACACCTGATGTGTTCTATCTCGAGTCAAGGAGACATGGAAGAATATAGTTTCCTCTAAATTATGTTTTTAAAACCTTTTAATAGGTATTATCATGTAGATTGTCAGAGGAACTATCTTTCTCACCCATCTTGTCACATACAGTCCTAAAGCAGTGATTTTTTATTTCTTTTTCTAGGAGGGGAAGGAGGTTGGGAGATGAATGGAAGTACATTTTTCTCTCGCAGCCATCCTTGATAGTGTGTGTGGTGTGCGGTGTGCGTGTGTGGTTTTGGCTAGAGAGAGCTAAATACATGTTCTACAATCAAGTTCAAGTCAGTTCCTCTTAATTAAAATCTTGAGAGATATTCACAAATATCAAGACACTAAAATGGTCATTTTACAATAGTAACAATATATTAATTAATGAATGATAAATGTTTTAGAATGTTTCTACTTTCAATGGGAAATCTATTGACAGGAAAAATCAAGGATCCAGCCATACTTTCCTGGGTTATTTGTAATTAAAATGGGCCATTCCAATCATACCACCAAAAGTCTGTCAAAATTCGAGAAAGATAAGCACTTTATTAATTTAATATAAATATAGCAAGAATATTAGTTGTATACAACTTTTATATATGAAAAGTGCATTTCTATTGCATGTATACTCCATTTAGTATTTATAATGTATAATTGATGTAAAACCATAATTGCTGAAATATTAAAAGCATTGAAGTATGTGGGAGGGATAATAGATTGAAATGAAGAAATCTTCAGTTCTTAGTGCCTATTGCTATAAATTACTTTAGTGCATTAAAAGAGTGTCACTCATCTTTTCTAGACCGAGGTTTTGGTTTTGTTGTTGTTGTTTTTCCATCCATAAAAAAAGGAGCTTGAACTTGGAAGTATTCTCAAATCCCTTCTAGCTGTTAACTTCTATAAAGGAGTATAATTTTACTATTTTAAATGATTACAAAGGTTTATAGTTTTTATAGCTTTGCTTTTATGATATCTTGTTGGTCATATCTGTGATTTATTCCATGCAAAGTCCTGCTCAGGAATACAACTCCCCAATTATAACATTGTTTTGATGGAAAGAGAACAATATGTTTTAAGATGCACCTTTTTTTTGATAGAATTTATATGAGCACATTATATAAGAATGGGGACTGCTAGTGTATTTCAGTTTCTCTGAGCTGGTTCTCCCAGTGGGCTAATTTGTTTTCTGAATACTCTTTATCCTGAGAATGTGTTGCGGGGGAGGAAAGTGTATAGGAAATAATTACTCATGTTTAATGATTTTAACCAAAGTTCTGTAGTTAATCTCTTTGGGATTGTGATCAAGGGAATTAAATTATTGGTACCCTTTTCCTTTCCTTTTCTTCTTTTTTTTTTTTCTTCCTGACACAAATGTTTAAATGGAACAGTGTGTAACATGAATTCTATATTGCTCTCTGCTGTGCTAATCCAATAACTTTAGCACATGTGAATAATTTTTTTTAGATTGCTTGTTTTTTATAGTTTTCCTGCAGACCTTCAGCAGTCATCTAATGTAGCTTGAGTGTGCATGTGAATATTCATAAAATAAGTATATGTTTAATGGGTACAACATTTCTGTTTGAGATGATGAAAAAGTTCTGGAAATGAGTAGTGATACACAACATTGGGAATGTACTTGCTCCTACTGAATTGTACATTTAAAAGTGTTTAAAATGATAAATTTTATGTTAGTGTATTTTACTACAATAAAAAAAAGTATAGCAAGACCATTGCATTAATTATTTCTGGAGTTATATTGGTGAATTTAAAGGAAAGCACTACCCTGGAAAAGAAAGACTCAGAAAATACTTCATATTTAATAGTTGAGGCTAACTTTTTTTAATGCTGGATTCTAGATACGTAACTATCTATCCCCAAGCAAGTCTGCCGTAATAATGATTTGAAAGTAATATCTCTGTCTCAAGGGTGTGATGACCTCTGTGGGGCTATTAATTCCATATCCATATACATGTTTATAGTTCTTTCCTTATAACCAGAATATTCACCTCTGTCATTTTGATGATATGGATGTGAATGGAATACACAATTAGAATCGCTAGAGCAAGAACAGACCAGCTCCTCCTACGAGCATCCCCACAGTTTTGCAAAGCTTTCTCCTTTGAGTTATTATGTTTTACACAGTTTTCCTGTGTTTACAAGAGGCTACTCATCACCTTATACTCAGGGATGACAAAAGCAATAAATATATAAATGAAGGGGTGCAGAGGAATATCCAAAATACTGTTCAGGTGGAAAGTTCTTAATTTGAAGATGAAAGTCAATTTGATAGTGGGAAATGTCAAAATCATAAACAGATTTGATCCTTATTAAACCCAGAACATATTTAGAAGTTTATGGTGTAGGCTACTGTTTTCCTGTATGATGATGTGGAAAAAGCTTTTATGTCCTGTCCAAAAGAAAGGCTTTATGCTATTGTTGAACTCCTGTAGCATTTAACATAATACATTATCATAGTACACTGTACATGCTTCATTATTGAGACTAATTGACACAGAGCTAGACCAACTTTGAGGAACATTGATCAATTTTTATGTCATGGCTGACTGCTGTCTCCCTAACTTCATTAGTCTTCATCCTGCATTAGATGCCCAACTCTGGTGTTATGTCCAATAAAAACAATTATAATAATTAAATTAAAAAAATATTTTTATTTTGGGAGAGAGAGGATCCCAAGCAGGCTCCATGCTGTCAGCTTGGAACCTAACATGGGACTCAATGCCATGAAATATGATCATGACCTAAGATGAAACCAAGAGTTGGACGCTACACTGACTGAGCCACCTAGGCACCCCTAATTTTGTTTTTTTTTGGTATTAAAAACCTCCCTCTGCTCTCAAGCAGCTTATTTGTAACTCAAAAGTGTGTGTTTTAAACCAGACTCGGGAAATACTTCCAAATTAAATTTGTATTTTGTGTAAATGTAGAATAGTATGGCACTGACAATTCTTATCAGTCTGAATTTCTTCAGGAAGTATTTAGGATATAGAAATAATATAATGAACAAGTCAGGATTTCATTGAGAGATTATAATAGAGTAGCCACAGTAGGAGAATCATTCATAAGAAGTGCATTGATGGTAAGGAGTAATAGATAACTAAAGAAAATAATAACATAAGCCAGATGTCTGAATTGAGTGCTGGAGAATTAGAAATACTCACTTGCTAATAATTCACTTGCTTTAAGTGCTGGGTCTTTATTCATTTTATAAATACTAGATAATTATTTTTTTTTCATTAACAAATTTTCTCAAATATTTCGACAGTTTACTACAATGTACTTACAATTTGGTATTTGTAGCCTATAGGTAATATCAAAAGATAAGATAGATGATGATTGTAATATATTAGTAACTATTTAAGAGAAGTAGAGTATTGTATAAAGGCATCTTAAGAAAAAATGTAAAGATGCAGAAAAGTAAGGCATAATTAGGAAAAGTTAAAAGAGATTTGAAAGCATTTCAAAAAGGTAATACAATAGGCATGTTTGATAGTAAACTGCACAGTAGGGGAAATAATGACTGGTAATTCAAAACGTGTCTGGAGATAGTGATTTCAACATCCCTACTTTGTGTTCTGTCATGGTAGTTACTAATTAACCAGTGACTTTTTCTACTTTTGTCTTGACAGTATGATTTGCTATAGCTTTTAGATTATATTTTACTTGATTATCTGGGGTAGGGGGTTGGGGGAAATCTTTCCTAATTTAAAATGAAAAAGCAAACAAAAACTATAAAAGACTAGGTTGGAATTCAAATAGGAACTGGTAGTTCAAGATGTAAGGAAGTTCTGAGTATGACAGTAAAAGTGTGTTAAAGGCTCCACTATGAGGAATTTTGTCTGGAAGTTTGATTTTATTTCTGCAGGTTTGCTTAAGAGACTTTCTGTTCCTTTATGCTAGTGACTTAGTATTTTTTTCTAACAGTCTCCTTTTCCCCTTTGCCTTGAGCACTGTGGAAATCAATATAGTTGGCACTCTCTGTTCTGTGCTCAACACCTGTAGTTTCCTGCATGTGATGGTTTGAGATTCTGTAGATGCTTCTTAATCCGATAGCCACAGTGTGGCCCGTTTGTCCAATATAACATTTTCCACAGCAGCGGGGAACATTAAGCTACTGCTGTGGGTGGTAGAATATTGCCTTTTGTTAGCCATAGGGTGCAAGAGAACTTGGATGAGTTTAGAATATTATTTTTGTTTTTGTGGGTGCTTTTGAAGATTGTATTGATCCAACTTATGAATGCCTTGACATGGGGTGGGACTGCTCTTCTCTCATGCCGTTTTTCCTTAGCTTGTTAGTGACTTCCCTCTTGGTGGGAACAGAGGATTTAATCAAATAGCTGGCTGGGAATCCATTCTCTGCAAGGGTCATATGAAGGATATGGATTGTCTATAGGAAGAAAGAGGATTTGGCCATAGCCTTGGTTTGATATATTAACCTTAGATTCACTTCTCTCAGTTTGAAGTCCAATTACCAAAACGGTTGGTTAAGCAGACCTAGGTTACATTTAGAGTTAAATGCTAAAAATATCAACCATGTAAGATTTGCAGAAGGTAGAATGGATGGAGGCAGGGCAAAAATCTTGCTCAGAACATATACTAAAAGTGGAGGCAGCACTACTTACATGACTACAAATATTTATTTTTTTTATTTTTAATGTTTATTTTTGAAAGAGAGAGACAGAGCACAAGTGCGGAAGGGCCAGAGAGAGAGGGAGGCAAAGAATCTGAAGCAGGCTCCAGACTCTGAGCTGTCGGCACAGAGCCTGACGCAGGGCTCAAACCCACGAACCATGAGATCATGACCTGACCCGAAGTCGGATGCTTAATGACTGAGCCACCCAGGCGCCCATGATTACAAATGTTTCTTATTATAGTACCAAATATTTAGAAAGTGTTCCAGGTACTGGGAATAAAGTCATTGGTGGTGGATTTGTGACTTCATGGAAGAGTCTTGATCCCTCACCTCAAGAGTTACTACTTAGAAATACTTTCAAGTGCCAAACAGCACTTGAAAGTATTGCAAGGGAGTGCTGACTAACCTAGTCTGGGTGATCAGGGAAAACTCTATGAGAAATGATGTTGAAATTGAGAGATGTGGATATGGTAGGAGAATTTCAAGTAGCTTACTGCATTTAGTTTTGGTGGTTTCCTACCCTCTCCTTTTTTTCCCCCACTGCAAATGACTTTAGCAAATGGAGGGTAAAATGCCACTGGGCATGTAATATATTAGGAAAATGTGAATCTTGGTTTTCCAGAGGACTTCAAAAGTCATTGGTCATAGAAAGTTTGAAAAAGTTTAGTTTTCACTTGGAGATCTAAGTCTCCAATGGAATATGTGACCTTTGGGCACCATGTTTCTCCTCTGTAAATGATAGTAATACTTCTCTTAATGATTGGTTAAATGAGATAGTCTGACATTATAAAATACTTGTTCATGATAGACAATTATTATAGATTCTGCCTTACCTCTCCCACTGCATACAACCTTGTTTGAGCACTGAGGGATACTTATCTTACCCTGTTCACATATTTATTATCCTTAAAGGCCAGCCTCTTAAATTCTGATGGGTCACCCAGCAGGAGAGTTCTGTTGAAAGCATCAACTTTCCCATCAAGAAATTTGTTTTCTTAAGTTCTAATCATCTCATACCTAATATTAAGGAAGTGAATGAAGTTTACTTTTCTAGTTACCAATAAGGAAATAGAAACACTAAGCTCAAGAAGACTGCTAATGACATTTCTGAGACCCATATTCTGAGTGCTAATGTCCTTTCTGAATCCCATATAATGTTTATCTCCATTGATCCATCGAATCAAGCAGAAAATTAAGTTGTATGGACAATTTAGTTTCCATCATCTTTTCTTACCAACATCACAAAAAAAGTTTAAAAAATGGCATTTGCTTGTGGTGCTTTGACTCTGAAATCAAGATGAGTCTAGATGAAGATTCTTAAGTAAGTCTGCAGGTTAGAGTCCTAGAATCCTATTCCCTGATCGTACCTTTGTTGTTTTTTTCTTCTAGCTACCTACTGTAGGCTACCTCTAAACCATCAAAAATATCACATTGTTGCCATATTGCCTTATAATTTATTTTTTAAATAGACTTTATTTTTTAGAGCAGATTTAGGTTTGTAGCAAAATTAAGAGGAAGGTGCAGAGATTTCCCATGTACTCCCTACTCCCAGATATGCATAGTGTACTCCATTATCAACATTCTCCAAGAGTGTGGCACATTTGCTAGCATTGATGAACCTGCTTTGACTCATCATCATCCCCCAAAGTCCATATTTTTCCTTGGGGTTTACTCTTGGTGTTATAGATCATCCATCTGGCTTCCTTCCTTCCTCTGTTCCTCCCTCTCTCCCTCCCTTCTTCTCTCCCTCCCTCTCTCCCTCCCTCCCTTCCTCCCTTCCTCCCTTCCTTTTTAATATTATTGTATGGGTTTTGAGCGATGTAAAATGACATGTGTCCATTATTTTATTGTCATCCAGAATAGTTTAACTGCCCTAAAAATCCTCTCTGCTCTACCTTTTTATCCGCCCCCCCCCACCACCTTACCTATGCCAGCCATTGATCTTTTTACTATCCCCATGATTTTTAGTTGGAATCATACAGTGTATAGCCTTTTCAGATTGACTTTTTCAGTAAGAGAATGTTTGGTTGTATAAAGACAAAAGTTTGCCAAACTGTCTTTCAAAGTTATTGTATCATTTTGTGTTCCTAGCAGCAAAATAAGAAAGTTCCTGAGAATTACTTCATATCCTCACCAGCATTTGCTATTGTTAGTGTTGTAGATTTTGGTCATTCTAGTACATGTGTAGTGGTATCTCACTGGTTTAATTTTCAGTTCCCTAATTATGTATGCCATGGAGCAGTTCCCTAATATCCTATGCTTAGTTGCTATCTGTGTATTTTCTTTGATGAGGTAGGTGCCTGTTTGGGTCCTTGGCCCATTTCTTAAGTAGGTTGTTTGTTTTCCTATTTTTGAATTGTAAGAGATTTTTGTGAATTTAGGATTAACAGTCCTTTGAGATATATCTTTTGTGAATAGTGTCTCCCAATCTTTGACTTATCTTCCCATTCTCTTGATACTTTCAGAGAGCAGATTTTTTCTTAAATTTTAATGAAGTCCAACTTATTTTCTTTCATAGATTATAACATTAGCATTGTATCTAAGACATCATTGCCATACCAAGGCCATCTAAATTTTCTCCTATGTTGTCTTTTAGGAGTTTTATAATTTTGCATTTTACATTTAGGCCTATGATCTATTTTGAGTAAATTTTTTAAAAAACAAATTTCTGTTTGAGAGAAGGTGAGAGAGCATGAGTAGGGGAGGGACAGAGAGAGAGGGAGAGAAAGAATCTGAAGCAGGCTCTGTGCTCTCAGCAGAGAGCCCAATATGGGGCTAGAACTCACAAACCATGAGATCATGACCTGAGCTGATATCAAGAGTTGGACGCTTCACCAATTGAGCCATTCAGGCACTCCTTATTTTGAGTAAATTTTTGTATTGAGTGTAAAGTTTGAATCTAGATTCCATATTTTTGCATGTGAAAGGCCAGTTGTTGAAAATAATATCTTTGTCCCATTATATGGCCTTTGCTCCTTTGCCAAACATCAGTTGACTATATTTATTTGGGTCTGTTTCTGGGCTCTCATGATTTATTTTTGCATGTTTGTTTTCTTCCTGTGTTGTGAGTTTTATAAAGCCTCATACCATGCAATAAATCTCTGTATGCCTAGGACTCTAATATAGGAACTAGATAAATATAAATGATATGAATCTCCGTATGAAATTAGAATACATGATTAATTTCTCTATTCAAAATATAAACAATATAAATTTAAAAGCGTTTTCTTAATGTTCTTGAAATATGCAACATAGACATGAAATTTTCTAGATTATCCCAGACTACCTGATCACACAAAACTCTCTTGGGACACTTTTGATCTTAAAGTTTCCCAAAACTGCTCAAGGGTGGGTGCTGGGAATCTGTTTTCTTAGTAAGAATCCTAGGTGATTTTTATGCTCATTTACAATTAGGTAGCAATGATGAATGTGAAAAGTAATTGCAAAGTTCAAGATACCTAATGTTGCATGTAAGGGAATACTACACTTATTCAGTTTATTCATTCATTTGCTTAGCAAACATGTACTGAGCTCTGAGTACATCAAGTACTATGTCTGGGGAGAAAAGGTAAATTATAGTGACAGGTAAACAGTTAAAAGAAGTGGGCAAAATTAAAGCACAAAGGAAAGAGTCTTTGGAAAGATTAGAGAAGATTGCACAGATTGGATATTTTTATAATATCCTTAGTATGTTCTTCATCTGACTTTCTTCTGACTTTTCCTTAGCCCTAATTAGGATGCATATATGATCCAACATACTTTAAAAAAATCCATTATCTCAGACAATTGAAATATCCTATCATTGAGTATAACATTAATTACATCACTCAAGGTACCATTCCAGGTTTTAATAATTACATTTCTGCTGAATCATGTTGGCATTTCCTTGGTGCCCTGTTGAAGACTTAATCAGCTGAATAAATTCTCTGACTTGAAAAGGGTGAAAGGAAGGGCCAACAAACAACATTTTAATTTGAATTACTATGAAAAGAGCTAAGAAAAAGAAAATTGCTACTAGGAGCAAAACACTTTTTTTGGGGGGGGGGGGCTCTTTGATGAATTACACCTTTGAAAATGAGATAGAACACATAGTATTGAAGTAAACTTTGACTTTGAAAATCGTAATTATATTTAAATTGTAAATATGGCAATATTACCCGACACATATGTATATATCAAACATATATATATATATATATTCAGCACACACATATATATATAATATTCTTACATATTATCAAACATATATACATACACACACAAGAAAATTAATTCACCAACAATATTTTTATTAGTTTCATTACAAAGGTAAGAATCTTCTACATAGTTCTAAAAAGCATACATTAGCTACCTCCAAATAAAGACAAATCATGGTTTTGTGGAAAGACCATAACATCAGTAGTCTAGTCCTCTTCTATTAAACTAGTTGTTGATACTTTTGGATGTGTTACTTAACCTCCCTGAGCATCGCTGTTTTCATGTATAAAATGTGATCAGATTGCTGACATTATTCCTGCTTCGAAGTTCTATGATATGATATTTACTGAGTATGTATGGCATTATGCATATGACTGGTCTTCAATAAAAATTCTGTTTGAATGAATAGAAAGCAACTTATGCTCTACCCGCCATCTTTAAGGCATCTTGAATGAAGATTTACTGGGTAGATAGCTTCCTGTAGACTATATACATATATATTATACAAATTTTATTCCTTACATTATGTGTATATATTATGTCCTAATAGTGTTTCTGTATGCATTATACATCAAACGTCTGTATATAGCCCTATTGAAGGGGGAATCAGAACTGTGTTACCATTTGCATTGCACACTGAGTTGGGGAGGTCCAAGGTAAAACAATGATATTTTCAGGTAAAATTGGTATTTTAATGTGATTCTACCTGAGACCAAATTACAAAAAGCTGTGCTGCAGGAAGAAAGGGGATCACTACCACAAGATTAGGAAAGATAAAACATAGGCAGTGTTTTAAGCAATAACAAGAGATGCATGTGTGTGTAAATTACTCCTTTCTCAGGGTATTCCTTTCTCTGGAATTCTCCTTGATTCAAATAATAAGAAAGGATTGCTTACATTTCTGGGTGCCATTATCTACCACTACTGTCTTATTTTTACCATCTTCACAACAACTTCTTCATATCAATCATTCAGTTTATTAGGAAGAATTTATTGGAATAATGCGGCACTTCATTAATTCAGAATTTATTTAGACATGGCCAATGTAAGTTAGCATTAATGTTTTCCTAAAAAGTAATTTAAAAAATTAAGTAACCATAGTTTTGAAAATAGATTTTAAAATGCATATTCTTGATTGTTTGGTAAAGTATCCTTAGAAAACTGGGAACTTGCATTTACAGTTGCTTTTTTGAGTAATCTTTGCCAATTCCAGCTGGACTTGCCATAGTCTTCAAGGGCAAGTTGATGTCACACTGAACTGTATGTGTTATGCTGATAATCAGCATCATTGGACCTGAAATTCTGCCATCTTTCTTTTGTGTGATTGACCTTGTTATTTTAAAGGTGGCAGGGATAGGAGGAGGAATTTGGCAAAGCATCGAAAAATCAGAACACTTCATAGCTCAGCAGTTCATTTTAGACATTAAGGTCAGACCAGGTGCCAAATAACCTGACAAATTTGGAATGAGCAGCAGGATAGCTACCTGAAGAACGTCAGAAGTTCACAATGTCATCATAGCAGCACAAAAATAGGATAGCTACTAGCAATCCTTTTCATGATTTGGCTAATATTGCTTGTGGAAACAATGAACTCTTCCTGTTTATTTTCCAAAGAGACTGTATGGATATAGATCATGTCAATAAAAATGGATTCTTACATAGTCTGGGAACAGTTAATGCCTCCATTTGTAATGGGAATCACTTTACTGATGTGATAGCAAGAAGTTGAAGTTCAAAGGGCAGTTTCTAAGTAGATATATTGAAAGATATGCAGCAGAACTCCATACTACCTGCTGATGTGCAAGTTCTAACAAGGAAGTTAAGTACAGTAATTGACATGAAAGTCACACAAATCAAAAAGAATCCATTGTATCTTTATTCAACTTTTTAAAAAAGGTACCATTCTAAGGCCTATAAAGGTATTTTAAAAATTGGGTACTTGACCGTGATGTTCATGGATGAGCAAATTTAAACATATACGTTTGAATTCACATTTTTTTTTCTAAACAGAAACATAGTGGAGGTCATCCATTAATTTTTTTTTCAATATATGAAGTTTATTGTCGAATTGGTTTCCATACAACACCCAGTGCTCATCCCAAAATGTGCCCTCCTCAATACCCATCACCCACCCTCCCCTCCCTCCCACCCCCATCAACCCTCAGTTCTTAGTTTTTAAGAGTCTCTGTCATCCATTAATTAAATCCCTTGATATGAAATGAGGCAGATGAATATTTCAGTTATTTGGGGGAACTATTGATCATCCCCATGTTTGCTTCTTTTTCATTCCCCTAAGTATTTTCCCCATTCCTTCATTTTCACATCAGCTCCACAGACTCAAAATTGTGAGAGGAACACCTTTCATAAAATTGTCAGAGTAACTTTTTCATTTTCTGCCCTCCCCCAGAATAAAGACCTGACTAAACCTAAATATTTAATTTGGTAAATATTTCACTAGTCTAGGAAAGTATTGAGATTTATTAATCACTGTCCAAATAACACTTAATTTTGACATAACTGAAGTAGTTCTACAATTAAATCCTACTTGTAGTTTGAGAAAATATGAGATAGTTAATATCTGGAAAATTCACTTTATGGAACAAGACTTTGCATAATGTTCATGATAAAAAAAATTTGCCTAAATTCATCTGATCATATAATTCTAACTTAGGTGTTCTAGTATTTTCTTCCTTGTCAAATCATTTATGGACCATATGATAGGAAATGGTCAGAATTGACCATTATTTATTTTAATTGTATTGCCAGAAATAATTACAATTATCTTAAGGTCATAAATGTTAGTTTCTCCCCTTTTGCTTAATCTCTGAGAAAGAACCTCAAAATACTGTATTGACTCAATGGCATTGTTGTGAGCACTAATGATCATTATGGAGTATTATAACATAAATACTTACACACGTATATGAAGGTATGAAGGATGGCAGTAACCATTTATTGACTATAGAGACAATCCCAACATTTTATTTTTCCAAATATAAACCTTGATGTAAATAAAGATCATTGTGCTATGGTCTAGCTATTTTGTTCCTCTGGGAATACATGGCCTTAGACTTGAACAAATGAGAAATACACCTCCTCTTACTGAAAGGTTAATGAAATTCTTCCTGACTTTTTGGAGGAAAGTTCAATTTGGGTTTTTGCCAAGGTCTGGAAACTTTCCCAGTATGTCCAACTAACCTAAATGATATAAGTCACTTTAAAAATCAATATTATAACCAACAGTTCAGCTGAATGGGTTCTCAAAGGGTGTCTTCGTTCAAATGTGTTAAAAAAAAAAGTGGCAAAACTGGGGTAGGAGAAAGAGAGATAACAATTATGAGTGCAATAAAGATTCTAAGTTTTTATATTTCTAATAGTTCAGTATATTTGAATTTGTGACAGTGTTATTGTATCATGAGTGATTCCAACACAAAATAATTCCATCAAATGTGTAAATATATTCAATGTAATTATTTATGTAAAGTAAGAATTCTTTTTAACTCACTACAGTATTTTAATAGTAAAAAAAAAAATGTGTATAATGTATTTCCCTCTAGTATCTAATGTGTCTGGAATGAACTTAAGGGAAAGAGAAATTTTATTGATTCTTCCATGTGCCACTTCTGTTTGTTTCATGGTCTAAGGGAATTAAAATTATCATCTTTAAGGGATGCAGCCAGTCATGCCTTTATCAATTCAGTTGTTAGCATAATCAATATTACATAACAGCTGTTTGAGAGGCTCCTCCTAGAAAGGCAAAGTATATGTCACAAATTATTCCTCTGCTAATCTTTACTGTAGTCCTTTCATAGATATATAAGGTATATTGACTTTGAATAACAGCCAATTATAAATAGCTTGAAGTAATTATGTTAGACAGTCATCAACGTTAGCCCCTTAATCTGCTAATAGGATAGTTTTAGAGTGGGTGTCACTTGTTCTCCGTTTTAGGGTACTAACAGAAGTTTTGTTTCCCTAAGAGAGAAATAAAAGCTATACCTCTCTCTGGTCTACCAGTTTAATCTCCTGTCCCAAAGGAATCCCTCCATCCTCTAATCTTATATGGTATTTGTGGAGTGAAATTTCTGTTTTGCCACTCTTATTGAACTAAGCTCCAGATAATTTGAGATCATTAATTCACAAACCCTCTTAGTGTTCTTAAGAACTTATATTTTTAATATGTGGCAGATTATTATACTTATTAAAAAGCGGGAAATTTCCTAATACATATTTAAATGAAACCAATCAGTCAGGTTATAATGCAAATTAATCATATTGCAGAATCATTTTTGGCTTCTTTTCATCTAAATATCATTCCCCCTAGATTCTATCTCCCCAGTGTCTCTCATATGCATTATTTATTTATTAAAGATTTAGTATGCCCAGTAATATCCCAATCTATAAACTGGATGTAAGAATGCAACACTACATGCTAGCCCCTCTGGCTGTTAAAGAGTTCATAGGTTACAGGGAGAAACAGCTATGAAAATAAATGAGTACTAAGTACAGTAGCAGAAGCAGATAATCAGTTGAGCAAATATTGTCTATTGGAACCTAGGCTTTTTGATTGTAAGAAATACATTCCCCTAAAAGTTCAAAAAAAGGTCGAGGTGAGGGGTAAGGTGAAGGTTGTAAGTATTCAGAAGTCAATCGAGACAGGAACCCCTAGGAGAAAATAAGTGGGGTTCTACTTAGGAGATTAATTCTGGATTCAGGACCACAGAAGATGAAATCCTTGAATGTTTCCTATGATAATTACTTTAAATTCAATTTACTTGAACTTTACAAGTTTATTTTTGTTATGCTACCTATTCAAATTCTAGAGAGAAAACAAAACAAAAAAAAAACTGGCATAGCTCAGCCTCTAGCTGGATGCCCTTAATTCAGATGTCCAATTTAATCCTATTGTACTGGGTGAAGAGTGACATCAGCCACCTAGGTCCATACATTGAGCTACAGGCTATGTGGGCGGGGCTCAGGTAAGCTTAGCAGGCCAAAATATATCAAGTGTAATATCCTTTCCACTCCCACTGTTATTCTCATAGTTCAATTCTTATTTTTAGACTATCATAATAGCATCCTACCATAGACAGAGAGACATCAAAGAGCATGCAAATATTAATTTTTATAGATATTCTCTTGGCACTTACTTTTGATTTCTGTTATAGTGTCATTAACTAACAAGTCCACTGTGAGATGAAACTAAGGGGAGCTAAATAAATATTGAATGAATGAAGGGATGGAAGGAATAACTAAATAATGAAAATGATTTTGCTTGCCTTGCAATATAAAAGGCATTAAACTATTTTTGTTGTAATTGAAATAATTAGAACTTTCATTAATTACTGAATCCAAGGCAGAGGGGATATCCCACTTTTAGAGGAACGTGGAAGGCAGTAGACCTTGCCAATTGTTTATTCTGATAATTGTTACCATCACAGATTTGCTAAAGATGTGATGCGGTGACAATTACTGACTGGAGGGAAAAGTACCAGAGAGAGGGCAATAATTTCATTTTTAAGGGCAGGTCCTGATCATCACTCTGTAGACTTGAAGATAAATGCGTGCCCACAGGTGCATGCATACCCTCTCACGCCAGGCAGACACACGACTTCCCTC
The DNA here is from genome assembly GCF_022837055.1 of Prionailurus viverrinus. Classification (NCBI taxonomy): domain Eukaryota; kingdom Metazoa; phylum Chordata; class Mammalia; order Carnivora; family Felidae; genus Prionailurus; species Prionailurus viverrinus. The sequence goes on from NC_062568.1 coordinate 84,247,089, forward strand.
TGGGCCTTAAGCAAGCTGGTTTTATTTCTCTGATGCTCACTGTAGCAGGTCTGAAGCAGGTCTTTGCTCTCTTGAAAGCCTATACTCCCTATAAAGCTACTAATAATTACCTTTTAGTTCTTTTCTGCTGTGTTTGTTGTTGTTATTTAAGCTTTATTTAAAAAAATTTTTTTTCATGTTTGTTTATTTTTGAAAGAGAGAGTGTGAGAGGGGGAGAGAGGAAGAGGGAGACAGAATCTGAAGCAGACTCCATGCTCTGAGCTGTCAGCACAGGGCTTGGCGCAGGACTCGAACCCACAAACCAGGAGGTCATGACCTGAGCTAAAGTCAAGTGCTTAACCTACTGAGCCACCCAGGTGCCCCTGAGCTTTACTTTAAAACAATTAGGGTAAAACACCAGAACACTAATAATTGTTGAAACTAATTAGTGGTAGGACTTTTTAATACTAATCTCTCTACATTTGAAATGTTTAAAATTTTACATTAGAAAGCAAAATAAGAAAAATGACAAAACAAGTGTAGTAATTAACTTTAAAAATATTTAACTTTTGGGGCTACTGGGTGGGTCAGTTGGTTACCGTCCAACTTCAGCTCTGTTCATGATCTCACAGTTTGTGAGTTCGAGCCCCACATCGAGTTCTGTACTTACAGCTCAGGGCCTGGAGCCTACTTCAGATTCTGTGTCTTCCTCTCTCTCTGCCCCTCTGCCCTGCTCACACTCTGTCTCTCTGTCTGTCTCTCAAAAATAAATAAAACTTAAAATTTTTTTAAAAATTTAAAAAATAAAATTGCTAACATTTTAAATTGACCTTCCCTACCATGCTAATCCATGTATTAGGATTGGTTTTCAACCCATTTTACTGAAGAACTTGTATTATCTGAAAAGAAAAGCTCACATTCTCTTAACATAATTGTATGAGAGAAGACTAAGACAAGGCTGGGTAAGTAAGGAAAGCACGAATGGTGTGAGAAATTTAGGGAGACTTTTAGAGAAATAAAAATAGCCACATTAATTTCTGAACATCATTTAATTATTGCTTTTTTTTTTTTTTTTTTAAGAGAGAGAGAGTGTGTGTGTGTGAGCAGGAGAGAGGGGCAGGGGGAGAGACAGAATCTTAAGTAGGCTCCATCCAGCTCATCGGGGAGCCTGACATGGGGCTGGATCACATGATCCTGGGATCATGACCTGACCTGAAATCAAGTCAGACACTCAACTGACTGAGCCACCCAGGTGCCCCTCTGCACATTACTTTATAGGCTAACGTGCAAAAATCTCTTCTGCACTTCTGCCAAATGTTATCTCACCATATTAAAATAGATCCCAAAAGTTGCACCAGGAGAAATAAAGATGATCATATAAGTCTATTTTCCACAGTGCTTTGACTTAGTATAGCAATACCACCAATAACTACTGACTTGAGTTTTCTTTTGCTTTTTTTATTTTTAAAGTTTATTTATTTTGAGAGAGAGAGTGCATGTGTACACACATATGGGGCAGGGGCAGAGAGAGAGAGAGGAAGAGAGAATCCCAAGCAGGCTCCACACTGCCAGCATGCTGCCAGATGTGGGGCTCCATCACATAAACCTTAAGATCATGCCCTGAGCTGAAATGAAGAGTCTGACGCCCAACTGTCTGAGCCACCCAGGCACCCATTCCTTTGCTTTCTCAACTTCTCTTATTTGGTATGTTCATTAATACTTACCGAGGCTGTAAGTTGTGTCAGGTATTGGTCAAAGCCCTGGAGGTGAAAGTGTAAAAAATTACAGTCCATGCTTTGGAGAGTACACAATTTTATTAAGGAGGCAGTCCTCCAAATGTAATTTTGATACAATAAGCTTTTCACAAAGACATGGCTCAGATGCTAAAATGAAAATAAAATAAAGGGAGGGAGTAACTCCACCTGCAGGAGTTGGGGAGGACATGGCAGATGTAAGAACATTTTGTAGGACTTGAGGAATGAGTCTGATTGCCCAAGCAGGAAACTGGGGAGAGGCCTGCTTTTGAAACTCAACTTAGGGGTGATGAGTAGTGGGGAAAAGAAGGCAGAGAGATTAGTGAGACTACTTAATAGCCTTCATAAATGATATATGCAGGTGATAGTAAGACAGCAAAAGCAAGATCACAGAGAGCAGAGGTATATAAGAAATCTGTAAGGAGATTAATTTGAGAAGTCTTAGCATGTGAAACTGGAAGCCAGTGAGTGGCGTAAAGCATGTGTATAGTAAACATTAACTTGATATCTTGTATTTGCAAAAATTAAAAAAAAAAAAACAACTTGGTTATAAATCTGAGGAACATAAGGAAATGTTTCCTAGATGTACATGTTTTTACATGAATTAAAATTATAACGAGATTTAGTTATTTTGCATCTATAAAAATACTTTTTAAATAGTGTATTTAAAGATCTCTATTGCCATAAAATGGGATATATGCAAATATAATGAAGAGGATGATAAAACTTTTAACTAATTGATAGCAGAGTATCAACTATTCTTAAAAGACTAGTTGTATGGAAACTGAGCAGAGAAGGGGGTGGGCAATGTCAATTTGGTTATTGTTTTCATTGCCTAACATATTGGATTGTTCAAATAAAGTCTATATCATTTTATGCAGCATTTTAAAAACAACAGGGATTTAAGGTGGCAGTTTGATTAACTTAAAAATAAAGGCAGCCATCATTTTTTATGGTTTTAATGTATTCTTTGGAGGCTTAGATCTTTGTTTGCCATTACTGTTTATAGGATTTATGCTATTAAAGTCTACCCAGCTGTTACCAAATCTCATCCTAAGAATAAAATGCTAAGACCTTACTTGAGAACCAATTTCATATGTGGCCTCAAATTTGCATCTGTAGAAAATAAAATGTTCTTTATCTGGAACTCTTTAATTGTTCTTCCGAAAAGTTAAATAAAAGTCCCTGTTTTGAGTCCTGTTATCAAGTAAATTTTGATTTATTTTATGTCGATTTTTCTGTGGTAATACCCAGGATAGTCATATAAATAGTTTTCATTTAGAGATGAGGATATTAAATTTTTCTAATTACAAAAACTAAGAAGTATGAATCTTTTATAAGCCTGTTGGAAAACTTAGGCATGAGAATACTTGGGGCTAATTTGAGATTTTCAGCCCCATGCATTAGTTTTATTCATTCCTTAATGCTTATTGAGCATCTCTGAGCATCTGAGCAGTTGGGAAATATCAGCAAACAGAACAGACTAAGATACTTGCCCTTGTAGGGTTATATTCTAGTAGAAGGAAAGAGATCCTATACAATTAACAATAAACATGGTATGTTAGGCTGAATTTTGAGGTAATCTTGAGACAGAATTCCTTCAATGCCTCTCTTTCCTCTCACATTTGCTATAAACAGCAACGAGAAACCAGGTTATGCCTTCCACACTTTGCCGAGAGACCTCCTCAGCTTAATTAAATATCTAAGTTCATCCCTGATAAGTGTGACTTGCCTCCCAGCAGTAAAAATAACTCAGTTGAGTTCTCTGCCATTATGTAACAAGGAATGCCTTTCTTCCCCTTTCTGATAATAATGCATTCCTCATTTTTGTCTGAGTTACCACCAAAAGCACCTTTCATATCCATATTTCTACCAACACTTTCTTAAAGGCAAGCTAGGCTGTTTCTATTAAGTATGCCAAAACTCTTCCAGACTCTTCCCATTTCTCAATTCCAGAACCACTTCCACATTTTTAGATGTTTGTTACAGAGGCACCCCACTTCATACTAGCAAAATCTGTATTCATTTCCTCTGCCAAAGATGACAAACTGAAATTTTGATTCTGAAAGAGGTGCAGCTGAAATTCATTCTGTCAATCTTTGAGGTTAGACATCGCAAATCAGGGTGTCAACAGTTCTGATTCCTTCTGAGGAAAAATTTGTTTACTGCATCACTCCTAGCTTCTGGTGGAAGCCAGCAGTCTTTGATGTTCCTTGGCTGGTAGATGCATCACTCCATTTTCACATCATATTCTACCTGCATGCCTTTATGTTACTCTCGTCTGTGTGTGCCTGTCTCTGCATCCAAATTCCCCTCTTCTTACAAGGAGACCAGTCATACTGGATTAAGACCTACCCTAACAACCACATTGTAACCTGATTAAATGTACAAAGACCATATTTCCAACGAAGGTCACATTTAGAGATAAGGTACCACAGGACTTCAACATACAAGCTTACTTCAGAGATAGAGCAGGCTCAGTTTCAGACCACCACAATAAAGGGAACATCACAATGAAGCAAGCAAAGGGAATTTATTGGTTTCTCAGTGCATTTATATGTTACGTTTACACTATACTCCAATTAGGTGTGAAATAGCATTATGTCTAAAAAAATAATGTATATACCTTAATTTAAAAATACTTCATTGCTGGGGCACCTTGGTGGCTCAGTCGGTTAAGTGCCTGAGTCTTGAGTTCAGCTCAGGTCACAGTCTCACAGTTTGTGAGATGGAGCCCAACGTCGGGCTCTGCACAGACAGTGTGGAGCCTGCTTCGGATTCTCTCTCCCTGTCTCTCTGCCCCTCCCTCCCTCCCTCCTTCCCTCCCTCCTTCCCTCTCTCTTAAAGTAAACTGAAAAAAACACTTTGTTGCTTAAAAATGCCAACCATTATCTGAGCTTTCAGTGAGTCATTATCTTTTTACTAGTAGAGGGTCTTACCTCTGTGTTGATGACTGCTGACTAACCAGGGTGATGGTTGCTGAAGGTTGGGGTGGCTGTGGCCATTTCTTAAGATAACGGTGAAGTCTGTAGCATTAACTGACTTTTCCTTTCACAAATGATTTCTCTGTAGCATGCACTACTGCTCGATAGCATATTACCCACAGAAGAACTTTTTTCAAAATTGGAAGCAATCCTCAAAAACCCTGCTGCTGCTTTACCAACTAAGTTTGTCTTATTCTAAATGCTTTGTTGTCACTTCAACAATTTTCCTAGCATCTTAACCAGGAGCAGTTTCCATCTCAAGACAACCACTTTCTTTGTTCATCCATGAAAAGCAGCTCCTTGTCTATTGAAACTGTATCATGAAATTGTAGCAGTTCAATCTCATCTTCAGACTCCATTTCTAATTTAGTTCTAATGTGATTTCCACCACATTCAGTTACTTGTTCCACCGAAGTCTTGATTTCTTAATCATCCATGAGGGTTGGAATCAACTTCTTCCAAACTTGTGTTACATGTTGACATTTTGACCTCTTCTCATGAATCATGAGTGTTCTGAATGGCATCTAGAACAGTGAATCCTTTTCAGAAGCTTTTCAATGGACTTTTCCCAGTTCCATTAGAGAATTACTACCTATGCCAGCTTTAGCCTTATGAAATGTATTATTTCTTAAATAATAAGACTTGAAAGTTGAAATGACTCCTTGATCCATAGACTACAGAATGGATGTTGTGTTAGCAGGCATGAAAACAACATTAATTTCATTGTTCATCTCCATCAATGCTCTTGAGTGACCAGGTGCATTGTCAATGAGTAGTAATATTTTGAAAGGAATCTATCCCCCTGCCCCCACCCCCCAGCAGATCTCAACAGTGGGCTTAAAATATTCAGTGAACCATTTTGCAAACAGATACACTGTCATCCAGACTTTGTTGTTCTATTTATAGAGCACAGGTAGAGTAGATTTAGCATAATTCTTAAAGGTCTTAGGATTTGGGGAATGGTAAATGAACATTGGCTTTCACCAAATGTCACCAGCTGCGTCAGCCCCTAACAAGGGATTCAGCCTGTCCTTTCTTTGAACCTAGGCATTGACTTCTCCTCTTTAGCTATGGAAGTCCTAGATGGCTGCCACTTTCAATAGAAAGCTGTTTCATCTACATTGGAGGTCTGTTGTTTAGCGTAGCCACCTTCGTTAATGATCATAGCTAGATCTCTTGGGTAACCTGTAGTAGGTTCTACATTAGCACTTCCTGTTTCACTTTACACTTTTATGATATAAAGACAGATTGTTTCCATAACCTCATGAGCCAACCTCTGCTAGCTTCACACTTTGTTCTGCAGCTTCCTCTCCTCTCTTAGCCTTCATAGAATTAAAAAGGTTCTAATCGAGTTGGATTAGGCTTTGGCTGGAGCAAATGTTGTGGCTCATTCTATCTACTCTCCAGACCACTAAAAACTTTTTTTCATGTCAGCAAGAAGGCCTTTTGCTTTCTTATCATTTGTGTGTTCACTAGAGTGGCACTTTTAATTCCTTCAAGAATGTTTCCTTGGCATTCTCAACTTGGCTAACTGGCTGCAGGAGGCCTAGGTTTTGGCCTTTCTCAGCCTTTAGTGTGCCTTCCAAACTAAACTTGATCAATTTTAGTTTTGACTTAAGATGAGAGACGTATGACTTTTCCTTTGAGCACTTACAGGCCAGTGTATGGTTACTAATAGACCTAACTTCAATGTTCTTGTGGAAATAGGGAGGCCAAGGAGAAGGAGAGAGACATGGAAATGGCTGTTAGGTTGACAGCTGTTGGAGTTATCAAAACACATACGTTGGACCATTGACTTTGTCTTACATGGTCATGGTTCATGGCACTCCAAAACAATGAGAATAACATCAAATATTATTGATCACAGATTACCATAAAAATAAAACAATAAAAGGGGTGCCTGAGTAGCTCAGTCGGTTGAGCGTCCAACTTCGGCTCAGGTCATGATCTCACAGCTCGTGAATTTGAGCCCTGCTTCGGGCTCTGCTGACAGCTCAGAGCCTGTAGCCTGCTTCGGATTCTGTGTCTCCCTCTCTCTCTGCCCCTAACCCACTCACATTCTGTCTCTATCTCTCTCAAAAATAAATAAACATTAAAAAATTTTTTTAAGTATAACAATAATGAAGAATTTTAAAATATTCCAAAAATTTAAAAGTGTGACACAAAGTGAACAAATGCTGTTGGAGAAATGGTGCTGATAGATTTCGTTGATGCAAGGTTGCCACAAACCTTCAATTTGTTTAAAAAATATATATCTGTAAAGCAATACAAAGTGAAGCACAATAAAATGTGAGAGCCCAATTTAACCCATCACATGTGATATATTAGTGAATTTAGCATATTAGAAGTGAGGAGAGGATACAATGCTTTCACCCTCCTCAACACAGCCTGGTCACACTGATTTATACCAGAATACTTGCAATGAAGTAGAATTTTCCAAAATGTGTTGTGTGTGTGAAGAACTGGTGTGTAAAATTATTGTCAAAGAAAGATTCCATGATCAAGTAAATTTGTTTTATATGGGATTCTGTATTCCCTCTAGTGCCTCACAACGTCCATTAACCTATTAAGGATTCTGAGAATTCCTACAGTAAAGAAAAAAAACCCAAAACTAATTTTCGAAATGAATTTGGCCATGGGACTCTTTATCTAAACACTTGTTGAAAGTAGTCTATTACTTGGAAAATACTTGATACAAACACTGCAATAAAAGCCCAGATTTTATTTTTCCTAATGTGTTGTGGGCATATTTAAGAAGGTTAACCACATGGAAAACAGAATGAACTCCAATGTACAATTTCCAAATTAATTTATTATTGATAGTCAACAAGAATACAGGTACACTTTGCTGTAGAGCTTACCAGAATTTGAGTCCAGAATTTCCAAAATCTATATCTCAAATCCGTTCAGATTAATAATTAAAAATAAATGAGCAGGGGCGCCTGGGTGGCTCAGTCGGTTAAGCGTCCGACTTCAGCCAGGTCACGATCTCGCGGTCCGTGAGTTTGAGCCCCGCGTCGGGCTCTGGGCTGATGGCTCGGAGCCTGGAGCCTGCTTCTGATTCTGTGTCTCCCTCTCTCTCTGCCCCTCCCCTGTTCATGCTCTGTCTCTCTCTGTCTCAAAAATAAATAAACGTTAAAAAAAAAAAAAAAAAAGAGCAAAAATATGGAAGTGCTTGTAGGGGTGTAAAAATACGGACTCATTAGGACGCAACCCAGGATTATTATAGGGATTTTTTTCTTAAAAAAGTTGTGTAACTTTCAGGTCACTTCGTGGTCACTTTCCGAAGGTCAGAGCAGTATTGATGTTAGTATCACAGAATGGGGTCATGTTCTCCTATATGCTGAGTACCACTAGAAAGAAAGACAATAAGTGGGCAGGCAAAAAAAGCTGAGAAATGTAGCAGCTGATTGTCACCAGAGGAGTAGAGAAGGGTAGGAAGGCAGAGAATTTCCCTATAAAGTAAAGAAAAAAACAAAAAAACAACAAACAAAAAAACAAACTAACACCTATAATGGACTACAGACATTTTCTAACCTTCGCACTCTTCCCTGAGAAAGGCCGACTAAAGTAAAGGAGACTTTATGAGTTGTATCTGTGGTACCTGCGAATCTGATCCTCATTGGTTACCTACTACATTACCATGAAGAATCTTTCAGAAAATGGAAAACTTCCCTTTACATATCCCATGGGACTGTGAAACCTCTGATATCCTTGGGTGCATTACTATAAACCATTTCAGGGATCCCTGGTACCATTTACAAATATCCCAAATGCTGATAATTAGTTAGGAGTGTTATCTTTTTGAGTTTAAATCCCGAGTATTATCACCTATAAAAATACTTACTTTGTACACATCTCTGCCTTCAGCTTGTCCTGTGCTTACAACTTTATCCTACATACTTTAATTTTTAAGAGAGAGAAAGGAAAATGTCCAGGGTATCACTGATAATGTTATCTCATACCTGAAGCTTGCTTTGAGGACAGAAACAAGATCCCTGAAATGCAGGCTCCTACTTAGCCCATTTTATACAGGCACTTCTAATCTCATGGCAATTAGTAACACATTCCCATTTAAATCTGCTTTAACATGGAGTTTCACCTATTATGGGTGGCTGATTCTAAAGCAGTCATTTAATGAAGTCTTATTTCAGGGGTAATAGAAAGCTTGTTGTTTGTGTCTTAAAAATTCTACTTCCTGTTCAGGCAGACAGTTAAAGCTACAGGTAATAAAATGTTACCATTCCAGTTTCATACTTTCCTCATCCATTTCCCCCAGATAACCTAGGGCATGAACTGCATTTGGAAAAGAAGAAATCACCAAAATGGCTGATAATTATCCAGTAGCTAACCAGTTTTACCAATCTCTGAAGAAAATCCCATTAAATAGGGCTGTGCCCTGTTTCCCCAAATAAAATAATACCATCCAGCAGAGGCTTATCAGAGCTTACCATTTTGAGGCCATTAATTAAGCAAATTTACTCCCGGTAAAAATGTTTCCCAGAAATCTTTCTTGGATTGACATTTATTTTGTGTTAACCACTCTGCCTGGCTTGGCTCTGCACCACATGTAGAGGCCATTTAAACAATATTAAGATAACAGCATTAATTCACTGTTCTTCCCTTAATCATATAGAAGCAGATCCAGATCCGCTTGTTATAAATAATGATCTTTCCTTGCCTGAAGCTCAACTCTTAGCACTTGTTCTAATGCAAATCCCTGTCCTTTTGTACTAGCTGCTAGTAATAGTATTTAATAGTGTGCTGTTCTTTTCTTAGGTTTCAGCACCGTAAGGAGGGGAGAAAGAGGCTTCAGTTTTAAATTTCAATAGAATTGCCTTCCAAAAGAATGCGAGGAGGAGGACACAACCTTTTTGACTTGCTTTGATCAAAAGCATCATTTTTCTCTTTTCCAGTAATGGTTACCGGAATAGAGATTCAAATTAAGCAGTGTGTCTGACAGATGATGTAATGTGTCGTAACTTTTCCTTATCTACAAAATAAGTCTATCAGGTTGGAAAGTCAGGAAGTTTTGTCAAGATTTCATTTATTTTCACATCTGGCTCACACTCACTACAGAAGAGATGTAGCTACTTTATTCTTGGCAAACCGTGGTTAAAAGACTTCTGTCATTAGCTTATGTGGAGTGTTGGGATTTCTCAAGCTGATGGAATAAGGCAGGCGAATGTGCCATTGGATTCTAGTGACTCGAGAGCCTTCTTTGCTTGCTTGTATAATTAGGCATGGCTTTTTAACAACTTTCTGTATCCCCTGGGGCACTTTCAGGAATATAGAAGGTAGTGTTCCAGGAAGCCGGTTCTGCAGCAGTGTATTAGTTGTTCCTCCAATCAAATTCAGTCAAGTACAATGTATCTTCCTTAAAAGACCTTCACAATAATACAGTTATATCCTGAGGGAGAAGCAAACAGACAATGTTCATCCTATCAGTGCTGTGGTTTTTCCTCCCCAGAATCCTCATCAGCCTCGAGATCTCAACCACTATGTGCCCAGGGGCACCAAAGTGCTGGGTGTTGTTCTATCAGAAAATGCTGATGAACAAAGTAACCTCTGTTCCCTGTGTGTGTGTGTGTGTGTGTGTGTGTGTGTGTGTGTGAAATTCCCAGCCAAATGGTGTAGAAAAGTTACAACACATTTACAATCAAATGAGACAAGAATAAGCACAGGATGCTCTAAGGTACCCAAGAGGGGCTGGCCAATTCAGAAAGAGGGGAGGAAGGGTGGAAGATGGGAGGGGGGGGGGAGAGAGGGAGGGAGGTTTCTCAGGGACAGTTCTTGCTTACCGAACAAAGGAATATCTGAAGCTAAGCTCAAGGAGTAAGGATACAGAAGGGCCTTACTGTAGGTAGAGATAATAATTTAAGCAAACACCTGGAGGCTAAAGGGAACTTGACATTCTTAGGGAAATGTAGCTCACAATGGCTAGACCACAGCTAGCAAAGTGGAGTAATGGTGGAATGGTTTTAGACTGGATTAGTAAAAAGAAGATTAATTACCTAGGATTGTTAATTCCAAGGTTATATAAGAGATTTGCAAATACTTATACCAACTATCACAGAATATGCTAACCACAAAAATACTCATATCAGGTACATGATATAATCTAAAGGATCTGCCCCCAAAATCTTTGGTTACTGGTATACCATTAAAATTTTGCCATTAGAGATTCATTTATTTGGAGTCTTATTATAACAGTTATTGAAGAGGACATAAATTAGCTAGTGTTGACACATACTACATTAGTGTGAACTACTTTATTATGTTCTTTCTAATGTTATCAAGATCAGATTGTGGAAAGACTGAGAAACGCGGCCAGAGAAGAACATTTTGGTAGAAGAAACGCTGGAAGAATTACTCAGGGGAAAGGTGGAGTTGTGTGGACACTTAGAATAAAATCATCATGAGAGAAGAGAAAAATAGTTTGAAAGAAAAAAGGTGCCTGACAGAATATTGGGGTGTTAGGCCATCTTACACAACTCATGAGAGTTGATTGTGTTCATTTCATAAATTTTGAGAGCCAATTGTTAAACACAGTTATGGTTAAAAATTTACACACATGTAAATTTGCAGTTAAATTATATGAAAACAAAGGTAATATTCGAAACTTATTACTTTCTATTTGCTTTATTACATTTACTAATTATGTTTGCCCTTGGAAATATTTAAGCCTTTGGTAATTTCATGGTGGAAATACTATAGAGAATATTCTCTTGGGGTGCCTGGGTGGTTTATTTGGTTAAACATCCACCTCTTGATTTCGGCTCAGGTCATGATCTCACAGTTCACGAGACGGAGCCCCACATCAGGCTCTGACAGCACAGAGCCTGTTTGGGATTCTCTCATCACTCTCTGCCCCTCATCCCACTTGTGCACAAGTATGTGTGTGCTCGCTCGTGTGTGCTCTCTCTCTCTCAAAAGAAATAAAATTTTGAAAAATCTTAAAAGAATATTTTCTTGTGTGTCTCTTACCAACTGCTTGTTCAATAACATCATATTGGTAACTTAAAATAGGCCAGATGAGAGTATTTATGCTATGAAAAATGGCAAACAAAAGAAAGCAGAATTTGGTTTATTGCTTTGTTGATTGTCTACTGTAGACTAAAGAAAGTCGTAAATAAGAAACATTAAAAATGTAGATTGAGGGGCACCTGGGTGGCTCCGTTGGTCAGGTGTCAGACTTCGACTCAGGTCATGATCTTGTGGTTAATGGGTTCGAGCCCCGCGTCCAGCTCTGTGTTGACAGCTAGAGCCTGGAGCCTGCTTCAGGTTCTGTGTCTCCTCTCTCTGCCTTTCCTGTGCTTGTGCTCTATCTCGTCCTCTCCCAAAAATAAACATTAAAAAATATTATTAAAATGTAGATTGAACTTAAAAGTGTGTCATGGCTGTAACTGCTATATTATGAATAGCACAATAAATGGAGAAACTTTTTCCAACACTCAAAAATTCCTGTTCAATAAAGAAAACTCCAGTCATTGACAAACCAGTGAAACCAACATGTACATTTATTGTTACACTTCTTTGTACACTGTTTTGCAGAGTGGCTGCACCAGTTTGCATTCCCACCAGCACTGCAAAAGTGATCTAGGGGAAATGTTTTTAGATGCGAGGTCTAACGTAGTGAAAGCAGGATGGGGGAGAGATAGGGAGTGATCTGTAAAGAAAATAGCACTGCATTCCTAGAAATAATATGTGGCTGCTATTGCCTAATGATCAGTAACTTTAATTATTGTTCAAGTGTACCAAAAACTTTAAGGACTTATGTCACAAAGTGACCTGAGATGATCTCCTTGGGTTACACGTAACTTTGATACAAGTAGCTTTAAATCAAACTGGAAAACATAAAATGTCCTTCTGTTATTGTAGGAATAATTAGCAATGTTTTTATATAATTCCTACTGTGTGTGTGTATGTGTATTGGGAGATGTTGAGATGGATTTTTCCATTTTTCTTTTGTCAAAGTAACTCAAAGTTAACATATACCAGATTTAATTTTGTAAAGATAGGAATCAAATCATGCTTTGCCTACCTTAGTACTTAGGTATTCACAAAACTGTCCATACATTAGGCCCTCAAACTTTTTTCAAAGAAAAACAAAAACGGAAGGAAAAGGGAAAGAAAACAGAGGTGGGGTGAGGGATTAGGGAAAGTAATGAGTTAAGTAGAATAAGTATAAAGACATAAAACTCAGGCATAATTTCACCAACAAAATATTATAATATCATATAATATTTATCTTATTCATTTGCTGGGGCTGCCATAACAAAATATCACACACTGGGTGGCTTAAACAACAAAAAATTTATTTCTCATAATTCTGGAGGTTAGAAATCCATGGTCAAGGTGTAGGCAGGTTTCCTATACCTTGAGGCTTCTTTCCTTGGTTTGCAAATGTCTGTTTTGTCCCTTGTCCTCATGTGGTCTTTCCTTTGTACCAGAGCTCCTGGCATCTCTTTGTGTCCAAATTTCCTCTTCTAAGGACACCATTCAGGTTAGATTAAGGCTTACCATAATGGCTTCATATTACTGTAATCACATCTTTAAAGACCCTGTTTTTAGAAAATCACATTCTGAGTTACTCAGGTAAATGTTTCAAAAAATGAATTTGGGGCAGAGGGTACAATTCAGCCTGTATGGGCTGGTTTCAGTGCTTTTTTTCTTTTTTTTTTTTTTTGAGCATGCATTTTTTTTTTAATTTCAGTATAATGTACAGTGTTATATTAGTTTCAGGTGTACAATATAGTGATTCAACATTTCTATACTCCTTGCTCATGGAGATAAGTGTACTCTTAATCCCTTCACCTATTCCACCCAACCCCACACGCACCTTCTCTCTGGTAACCACCAGTTCTCTCTATATATTCAATGTTCTTTTTCATAGCATAGTTGACATATAATTTTTAAACTTTGTTATTACCTTAACATTTTTATTTTAAGTAATTTACCATACCACTAAACATTTTGCAAATACTAATGTGACAACTTAAATACTGTTAATTACATACATTAACCAATTCCCCCTTTTGGTCATATAAGTTGTTCTCAGTGTTGATTCATAATGATACAACGTGTATGAGTATTTGCTGAATTTTCATATTCTTGATGCTGGGGAGGGGTCCTTAGAATTCAAAATAATGTGGTCAGGTTTATTTTTTACTTCCCATCAAGGAGCATTATGATATTCTTAATAAAGCTGAAATATGGAAAGTATCCTTCTCTAACATAGATGTGTGTGAAAGAAATAAATTGCTACAGATGTGTACAAAGAACCATTCAGAGGCTTTTGATGAAGTAATATCATGCTGAAGGTTATTTACTTGGGTTCAATTTTTTTTTCTTTTACATTTTACCACCCTGAAATTGGAATTTATTATAATAAAAATGAAAGGAGTTGAATGATGTAGCAGCTTTAAAAAATAAGAAAAACATAATAGACTATCTTCTGACATTGAACATGGGTATAGCAAGGACAGGATATATATTCTATTTGATGCACCAAAAAAAAAAACCAAAAAACAAAAAACAAAGAAAAACAAAAAAAAACCCACAAACAACATTTCTGAGCTGGGCTGAGACGACCTTTCCAAAGTCTTGCTTGGCATATTGAAAGTGTATTTTTCTATTTAGTGGTAACAGCTGCTGAAAATGTGCTCGGCCTTTACCTGTGTGTTTATAGTGGCAGAGCTCACTGGATCATGTAATGGACTCAGTGTTGAGCTACAAACCTATCTCTGCTTCTGTAGGCTATTCTTTTTAAAGGGACCTGGCCTGAGGCCTAGAGTTCCAGGTGGTCTTACCTGATTTAGCTAAAGAGGTGTCAGGTCTTTAATGATCCCATACACCTGAAAATACAGAGGAAACTCCAGGCTTATCTAATTCTGTCCCAAATTAACCATGATGAATCCATTCAAATAGGATATTATTATTATTATTATTATTATTTTATTGTCAGTAAACTTTTTTTTTCTGAGAAGGGCTAGATAGTAAATGTTTTAGGTGCTATAGGCCACATATGTATCAGTTCAATATTTCTTTTTTTCTGTTTGTTTTTAAACCCTTTAAACCTGCAAAAACATGTTTATCTCAAGTCACAAAATAGTCCATGGGCTAGATTTGGCCAGTGGGCTATAGTTTTCTTTTGTCCTCCAAGTTGCACAGATAGAGACGGCAAATCTAGATATCCTCTATAGTAGTGTTTTGTTTGTTTTTTTTCCTTTCCATTTTTAAATCTGTTGCTTACTTTATTTTGGCTACACCATGTCCTTTGTATACAGACCTTGTGTTATAAAGGAGAACAAATTTTCCCTCTGGCATAACATTTCAGAAGTTTTGAAAAATACTTAATTGAAAAATTACTTAATATCATACCAGAAATGAATGGATGTGACAAGCTGA
Organism: Prionailurus viverrinus; assembly: GCF_022837055.1. Taxonomy (NCBI): domain Eukaryota; kingdom Metazoa; phylum Chordata; class Mammalia; order Carnivora; family Felidae; genus Prionailurus; species Prionailurus viverrinus. The sequence goes on from NC_062568.1 coordinate 84,262,216, forward strand.
AATGGATCGTCCATTCGTAATGTGGTAGCAGAAAAACAAAAATGGTGGCTCAAGTGACTTGTGTTTGATGTCATCAACATTTTCAGAAAATTCTACAGTGTAGAATGTTGTTGATACTAAACTGTGCATTATACAGAGTTTTAATGCATTGTATTAACCACTAATATACCTATAATGGTAGATTGTGCATTCAGACTTAAGCACTAAAGCATAAATAACTTCTAAAAAAAGTCTAAAAACCGTTTCTTCATCTGTCTGATCATCTGCTCATCTGTCTTATATGAACAGCCATTTAATTTATAAAATTTATATAATGTCAATATATAAAATTGACATTATATAACAAAAGGTTTTAATCCCTTTTTTTAAAACGACATTTCTATGGAAAGCTAATGTTAGCTGTTTGCATTGGAAAGTTAATCATCTTCAATGCCCTTGAGGGCAGTGGCTACAAGAAATTTTGGTATGAGCAAGAATAACACCCAGACTGATCAGGAGGCTGAGGCATAAAAACCACGTTTCTTCCATGTCCTCTTCTTCCCTAGTGTGGGTGCCCTTCTTTCACATGAGTGACAGTGGCCTCACCAACAATTTTCAGTTATCTACCATATATCTGTATGTGTTTGTTCACACACATAGTTTTTGTTTGCTTACTCATTGCTAGCACTTTCCACTTAGAGTTCGAGAGATTGTATTCATTTGAAACCTCTGTGAAAAATTAGGAAAATGTAATGCAATTACCTCACTGGAACCTAGCCAAACTCCTAAGGCATTCACCTTACAAAATTGGATCTTAAAATCTGTAATGGCCATTTTTGGTAAGAACTTCAATTTTAGGCCTCATCGTAAAGAAAATATTTTAAATTGGAGAGTTACCCTCAAGGAGTTTTTTGGTTTTTTTTTTTTTTCCCAAAAAACATGTTTTCTAATTGCTCTTTTTGGGTAAGTTTTGAAAAAGGAAACTTACTTAACTGGAACTATAGAAAGATCTATTTTTAGATAAATAATGGTATCACAACTATGAACATAAATTGTTGACTCATAGTATTTTACTTAAAAGCAGCATGTATCCTGAACTTTTGAGTAGAATGCATTACTTACAGGTCAGTTATGATATTGTAACATGAATATATTAGCTACTGAATATATCAGCTCAGTAGAATATGTAAGTGAACTAAGTTCTAAGGTAGTCCATTACAATTTTTTGAAATTGGAAAATTCTATTATGTATACTCTCTGATGCAAGATACGGGCAAATGGAATTATGGAAATATGAAATACCCCATCAAGCATAAAACTCCAAGCAGGACACCTTTAAGTGTCAAACCTAAGATTGACTTAAACGTTAGTAACTACTTTAACCTTTTACACAAGTATACACACATTCAACTGAGCTTATTGGGACTACCATAATTTTTTTCAAAAGTTCAGTAACACAGCCTTTTTTCTGAAATGATAGGTCTCTTCCAGCAGACCATTTTTTCATCTCTTGCCTTCCAATGTAAATATTTGAAGAATATCCTTGGGTTGTATAAACTTAACTTACTTTAGTCAGGTACTGGTTTTATTTCCAGACGTCTAAAAGTGACACAGCTATGCTTTAACATAGACCACTCATAAACCAGAGCATTTGATCTAGATTATTCCATGTCTTTTACATTTCTGGAATTTGTGCAACAGAATTAAGTTTTTCAATTTAATGTATTTCAAAATATGTTAGAAACAGTGAGATAATATTCAGTACTTGGTACATGGAAGTTTCCCAATAAATGTTTATTGACATTTTAACCCATACTAAAATGGTCAATATATTAATATTAACCAATTAGTTTTAGGACTGCCAGACCTCATTTTAATCTGTATTTCTTTATGTGTATTACCTATAGATTGGATGTACCGATTTCCTTTTAAAAGTAAAATAGTTAATGTGAGAACAGTGTTAGGTTTAGACCTTGCCTGTTCTTCCTTTGAACTTGGCTATATTAGGAGAAACCAATCCAAGTAGAATGTCCAAATGGATTGTTTGAAGAGAGAGTTTTAGGAAGTTTAGAGTGAAGGAGAAATATTTTGGGAACAACTACTATGAAAAGATGACACAGATTTTAGGAGTTGAACAATATATTATGAATAAGATCCTCTTTATAATAGTCTGAGAGGATCATAAAATGCTCAGATTACTTTATAAATATATTTGCGTGTTTGACTTGAGCCAACATAGGCCTGGGAGGACGTTTGACTAACTCCATATGGATTATGTTTTTGGAAGCTAGGCTTTACAGTTCAATACTCAGCTATATTTCAGACAAAAGTCAATTACCAAAGCACATTTTCATGGTGGTTGCAATGCCACTAGACTCATGGTGCAAAGCGTAAAGATCTACCTTAGACCACTGCACAGAGAAGCACTAGAGACCACTCAGAGACCTAATGGACTTCCTTGTGAAATTGAAAACTGGAAGCATGTTTGAAACTCAGCCTTCATGGGCATAGACTGTCTCAAATTGGCCCTTTGTGGATGATAGAATTCATAATAACCATGTTTAGTCTAGTTCAAGGCATTTGTTCAGGTCCAATGATGGAAGATTCTCTAGGAAATTGGCTGGCACCCTGAATCTTACTTTAAAACTACTGACACTGGGGCACCTGGGTGGCTCAGTCGGTTAAGCGTCCGACTTCGGCTCAGGTCTCGATCTCACGGTCCGTGAGTTCGAGCCCCGCGTCGGGCTCTGTGCTGACAGCTCAGAGCCTGGAGCCTGCTTTGGATTCTGTGTCTCCCCCTCTCTCTGACCCTCCCCCACTCACGCTCTGTCTCTCTCTGTCTCAAAAATAAATAAACATTAACAAAAATTAAAAATAAATAAAACTACTGACACTGGCTACTTGCTATTATAAACTTGAGAAATTTGGGTGGAATTCTTTGTAGATGCCACTAGAATAGTGGTACTCATGGTCCTGATTAGAGCATACTACTAAAATGGCCTAGATATGATGGTATGAAAGGCAGGAGGAAAAAACAAAAAACAAAAAACAACTAGGTGAAGTTCTCCAGTTAAGCAGTAGGGATAACTTGTCATCTGAAAGGCACCCACCTTCTGTTTGTATTACAACCTGCTTCACATTGGCATTAAAACTAGTGCAAGGTTATTTGTCTTTATTCATACATTGAATACATGTTTGCATGTCAACAAGATAAGGTACTTAAATGTAGAGAATGGAGAGGTTTCAACAAGAATCTGTGAGGAGAAGGTATAGGTACTTTGGTAATAAAAGTAAGACCACCCATCATAATCAACAAAAGCAGGCCAACACCTATGGTAAATTAATTTGCAAAATATAGCAATAAAGAAAAAAGTAAAATCAGCAAGGGAACTTTTAAAGGAAGAGCCCTAAGGCTAGCTGCAGATTCCTCCACAGAAACTTTGCAAGCCAGAAGGGAGTGGGATGATGTATTCAAGGTGCTGATGGGAAAAATCTGCAGCCAAGAATACTCTATCCAGTAAGGCTATCATTCAGAACGGAAGGAGAGATAGTTTCCAGACAAAAACTAAAGGAGTTTGTCCATTAAACCAGACCTGCAAGAAATATTAAAGGGGACTCTTTGAGTGGAAAGGAAAGACCAAACATGACAAAGACAAGAAAGGAACAGAGAAAATCTCCAAAAAACAACAAAACAAGTAATAAAATGGCACAAACTACATATGTATCAGTAATTACTCTGAATGTAAATGGACAAAACACTCTAATCAAAAGTCAGGGTGTCAGAATGGATAAAAAAAGAAGACCCATCTATATGCTGCCAATTAAAGAATCATTTTAGACATAAAGACACCTGCAGATTGGAATTGATGGGGTGGAGAAACATAATGCAAATGGACATCAAAAGAAAGCTAGGCTAGCAATACTTGTATCAGATACAAACTAGATTTTGAGAAAATCTAATAATTTCAAATATTTATGTACCCAACTTGGAATAACCCAAATATATAAAACAATAACAAACATAAAAAGACTCATTGCTAATTACACAATAATAGTAGAGGACTTAAACACTCCACTTACCTCAATGGACATATCATCTAAGCAGAAAAATCAACAAAGAAACAATGGCTTTAAATGACACACTGGACCAGATGGACCTAACAGATATATTCAGAACATTCCATCCTAAAGCAGCAGAATACACATTCTTTTCGGGTACACATGGGACATTCTCCAGAATAGATTGCATACTAAGTCATAAAATCAAGCTTCAACAAGTACAAAAATTTCCCAACAAACAAAAGTCCAGTGCCGGATGGCTACACAGGCAAATTCTACCAAACATTTAAAAAGGAGTTAATACCTATTCTTCTCAAACTGTTCCACAAAATAAAATGGAAGGAAAATATCTAAATTCATTCTTTAAGGCCAGCATTACCCTGATTCCAAAACCAGATAAAGACAACATAGAAAAGAGAACTGGAAGCCAATATCCCTGATGAACATGGATGCAAGAATTCTCAATAAAATCCTAGCAAACCAAATGAAATGGTACATTACAAGAATCATTCACCATGATCAAATGGGATATATTGCTGGGCTGCAAGGATGGCTCAATATTCACAAATCAATCAGTGTGATATACCACTTTAATAAAAGAAATGATAAGAACTCTATGATTCTTTCAGTAGATGCAGAGAAAGCATTGGACAAAGTACAACATCCATATTGATAAAAAACCTCAACAAAGTAGGTTTAGAGGGAACATACCTCAACATAATGAAGGCAGTATACAAAAAACCCACAGCTAATGTCCTCAATGGGGAAAAACTCCGAGCTTTCCCTCTATGGTCAGGAACAAGATAGGGACGTCCACTTTCTCCACTGTCATTTAACATAGTATTGGAAGTCATAGCCACAGCAATCAGGCAACAAAAAGAAAACCAAAAAGTGGCAAGGAAGAAGGTAAACTTTCACTATTTGAAAATGGCATGGTACTTTAAATAGAAAACCTGAAAGACTCCACAATAAAATTGCTAGAACTAATATATGAATTTAGTAAAGTTGCAGGTTACAAAACAAACATATAGAAATCTGCATTTCTGTACACTAGTAATGAAGCAACAGAAAGAGAAATCAAGGAATCAATCCCACTTACAATTGCACCAAAACCCATAAGATACCTAGGAATAAACCTAACCAAAGTGGTTAAACACCTGTACTCTGAAAAGTTTAAAACAGTGATGAAAGAAATTAGAGGACACAACAGAATGGAAAGACGTTTCATGCTCATGGATTAGAAAAACAAATATTGTTAAAATGTTCACAGTACCTAAAGCAATCTACACATTTAATGTAATCCCTATCAAAATACCAACATAATTTTTCACAGAACTAGAACAATCTTGAAATTTGTGTGGAACCACAAAAGACCCCCAAATAGCCAAAGGAACCTTGAAAAAGAAGAGTAAAGCTTGAGGTACCACAGTTCTGAAATTCAAGTTATATTACAAAGCTGTAGTGATCAAGACAGTATGGTCCTGGCACAAATTTGACATACAGATCAATAGAACAGAATAGAAAACCCAGAAATGAACCCACAACTAACTGTATGGTCAATTAATCTTTGATAAAGTAGGGAAGAATATCCAGTGGAAATAAGGCTCTTCAACAAATGATGTTGGGAAAACTGGACCACTTTCTTACACCTTACACAAACATAAATTCAACATGAATTAAGGTCTTAAATATGAGATGGGAAGCCATCAAAATCATAGAGAACAGAGGCAGTAACCACTTTTACATCAGTCATGACAGCTTCTTACTAGATATATCTCCTGAGGCAATGGACGCAAAAGCAAAAATGAACTATTGGGACTTCATCAAAATAAAAACCTTATGCACAGTGTAGGAAACAATACACAAAACTAAAAACACAACCATCGAATGGGAGAAGATACTCGTAAATGATGTATCTGATAAAGGGTTAGTATTCCAAAATCATTAAAGAACTTACCAAACTTAACATTCAAAAAATGAATATTCCAGTTAAAAATGTTTAGAAGACATGAATAGACATTTTTCCAAAGAAGACATACAGAGGCCACCAGACACATGAAAAGATGCTCAACATCACTCATCATCAGGGAAATACAAGTCAAAACCACAATGAGATACCATGTCCCACCCATCACAATGGCTAAAATTAACTCACAAAGCAACAGATTTTGGCAAGATGAAGAGAAAGGGGAGCCCTCTTGCACTGTTGGTGGGAATGCAAACTGGTGCAGCTACTCTGAAAAATAGTATGGAGCTTCTTGAAAAAGTTAAAAAATAGAACTACTCTACCATCCAACAATTGCACTACTAGGTATTTACCCAAAGGATTCAAAAATGCTATTTTGAAGGGAGACGTTAACCCTGATGTTTATAGCAGCATTATCCACAATAACTGAATTATGGGAAGAGACCAAATATCCATTGACTGATGAATGGAGAAGATGTGATGTGTGTACACACACACACACACACACACACAATGTGGAATATTAGTCATAAAAATCAATAGATCAATAGATATTTTTCATAAAAAGATGAAATTTTGCCTTTTGCAATGATGTGGGTGGAACTAAAGAGTATTATGACAAGTGCAATCAGAGAGCTAAAAATACCATATGATTTAGCTCATGTGGATTTTAAGAAACAGGACAAATGATCATGGTGGTAAAAAAGAGGCAAACCAAGAAAGAGTCCGTTAATTATAGAGAACAAATTGATGGTTACTAGAGGGGAGGTGTGTGGCTCAGATGGGTTAAATAGGTGATAGGGTTAAGGAGGGCACTTGTGATGAGCACTGGGTGTTGTATGTATGTGATGAATCACTAAATTGTACACCTGAAACTAATACATGTTAATTGGAATTTCAAAAAAGGTGCCTGAGTGACTCAGTTGGTCAAGTGTCCGACTGTTAATTTTTGTCATGTCATGGTCTCACAGTTCATGGGACCGAGCCCCATGCTGGGCTCTGCACTGACAGCATGAAAACTGGTTGGGATTCTCTCCCTCTCTCTCTGCCCCTCTTCTGTTTGTGCTCTCCCTCTCTCTCTCTCTCAAAATAAACATTTAAAACACACACACACACACACACACACACACACACACACACACACACACGGAGACCAAAGTATAGAGCTCATAGTTTGCTCATAGCAGGAAGATAGATTGAATGTGTCTGTATGGATGCCAGTGTGTTTCTGTCTCTTGTTAGTGAATTATCAACAAAAAAGTCTCTGACTTGTGTGGATAAATGGATACCTTGACCTTAATCAGGAGCTTCCAGCAGCTAACCCAAGGTTCTGTAGGGAGGTCTTGCCAACTTAACTTTTTCCCTGTAACAGTATCAGACAACAGACTTGCTGTAACTTCCTGATCTTCTAAGCCCTGGTGTTGTGTAGGCCCAAGCGGGAGTGCACATAGACCTATGTTGCTGGAAGAACACCTAGTTGCAATCTTAATACCTAAGGAAAAAAAAAATCCAGTGAATGACAAACCTTTCTTAGTTTTTGTAGAGAGCCTGAAATTAGGTGGTAGGTGAAAGAGTTAACTGATGCTTTTCCTTCTCAGAGTGCACTAGTTGGAGACTTGAGGTCGCCCTAGAGTCTAATAATGGCCAAAGTGTGCAGGGGATTCAGGTTACAGGTTCTGCTAGTTTACCCATGTGTAAACCCATAGTTTACACATTATATACCCACCCATGACTGTCACCACTCACCTACCCTCCTCTTCCCAACACTATCACCATCACTCTTCTATGATCAAATCCTTTGGGAAAAAAAGAAAATATGGTGCCTGCCTTCATGGAACACAAAAATATCCAGAACAGTGTTTCTCAACTTTGGCTGTGATTAAGTTTACCCAGAAAGGGCTAAATTGTCAGGGCTCCACCCCAGATATACTTTATATTGGTTTGGGGCTCCAGCATTGAATCTTATTAAAAAGCTCTCCAGGTGATTCCAAGGTGGACATAAGACTGCTCTAACCAAAGCACTTAAATGGGAAGGAGGTTGGGGCTGGGGAGGAGCTAATTATTGACTATTGAAATCTTTTCTGCCTCCTTTACCACTCCCTACTTGGCTCTTGTTTTTCTGTGATGTTAAATCAGAGTCCTAGGTAATGTAGGAAATTAGAAATTTTAGAGAAGACTGATTTGCACTGGAATGTGAAAACTGCTCTGGAGAAACAAGAACAAATAGATTACAAGGTGGTTGGGAAGAGGGAAAGCTAGAAAATACCATCACAGAAGTGGTCCAGGCTAGAGACTTAAGGAAGTTTAGATAGAAGAAACAGAATTTGGGGACATCTCGAGGTAAATGAGTTACAAGATCAGGAAGTCAGATTACAGAAGGATTTATTTTGTTTTATGAATCAAACTTCCCTAAGATATTTTTTGTTGTTTTGTTTTTGAGAAACTAACAAAATTAAATTGGTAGTCTAATGTTTCTTTAATGTGACACAGACCTGACATGGAGCCATAATGTAATTTACATTTATGTAGTTTATATATTTGTAACATTTATCTCTCGGTCAGTTTGTACATAGCCTAAAATTGGGAGATTCACATTAAATGTTAAAAAACAAAACAAAAGAACCTTCTATTTGACTAAGTGCTCTGATTGTTAATAGTTGCAAGCCCCAGCCAGAGTTACCCTAAATGAAAGGTTTAAGTGAGCATTCAACTGAAATGCTATTTAATGTTCAAGTTTAAAACTTCCTGCAATGGCCAGGGTTAGATTTTATTACTCAGAAGGGAGTTTTTGGATCCGGACCTCCTGAAATCTGCATTATCAACATAACCAATAGGGAAATCCTTTTCTGAGGCAAAACAAGGTATAGATCTGAAATGAAGTAGATAATCAAAACGCCGAAGAGGGAAATAAAAAAGAAAACCAAAGGAAGAAATAAGATTTTTTTTTCTTTTCATGAGCGATATCTCCAATGCTGTTTTTCAGTATCCAAGACCAATTTGAAAGTAACACAGTAGCTATGAACGAAAGTGGTATGACTTCTTGAGTTGCTGATTGCAAAGTGACAAAACACAGCCCTCTGCGGAGTTGATCTGAAACAGCAACCTTCCAAAATTAGAGCGCTTGACAGGAAAGCTGAAGAGAAAGGGGGGAAAATTGAGCAAAATAAAAGCAAGTCAATTTTTATGGACTTCGTTTCCCTTTGTAGTGGAGAGTGCCACAGCCAGAAGGGCTATTACCAGGGTGGCTATCACATCAGATGTTGTCTGATCAGCTATCTTTTAGTTGTGTTTCTGCTTCTAGGTCTGATACTGCTCTTCACCTTCTGGGTTGCATGGTACTGCAGCCTCTTGAAAGAAATTGTGTCGTGTTTCTCTTGCTTCTGTTTACCCCTGTAAGGCACATAATCTCATTTCATCTTCCATTCATTCAGACAACCATATTTAAATTGGATTCACCGTGAATGTACCATACACTACTGCTATGCTTAGTTTTTAAAAGCACAATAACGTAAATAGCCAATTCTTCTTCTTTTTTCTGTTGTCATTTGCCTTTTCTTGATTGTCTGTTATCCTTGGCACATTTTTTTAATCCTTTACGGGATTAATGCAGGACACACTGCAACAATTCAGCAGATACAAAAATACATTATATCATTACTGTCCTGGTAGAGTTTTCAATTTAGAATGTGAACTAAGGCAAGAAATGAAGAGCTCAGTAAACTACATAAGCTTTTCAAGGACCTGTAAGCTATGCAATCAAGTCCTAAAATAGTCTGCTTGTAGTATTTTCACATTTAGAAATAATCATTTATTTGATTTCCACAATTGTTTTCCATTTCAGATTTTGTGGCTGTTTAGACAGCCTTATTGCATTTTATTCAAAGTGTCAAAAACATGTGTTAAGTGCCAAGTATGTGTAAGGTACTACTAAGACACTATTGCATTGAGATGAATAGTTCACCTTCCTGATTATACTGCCCATTAAAGTAATGAAACAAAAATATACATAAGCATAAATATGCAGACTCTTAGCCATGAGTTGGGTCTTAAGGGCCGTCATTAATGTGCTAATCGTGTAAAGATCATCTTTTAGAATTTCATAAATTGCTCCTGGATTGCTGTGTACTTGGGTTATGTGTGTTGCATACTCCAAATGTAGTCCATTGTCTTTTGAATAGAATGTTACTTGTTTGGTTGGGTCCCAGATAAGGTCGTTGGCTTGTTTATAAAGTATTTTAGTAACAAAACAAGGCAAAGTAAAATAAGACACTAACTAAAACAAACACAAAACTATTCTTGCTGTTAGGCCTGATGTGTTTAATGGAATACTCATAATTTAAATGCTATATAATGTACCTCTACTGTATTAAAATACTAAGATAAATACCTTAGCAGAATTAGAAACACAGGCTTTGCACTTTAAAGGAGAAAAAGCTCCTGCCATAATAAAGGGTTCAGAAAGACTCTTGAAAAAATAAATTGAATTTCATATTTTGCACTCTGGGCAGGGCACACATAGTACAAATAAAATTAAAATTAAAATATGTTTAAATGAATTGTTAAGCAAGCCATTCTATCAGTAGTTTAGAGTATGAGTTGGGCATTAGGAGGTGATGGTGTCCAGAAGGGCAGGTTGGACACTGCTATAAGGGCAAGTTGCATTTAACTGCGAAGTCCACTGAGCCAGAAAAGCGATTGGGAGCAGAACATCTTAGTTGTGGTTTAATTGTATCAGTCAGCCATGGTCTCAACAGAGACTCAAGAAGAGAATGAATTTGAGACAGAAGCAGAGTGTGGTTGGTAGATTATGAAGGTAATAAAAAGAAATGGAACTGGGAGAATGATATTGGAAACAAGAAAATAGACAAAAGACCTAAGAAATATTGTTGTGTGCATTTTGCCTCATATTGATATAATTGACACAACGGGAGAAAAAGCTGTGTCTGAATCACTTTAGGGTAACTAAAGTTTCCAGAGTAACGGCAAACAATTATTTGGATAGGTAGATACATATATGCACAGATAACTACTAAACTTGGTAATAGAGATTAACCTGTCTTCATAAAACTTTTCCCTTTACCTAGAATTCACTTAAGACATGAATTAAGTAATGTTCCAAATGTTTTATCCTTAATAGCATATAACACATTCCTTTTGCCATATTATGAGAATCTCATCTAGAATTATCTCAGCCCATCTTATATCTGCACTGTATCTAGGTTATGTGGTTTGCACTACAGTTTCTTCAGTGAAAGGAAATTAAATTTCTACAAAGAGACTTAATCCTTCTTATGTGATGAAGTTTGTTAGCAAACCTTTCAAATCTAGAATGTAATAAGTTAATCACAATTACTTTAGATCAGTAATTCATCTGTGGTTATGTTGAATGTGCTTTAGGAATGTATTGTGACATTATTATTAATAATTGTATATGTTACCTGGGAGAGAAAGAAAGTCATTATGAATGCATACTTGCATACATTCATCCACTGGTTCAAATTTACCTCATCTTTTCACTTTTGATCAAATCAGTTGTATTTGGAGCTTTCAGAACAACAACAACAAAAACCATACTCATTTAAAAAGAGCAGTCTCTTCCCATTATTTATGAAGATTATAAGTACTCACATTTTTATTAAGTAATTTTTTTCAGAAAGTCATTTCAGGTGGTGCCTGGGTGGCTTAGTCGGTTAAGCCTCCTACTTCGGCTCAGGTCATGATCTCACACTTCATGAGTTCAAGCCCTGTGTCAGGCTCAGTGCTGACAGCTCAGCTCAGAGCCTGTTTCAGTTTCTGAGTCTCCCTCTCTCTCTGCCCCTCCCCAGCTCAAGCTCTGTCTCTCCTTCAAAAATAAATATAGCATTAAAAAAAAATTAGAAAGTCAATTCAGGATCTTGTTTGAGTCTCACTCAACTCCAAACATTGTTTTTTCATTATTGACAATAATGGTTTGTAGTAACTTTAAGATATAATTGAATAAAATCAACTTTTGCCATTATTTTTCTTACACAAAACTCAGTGAAAGTCAAATAACCTGGAGAAGTGTTAGAGCAGTTGACAATAGAATTTAAACCTAGATAAGATAAACCAAAGTTTTGTCATAGCTCACTATATAAATTTCCACTCCCTATGGTTTGGTAAGTCAGGAAAATGCAGTCATTTTTATGTATGAAACATCTCATTCTGCAAATACCTGTTAATAGTTATTCACTTAGAAGTACTGCAATACCAGTGTTCACATGAAAAACAAAAAATAGAATAACCTGTAAATGATGTACTAGTATCTAGTACTAGTACTTTTTTTTTTTTTACCATTATCTCAGTAAATACAGATCATCTACAGTTGGATCCAAGCAATGTATGAATTATACTTTACTATTACTCCAATTGTATCATCTTTTTTTTTTTATGTTTATTTTTGAGACAGAGGATGAATGGGGGAGGGGCAGAGAGAGAGCGCGAGAGGGAGACCCAGAATCTGAAAAAGGCTCCAGGCTCTGAGCTGTCAGCACAGAGCCTGACGCGGGGCTTAAACCCATGGACAGTGAGGTCATGACCTGAGCTGAAATCAGATGCTCAACAGACTGAGCCACCCAGTTTCCCCAATTGTATCATCTTCTAAATGGATAAAGTAAATTTTGATTAACTTTCAGTGGCTAGTGTTTTCTCCATGTACCTCTAGAGCTCACCACGTAACATGGGATGTTCTTCCAACATGAGCTGAAGTTTCTAATATATGTAAGGCACTTATAGCATATTTTCATGAATTTGATAATTTTCCAGTGCTGTGATGGCAATGGAAACCTGTGACTTCTGTTTACCCATATGGCCCTTAAGTACCAGATGCTTAGAGAAAGTGATGAAAGGTGTGAGTCATATTATCTGCAGGATTTTCCTAATTTTTTCCCCAGTTTGTCAAAACATTACATAAAAGGACGATAGTTTATGGGTAACAAAATAAATTCTACATTTCAAAAGTCTGTCATATTTTTTTATGCTTAGTATAATAGCTCTTTTCTGCCAAAGGCTGTTAACACTTAAATTAAAAAACTGATAGGGTGTTGTCTCATTGTTTACAACTGTCTAATATGTGAAACAGTCTTAGTTATTTTCCCATCTCATTATAGAATTTCACGTAAACAAGTCTAGAAACCAGCATCTTGAAAGTGTATTACACTGTAACATAATTAAACTAGCTCTTAAACATTGTGACTCTCAGTAAGAAATATATTTAAATCACGATCCAGTTACTACAGGTGTACATTTTCTTTTTTTTATTATTTTTTTAATGTTTATTTATGAGACAGACAGCATGAGTGGGGGAGGGGCAGAGAGAGAGAGGGAGACACAGAGTCAGAAGCAGGTTCCAGGCTCTGAGCCATCAGCACAGAGACTGACAGGGGGCTTGAACTGTGAGATCATGACCTGAGCCAAAGTTGGACACTTAACTGACACAGCCATCCAGGTGCCCCTACTCTTTTGTGTTAATTTTTTTTTTTTTTACATTTATTTATTTTTGAGAGAGAGAGAGAGACAGAGCACAAGTGGGGGAAGGGCAGAGAGAGAGGGAGACACAGAATCTGAAACAGGCCCCAGGCTCTGAGCTTTGGATTCTGTGTCTCCCTCTCTCTCTGCCCCTCCCCTGCTCACACTCTGTCTCTTTCTATCAAAAATAAATAAAATGTAAAAAAAAAAATTATTATTATGAGATAAAAATGTTATTTTACTTTATAGACTTCTATAACTCATGGAAACCCTGGGATTCCATAAGCAGGATGTTCAAAGCTAGAGATCTTGACATTAATATGCTATGGATTTCTTTTTGTGTCTGTTTAAGATTGTGTGCTGTCTATGTTGTATCAGCATGGTAAACAATCTAGAAATCAATTTAAATATTTATTTTTTCTTTCTTTTTGCCTTCTATCCAATTAGAATAAAGTAGAGTTTGAATTTCTAAACCATGAAATTTATTTGACAGAGTATCTGGTCAGTGTAGTCAACCAAATGACAATTTTGATAAATTGAAAACCGTTCTCTCCGAAATACCACTTTGTAATTTCATTTTTTACATTAGTTATCTGTAACTGAGTTTAGTCTGATCATAAGTATTTATGTTGGTTAGACACTTAGGAAAAAATTACAATTCCTTTCCTGATTTAGCAGTCCTAAGTTTTTAGTCAATGCTAGACTTGAGGAATCTTTGGACATCATAGAAGCTTTAATCCTCTCTGCAAAAATGTGCATACTTTGAGTGTTTTTCTCAGTGCTTTCCATTTATCAACCAGGCTACTTTCTCTGTAGAATTAGTAAGTTTTACCTTCATGTTACTGTCTCCTACTCCAGGTGACTGTTTTCTTCTTTCCATGTTTTAAAAAGCTAGACATGTTTCTTAAGAAAAAACATTCAGAATATCTCATTTAGCACAGTGTTTGTTTGTTTGTTTTCATAAATTGGAAAGAATATGAGTGCATAGGTGGCTTAGTTGGTTGAGAGTCCGACTCTTGATTTTGGCTTACGTCATGGTACCAGGGTCATGGGATTGGGCTCTGCGCTGAACGTGGAGTCTGCTTGGGATTCTCTCTCTCCCTCTGCCCCTGTCCCATGCTCACATTCTTTCTCTCTCACATAAATAAATAAACAAACAAATAAATAAAGGAAGGAATAAACACATTTTTATTAGGCAAATTATATCTATAAATATATCTATGTAAATAAAAACTCTCTCTCTCTCTCTCTCTCTCTCTCTCTCTCTCTCTCTCTCTCTCTCTCTCTCTCTCATTTATCTAAACACTGAAATGAAATGTTCCCCTGGCAGGAATACCCTGAGGATTGTTCATCTTTCACCCATCCAGGTGAAATCTATGCTTTTTCTCTTCTAACAGACTTAAGGGTTTCATGGATTCCCTAGAATGTAAAATTTCCTTCACCCTCTGAAATCTCTAATAATATTTATTTCCAGGAATATTGTTATTCTGGTCATGTTATGTTATCTGTGCTCTAGAGTTCTGCTTATACATTTTTTTCTTGTTTCATATATTTTGGTAAAGCTTAACTCCAGAAAATTGTCCTGAATTGACTTTGTAACATTTCTACATACTAGCAACATTCCAATTACAGGAATAAAGGAGACTGCCTTAGGATTTTAAAGGAATTTTCTATTATACGCTATGAATGACTTGGTTCATCAGAAGAGTTGTTGATTTAAATAGGCTTTTCTTGAACACTATAATATACTTCAAATCACCAAGGATTCTTCCTACTTGTAAAATAAGTTTGGGAGGAATAAGGAAGTTTCATAAAGCAGCATTAAAAGTATAAAATCTCTTTATTTTTAATGAGTCATCTATCCATAACTTATGCCATGGAAGTTCTAAAGCACAATAAGCACAATATTACACACACACACACCATACCATATATATATATATATATATATATATATATATATATATCTCACTATGTCATATATATGTGTATATATATATGAAATATACATATGAAAGCAAAGCTTAAAGCTTTCAGGTAAATAGATTCCCTGTCTTCAGGAAGCTTATAAATCAGATGGAAGAAAGTCTGAAGAAATGAATGAGTGGTTGGGAGAACAGAGAGTTACACTGAGTATTGGTGGGAACACTGTTGGATATGGGGTGAGGGGAGTAGTAAAGGCATCAGAGATATTCTTCAGGGGGAAGTTGTACTGAGTTGTGGTATAGGGAGCATTCAAGGTCATGCAACTTGAAAGTGAGAATTTTTCATAAATCTACATAAGCCCTCAAAAGTTGAATCACTAGAAGATTCTGGACTATGTTATTTCAGACATTTTTGCCTGGTCCTGATGTAGAGCTAGCTAAGCAACAGATGGCTTTTGTTTTCTGAATACTCTTGTATTCAGGGACTCTTGTATTCTAGGGACTCTTGTCCCTAGGAAAAAAAAGGGACACCTGGGTGGCTCAGTAAATTGAGCATCCAGCTTCAGCTCAGGTTATGATCTCACAGTTTGTGAGTTCAAGCCTCTCGTTGGGCTCTCTCTCTGCTGACAACTCAGAGCCTGGAGCCTGCTTCAGATTCTTTGCCTCCACCCCTCCCTGCCCCTCCCCAGCTCACACTCTGTCTAAAGTTTAAACATTAAACTTTAATGTTTAATAAACATTAAAAAAATTAAAAACAAAAAAGAAAAATTACTAAAAGGACAATATAAACTATGTAGTCAGTATTCTTTATGGATTTGATTTTTCTTATCAAACCAAATAAAGCCTATAGACATTTATGTGGTATGAACTGAGAACTGTGTTTAGGTCTACCTAAATTGCCTCATATCAAATACCATTCCCCCCACACACAAACACAATGGGGACATTACACACACACCACTCAGCAATGGCCTGACAGTAACCTTAAAATTCCTCCTTAATCAAAATCTCAATTAAAATATTATATTGCTAGATAGTATCTGCTACAGACATCTGCATCACCTTGGAGTGGTGATTCAAAAATATATTTTCTCTCTTAACATGCAATTATTAATAATTTCCTTTTATTTGTATTTCCTGCTCAGCAGCTTTCCTACCTGACATGAATGAAGGAATGAGAACTAAAACCAAATTTTTGATAGCAGGTAGTGTTTTAGGACATTTAGATCTTTCCTAAAGAGAAAACCCTGAGTGTGCAATGCTGGAGTTAGAGGCCTGGGGAAACAGGAAGCTCTAAGAAAATTTGCAGCAATTAGGAAGCATAAGAGAGGAGAGCAAAAATGAGCCAAGGACATCAGGAGATACTGAAGACCTACTTCTTGAAGCCTTTCAGTTTAATCCTTTATCTACTTGGCTTCAGAGAATCACTGCCAGAAATATAATAGGGCAGAGGTGGGATGAGTCAAGCCTTAGGCTATTTACTGTGGCTGAGGCTTCATAAACAGGCAAGTAGGTAAAGAAAGGAGAAAATGTGTCAAAGACTTTTTAAAGGGATATGTTTGTGTGAGGACACAGAGCCTGAGGGGAGAGACAAAAGGTAGAGGATCATTGGAAAGGACTTCTGTAACTTTTAGTTGGTGTCCTTGACTGAGGAGCTGGAGAACTGCAGCCCTGAGCAGTCACTGTCATGTGGCAATGATTTTACATCAGCAGCCCGACATATCTGGTAGCAGCAGGAGGGCAAAATAAAATATCTCCTCTGATTGAAACTGTTCGGGGATTCATGGAAGAGGAGCACAAGTGCCTGAATTGGAAGGAGACAGAGATCGTCAGTTGAAATTTGTTCTCTTTAGGGAAAAAAAAAATTCTCTGATGAGTGCAAGGAACTGGGGCCTTGCTTCACTCTTTTATAGCTCATCTTAGAAATGATACGCTTGCTTGCCTATAAAAAAAAAAAAAGGCGTTTGAGGCTTAATTCAGAATGACATCCCCATTTAGGCCATAAATGTTTGAAGCTTAAACTTAAAATCAAACTCGTCTTCCGTCTCTCCGCAACATGAACAGCCCCTAGGGCACTCCAAGTATTTTTATATGTATAAATTGCATTTGCTGTACAAAAGTTTTTAAAATTCAGCCTTTGTGTCACAAAGGAATAGGAGAAGGTATTAAAAGGGTGGTAATCTCAGCAAGAGCTTTAAATTCAGCTTATGTCAGGCAAACACAATTTAGTTCGTATGTCTCATGTATCTAAGTCTCTCTCTAAAAAAAAAAAAAAAAAAAGGAAAGACGAAAGAAAACTCATTATGCCCATGGAAAGCAATTTATAATGAGACCATCACCAATAATTGTTTGTTTTAGCTGTGAAGTGTTGGGGCACTTTCCTGCCTGAATGGAATGAACTAAAAATAACCATGCTTTTTCCACACTTGCAAACAGGATAGGTTGCAGCGAAAAAGCTGCTGATATAAGCCCTTCCATTCCAAAACAGGCATTCAGGTGAAGTAATAACATGGAATACGGCAATGTTTTTCAAGTTCGACAACTAGGGCAATTTAGTCACTATTTAAATCAAATATCAAAGAGTACTATTTATTTTAATAATACTGTTTAATCCAGCTGGGCATCCCAACTTTTCCAGTCATGACCTACCTCGTCTGATTAACAGTGGCTGTGGCCAGCTGTCTACATAATTTAATAAACAGTTCACATTCCACCTCTCAGGTCTCAGCTATCTGGCAACCCATCTTTCTTGCCAGAACTGAGAAGCAAGATTTAAGCAATAAAATATGCACAATCAAAATCACAACCACAAAGCCCACGAAACAAAGTGGATACTTTTCTCTTAGGAGTGTTCCCTTAGAACGTACAAAATCTTATTTTACTGACAATTTTAACAAGCTTAGTTATCTGGTCGCCAAACCCACTGCCTATTAGGAAACAACAAATTAGACAAGGGAGTGGGCTGTTAGTACTGGCACAAGGATAGCAGTGAAGAGTGACAACAAGGGAGTTGACAGGTAATCTATAAAAAGCCCACACAGAAACTCAAAAAGCGCAGGAACCTAGCTATTTAACAAAGGTAAACAGACCTACAAGCTTCTAGAATCCCTGAGGGCATCACCATACAATAATTGGTACTCCTAATGATGGGCGTGGGTCATTAAGGAAATGTTATATTAGGTTCTGTAGTTTGATCAGTTAAAAAATATATATATATGTATATATATGTATAAATTTACTTTAGAAAGATTTTCTAAATCTTTCTAAAGCTGGAGTAACCATGTTTAATAAAAACAAAAGTTTGGAAGGCTAAACCTTTAGCTGTCATGCTGTTTTGTTCATTTCTCCTACTCATTATCCAGTATTGCTGGTAAAAAATTAAGCAGCTAGCATAAACATATATGCTAGCATTATATATATATATATATATATATATATATATGTATATATGTAAATATATGTAAAATGTTCAATATATTTTATATATTTAATATATACCAAACTTCAAAACCATCATTTAAAATTGTTAATAAATGTCTTAACATGGCTTCTTGTGGTGGCTTCTAGGTGACTATAATATTTTTTCTGGCATGACTAAGGTTGCAGGTTCAATTCCCCTGTGAGCCTTTTGTCTTTATCTTATATCTTGACCTCCATTTATCACCCCAAATGGCACAAAAATTAAATCCATCTCTGCTTCCAGAGGAACAAACAAATAATTACTGGAATGACATTATGTGCGTATTTTAAAACATATTAAAATGGTAAACACGTTCATTCCATGAGTTATTTTATATCCACAGTGAAGAGAGAAAGAAGTGGCCCCCAGTTTGCACCTACTTGTGGCAAAGGAGCACAGTGCTAGTGTCACACTTATATTAGCATGCAATAAGTGTGCAACAAACCCAGAAGACCAATTTTCATATAAAGAAATCGAAGCCCACAGAGGGAGCCTGTATCAAATGAAGGATGTTCTTATTCCCACTAACTCACTGCTAGGGAGCAGCTGAAACAATCCCTATAAATATTTGTTAGTTGTTACATTATGGTAAAAATTAACTTGAGTGAGTTTCAATATGGTGCTCTCATCCTATTTCAGTTGATGTGGTGACTGAGCCATTGAAATAAAGGGGGAAAAAGAATAGCCATAGTTTTAGTTTTATATCTAACTAGCTCCGGGATCTTGGGCCAGTATTAAATTGGGCTTTTCAGGCCTTTGGTATCCTCTTTTTTTTTTTTTTTTTTGCCTTTTTTTTCTTTTCTTCCCCACTTCCCCACTCTGAGAGAGATTACGCATGTGGGAGAAGGGCAGCAGAGAGAGAGAAAAGAGAGAATCCCGAGCAGTCTTGATGCTCAGCACAGAGTCCATTGCGGGGCTTGATCCCAGGTGTCCTGGTATCTTCTTTTGTAAAAAATTAAGAGTAGCCTTCACCTACCTCTTCCTAGAAGCAACACATTCTTATATTATTATAAACTGTGAGCATAGGTTCTGTAATACCATCAGTGATTACTAGAGTGTGTCTGAGACAATGAAGTTAAAATCAAGCGAAGAACTTTCTTTTTCTTAGGTCACTCACTCCTGCTGTAGCCTTCTGTGTCTGCCCACTAGTCTTAGCGGGGAGGGGGAGGAAGCTGTCCAATGGAAGGGGTTACTGAATGTACATTTTGACAACTTTGTTTCTTAGGGTGTTGTGAATACATTTTAATGTTTGGACAGGGATGTGTATATTGAAAGAAACTACATTTTTGATTTTCCATAGTTAAAAGCTTTGGGAAAGAGATTTATCAGATTTCAATTGTCAAATTCTAAGATAAGCCCAACTTAATAAAGAGTTTAATATGTCTATTTCAGTTTAACAAGGTATTAGCATTTAGAGGACCAACTTGGATTTCCCACATCTTGTAAACAACTGAGCACAGAGAAAGGAATGAAATCTGGTGTATGTTCAGTGTGTTATGATTTACATTTCTTATCAAACACTATTGGATAGATAGCTAGTTTATAATAGTGATAACTTAGTACATCACCTACATTGTTTCCATTTATTTCTTTTTTCTTCCCAGTGTTTTGTTTTGTTATACATTTCAATTACTAGAGTATTAACTATACCACATGTGTTTTAACTATTAAAGTAATTACATACCATTCTTCTGAACCATAATTATGTTTTTAAATTCTAATAATTGCCCTAGGTATTCCAAGACTCTATAGATATTTCAGTATGTATTTTAGTATGCTGTGTTTAAAAGGAAAGGAATTTCACATATTATTCATAGAATAGCCTAATTAGAGAAGGAAAAGTTACTAATATTTATTGAGAAACTACTGTGCACCAGATACTCTTTAGTTGGTTTACAGATGCTATTTAATGTTTTCATTGTAACAATTCTTTGAGATAGACATTATCCCACTTAAAAAGAAAGACTAAGAATCTCTATTTATAGAAAGTAGCACACTTAGGATATAAGGCCATGTCTGTCCCCAAAGTGGGTGCTTTTTCAACTATATGATGCTGTATCCTGGCATTAATTGTTAATTATCCTATGTGGTAGACTATTGACTAGCATAATTTAAATTATTCAGTATCTCTTAAGTCTGCTAGATACAGGAAATGGGGTTAGATGACACATATATACTTTTTACTCAAAAATAATCAGATATTTTATTTGCTTTACAGTCCAAGTTCTTTGCATATTTGTTACTAATTATATATTTCTCTTTATTTTTTTTTCCGAATACACAAATAGTTGTAGGTGCATATTGCAGAATGAGTTTGTTTACCTGCCATTTTTACAAATTGATGAATTTTTACATACAGTCTGCCATACAGGACCATTTCCTCTCCCTTTCTGTCTTTAATACATACTTGGAATTTGTCAATGGCATTTGAGCATGTTTGTTTGTGGAGTGTGGATACAAATATCATCCTATAACTAAAATTTTCCATCACTTCATTTGTTGTAGAGTGTACTCAACTGTGATTTAATGGGAAATTAAAATGCTTTCTTGCTGGTTTAACCATTAAATGCTTTAGATTTATTTCAGGGCACAGCTAGTCCTGGACCAATGCTAGCTCCAGTCTAATGGAGTCCAGCCTTTCATTATATTTTCATAATTTCTCCATATTTCTACAAAATAGAAAAAAAAGCTAAGTAGTGCTGCAAAGAAAAAAAAAATGGGTATCTCTGTAAGACCATAACTGATGTTAAGAATCTATCCATAAGTGGGTACCAATATTAGTTCTGAAGGCTTATTTTTTTTCTACATAGTTTAGATATGTTTGCAATGCAAAAATAAAGGGATCTTGATAAACTAAAAGGTTCTATACCATACATTGGTGTTCACATCCAACATATTATAAAAACAAAAGAAAAACATCATGGATTAAAAAGTTTTAAGATTTAGCCAGACTATTTTATTTCTAGGACATGACTAATTCCTCAGATGCATTTTGAGAGAGAGAAAACATGAGCTGGGAAGGGGCAGAGAGAAGGAGACAGAGAATCCCAAGCAGACTCAGCACTGTCAGCACAGAGCTGGACACGGGGCTCCATCTTACCAACAGTGAGATAGTGACCTGAGCAGAAACCAAGAGTTGGATGCTCAACCAACTGAGCCACCCAGGTGCCCCGTATCAAAGCCTTTTTGTTTTTGAAATGTAAAAATGTATTGCTAGAAACACAAATTAATGCTTCTATGTTAATTTAAGGAGTGGACACAGGAATTTTAAATATACCTAAAATCAAAGCCCATTTTAAAGTTACTTGTTTGGAGTAATGGAATTGACAGCATTTCTCTTAAAACATCTTGATGATTATCTCCTTGATTTGAAAGGATTTCCTGATGTTATATTTGAATTATTTTATCCTAATTTCAGAATTAGGGGTTAAGAGTAGCTTCACTGTCACCATCCGGGACAGTAACATCTCCCCCACTCCCACCCCAGACCCATCCATAAACATTTAGAAGGTAAACTCATATGGCTAGCATTTCTTCAACTGCTAACCCCTACAGAAATAGGGTGTCTAATATGAACCCTTTCTTTCCAAATAAACTGACTACTCCCTTTCTCCCAATTCCACTCCATTACACACTTGCTCAATATTGTGAGATACTCACAAATACTTCTCTACTGCCTGTTGTTATTGACATGAGTATTTTTTGCATTGGGTAAGGGGTTCTTCTTCAAGAATTCTTTGTGACAGGCTTATTCAATTAAAGGACAACATATTGAAAATTTATCTTAGGAAAATTGGTATAGGAAAAATGTCTTGGTATAAATGCCTTAGTAAAATCAATGGGTTATCAATCTATAAGACAATTGTATTCAAAGTGAAGAGATCTTGCGTTAGAAAACTGGAGACAGATTTATCATACAGGCCTCCCTAGAGGAATAAAGGAGGGCTGTATGGAACCAGTAAGATGAAGGGCAAAAGGATAAATTAGGGGATTGGGAATCTATTGTGCCTATTTGCAGAGATTAGCAGAGGTTGTGAGTGGGAAAACAAAATACACATTGAAGATACTTAATTTCACAATTTTGTCTATTTTTTTTTTTTACTTTTTTAAATTGTGGTAAAAACCACATCTTAATTTACCATCTTAAACATTTAAGTAAGTATATTCATGCTTTTGTAACAATAGTTCTTTAGAATTTTTTGATCTTGCAAAAGTAAACCTCTAAACCCTTTAAACAACCTCTGTTCTTCCTTTTGCCAGCCCTTGACAATCACCATCCTACTTTCTGTATCTCTCAATTTGACTACTTTAGGTACTTTATATAAGTGAAATCATATAGTATTTGTCTTCTTATGACTGGCTTTTTTCATTAGTATATGTTCTCAAGTTTTATCCACATTGTAGAATTTTGTAGAATTTTGTAATGTTAAAATTACATTAGCTATACGTAAATCATCTGACTTGACTTAAATCTTGTTAAACATTCCATGGCAGGTGTGTATGGGTGTGTGTGTGTTCACGCATGGGTGTGTGCACGTGCTGTACATTTTAATTTGGATAATTTGATTGATAATTGGATTATATTGATAATTGGATTGATAATTTGGATTATAAAACTTTCCACTAGGAAAATTATACATATATGATAGTATTAAAAGTTATAAACACTCAACAGACTTTTCCCTTCTAATTTCTGAAATTTTCCTTGTGGATAAAGTAGGAATGGATTGTGACTCTTTGTCTAGTATCATCAATTCTCAGCATTATTGGTCCTTTGCCTAACATGGATCTCTTTTTACAAATGTGGTCCCTTTTTGTTCTGCAAGAAACATTAAGGAAGGACTCTATCATCTAACTTTTATGTAATGACTTGGCTATTCCATCCCAGTTCTTTCCTAATCTATAGGCACAAACTTTTTTTTTTTTTAATTTTTTTTAATGTTTTATTTATTTTTGAGACAGGGAGAGACAGAGCATGAACAGGGGAGGATCAGAGAGAGGGAGACACAGAATCTGAAACAGGCTCCAGGCTCTGAGTTGTCAGCACAGAGTCCGACGCGGGGCTCAAACTCACGGACCGTGAGATCATGACCCCAGCCGAAGTCGGCCACTCAACCAACTGAGCCACCCAGGTGCCCCACAAACTTTTTTATAATGGCTTAACCTCCTCAATAAGCCTACTCTCACAATATTTTTAGATTTAACCTGAAAGCTGTTTCATTAATCTAGTTTCATTTATGTTTACCTGTTATAAAAATGTAAATGCAATACCTTTAGTAAGAATTTATCAGATTACCTACATTGATAACAGTAGTTTTATTTCTGTCTCATCTTTTAAACTGCCTACTGATTTTTCTTATACTGGTCTTCTTAGGTCCCCTATGATTTCTTCATTTCTGGTTTCTTCCACCACTTGAATATTGATATTTCATTGATTTTGTCATGAGCAAACCCTCTTGTATTTTTCCAAGTACCATTTCATTCTGTCTCTGTTTGCAACTCCTTGGTCTATAATTATATATATATATTTTTCTCAATACTTAGCCTTTTATCATTTCCTAAACTAAGTTGTATTCAGCTTACTACCCATTCTAGGTTTCCATTGCCATTTTTAAGTTACTACTAAGTCTTCTTTTCTTCAAGCTGTATAACATTAGAAGTTCACTCACTTGACTTGAGTTTATAAAAATGATTATTGTTAACAGATTATCATCAAGATTTCAGGTACTGGTTTTGATCAGAAACCTCAAACTAATTTTTCTGAAATGCTTCACTATGTTTTTTTTTGCTAAAATTCTTATCTTTTGCTACACAATTAGATTTACTTTAATGATTTTCACAATTCTCTAACATGTATAGTATATTTCATCTTTGAGCCTTCCTAGAATAAAGTTTGCAGGAAAAAAATATCTTTGAGGACTGTGTCATGATGAGAAGATTTTAGAGCGTAACTAATATACATACTTGCTTTCTTGCTGAGAATTACTTATAATTTTATCTCATGTAAAACTAGCCATCTGTTTGCTGCTCTCAACTATTCATCTTTATATGCTGTCCACTCATACTAGAAAGCATGTGGCCAATTCAGAACACTGTATTAACATCACAACACAACACGACCATAACAGCCACACAACATTACCCATAATGACAGCACAAAGAGCAACATCAATACTTGCGGATCATATTAACTGTGTTTCTCTTCAGGTTACTTTAAGTTAATTCTTGAATGCAAAAACCCTATCATTGCCTCAGTAGTTTTGTCAGTCACTGAGGCACAGGACATGAAATAGACAAAGATAAGGAATATAAGCTTACCTCTTAGATGAAAATCATTTTAAAAAGTCTAGGTGGGATGATAAACTCCTAAGATGAGTTAATGAGGAACTCTTAACTTCTGTTTCAGAACTTATTTAATTCTTAGATTTCTCTTTTGGGAAAAAGGGTTGAGGAATAAATGAAGTTCATATTTTTTGACATTGTTATTTTGAATCCGAAACTTACAACAATGACTGCAGTACATATTTTCCATACTATTTCTTTATCTTGAGCCATCCTTTTGGTAAAATTTTAGCTAGCAAATCAAGGGATGAAATATTTAAAAAGTAAAGCAGGAATTGCTATAGAATAGGCACATTTGGCTTTTCAGAGCTAAGAGTAATTATAAAGCCAGTTGTCCTACATAGATTGTAGGACACAAATGTTTGGAGTGTAATGAATGATAAAGGGAAAAACTGCTGAACCTAGTGTCTCTGAATGTCATTATAAAAACATGATATGCCAAGCATATGAATTAAAAGCTTGAGACTCCTTGGAGGTTTGAAACATTGTAATTATCTATAACCTAGTGTTGAGAAGACTGTTTTTCAGACCCAATTTTTTGGTGAATAGATTATTTTTAAAGATATATTTTATGTTTTAGAGAAAGCTATTTTAAACTGTGTTTGCCCACAATTGGGTAGTTGAACTGGAAATACAGTTATTTGCTTTCTCTCTCCCTTTGAAGATATTTTACTTAGCCATTATTTTAAAGGTTAATCTATGTCCACCCACCCAAATGGGTGTATTGATGTGAAAAATATCAGGTAATCAATATCTGTATGTATCAGAAAAATAAAACTGTAAGTCAAGAAACACGATGGGATAAGTTATGTGGGGAGCTTAAAGCATATTAGATAAGGTAAAATTGTTTTCAAACAGTTTTCACATGGAAGTAGGTAAGCTACAGTTTGTGGAGATTATCCTTATCACTAGAAATCTTTTCGATTATTGGAAGCATTTTTAGGGAGATAACTGAGGTTTCAGTAGAAAGAAGATGCAGGTTTCTGAAAGTTCATAGAGAGTGCTGTACCCTGGAAAATAAAAAGCCTTATTTGCCTACAATGCTTGTTTGAGACTTTGAATATCATACAGCCCATGACCATGATCAGTTCTCAAACAGTTTTATGTGACAGGTATGCTTTCATTAGACTACCTCTGGTATATTTTATGGGAGATACACTCACATTTGAGCAGAAGCATCCCAGTAACCAATAAGCAGTAATTCCTGATGAGTTTATCTCTGCTCTGGGAGCCCAAAGGCTAATCTTTTCACATTTCAATGTATAATCACTGCCTTCTCCCATTTTGATAAGCATCATTGAGAACTGGAGAGCAATTCTTTCTCTTTATCTGTGAAACTTCAGTGACTTCAGTATAAACAACAAATGTCTTATTTTCAAAAGTCAATGGTGTTTGTTTGGTAGTAAAGTTTTGTGCATTGTGCAGTAAGTTGTGTTTAAGGTTGACTTTATGTTTAGAGAATCCATAATAGGAGAAGTGAATTGGGTATGTTCAAGAAGTGTTCTTACCACTCTTAATGTTCCCATATTTTTTATGGCCTTTAAAAGGGCCTGAGAATTTGTAGGTATCATTCAGGGAATGTTAGAACATGGGAAATTTCTTAGCTTGCGAAAACCCAGCTTTGTCCTGACATACTTGGGCCATTATGTCAGTAGATATCAAATTGGGCAGTAGATATCAAATTAATTTGCAAATACTGATATTTCTCAGTCTGTGCCAGAATACTCTAAAATGTTGGTATAAGGATAAAAATGCATATTAAATAAATCATAGATGTAAAGATCACGTATTTTTGCTTCTATTATAAGCACGTAATGTTCTGCGAAATTGTGGTTTTATTACATCTAAGAACTTACCTTTGTAGTTCATGAATGACATAGTTTCTGGTTCATCATATACTGCAGAAGAAATGGTCAGGTCTTTCTTTAGGACATCCATGCAGTATATTTTATTTTACCTTTCAAAAACTGTTCAGGTATGTATTACGTATATAGCAGGTCTAAATCAGTGCCTGGAAATAACGGTTTTTAAAAATTTTGACATTTCTAATTGTTGGAGTTGTAGACAGTAATTGAGGTTTCCTAGGCAAAATATCTTGACCACTGTTGTTTGAAACCAAAGGAATTTGATGAGAAGGTCAAATGTTTCCTATTCCTAAAATGGAAACAATAAAGAGAAAGAGGCAAAACTGATTGTAAAACCTGATTTGTTTTTCCCACGGGCTTAAGAATACACTTAGGTAAACAACAAGTTGTTGAGGAAAAAAATGACTAAATTTAATTCCATGTTAAAGTCTAATTGCTTGTCCATTGATTTCAATCTTATATAGAAGAGATGATTATGATAATGTGCACATAAACATAAACGTGTAATAAAAAATCGTGAGTTGAGAACTATATGAAAACAACAAGTTATTTAATAGTTTAGCTTGTCTTGCATAAGGAAAGAAGCATAAAGACTGAAACTAAGCAAGAGGTGAACACTGAGTGTGACCGCAATTGAAATTTAAAATCGTTCCCAAAGTTTTATTTAATGCCAATCTGTTCTCTTACTCCCATCCCCCAGGTTTTGGTTTATTAGCTCATATATGCCATATAAATGCAGTCTTTAAGGATGCATAATGCCCTTAGGTCTGAATGTACTATGGAATTATCTTGAAACTGACCATTGACTTCTCCAGACTTTCAACTTTCCTTCAAATACATAGAGTCTGGAGAGCCTCTTCTTAAATACTTGAAATGTTCATTGGCTCACTCTCTTGGAGGAAAATGAGGGAGTCAGAGTCCCTTTAGTTGATGATTTCATTTTACTATGGTTGTGAATGTGATAAATGCACCTGTCTCTAGAGAATGAAATGCCAGCTTTGGGGAGAGCAAATGTGACTGTAACTGCCTCAATTTCAATGAGTTATTATTCTCTGAATCTGTTCTTGTACTGGGATAGTTGGTGCAGGGATTGTTTACAGCTATATTTAGGAATAAGAGGAATAAATAAAATGGCATCCATGTAAGGGAAAAAAAAATATGACCTATGTATAGATAGATCCGAATGAGTTTTGTTTCTAGTTAATATTCAGAATGTCACTGATTAAAGAAAAAAATATATAGGCTTATAGTTAATAACTTAGATTATTTCATGACTACATCATAAAAAGGATCTCATGAGACTGGTCTGGGTTTTCTGGAAACTCACACCAACATGTATCACAAACAGATTGCTTGCAAACTTAGTTCCCCAAAATGTTGCCCTGGGAATTACAGAATTACATTACAACGCACTGGTTCATTTTACTTATGGGTACTTTTGCACATACACAGAAACCTTAACCTAAGTTCTTTCTTGTCTCCAGGGCTTCCATTTCAAATGTTTCTTACTTATTACTTCTTTAGGCAGGGTGTGCTTTGTTCTTCCTGTTATAATCTAAAATTACATCAGTCAATAGGGAATTGAAGTAAATGAATTTGAGTTCCAAAATGAAATATTTTTAGTTTTGGAATTTTTCATTTTTCCACTATAGCTTTTGAGTATGTATAAATTGGGAACATTTCTAATATTTCATTTATGAACTCCATATCAAGTACCAGTGCCTAAGCCTTTGGGTACACACATATATAAGAGGTAATGGAATATACACAGTCACTTCTGATCTAGCCATTCTTTGTGCTCTGGGAGATTTTTCCAGCAAGCATGGTGAGCAGTGACTGATTTGTTTAGAGTTATTTTCATTCAGCTAATCATTTGAATAGATGGCTTATTTTCCCCCTTTTTATTATGCTATTAGCACGAAGGAAGTTCTGAGTTTCTACACTTGATAGCATGGACAGAAACTTCATTTTAAATATGTGGGCTCTGAGGGATAAACTGTAAGATCCTGGAAATCATTATGCATAAGGCTGGGAAGTCAGAAGATTCATAGTTCTTTCCTACCTTGGTTTTACTAGCTGTAAAAGGAGCATCACAATGGTAAAGTGATAGGAAGATTTACTAAAGTACTACTTATATACTGCCAGGAGATTATGTTAATGATGCTTTGGAAACACTTTATTCTTTGAAGTTGCAAAACTACAGTTTAATTCATGGATGTAGTATGTTATTAAATGATGCCCTTAAATTTTGTAAGATGTAGTATGTCCCAGGTTTTGATAGGAAAAGAATCCTAGAATCTCCTGGGTGAAGAGAGTAGAGGGAATCTGTATGAATGTGTCCTTCAGGTGCTTGGATCCCCTCTATTCCATCCAGTCCTGAGACTCTCCAGGTATGGAGAGCAGTACTCTTCAGGGCAACTCAGTCCACTTTTAGAGTGTTCTAATCATGAAAGAATTATTTTCTTAATGATTCCATTTCCCACCTATTAGTTTATAAGAGATGTATTAAAAACTGACCATATTCTAGGAACAGGGCTTAATGAAGAGGAGTAACACACAATGCAAATATAGTCCTTGACTTCATGGAATATTCGTTCTGCTAGTACAGGTCACACCTGTTATAATAATTCTCCTAGGCATATATCAAAAAAAAAAAAAAAAACCCAAGTCCTCTTATTCTTTCTTGAATGCTTTCCTTCAAATATTTGAATGATCTTCTTGTCCCAAAAGAATCTGAGATAAACCTAAAATTTTCTTTATTCATCCTATGAAGTCTGGGTTATGCTGCCACTTTTAAAGTTGAAAATATCTGTTAAAAAACCTCAAACTTTGAATAGCCATCGATAATCAATATTCCAGCTGCAAGTATGATTAGGAATTGAAGGAGACACATGTAATTTAAATTTACCATCCGAATCTTACATCTTGAATTGGAATAAACATTATAATAGGTGTGTGATTAGGTTCTATATTATTAGAAAATATTTTCCTCAATCATTTACTTGAACCAAATGGCTATTACTTTTTAACATAAGCAGATCTTGTATTTATTTGGGTTCCAGAGTCTCTATATGAACTATAAATGTTTCTTGAATTTATTTCTTTCATATATCACATTACTATTTTTGCTACATTTACATACTACTGGTATAATGCATTTCTACATATTTTTTATTTAAATCCATTTATTTTAAAATAATGGCATATGTCACATTAAAGGTTTAAATTACTATTTATATTTTTTATAATACACTTTAAAATATGACTATAAACATTTTAAGATTTCTCTTTTATCACAGTTTGTTAAAGCACTGAGCAAGACACTTTTTTTAATTTTTTTTTTCAACGTTTATTTATTTTTGGGACAGAGAGAGACAGAGCATGAAAGGGCGAGGGGCAGAGAGAGAGGGAGACACAGAATCGGAAACAGGCTCCAGGTTCCGAGCCATCAGCCCAGAGCCTGATGCGGGGCTGGAACTCACGGGCCGCGAGATCGTGACCTGGCTGAAGTCGGACGCTTAACCGACTGCGCCACCCAGGCGCCCCGACACTTTCTAATTCTATTCCTTCACAGGTAGTCAATGACTATTTTTCACTGTTTCTAACTCTTTCCATTTAGGTATTATATAATTTTGCAAGTTATATGGCCTATAAAATATAGTGCCTATATTTAAAAGTATGCATACCTATAATTGTCTGTATAAATCCAGTCATTTTATCTCATATTAGGCACTTGAAAATGCGTGTGTTGTGAAGTCACGTGCATGTGTGTATAAAAGGAATATTATTAATGATACCAGAAGAAAACAAAACAACTTAATTTGTATTTAAAGCAACTTCCTTTAAATGATTGAGGCTTAATGTGTGTTTTGGGGTCAAACTACTAGATCGAAACTACTTTTTAAAAAATACAGTTAAAATGTTTTAAAATACCATCTGTAAGGACATATGTGAAACATTAAACTGGAAGAATTGTGTTCTTAATTTCTCTCACATTCTTGGGTATGCCTGATCTCACACGCTCCTTCAGAGTAGCCCTTGATTAAAAGAAAATTAGAAAAAAGTGATAACATCAAATAAGAGGAGATAAAGTTCAAGCCAGACTAGTTAACACTCGTTACTTTGGCATTTTCTGCCCAGCCAACTTAAAAAAATGCTTCGAATTATTAGTCAGTCTAAATATCTTCAGCATAAAAAAGGGAATCTGAGCCCAACTTGTTCTGGTCTAGTACTTTAATGTTGCTTAAAATAGACTTCCATTGTATAGTACACAGGACATTGTTCCATCAAACAATAAAATTAGGACATTACCGAAGCTAAAATTTTGGCCTACTTTTCTATAATTATCTATGTGATCAATCCCTCCCTCCAAGACCCAAATAATCCTTACCTGACATTTTAGGGATATTTTGAGGCTTCATTAGATAACTGTTGTTTTTCAAATATATGACTTGTAATCTACATTTTATTTTCTCTACTGGAAATGCTTTCTTTTCTTTCTGAATATGCACTTTTCTCATCCTTCTAAGGCCTGCTCAAAACCTATCTGTTCAATTGTCTTCCTTAATTTCCCTGTCTTAACATAAGTTAGAAATAGCCTCCCCCTTTTTGAGACATTTAGCAATTGATCTCTACCTCAGGTAGAAATAGATATATGCTAAATTTCTTACAATAGTATCTAAACTTCCTTTTTTAAATAGTCACATGTATAGTGGTCTTTTATTTAAAGACCATTTTTAACTCTCATGAGAAAATGTGTGCAAGATTATTTTGAGAGATTCCTGGGTGTCTCAGCCTATAAGTGCTGAGCTCTTAATTTCTACTCAGGTCATGATCTCATGGTTGGTAAAATTTAGCTCTGTGTTGGGCATTGTGCTGACAGCTCAGAGCCTGCATAGGATTCTCTCTCTACCTTTCACTCTCTCTCAGAATAAATAAACATTTTTTAAAAAGGCTATTTTGAAACTTATAAGTGCCATAAAATCATGATATCATTCCTTCCTAAATACTCCAGATTTACCCCATACTTAAAGCTTCACTCTTTATTTAGTTACATTTTTGTTTGTACATATATTAGAATGGGAGGTCCTTAGGCAGGAAGCATGTGTTGAATATTTGTTTTTGTGCCTTTAACAACATGCATAGTTCTGGGTAACTGGTCTGCTTTCAGTAAATGCTGGTTGAATGCCTGGATAATGAATAAATGTATGTGGGATTGGGAGGAACAAACAACTAGACCAATACCAGGCACAAATTTGGACAATCATCATTGGTTCCTCTATCATTCACTTTGGCTAAAGCTACAACAGAAGATGAGAAACTGTCAAAGAGAAAGTTTTACCTCCTTTAGTGCTTCCTATTATAAATGCAGGCCAAGCCTCTAATGGGCAACTGATTTCCCAATGTTCCTTCCAAAATTAACCCTTGAGAGTTTTTTTTGGTTTTTTTTTTTTTTTTTTTTTTAAACCAAGGCGAACTTTTAATCCTCCAGGCTGAAGGGTATTTAGTTTCCCAGGTAAAAATGACTGACTCTGAAAGAGTTCATCTGCAGGTTCAACACATACCTAAGGTATTCTCCGAGAAGAGTGTAAACACAGTCTTTTATAACCTATGGTAGTAGTCACCTATTTTCTTTTTCTGTTACTTATCATGTGAAAGTGAATGACTTCACAACAGGAGTTGGTTTTACTTGTTCAAATCTGAAAATTAATCCAGATTATATTTTGGATGCTTTAAGAAATCATTATGAAACGAGAAAGAGTTAGAAATAAAATCAGAAATTTAATAACTGGATATCTTGAAGATTATTCAAAAGCAAATGTTTCTCATATTTATTTTCATTGTTTGAAAACAAAAATGTTAACTCATGAATTAGGTAGTTATTTTTAGGAAAATTTTTTTCTTCCCTAAACAATTTTCCAAACAAGTATTGACATTCTCCTTATATAATATTATCTTCAAAATGGAAAATATATATACATATATACATATATATATGTGTGTATATATATATATATATATATATATATATATATATATATTTAAGTTACAGCAGAGTGGGCTTATTAAATTGCCTTTATTTAGGCCTGTGATGATACTGGATAGTCAGGTGATTAGAGGTTTATTCAATCAAATATGATTCTTTAAAAACTTTCATTTATAATAACTAAGTGGATTTAATATTTAATTATACTTAAATTGCATACTCTTTCCTAATTCTCAGGGTATTTTTATCTTATCTAAAAATGATAGGTATTACTGGACAGGTTGATTAAAGCAAATTAAGATGACTTTTTCTGAACTATAATTGTTAATAATGATGCTATGACCTTAATGTTAAGTAAATTTCTTTCAACATGCTTTTGTATCTAGAAATTTATTTTTCATCCGTGAGACGTATGAGAAAAGGGTTTTGATATTTCTGTTTCCTAGATGAGAAAAGAAAAGCAAAGAAAGGTTGAAGAATGTATATTTATAAGATAGTCACCTTCTTAAATGTTTATTTTTAGAGACAGAGTACAAGTGGGGGAGGGGCAGAGAGAGAGTGAGACACAAGGTCTGAAGCAGGTTCTAGGCTCTGAGCTATCAGCACAGAGCCCGACATGGGGCTCAGACTCATGAACCACAGATCATGACCTGAGCCGAAGTCACATGCTTAACCAATTGAGCCACCCAGGCACCCCTAACATGGTCACTTTTTAATGCAAAGGTACTCATACTGGAAAACTAAAAATAATTCAATACAAATATGGATAAAGAATAGTGGATATATTTGCATTCCAGTTAAGCTGATAGGAGATATCTAATTATCCATAATTCAGGCTTTCAAATTTAAATTATGCAGTTATATTTTTATTTTTTTAATTTTTTAATTTTTTAAATTGAATTTACATATGTTAAAAAAAACTGACTCATTTTTTTCTATCTTCCACCTCCCACCTCTGTCAATCACCAATCCATTCTCTGTATCTGTGAGCTTGTTTTTAAATTGATCACATGACTAAGATTACACAGAATTTGTCTATTTCTTATTTCACTTAGCATAATTCCCTTGACCCATGTTGTTGGAAAGATTTCATTCTTTATGGCTGAACAATATTCCATTGTATATATGTAACACGTTTTCTTTGTTCATCCCTCTGTGGACCCTTAGGTTGTTTTGATATCTTGGTTATTGTAAATAATTCAGCAATGAACAGGAGGGTACATATGTCTTTTCAAGTTAGTGTTTTTTCTTTACTTCAGATAAATACCCAGAAGTAGAATTGCTGAATCATATGGTAAATATATTTTTAATATTTTGAGGAACCTCCTTACTGTTTTCCATAGTGGTGAACAATTTCACATTACCACCAACAGCATGTGAGGATTCCCTTTTCTCTGTATCTCCACCAACACTTGTTTTATCTAGTCATTTTGACAGTAGCCATACTAACAAGCGTGAGGTAATATCTCATTGTGGTTTTGATTTTCATTTCCTTGATCATTAGTAACGAAGAACATATTTTCATGTGCTTGTTAGCCATTTGTGTGTGTCGTTTGGAAAAGTGTCTATTTGGATATTCTGCCCACTTTTAATTGGATTTTTGGGGTTTTTTAAATTTATTTTGTTGTTTTGCTATTGAGTTGTGCAAATTTTTTTAAAAATATATTTTGGATGTTAGCTCCATACCAGACATATGATTTGCACATATTTTCTCCTATTCAGTAAGTTGCCTTTTCATTTTGTTGGTGTTTACTTTGCTGTGCAGAACCTTTGGAGTTTGATGTAGTCCCACCTATCTATTTTTGCTTTTGTTGCTTTTGGTATCAGATTAAAAAAATTATCTCCCTGACCTATATCAAGGAACTTACTGCCTATGTTTTTCTTCTAGGGGTTTTATGGACTCTGCTCTCCATTTACTGATTAAACTGTCATTTCCCTATTGCATATTCTTGGCTCCTTTGTCATAAATTAGTTGATCATATATATGTGAGTTTATTTCTGGGGTCTCTGGTCCATTGATCTCTCTGTTTTTATGTCAAAGCCATACTGTTTTAATTACTATTACTAAACTCAGGGAGTGTAATGCCTTGGGCTTTGTTCTGCTTTGTGAAGATTTCTTTGGATATATTGAGTCTTTTATGGTTTCATACAAATTTTAGAATTATTTGTTAAATTTCTGTGAAAAATGTCATTGAATGTTTCATATAAATTGCAATGAATCTATAGATTGCTTTGGATAGTGTGGACATTTTAACAGTATTGAGTTTTTTAATCCACAAAAACAAAACATCTTTGCATGCATTTTGTCTTCAATTTCTTTTATTAATGTCTTAGAGTTTTTATGTCATCTGCTGGTAGGGACACTTTTACTTCTTCCTTTCCAATTGGGAAAGTTTATTTCTTTTTCTTGCCGTAATTTCCCTGGTTATGACCCTAATACTATATTGCATAAAAGTGGTTAAAAGTGGGCATTCTTGTCTTATTCTTTATCTTAGAGGAAAAGCTTTCAGCTTTTCACCATTGAGTATGATGTTAGCTGGGGGCTTGTCATGTATGGCTTTTACTATGTTGAAATAGCCTCTGTATCTGCTTTGTTGACAGTTTTTTTTTTTTTAATGAATGTTGAGTTTTCTCAGATGCTTTTTCTGCATCTTAGAATATCATATGATTTTTATCCCTAATTTTGTTAATGTGATATATTATATTGACTGATTTTCAGATGAACCATCCTTGCATCCATGAAATAAATCCCACTTCATCGTGTGTTAATGTATTGTTGCATTTGGTTTGCTAATATTTTGTTGAGGATTTATTGTATCTATACTCATCAAGGGCATTGGCCTGTATTTTTAAATTAGGTAATTATTGATTAATTTTTAAATATTATTGTAATGATCTTAATTCTGTTTGTATGTACAAAGCTAATAGTTCTATGTTTTTGCCATGTCTAATTTTATGTCATTTATTTTTTTCTGTAAGTATAAATTACATTGTTTTTAAAATTATTCCTTCTCTTCAACTTCAGTGTGTATTTGGCAAAGCTCTAATTTCCTAATCTGCCCATTTATTTTTTGTGATTTATCAGAATCCAGGCAGATGTTGATGGACTTACTTTACTAGTTCCTTTTTTATTGAAATGTGTCTCGGTGGGTGGGCAAAGAACACTGAGTTTCAAAGTATTTAAATATTATTTTTTGCCTAGCATGTTACTAGTGGAAAAGACACTTGGTACCAGAAAGACCTAAATTTGAATCCCTGTAAGGTTACTCCTTAGACCTTATGCAAGTTACAGCCTCTCCATAAAGTAATAAAAGCAACTCATGGCTTGGAAAAGTGTTGGAGAATTTAGATACAATAAAAAAGCATAAAGTACCAGAAAGAGTACAAAAAAATTGGTGCTTAATAAAGTTAGTTATATTTTCAATTACGCTTGATCTTAAAGAACTGGTGTTTGTGGAAGCAAAGCAGGGAAAAAAATGTGATGAAAGTCAATAGTCATTGAATCTTAAATGAATTAAGATTTCATTTACTGATTAAGTATAATAAACTGTGTACCTATTAATTTATCATTATGTAACTTAGTATAATCTTGAGTTCTGTTTACCCCTGGATTGTTATATTTTCTCATTTCATACACACGTATGCAATAAAGCATAAAATAGTGCAGGGACGTTAAGTGTGGAATGCCATTAACTTTATTACTAAAAGTTTGGGATAAATGAACTATATAGGTAGAAATATGAGTAAGATAGGGTGTTCGTCCCAATAAAATGATAATAAAATCTTTATTGCATCCATATCATTACTTGCTATATTTTGCTTATGTTAGATATAAAGTAAAAAAAAAAAAAGATACTGCAGATTTTTATCTCTGTAGCTCTTAAAAGCATTGATTGATCATTTTTTGCCCCTTACCACTTACAACGTCATGTTCTTTAGGCTTCAGATGAAAGGACAGAAGATAAAAAGGTAATGGAAAAATGTATTCTAATTTAATCTGAATAGTATCTCCTGGGATCGGGTAAAGAAGCTAAGCCCTATAGAATATACTGTAGCCATAAGCAACCCAGAGACACTATACCAGAAAACAAAACAAAACAAAATGTCCTCTTTCATTCTTGCTATGCTGTTGCTTGAACTCCCAGTATCCTACATAAGTGTACTCTTGCTAAAACTCTGGACCTCAATGGATTCTTAAATTACAGATGTAACTAACAATTATTTAGGTAGCTCAAATAGTGGACCTATGCAATAGAGCCAAGTGCCGCAGCTTGAAAATGACAAGCTTTGCTCTATACTAAAAAATGCTTTTCTGGACCACCTAACCATTACCGTGGTGAATATAAATGAATTGTTAATTTAAGATGTTTTGGCATCTTATTCTTTCATATTCTTCTATTAGTTATCAATGATTGCATTACGCTTGTTATAACATCCTTATTGGTAGGTTTGACTTAAAAAATGTATTACTTCAGAGTACAAGTCACTATTCTTAGTTATTTACTAGAATGAACTCATGCTTCTTTTTTTGACCTCTTGCCACAGTATAAATTATTAGAGTTGCACTACTTTCCTATTGCTCTCTGCTTGATGAAACATAGAAGAAGCCCATTTGATTAAAAAAAAAAAAAAACTTTCTTCCTTCAGTTTCTATCATCTCGCATGTCCTTTTCCTGACACACAGTATTACCAGCAGCTTCTGGTCCTGATATACCATCTTCCTTTCAAATGTATTGTGAATATCACTTTAACACACATGAAAACCACCAGGGCCATGAGAGGAGAATTAACAGCGATAAAACGATGATTAAACAGGCTTAATGATCTACCAGATGGGTCACAACACTTTGATTCAAATCCCAATATTTTCTACTCTACTCATGCCCCAATCTAACTCTGTTCATCCCTTCTCACTCATTCTGAGCTAGTGGCCTGACTTGTTACTTCTTTGGAACCAAGGCTATCCTGAATAAAATCCTCAAGCTTGCCTATTCTCCAAATGAACATTGTTCCATATCTTGACTTGTTCTTTCCTTTTTTCTTCTGGTTCAGAGAAAAAGACATTCGTTTTGTTTTCCAAATGTAGCCCCTAAACTTGCATCCCTTGTTCCAGGTTTTTCCCATTATTGCCTTAGGAAACATGTTCCATATTATCTCCTTTATATTCAGCATTTTCAGGTTTTGGTTATTTACTAGATCATTCTGCAGAAACTGTTAACACACTCAAGACCCTCATGTATCAAAGAAAGACTTCACTCAGTGTTCTATCTAGATATATAATTCTCTTTTATTTCCTGAATTCTGCAAATTACAACATATATTTCCTACTCCATTTTATTCATCACCCATTTACTATATATACTCAACTCTAAATCTTGGTCCTACCTATCCTATTCTATAGAAGATACACAGGTTATTAATTTCCCTCATACTTCTTACTTCTTCAGTCTGTCATATTCGAAAATGTCAATTGCCCCCTTGTTTTATCCTTTCCTTGTTGATTTGTCTGCTGTCCTTTACTCATTGTCCTCTGGTTTCCCTGATTAATATTTTTCTGTTTCCTTCATGGATTTCTGTTATTTTGCTTTCCTAAAGTTAGGTGTCCTCTGGGTTTTGCCTCATTTCTATTTTCTCTCTTCATTTTTTTTTTAATTTACTCATTCCTACTGCTATGCAGGAAGTTATCATTTCGGAAGCCCAAGTGCTTGCTTCTTCCTCCAGATTCTAGATGAATGTTTCTAAATGAATGCTGAACTTTCCACCTGGATATCACATACCATAGCCTAACTACAACTTGTTTAGAGATAATTAGCATCTAAACTAATTGAACTGTTCTGTTATTTTTGCTCTATTACATGCACTGGTTTTATTAAAAGTTCTAACAATCATCTATCCAGGCTTATTTAAAACCTCTTTAACTTCCCTCCACCTCATTATCCAATTTTGCTCAGCCAAGATTTAAAATATTTTACGTCTCTTCCTCAAGCCTAGTCTCCATTCCTACTACTGTTATATGAATACTATTCATATTTTGATTGCCCTATCTTCCTAATTGGTCTTATTATTTATAGTCATTTTTCTCTAATGTTTCAGGATGGATACTTTTAGAAAAAATATCCTACCTCATATTCTTAATGATGAAATTTCATTTTCAAGAACTATGCAACTTCCCCCTATTGTCTAAAGAATGGAGCTTATTCTCCTTGTCCTGAACTCAATGTAACTAGACTATTTGAAGTTCATTTTCTTTATGG
This sequence comes from Prionailurus viverrinus, assembly GCF_022837055.1. Classification (NCBI taxonomy): domain Eukaryota; kingdom Metazoa; phylum Chordata; class Mammalia; order Carnivora; family Felidae; genus Prionailurus; species Prionailurus viverrinus. The sequence continues at coordinate 84,301,537 of NC_062568.1, forward strand.
TCTAAATTGTTATTATTCTCATATATTTACCATAGTTTACAGACCCAAAACCTCTTGAACAAAAGAGAGATCAGGTCCCCTTGTGGAAGGACGCCAATCACTACCAAACATTATACTGTTAATCATTCTCCTAGCCTTCTCCTAAGGAACCTATGGCCTTTTATCAGAGTATCTGCATTAGGGCAAAGGAAATAATCAGAATACCTAAGGACTGCTAGACACTTGTCTCTGAACTGACACTAATTCCAAAATGTCACTTTGGCCCACCAGTCAGAGTAGGGGCTTATAGAGATCAGGTGATCAATGGAATTTTAGCTCAGATCTGTCTCACAGTAGCCCCAAACTCATTCTGTGGTTATCTTCTCAATTCCAGAGTGCATAATTGGAATGGAGATGCTCATCAGCTGGTAGAATACCCACAGCTTTTAAAATATTTCTTATTAACTTGGGGCCAGTGGTTGTGCAGTTTTATTGCCTAAAATGCTCTTTCAGGTCCTCGTAAAGATCCAGTCTACACTTTAATGTCTGTCTTGCCTTTCCCATAATGTAGAGCTATGTAGAGATTGCCAGACATAGTATCAGGTATGCAAAAACAGGCTTCAGGTTTAGTGAGTGATCTGGAAAACAGAATCCTACACTTGAAGCAGCAGGTGGGATAGTGAGTAGTAGAGCCATACGGTGGGGGTGAGAAAAGTATAGTCCCTTAGTCACTGAGTTTGTTACTCATGAAAGCAGACAACTGCTAGAGATGGAAAAGAAATGCCTGTTTGGGTCAATTCCAAAACCTTTCTCCAAATCACTGGAATATTGTCTAGTTTTCTCAAAAGAAAGATGCTTTTTAGTCCCGGACGTAGTTCATGAGTCATTGTATTCACAAATCTCTCCCTGAAACCTCTCAGTTCAGATTGCATCCACTTCTCAACCTCCATAATATATCATTTTTTCCTCTTTAATATGACTGATCACCTTGATCCAGTGTTAAAAGTAATTCTGTGTGTTACTCTTCAATTATATTGAGAACTCCTGGAGATTGGAAGCTTTGTTTTATTTACACTTGTATCCTCATTTATACCCTGTGTAATCCCTTGTTGCAAAGCAGAAAGGCACTAGTAAACATTTATTACATGGATTTATAAATAAAGCATAGAAGACAATTATATCCTACTGGCAATCTATTCTGGAAATAATAATAATAATAATAATAATAATGGTAAACTAATAGTTACTATGAAGTTTAAACTTGCAGTGAGTAAATATTTAAGAATTCACTTACTCTTTTTGCCTAAGTTTCTAGATAAGACAAATGCATTCAGGTTATATTAAAAGGAGGTTGTCATTGCACTATAAAATGTAGCTGTTATCACTTTAATTACAGATTAGAGGGAGAAAGGAGGGTTTGTGAAAGGTGAAGAAAATTGACAATCTGTGTTTTCAATCTCAGGCTAAACTCTGAAATGTTTAAACAAAGACATTTATTTTTTCTGAAATAATTTAGTGTGTGTGTACTTGGGAGTGAAAATGGCCATATCATTATAAAAAGGTGAAATTGATAATGCAGCTGGTAATAAATGGGGATAGTCACAGAGACAAGATGTTTAAATTGCCAAGATTCACATCTTTGCTCCCTTCCTGCCCTGAGGCACAAATTGTCCTAGTTTGCTACATAAACTTTTAAATTAATTTTAAACACAGATAAACCGACATATTGACATACAATAGGCCCAGATCTTTCTCTATAAATGCTAATGTATTTGAAAAAGCGTTTGGGATTTATGGAAGTTGGTTCAAATTCTGGTGTAGGTCATTTCAATATTAGGAGATGCTTTATTACATGGAGTTCCATTTCAGGAACATGATGCCATATGGCATATCTGAATCATTGCCACAGCAAATAATGCTGTGGATATCACCCCACAAGAACTGTATTTAGCATTTGTTGTCTGCTGTGGTCTATGGTGTTAGCAATTTAAAAATAAAGCATTACTTTCCTCATTTCAAAAAGCTTATACTCATTGACCAAGTTCTATCCTGCTTATAGCCCATAAACTAGACCAGTAATTCACAGTCTGATTCATCAGCTTGAATTGCAAATGCCCACCTTTTTCTGGAGGTCTTAGTTATAGCAAACTTATCATAAGTGAGAAGAAAAAGAAGTAGTGGTCTCCATATTCCGAAAACACTACAATGAGTTTCTTGTAACTCAAGAGTTAACGATTATGAGTAAAGTATAGCTTATATTCCCTGACACTATTTCCTAACTCATATTTAGTTCTATAGATTATGCTTGGTTGTTACTCAGTCTTCTGACCTTCAACTAGTCAATGGGTTTTCTATAGAAAGTCTTAATCTAAAGGCACTTATTATTTTAAGGAATGTTTAGGTTTTTTTTAATGTCCACAATTTATCAAATCATGTTGATTGCATCACCTATAAAAATCTTCCTCCTTTATTGCCTCCTCTAAAGAGTAATCCGTTATCTGTGTGCTAAAACATAAACAGACTTTCATCTAGACTTAGACCTAAATTCCCTATAATCCACTGATCCAAGCTAGCTAAGCGAGCCACAGAATGGATCAGTTGAATTATTATATAAATTCCCTTTGGAAAAGTTGAATAAAATGCAATGTCTCCAGGATGTGTACTCTGCATGAGCCTTGTAGAAAACCCACAAGCCTAGTAAATTGGAAAAGCAATCCAGCGGCTTAGCAATTTAAGTACTAATGCAGAGATAAGATTGCTTTTAAAAAGTATCACACCCTCTTCCCAAGTGCACTTTTGTTTATTCCCTATTCAGGCTGCCTTGGGGAAAGGAGAATGAAGTTAATGTTCCTTTGACATAAATGCACCATAATGTTGGATACATTAAATATCTGAAAGTGGATGGAATAGTTAGGTAGCTAATTTAGTATATCGTGAATGGTTGTAGATAATGCATCTTCTAGTATTTTTCTTAACTATCCTTTTGCCTTTTTGCATGTCTCAGGTGTCAGAAGAATAAACACAAAGATTCAAAGCTGTTAAGAATAAGAAGACAGGATGGTTGAGCAAAGAAAACTTAGCCAAGTTATGGTTATGGTTCAAAGTTTTGACCTGAGAGTCTTTTATATTCTCTGGGATCTCTTTTTGTCTACGTGAAGTAAGAGAGTTAGACTAAATTATTTTGTTTCCACCTTGAACCTGCCATGTATTTATAGTGTCCTAAATTTAATAATAAAACAAACATTAATACTGCATAGTATTACACAAGTATGTAGAAAAATGTGGTTTTCTAACGAGTTTATCATAAGTCCTTAGAAGGTAGTTGAGAGCAATTACGCATCTAGTTCCAATGTCTTCCTTATCCTCATGGTCATTAAAATTTATTATTTATTATGCACCTACAGTGTTCACTGTAGTGTTCTGGCAATAATAATACTCTTTCCTTTTGGAACAAATTTGCTTTATGATACCAAGGCAGTTCATCTTAAAATTACAAAAGGTATCTATTATCCAAGTTAAGGTTGACTCCTCACCATAGAAAAGCATTTCAAAAATAACAATATATACAATAGCATAAAGTGATATTACTTCTAAGTGGGATCTGGTAATGAGAAGAGGCACAATCTAACCTGACAAATAGTGACACCTCATTTTATCAGCATCACTTTCATTCGGCTTACATATGTCTTCTCAGTTCTGATATTGGGCATGTGGTCAGGATTCTTACTCACCGACAAGCTAAATAACAAGGATGTTGTCAGATGTATTGCTGATGGAAATCAATCAGAGTCTGTTGATAGGACTAACATTTGTCTCTGAGAGTGGACATTTAACAACTTTCTAGGAAAAAAATCACCATTCTTGAAAGAAGTAAAAAATATTTAAGTTTGAGAAATGACAAGACCATAATAGTGATGGAGAATAATATTTTTAAATCACTGTTTAAAGTTTGACCAAGCTTAAAATATTAATAGCTAATTAATATGCATGAAAATAATCTATCAAAACTGCAAAATTTCAGATTAAAAATAATCACTTTTTTCTCTCAAACTTCTTAAGACCAGTAATAGGTAATATTAAGAATTTAAGGCTAAAATTAGGAGGAAGATTTTTCTTAATGTATTTATTTTGAGAGAGAGAGAGAAAGCACACATGAGCAGGGGTGGGGGAGTAGTAGAGGGAAAGAGAGAAAGAGAATCCCAAGCAGTCTCCACTGTGTCAGTGCAGAGCCTGATGTGGGGCTCAAATTAACAAACTGTGGGATCATGACCTGAGCCAAAGTCAGATGTTTAACCAACTGAGCCACCCAGGTGCCCCAGGAGGAAGAATATTAATAAAAAATACTCAGATTTGTAGACTTGAGACAAAATGAGTTAGCTTTATTTATTAATTCTTAATATTTTATCCCTATGACCTTGAACTGACTCATAGAGCACTGTTAAAAATTTAAGAACTGAACAGTGTATTGATTTTTGATATTTTGATCTTAGGCTGAGGATGATTTCCTATTTTTCATGCTGTGACCTTCTTAGGTCTTGAAGATATTGAATAGAGATTGCCTGTATCCATTAGTGCATAAACTTGGTCTAAAGTTAAAATTGACCTTAGAAGAGTTACTTCTTAGTTGCATTGCTATTGTGTCTGTGTTTTAATTTTGGATATTGTAGCCATGTTATAACAGAGCAAAGTGTCTGAGATTTATACATTCAAGGTGCATTTAAATTGCAGGTTAATATACTGTATAGGGCTAGCCAAGACTTGGTTTACAAATTCACTGTGAAGTTTGTTGTTGAAGAAGAGGTACAGAGAACCCCATTTTATGTGAAGAGGAGAGAAGTCAATGTGATTTAATGGGGGGCAGGGTGATAGTATGGTTGATCCTTGACCAACTTGGGTTTGAGCTGCATAGGTCCACTTGTACATGTATTTTTTCATGATACATTACTATAAATGTGTTTTCACTTATGATTTTCTTAATATACCTTTCTCTAGCTTTATTGTAAGAATGCAGTATATGTAATACATACAATATACAAACTATGTATTAATCGACTGTTATTGGTAAGGCTCTGATCAAGAGTAGGCTTTTAGTCGTTAAGTTTTTGGGGAGTCAAAAGTTGTATGTGGCTATTTGACTGCATGGGGGTCAGCACTCCTTACCCCTATTGTTGTTCAAGGGTCAGCTGTACTTCAATTAAGAATTATTTTGGCATTTTGTGACTGACCTATTTTAGCTTGCTCAGGGAAAAATTATCTGCCTCATTTTCCTGATGAGGCCTAAATGATTGAGAAGATGTCAAATGACCTTTCCTGAGATAGCTTCATCCCAATATAGGTTTCTAGCGAAGCAAATTACTATCTTAAGGTTAGGTATCTCCTACTGGTTCATTTCTATTGAACCTTGGAGACCTACTAGTTCACATCTGCTGCTCACATTTAAAAGTACTCTAAAGGCTAAGTGAATAGAAGAAGGCTGATTAAAAAAGAAGAATTTGGATTCCAAAGAGCAATGGACTCAGGGAAGTGAAGAGTTTTGATGAGCAACAAGTCATAACCTGCAAATCCTCACATTTCCAAATTCCTGGTTAATTTAGGTTAATTTAGGTCATGAGTAGAGAGTACTCTTTTAGAGAAGCTGTATCCATTCCTGTATCTGCTTGCAAGCAAGTTAATTTTTAATTCTTGCCCGATTTTATCTGAGACTGGCTTAGTAAGCAGCAAGTGGAAACCAACACACTTCCACATTCTGGTCAAAAGCAACTGTGTTACTGTGTGTGTGGCCATGACTGAATAGAGATCATTGTTTTCTCAGTGCCCATAGCCCAACTAATAATAAGTTTTGGTTTTGGGAGTTCTCCATTTGGAGGTATCTGTTTACACATTAGTCATGGTATAGGTAAAACTGCTGTAATGAAAAGGTCCAAAAACTTGAATGGTTCAAACAAAATAAAAAATAAAAATTTCTCTCTATGCAACAATCCAGAAGTATGCAGGCTCTCTGGAGGAGATAGGTTTGTCATGTAAGGTTACCCCTTGTTCCTTTTGTCAAGGCTCAGTATTTCTGAGGATTTCTAGATCAGCTCTGTACCATATCTGCATCCCATGGCAAATGGAGGAGGAAGCTTTTGAAAGACATGGATTTTAAGGAACTGATGTGGAAGTTCCATATACCACATTTGCTCACATTCCATTGATGAGAACTTAGGTTGCCACATCTAACTGCCAAGGAGACTGGGAAATGTAGTGCCTCTCTGCAATTATTTATAAATACTTGATTTAAAAATCTTATACTTCAAGCACTCAAGGTTTTCCCAGTATATCACTATAGTAACCCATACAATACTGAAATGTTGGTTTATTTTCTTCAATGAATTATCTCCATACGATGTGGACTTTAGCCGAAGAATTACTTTTTCTTTTTGTGTGCCGTCTTCTCTTTTGTTTTGGGTGTTGTTTGTTTGTTTAATCTTTTAACATTTTATTTATTTAGTCAGCTCAGGCATTTGGTTAGGGACAAAATAAGGGCTTTCTACTGCATAGAAATCAATAGGTGTATGAAACGTTCTCTAAGTATTCCTTTCTTTATCACAGGTATTTGCTACTTAAACTCTGTTTTTGTTGTTGAGTAACATCAGTGGAGAGTAGTAGAGCGGTTGGGAAATAAGCATATTATTTACAGCCAATCCTCTGGAAGAAGTAATGGAAGAAAATAGAGAAAGGAGTGGTACTGAAGAAAATGGTGGGTACAGAGCAGTATTGATCTGACCCACCTGTTAATGGAAAAGGTCTAAAGATGTGTACTTCAACCTAGCAGTGGTGAGTGAAAAGAATAAGGGCAGACTTTCTTATCCTGTTTTACAAACCTGTTGGTTGTTTGGATGTTTTCAATGAACACGCACTATCTTTTTCATTTTTAGAATATCAGTAATTTAAAACAAATGAAAATTAAGTAGCATCGTTTCTGAAATATGGAAGAAAGAAGACACAGATTCCAAATAGCTTCCTACACCATCTTTTCCCCTAAATGTGGTGGTCACATTTCTTCTTTGATGCTTATTCAATATCTGTTCATCCTTATTTTTATATACTTTTTTCCCTCTTTTTACATCTGGTGTTCAGCACAGTGAGGTGAGAGTAGGAGATAGAGCCAAAGTACATTAAGGAATCAGCTATAATAGGTTTGTGGCCTAGAACTTCTGTTTATTTACTATGGGACTTGGAACAGATTATTGAATTTCTCAGACTTTGGTTCCTCATCTGTAAAATGGAGATACTGTTGAGTGTTTACTTCTGCTCATCTGATCCTTAACAATACCCTTGGATAGAAATGAACCTCTCCATGTACAGCCAAGTAAAGAACAGCACTAAAAATTGAACACATCTTGTCTGATTCCAAACTTCATTTGTTTAATGTCTGAAAGTTTTCTGGAAATTCGGTATTTGTTTCTGAAATATATAACGTTCTATTCTCATCTCCATAAAAGAGTTTCTAGTAGATATTTGCACAAACCTAGTAACCACCATCCCCCCATCAAATCATTCAGATAATACCTGGATTTGGTAGAGACGTAACCAAGTCTCTATGAGATTAATTCATTATCCTGCAAATGGAGAATATACCTCATTTGGAGAGATTCCCTATTTTTGGAAACTCAAAATCAGAACATTTACAGTGATCAAATTTTACCAACAGTGGATGCCCTATTTCTAAATTCTTCCTGGAAAATGGCTGCTTTATCAAAAGATACTTGCCAAACTGGCATTATTATGAATTTGTTCTGTTCTTCATCTTGGGTAGCTTCTGGCAGGTAATTCAGTGTTGATGCTTCAATGCCTGTACATTCTTACAAGGAAGTACAGCTAATTGTCTTCATTTTTACCTAATGTAATCCTGGCAGCAGACACATAAACCTATTTGTGGTAGTCCCAAGTGAACCACAAGAATTAATATTAATGGATATCATGAAAGCATTGAGTTTATTCCAGTGCACTGGTCATCACCAATAATGATTATTATGATAAACATTAGTTTAGATAAAGATGTGGATTAGGTCATAAAACTCTAGAATGTGTGCAATAGCCACAAACCAAAAGAAAATGGAATGGCTTAACAACAACAACAACAACAAAACATTGCAGAAGTAAGAAAATGAAAAATTGGTTTACTTATACTTTAACTCACTTTAGTATCCGGTATAGAAAATGTTTTTAGAAGTGCCTATGATTTGGAATTCTGAACTGCCTTTTCGAAGACTATTGTAGTCTACAAAAATATATGGAATATATATAAAATAGTGTCCTATATCCAGCAAGAACTTCAAAAATGATGCTTGCTATAAACCAGTGTAGGAGGTTTTAATAAGAGATTTTAACAGGTATTCAGAATTTTATAAAACAGGAAGACAATTTTTCACAATACACAAATAATTCAGATGATGGCAAGTTTATCCCTTTGATTGTAGAAATTCTAGGCAGGATGACATTTTAAAACTACTTCTTTTCTATGAAGAATTTAACCAAATATATGCTATTTCCTTAGTTATTCATTTATTGAACCAGAGATTTAGTGAATGCCTAGGATGTGCTTGCTATTCTCCTTTGACCTAGAAATGATTATCTTGTATCTTTAGGCCTCTGGGCCCAGAATCAGGGCTTGGTACATAATAAATGCTCACTAAGTATTGGCTTTGATTTTTAAATTTGTTTTATTTTTATTACTTTCACACAGAGTGATTAAAAGTTTTAACAATACTCGCTTTGTATGTCACCATTACTTTGGAGCATTTACTGACTTCCACTGATTAACCTGATTGCCATAGCTTCTGTGTGCTACCAGCTCCTTGTTTGTAGTTTACTAAATATATATATGTGTATATATGCACATATATACATACACCTATATAAACACACATTTGCTTATATATATATGCAAATAAATATTATAAGTTGTACACTTTTTCAGAGAGAATTTTGTGTACATCTGTGTGGGTAGGCATCTTTCCATCAAGCATTCTGTCTATTCAGTCTTTAACATGGTACATGACAACTGATAGATATTGCATACCTGGTCATATTCCCCTTGGGGGCTTTGTGTCCTGGTTCTGGGACAGTCACTACCAACAGATGGTGCTGTTAGGTTGTAAAGTTCTCAAGAATAAAACTTGAGAACAAGGTTTCTCAGACTTAAGTATGCGTTGAAATTGACTAAAGGTGATTAACTATGCATTGAAATTGCCTTGATATAACACAGATTCCTGGGTCATACCCCTAAAGATTCTGATTCAGTAGTTTTGGGTGGGGCCCAAGAATATGCATTTCTAACAAGCATGGAGGTGCTGCAGTTCTGTAGACTACATTGCGTTAGCACGACTCTAGGACCACTAAGTGTTGAGGAATAAAGGGGTATTTATTCAGAGAAGTCTATTTTTTTTTAAGCTAAAATAAACCTAATTAGGTGTTTGTAAGACTATACGTTTGGTGCTTAGAAAGATTATAGGTTATAGTAAAATGTTATCTTTCAGAGAAATTTAAAATACACAATTAAGCCAATTTGAAATTCCCTGGCAGTGTTCCTGCTTTTATCCATATCATTTGTCTTAATCTAAGTATGTTTCCTTTCACATACAAATGGTATAAAGTGATAGGAAAAACTTAAACCCAATTCTCCATCCCATTATTCAAGAAAACCACTATTAATAGTTTCTTATTTGTTCCATCAGCATTCTATGCAATACAAATATATTATTGATGTGTTTCTTTATACAGATGGGATCTGAAATTTTCTTACACTAAATATGTCAGGTCATTTTCCATATATGTATTTGAAACCCTTATAAATAAATTAATTTTAGTCAGTTTTGTTCATGTCTTCTGTCATACAACAAATATTAAGCACCCTGCTAAATGTCAGATATAGCTGGGTACTGGGTAAAGTCATATAGTAAGATGAATAAAATATGGTCTGACTTCCAATGCGAGAGATGGATTCATCCTTCCCCTCTGTTCCTTCCTTTTTTTCTTAGAATATATATATATATATATATATATATATATATATAAATATATATATATATTTCTAAGGAAATATAAATAAATATATATATTACATATATTTATGTAATATAAATGCCAGGCACTCTGTTAGGCATCATGAATACAATTGAATAGGCTGTTGACTGTTCCTTCAAGTAGGTCCCTAGACTGTGGTAGAGACAGAGAAATGTAAATAGTTATAATGCAGTGCAATAAATGTATAATATAGCCAGTGCAAGCTATTGTAGAATGGTCACCTTAGCTTCAGAGATAAAGTCTACCAAAAAGGAAAATTATCTGACATTGCATTCAGAAGGTGAGCATGGAGTCCTGACTGTTCTACGTGGAATCTCAGAGAGAATTCCCTCTGGGTTGTTGGTGTAGATTCCCTTTGGGTTGTTGGTGTAGATTTCGAAAGGTATGTACTATACCTTAAAGGGCAAGTGGAATTTAACCAGATAAAGAAGGCAGTAAGTGAACTACAAGTAGGAAAAAAGAAGAAGAAGAAGAATGTTAGGTAGAGGGCAAGTTACAAAGAATCTTAGACATTGCAATGAAAAATTTGAGTTTTACCCTTAGGAAGCACTAGCCTTTTCAAATAGGGAAAGCCTGTTAAAATTTTTGGTGGTGGGTTTGTTGTTGTTAAAGAGTTGCTTCTTTCAGCTTTGTAGAAGATAGACTGGTGTAGGGAGCACTTGAAAGAATGGAGATTGGTTTTGTAGAGATGTGTGTCAGTAATAGAAGTAAGAGAGTTTGAGAACATGAACTAGGCTGTAAACACTGCAAATGTATGGGTGGTGGGTCTCTTCTTGCTCACTCAATCCCTAGTGCCTAGCACCTGAACTGTCACTTAGTAGGTACTCAGGAAATATGTGTTGACTCAAGGGATGGTGATTTATTGTTGCATTTTGAGAAACAAACATACGTAATGTGATAGAAGGGTATTTGAAAGAGAAGAGAATGGACTTGGTCTTGGCATCTAGGTACAGATGGCTTTAGAATGGATTCTTCAGCTTTTATGTGACAAGCTTCTGGGTTTCAGAGCTTCCTTCTCTTTTGGATTGCCTTCTGTGGGATAAACAGAAAATTTTATCTATACTCATAGCATGATTTATCACCAACATGTCTTAGTGTGAATATCACTCTAGTGAGACATGGCTCAGTTCAAAGTCATGGTGTCCACTCTTATTTGTTGTGCATCTAAAGTTCTCCTTAGGCCCACTCATTCTTCTTTATGAAACACATCTACAGTTTCACATCTGTAGATTTGCTAATCATACATAATAGGACCACTTTCCTCCCAGAAACTTGGCTTTTGAAACCCTAGCTAGTTTCTAAAAGAAATTATTTTTAAAAAGAGTTCTTTTAAGTAAACATTTCAAAATGAACATGGTAGCCTGATTTTAAAATAGCAACATGAAAGTTTTCTCAACTCTACTGTGCTTTTTATCTGGGTTTTTACTTGTTGACTGAGAAAAAAACTTGGAATAATTTGTCAAATATGCACATAAGGTCGAGACTTTTTGTATACTCAAAAGAGAACTAATGAAGATACTCTGGAGACTTACTTTTTTTAGTATCCTCCTTTCCCTATACCTCTTTCTTTGGTATTCATATCGTAATACTGAATTTCTCATAAAGCTCAGGTACCCTCAGGATTTTAATTACAAAATCTTTGCTTGATAACTTGCATAATTATGCAACAACATTACATTTCTTAAATTTAAATAGATTTTAGAAACTTGCCCTGTTCTTATCCCTCATTTTGCCTTACCTTGGACATTGTCAATTATAGGTAGCATTCTGCATCAGAAGGGAAGACAGTCATTATCTTGGGAAGATAGTCCTCATCCAGTAGACAAGGTAAACTTGACATTTCCAAGGGAAATCACCATGTCTCACTTCAACTCATACTAACTCTCCTTATTGCTTTTTGTACATGTTTACCTTACTTTGACCTTCTCTCAAAGTTTTTCATGTGACATCGTTTCTGAATCCCTTCATCATCCAAGTATTCTTATTTGTTCTAATATTTGTTCCATGGTATCATGGAAACAGGGACTTTCTTCTCTTTTTTAAATGTTGTCACTTCTCCACCATCCAACAGACTTTTTCTATTAAACACACAGAATGAATCTGAGAATACATTTTCCCCATGATCTGACAAATAATTTTTTTTCAAGTTAGTTAACTGTGTGTGTTTTCTTAAGAGCTTCTGTTTACTATGAAGGGAATTTTTAAACTGCTACAATGATAATTGCATATTAACATCATTATATGTTCACTAAATCACAATGTGAGTCTCCTGTTACTAGAAGTGTTAAAGCACGGCTGTACAGCCAGACGTTAGATAATTTAGGGAAGAACTTTGTGTAGCTAGTAGTTAGTTCAGGTAGATAGCCTTTAATTCCTTTCATGGTCATTTCTGCTATGATTATACTTCAAATTAAATTTGATTTTTTCTTTTTTTTAAATATGAAATTTATTGTCAAATTGGTTTCCATACAACACTCATTGCTCATCCCAACAGGTGCCCCTCTCAATGCGCATCACCCACATTCCCCTCCCTCCCACCCCCATAAACCCTCAGTTTATTCTCAGTTTTTGAATCTTTTATGGTTTGCCTCCCTCCCTCTCTAACTTCCCCCATTCCCGCATAGTCTTCTGTTAAGTTTCTCAGGATCCACATAAGAGTGAAAACATATGGTATCTGTCTTTCTCTGACTGACTTATTTCATTTAGCATAATACTTTCCAGTTCCATCCATGTTGCTACAAAGGGCCATATTTCATTCTTTCTCATTGCCATGTAGTACTCCATTGTGTATATAAACCACAGTTTCTTTATCCATTCATCAGTTGATGGACATTTACGCTCTTTCCATAATTTGGCTATTGTTGAAACCACTACTGTAAACAGTAGGGTACATGTGCCCCTATGCATCAGCACTCCTTTATCCCTTGGGTAAATTCCTAGCAGTGCTATTGCTGGGTTATAGGGTAGATGTACTTTTAATTTTTTGAGGAATCTCCACACTGTTTTCCAGGGCGGCTGCACCAGTTTGCATTCCCACCAACCATGCAAGAAGGTTGCTGTTTCTCCACATCCTCGCCAGCATCTATAGTCTCCTGATTTGTTCATTTTAGCCACTCTGACCAGCATGAGGTGGTATCTGAGTGTGGTTTTGGTTTGTATTTCCCTGATGAGAGTGACATTGAGCATCTTTTCATGTGCCTGTTGGCCATCTGGATGTCTTCTTTAGATAAGTGTCTATTCATCTTTTCTGCCCATTTCTTCACTGGATTATTTGTTTTTTCAGGTGTGGAGTTTGGTGAGTTCTTTATAGATTTTGGATACTAGCCCTTTGTCTGATGTGTCATTTGCAAATATCTTTTCCCATTCCATCGGTCGCCTTTAGTCTTGTTGATTGTTTCCTTTGTAGTTCAGGAGATTTTATCTTAATGAGGTCCCAAAAGTTCATTTTTGCTTTGAATTCCCTTGCCTTTGGAGATGTGTCAAGTAAGATATTGCTGCGGCTGAGGTCAAAGAGGTTTTTTCCTGCTTTCTCCTCTAGGGTTTTGATGGTTTCCTGTCTCACATTCAGGTCCTTTATTCATCTTGAGTTTGTTTTTGTGAATGGCGTAAGAAACTGGTCTAGTTTCATTCTTCTGCATGTTGCTGTCCGGTTCTCCTAGCACCATTTGCTATAGAGACTGTCTTTTTTCCATTGGATATACTTTCCTGCTTTATGAAAGATTAGTTGGCCATACATTTTTGGGTCTAATTCTGGAGTCTCTATTCCATTGGTCTATATGTCTGTTTTTGTGCCAATACCATTCTGTCTTGATGATTACAGCTTTGTGGTAGAGGCTAAAGTCTGGGATTGTGATGCCTCCTGTTTAGGTCGTCTTCTTCACAATTACTTTGGCTATTTGGGGCCTTCTCTGTTTCCATACAAATTTTAGGATTACTTGTTCTAGCTTCGAGAAGAATGCTGGTGCAATTTTGATTGGGATTGCATTGAATGTGTATATTGCTTTGGATAGTATTGACATTTTAACAATATTTATTTTTCCAATCCATGAGGATGGAATGTTTTTCCATTTCTTTGAATCTTCTTCAATTTCCTTCATGAGCTTTGTATAGTTTTCAGCATACAGATCTTTTACATCTTTGGTTAGGTTTATTCCTAGGTGTTTTATGCTTCTTGGTGCAATTGTGAATGGTATCAGTTTCTTTATTTGTCTTTCTGTTGCTTCATTATTACTGTATAAGAATGCAACTGATTTCTGTATATTAATTTTGTATTCTGTGACATTGCTGAATTCTTGTATCAGTTCTAGCAGACTTTTGGTGGAGTCTGTCGGGTTTTCCACATATAATACCATGTCATCTGCAAAAAGTGAAAGCTTGACTTCCTCTTTGCCAATTTTGATGCCTTGGGTTTCGTTTTGTCTGCTGATGCTGGAACTTCCAACACTATGTTAAACAACAGTGGTGAGAGTGGACATCCCTGTCATATTCCTGATCTCAGGGGGAAAGCTCTCAGTTTTTCCCCATTGAGCTTTTTGGGCTTTGTGAGCATTGTGGGCTTTTTATAAATTGCTTTTATGATGTTTAAGTATGTTCCTTCTATCCCGACTTTCTTGAGGGTTTTTATTAAGAAACAATGCTGAATTTTGTCAAATGCTTTCTCTGCATCAATTGCCAGGATCACAGTTCTTATCTTTTCTTTTATTAATGTGATGTATCACATTGATTTGTGAATGTTGAACAAGCCCTGCATCCCAGGAATGAATCCCACTTGATCATGGTGAATAATTCTTTTTATATGCTGTTGAATTCGATTTTCTAGTATTTTGTTGAGAATTTTTGCATCCATATTCATCAGGGATATTGGCCTGTAGTTCTCCTTTTTGCTGGGTCTCTGTCTGGTTTGGGAATCAAAGTAATGCTTGTTTCATACGACGAGTCTGGGAGTTTTCCTATACTTTCTATTTTTTGGAAGAGCTTGAGATGGATAGCTACTATCTCTGCTTTACGTGTCTGGGAGAATTCCCCAGGGAAGCCATCTGGTCCTGGACTCTTATTTGTTGGGAGATTTTTGGTAACTGATTCAATTTCTTCGCTGGTTATGGGTCTGTTTAAGTTTTCTATTTCTTCCTGTTTGGGTTTTGGAAGTGTGTGGGTGCTTAGGAATTTGTCCATTTCTTCCAGGATGTGCAGTTTGTTGGCATATAATTTTTCATAGTATTCCCTGATAATTGCCTGTATTTCTGAGGGATTGGTTGTAATAATTCCATTTTCATTCATGATTTTATCTATTTGGGTCCTCTCCCTTTTCTTTTTGAGAAGCCTGGCTAGAGGTTTATCAATTTTGTTTATGTTTTCAAAAAAACCAACTCTTGGTTTCATTGATCTGCTCTATGGTTTTTTTAGATTCTATATTGTTTATTTCTGCTCTGATCTTTATTATTTCTCCTCTTCTGCTGGTTTGGGGTGTCTTTGCTGCTCTGCTTCTATTTCCTTTTGGGGTGCTGTTAGATTTTGTATTGGGAATTTTTCTTGTTTCTTGAGATAGGCCTGGATTGCAATGCATTTTCCTATCAGGACTGCCTTTGCTGCATCTCATAGCGTTTGGTTTGTTGTATTTTCATTTTCATTTGTTTCCATATATTTTTAAGTTCTTCTCTAATTGCCTGATTGACTGATTCATCCTTTAGTAGGTGTTCTTTAACCTCTGTGCTTTTGGAGGTCTTCCAGACTTTTTCTTGTGGTTGATTTCAAGTTTCATACAAAACATTGTGGTCTGAAAGTGTGCATGGTATGATTTCAATTCCTTTATACTTATGAAGGGCTGTTTATATCTGTCAAGTCCATCTGATCCAATGTGTCATTCAGGGCCCTTGTTTCTTTATTGATCCTGTGTCTAGATGATCTATCCATTGCTGAAAGTAGAGTGTTAAAGTCCCCTGCAATTACCACATTCTTACCAATAAGGTGCTTATGTTTATGATTAGTTGTTTTATATATTTGAGGAGCTCCCATATTCGGCACATAGACATTTATAATTGTTAGCTCTTCCTGATGGGTAGACCCTATAAATATTATATAATGCCCTTCTTCATCTCTTGTTACTGCCTTTAATTTAAAGTCTAGTTTGTCTGATATAAGTATGGCTACTCCAGCTTTCTTTTGACTTCCAGTAGCATGATAGATAGTTCTCCATCCCCTCACTTTCAATCTGAAGATGTCCTTAGGTCTAAAATGAGTCTCTTGTAGACAGCCAATAGATGGGTCTTGTTTTTTTTATTCATTCTGATACCCTATGTCTTTTGGTTGGAGCATTTAGTCCATTTACATTCAGGTAGTTTGTGGTCCTGGCAACATTTTACTCACAGAATCCCCCTTAGGATCTCTTGTAGGGCTGATTTAGTGGTGATGAATTCCTTCAGTTTTTGTTTGTTTGGGAAAATGTGTATCTCTCCTTCTATTCTGATTGATAGACTTGCTGGAATAAAGGATTCTCAGCTGCACATTTTTTTCTGTTCCTTACATTGAAGATTTCCTGCTATTCCTTTCTGGCCTGCCAAGTTTCAGAAGATAGGTCTGCTACTACTCTTATGTGTCTACCTTTGTAAGTTAGAGCCTGTTTATCCTAGCCGCTTTCAGAAGTTTTTCTTTATCCTTGTATTTTGCCAGTTTCACTGTGATATGTCATGCAGAAGATTGATTCCAGTTAGTCTGAAGGGAGTTCTCTGTGCCTCTTGGATTACAATGCCTTTTTCCTTACCCAGATTAGGGAAGTTCTGAGCTGATTTGTTCAAGTACACCTTCAGCCCCTTTCTCTCTCTCTTCCTCTTCTGGAATTCCTGTTATACGGATATTGTTCTGTTTGATCGCATCACTTTGTTCTCTAATTCTCCCCTTATACTCCTGGATATTTTTGTCTCTTTTTTTTTCTCAGCTTCCTCTTTTCCCCTAATTTTATCTTCTAATTTACCTATTCTCTCTTCTCCCTCTTCCTCCGTGCTATGGCCAACTCCATTTTATTTTGCACCTCATTTATAGCAATTTTTAGTTCCTCATGATTATTTCTTAGTCCCTTGATCTCTGTAGCAATAGATTCTCTGCTGTCCTCTATGCTTTCTTCAAGCCCAGAAATTAATTTTATGGCTCTTATTCTAATTCTTGTTCCATTATATTGCTTTAATCAGTTTTGATCAATTCGTTAGCTGTTGCTATTTCCTGGAGTTTCTTTTGAGGAGTGTTTTTCCATTTCATCATTTTGGTTAGTCCCTGCAGTAGCTCCCAACTGCAGGGAACTTTCCCTGTGCTGTTGGGAGTAACTTGTGTTGGTGGGCAGGGCCGCAGTCAGACCCGATGTCTGCCCCCAGCCCACCACTGGGGCCACAGTCAGACTGGTGTGTGCTTTATCTTCCCCTCTCCCAGGGGCAGGACTCACTGTGGAGTGGTATGGCCCCTTTCTGGGCTACTTGGACACTGCCAGGCTTATGGTGCTGCTTCAATAGTATCTGGCCAAGGGTGTATTAGCCTGGGTGGATCACAAGGTGCACAGGGGCTGGATGGGCAGGCTTAACTTGCTTTGATATGGGTGGTCCCCTGTGGGAGGGGCCATGCAGCACCTGGAGGGAGGCAGGCCCATTTTGGAGGGATGGATCCTCAGAAGCACAGCATTGAGCATTTGTTTGGTGCAAGCAAGTTCGGTGATGGGAACTGGTTCCTTTTGGAATTTCAGCTGGGGGATGGGAGAGGGAAATGGTGCTTGCCAGTGCCTTTGTTCCCTGCCGAGCTGAGCTCTATCTTCTGGGGTTCAACAACTCTCCCTCTCGGAGTTCTCTCACCCTCTCTGCTCTCTGAGAGCAGAGCTGTTGACTTTTAATATCCCAGGTGTTAAGTCCTGCTGGCTATCAGAACTCATGCAGTCTGGCCCCTCCACTTTTGCAAGTCAGACTTGGGGCTCTGCCTTGCCGGTGGGCTGCCCCTCCACCGCCCCAGCTCCCTCCTGCCAGTCTGGGTAGTGCACACCGCCTCTCCGCCCTTCCTACCCTCTTCTGTGGACCTCTTGTCTATGCCTGGATCCGGAGAGTCCATTCTGCTAGACTTCTGGTGGTTCTCTGGGTTGTTTAGGCTGATGTGGGTGGAATCTAAGCCATCAGCAGGACACAGTGAGGTCAAGAGTCCTCCTATGTCGCCATCTTCACACCACCTCTATAAATTTGAATTTTTAAACACATTATCAAGACTGTCTTGAATTCATAAAACTGTGTTTCACTAAATACTGACAATGCAAGAATGCATTTTGTCACTCAGAGATGCTGAGACACTGGTCCTCTTAGGCTCCAAAAATGTAAGTGGTAGGGAATGAAGGGATTTTTATTTTCTAGAAGAGATAATTCTTGGCACCAATCTAGGACTTAAGTATAGTTAGGGGAAATTAAAAAAAATCTTTGTCCTCTAGCCTGATTGGTTTCCTTGATAGCAATGATAATGTATTCCTGAGAAAGAAAAAAAAATGATAGGAATGTAGTTATCCTGATGATAGGTTTCTAATGAATTACTGATATTTTTATTAAAAATAAGACTTAGAGTTTTTTATTAAATATCATACTGTGATTAGACTCACAATAATTATAAAATACATTGGAAACCCAGTTGGTGCCAATAGTCAAATAATGAACTATTTAAAGGGCACAGACCTCTTAAGTTTAAGTACTTATTAATTATTTATAAGTGCATGAAATCTATAATGAAAAAAACTGAGGGATATTCATGAATAATAAATTGGTTCAGAAAGATAATGGCGTGTTTGTCATTTTTATTAAATAAGAGCATTAGGATATATCAGTCCTCAGATTGAATAACCAGTATCTTTCCATGGGATTGTCATTTTTCACTTAGGTATTTTTAATAGGGGTAAACTCTGGGAGTCAAACTAGGGTTCAGGGGTTCTTACGAGCTATGTGGCTTCTTTCTGTGCATTTGAAAGTGCTCTAGCCAATTACGAGTATGGTACAGTGGAGGTTTGGATATATTCCAGGGAAAGCAACACAGGCATCTTTTGTTCTGCTTAATCTGAACAAAAATTTTTAACCAGTAAGTTTGTATTTTGGTGATTTGGGGACTTCTGATATGAAAAAAAATTCTTAATGAAGAATTCAATAACATGAACTCATTTAACAGAGATTTTTGGTATTAACTTGGATGGTATTTATTCATTTCTACAGTGGATAATCAAGAGCTAAATCTAGTGCATAACAGTATCATTCGCTGGCAGTTTGTAGAAAGAGAAAATTTGAACAAGCTTTTTAGAAACCTTTTGGGTATCTATTGACCATGAATTAGCCTTAGCTTATTGGAAGCCACACTTAAGAAAAAAAACAAAAGTCTCTCAATATGTGTTGTCTATACGCTTGTTTTTATTTCAAATCTCAAAGTTAACTACTAGCTACAGTGTCCAAGGGCACCCTTATCAACAAATAAAGAGCTATGTAATATTTATCTGAAATTAGCATATAATTGCTAAGATTTCAAACTGTAACTTTTTTGCTGTCTCCAGCACCGAAGCTTAAAAGTAATATAAAAAAGTATTTGCAATGTGTTTGTAGGTAAAATTTAGTTATTCAGTGTGAGATAATTAATAGGAAGTATGTTTCTGCTGTATTAGATTGTGTGTTGATGAATAACACGTTCTCCTGGCAAAATTCTATTCCAAAGGGTAAATTAATAAAGTATGACATGAAATAGATCATACCTTTAAAGCACTCTAAGTGGCACATATGGGTCAGGACTTGTTTCTGGAATTTGAGGGAATGGATATAATACAGAGAAAAATTGTTAGAGGAGTTAGATTATACACTCTAATTTTATTGGAATAAACAACCACTTTAATATGTGTGTGTTTGTATGTTAAGCATCAGGAGGTTTAAGGGAAAATTGAAGGCAATTTAGAAAATAAAAAGCAACTGGATATCTAATTTAAAAAGTAGAAAATTATGGAGTTGGAGAGGTTGAAAGAAGACCCAGAATACATCCATACTGAAGGGTAATTTAAAGCTTTTGGAAAATATAGAGCCATTAATTCTAATTCTAGATTCACTCTTCTCCATCTCTCTCTCTCTCTCTCTCTCTCTCTCTCTCTCTCTCTCTCTGTATATATATATATATATATATATATATATATATATATATATATATATCATATGCAAAATTTTTTGGAATTTCTCACAATATTTTAAAGAGTGAACCACTCTTTAAAATATTGTGAGAAATTCCAAAAAATTTTGCATATGATACTCTAGTGGAGGAGCTAAAATTGTTTACAAATGATAATGTTTCTAAATAGTATAAAATGAGAAGGATTAAACTCTGGATTCAAAGAATTTTTTCCAGTAGGTGAAATGAGGAAGATTCACTTCTAAAGACTTTCAGGAATGTTAAAAGTACTTTTTTAGGGGCGCCTGGGTGGCGCAGTCGGTTAAGCTTCCGACTTCACCCAGGTCACGATCTCGCGGTCCGTGAGTTCGAGCCCCGCGTCAGGCTCTGGGCTGATGGCTTGGAGCCTGGAGCCTGTTTCCGATTCTGTGTCTCCTTCTCTCTCTGCCCCTCCCCCGTTCATGCTCTGTCTCTCTCTGTCCCAAAAATAAATAAAAACGTTGAAAAAAAAATTAAAAAAAAAAAGTACTTTTTTAAAAAAATTGACTATCTTTGTCCTTCTTTTTGTTATAAAAATTTCATAACCATACATGGTTATGAAAACTTATAAAACATAGATAATTCAAAATTAATAAATTAAAATGTCTTATAATCACACAATTCAGAATAGGTTTAGGTTAGAGCTTGACAGTCAGTATTGAATGAGGAGATTCATTTCAAGCCAAAAACAAAACACACATCAAGTAGTCAAGGACAAAATATATGTACAAGTATTGTCTTGTTTAAGTTTTAACTCAAATTTGTGCATTTAAAGGTAGTTTACATAAGGTAGGAAAGAACATTGTTTTTGCTTATTGAAATGATGGCATTCCCTTGCTTTGAAGTCTCAAACAATAGCTACGGAGACTGGTCATAAGATTAAAGGAAAACAAGGGAGTCCAATTGCATAGAAAAAGATAAAACTATCAGAAGATTGTGCTAATGTTGAAGATGTAACTAAAATGAGAAAGAGAGAAATCTACCTGCATGTCTAGTGGAAAGAAATGTCCATAAATTAAATAAGGAAGACTAAACTTCTGAAATAATTCAAAAATTAAGTACATGTTCAAAAATGTTCAACTCACATAAGTAGTTTATTTTTACTTTTTTGTTAGTAAAATAATAATAATCAATATTAGAAATGCTCCTTGACTTGAAAACTGCTACTGCCTGAAGACAATATAATTTTTAAACACTCTGTCCCAAAACAGCCCAACTTTGAGTAGAAGGTGAATGATGCCAAGATGTCATTTCTACTGTATCTTCCTCACTGAACAATTAGATTAAAAGATAAAAATGAAAAAAAAAATGAAAATATGTAATAAGGGAAATGTTAGAGTTTAGAAGAAGTAGTTTCTTACCACATTGTAAAATTTTAACTAGAATATCCACATCAAAGAAGAGGCATGCAGTTGTTGGAAAAAAGTACTTAGCATGAAGGACTGGGAAAGACATAATCTAGACACAAATGTCTGGTCAGGATCTTGCAAATTAGCATCTGATATATCAGTCATTTGGGGTTAAAAATATGATCTCCTTGGGGATTTCTCCAAAGTAAGTTTTAACAATTGTAATTATTGCCTTCTGTTAAATGTATAATGTGATAGTACTCTATTTCTATATATCTTGCCTTAGTCATTAGCTAATATTGAGGGCTTATTCTATGCCAGATTCTTTTCTAGGGGTGTAATATGTAATGTCTCATTTTATGTTCATAAAAGCCTCATGAAGTTGACATTATTATCATGCCCATTTCGGGGCGAATGGATACTGAGAGTTGGTGCCCAAGATCACTTAACTACCAAGTAAGGTAATCAAAATTTGATCCATTGCTGTTGAACTCCAAAGCTTGTGCTCTTAACTACCTTACTATATTACTTCTTCTAAATGAAGCAACTGATGCTATATAACATATTTTCCAGTTGAATATGTGCTGTTACATCTTTCTCAAGTACATGATTTGAGATGAATCATTGCAATATACCATGTCCTACTGTTAAAGTTGGTAACTATATATTTTTATTTTTTCTTTGTTTTTAATTTTCTTAACATTAATTTTTTTGAGAGATAGAGACATAGTGTGAGTGGGGGTGGGTCAGAGAGAGAGAGATAGAGAGGGAGACACAGAATCTGAAGCAGGCTCCAGGCTCTGAGCTGTCAGCACAGAACCCAACCTGGGGCTTGAATTCAGGGACTGTGAGATCATGACCTGAGCTGAAGTCAGATGTTTAACCAACTGAGTCACCCAGGTGCCCTATATCTTTCTAATTACATGCTGTCTTTTTTTTTCTTTTTTAACCCATCAGTGCTTTAAAGGATACTAAATACTTCATCTTTTAGTAGATTATGGAGTATAATTTTAAAGACTGGACAGAAATTTCTAAGATTTTAGGGCGTTCAGTCCAAAAATGTTATTTCTTTGCTGCTGTAAACAAGTCCATAAATGCAGAATTCCTTATTATTCAGCAATAGCATGTGCACCGTTATCAAGAAGTATTTATATATGTACCTATCTAATGAATGCACCCTTTTGGTACCTAAACAATATGGCTTGCTAAGTCAGCATGGTGATATGGATTAACAATCAGGCAGAACAAGTCTGGGGTCATGTTCCAAAGAAATCCTATCCAAGGTCAAAGATCTTTATTGGAAATACTGAGCTGAAAGATTTCACTGAATTTTGTTATCTCAGCAGTGCACTAACAATGAACACAAGACAAAAACCTCAAAGGTCAGCATGTCTTTTGGGTAGCTAGCAAGCAAGTAAGCATTTCCGAAGCAAGATAGATGGCTCCAAAGCATGACCCTGTCTAATCCACATCTAATTCATTATGCTTAAGTGCCTTTGCACATGCTGCATGAGACAGAGTCCCCTCCTTTTTATTCACCTGTTTAATTCCCAGTCATCCTTCAGTCATAGTAACAATATGATAGGGATAATAATGACTATAACAGTAATATAAACCCACATCTTTGAGCACTAGTCCAGATGCTTGCAAAGCAACACAACATCTCATGGAAATTTCATAACAACCTAAAAGACAGATATTATTATCATCACATTTATGAGAAAATTGAGTTTAGTAATGATAAAATAATTCGCCTAAGACTACATAGCTAATATGTACCATAGCTGGATTTCAAATACAGTCCTCCTGTGTGTGACTTTGTATCTATTTTTCTTTCATGTATATTCAAGACATGAAAGCAAATATTATCTACTCTATAAAGTTTCCCTTAATCTCTCCTTCAGGTTTCTATTATGGGAACTGCCCTATTCCTCACCTTTTGTGCTCTTTGTTCCTAATACATACTGATATTAGGAAATATACTGTATATTGAGACATAATTTTTCACTTCTATCTCTCTACTAAACAGGTCCCTTGAAAGCAGGGACCATCTCTTATCTTTGATCTTTAGTTACTATAAGTAAAGAATGGATGAAGAGTAATTAGAGTGGAGGAGTTAAGGTCTGTTTTAAACAGAGCCTTGAGAAGAGCATGGAGGTAAAGGTACAGGGAAGTTGAGGTAGGAAGGCAAGCACAGGAGCTACATGGAACACATGAACGAAAGCCTAGGATCTTGAGAATATGTTGTGCTTGACAAGTGCTAAGTAGTCTTTGGTGATTAGAGTCAGAATCAGACTGATGAAAATGAGAATTCTAAGAAGTAGAGCTGGAAAAGTAGCTTGGATCTGCTTCTAAAAGAACTTACGTGCCAGGCTAAAGAATTGGAGCATTATTATGTGGGCAATGGCAATCATTAAAGAGTTTTGTGTTCGAAAAAGACATGTTCAGATAATTGTTTTAAGATTATCTTTGCTTGCAATGTGGAAAAAATGAATTAAAGCAAATTGGGAGACCAATTAGCAGACTGCTGTAAAAGTTTTTTTCTTTTCTTTTCTTTTTTTTTTTTTTTTGAGTAGAAATTGAGAGATAGAACCAAAGCACTAGACATGAAGATGTAGGGATTAAATTGATCTGAGAGACATTACAGAGGTGAAATCAATGGCATGTGTAAGGAGAGGAATGCATTTAAAATATCTCTGAAATAACCGAGTCCATTCTGGATGATGATACCACTGATCAAAAACATTGGGTAAAGCATCAATTTGAGAGCTAAACCATATCATTTGGGATGTATTTTGTTGTGCTACTTTACAACCATAAGGTATTCCCCTGGGCATATTAGAAATTCAAATTTAAACAAAAGTAGTCAAAAGTACCGAGTTCTACTTGGGAGCTGTTTGAAAATAAAGGTTGTTGGAACTTGGGATATCAATGAGTGAAACTGAAAAGAGCCTATAAAATTTGGTGCTTCAGACCTCAGTGCTAATTTTTAAGATACAGATGTTCTACTTAGGAAAAGGGATCTGCTCTCCTTTCTCTTTCATTATGGTTTATGTGTCTAGCAAATGATACATAATCCCTCACACATAGTAGGTGCTCAATATATATTTAGAGTGGCTGAATTAATTTGAAGACACTGAATGAGAGGAAAAGACAATAAGAGACAAGAGATCATGGGATCCATGATACAGCCAGAACAGGTAGCAGTACAAAAGAGACAAAATACTTCTGAGGGGAGACACTGTTAAGATCAGGAGTGTGACAGCTTGGGTTTAAATTCTGCTTCCACATTTACTATCTTTGTGACCATGAACAAATTATTCAAACTCTCTGAGCATGAGTTTCCTCACCTAGGAAGTGGTGCTTTATAATGGCTCCTATACCAGAGGGCTGTAGAGATGACGGTTAGCTCAGTAAGTGATTATATCAGGAGTGCGATTAGCCACAAGCGACCACAAACTTTGATGGTATTGGCATAGGTGTAACGATAACAAGTTTATCAGATTCCTCCTTGATGGTGTCAGGGTCAGCACAGAGTAGAACTTACCTAGATTTGAAGTGTGGAATGGTGGGTGTCTCAAGAGGTGAAGGGAGGCATGACTGAGATGTCTATCTGTATTCATTTTCTGTTGTTGCAGTTACAAATTACCAGAAACTTGGAGAAGTAAACAACACATATGTATTATTTTACTGTTGTCTAAGAAGTCCAACATAGGTCTTACTTGGCTAAAAATGAAGGTGTCAGCAAGGATGTGTTCCCTTCTAGAAGATCAAAGGGAGAATTTGTTTTCTTGGCTTTTCCAGTTTTTGGAAACTGCATACAATTCCTTCACTTGGGGTCTTTTCCTCTCTCTCCAAAGCTATCAGTGACATGCCTCCTTGATCCTTTGTTGTCAAAGTTCTTCCTGAATATCCAGACTCCTCTCCAGGACACAATCAGTCTTACCAATTTCTTATATTTCTTTACAGAGATGGCAAATATACATATATTTGTGTGTGTGTGTGTGTGTGTGTGTAATATGTTTAATCTTTACTCAAATAGTAACAAAATACACTGTTCTGTAACTTGCTTTTTTTTCTTCTTCACTTAATAAAGTAGCTTAGAAATATGTCTCTAACAGAATATAAAGAACTACCTCTATTTTATATAAATAAAAGCTAGCTAATCTGGGTAATCTGGGACTTTTTAACCTTTTCCATGTAAGTCCTTGTTTTCAGCAGGGCCACAAATAGGCACTAAGAGGGGGATGCTTGTTTAACAGAGCTATTCTATCTCAGTTAGTAGGAATAAAAGGGGAAAAAAAGTCATTCCATACTCTCCTGCCTCAAACTGAAAGAAAGAGGACAGAGTTTGAAGATGTTCTACCTCCTCCAAATGCACTGCTAATTCTATTTTAATTGTAGACCTTTGGATGATTAGCAATATTCTATTTCAAATTATAGTGCAGTCCTTGGAAGATCTATTTTTTATAATGTCTTATTTAGAAAAAAACATCAGGTAAAAACAAAACAAAAAATAGAGATATGGTAATCTATATCAGAGATAGGGTAAAAATCCTTTAGTATAAAGATATACTATTTCAAAAAGTTATGGTATTCATTTGCTTAGAGATTGTATGAAGACAAGGAAAATGACATATTTCAGCTACAATATCTTCTGTTAAGAATGATAAAAAGGTTTGAATAGATGTCTTTAACAGTCTTTCTAAATATGAAATTATAATAGGATGAAAAAGTTGACAGTAAAAACCAGAGTGTCTAGTATGTGTGAGAATCCATCCAAATTTTTTAATTAAACTCTTGCATTTAATCTTGAGAAAAGTTTTGAAAGATGAGTAGTATTATTATATTCATTTTACATAAAATGCCTTTGACCATTATCTTTGACTATTTCTAAATGTCTATGCATGTATTCTATTCTATTTTTAAAAGTAGTATGCATTTACTTTAGCCACAGAAGTACTCCAAGGTAACTCCACATTATAGATTGCAAGGAAGAACAAGTAGATCTTGTTTGAATTCTAACACTTGCCACATGTGTATTATTGAATATCAAAGACTGAGAATTAAAATTGAACTATCAGGATTGTGCTCAATCTAGATGTGTGAATGTTTTGTAGCAAAAAGGGACAAAAGAGATGAAATTTGATATGGTTATTTTCACCACCAACAAACATTTATGAATCTGCTGGACATAGGTTGTGGTGATAGCTACTATAAACATGAATATTTTAGGTTGAATAGGTCTTTCTGAATTACTGGTTTTAAGATGTAGCTCAAATGTCATTTTATCTAAGGGCCACAAGCAGAGTTAGTCATCTGTCTTCTTCTTTCAGAGCATGTTAAAATTGGAACCTAAATCTGTTTGTAGATCCATCTCAAGTCTCAACAAGAGATGAGTTTCTGGACTGCAAGATCTACTCTCTTGATTATGTTTCTTTCTTTTTTTTTTTTTTTAATTTTTTTTTTCAACGTTTATTTTTTTTTTTATTTTTGGGACAGAGAGAGACAGAGCATGAACGGGGGAGGGGCAGAGAGAGAGGGAGACACAGAATCGGAAACAGGCTCCAGGCTCTGAGCCATCAGCCCAGAGCCCGACGCGGGGCTCGAACTCCCGGACCGCGAGATCGTGACCTGGCTGAAGTCGGACGCTTAACCGACTGCGCCACCCAGGCGCCCCTCTTGATTATGTTTCTATCCAAATATAACAAAATATCTGGGACCTAATAGTAACTTTGTAGAAGGAGTGGACATTATTTGGATTATAATAATTTTTCCCTCACCTAACCACTGACTTTTAATATTTAAAGACTAGGTAAACTTATGCCTTATGTTTTATAATCAGAAAGTTCCTTGAGTTGAGGGAAAAGGTTGGCTTGAATGACTGCCTTTTGGAAATTAAAAGTGCTTTATTAAATATATATATATTTTTAATGTCATGCTGTTGAGTAGCTACATAGGATGTCCTGTACACGTTTTCATTTTACACCAATTACCAAAGTTTACTTCAGTATTTCTCTTTGTGAGCACTAAAAACTCAGAGAATGATTCTCCACCTCTGACAACTAATTCTAATATTAATTTTAGAAGAATAGTACTGGCAACTTAATGTATAAGCATGTGTGATTTTTTTTTTTTTGCATAGGAAACTAGGAAAAAGTAGAAGGAATCCAGGTAATAACTATATTTTAACAATCTCACAATGGCACAAGTTTATCATAATAACATGGCTGTTATTACAATAATGTTTCCTTCAAATTTTAAAGACATTAAATCCTTTGGTATACAAGTTAGAAATTTCAAATTGCTGTTGAATTAGAAGTCAAGTGCTACTTCATAACAGAGTTGCTCTCTTAAGAAATATCAATAAGACCTCAATAATGAAACTAACTTGGTTTTCTATGGGGCTTCAGTTATTAGTGTAGATAACCAAATTTTTTATTTTTTATTTTTTTTTTTTTACTAACTCAATTGTCATTGAAAGTATACTCTTGAAAATTCAAAACTTAAAGCTAGCCAAATATGGGCACATTTAAATATTCCTTTAAGAGAACCTAAATTAGAGGGTGCACACTAATACACTTATAAATATATCTGATAATCCATAATACTTGGAAATGACCAATTTTGTATCTGTTAGTCAATATGAGGGTAAATTTTTTTTTAAGTTTATTTTTTTCAGAAAGAAAGAGAGTAGAGGAGGGGCAGACAGGGAAGGAGGGAGAGAATCCCAAACAGGCTCCATGCTATCAACGCAGAGCCCGACATAGGTTTGATCCCACAAATTGTGAGATCATGACCTGGGCCGAAATCAAGAAAATGACACAACCTACTGAGCCTCCCAGACACCCCTCTTTTTGTGTTTTTTATACAAAAATGATCTGCATAATCCCCTACATGTCAGATTTCCATAGAATTTTGGCTTGTTTCCCCTCCAAGGTTTGTGGTAGATACTACTTGTTTAAAGATTTTGTGTCTCCATTTTTCCATCTCTAGAAAGAGAGGAGTGGAAGAAATAATGTATGTGCTAAATTGTTGACAATCTATTAAACAAAAAACAAGATTTAAATATTATTTGAGCAGGCTAGTTTAAGTTAGAGGCTAAAAATATATAACATATTTTTTTCCAAAACCCTTTCAAAATATTTTTTTTTTAATTTTTAATTTATTTTTGAGAGAGAGAGAGAGCGCGCACAAATGGGGGAGGGGCAGAGACAGAGAGAGAGAGAGAGAGAGAGAGAGAGAGAGAGAGAGAGAAGAGAGAGAGAGTCAGTCCGTCCAAAGCAGGCTCCAGGCTCTGAGCTGTTAGCACAGAGCCCAATGTGGATCATCAAGCTGAAGTTGGATGCTTAACTGTCTGAGGCACCTAGGCACCCACAAGGACCCTTTTGTTATGGTAACATAATCTTTTGTCCAGAGGGCTCATTTAATTTCTGTAATTTTGTGTTTGCCTAACCTAGGGCTTGGTAAACTGTGGTCTGCTGCCCAAATCTGGCCTGTGGCTTACTTTCGTTAAGACCCATAGTTTTTATATTTTGAATGCTTGAAAAAAATCAAAATATCATGTGACATGAACTTTTATGAAATTCACATTTCATTATTTTTAAAGTTTTACTGGATCAGGAGTACATTTATTTTCATAATGTGTATGACTGGTTTCATGCTATAATGACAGATGAGAGAATGGATGATCTACAAAGCCTGAAATACTTACTATCTAGCTCTTAAGGGGAAAGGCTGCAGACTGCTCTTCTAATCCTATAGCTATCATCTTAATTAGAAGCTACACATGAATATGGAAATGGCAAATTTCCTTTATAGGTTTTGGTAGAAAAGAAATACCAAAAAGATTAGAAGTTAGGAGCACAAAATTACTTATAGGCTTCAGTTGGGAACATAAAAAATAACTAGAGAATTAGAAGACGGTAACAATGAAATTAATAATATGTTTTGAGAAAATCACAAGTAGTACAAGTAATGGTGTGATCATGCACACTTTTTAATTCTTGTCATCAATTACTTTGGAAATATGCCTGCTTTCAAAAGATCTGAAGGAAAGCCGAATTGTAATATATATGTTACCTGTTTCTCTACATAATGGAAACACATCCAGTTCTACTGTAGGGCTATATCCTCACCTAAATCTTTGAGAACATCCTGAGTCACCACTATCTCTCTGCACCAAATTTGTGATATTAAGAAACAGTTTGTGTTTCGATTTAGGAATGTTTGCATAACATAATTATTGATAACTTTTTACTCTTGTGATCATAATTCAACTAGGCTTATAACTCCTCTAGATGTATTGTTTTTATAATCTAACTTTGAATGCCAGGAACATGTGGCTTATTGAACATAACTGTATGTTCACACCAAAGTCTTATTTCTTTAATCCATGACACTAATGGATGAAAGACATTGTGAGTAGATGTGGTTTCATCACTTGCCCACTTGAACTTAGTGTTTTAAATGAAGCATATTTCCAAAGTCTAAATGATTTGAGGTTCATAACTCAGTTGTAATAGGTTGCTAGAGTAATGAGTGATGATTTGGTGGAATTAAAAAACCTAAAAAGGCTTTTGACTGGTGATTCCAGGAAAGAGATGTTAAAGCTTTGCACTGTACCAAATTCTTGTCATTTACTATAGAAGCTAGGAAGGGAATTTTTTAACGAAAGCTCACATAACAATAATAATTGAAGACAAATGGACATATCAAATTATTATATCCTATACTTTCCCCTTTTTCTGCTGTTTGACAGAACATCTTTGGGATTCCCTGAGATACTAGAGCCTGCAAAAATCATACTCAGAACAACAAGAAAATGGTGGTTGCATGGACTTCTTTTACAGGCACACCAGGATTTGTCTTCATCCTATGTATAGTAACACACATGCTCAGATATGTGTGTACAGTAAACACAGAAATAAATTTATATATCAGCACAACCCATTAAAATTTAATGAATGACCAAAAGAGAAAATAGACTACTCTGACTTCAGGACATAGGACACATTTTTCCGAGACATCTTTTATTTTAGAGGGTTCTTGCAGTGGGGTGTGGATGCCTAATGTTGAAGAGCCACAGTGTTAGGGATGGAATTCCACAAAGGGCAATCTGAAAAGGTATTATGGCTAGTGAGTGACGTTGGACCTAGGTCTACACAAACAGTGTCCCCACTCCAGATAAATGAAGTTCAAGAACACTTCCATAATACAACAGAAACCTCTTACTCTCTCACTTTGATTATTTGTCACAGTGGCAGTAATACCAACATTTATTAATATAATGTGATGATTCTCAAAATACTTGTGACTATACTAAGTTCACTGAAAGCCTGTGAGATACATTATAATGACAATAAATATTTATGCTTTACTATTAAGATTCAAATAGATCCAGTGATGTACCTGAAATTACACTTTCATGTAGAGCTGACATTCAAATTAATTATTCTTTGACTAATGTTCTTTGTAATATAAAACGATGATTAAAGTCTATTTTTCCTTTTTAAAATCTTGATTCACATCTATCTACATAGAGATAATCAAAAGCCAGTGAAATCTACTTTTTCCATTTTCTTTTCTCATGTTGTTGACTATTACAATAACAATTACGTTCATGGCTCCAAATAAATAATGATGCTACATCTTGCTGACTATGTTTTATTTACCTAAAATCCCAATAAACCGTTGAGCAAGATAACCAGAATTTTGATATGTAGTCTTCTAATGCACGTTTTCATTCATTGAGTTTCACCCACATGTACTTCCAGCATATTGATATATCAGATTATATCCAAATGAATCCACACTGTATTCAAAGAAGTTAATTTTTGTAACTCAGTGAAAAGCAATATTTTAAATAAGACTGAAGATACTTTTTCCTAACAGTTTATGATTCTTTTGGAGCAATCATTTACCAGTTTCCATGGAAAAGTGTAGTTTTTATTTTTTTTCTTAAATTGAAGGTTTG
Organism: Prionailurus viverrinus; assembly: GCF_022837055.1. Taxonomy (NCBI): domain Eukaryota; kingdom Metazoa; phylum Chordata; class Mammalia; order Carnivora; family Felidae; genus Prionailurus; species Prionailurus viverrinus. The sequence goes on from NC_062568.1 coordinate 84,333,088, forward strand.
TAGCAACCCTGCAGTAAGCAAGTCTACTGGTGCCATTTTTTTTCGAACAGCCATTGCTTACTTTGTGTCTGTGTGTAACGTTTTGGTAGTTCTTTCAATATTTTAAAACTTTTTTATGATTATATTTGTTATGGTAATCTGTGATACATGATCTTTGATGTTGCTATTGTGATTATTTTGGGGCACCATGAAATCACTTCTATAAGATGGCAAACTTAGTTAAGAAGTGTTGGGTGTGTTCTGTCTGCTTTACAGACTAGCCATTACCACATCTCTCTTGCTCTCTTTGGGCTTCCCTATTTCCTAATTCACAATAATATTGAAATTAGGCCAATTAATAATCTGATAATAGCCTCTAAGTGTTCAAGTGAAAGGAAGAGTCCTACATCCTTCACCTTAAATCAAAGCTAGAAATGATTAAACTTCATGAGGAAGGCACACTGAAGGCCAAGATGGGCTGGAATCTAGGCCTCTTGTGTCAAACAGTTAGCCAAGTTGTGAATGCAAAGGACATATTCTTGAAGGAAATGAAAAAAAAGCTACTCAGCACACAGATTAGAAGAAAGTGAAACAAGCTTATTATAGGGAGAATGTTTTAGTGGTCTGTAAGATAGAAGATCAAACCACCCACAACATTGCCTTAAGCCAGAGTAAGACCCTAAATTGCTTCAATTCTGTGAAGGCTGAGAGAGGTGAGAAAGCTAAAGAAAAAAAGTTTGAAGTGAGTGGAGGTTCATGAGATTTAAAGGAAGAAGACATTTTCCTAACATAAAAGTACAATGTGAAGAAGCAAGGGCTGTTGTAGAAGCTGCAGCAAGTCATCCAAAAGACTTAGTTAAGATCATCATTGATAGAAGTGGTGACATTAAATAACAGGTTTTTAAATGTAGACTAAACAACCTTTCGTTGGAAGAAGATGCCATTTAGGACTTTCACAGCTAGAGAGGAGAAGTCCATGTCAGGTTTCAAAGCTTCAAAGGACAGGCTGTCTTATTAGGAACTAATATAATTGGTGTCTTTCAGTTAAAGCCAGTGTTCAAAATCCTAGGGCCCTTAAGAATTATACTAAATCTACTCTGTGCTCTATAAAAAGAATAAGAAAACCTGGACAGCACATTTGTTTACATTATGGCTTACTGGGTATTTTAAGCCTAATGTTGAGACCTGCTCAGGAGAAAAGATTCTTTTCAAAATAGCACTGCTTCGGGTACCTGGGTGGCTTAGTCAGTTCTTTTGATTTTGGCTCAGGTCATAATCCCAGGGTCATAGGATTGAGCCCCACATTGGGTTCTGTGCTGGGTGTTGAGCCTGCTTAGGATTCCCTCTCCCTCTGTTCTCTCCCCTGCTTATGATCTCTTCTCTGTCTCTGTCTCTCTCTCTTGTAAAAAAAAAAAAAAAGCCACTGCTCGTCAACGATGCACCTGGTCACTCAAGAGTTCTAATGGAGATGTACAATGAGATTAAGGTTGTTTTCATGTCTGCTAACACACCATCTATTCTGTAACCCATCGATCAAGGAGTAGTTTAACTTTCATGTCCTATTATTTAAGAAACAGATTTCAGGGGTGCCTGGGCAGTCACTCAGTTGAGTTCAAGCCCTTCATAGGGCTCCACACTGAACAGTGTTGAGTGTGCTTGGAATTCTGTCTCTTCCTTTGTCTCTGCCCTGTCCCCACTCTGTCCCCACTCTCTCACTCTCCCTCTCTCCCTCCCTCTCTCCCTCTCTCTCTCTCCCTCTCTCTCTCTCCCTCTCTCTCTCTCCCTCTCTCTCTCCCTCTCCCTCTTCCCCCTCCCGCACCTCTTTCAAATAAATTAAGTTGAAAAATTTTAAAAGAAATACATTTCATAAGGCTATAGCTGCCATAGACAGTAATTCTCTGATGGATCTGGGCAAGGTCCATTGAAACCTTTCACCATTCTAAGTGCCATTCAGAAAATTCATGATTCATGGGAAGAAGTCAAAATATAAGCATTCACAGCAGTTTAGAAGAAATTGATTCCAACCTTCCTGGGTGACTTTGAGGGCTTCAAGACTTCAGTGGAGGAAGTAACTGTGGATGTGGTAGATATAGCAAGAGAACTAAAATTATAAAGAGAACCTGAAGATGTGATGTATTGGTACAATCTCATAATAGTTTAAATGGCTAAAGATTTGGTTCTTATGGATGAACAAAGAAAGTGGTTTTTTAAGATGGAATCCTCCTGATAAAGACTCTGTGAAGATTGCTGAAATTACAATAAAGGATTTAGAATATTACATAAACTTAATTGATAAAGCAGCAGAAGAGTTTGAGAGGATTGATTCCAATTTTGGAAGAAGTTCCTCTTTGGGTACAATTCTATCAAACAGCACTGCATGCTACAGAGAAGTTTTTTTGAAAGGAAAAATCAATCAATGCAACAAACTTCATTGTTATCTTATTTTAAGAAATGGCCATAGCCACCCTAGCCTTTAGCAACCACCACCCAGATCAGTCAGCACCCGTTGAGGCAAGACTCTCCACCGGCAAAAAGGTAATGGCTCACTAAAAGCTCAGATGATGGTTAGCATTTTTTTATCCATAAAATGTTTTTTTAAATTTTATGTAAGTTTATTATTTTTTAAATTTATTTATTATTTAATTTACATCCAAGTTAGTATATGGTGCAACACTGATTTCAGGAATAGTATCCGTAATGCCCCTTACACATTTAGACCATCTCCCCTCCCACAACCCCTCCAGCAATCCTTTGTTTGTTTTCTTTATTTAAGAGTCTGTTATGTTTTGTCCCCTTCCCTGTTTTTATATTCTTTTTGCTTCCTTTCCTTCATGTTCATCTGTTTTGTATCTTAAATTCCTCATATGAGAGAAGTCATATGATATTTGTCTTTTTCTGACTAATTTCACTTAGCATATTACCCTCTAGTTCCATCCACGTAGTTGCAAATGGCAAGATTTCATTCTTTTTGATTGCCGAGTGATACTCCATTGCGTATACACACACACACACACACACACACACACACACACACACACCACATCTTCTTTATCCATTCATCCATTGATGGACATTTGGGCTCTTTCCATACTTTGGCTATTGTTGATAGTGCTACTATAAACATGAGGGTGCATGTGCTACTTTGAAACAGCACACCCGTACCCCTTGGATAAATACCTATTATTGGAATTGCTGGATCATAGGGTAGTTCTATTTTTAATTTTTTGAGGAACCTCCAGACTATTTTCCAAAGTGGCCGCACCAGTTTGCATTCCCACCAGCAGTGTAAAAGAGATCCTCTTTCTCCACATCCTCACCAACATCTGTTGTTGCCTGAGTTGTTAACGTTAGCTAATCTGACAGGTGTGAGGTGGTATCTCATTGTGGTTTTGATTTGTATTTCCCTGATGATAAGTGATGTTGAATATTTTTTTATGTGTCTCTTCGCACTCCGGATGTCTTCTTTGGAGAAATATCTATTTATATCTTTTGCCCATGTCTTTGCCGGAGTATTTGTTATTTGGGTGTTGAGTTTCATAAGTTCTTTATAGATTTTGGATACTAGCAATTTATCTGATATGTCATTTGTGAATATCTTCTTCCATTCCATCAGTTGCCTTTTAGTTTTGCTGATTGTTTCCTTCACTGCAGAAGCTTTTTATTTTGATTAGGTCCCAAGAGTTCAATTTTGCTTTTGTTTCCCTTGCCTTCAGAGACATGTTGAGTAGGAAGTTGCTGTGCCCAAGGTCAAAGAGGTTTTCGCCTGCTTTCTCCTCCAGGATTTTGATGGCTCCCTGTCTTACATTTAGGTCACTCATCCATTTTGAATTTATTTTTGTGTTTGGTGTGAGAAAGTGGTCCAGTTTCATTCTTATTCATGTCGCTGTCCAGTTTTCCCAGCACCACTTGCTGAAGAGACTGTCTGTATTTCATTAGATATTCTTTCCTCCTTTGTCAAAGATTAGTTGGCCATATGTTTGTGGGTCCTCTGTTCTGTTCCATTGATCTGAGTGTCTGTTTTTGTGCCTATACCATACTGTCTTGATGATTACAGCTTGAAGTCTGGGATTGTGATGCTTCCTGCCTTGGTTTTCTTTTTCAAGATTTCTTTGGCTATTCGGGGTCTTTTCTAGTTCCATACAAATTTGGGGATAATTTGTTCTAGCTCTGTGAAGAATACTGGTGTTATTTTGTTAGGGATTGCATTGAATATGTAGATTGCTTTGGGTAGTATTGACAATTGAACAATATTTTTCTTCCTATCCAGACACATAGAATATTTTTCATTTTTTTGTGTCTACTTCCATTTCTTTCATAAGCTTTCTATAGTTTTCAATGTATAGAATTTTCACCTGTTTGGTTAGATTTATCCCTGGGTCTTTTATTGTTTTTGGTGCAATTGTAAATGGGATTGATTCCTTGATATCTCTTTCTGTTGCTTCATTGTTGGTGTATAGTAATGCAACCGATTTCTGTGCATTGATTTTATATCCTACAACTTTGCTGAATTCATGGATCAGTTCTAGCAGTTTTTTTGGTGGAATCTTTTGGGTTTTCCATATAGAGTATCATGTTATCTGTGAAGTGTGAACGGTTGACTTCCTCCTGGCTGATTTGGATGCCTTTTATTTTTATGTGTTGTCTGATTTCTGAGGCTTAGACTTCCAATACTATGTTGAATTACAGCAGTTAGAGTGGATATCCCTATCGTGTTCCTGATATTAGGGGGAAAGCTCTCAGTTTTTCCCTATTAAGGGTGGTATTAGCAGTGGGTCTTTCCTATATGGCTTTTATGATCTTGAGGTATGATTCTTCTATCCCTACTTTCTTGAGAGTTTTTATCATGTTGTTAAATGCTTTCTCTGCATCTATTGAGAGGATCGTGTTGTTCTTGTCCTTTCTTTTATTGATGTGATACATAACATTGGTTGTTTTGCAGATATTGAACCAGCCCTGAATCCCAGATATAAGTCCCACTTGCTTGTGTTGAATAATTCTTTTAATGTATTGTTGGATCCGGTTGGCTAGTATCTTGTTGAGGATGTTTGCATCCATGTTCATCAGGGAAATTGGTCTGTATTTCTCCTTTTTAGTGGGGTCTGTGTCTGGTTTTGGAATCAAGGTAATGCTGGCTTCATAGAAAGAGTTTGGAACTTTTCCTTCCATTTGTATTTTTTGGAACAGCTTCAATAGAGTAGGTGTTAACTCTTCCTTAAATGTTTGGTAGAATTCCGTGTAAAGCCATCCAGCCCTGGACTCTTGTTTTTTGGAAGATTTTTGATTACTAATTCGATTTCTTTACTGGTTATGGGTCTGTTAAGATTTTCTATTTCTTCCTGTTTCAGTTTTGGTAGTTTATATGTTTTTAGGAATTTTTTCCATTTCTTCCAGATTTCCCATTATTTTGGTGTATAATTGCTCATAATATTCCTATTATTGTTTGTATTTCTGCAGTGTTGGTTGTGATCTCTCCTCTTTCATTCTTGATTTTACTTATTTGGGTCCTTTCCTTTTTCTTTTTCATCAAACTGGCTAGTGGTTTATCAATTTTGTTAATTCTTTCAATGAATCACCTCCTGGTTGCATTGATTTTTTTTTTTTTTTTGGTTTCGATAGCATTGATTACTGCTCTACCTTTATTATTTCCTGTCTTCTGCTGGTTTTGGGTTTTAATTGCTGTATAAGCAATATTTATTTGAGGCGTAAGGTTAGGTTGTGTGTCTGAGACCTTTCTTCCTTCTTGAGGAAGGCCTGGATTGTTATATACTTCCCTTTTATGACCACCTTTGCTGCATCCCAGAGGTTTTGTGCTGTGGTGTTATCATTTTCATTGGCTTTCTGATACTTCTGAATTTCCTCTTTAACTTCTTGGTTAGCCCATTTATTCTTTACTAGGATGTTCTTTAGTCTCCAAGTATTTGTTATCTTTCCAAATTTTTCCTTATAGTTGATTTTGAGTTTCATAATGTTGTGGTCTGAAAATAAGTACCGTATAGTATCACTCTTTTTATACTTGGTGAGGGCTGATTTGAGTCCCAGTATGTGATCCATTCTGGAGAATGTTCCATGTGCACTCGAGAAAAATGTGTATTCTGCTGCTTTAGGATCAAGTGTTCTGAATATATCTGTTAATTCCATCCAGTCCAGTGTGTCATTCAAAGCCATTGTTTTCTTGTTTATTTCCTGTTTAGATGATCTGTCCATTGTTGTAAGTGGGGTGTCCCCCACTATTATGGTATTATTATCAATGAGTTTCTTTATGTTTGTGATTATTGATTTATAAATTTGGTTGCCTCATTTTTGGAGCATAAATGATTATAATTGTTAGAACTTCTTGGTGTATAGACCCCTTAATTATGATAGAATGCCCTTTTTCATCCTTTGTTACAGTCTTTATTTTAAAATCTAGGTTGTCTGATATAAGTATGGCCACTCTGGCTTTCTTTTGGTGACTATTAGCATGATAGATGGTTCTCCATCCCCTTATTTTCAGTGTGAAGGTGTCTGTAGGTCTAAAATGGGTCTCTTGTAAACAGCATATAGATGGATCTTGTTTTCTTATCCATTCTGGTCCCCTATGTCTTTTGATTGGAGCATTTAGACCATTGACATCTAGAGTGATTACTGAAAGATATGAATTTATTGCCATTATGCCGTCCATAGAGTCGGAGTTTCTGTTAGTGCTCTATGGTCCTTTCTAGTCTTTGTAGCTTTTGGTATTTTTGTTTGTTTGATTGTTTGTTTTTTACATCTTTCCTCATTTCACAGAACCTCCCTTATTATTTCTTGCAGGACTGGGTTCAGTGATCACAAACTCCTTTGATTTTTGTCTGGGAAACTTTTTATCTCTTCTTCTATTTTGAATGACAGCCTTGCTGGATAAAGAATTCTTGGCTGCATATTTTTCCAATTTAGCACATTGAATACATCCTGCCACTCCTTTCTGGCCTGCCAAGATTCTGCTGCAAACCTGATCTGTCTTCTCTTGGAGATTAACGCCTTTTTTTTCCCCTTGCTGCTTTCATGATTTTTTCCTTGCCTGACTGTTTTGTGTATTTGATTATGATATGACTTGTGGATGGTCAGTTTTTGTTGAATCTAATGGGAGTCCTCTGTGCTTCCTGGATTTGGATGTCTGTGTCTTTGCCCAGGTTAGGAAAGTTTTCCACTATGATTTGCTCACATAAATTTTCTATCCCTTTTTCTCTCTCTTCATCTTCTGGGACCCCTATGATTCTGATGTTATTCCTTTTTAATGAGTCACTGATTTCTCTAATTCTTGAATCATGCTCTTTTGCCTTAGTCTCCCTCTTTTTTTCTGCTTCATTATTCTCCATAGGTTCTGTATATTGCTGATTCGCTGCTCTGCCTAATCCGTACTTGCCACCGTGGCCACCATTCGAGATTGTAGCTCAGTTATAGCATTTTTTTATTTCGTCCTATCTTTAACTTCTTTTATCTCTACAGCAAGTGATTCTAATCTATTTTTAACCCCAGCTAGTATTCTTCTTATCGTGATTCTAAAATTCTGGTTCACACATCTTGCTTGTATCAGTGTTGCTTCATTCCCTAGCTGTCATTTCTTCCTGTTCTTTCTTTTGGGGTGAATTCCTTCATTTTGTCATTTTGCGGGAAGAAAAAGAATTAAAGTAAAATGAAATAAAATAAATTAAAAATGAAAACAACACAAAGAAATCAAATAAAGGATGCTACCTCCTACGTGTGTTTTGGTCTGGTTGTTGAAGGAAGCTTGATATATTAGAGAACAAAAGGGAAAGATACAAGAAAAAAAAACAAAAAGAAAAAAACGTTTGAAATTTGAAAATGAATACAATAAAATAGAGTAAGATGAAATGATGAAAGTAAAATAGAATTTTAAAAATTTATAAAATAAAAAATATAGAAATATTAAAGAAAAAAATTTTTAATAAAAACGGTAAATACAGATTTTCTCTTTATTCAAGAATAAGAAAAGGGGAAAAAAGGTTGAATAAAAGGACCAACAAACAGAATGAAATATGATTGAAATTACATCTGATTTCCCGTAGAAGTCAAGGTATTAAGCACTTTTTGGTCTGTAAACTAAACAGGCGGAGAGACCTGTGGTGTTCCTGAAGAGTGAGATTGGCCCAGTTAGGCAGAGCTTAGTGTAACAGTTCCATTTTCCAGTAGATGGCACTGCTTCGCTCACTGGGGTGGATTGTTGTGGTGCATGTAGGTGTGTATGCACATCGTAGGAGGGGTGAAAATGGCATCACCCAGCTACCCAGTGTCTAGTATTGGGACTCCGTTCTCTCCACGACTGGCAATCAATCACCTCTTCTTTGTCTCTAGCTTCTGTCCACTCCCTGCTTCTACACCATCTGTGACCAAGCTGCCAGGTGGCACCTCCACCTAGTTTTATCTCAAATGGGGTTTTGTTTTCCAACCCCACACTTCTGAGGGATTGTGGCTTTGACTTGCTCCAACCTTCTGGGGAAGGGTCTCGCTGAGCAATTACCAGGTGCCGGCCCACCCCTAGGAATGTTCGCAATACTGCAATGCTGCAGATGTTCAGAGACTGCGGCTGGGTGCCAGCCTGCCCCAGAAAAAGTTCACACAATCTTGTAGCAGCAGTGTTTCAGTATTTATGGAAAATCACAACACACATCTGGAGCCAGGCTTTTCTCTTACTGTCCTTGTTCTAGTACCAGTGAATGTGGTTATTCTCCAGGGTCCAGTGGGACCTTTTTGAGATGGCCACACAGCCTCTACCAAATGTCCTCCCATCAGGGAATCTGCCACTCCTCATGTGGCCTGAGGACCCCTCAGACCTTGCTATCTGATCCTGGGGATTCACCCTTCCCAGCAGAGCACCAACAGGTATCAAGCTGCAGACTTCCAGACTCTGCACTACCCCTGTTTATAGAGTTTTAATGGGATTGAAACCCTCTTCTTTCTCCTTTCTCCCTTTTTTGTTCAGTCTATTCAGCTGTTTCTACTTTTTCACTTTCTCTCCAGAAGTTTTTTTTTTTTTTGGCGGGGGTGCTGTTCTCTTACTCCCCCCCAACCCCTGTCTCCATCCTCTCTCCACAAGCAAAAATAGCTCTTTGCCCTCCGTGGCTTCTCTCTCCCGTTTTTCACCTTTCTGTACTGTGTATCTGCCAAGTCCTGTGGTTCAGGCTGTGGAGATTTTTGTGTTAATCCTCAAATCAGTTTTCTAGGTATGCAAAATCATTTAGTGTTGATCTGGCTGTATTCAGGGATGAGAGATGCAAAAAAAACACAAAAAACAAAAAAAAAATCTTTCATGTTGTTCCACCATCTTGGCTCCTCTCTCAGTAAAGTGTTTTTTTTTTAAATTAAGCTATGTGGAGTCTGTTTTTATACATAATGCTATCGTACACTTAACAGACCATAGTACAGTGTAAACATAACTTTTATATGCACTGGGAAACTAAAATTTTATTTGATTTATTGCAATATTTGCTTTACTGTGGTGGTGTAGAACTGAACCCATGATATCTCCAAGATATGTCTGTATACACTATAGCAGGAGCATGCATATGAGGAGAATTGGTGACAAGATCTTCTATTTCAAAATGTGTGTCCTCCTGGCAGCTTAATTTCCTGGTCTCTGGCACAGATACTTTGGGCATGTATTTTAATTGACTCCAATTAAAGGTCAGGTTCATAATTTACTGACATTCTTCCCTCTTCTATAGCATGAGAAAAAAAATATTGTCACATTTCCTTCAATTGATGTCTTAAATTGCAATTAATTTTGTTACAGTGTTGATCAAATAAGTCTATAAGTGTTCATTGTTCTTCTCAAAATAAACTTTTTATCTTCTAGAGGAGCTTCCAGTCAGCATGACTGGATGTCAAACTTGTCCCTCCCATGGGCTTTTAGCAAGTAATATTTTATTGGTAATTTCTGTTATCTTTATATCTCCTGTATGGCCATCTAGCTTCACTGTGTCTTCACTTCTTTTGTAATTATTGATTCAGTGTTAGTTTCAGTAGAGCATTTGCAAAACATTTTTTTTTATAATTCCATTATAGAAGCTTATAATGTTCTTTAGAAAGAAGCAAGGCCCATGTGGGGGCACCTGGGTAGTTGAGTGATTTGGTTGAGCATCTGACTCTTGATTTCTGTTCAGGTCATGACCTCATAGTTGTAAGATTAAGCCCAGTGCCGGGCTCCCCACTGAACCTAAAGTCTGCTTGGGATACTTTCTCTTGGGCACTTCCCCACTCACATGTGCTCTCTCTCTCTCTCTCAAAATAAATAAACATTTAAACAAAAAAAATGAAGAAATAGTCAAGGGCCCATTTAATGACCACAAGCTGAAATTAATAACAATGTAAAAATTTGTTGACTCCTTTTGGAAGTAGTGTGGTAGTCACTAATAAAGTTTTTGCACGTAAATTAAAAAAAGTTTTCTCAGATTTGTTCACTAAAATTATCTTTGATGCTTTATGGAATTTTAACTTACTTTAGTGCTGGTTAATGTATCTTAAAACTCTAGCCATTAGAGCAAAATGTAGGGAAATATAGTTCAACCTTCAGGTTACCAAAATGAATGATCAAATGCTTCATATGATTTAAGTAATTAAACTAGTTGTTTATGAAACATTACTCCCAGTTCATGAAATGGTTTAATAAAAGTTAGGAAGTGTTGTGCTTTTGTATCAAATGTAGGTTGATCTATTTATTCTTCAACATTTGCTTTTTATAAGGAAGTATTACTACACTGAATTTTAAACAATCTTGCATTTATAGTAAGAGTTCTATTTTTGTATGTGTTATTGGGATTATAAATTACTATGTCTAACTAAGTAGATTTTCTGTAAGTATTAGGTATATACTAAGGCTATGCAATTGTCAAATTTGATACTGAATGATTATAGATGTAGAAGTGTTTTTTTAGAACTCGTCCAATGGTTTCACATCTAAAGGGAATTTCTTTGGTTTCCCATATGCTTCTTTCTTTTAAAATTTTTATTTAAATTTCAGTTAGTGAACATACAGTGTAGTATTAGTTTCATGTGTACAGTTTAGTGATTCAACACTTACATGCAACACCGGGTGCTCATCACAAGTTTTCTCCTTAATCCCCATCCCTGCCCCCATTGCAAGTAACCATCAGTTGTCTGTAGTTAAGAGTCTGTTTCTTGGTTTGCCCCACTTCACCCTGGTCAATTTTTGCCCCAGTTTTTTTTTTATTTCTTAAATTCCATATATGAGAGAAATCTCATTTCTCATCATCTTTTTTCTGACTTATTTTGCTTAGCATAATACTCTCTAGCTCCATCCATGTAGTTGCAAGTGGCAAGATTTCATTCTTTCTTATGGCTGAGTAATATTGCATTGTGTGTATAAACACACACACACATACATACATACATACATACATACATATGATGGAAATTTAGGCCCTTTCCATAATTTGTTGTGGGTCATACTAGTATAAACATCAGTGTGTATGTATTCCTTCGAATTAGTAGTTTTGTTTCCTTTGTATAAATACCTAGTAGTGTAATTGCTGGATCATAGCATAGCTCTATTTTTAACTTTAACAACCTCCACACTCTTTTCCAGAGTGGCTGCATCAGTTTGCATTTCCACCAACAATGCAAGAGATTTCCCCTTTCTCCATATCTTCTCTAACACCTGTTGTTTCTTGTGTTATTGATTTTAGCCATTTTGACTCCTGAGGTGATATCTCATTGTAGTTTTTATTTGTATTTCTCTTATAATGAGTGATGTTGAGCATCTCTACATGTGTCTATTGACTACATATATGTCTTCTTTGAAGAAATGTCTATTCATGTCTTCTGCCCATTTCTTAACTAGATTATTCATTTTTGGGTGTTGAGTTGTGTAAGTACTTTTTATATTTTGGATACTAATCTTTTATCAGATATGTCATTTGAAAATATATTCTCCCATTCACTACGTTGCCTTTTAGTTTTGTTGATTATTTCCTTCACTGTGCAGAAGCCTTTTATTTTGATGAAGTTCAAATAGTTTAGTTTTGCTTTTGCCTCCCTTGCCTCAGGAGACATCTTGTAAGAGATTACTATGGCTGGTATAAATATGGTTAATACCTATGTTCTCCTTTAGGATTTTAATTGCTTCCTGTCTCACAATTAGGTCTTTCATCCATTTTTGAACTTTTGTGTATGGTGTAAGAGAGTGGTCCAGTTTCATTTTTTTGCATGTTACTGTCCAGTTTTTCCAACACCATTGTTGAAAGACTGTCTTTTTCCCATTTGATATTCTTTGTTGCTTTGTCAAAGATTAATTGACTATATAGTTGTGGGTTTATTTCTAAGTTTTCTATTCTGTCCCATTGATCTGTGTCTGTTTTTGTGCCAGTACCATACCATTTTGATCAGCACAATTTTGTAATGTAACTTGAAGTCCAGAATTGTAATGCTTCCAGCTTGCTTTTCTTTTTTAAGAATGCTTTGGCTACTTGGGGTCTTTTGTGGTTTCATACAGTTTTCAGGATTGTTATAGTTCTTTGAAAAAATGCTGTTGGTATATTGATAGGGATTGCATTAAATGTGCAGATGGCTTGGGGTATTATATACATTTTAACAGTATTTGTTCTTTTGATCCATGAGAATGGAATGTCTTTTCATTTCTTTGTGTCCTCTTCAATTTCTTTCACCAGTATTTTATAGTTTTCAGAGGACAGGCCTTTCACCTCTTTAAATAGGTTTATTCCTAGATATCTTATGGGTTTTTGATGCAATTGTAAATGGTACTGATTCCTTTATTTCTCTTTCTGATGCTTCATTACTGGTGTATAGAAATGCAACCGATTTCCATAGGTTTGTTTTGTATACCGTGATTTTACTGAATTTGTGTATCAGTTCTAGCAATTTGTTTGGTGGTCTTTCAGGTTTTCTAATTAAAGTATCATGCTACCTGCATTGAAAGTGAAAGTTTGACTTCTTCCTTGCTAGTTGGATGCCTCTTATTTCGTTTTGTTGTCTGATTGCTGTGGCTAGGACTTCCAGTACTATGTTAAATAACAGTTGTGAGAGTGGACATCCCTATCTTGTTCTCGACTATAGAGTTCCCCATTGAGGATGATATTAGCTGTGGACTTTTTGTATGTTGCCTTTATTATGTTGGAGTATCTTTCCTCTAAACCTAATTTTGAAAGTTTTTTATCATGCATGGATAGTGTACTTTGTCAAATGCTTTTTATACATTTATTGAAATGATCATATTGTTCTTATCCTTTGCTTTATTATAGTGTTTCACATTGATTAATTTGTGAGTACTATACCGCTGTGAATCCCAGAAATAAATCCCACTTGATCATGTTGAATGATTCTTTTAATGTATTGTTGGATTCAATTTGCTAGTATTTAATTGATAATTTTTGCATCCATGTTCATTAGGGATTTTGTCCTGTAGTTCTCTTTTTTTAGTGGAGTCTTTGTCTGGTTTTGATATCAGGACAATGCTGGCCTCATAGAATGAATTTGGGGGTTTTCCTTTATTTTCTATTTTTTGGAATAGTTTGTGAATAGGTACTAAATCCTCTTTAAAAGTTTGGCTGAATTCATGTATGAGACTATGCATCCCTGGACTTCTGTTTGCTGGGAGATTTTTTATTACTGATTCAATTTCTTTTCTGATTATCGGCATGTTCAAGTTTTCTTTTTCTTTAAGGGGGTTTCTTAAAAATTCTCCAAGTGGGTTTTGAAGTGATGAAATAGATACCATTGGTTTGTTAATCTTTTTAGACTACTAGGACATCATTAAGTGTTTCAAGAATGGGAGTTTTTTAAATTGCTGCTATGAAGCATATAAGGTTGTTTTGTGGTGTGTGTGTGTGTGTGTGTGTGTGTGTGTGTGTGTGTGTAAATGTCAAACTTAGGCCTGGAGAATAGCTTATTTAACAGGAAAAATTCTTCTTTCATTTTGATATCAATTAATCTGCCCTCCTTTTTCACCACAGCGTTACAAAAGCCTCAGTCCTACATCTCGGTCCAATGTGCTTCGTTCTTCTTTACTACCCTTTCAATTTCAGGAATCTGAGAAATGGCAGTTCCGTTGGGTAGAAAAGCTCAATGGAGAATCTGGAATCTTATCTCCCTGAGCTCTAACATATTTATAAAACAATAATAGTCTAGGTATTACCCCATGATTTTTCTCTGTGGCAGCTTTTATTTTAGCCACAAACTAATACCGTACTGCAGAGTTTATAGATAGTGACTTTTGCTAGATTTTGTGTGCATAAAGAGTTGAAAGGGAAGTATTCAACAACGTGAAAATAGATTGCTTTCAGAGGTGTGTATTAGAAAACATGGGCCAAGCAGAGGAAGAACTGTGGGTCACAGAGAGGTCTGCTCGGTCAAGTCTGCATATTTAAAGTGTTACCACCAGACACTAAAGGGAATGATTCACAAGAAAATAGAGCAGCCAGATAATTATTAGAAGATGGACTAGCAAAAATGAGTCCATGCTAGAGAGACTTGGCCCGAATTGACGGCTGTATAAAAGTTAGAAGCAACCCAGGCCTTGAAAAGGGAAGTCATAATGTTAGAAACCAATTTTAGAAACTAAACGGAAAGTGTTGGTGTTCAAAAAAAGATATACCCAACCACCAGGAGACAAAAAGGGAGTAGAAAAAAATGGAAAGTGTAGTCTCTGTGAGGAGGTCATAGATTTTCTTTTTTAGCTCCATGCCCTGAAGTATACTGGCTTTAGGAACAAAAAGAAAATGCCCTATTTGAAATCTGAAGGGAATTAAAATGCAGTGCAGCATTTCCTCTTCTGTTTTTAGTTGCAGCCTCTGGGCACCTGCCAACCACCAGTAAAAAGCTCCCTATCTCAGGGTATATAATTCTGGTATGAAATAGGTAGCCAGTACAAATGAAAACCTTGACTAGGACTTTTATATTTACGCAAATCTGTTTCCTTGTTTTGTGTGTGTTGAGTTAGAAATATAGTGGAATATTTAGACCTCAGGAGTGATAATTTCTGTTGTCTAAGAGGGAGTTTGAAATTAATATGCTCATACCAAGATAAATGTAGGTACTCTGAAGACACACCAAATGTTTCTTCCATTGGGTTATTTACTTACCAGCCTTTTAAAAGAGTAAAAATGCACTGTCAGAAGCCTTTGTAATGTTTTCATATTTGAATATATGAAGGACTGATGTGAATCTTCTGATAGAAATAGAAAGCTACAAATCATTTAGATGAGCTTTAAAAGAACTTTGAATGTATATAATACCCGACATCAATCAGCACAATTTTATGGTCCATTTCATAGTTTCTGGTTTGTGTTCAGTCTCCACTTGAACTCTCAATGACCAGCTTCATCATATAAGTGTGTGTGTGTGTGTGTGTGTGTGTGTGTGTGTGTGTGTGTGTGTGTGTGATGCATTCAAAGAACAAAGATCTGTTCTTTGAAGGACTACCCTGTAATTCTCTTTTAATCTTCTGGTTCAGAAAGTACATGAAAACACATGTCTATGTTTTGGACCTAATGAGGTTATGATAAATTTCTGTTTGTGTTTGTGGAGGGCCAGAAGAGAGAGAGCGTGAGAGAAAGCAAGAGTGAGCATATACACTGAAGAATGACTAACCACTTTTGAATATATATGCCTTGCTCCTATCATCTTAAGATATAAGATACAAATTGAGAATTTAAAAAGGAAAAAAATGCATACCTTTGATGCCTTTATAGCATAAAGCATAAATCTGGGTAGAAAACAAACATTAGATCTGTTTTCCTGGCAAATGGTAGGTGAAAATCAAGATATCTTTCACAGTCATGAAGTAATATTGATGATAGAAGCAGGCAAGCAGTTGGGAACCCAAATCCTTAAACCTTGATCTATTGCAACAATGACAAGCAGATGACAGCCTGGCTATGTGGACCTCATCCTGAGTAGAAGAGGTTTCAAGTAGTTAACACAGTCATGTAGCTGTAGTCACTTGTGATGATATCAGTTAATGGTACCCTCATTTGAATAGGGGATTCTGATACATTGTGGTTTAAAATTTGGATTTCAGGTGAGAAAAAGAAAAACAAACTCATTTTCAGGGCTGACTTAATTTTGTTTATTAAAGTTGCAAATAGCATTTACCCATAATTGGTTTATCAAATAAATGTATGAACATATAGTTACATAAATGCACCTGTGTACCAAAACAGAGAATGCTTCCTCTCAGCATTTGGTTCTCATGAAAAGATAGAAACAGGTCGGAATATTATTACATATAATTATAAGGAAGAAAACATAAACACAAGTCTATTTGCTTTCTTTCTCTCTATAAAAAATATGCTCTTTTATTATATACTAATGGATTATGAAAGTATTAATCAACACTTTCCAAGAAAATAATCCTAATATCGAAATTTTCACAGGTTTTGTTTTCAATTAAAGTGTCAGATGGTTATTATGAAGCTTCGGAGTCTTATTTTATTTCTTGTTAATGTACATTTGCCCTCTTAGATATAGGACTGTGGGTAAGTCAAGTCTTCATGTTTGTCTGAGGGGAGGAAGCTCAATTGATTTAGGCACTCATCTAATAAGATGATTTTTGTATATGCCACACCTTTACAATATTTTTTGACTGTGGGCTGTTCACCGTCTCTTCTAATCCTAAATAGCTCTTCTGAAAATTTATGTCGTTAGATATGAAGGGTCCCAGAAAAGGTAGCATGTTGTTCTAGAGAAAATCCATTAATATGAAAGAATGATTCAGTGCCCTATTGAGAGTAAAGAGTTACATTCATCTTTGCATATGAACACTCATCCTTTGTGTCAGAAGTTAATACTGTTTTATCTGTTCTCTGATATTACTTAAAAGACCAATACTGTTCATGCTAGGGAAAAAAAAAGGAAAATGAATTAGAGTGAGTAGTTAAAATGAGTCTTCTATCTTCTCACTTGGACATAGTAATGAAAATGTATCTTTCAAATCACATCGCTAATTCTTGTTATTTCCTAGACTAGAAAACGGTTGGTTAGGCCTGTATCATTGATTAGTAGGATGGCTTAATTGAGCTTAAGACTAATGCAATATTCAGTTCAAAATAAACTATCAGGAGCCCAAAATACATCTGGGAAAATGAGTCCCCAAAATGGCTACATCTTGAAACCTACAAATTCTATTTGATTTCTGAACAGATGGCTTTTATTTAAATGTGAAACCAATGCTACTGATATGATCATCTCTTTGGCCAGTGAATATGTGGATTATGACCATTCAACTAGTTGAGCTCTTTTAAAGGTATTTACATGATCACAAGGGAAATGATACAGATATTTTAAACACTGTGAATTTATTCCTCCCAAGCTAGTCCAATAAGCAAATGTGTTTTTTTTTTTGTTTTTTTTTTTCTATCAGCCAGTATACCTTATGGGTGAATGGCTGAGGATAAAATTGGCCGCACAAACAGTGACTTTTCTAGTCTGTTACACTCCAGTCAGGGACCAGCAGTTATAATTCCAGTTTCCAAAAGAAGGAACATAAT
The DNA here is from genome assembly GCF_022837055.1 of Prionailurus viverrinus. Lineage (NCBI taxonomy): Eukaryota > Metazoa > Chordata > Mammalia > Carnivora > Felidae > Prionailurus > Prionailurus viverrinus. Next base: position 84,350,568 of record NC_062568.1, read on the forward strand.
TAAGTATAGTGGAATGTCAATGTAAGATCTATAATGTCTCTACCTCATGCACTTATCCTATGCTCCACAAAAAAATTTGACATCTCTATACTGAATAGGTTTTATTCTCTTTAGATTTGATTTTAATTATAAACCTCAGTATGTCAGAACAGAAATGGTGCATAATGGTTTGACCATGTTGAATCATTTACATTGTCTAATTCACCCTTATGTAACATGACCAGCTTGCTTTGCAAAACAGATCAAAATTTAATTTCTTTAAATTGTCTTTCTATATTGACTTTGGTATGCTCTTGGTTAAGCAGCAGTCTTTTCTGAGAAATGGTTTATTGTTGCAACATTTTAAGCAAATCAATTACCTTCCTGTAATGCAATAATATTACAATATGCAGGCAACCATAGCTTCCATTGTACATGACACAGTCAATTTTATGAAGCTGTAAACATTCATATCAATGCTATTTAGTCTGTAGTAATACAATTTGAAAAGGAGATATTGGCCAAGTTATGTTAATATGTTATATGAAAAAAGCTTGGTATGTCAGGAGCTCTTTGGAAAACAGACATATAGGTTTCATTCAGGTTTAGAGGTTAAATTAAAGAGTCAGTACTATGTGGGGAAATATTGAGGTGATAATATCGCATCTTTCTTTGCACTAGGAAATGACTTAGTTCAAGAAGTAGACTCCCTCCTCAATGTGTTCTAATTATTGGTAGGGTAACTTTCCTAGGTATGCCGCTATGTTCTATAGCCAAATCCATCCAATAAAGCTGTGTTCACCGCCTTCTCACCCCATGTTTTTTGGATTTTTTTTCTGACATGTCTTGTTAGAAATGCTTAACTAAGTTCATCTCTTTAGACGTAAATCAGATTATGATATTTCTTTGCTTAAAACCCATCAGCGGCTTCCTATCAAACCTAAAACAGAATGTGAACATCTTGATATTGCTATAAGGCCTCACATGGCCCATCCAGTCCTGCCTTGCTTCTCCTAAGTTTTTTCTTCACCTCTCCACTTTCTTCCCTGTGCTCTAGTGGGCTTTCTCTAGTCCCCCAAAATACCATATTAATTCCTGCCTCATTAATTCCTACTATGTATTTACTATTCTCTAGGCTTAAAATGCTCTGTTTCACAGGTACTTTTCTTCTGTTGTTTGAGCATCAATTCAAAGGATACTTCCTAAGAGAGATCATCTCCTAGTCACCTTGTCTAATATTTATCCCTTCCCTAATACTTAATCTTCTGTATATGGTTATTCTTTTCCATTTTCTTTTTGACACTTGACATTATCAGGGTTTTTTTGTTTGTTTGTTTGTTTTTGCTTGTCTGTTACCTGATGAGAGTAGAGACATTGACTTGTTCACTGCTGTATCCTTAGCACCTAGAAGAGTGCATATGGGAGATATTCAACAACCATTTATTGACAGAGAAGTGAATGAAGAAAAAATACATATTCTAAGTAAGCATTAGAAGATATCATTACCCAGGGGCCAGAGATGGAATTAGTTGGCAGATGGAAAGAACAATTCTCTCCTGTCCTGACACCTTTCTGCAATAAATCCTATAACTATTAATCAGTCAGCCTTATTTAGAAAATAGTCATAGACATTAGCTATACTTGAAGCCATTACTTCATCACTTATATAATGGTACTTTCTGCTAGAAAATCAATATTCCTGGACTGTTATTACAAAGACCTTGGTTTCCTCTTTATAATTGCAATTCTAAATAATCAGATTGCTATTATTAGAATGACAATACTTTTGAGATTTTATCTTAAAGTTCACAATAACTCCCTTTTATTCACTAGTTGTTTAAATAGTGTTCAGGCAATATATCATTATTTTTCACAGTAAATTGCATGAGATCTTACGCAGTAGCTTTGAAATTACTGCTTGTCGTCACCACTATATACAACCACATAAACAGTATGTGGTTTGTACAGTAGATCATTTTTCTTGTTTATATTCGGCAAGCTCTCAGTGCTACACACTAACACCAGCTGTTAAAAAAATGACAGTAGTATTTTATCTCTTACTACCAAGATCCTTTATGTAGAGAAGTTTTTTCTAAACAGTATATGTTGCTGAATAATGATAAAGATTGATATGATAAATAGTGGTATATTTTTTCAGAATTCATTTGCAATGTAAATGGAGTGTAAATAGAAAAATTACAGAAAAAATCAAGTATAGGGAAAGTCAGAACCCATACCTAAATTCAAGTTGGTTTTATGATCTGGGAATATCTGAAGGATGGAATAAAGTTCTTATCTCAGAGGTTGTTCAAGGTGAATTCTAAAGAGATATATGTGTATGTCTTATGTAAGAATCTAAAACAAGGATAAGTTTCAATATCAACAAATCTTCATTGTGGACTCTTTTCACTCTTTGCTCCCTTTCTGCTGTTCTTTTATCCCCCCTTTCTCTATGAGAAAACCTCAAAAATAAGAACCATTATCTTTCATATCAAATAGAAGTTCTGAAAAAAATGCATGTGGCCTAAATAAAAATGGAATAACTTTCCCAAAACTGTTGTCTCTGTTTAGAAAGTACAAATATACTTGATTACACTAATCACACAAGCACAGTTGGCAAGTTTCTTTAAGTCTTTGTATCTCTCTGGTACTTAGGTACTACATCAAAATAATTAAAAGATATGTAATCGGTTGACGCAAGGCCATGCCACAGGGCAAGCCTTAAGGTCAATGTCATCAAACATGTTTTAGGGGGGACAAATGTCTGACACAACTCTACAGACAGCCTGAGTGCCTTCCAGATAATTTAAAACATTCTACTCTGTCAGGATCTAAAATACTTTGTGCTTTAGACAAATATCTGGGGTTAAGAATTATGCACACTAAAAAATGAAATGTGTTTAAATTATTATTTGTTATTAAATATTAGATATTTATATGTGGCTGTAAACAGAAGGGAAATAGTACTTGAATTCAGAAAATTAGTATAAACCTTATGTTATAGATACTTTGTTTTTCTGATAACAACTATAGTCCTGAGTCTTCTAGCTCCCAGTAGCTCAATCAGTACTCTTACATATACACCTGCATGATTTCAGTTGACTTAGATTTTTTTCCAACTCTAATTTAATCCTGACAACAAAGACTTATTGTAAAGCAAGTTAGAAGGTTTCCATATTACACATAAACATATTGACAATGTCTAAATTACATATATTCAAGTCAAATTGCATATCATATATTGAAATGTTTGAATATATTGTTTACATAAATGCATTTGTACATATATTTATATAAAAACCTTCCAAAATCAATGACTGTTCCTTTGTTGGCGGGAAGCTCTCTAGAAAGACTTTGGCTCTTTTATATCTATATTAATTATACATTTAAAAATATATTCTCCAACTTCTATGCTATGTTAATGTTCCATTGATATTCTCTAAATACTGGTTTCTTGTAAGTAACACTTAGTCAGAGGTCTTTTAACTAGTTCCCTTATCAGGAATTTGTCCCCAATTTCCCTGGACAACCACAACAGATGTTAATAAAATCTACTTAACACATTATGAGAAGAACCTCATTGCTTGTCTCTTAGACCTATTTCATCTTCGTTTATACCCAAAGCTAACACACTTGGATTTTTTGTCTCTTAGTCAAAGCAGTCCAGAAAGCAGCCACTGGACAGAGAAGAGTAAGTAGAGAATCTAGGACATGAGCCGTGAGAGGTGATGACTAAGAAGGAAGAAAGTCAAATGGTGGAGGTCAGTACTACAACTTTCAAAAAGCACATATCTGCTTTAGCGAGAGACCTCATCTGGGCCTCAGATTTTTATCACAATGAGGGATAAATCACAGAGCAGACATCAGAGTAATAAATCTAGGGGACATATAAATTACATATGTATATAAGGAGAGTTAGATTATAGCCAGTCAAGATTTAATTTATTCAACATACTCTATGTAAGGTTGCAAAGTCTATATCATAATATTTAGACATATTTACAATAAAATTAGGTGCAAGTTTTTAAAGTTTAGCCTGTAAAGGGATCTATTTTAGTTACCTTTAAAATTGAGTTTTCCAGACGTTTATTCACTTTGGTATGAACAGCAAGTAATAAGATATATGGTATGTAGGTGTCCAATAACGTTTCTTAACTAAATTTAGTTAAATTTATTGACAGATTTATATGGGTGAATGAAATAAATCCATAATAATGACAAATAAATGAGGAGTTACTACTTTTCCCCCAACAATTGTGACCAGAATTGGAGGAATTTTCTAGAAAATGTCTGTATGCATATTGATGCTGTGAGGGCCAGAAATTTTTTTTCTTTGTTGTATCTTTATGAGGAAGAAACTACAAGCAGAAGATAAAGTAAATAACAAATCTGCCTTAGAATATCCCTTGGAAGACTGATAGAAAATAAACACCTTAGTGTTTCATTCATTTTCGTGTATAGTAAGTAGAGGGATTATTAGTCATAGCTTGGAAAGAAGCAATAAAGTTCTACCCCAAAAGAAAGCAAAACAAAACAAAACAAACAAAAACCTCCCATACTTGGTATCTACTTAATCTGCTATTGAGAAATTGTTTAAAATGTATTCATCTGCTTCTATTTGCAGTTAACTACCATTCTTGATATTGTAGGACCCAAAAGTGGAAGTCACAAATTTCTCCTTGACTCTGATTTCTAAAACCTTCCAGAAACTGTACAAATGCACACACAAATATAATTTAATTTTCTCTACACTGTTAAAATACTCTTATTTTTCTAAATTTTAATTTATAATTGAAGTGTAGCTGACATATGCTCATTAGTTTCAGGCACAATTTAGTTACATTAGCGATGTGACATATATGTTACAAAATGGTCACAACAATTAAGGATAGTCTTAACTCCCATTTCTTTTTTATGTACTATATTCTAAGACAGGCAGGAACTGTAGACACTAGTGACTTTGGAAAAGTAATACTGTTCTGAACAGCTTGGTCACAGAATTAAATGTAGTGATGATTTACTCTTCCAATAACCATTCACTGGACACTGATACTGTTCCAGGTACCTTAAAAAGTATACTTTTAGTGGGTTTATGCTGGTAATAGGCCAGAACTACAATTAAATCAAGTAGGAGAGAAAGTAGAAGGCAGTATGAGTAATATTTTAATAAGCACTTGGTTTCTCTAATTCTGACAAACTTCAGATTCCACCTATTCTAGAGAGATAATGGGGTAGAAAAAGTGGGTATAGGAGAATAGTTTAATTGTTCTCTTTTCAAGGTAGGATTAAGAAGCAGAGTAGAAAACAGACAAACATGGGAATTAGAGAAAAGCAATCAATGCTTAAACATTAGAAAAAGAAGTTAAGAAAAATGAATTGGTAGGAAACAGGTTGTAGTAAATATTGGAAGGCTCAAGAAGACAAGTGAAGGAATGCTAAAAGTAAAAGAATAAAGACAAACGGTTTAGAAAAGAGACATGAGCCCCACCAGACCATGAAAAGAGAGTCTTGGGATGTCAGGATGAAACATAATCAAGGCAAGAATGAGGAGTTCAGAACTTGTCAGAGTGACAAAGGGCTTTATAAATGGTAATAAAGATAGTGCAGGACATGGCTGGATAAGAGGTAAAAGCATAAGGAAGAGAACTGGAGAACTGGAGAATCTGAGTTGAAATTAGCAGCTCTCTTAGTGTTATTGTCACAATAAAGTAAGTAATATGTGGTGCTTCACTGATCATCAGAATTTATTGGATCAAGAATTTGAAAACTGCTTTGTAGATTAAGTGGATTTATGGGATTTTGCCTTTATACTGTGAGACCTGGAACAGACTGTCATTGCCTAATTATTTTTGTCTTTTCTTTTAAGTGGGGTGTGCCCATAACTCCCCACCAAAAGAAAACTTTTCATATGCTGCTAAAGAGAAACACTGATTGAATAGAGTTTTGCTCAAGTCATTTTCATTTAAAGTTGTAGAAATGTCTGTTATTATCTTTAAAACAGCATTTCTTTAAAGAGACAGTGTGGGGACACCTGGGTGGTTCATGTGGTTAATCATCGGACTCTTGATTTTCACTCAGGTTATGATCTCATGGTTTGTGAGTTAAAGCTCTGGGTCAGGCTTTGCACTGAGTGTGGAGCCTGCTTGAGATTCTCTCTCTCCCCTTCTCTGTCTTCCCCTCCCCTGCTTATGCTCTCTGCTTCAAAAAAATAAATTAATTAAAACAAATAAAGAGACTGTATGCACAACAGTTTAAAACAGTTTTGGGGCGCCTGGGTGGCGCAGTCGGTTAAGCGTCCGACTTCAGCCAGGTCGCGATCTCGCGGTCCGTGAGTTCGAGCCCCGCGTCAGGCTCTGGGCTGACGGCTCAGAGCCTGGAGCCTGTTTCCGATTCTGTGTCTCCCTCTCTCTCTGCCCCTCCCCTGTTCATGCTCTGTCTCTCTCTGTCCCAAAAATAAAATAAAAAACGTTGAAAAAATATTTAAAAAAAAAAAACAGTTTTACAGGTGAACTGCTTGGTCTGGAAGACTTGCTTTGACACATGCAAACTGCAGCTTTGGAATACATACTCAAAATCTCTGTCTCATTAAATCTATAAAAATGTGAATAATTATATTTCCCATTGGGTTGTATGAAGATTAAGTGATTTATAGAGTGCCAGAATTAGGAAAGAAATAGAATGAAAAAAAACCCAGCTAAACTTGAATTTCAGATAAACAGCAGTATTGTCTATCAGTAATACTCATACTTAACACAAGATGAAGTTATACTAAAAAACCATTCTATGAAATTAAAATTGAACTCACTTTTCTGTTTCCTTTGCTAAATAAATGTTTGCTATTATGTTTATTTCTAATATTTTATCTGGCATCTCTACTTAATATATGTAAAGTACTTGTAAAAACGGTCCTGCTACTTAGCACTATATAGGTGTTTGTCTCCCCTCCCCCCGTCCAGTGATCAGTGGGGGGAAAACAAAACTTTACATGGCATATTAGTTCCTTTTCATTTAAATAACTCTATCCAGAAGCAATCCAATATTTAAATTCTTATATTCATTTTCCCTGAAAAGGTGTATGAGTGACCAGGGAATACACAAGCATTTAATCAACTGTTTCCAACTCCCCAGAGTTCCTTGAAAAAATAATGCTACAGGAAGATATATTTTAGCTTTAAAAGACCCTCAGTTGTTGCATCCTATTGGTGACAATGATCGTGACAATGAGAAATCTGTTAAAAATCTTCCACAAAATTTATTGTACAATTACAGCAATAAAGAAGGAAAAATATTTGAGATATAAAAGATCTAAGAGGAAACCTATTCCAGTTAGGAACTACACCTAGGTACTTTCTAACTGAAAGCCAATTGTCCATTAGATAAAAATGAGAATAGCTAAAGTTCCTTCTCTTTTCTTGCAGATCATCTTTCTTCTCTTATGCTCTTGATTTTATTATTGAGACTCTGATTTTTTTTTTGCCTTAGTTGAATATCACCCCAAACCCTCCAATATGCCAGAAATTAACTGATTCTGGGTCATTGTTTTTAGTTCAGTGATAGTAATTTTATGAAGGACACTTAAATGTGGAAAGTATTCCAGAGCCAAAGAAAGGAGTTAGTTAATATTGATGCTTTAAGCAAGTAGGTATTTTAGGCCAGATGATCTATCTGTATACTTTTGCCTCACATAAGATACATTCAAAACCATGATGTAAAAGCCTAGCTCATTGCTAGATTCTTCCTTTAAAAAGTGAAATTAAAAAACAAAAAGTGAAATAATATCCTGCATCAAATAATACTGTCCTTTTGCATTCTTTTTCTTTTAAAAATTACTTCAAATAATATTTCATTTTGCTTTTAGACTTAAACCCTGCTTTTCTTTTTTATTTTCTTTTTTTCTATAAGAAGAGTCAATAATATTGTTTCAAGTTTATACATGGAGAAATTATAGCATAGAAAAGTAGCTTGACGGTGATTACCCAGATAGAGGCAGGACTTAAACTGAGATCTAATGAACCCTAGTCCATTGTCAATAAGATTCTCTATATGGAAATAATCTGTTGCAATGACAGAAGGAGGGATAGGTTATTAGTAGGGCACTCAGCTGCTTAAAAACAAAGGCAACATAACATGTTCATAGGAACTGAGGATAATTTATATATCTATATCTCTATATCTATATCTATATCTATATCTATATCTATATCTATCTTCTTATAGCTTTCATGGACATAATTCAATAGAATTTAATAGGTATGTATTGAGCACCTACTGTACATAAGGCTTTGAGCTAGATGCAGGGAATCCAAAAAATACAGGCCTCACCCTTGATCATTCTACAATAGAGCAGAGGTAAGAGAAGTTCAAAAAAGCTATAATAGAAGATAATTCAAGTGCCCTGAAATGGTGCTTTGGGGAGTCAGAGATCACATTTAAAATACTTGGCACTGTAATGAAAAATTTATACTGAAAAATAATTGATACTTAATCTCTTTTACCAGACAAATGATCTTATTGCAGGTTTCACTGGGGACAATTACAAGTGACAGTCATTGGTTTAGTTTTGAGCCTGTGAAGTGACAGCACACAGTGGGTGTTCAATTAGCATGTGCTAAATTTCAGAAAGGATCCATGAATTATAAGATGCTAATGGACCTCACTGAGCCATAATGGCAGCAGAGAGAACATGTAATTCATTTTTGCCTGACACTAACAAAGTATCCTTTTGCTTTCCTGAGCAGCCACTAAAAATGTATAAAACTGCTCTGGATGATTATTTAGAGTTCTCTTGACCTGTTCTTTTTTAGTTTTAAGTGTGAAGTAATTTATATGAAAAAAGAAAAGACACTTTTTTCATAACTTGTCACCTCTTGGTTTTTATTGTGTAGTTTGTCTATAGGGCAGAATACATATATATGACCATACACATTTTTTTTATTATTAATAATGTACTGATTTCTTATCACTGTGTTACCTCATTGGCTTATTAGAATTTTTGGCAATTATTCTCATTATATAGATTTTACATATAAGGGAACTGAGGTTTAGAGAGGCAACATGACTAGAAAATAAGAATTTGAAATTGGTCTCGGGCTGACAAACTCTGTTTAACAGAAAACCCAAATTCATAAGTACTTTGTATTTCCATTCAAAAAATCCAGCACTCAAGGTGCCAGGTGGTTCCATCCATTGAGCTTCTGACTCTTGATTTTGTCTTAGGTCATCATCCCAGGGTCATGGGATCGAGTGCCACATTGAGTGTGGAGCCTGCTTAATATTATCTCTCTCTTTCCTTGTCTTTCTCCCTCTCCCTCTCCCTCTCCCTCTCCCTCTCCCTCTCCCTCTCCCTCTCCCTCTCCCTCTCCCTCTCTCTCCCCCTCTCCTTCTCCCTCTCCCTCTCCCTCTCTCTCTCCCTCTCTCCATCTTTCTCTCCCTCCCTCTCCTTCTTCCTCCCCCTTTCCCTCTCTCTCTCCCTCTCTCTCTCCATCTTTCTCTCCCTCCCTCTCCTTCTTCCTCCCCCTTTCCCTCTCTCTCTCTCCTCTCTCCCCTGCTCACATGTGTTCTCTTTCTCTAAAATAAAAATTTTGAAAACGGTCAAGCACTCAATTGAAAATATTTAGATATTCTGAGTCTCTTTACCGTTTTAAAATGTGCTTGCTAATCTCATTTGGACTTGTACTGAATGTCCTTATCATTTCTCTTTCAAGCCCTTTCAAGCTCTTTCAAGCACTTTCAAATTCTAAGATTTATGGCACTCCCATCATTATGTTTCTAAATCCCTATTTTAGCTTTGATTTCTACTATGACATTATTGGGGGAAAAGTTGATTGTGTTTAAGAGAAGGAAACAAGCTGGCAGACAGGGATGAAGTCAGAGTCTTCATGACATAGAGCAGTTGTTCTCCAAGGTGTAGAAGATTACTGAAGCCTGAAAAAAATACAGATTCCTGGTAGATCTGACTGTCATTTGGATCTCTGTGCATGTCATTAGCTCAGTGGTTACAAGAGATTCTCTGTCTAGGTGGAAATAGATGTCTAACTAAACTGGTTGCTCACAGATAAGGTGAAAGTACTTTCAAACTGCAAAAACCAGCTTGCAGAAGGCAAAAGACCTTGCCAAATATGGACTTTTTCATTTTTAAAGCAATTGTTCATTGGTTCGGTACTGGCTCTGGCTTTACCTTGTTGTAGCCTCCCATACGTGGCCTCATACTGACATACTTTACGTTTCCAATATTTGAACCCTTGACTTTTCCTATTGATTCTATTCACCTTTCAAAGATCTCCTTAGGTCTGGCTCTTTCTTAGCTCACAATTGCTTTTCTGAATGTCAGCAGTTTCTCTGACTTATGAGACAAGTAAAATATTTCCAGCCCAAGATAAAGATAAGGTCTGGTTTTTAAGATGCACCTTTGTGAGTGAATTATTCCATCCTACTTTTTTAAAGGTTCAGGAGGAACCTGATGTGTTAGCAACATTCCCCTTCTCCTTCCTTCGTCTGCTACTGCAATCTGACTTCTGTTGTGGATCTTACCCAAACTTTCAACTTTAGAAGATCTTTACTTAATGCACCTGAAACACCTGTGGAGAACAGGGATCTATTCTCATCTTATATTCTATATACAAGTGAGTTAAACCATTTGTTGAGGTCATCACCTGAGAGCATCAGCACTCTCTGCAGGTCTTGTTAAGTTGCAGATTGCTATGCCCCACTCCAGGAGTTTAGTTAGACCTGCATCAGGGCCTGAAGCATTGCATTTCTAACAAGTTCCCAGAAGATACTGCTGGTCCATGAACCACACCTGGAGAAATTCTGATTTGGAGTAATGTATGTTGTGGTCTGATTTTCCTACTTATTAATCAGCTGACAGAAACCCAATCCAAACTAGCTAAAGCAAGAAGAAGAATTTACTGGATCATGTAAATGAAATTTTTAGGATTTGCAGCTTAAAAAGCATATCTGAATCTAGAATCTCAGAATATGTTGTCAGTAATTACTTTTTTTAAATCTCTTGGTTCCTCTGGACTTCTTCCTTCTCAGGCTGGTTCTGTCCAGAGGGAAAATCTGGCTACCCACAGTTCTGGGCTTGCATTCTAATAGTTTTGTGGGTGTTTGTTTACCTCATACAGAAAAGAACATTTTCTCAATACCCTTACATCAAATCTTGAGGTTAACTTCTGTACAAACTTAGGTTGTGTGCTAATTCTTTTTTTTTTTTATTTCAAAAAAATTTTTTTAGGGTTTGTTTATTTTTGAGACAGAGAGAGAGACAGAGCGTGAACAGGGGAGGGAACAGGAGAGAGGGAGACACAGAAACCAAAACAGGCTCCAGGCTCTGAGCTGTCAGCATAGCTGACATAGAGCCCGACACAGGGCTTGAACCTACAGACTGTGAGATCATGACTTGAGTGGAAGTCCTGTGCTTTAACAGACTGAGCCACCCAAGCATCCAGGTTGTGTGCTAACTCTTAAACCAAATACTGAGGCTGAAGTTATAAATGATTATTCATGGCTTTCCAAAGGAAAGCCAGGGGTTGTTAGAAGATGGAATTGATGTTGTTGCCTTGGCAGGCAAAATCACAACTATTTACTAGATCTTAAAGATGTAAACTATTTGAAGAAAAGGAGAGAACATGCAATTGTTCTCTCCTATAAATAACCAGCATGATGGCACATACATAGAACAACCTAGTATATACTTGTTTGAAAAGTATTATAACTAGTAAAGTGAATTAAAAATTTAACTGTAATTACAGTCATTGTTCCTGGTCCTAGATTTAGTATCTTGTCCTTAACGGAAACCACACTTGGTGCGGGGGAGGGGGGGTGGAGGAAAAAAAGCTAAAATTAAATATCTAACAAATGAAGCTATTAGTAATTTATTTATTTAATTTATATATCTAAATGTTAAATTTCTAATTTGGATTTAATACCTGACTTGAGGCAAAGTAACAAATGAAAAGGCAATAGAAAAGGGGCGAATGCCTATAATTATGTATGGAGATAATAATATTTTTTTATAATATGTATGTGTATTTAATAATACTTCAATCTGAATACAAACATTAAATCATGAATTTGTCATAATCCATATTATGCATTTAGCTGTTGGCAATGTAAGTATGAAAGCACTTCCAGACAATGATTAAAATGTCACCAGTCTTTGGCCCTGCTGGGTCCTAATATCTGCTAATATAGAAAAAGAAAGAAAGAAAGGAAGGGAGAAAAAGAAGGAAGAAAGAAAGAAGTATAATTTATGTATTTAAGTCACACTTTTACAAATACAGGTAAAAATGCAAAGGATCCATTATTATTATTGATGTTGCTAGTTTGAGATTTCTGAAAATCTAAAAATCCGTGTGCATAGGGCTGAATGGAGCAGAGGGTAAAAGGGGTAGGAGGTATATAAAACGTGTCAGGCCCAAGAATGTGAAACTGCCATCCTTAGAGTAACATTGCTATACACTTCTATCCCTGACTTATTCTGAGCACAGAGGTAGTGTTTAATTTTTATTTATATTCACTGATGTAGTCCTATGTTAAGGTCAGGTGTGAACAAGATTCATGCCAGGTGGGGAGAGAGCTGCAGATCATGAGCTGTGTGCTGAAGTATTAGAGCTTTAAGTACCCTCCTTCTTTTGCTGAGGGGGAGTCGGGAAGTAGAAAAGTTGCCATCACCAAGGGAATCAGATAAAGGGACAGGGGAGGAGAGCCTGCCAACAGCACACTGACCTGCTTTTTTCCTGTAAAACCATCCAGGCGACAATAGCAAAAGGCAAAGAGGGGGGAAAAAAAGAAAGAAAAAAAAGAAGAGAACCTCAAAAAGCACTCTTTAAGTTTGTATTATTGTAAGGAGTTGTAGATAGTTTAAGTCCGCTTTCCTGGTGACAGTTTGTGATCTTTATCATCAAGGAGACCAGGAATCTTTTGAAAATATAAAGCAGAGGTAAATTTTTCCTTTTAGGTCTTCTCCTCTTCCAGTTTACTTTTGCCATTATAATTGAGCCAATTGGTTAGAGATTAGAACATAAAGTGTCTTAAGGTCATTCTGGAACCAAATCCAGGATTTGAGCTTTCTTTAATAAAACTGAACTGAGAAGCAGAATGTAGAATGGATAGAGATTTAAAGAGACAGGGGTGCTTCTAAAAATCATCCCCCTTTCCTATGTTGGAATTCATCTATTTTAAATTGCTTTAGTTCAGGACCTTGAGTTTTACGAAGGAATCGTGGTGTTTATTTTTGGTGAGGATGCTATGACAGATCCTCTCTGATTCTCCGTGGTGAAGCCTTTCACAATTAAGCACCTTGCAGTATTTCCCTTTCTTTGAAATCACTGGTGTTGGCCTTTATCAGAATCCATTTGCTTTATTCTTATTTAGCAATTACTATGTTGCTAAAGCCTCAGAATCTTCCAGACTGAAAATGCCATGAATGAGTTTATTGTCTAAATCCAAATGTACCCTGTCTCTTTATTCTACTTCTACACTGGCCTCCTTGTTGCAGCCCAAAATGGCAGCTGTATCGGGCAAGCAGCAAGAAAAAGTGTGACAGCCTCCTTCTGAAATCAAATGAAAAATGCCTTCTGTTTCAGGTTGAGCTAAATATTACATACATATATTTTACAACTTTCCCTTTTGTCTGACTTTCCTAACAGAGGAAATTTAAGGCTCTTCTCTTGTCCCTGAAAGAGTTTGTTTGTTTGTTTGTTTGTTTGTTTGTTTGTTTGTTTTAGCCAACAGGATCATCTGATGTGAAAATACCAAGTATGAGCCTCCATGTCCTCTTACTGATCCTATTTCTTTGCTTAGGATGCTCTAGTAGATGATGATATTGGCAAGAAAGAATACTTCAAAACTAGGGAATTACTTATTTTCTACTCAATGTGAGTTTCCATTATCTCTATTTCCAACAACCCCATATGTCAGTATACATGTGATCACATGTGTACACAGAAATTTCTAGTGACTTAAGCTTGCCATTGGCTTTCAAGATTTCCCCGGTGTTTTAAATTTGGGTTTTAGTAGATCTCTCTTGATTCTCACGATCCAATAAATAGAAATGAAATATGATTGAATCCTTCCGACTGGAAGAACTGCCTGTCATAATTAAAATCCTGTCCTGACACCGGGCATATGTCACTGAAAATTTAGCCATCAATGAATATTGTTTTTTTGAAAATGCTTAGGTTAGAAGTAGACAAGTAAAACTTAAAAACTGAGTTCAATAAATACTGCATCGTACCATTGACTGAAGTCTCACAAAGGGTTGGACATTTTCCCACTGTTTTTATCACATCCATTATATTCGACTTAGAGGAGCTGTGGATTTGAGCACATCCTGATTGATAGTTACTGATTTCATTTTTAATTTTTTTAAGAAAGTGAGAGTGGGGAAGGAGCAGAAAGAGAAGGAGGCACAGAATCTGAAGCAGGCTCCAGGATCTGAGCTGTTATCCCAGAGCCCAACGCGGGCTCAAACTCTTGAACCACAAGATCACGACCTCAGCTGAAGTCGGATGCTCAATCCACTGAACCACCAAAGCGCCCCAGATAGTTACTGATTTTAAATGGATACCTATCACTTAAGTTTATTTGGCTCCCTGACTTAAGTAAATATTTTGAATATATCCTTTCTGGATAATGTAAAATAAATAGTCTTGATAGCACTGCTTTTATTAATACTTTTTAGGTTTTCTCTCATGCAGCCAAAAAATTTTTTTAAATAGTAACTTATGAAAAGCCCATGGCTCCTTGACAGGGATAGTTACAAGGAGATTCATTCACCTACATTCTTACCTTACTTGCAAAGGAAAGATCTGTCTCACTTTCAGCCTACTGGGGGGAAGAATCACACAAACTTTGATTCAGTATTCAGTGACAGGTTCTTTCTGTCTCTCTTCACCCCCAAGCCTCTCAGCTTTTATTATATTACTGACATGTTAGAAATGATAACTTTGAGAACAGTATAAATTTATGGAAAAAACTAAACACTTTAAAAACAAAACAAACCAGGGGCGCCTGGATGGCTCAGTCTTGTTGAGCCACCGACTTCAGCCCAGGTCATGATCCCCCACTTCCTGTGTTTGAGCCCTGCTTGGGGCTCTGTGCTGGCAGTTCCAGGCCTGGAGCCTGCTTTGGATTCTGTGTCTCCCTCTCTCTGCCCCTCCTTGACTCTGTCTCTCTGTCTCCCCAAAATAAATAAACATTAAAAAAAATTTTTAACAAACCAAAATCAAAATTTTAGCCTTTGCTGTAAGTTTCTTATTAAGCATCTGCAGCGACATGGTGTTGTTTGGGGAAAACCGTCCAAGTGGGTTATATTTACATGAAATTTTCTTTCAAATTTTCTGCGAGAATTGAATTAGTCTGTTTTCAGACAAAATGTGCCTTAATTTTAAGAAATCATTAAGGTGATTATAGGTATAACTTACCACTTTGACCCACCTACCTCTCCAACCACACCTCATTTTTTGATGGGAATTTCTTAACTTCCACGTAGTAAGCATCAGCACAACCATAACTGCCCCTACTGTGCCCTGGGACTTGTCTGAGAACAGGCTCCTTCCTTGGTTTTAGGGGTTCTTTGCATCCCTCTTTGTGTAAGTTGTTCCAATACATTTTTTTTTTTTTTAGTTTCAGACTGCTCTGGAATTTAAAGAACATTTTTTTCAGATCACCTTGCTCAATTTGGAAGTATAAATTCACTCATCTGATTAATGTCTGTCTTTCCTACAATTTTGTAAGCTCTACATGCCATGTTTTTGTTTGTTTTTATTATTTATTTATTTTTGCTTACCTCATTTGTAACAATGTCACACAGTAGCAGATTAGTAAATATTTGTGGAATGAATACATGTCATGAAAACAGAATTTTTATCAGTACCATGGGTTTGTTCCAAATGAAGACTTATGATTAATTTCTTCTTAATTTACAAAGGCATTCTTATTTCCTTTACATAATATCTGATGATATCAGAATGATAGTATCACATCTTAGGAAATAAAACCTTCTGAATACAAATGAAACATCTTTTGTTAAACCTGATATTTTGGGGATCATCATTCCATACATTTGCTCACTTCTAGAGAGAGAAACATTATAGAAGATGGTTTGAAAGCTGGTTTTAAACAAATGTACTGGTATGATGTTAGTGGTATGGACGTTGCTTTTAAACAAATACCCAGGTATGCTATTATTTTCTTTCATTTGATTTACATTGAAGAGCTCAGAATCAAATTTAACTGAGGCTTTCAGAAAACAGGGTCCTAGGAAATCAAAATGTTTCTGTAATCCTACCTGGCTTGGTATGTAGAATATCAAAATATTCTATGTACACACTGATTTCAATAGATGCATTCCTAGCTCTTTGAGAATTTTCAATGGATACTTCTAAGGTGAGGGATAGAGCAGCAGTAAAGCTGAGTAGTTCAACTGGAAACTTGCTTTGGGAGGGGGAAAAATTAGGATTCAACCTAGAGATTTGAGATCAAAATCTAAAGATCTTTTCTCTATACTGTTCAGAGTGAGTGTGTGTGTGAGAAGTTCTCTTCCTTCTGTTGTAAAATAACAGCCATTGGTAGGTTAAGAAAAGAAGAGAGTATCTGTTAATGTTAATGCCGTGATTCATTTGCTACCTTTGCAATTATATTATAGCTGGTCCTTAATATAAACACCATATGAAAGAGTAGACATTTTTATGCTACAGCCATATAAATGTTTGAGGGAATAGACACTTTGACTTATTCTGAAGGAAACAAAAATCAAATTCCACTGATTTTACTTTGCTCTAGTTGAATTTTTGAGATTGGATGAAAATCAGTTATTGGATCAAGCTCATTATTTTTTCCATTTTTATTAGAATAAATATATTTGTTTAATAAAAGGGACTAAGAAAAAATAATAGCTGGGATCTATGGAATTTAGATCTATGCCAAAAGACTCCTATGATCTAACAGTGTGATTAGTATTTACGACATCAGTGATGGTTCAAATAATGAAAATAGAAATCCACCACGTATATGTTTAAACAGAAGATCTGAACATAATTAGTATTTCCAATTTTATCTTGCTATAGAGCCTTAGAGATAGAATTCAACACCTTTCACATTCTTCTGAATATGACAGAAAGAGGAGCATAAAAAGCAAATAACCCTGAGGGCCATCATAGCCTTGGGAAGTTCCTCAGACCAAACCATAGAAATGGCACCAGAATTAGGTTGCTGAGAAATGGATGTAGGTTGGCCTAGATTTTAGGTGAAATCTCTCTAATGACAACTGAAGCATCATGTAATTGTAAACAAAATAGGCCTGCTTCTTGGTGTTTTGTATTTTAACAGCCTTAATTTACTCATTACAGTTAAAATAGGAATCTTAACTGCAAGCTGAATGCATTTTTTTCTTTGCTTTCACATTATGATAGATATTAATCCCCCCAGTTCTAACCATGAGAACATCCTTAAGTACAGTCCACTTGAGTGTTCATGTTAATGTGATTTCTCATTAACACCTTGTTAAGTTACCCATGATCAACTCTTTAAATTCTTCTTATGAACGTCATGCTAATTATGTATCACTTCATTTCCCCTTGCACAATGGCCTTTAGATGCTTAAGAAATAAATGTTATCTTCATGAATAGTCTTTCTAGTTAGTACTTAAAACCACAGTACAAATTCACTGTCAGAATTTTGAAGTCAACTTTTTTTCAAGACTAACTATTCAAATAGCAAAGCTTGTTCCATAGTTCTTATTGGCTAATTTTCTAGACATTTTTAGTAAATTCTAAATTTTTAGCAAATAGCAAATTTTTAGCATTTTACATTTTTAATAAAAGTAACAATAGCTGGTATCCTACTACCAATAGATTTGGCAAATAAAAATTCATGTTCACCTAGTACAATTTGGAAATTCATGTTTGCTTTTAGGGTGATGCTTAAAGAACTTCCTTTATGACCTCTCCAGCAGGTTCCAGCCTGCATCTGCTAGGACTAAACTTGGGAGATGGTTTTCTTAGTGAACAGAGGCCTTTTCCTGAAAGACCTTGTCTAGAGTCTGATTTTTTTTTTTAAACCCAGAGAAGCTCTGGGTATCACTATCACTTTGTTAAAAAACAAACAAAACAAAACAAAACAAAAAACAATCAAATAAGGGTCTTGAATTAATTCTTTGAGAATCATCATGCCTACTATTTTGTCTGTTTGCATACCTAAGTCCTTTATCATGCAGATATTAAAAAGACTCAATTCTGGTTTTAAACACCAAAGAGAAATGCAATTGCTGGGAAATAGTAGAATGTTTCCCTGACTACATAATTCATTTAAAAGTCAGTGAAATTTAGATCTTATTGCTAATATTAACATAAAATACATATGAATTTAAGTAAGTCAACCTTCTTCTCCTTTAGGAAGTTATTTAACATTTTATCTCTGACAGGCATTCATTTAGTGGAAAAATGAAATTAAAGTAGTTTAAAATTAAAGAACTAATTTCTAGAAAAGCCAAAATTCTGGTAAAGTTTACATAATCCTGAGCAAATTGAAGCTGCTGGAGTCCCAACTTTTTCTATTCTAAGTTAGCCCTCTATGATTTTTTTATTTATATAGTGAATCATTGATATTCAATGATGCTATTGAATTATATTTTCAAAGGAAAATATCTATCAAGATATCCTATTCACCGGATACTATGCTAGTTGCTGAGACTAAGGAACTAAGACAATGATAATGGAGATGAATGCATTTTTGGACAGATATGGAACAGGTCATTTCAGAGGTGGATTATTTGACAGTTTTGGGAAGATGTTACCTACTCTTGAATGCAGTAATTCATCTATTAAAAGTATTTTTTGTAGCTACTCCCCATCCTTGAATACATAGACAAGTGTAGTGTGAGACTGATGAAAAGGTTGGATATGAAAATTAATAATAGTAAAACTGGACAAGTCTACTTTTTTACTTTTCTTTGTCAATTATCCACTTAATTTTTTTTTTAAACTGAGGATGTACTATGTGTAGGATATGTGGTATGATCTTGAGCAAGTACCTACACTTTGCTCAGCTTCAGTTTTCTCATGTATAATACTGTGTGCATTCCCTAAGGTAAAAACTAATCTGTTATAGCAAAGAGATCCTGGATTACAGAGGTTTAAATGGAATATGTTTCCCTTTTATGTAAGAGTTGGGGCAGACAAGTGTGCTCAGCTCCATGAAGTCATTCAGGAACATAGGCTAGAGGGATCGCTTTGCCATTCTCTGTGCATAATTTCAATACTATTCCAGGCATTATCACTTTTGGACACTGAAAAGGAAATAAAGAGTGAGTCTGGGGCAAATCTGTTTCAGAAGATGCTTAATAAGTTATGTATATAGCGACTGCTCACACTTGTAGAAATGTAGTAGCATGGCCACATGCACTGTGCTGTACTGGGAAATGTACATGGACATGTGCCCAGGAAAAGGGTGAGAACAGATGTGGGGGGCTCTTAGTAATCTTCTATGTTAGTATAAAAATATTCACCTCCACTGGATTGTTGTAAGAAGTAAGCTATTATATCTAAGGCATTTAGTGCAGTGCAGAATACATGGTGAGGGCTTAATCTATTATTGTCACCTGCATTATTATTTGGATATGGTACAGAAAGGGTAGGGCATAGGGTGACCAGAACTTGCATTCTACATGGAATAAATAAATGTACTTTTCCAGAGTGATATGAAAGAGAAAACTGAGGAATTATGCATCATTGCATTTCCTCTGTTTGTGATTATTTTTCTTATGTATTCTCTTACTCAACATGTTTGTACCTAGTTGGTCGGAAATTCACTAAGCAGGTGATTCTTTCATTTGTAAGTTACTTGGGGGAAAAAATGCCTCATAAGAAAGTTTATTTATGGTGATCACAGGAAAATAAGCTCAAAGTCAACTGGAAATTGTAAAATTATCCCTCTCTTTCTTCTAGAACCACAAATTGAAGCACAGGGTAAAAAGTTGTTTTTTCTTGGCCAGAATTTCTTATGTCCTAAAATACTCATTAGGACTCCCCACAAATATTGGGATGCCACAATGGAGGAACTGCAAGTAGTTGACACAGTGAGCAGGCATGGGGAGTTTGGAAGACTAGGCTAACTAAATAAAAGCTATAACTTATTCTGGCAGTGGGAATTCATCATTTAAAACCTTCTGCAAACATAACATATTTTACAATAAACCAAAATTTAGAAATATATCTTCTGCATCCCCCAACTATCCTGATAGATATTTAAGTTTTCAATTTTAAATTAGAGCAGCATTTGAGTGGAATTCTCCTTAAAATATTGATGTGGACAGCTGCTACTAATTTCAAACATAAATCTAAGAAAATATACTTTGCATTGTGATTAACTAAAAATCCTCCTCTAGTTAGGGGGCTGTCTGCAAGAAAGATGGATTATGCTAGATAAGCCAGGTGTTTGTGCTCATAAAATTGTGAAATTTCTGTTTTGATTGAAGAGAAAAGATTGTATCCCTAATTAGTCAGCCACAAAATACATATTAGAGAAATATAAATTATAATTAAGTCAGTGTAAAAAAAGATGTTATATACTTTTATAACTGCTCCACAGATTTTGATTCTCTTCCTAGCCCAACCCCTTGAGGGAAAGACAGTTCTGTACCATGTAACTGAGAAAACCTTAAACTTGGACCCAGAAAACTTAAGAGTCAAGTTCTAGCTTCTCTGACCTCATTGCCTTGGTGAGACACATCATTCAACTCATATGCTGATAGTCATGTACCAGACTCTATCCTCTGAATTAAACAAAAATGAGAATTTTAGCAGCATATGCTTGTGTATGTGTTTGTGTTTAGACAGTGAAGTTGTGGTGTGGGAGGGGGAAAGAAGGAGGTAACATAAACACAAATAAAAGCATAAGATAAAAATGGTAAAAGTACTAAGAAGTAACAAGTCAGAGTAATGGGCAAAGCCCTTAAATGTCATCACCTTATGTGATGACAATGCTGTTTTAGGTAGGTTGATAGCAGAAGCCTTGCTGAGAAGGTGGCTTGAGGAGAGTCCAATATCCAGGGAGCTTCTGAATCTTTGGTACATCTGGGATAAGAGTGCTAGAAAAGGGATCCCATACATAAGGGATGGATTTTATTTAAGACTCATTTTCCTCGTTCGTAAAATGGAAAGTATATCTGACCTACCCAACATACATGCTGGTAAAAGGGAAAAAAAGCAAGTGATATTTGTAAATGCAAAATATTGCCTAAACCTAAGGTACTGAAGGTTGGATAATGTTTGTTTTACTCTTCAAGAGAAAGATAGGAGTGTTCAAATGTTCTTTCTTTGAGAAGAGACTACTTTTTGTGGGGAAGAAAAATGGTTTAGGAATAGGGATGCATATATATATATATATATGTATATATATGTGTGTGTGTGTGTGTGTGTGTAATACATATATATATATATATACACACACATATATATGTATATATCTCCTCAAATATCAATTGAGCGTATGTGTATGTATTTTGAAATTGATAACCTAAGACTGTTTTTAATCAAATAATTTTCTAACACAAATTTATTATCTTCTGCTTTATGGTTGTGATTTCGGACTGATACTAATAGCAATATTATACATATAAATATAAATAGTTCCTTCCTACTCGTGATTTTTTTGCTAAAATTATTGCAATTGCAGAGACTTTTTCTTTAACATTTTGTATAAATCAGCATCTGCATTATTCATAACTAATTTTACCATAGAAATAAATGTAAAGAATGGGCATACATTCTTGGAGTACATAATTCTACAACCATTACAGTGTACTTTTACTTTATTATCTTTTATTATTTCTCAGCACTATTGCTTATATTAGTGTATTCACTTTTGAATTAACTGCACAATTGCTTGGATGTTTCGATGGTGTTTTATCACTTTTAACACCTCTTCCAAAGTTCGATTTGGAAAAACATAGTTTAAGCTCCAGCACCACCACTTAGGACTATCTAGATATTGTTTAGTTAAGAATTTGAAAAAAGAAAAAAGGGAGATTTTAAATTACAGTGACAGTGGGCAGTAGAATAACTCAGCAGTCAGGAACACCACTCACAGCAGCCCTGGTACAAGCAGAAAACGGGTATTGTTTGCCCACTGCTGGCAAAATGCCAAGAGTTAATTATTTACTAGACTAAGTAGTACAACCACAAAACAATAGCATGACTTGACAGTTCTCTAGCCTTCCCAACCCCAGTTTTAAATTTCTGTGCATTTCTTTTGCTTTAGGTGAGACTTTATTATTATATTTATCTCGACCTATTTTCAATGTGCCATATCTCAAGTTTCTGTAAAATGCAAGTAGGCTGTATTTCCTGCTTGAGGCAGTTTTTTATTTCTCTTTTTGTACTCTCTCCTTGTCTGTATTTTTTTCTGAAAGCTCCCTAAATTAGAAACACAGACACCCAGAGTTATAAAGGCAGTCCATACCATTCCCTCTCTTCCGTGCAATAAATGCTTTCTACAAACCGATCAAGTCCTAATCCTGTGACTCATCAGTAAATATACTTTATGTGTCATTGACTGTGAATCGGAATCTCAAGGGGAAGTCAATTCCATTTTATGCTCTTCTAATTGTTAGAGAGGATGCTTTATATCAGGACAAATTATCTTTCCATAACCTCCATTCACTGTGATGGATACAATTGAAGGGGAGAAATGAACCAATCATCATAATGGTTAGTAAACTGTATTTCCCCCTTCAGAATATATAAAACCTGCTTGAATTCTAAAAATAATGAATGTGGTGTTAATTTTTCTTACTCTTTGAAAAGAAAATGTATGGTTTTTTTTCCTAACAATTACTGATGCTTTTTGAAAAGTACTCAACTGTCCTTTACTTAAACAACAACAACAACAACAACAAAAACAAAACTAGGTAGCATATAGTAGGATCATTGTTTTGTTGTTGTTGTTGTTTTGCATTTACTAGACCAAGAGGCTACTCTTCCAGAGTATGAGGAACCCAAAGTAAAGTTGGAGTATAAAGATCTACATGTGTCACTCATTATTGTGTGAGCTTGAATCAGTTTTTAAACTATTCTGAGCTTCAGTTTTCTCTTTGTATTCTGAAGAGAGGATGGAAGCTAAGTTGTGATGAATGAATTCAACAAGTTCTGGAAAGTACTAAACACGCTGAGTGGCACATAGTAGGTATTCAAAAAGCAGTCTTTTATTTATTTTTATTTTTTTAAGTTTTATTCATTTTTTAGAAACAGGGACAGAGCATGAGTGGGGGAATGTAGAGAGAGAGAGGGAGACACAGAATCCAAAGCAGGTTCCAGGCTCTGAGCTGTCGGCACAGAGCCCGATGTGGGGCTCGAACCCTTGAACTGTAAGATCATGACCTGAGCTGAAGTCGGACACTCAACCAACTGAGCCACCTAGGCACCCTGTCTTTTTTTCTTTTTAAAGCTACATTTAGAATTTCATTAATATGACCCAAATCTATTCATACAGATCCCGTATTGCTGATGTAATTTAATATATGCTATGATGAATGGACCCATAATGTTGGAATGCTAAATTTGTACTCTCCCAAAAAGAATTTGCTAGCAGTTTTACTGCCTGACTGCATAGGAACAAACCTCACACATTATTTTAATGGAAACAGATTTATATTAGATATCCCTTCCTTACTCAGATATGAATAATTTTGTGTTTGGATAATTTTGTAATTGGAAAATATCTATATCATTTTTTAAAACTGTTCACTGAAAACAAAGTCATTACATAGAATTTGTTGTAATTGTTTAGCATAAATTGATCTTTTGCTTTAATAATAAAATCTTTACTTTTTGCTAAACAAATAACATTGACAACAAAACCTGAGTCTTATTTTTTTTAAATAATTGTAGCATAGGAAACCATATTTCTATAAATGTATGCTTTAAACTCTAAATATCTACAGTTCTATCTTACTTTCAAAATCCATTGTTAAATGTTTCAGGCAACATGGCTATGAAATTTCTGCATGAATAATGGACTATATTTTTCCAAAGTAACAGCCTAATCTCAATAGCTATTACCTATCTGGTGAACATCCAATTTCAGATGAGTTAAGCATCTTCTGTAAAAGTAACTTTTTATGCTAACATTTATTGAGCACCACCTATATGTGGCATGTCACTAGAATTTGCAAAAGAAGAAAAGGAAGAAGGATTGTGTTTCAAGCAACTTAGAATCTTCATTTAGATAGCATACATTCCAAAGACACTTGGGACTATATATTTTAATTTTTAGGCATATTATACTTAATAACTTAGTGTTTTATTCCTCTAAGTGTATTGTTTAATAACATACAAAAGATACAGTAAATACTTAAATAGTTCAATGTGTGTTTTGAGAAGGAAAGTATTTTTTTTTCTTGCATATAGCCACAAATGTGCCATTTATGGTACACAACAGATCTGTATTATTTCATACTGATACACAGATCTTGAGTGAACATATTGCCTTATAAAAATTGGCTGGATTGAAACTTTGTAGACACAACCTACAAGCCCCACCATCACCTCTTGCCATAATTTAACTGGGAAATTATAAATAGTGCCAATAGGTATTTTCAACTGAAGATGAATAGCCATTAGAAATGTAAATACAGTAGAGTGTTACATTAGTGTGCATATAAGGCACTTTAATTGCATAGGTAATTAACACTTCTGTTGTTCTTCTCATTATCGTTTTGTTCCAGTTGAAATGCTTGTTAGCAACCTAAGCTGTTGAAGGGAGAGATAGTGTGTCATTACAACAGTTGACACAAGGCAGCCTTCAAGGGTGTGACACTAATTAAATTAGAACTTCAAATTACAAATAGACTTCTTATAACTAATGATGAATGACCATTTTCACGAAACAGCATTTACTTCTTTATTCAAGAGTCACAAGTCCTGCTTTTAATATGTTGTATTAAATCACAAAGAAATCCATTAACAAAGCTCTTATGTCTGTCTTTCCAAAGGGAAAGAATATTAGCATTTGGAGGCTTTTCTGCAGACTAAGGGAATTTTCTTCTCTTCTAATCACAATGAAAAATGATTATGAATTTGTATCATCAGCATAACCAGGAATGTCACCCTCCTCAAGTGGCTAGGTTATGATACAGTCTTTAGCAGGCAGAGCAATATTCTGGAAGTTTGGAAATCAGTATTCTCTTCTAGTTAGATATAGTGGTTGTTGTATAGAGAATGCTCAATAAATAGTACCAATATACTACTATATACTTAGTTATCCTTGAAAGATGCCATCTTGGCAACAACAAGTACACTCTGTGAACTACAGTTAACAGGGACTAGGTACATAGGGAAGCTGACAGGATATTGAGACAAGTCTTCATGAGAGCACAATACTTTGATATGGTTGAAATATTCAAAGACGACAGGTGAGTTCCTTCAGAATTAACGCACCTAACAGTCGTGAAAGATACTGGTCTGCAAAGGAGAATGTTAATAATTCTCAAAAAAGAAATACTAGATTATGTACATCAGCTGGTTAGCACATATTGTCCATTTAAAGAGCTTACTTTATAATTAGAAAACTAAGCTATAATTATAATTTTGCCTGATGAGGACAGAACATTAATATTGAGTATGTGGTGAATAATTTTAATGGCTCTTGTTATAAAGTTAAGCCTACTGCAGTATTTTTCAACCAGATTTCAATTTATAGCTTCACTGTGAACATTTGACAAGTATGGGACAAACGTTGAGCTATGTATGTATGTATGTATGTATTATCTCTTTTTGTTACATACTATAACAAGTGAGTTTACCTAGTGCTACCGCAATGTTACTCACTCTGAGAAAGAATAAGAGGCCAAACATAATGTTAGGAAAGGAAAGGAAAAAAGGCTCAGTGGAACATACAAATATTTTCCTGTGAGTATAGAAGAATGGTTAAAAGGAGAAAGAGCAGTGCTTAACTGAAACTAAAAGGACAGGTGATAGCCATTGGAACTTTGACATACTCAGAAAGGCATTGTTATACTGCATTAGTAACAGTAAGCTTATTTTAAACTATTGTTGGGACAGAAAAAAAGTGTAAGAGAGGGAAGGTTGTTTTTCTTGTGAAACCTGACAATAATTCTATTCAAAATTGTGCCACAAATGCAGGTAATTCTATGCAAAATTGTGCCACAAATACAAATTTTAAACCTCTGGTAAAATGTACCAGTGTCCAATATAACTTTTGTGATGCAGGAAATGTTCTGTGTCTGTAATAATATATTAGCTACTAGACATGTTTGCCTATTGATCATTTGAAATACAGCCATTCAGAGTTGAAAAACTAATTAGTTTTGTATGAAAAACTAAATCTTTAATTTTATTTCACTTTAATCTATTTTATTTTTTTTTTCAACATTTATTTATTTTTGGGACAGAGAGAGACAGAGCATGAACGGGGGAGGCGCAGAGAGAGAGGGAGACACAGAATCGGAAACAGGCTCCAGGCTCTGAGCCATCAGCCCAGAGCCTGACGCGGGGCTCGAACTCCCGGACCGCGAGATCGTGACCTGGCTGAAGTCGGACACTTACCCGACTGCGCCACCCAGGCGCCCCAGACTTTAATCTATTTTAAATAGCCACATGTAGTTAGTTGCTATAATATTGGACTGCACAGATCTAAACATTCATCTGCACTGTAGGGACTATATACCACAGACTCCACAGTGTTCTTGATCTACTAGTTATAAGAGTATGAGCAGATCGTTGTTCC
The DNA here is from genome assembly GCF_022837055.1 of Prionailurus viverrinus. NCBI lineage: Eukaryota > Metazoa > Chordata > Mammalia > Carnivora > Felidae > Prionailurus > Prionailurus viverrinus. The sequence continues at coordinate 84,377,296 of NC_062568.1, forward strand.
ATTTTACAGATTCCCTGCCAACAGTTTCCCATCTGATAACATAACATTTTTTGCTGACAAATGGCGAACAGCTTGGTTATTAATTTTAACTTCTTATAGGTTTGTCCCTTGGTTAGGATTCCCATTTTTAAATTATCACTTTCTGTCAGTTATTTATAAACATAAGCAATTTAATCAATTGGTATGTGGGAATACATTTTATGGAGTCATTTCTCACAGGGTAAAATTATCCTCTACTTGTAGTGGGATCTATCAGCCAGAGTTGTAAATCAATTACATACTAAATAATGACTAACTGAATTCATTTATAAATATTTAATTATTGCTAAATATCTTATATCCTGTGCTAGTCACTAGTGATCCAAAATGAATAAGCATTTCACCTACCCTTGAGGAACTTATAGTCTATCAATGCCATTGCACTGTAAGTAAGCCGATTCATTTTCCAAAGCAGTTTACTTAATTGAGGCCCCAGGAATGGTCAACAATAAAATACGAGTTTCCTAGCAAGCAGAAAGTGTTGTACAATATCCTTCCTCCGGACATGCTCATCACCAGGACCATTGTTAAATTATTAGATGCTCTTTAGAGTTGGCAGAAATCCTCTATATATTCCTAATATTTTTTTTCTCTTTGAGACAAAGACATTATTGCTATTCTGTTTATAAGCATATAATAATTTGGGTTCATGCAATTCGTGGGTAAGTTCAGGTCATTTTTACACTACTACCAATAATGTGCAGAATAGCCTTAAAGATTTAAAAATTAACTTTCAAATTAAGTTGAACATAATTACAAACTTCACAACTTTGAAATTCACTATCCTATTATTTTAATAATGCTGGTAAACTATTTTCTCAAGGCAAAATTTGTTGTTAATAGTGATACCTCAGATCTGTTTGTCCATCTCTATATTTCCACAAGAAATAAAATTTTCTTTTAAATCAGGTCATTGTACTAGGTCTCAAGCATGCTGGAGTATTTTAAAACAAAGAAACAAACAAACAAAAAAGAGGTTAGGATAGAAATACTAATGAGAAACCAAGTAGCTAAAACTTGAGGCATTCCCCCATTTAGTTAAAGGTGACCAGGACATTAGAATATCAGCTGTTTTGTGCCAAATACAACTACTTGTCTTCTCCTTGGGGAGAATCTAGAAATATTCTCTTGTCTTCACTTTTCATTACTTTAGAAGGATGTTGATTCCTTATAGAATATTTGTAAAAAAAGAAAAAAAACCAAAAAACAAAACCTCCTTAAGTAGTAGTTTCTTATGGAAAGACATGGAATATTTTGAACTCCCCAATAAGGTAGCTCTACTGTTTGTCTAGTATAATTAAATTTTACATTTGCATGGGATATTTGGATATTAAAGGTGTTTCACATCTGTTATTACATTTATCCTCACAGATTAGGCTGTGAAGTTAGACTGGTGCTTGTTTCTGCCCCCACTTCGTCAACATTTAACAGATGGTGGAATGAGACACAGGTTATTTAAATGACTTTCTTAGAGTCTTAGAGTTAGGGAGTGCTAGAGCCAAGCGTTGGCATCTGACTGCAGGTCTGTAGCTATTTCTACCAGGCCATAAGCTAGAGAATCTGTAAGTTTCAGGTACAGCCAAAATTTGTTCTCAATTATAACTTTGCATGTCGTAATGCATATTTCTTTTACATCTTTCTCATGACTGCGTGAGTACATCTCATGTGATTGCTAATTAGAGTATATAGCTTCATTTGTGTGGAGCAGCTTACCCAATAATTTTAAGGCTACCTTTGCAGAAAATCTTTTTAAGTTACTAGAACTACAACTTCAACAATAACAAAAAGTTGTAACATCTCTCCTCCAATTTAATTTGTATGGGTCATTAAATTCAAAGTCTAAAATTACTTAATTATACTGTAACACTTTAAATATAAGCCAGAATCAATGACATATGTTGACTGGACCCTGGGAGCTAGTTACAGGTCACTGAATTCTTTCTTTCCATGTAATATATATTATGATTTCACATCTCATGCGCTCATAATTCATGAAAAATAATGCTATTGAACTTCAGTTCTCTAGATTCTTATAGCATGGAACTCCTGGAATCATTTTATAATATTCATATTATATCCATCTGCTTTCTACCTTGAATTTACCCATGCATTTCAAATACAAAGAAAATAGATGAAACATACAATTTACGAACTTCTGCAATTCACTGGAGTCAAAGGAAATGGAAATTTCTTAAATGAGAAAGGAAGATGTTCTATGAGAAAAAGAATAAAGTAGATCATAGACCTTACTGGCCAACTTTGTGAGAAGCCAGTGTACTTAGAAGATTTATTTGGAAACATGTTTTGTTGTTATTTGAAAATGAGATCTGACTTAGAATAAATGGATAATTTGTTTCAAGTATATTATCTGCAAAAAAAATAGAGGAAAATGGCAAAGAGAAGGGGAAACAATCCCAAAAGAAGGGATATGTGATGGAAATAGAGGCTCTCAGAATGCTGTTACTGAAAGAAACTGCAGTGATGATTTCGTTTATCACTAAACCAATAGAGGGAATTCCTCCAGCCCATCCTTAAGGATAAGACACCCTCTGCTTGAATTCATCTAGAAATAGTAAGTTACTTTCCTCATAAGATTACCTATACCTTTGTTTATATAGACCTAGTCTTTCTTATGTGGTTCAAAAATGCCCCCCCCCCTCTTTTTTAAATTCTAGAGGAACCATGGACCTAAGTCTTCCTCTACTGTGACTCCCTTATGTAGTAATAATCTTCCTAAGGCACCTGGGTGGCTAAGTCAGTTGAGCACCTAACTCTTGATTATGGCTTGGGTCATGATCTCAAGGTTTGTGAGATGGAGTCCCATGTAGGGCTCTGCACTGACAGAGTGGAGCCTGCTTGGGACTCTCTCTCTCTCCATCTCTCTCTGCCCTTCCCCCATTCGTTCTTGCTCTCTTGCAAAGAAATAAACTATAAAAATAATAATTTCCTTAATGATAACCTGCATGACAATACTTTTCTTTCTCTTATCTTCTCCAGTCAAATCTTTCTCAATTTTTCAACCATTGATTTAGAAGCCTAATTCCCAGATGCTACTCATTTTATATTTTTCTGTATGGAATGAAAAGTATTTGTTGAATTTTTAAATAAAAAAATTTTTTTAATGTTTATTTATTTTTGAGAAAGAGAGAGCACGAGCGGGAGAGGGCAGGGAGAGAGGGAGACACAGAATCCGAAGCAGGCTCCAGGCTCTGAGCTGTCAGCACAGATCCCGACACAGGACTTCAACCCCCGAACCATGAGATCATGACCTAAGCCTAAATGGGACGTAGGGGTCCATCCCAAGGACCGTGAGATTATGACCTGAGCCGAAGTCTGACACTTAACTGACTGAGCCAGCCAGGTGCCCTGTTGACTTTTTAAATATGGTACCTAGTACTCTAGAGATGTTCTGAAGAAAGGGATAGCTTTATTTTTCTTAGTAATAAAAAAATTGTGTATGAAAATTTATATCAAGGCAGCCAAGTGATGAGTGCTGAAACAAATTTTATGTATTTTATTTTTTTTATTAGAAACTGGAGTGTTATATTATTTTTTGACAGATCATTACAACTTAAAATAACATATTTTAATATCCCAAATATTAGTAATGTTCCCAAGTCTCATTTATTTTGGGAATTTTAAAAATAAGACATCTGAGTCCTTATTTAAATTATTGATTGTCATGACCTGTTGCACCAAATCCAGCCCAAACCTTTCTTCATATTACGAACGTTATATTTGCATCAGCATTGATGGACCTTGAAGCCATTATGCTGAGTGCAATAAGTCACACAAAAAGACACATGTTGTATTATATGACTTACATATGGAATCTAAAAAGAAACAAACAAACTCATAGAGAACAGATTGGTGGTTGCCAGCGGTGGGAGTTGAAGGTAAGGGAAGTGGGTGAAAGTGGTCAAAAGGCACAACCTTGTAGTTTGTAAACATAGGATTAGGATCAGTGTTAAGGAAAGGAAGAGATTTTACTCTGCCAACATGATTTATAGGCAGTATATCATTGTGGGTAATAGTGTGGTCCCTGAACTGAAAGCCTGAATTTGAATCCTGATTTCACAAAATGATAGTTGTGCCTTTGGACAAGATATTTAACTTCTGGCTCTCTGCTTCCTGACTTATAAAATAGGAATAATAAGTATGCCAAATAAGACTCATCAGAAGGCTGAGTCATTGAATTCCCAAGGGCTCTAGAACACTGCCTGATATATGGGACACATTCAATAAATGTTAGCTATGTAATTTTCAAGGGAAGCATTTCTTCTGAATTAAACAATACAGTCTCTTCTGTAGTTTCTCAGGCCAGTGGAGAGACATGAAGCCATGTAAGGAGATGTTTCTGGAAATGGAATTTATGATTCCTTTGTTCAGGGCCTGAAAAACCAGAGCCTAGATGGAATAGATTGGGTGTTGGTATTTGCCCATCTAAGTCAAGGACAACTTTGTAGAAGTCGTAACTGAATTTTAAGGATATTTACAACAAAAACACATATAGTAGAGTTACTATTCAATGGCAGACATTGTTCACAGAATGTTGTAAAGGTCACTAGCCACATACCTGTGGGAACTCAACTTAGGGGTGGCTTGGAGAGATTGTTTCTTTCCACCATGCTGCGTCTGGAATGACTGAAAAGATATGGGCCATTATGCAGTTGCTGTAGATGCCAGCCAGGAGGCAGCCCTTTTTCAGGGTGGGGTGTGAAGATTACAGACATGATTTGGACTCATATTGAGGAACTGAATCTTTGGTAAAAAAAAAAAAAAAAACAAACCATACGTGTGTGTGTGTGTGTGTGTGTGTGTGTATTTTTTCCCCAGCAGTTTCACTCATGCCATTATAGATAGTAAGGATATAGAGGGATACCATTGTGAAAAGCTATTTTACCAGGTAGGAAACTTGCAAGAGGATTTATATTTCAAAATGACAGGACCTAAAACTCACATCAAGAAATGTCTTAAAGAAAAAAAGTACAGAGTTGTAGACTATGGAACTATATTAGTCAGAATCTTATCCAAGAAAATAATGGATTTTGGATTTTAAACATCTGGGATTTTTATTCCTCAATAATAGAACTTTGTACACAGAACAAGTCTTTAAAGTGTTACAGATGAAGACATTCATTTCAGACTAACAAACTCTCTCCCTATTGAAAGAAAAGGATTGCATGTTATTTCACTATTCCTTTTCAGTAATTCAAGCCATTTAATGGCTGAGTTTTATTGTAGTCATAAATTATGCCCTTAGTGTTTGGCGCTTTTTAGTATCTTAACACCAAATACTAAAGTTATACAGGTATGTTTGGTTCTAATATTCAACTATTTTTCTATATTATGAAGCTAAAAATTTCAAGCATTTAGAGATGTAATTTTGAATAGTCACACGGCTTAGATAGTAACATAATCTTTGGGTAATTGTACATTTTGCTGTACTACTGTGTTAATAGTAACCTGTTAGGTTATTTTCACCTTTTGAAACGTCTTGCAAAATATTGAGAATGAATTTACCTACTAAACATATTAATTTTGTATTTGGTTATTTTCATAAAAGTTAAATTTAACTACATTACAGGCGGAATACTCGTAATTATGCAATGCCAATTAAAAAAGTAAAAGCAACAGTTGCCAACTTTTCTTTCTTCAGTGTTTTACAGCTTGCACTTTGTTCAGCAGATTTGCTGTAGAGCTCAGGCCTAGTGGGTACTTACTCAGTTCTTTAAGCGTTTTTTTTTCAGCAGTTCACTATTAAGGGAAAGTAAAGAGAAGATTGACCGAACAGGAATCATCCTTCAAAATTTATTATTCTGTCCTTTCTCTGGACCCTCCCCATTGCCTTCACTTCACACTAATACATAGGTAAAAGAAAACCCCTGTATCTCCTTAATTAGTTATTCTAGGTCATTTTATAGCTTTAAATTAGGACACCAAGTAAATTCAGACCAGTTCTAACAACTTAATTAAAAATTGAAGAAAGCCCTGCTATTAATGCAGTGGTAGATGTGTAAGCAATTGCAGGTAGCAGAGCAGAGAAGGTAGTTGGCCTAAATAAAGTATTTGAAATGTCCTAGGTGTCCATTTCCTAGAGACCTAAACTAGCCAGTTAACTTCCCCAGAAGTACATTTTGAGAAATTAAAGGAGAAAATGGGGATAGGATGCAGAAGGAAAATAAATAGAGGGGAAATTATATATGTGTGTGTGTGTGCATTATTTGTATTCATATATAGGACTTGTGAATAAAATGGAAGTAGGTCTTATGCCTTAGTATTTCTCAGGGCTCAAGCTCTGCCTCATAGCAACTAAGGCTGTTCATCTTGACTTATAGTATGTAGTAAATTGAGAAGTGACTAATACAATTTAACCAATCTGTCAAACCTAACAGCGTATGATTAGTTCTCCCTTTGAACTTTCACACTATCAGTTCTCAGTTTCTGAAAACAAATAACAGAAAACATGGACTTTTTGCATAATTTCTCACATTTTATATCTGGTATCCTTTTCTGTATATTATGCCTTTTTTTCTTTTTTCTTTTCTTTTTCTTCTCCTCCTCCTCCTCCTCCTCCTCCTCCTCTTCCTCCCCTCCCACTCTTTCTCACCTTCCCCTCCTTCGCCTCCTTCACACACTATATAAGATCACTGGGTAATGTCTAAAAGATTTTAATTTTTTTTAAGGATATGAACACATATGCTGTCCCAAAGACATAATCATTCACAACAATTTGCTGCAGGTCAGCAATTTTTAGAATGTACCAACATATTGATATTAATACAAAGTTTAAAATTATGTGTTTCTGCCCTGCCTTAAGTGACATTTTATTTAATTTGTGGTTCATTAAAACTAGATACTCCATTTGTTGAGTCCATTTCAGTGAACACATTTCCAGAAAATGGGCACTAGGTTTTTTTTTTTTTTTAATATATACTTGTTTATTGTATTAGCACACAAGCAGGGGAGAGGCGCAGAGAGAGAGAGAGAGAGAGAGAGAGACAAGGAGAGAATCTTAAGCAGGCTCCATGTTCAGCACAGACCCTGACACAGGACTCAATCCTACTGCCCTGGAATAATGATCTGAGCCAAAATCAAGAGTTGGACATTCAACTGACCCAGCAACCTAGGTACCCTGGACACTAAATTTTAAACCAATTTTTTGGAGTTGTTAGTGCATTGCTACTCAAAATGTAGTCTGTGTAGAATACTAGGCTCACTTGGGAGCTTGAGAAACGCATAATTTTAGCGCCAACCAAGATCTACTTGTAATGTAAGAAGACCCCTAAGTGATTCCTATGTACATTAAAGTTTGGGAAGCATTTTCCTGCTATATATATAGCATGGCTATGAATGTGGCATTGACAAAATATTAAGTATGAAATGTGGAAAAATGTTCATGAGAGACAGAATTCATGAAAATCTGATCGGAGTAGTAAAATGGTAAAATATGTTGGATAACATCAAAGAAGATGGAATCCTTCATGCACCCCAGTATAAAATATCAAAATGTTGACATCCTAGGGTAATTTTATGCATTTTTTTAAATCTAAGGAAGCTTTTAAATATCTCTTATTTTTAAATAAAATTATCTAATAAAACAATTCTGCAAATAAATGAGGCTTGCTTAAAGAAATTCTATGGATTCCTTTCTAAATACTGTGCTATTTTATCGTAATTGTGGTCATTAATCAACTTCATCAGATAATACCATAATGAGAACATAGGTGGAGCCAAAAGAAAAATAAATGCTGCAGGAATGGATTTGTATATTGCCCCATACTGACAGATATAATAAATCGTTGCTTATAGCTGAGTAGTATTTTCTCTTTTACCAAATTGTGTGTGTGTGTGTGTGTGTGTGTGTGTGTGTGTGTGTGTGTGCAAGTCTGCAAAGATCCACCTTAAATGAGGTTTCAGATTCCAGATAGTAAAGGCATTGAATTAATAAATGGCTTATTTAGAAATTATTTACAATATAGATATTAAACTCAAGAATGAAAAACAAATGTGCTTTTGGAATTTTTTCATTTGCATATCCTATTCAAACTTCTACAGAGAAAACCAATTTCAAAAGCCATGTTATAAATTTCAGACCTGATAAAAACTGGGTCTCCTCTGTTACCCAATGCTTGATTTTTCATTCTGTACACTTCTGTTGACCTTTCGTTTTCTTCTTCTTTCCTGTTTCAGGTCCTGTTGACCATTTTCTCTCTTCATTACCATGGGTGTGAAGGGTCAGAAAGGGCAGATGAAACAAAAATAAATCAATGGTTTTCTTTGCAAATATATCTGACAAAAATGATTTGGTGCAGGGGTTGAGACTCACTGAAATTTTGTTACAACAGTATTTACCATAGAGCAGAATTCAGTGTAAGGTTGATCACCTTTGAAGCCCTTAAACAGAATAGAGTGATAGAGTAAAAATGCCTACCTTGGACATGTAGTTGTTGTATGAATACCATTTATTTTTCCCATTTTGTTTTTCATAATCCTCAGCCTGGATAACCAAATAACCGGAAAGTTCCTTTTGTTGTTTTGTTTTATTTTTCTTCTTGAGCCAAGGACATTTTCAGGGGGGTATGGCAATTTTATAAGTTATTACAGTTGTCCATAAATGTAAGGTGTTCCTCTCTAGTATCCAAATAACAGATAACAATAGTTCATTAATTTTTCAAACCATTCAGATATCATTTAGTAGGTTAGTTTCATTAACACTATTAGATATATTATAGTCCTTGTGTTAGTGTGTGTGTTTCAACCACAGCATCATTGTTCACTGTAGTCTTCTTTTACTCATCATAAACCTCCATATCCAGTATTCTGTGAAGGGTGTAATTGCTTTCTAAAATTTTGAGAAAACTGGTGATTGCCAGTGATGGTTTCCATGAAGAAACAGGAACTTCTTTTGTTGAATCACTATTCACCAAATACTGTTTGTTTAGCAGGTGTTTAATTGTTCACATAAATTGGAGACATCCAGCTCTATTTAAAACTGGAGAACCAAGGGTGCTAATGAACCGAAAGTAGTTAAATGAGCACTCAAATGCCCTATAGTGATTCCTTACAGAGTTCTCCAGGGAGAATTTGGTTGAGTGTTTAATGTTGGCACATTGAACTCAAACCCAACCTTGGCTAAGGCTCTTTTTAAGTATGCAGTTAAATCTTAAGTGGTATCAGTCCTTCCTTTTAGGTATTTGTATTGCTTCAAAGATTCTGACTTGCTCTGTGTCACTTCTAGCATGAAGAGTATATATGGGTAACAGATGTTAGGAGGTAAAATCTGTGGTTGAAAAATAGAAAGGCAGATAATTGTACCATATGGTATTTGAATCTGTGATGTTGACATCCTTCATGCTGGATTCCATCCTGCCAAGCTAACCAGGCGCTGAAGCTGTCCCAAGTGGCAGAAGTCACAGAACTTTACCAGGAAGAGGTATCAACTGACATGTGACCAATCTGATTGATCTAGAGAATAACCCACCAGAGCAGAAATAAGCACATGGTGAAAGACTGATTAAATGGGTAAAGGAAGGGGTTTTTGCTACGGGTAAGTTGTTTGATTACTAGAAGGGGCTTTTCCTTAGCACTACATGACATTAAAAACTACATGTCAATTAAAAAAAGACATTAAATTTGTACTTACTGTGAGCAACCTAAACTTGCAGTGAGTATTTTGTCATCAATGCAAAGCCTGTGGGGACTGTATTCACAGTTAGAATTTGCTGGCAATAAACAATAGAAATTCTTCTAAGCATGATTGTTAGTTAGCTGGTGTCCAACTGTACTGGTTGATGAGCACTTTTATCTGGATTCTGAACACCTGCGACCCAGTGCCCTCCTGAAATGTTTCAAATAATCCTATGCTATTTCAGTTCAAAGTGGGCAAAGAGGCCATCCTAGCATACCTCAATAGACTTACCTGTCACCTAGCCTGTCCTGCCTCCCATCTTCCCTTCCCTCTTCCTATCTCTCTCCCTGGTTGAATAGGTCTGGAAACCTAGAATTGATGAGGGTCCAGAAGCAAGAAATCATGGATCATCCACAGATAGGCAAGATTCCCTTCAAGTTTTCTTCATAAGGCTATAGAAGCTATAGCCTGTACAGTGTTTTACAACCTCTGGTTGTTAAGAGTTAAGTATAGACATAGCATTGCTTCACAGCCTTGACTTCTAACATAAGTCTCTTTTCCTCAAGATCCTTATGTAATCTACTTCACAAAGAGAGAAACAGATAGAAATACATACATGAGTTTGTTGCCATATTTGTTTCTTTGTTACAGGGGATTGAGATTGTAGCATAACATGGTAGTAAAGAAACCAGTGTTTGAAGATATAAGAGACCTGAATTCAAATAATAGTATTACAACTTTGTGACCTGGAAGAAGGTATTTAACCTCTGCAAGCTTCAATTTCTTCATCTGTGTACTAGCAATTGTAATACCTAATTCATAATGTTCTTGTAAGGATTTAATAAGATAATGAATATTATTTCCTTACCACAGATCCTGGAATATAGGAAGTACTCAATAGTCAGCAATTATTCTACTATAATGCTACTTTTATAGAGTGCAATAAAGAATAGTTTGTTTTCATTAAAAGTGCATCATAAAATTTTCCGAGTTAACATTTTGAATGACATGAAAATTAAATTGTCAATAATATCTTTCATCAGTAACATTTCACTTGTGTTCTGAAATGCACAATGTGTATATTCTAGTAAGGATTTAATACTGTTATATTTAAGAATATCTCTATCATCATATAATTTTTAAAATTGGGTTCTTTAACATTCTGTCTTCTTCTCAAGTATAAATTGGCTTATATAAAAATTACTGTGTGATGCAACATGTTTCTTCCAAGGTAAGACATTTCAAACACACCTACTCTAACTAGTCTTTCTCAATGTGAAATCACTTGTATGATAATCAGGTCTCTCAAACAATTGTTTGTTCATTTTTGCATAGAGCAAATAATTCCTTTTGAAATGTGATGGAATGATTCAAAACATATATTCATTTTTTCTTTTCTCTTTTCCATTTTTGTCTTATCCACTCATTCCGAGCAAAAAGCAAGGTTTTATCCAAATGGAATAATGAATGAAAAACTCCTATTAAACAATTTTAGTTTGGGCAAATGTACCAGTGGGATCAGAAAAGATCTTTCTACTCGTTGTCTACATATATTACATGAAATATGGGTGGTTTGACCAAGGGTCATGGAACATATTTCTCTCTGAATCAGAAATATACTTTTCTTTTTAATCAGTATATAGAATTTAATGTTGTCTTGAATGAGCAGTAGAAAAAAAAACAAAACCAAAAAAACTTGTTCTTCAATTTTTGTGAAGTTGTTTTCATCTTAATTGTGGTGATGAGATAATTGAATGAGAAATGATGTTTGTCATCTAGTGGATTCTCAAAGTAGTTCTTCTGATTCTTAATCTGAGGACAAGGAAGTACAGGCATAGCATTTACTAGTTGTATTTTCTTACATATTTCGTCATCAAATGTTGGCATTATTCACTAGGTTTTTTTTTGCAGAATTGGAAGTAAATGATGTCTTTCAAGAGTTTGGGTAATGATTTATATTTGTCAAATTCCTTTCACTTTTGACTATTGTCATTTGGGCAGCACACCACCAAAACCCTTTCTTCCATTAATCACCTGATACGAATATGCCTTTGAATTTTTAAACCATAATTGGGGACTTGCATCTGATCTTTTATTATCTTAGCCTCTATAGGAAGAGACTGGAAAAATAGGTTTCTTTTTTATATATTTCTCAAAAACAAAAACAAAGAAATTTAGAGAGGCAATAGTAATGCCTCTGTGTGCAGAGTTTGGCCCAGAAGCAACATCTAACACATTTGTAGAATCAGAGAGGGAATGAGGGAATGACTCTCAGCTGTCCTCACATGTGGAAGAGCCAGTTGGCTGCTCCCACTCATTGTCTTTTTATTGCAATAAGACCCCTTTTCTCTGGGAGATGTGTGGAACTGATTTTGGCTTGTTTGTTCCTGCCAGGCATTGATATTTTACCACGCTTCTTACCATGGAGCCATCTCTGCTTCAAATTGAGTAGGCTTTCCACACTCTTCTGAACTTCAGAACTGTAATCAGTTAGCCATCACTGTGTTACCATATGTAAAGTAGCTCTGGAGAACACAAGGAAAAAACATTAGGTTTAGAGATGAAACAGTTATCTTCTATTCTGTCTTCTAGAAGAGAGAGATATTCCCAAAACGGGACTTTTTATCTTCTGCTTTCTTATTTTATTTGCAAACTGGGTAAATATTTTCCACCCAGGTGTTTTAATACGACTAGAATATATATGTTACGTCTTGAGGAATCTATAGTATTTCTGTAAGCTAAAGAAGGAAACATGCCTTCTTTCTGGTTGATTAATTACATATGTATCCTCCAATTATTTAAAGAGAGTTGAGGGGTGCCTGCGTGGCTCATTGAGTGAAGTGTCCTACTCTTGGCTTCAGCTCAGGCCATTATCTCATGGTTCATGAGTTTGAGCCTCATGTCGGGCTCTGTACTGGCAGTGCAGAGAGAGTCTCTCCCTCTCTCTGCCCACTTGCTCTGTCTCTGTCTCTTTCAAAATAAATAAATGAAAACTAAAAAAACAAACAACAACAAAGAATTGAGAACCAACTTTACAAGTAAATAAAATTGTCAGCTAGAAATGTGATATGAGTTTCAATCAATGAAATGTCTCTTTTTCTCAAACAGAATACCTTTGTCATTTTTAAGAGCCTAAACTTCTATTCTTCTGAGTTAATCTATTGTTTCTGTAAGTATCTTTTAAAATGCAAATACATTACCTATGTGAGAGATAGCACCTAGTTTACCCAGTTGACTAGCAAAGAACAGAGCTCTAAGAAAGTTTAAACAAAAAACATACAAATGTGGAGGGAGGGGAAAAGATGGAGGGAAGGGAAAAGGAATTTCTAGATCTTCTGAAAGAGAAAGTGTTGGTGGGAAATGTGATCCAGCAATCAAGCATGTGAAGAATACATGAATGGAGAGAGGAATAAAGAAACACTTAAAACCTCAATAGCGCTCATCTTTTGTAATTAATTAATTTATTTATTGAGCCATCTAAGCTGAGTTCCCTCCATTAGCACTAGGTTTAATGAATAGCAATGCTGAAATGACTCTCCCTAATAAATGATTTCATTTATTTTCTTATCTATTTGCCGGTAAATGGAAGGTCAGAAACCAAGGCAGTGGATTGGCTACATAAAGTATTTGTTTCTAAAATTATGAGTAATGGCAACAACACTATAGCTATGTCCATACAGTATTTTTCATTTGCCAGTTTTGGCTGTATTCTAAATGTTTACAGATTCAGTGCAAGGGATTCTATGACTTAACCTCCCTTTGTTGGATTCAGATGCAGACAGTCAGTTGAATTGATAAAAACCAGTTGAGAGATATATTCTAAAGTTAGCAGAACACACATACACACACACGCACACACACACACACACACACACACACACACACACACACACACACAGATCTGTTTTAATATAAGTGTTTCCAGATATGATCCAGAAAGTTTTCAGTATGAGTCTTAACTAGCCATCCATTTATTCATACAGTGGTGTAGACACAGTGGTGACTTTGGTCATAGCAGAATTACTTTAATATGCTACAGTTTTCCTTAGGTGACCAGGCAAGCTTTTCACATATTAAATACATAAATAAAGCTCTTCATGTTAGATGCGAGGAATTTTCCTACACTGAGACTTCTGAAGAGTAAGGACGAAAGAAAAAAGACTTTTTAAACCTTGGAACAACTTACCAAAGCTGCAAAATCTCCTTCCCGAGGGCGTTTAAAAATAGGACAGATGTTAGAGATGGTTTAAGGGTAATGCAGCTGGACAAAATCAATCACCTTTACATCTCTTCCAGTTCTTGAATTTTCACAACAGCCATTTGAAATATGTAAATGCACAAGCCATTACTGGAGCCCATCTTACACAGAAATTATTGGAGTGAGTTACTATTAGATTGAGTGCACATGTGTCTTTAGAAGTTCTTATTCATATTCCTGTATCCTCAAGAGTAGTCCTATAGATTACTCTAACAAATGATATCAGTTAATATTATTTTATTTAGAAGTTGAAACTCATAAATCCAATTTTAATTTTCCTTGAAATACTATAAATTTATTTCTCTCATTTAAATTATCAGCTTGTCAGTTGATGTAGCTCACATGCAAAAATAAATTATGCTTGAAAATAACAAAATCCTATGAAATACAGAGTTCTAGGAAAGTTATAGTCCTTCTGTAAAAGTATTATGTGATCCAATGTTTAATATTAAATATGTATATGATATTAAATGTGTTTCTATGATATACTAATTTTCCCATGAAATATGGAGAAAATAATGTGGTCCACATACTTTACAGTTTTTATAAGTGGCTATAACTGTTTTGATTTCTCAGCCATGAGAATTAAAACATTATAATGCAATATTTGCATTTACTTAATTGCTTAGGAATTCCCCTTAAAAGATGATAGCTTTTAGTATTTCCAACAAACTGGAGCTGATTGTGTGGAGAAGCATTCTTTCAAAATAAAATGATGAAAATGGGGGAATAGTAATGATTAAGCATTTGCAATCAAGTTAATAACATTCCAGAAATTTTAATATATTTCTTTAAGTGACACTAAAAATTTGTTTTTGAATAATTCTAGGAAAGTTAATTTTTAAGGTAGTTTTCACGATTCTTAGAAATCATGAGCTCTTCAATTTATTAAATAGAAACTCTCTACAAGATTCAGTATTCATAAGGTAAATATTATATGACAGCCTAACAATAGAAATAGTCCTGTATTCTTTATACACACACAGATATATGTGTATGTGTGTATTTTTTAATCAGTATTAGGTTTTATTAGAAGTTGAGTTTCAAAAACTATTTATGATATAATCAAATCTCATTCTTGTATGTGAATAGATAGGTATAATTAAATAATATCCAGAAGTGCATAATTTTTAACATCTAATTCAAAGGCATCTTACGGTTTTTGGTGATGACTTTATATAACTATTTTTTACTTGAATTTTACATCCAGTAGTAATCAATGTTTTTATTCCTACATTCCATTTTATATTGTGTAGTGGGAATAAAATTAAAAAAAATAAGAAAATAAATAAATGAAAGGCTTTGTGCCTCAAGAAATTTATGTGAAACTGCATATATTAGTATAGTTCATAAACTATACGCAAAACTATACAAGAAACTATATTGAAAAAATGTGATATAAAAAATGTATGAGTTCATAGAAAATGTGGGATCAGTCTCTCTCTGTCTCTGTCTCTCTTTCACACACACACACACACACACACACACACACCCTCTTAATTTGCATAGTGTTTCCCAAACCATGATTTCATTTGCCTGCTATGATAATCATGTGAGGTAGACCCTATTATGATCCAACTTTTTCAAATGTGAAAGAAGATTCTCACTGAAATTCAGTATTTCACTCAGGTTGAGATAACTAATAAATGGCACACAAAAAACTTAAGAGTTTGGCCTCTAAATTTAATAATTTCTCCATTACATGATGTTATTTTTCACAGAGAAAACTCGAGGGAGAAGCCAGAGTTTGGACTTGAAGCCTTTTGTTGGGTGAAAAAGAGGTGGTTTGCTCTCCAGATGATGACACTGTATACAGAAAATTTCAGAGATTGCAAAATTTTGGAGTATTTTAGGGAGGCGAAGTGAAAGATGACTCTGAAAAGAGTAAAAGTACTGAAAATAACTTGTAAATATTAATTAAGTTTCGGTTAGATGATAAAATCAGGTCACAGAGTTTGGTTTTGTTGTTGCCAAAATTAAAAATGACTATGATTTTGAGAGTAGTCATTGGGTGAAAGTGATATTTGTAAAACCTATTCTGAGAATGGGTTGATGGTGGAAAAAGATAAATCCTAGACTATAGAAGAAAGTAGAAATCAGTCAGGAGTTAAAACACACCGGACATTCATTCAACAATTGTATATTGAGCCAGGTAGTGTACTAGGTGTGAACTAGATGTTTGTGATTTTCAGGGAGAGATGGAGAGAAGTTTATCAAAGAGCATGTGTGATATGCATCCAAGTGTGTTCATGGAATGGTATAAGTAACAACAGCAATAGGGGTGTTAGAGTATGAAAGTCATGACAAATAATTGCCAAAGTATGTCTAGGTGAGAGGAATTCTGGTCTGCTTTCGCAGGATCTTGTTCTCTACTTCACAGTTAGTGGGGTCACCGAGACCTTGGGGAAAACAGCCCAGCGGTGTTGGGAGCGGAGGCTGGAGGGAGAAGAAATTGGGAATAATGCAGGCATAGTGTATATTTTGAAGAAGTTTAAGAACTAAAAAAAAAAAAATAGGAAAGGATGCCATTTGCAAGAATGTTCAATCAGCAAAATTAACCTTATTCTTGAGTGTAGGCTAAGAAAATTGAATGAGTTATTGGCAGAGGATTTAGAACCATTGGAAAGACAGAAATGGGAAATGCGGCTAAGTGGCAAATCTTTGTAGGACTCAGAAAGTGGGAAGTGATAAAGTATAAGGTGGAGAGGTTAACTTTGGGAGGAGGGTAGATGCTTGTCCTAAGATATGATGATATAGTGATAAGGGCAGATATCTGACTATATCTGCCATTATAGAAGAAAAATTTCTATTCCTTCCAAAAATGTGCTTTCACAATTATCTTTAGTCCAAAAAGACATTGGGTGAGGCTTAATATCTTTTTAACCACTATTTTTTTTTTAGTGAACAGAGTAAGATGTTTATATATAAAAATAATTTTAACATTCAAAACAATACAGACAAGTCACATTGTCCTTGCATTATCCTAGAAGGCTTGTTTGTAAAATGAGGCTCAGTTTGAAAAATGAAGCCTATTTCAACTAATTGGGTAAAGCTTATAAAAAATTTAAAAATATAAAAACTCTTTTCCTGTGTTTATATGTTTTAAATCCTTCTAACGATAAAGTCTTTCTTTCTTGTAATTAATTGCTGTATTTTAAGTTCTGCTACCTTGTTCAGGTCACCTAAAATTACTGGGAGTGTTCTGAATATGCGTTACTGAACATTGCAGTCATGTTCTAAGACTACCATGCTCATTTAAATTTTGAAGCATGTTTGTACTCGTTTGAAATTCCTCACATGCTCCCCTGTCATCTCTGTCCTTCTCTCGGATCTACCAAATCCTAATGATTAAGTAACTAAAGAGATAATTCCAGATATATCAGGTAGCTTCCGACCCCGCTCCTTGCTATATCCAGATTATGGTTTCTGGTTGTGGAATGTTTTGAATGTGTAAGGTTTTGTGAGATGAAATATTTAATGCAACATTGACATATTCTTAGGGATTCATTTAGTCTCTATTATTACATTCTTCTTGTGACACAGATCAGTGCGGAGAAGTGGTGATCAGGTTGAGTCTTTTCTTCATTTAAGAGATGGACTAAAGGAGCCTCATGGGATATACACACCTTTATTGCACAAATGATAATTGGAAATCAAAGATGGATTATTCCCTAAAGCAACAGTACACTAAATACCCATATTGCCTGGTTTCTGGGATAATTTCACTTAAGGCAGACATTGCTATTTCTTAAACTGCCCCATCTTCTAGAAAGACAACAACAAAATTCTGAATTTTTAGTATAGTTTTCCAACTGGAGTATCCCAGCATTAGTCAAAGGGGTTTGGAATACTGATTCCCTCAATTTGATGTTAATTCCCAAGACCTGGGGCAATGTCTGCAGAAAATTTCTGCTATTCTGTGTAACTTGCAAATGTTATCATTTTTTTAATGTGCTTTGATATGACAATTTGGGAAGAACTGGTTAGGATACAATCCATCTGTTTACCAGCTGTCTTACCAGTGTTACTCAATAGTGATAGAAGCTAAGAAAAGAGTATGCTAAAGACAAGGAAGACTATGGTGGCTAGTCTATAAAGAAACTACTTAACTCATTCTTTATTCCAAACATTTTTTTTTTGTCCCTGCATGTTACCACTGGGAAGAAGCTAATAGTTTTGTATGTTGCTTTTGAAAAATTCAAACTTTTTTTCTGTTTTCTCAAAATCTGTAAGTGGCAGATCCTCTTTTGTGAACACCATATGTGCACTTCATTCCTTCTATCTTGTTTATCTGTTACCTGACAATTTTAGGAATGAAAAACATACTTTGATTAGAGCCAAAACATGTATCACTTTAAAAATATTGCTTTTAATAGGAACTACTGAGTCATCTTCAGTTTCTATAAAATTTCTAAAGTCTCCCAGGTTTGAGGTGTTATTTCTGTGGGCTATTTCTGGAATTTTTACAGAGAGATCTAAATATATCTGGCCTAAACACTACTTTGACATTCATGCAAAGATGCATTTTCCCAAAATTTTTAAGAATCAGCCAATTAATTTTAAAAAGGACTGCATTATGACTGTTGTTGGTCATAGAAATTTATAGCCTTTCAAAATGAATTTATATTTTTCAAGTTTATTATTTATTTATATATTTATTTATATATTTATATATATATATATATTTATTTATTTATTTTTTCAACGTTTTTTATTTATTTTTGGGACAGAGAGAGACAGAGCATGAATGGGGGAGGGGCAGAGAGAGAGGGAGACACAGAATCGGAAACAGGCTCCAGGCTCTGAGCCATCAGCCCAGAGCCCAACGCGGGGCTAGAACCCACGGACCGCAAGATCGTGACCTGGCTGAAGTCGGACGCTTAACCGACTGCGCCACCCAGGCGCCCCTCAAGTTTATTTTTAAAGTGAATTTATGTTAACCTTATAAATTTAAGATTTAATACTAGAAACTCTCACTGAAGAGTTTTACTTTTATTCATAAAGTTTGGACTTAAATTTGTGTATTTTTATTTTGATTATATATGTGTGTGTATGCGTATATATATACGTGTGTGTGTGTGTGTGTATATATATATATATATATATATATATATATATATACATACACACATGGAAATGTTTATTTTTTTAAAATATTGACATTCAAGTTACAGAGACATGTTACAGTAAGAGGAGTTGTGTATTTTGAAGTGACAGGTATTTGACAAAACTAATAGCTTTGTATGGCACTGATTGTATAAATACAAATGAAAAAACACAAGGAAACCATTTAGTGACAATATTTCATCTAGTGAAGCAACATCATAACAATTTATTTACATCCCCCACATGCAAAAGGTTGAAAGCTATTTTAGCATCAAACAAAATCACATATACCTATAATTCATTTTGAGAAGATATTCCGAAACATATCTTACTTTTGGCAAGTACAGCCTTTTTTTTTTTTTTCCTTTTGGGACTTGCAGTGTAAAAAGGATGTTATGAGAGAAGTGTTTACTAAAAGGCAACTCACCTTCTTGGAACATTCTTTACTTAACTATGATAAAGCAAACACTTTGTTAATGTTTGCCAGGAAAAATGCTAAGAGCTTTGGATATAATCCCTACAACAACGTGATGAAGCATAAAGAAGGTACATAATTTGTTCAACTTCTTATTTATAAGTGATGGGACCAAGAATCTGCTCCAGAGTCTATTAACAACTCCACTCTGCTGCATTTATTTACATGATTAACACATGTTGAATTCCAATTCTGAGCCTGCATCTCACAAAACTCACAAAGCTCAGTGTTATGCTGTCAATAACTTTTGACATTCATAACAAGCCTACAAGGTAAACTCAGGTGATCGTATTATTTGCACATGAGAAAACTAATGCTTAGTTGATTTAATAAATTAGCATCCCATGGGTATTAACATAGCTGTGATTAAATTCTAAGTGTGCCTGACTGTAGAATCTGGGCTGTTGTAATAATCAGTGTCAGATTAACATATGATTGCAGTCATATGGTATGACAGTACTCTGGATTTAGGGGAGCTGGGCAAGATTAAGAATCATCATGGGGAATTTGGAGAGTGCCTATTGAAGAAGTCTAGATAGGATTTGGGAATTAGCAACCTGAAATTTAGATATAGCAGTGTGCTATTTGGATGTTTGATGATGATTTGGAATTAGTGAGCTTCAAGAAAGGCTTGACATTCCTACCTAAGTGTATTAAAAACACAAAGGGTGATCATATAATGTACTCTTATCATCAGTAGGGGAAATCAATGAGTAAACTGTTTATGATAGCCTTTGCACTCCTTAGTAAATTCTACTGTATTATAACTGCTCAGTAAATATTTTTTAAACAAAAGAACCCATATATAAATAAGCACATAACTAGCTTTTCTTCATAGAGAACATATTAAAATGAAGTATTTTTTGGGTTGACACAACTTTATTAAATTCTACTAAAATATTTTTGTTCATGTTACCTGATTTGATTATAACAAGAGCTCTG
Source organism: Prionailurus viverrinus (assembly GCF_022837055.1). NCBI lineage: Eukaryota > Metazoa > Chordata > Mammalia > Carnivora > Felidae > Prionailurus > Prionailurus viverrinus. The sequence goes on from NC_062568.1 coordinate 84,397,747, forward strand.
CCAAGAAGTTGCCATTGTCCATATTTCATAGTTGAGGAAATTGAGACTTACGGGTTTAAGTACCTTGGCCACTTAATCTCAAGATAAGAGATAGATCAGTGACTCAAATGAACTCTCAGACTTTAAATCTATGCCATTTTAAGGTTGAAAAGAAAATCTGTGTCTTCAATGCATTATTAAAGATAATTTTCTATCCTATGCAATTTGAAGAATTAGGTGTTTAATCACATGGGCTGATGTTGGTGTCTCTGAGAGTCAGAGCTGCCTTCTCTTAGTATTTACTATAGTTTTGTAAATTAAGGGTAATAATTTCATTTTCAATATTTATTTTTGAGAGAGAGGGCATGAGCAGGGGAAGGTCAGAGAAAGAGGGGAGAGAGGGTACCAAGCAGGCTCTATGCTGTCAGCGCAGAGCTGGATGAGGGACTCGAAACCACGAACCATGAGCCCAAACCAAGAGTGGGTCATTTAAGTGACTGAGCCACCCAGGCGCCCCCAAGTAAATAATTTCTTGTGCTTAATAGTTTTACTATTGGTGCCAAGCTAACCCATTTTTGCCTTTTTTTCAGGTCCCGAAGAAGTAGATATCAAGTGCCCCTTGAATCACATCGCTTGCCTTGGTGCCAACAAATGCATTCATTTATCCCGACTATGCAATGGTGTCTTGGACTGCTCAGATGGGTATGATGAAGGGCTGCACTGTCAGGGTGAGTCCGTCTGTGGAATGATGCAACCACAGTATTCAATTTTTCATAGTTTAATGAAAGTTGAAAGAGAACCTATGCCCTGCCTTTCCTTTCACCCATACCCGTATCAGTTATTGAGAAAGGAAGTTTTATATTGCCAGACACAATATGCATTTCTACCCTGCAACTGTTGTGCTTTATTTAAAAATTCCATTAGAAGAAGAAATACATTTGGGCTTTGAAGTTGGACTCTGAAACAATTACAGATTTCATAGGAAACAGTACTTTTGAGCAAAAGACAAATAAGAAGTCTTTGTCACATAGTGTCATAAGCTTATTTCTTTGAACATTTGCTTAAACAAAGAGTATTTCAAGTAAAATTTCTATAACCAAATATTTCAGTATGATGTGTTTATAGGAATTTTTCCTTAATATTACCTCCATGAAGTTATACACACTTTCTTGTAATATTCTTTCTTTTTTTTTCTTAAAGAAAAATTTTTTACATTTATTTGTTTTTGAGAGACAGAGAGAGAGCACAAGTCAGGGAGGGGCAGAGAGAGAAGGAGACACAGAATCCAAATCAGGCTCCAGGCTCTGAGCTGTCAGCACAGAGCCCGAAGAGGGGCTCAAACTCAAAAACCTTGAGATCATGACCTGAGCCGAAGTCAGACGCTTAACCAACTGAGCCACCCAGGCGCCCCTATTCTTTCTTTTTAAAAAAATCAATATCTATGTTCTAGAGCAGTCATAGTTTTACTTCTATATTAATGATGGGATGAAGAAATAATTAAGATCTCAAAGTTAACAAAAAGTTAATCAGTAGTGGCACATTCTCATAAAACTGGTAGGAGAAATGAAATGTGGAAAAAAAAAAAAGAAAAAGAAAAACTTGAGGATTAAGGTAAGGACCCAAATCTGGAAACAGAATTGAGGTATCAGTCAAGTAAATTTGGGTCCAAGGTGAAGCCAGGAAAGAAACCACTGAATCAGACATCTCTCAGATTTCTACCAGCTGAGCATAACAAAAAGGATATGCATTGAAGCTAAGATGCCAAAGGGTAAGTAACTTGTCCTTCGTGTAGAGGTCACTAAGACAATAAGGCATAGAAGGAGCTATAGAAATCTGGAGATGCATGTCTGATCTCTGACCAGAGTCACACAAACTAATTATTGCCATGTGCAAAAACGATCTAGGTCACCAAAAGTCCCAGTTTTGCAGGAGGCACTCTATATGTGAGCAAATTGTTCAAAGTCAGCTACTGCTTTTTAAAACATTGTGTAGTCAGCAATGTACAGGCTGAACAAAACTTGTTTGAAGACTGGTTTCCAGTCTCCTGCTGAACTGAATGAAGGAACTGGATTTAATACCAGAGATGGAGAGATACACTGGAAAAAAGAGTAAATCTTAGAAAGGTAGTCCTTTCTAAGGACCAGTTCTAACATTGGTGAGAATGTTGAGAGACCACAGATGAACTGAGTCACTAGGTCTTTCTATCATCCAAAAAGGGAATTACTCTGGCTCTGTGGACAGATTCATATTAAGAAGTTAAAGGTCTTCCTTCTTTGGCTGAGTTTCATTTCGTAGCCTGAATTCTGACAGGGTCATAGAAAGAGCCAGAAGATTGTTAGTTTTAGTTATGAACACATGTGTAACAGTAATTAAGAAGAAACTTTTTTAATTTAAAGACTTTGTGACATGTATTATTTTTGTATAATTGGATATTAAAAAGAATGATATTAGCAGGAAAAGTAAAGTATGGAATTATATTATGATAGGAGTCAAAGAGTTTAATTTTCTTTTCAGAAATTAATTATATTTTCTATAGCCTAATTCTATCCACTTCAGTTGTAATTCAGGCTTCCTATTACATGAAAAAAAAAAACTTTCAGATAGGCATGTGTGACTAAGCTTCTAAAAGAGCGAAATCAACACATTGCCAGATCCTTCCACAGAAGCGGTTACACAAATTGGAATATCTCAAACATATCTCAGTGCTGTGAATCACATGAAAATATTTCTGAATTCTCTAATAAAATTTAGAATTGTGCTCCAAAGCACAACTTTATAAGGAATATGTTAATAGTAAAACAGGGGATTCAAGTAAATACAAACTATTGGAATAAAAACAGTATTAAATTTATTCTGATCTTTGAAAAAGCTGAATGTATACTTTAGACTGAGACATTTAGAGTATATAACTGTTTATGTTTCAGTCGTTTCTGTTCTAATACAGGTCTCTAACAGTTCCAACTTTCACATCTTTGTCATTAGTGATAATTTTTTTTTTTTTCATTTTGTCAGTAGGAGGCTGATTGTACAATTTTGGCCTTTTGAATATTTCTGGATTTCACCAGAAAAAAAGTGTTTTATAATGCCTAAGTAATTTGTTGTGACATGAGTTGGACTTAGAAATAGCAAGAAGTGTAAGTGGATTTATGCTTGCTATTTACCTTACTAAAGGGTGTATCTTCAACCTTTCTCCTAATTTTAAGTCACAAGCAATGAAAAATTGTTTTCTGATGAGTTAATTAGGCATCAGACTGTCAAGTATCTGAAGAACTTTCTCATCTATAGACACATAATAAAGAAGAAACCAGATTAATTCAAACATGGCATTGATTTTTAAAGATGCTTTTCTTTTGCAGAACAGTTTTGCCCAAATCACTTTCTCCCTCTAATTCCATTTCTCTTTTTGTTGCGTTCTAAGCACATACTCTAAATTAATTATTTATACATGAAGCCAAAGACATGAATCAAAGATGGGTATGTCTTTTTTTGTCTAATAAAGGATCCAAAACACGCTCAGTGGTATATTTATATCCTTTATGAAAATTAATAAGGGGAAAAGTTTAACAATTTGGAGGTGATGTTCTGGTCTTGGAAATGGTTTTGTATCAACCGAGTTGTTTTCTGAATGTTTCCTAGAAAAAAATCAATTTCTTCCTGGTGAGGGTAATGAAAATATATCTATTATTAATGATTTTCTATAACACTGGTATTTTAATCTCCATAATTTAGCTTCATTTGAAGAAAGAAATATGGATTTTTTATATGGGTGTATTTATATATAGGAATGTGCTTGTAAAACTTTTACAATGAGAGTGCTCAAAATCACCACATCGAATTTTAGAGAATTTCATCTCTTCCTACATAGTATTTCATATTGGTAATAATATCACTATATCTAAATTGCATGAGCAATAAAAACACATTCTATACAGTATAAGCTTTCTCAGTACAGGATACTTCCACAAAAATCCCAAAACCATGCACAGAAGGGAACAAATTCAACTAATAGATATCAGATTGACTGAACTATATCAAAACGCTATTTTAAAATTTGCCAATCTTAAGGTAATTATGTTAATATTTCAAGTGGCCATGCACAGGAGAGGCCCTCTTTTTGTTCACAGTCCTAGTTAGAGTTCATTTGCAGTGCAAAATGACCAAACATTTCAACGTACAAGGGAACAACAGTTTCTGTGACACTATCTGCTTTTACACGATTCAAAGAATATGGGAACTCTTCCTGTTCCTGCAAAAAGAGCTTCTGTCTTCTGTGTCTCAATAAAACGTGATTATGTAATCTATGTGATTGTTTTCCAGCAAACATCCCAATGTCCTTTTAAATTTGAGAAGATAAAGTGTGCGAGGAGTTTACTAAAACTGATTAGGGAATGGAACCCGCTGACATCTGAAAAGCTCACCACCCAAACATACAAATATGCACACATAAACACATACTGTTCTTTTTTTATTTCTCTCTTCTATTCTGAACCTGTTCCTACATAATTCTGAATGTATAATATATTCACTTAGTGTATTTGATATGAAGCTTAAGGAAGAATAAGATTCTCTTGTATATCGCCCAACTCCTTAAATAATGCATATTCAGAATTCTTAACATTCCATTTTTTTTTTACTTGCCAGTTAGAATAGAATTTTCTTAATATGTGGAATTATAATTTTCTCCATCCACCCACAATCTATTCTAATGTATTTATTTTGGATTCCATAATTCTAATGTATTTATTTGAACACCTTTTGGATACTAATACTACTTTATATTTAAAAATTTACACAGCTTTTTCTTTTATATTACTATTCTTAAAAATCTTAGGAGAAAGTACTTAAAAACCCTGAAAGTAATTTACAAATTAGAGCCTTCTCAAAATGGACTGAGGTAAATTGAAAATCTTATTATCTGTAATGAGTCACCACAGGAAAATTAGTAATCCATAACACTTAAATCTCATATATTCTAATTATTCAGAAATTAATCCAGATCAATTAATTAGGTGTCATTAATAGATTTGATAAAATTAAGTGTAATAAATTTAGTTAAAAATGTTAAGAATTCTTAGCTCAAATGTTCAGGATTATATTTTTCATTCTTCAAGAAAAGAAATGTTTTATCTTGGGTGATGTTTGGTTAGTCATTACAACACTGGTGTCAGATGGACACAGGATTAACTTGTACCCAGAAGGAAGGAAAGAAAGAGGTTGCTGAAGCTGAGGAAGAAGGCAAATAAATTTGGAGCACTTCATTGTTGTTTTTACTTACACTTTATTGTGTCAGTGAATCTTACCTATTCCCATTTTAAAAGTTCCTACTGAAAAATATTTCCAATCTCTTTTCTAAATTAAATGGGCCTATCATACTACAGAAGGGAATTTCGGCATGCAGAATCTAAAAGCAAAGGTACAGAGGAGAGGTACAATTGCAAGCAATGTTAGAGGAAGTACATCTGTCAGCAACATAAAGCTTAAGGCACATGGAGGGAAACTTCACCAGTGTGTTTTCAACTCACTTGAAACATTGATGAGCTGAGAGCTAGAAAACAAACAGCTGTAATTACCCAGGAGGAACAGGGTTTGTGTGCTCAGACCACTTTTGATTGTGAAAGTTTGTGCAACTTAAAAATAGATCCTGCTGTATTCTTTTCTTTGTCTTGAGTTGTGCTAAGGTGATCAGGTAGTCTCAAATCTTTTTCAAGTGTAAGCATTTTCTAAGCAATTAGTTTCAGTAATTGAGTTAGTTTAGTGAAAGGCTATGAGCCTTACCACTGGTTGATTTCAGGGCCAAATTAATGTGTTTTAGAAACAGCAATAATTCTTAGCAAGTGTAGGACTTCTGCAAGTGTATCATCCTTTTGTAAAGCCATTATAGATATTGTCTGTATTGACAAATGACATCTGTATGAAAATTAGGATGGTATACTTGAAGACAATTCTAAATATATGTATGTGTATATATGTATGTGTATTTTATATATATATATATATATATATATATATATATGTATATTCATTTTCAGTCCTAGTTTTATAAATTCTGTTTAATTAGAAATAGATTGTTGTACAGATATCTGACTTCTTAACACTGATTTATTCGAAGTGATTGCTTAACTAATCCTGCTCAAGAGACTTGGAGTCCAAATTTCTACTGATTGTTTGAATAAGTCGACTTCTACCAACAGCTAACTAGCTGAATGACTACCTGTGGGAAAAATATGATTAATTTGGCTCTATATCATAGCTCAGAATGTGGAAGGATAATCTAAAGTAGTTTATTGTTTGCTCGAAGTGAATCTTTTTGTAGTGGATTTCCATCTTTGATTAGTGTTAATATTCTATTAATTCGTGTTATCTGGCCTCAAACAGACTTATTTTTAAGAATAACTGCAGGGGCGCCTGGGTGGCTCAGTCGGTTGAGCCTCCGACTTCGGCTCAGGTCACGATCTCGTGGTCTGTGAGTTCGAGCCCCGCATCGGGCTCTGGGCTGATGGCTCAGAGCCTGGAGCCTGTTTCAGATTCTGTGTCTCCCTCTCTCTCTGACCCTCCCTCGTTCATGCTCTGTCTCTCTCTGTCTCAAAAAATAAATAAAGGTTAAAAAAATATTTTTTTAAAAAAAGAATAACTGCAAACAAGATTTTGAAAAATTAAAAATGTCAGATAAGCATACTAATAGCTTAAAAATGATTGAACATTGAAGGATCTGTCTTAAAGATATTCTTTATTAAAACATCATCTCAGAATCTGTATCTTTCTTCTTGATAGATGGTGGTTTAAAACTAACTTACCATCCAAATTTTCTGATATAGTCTTTTTTTGTGGCAAGAATCCTGGCACATTATGGACTTTTAATTGCTGCTGAATTATACTCTATTTCCAGTTGATTTTGGTTTTAAATAGATGCAAGTCAAAACCACATATCCGCAACATACACTCTACTAGATTATTTATTCTGTTTGTTAGCTTAACATCTGTAGGAGAAGAAGTAGCAATTGCTTTGGTATAGAGATTTACTACTTAGTTGGAAACAACTCCTGTTATGCCTGTTACTGAGACATGCCAACCTCTTACATAGAAGGGCTGTGCAAAACCACACAAAAAAAAAGCCAGAGAACTCACCTTTACCAACTCTACCACCAGTAATCACTCCCCAACAGAAGAGACTTGTTAATAATTCTACCAATTTTGGGATTGTTAATTTATATGAATATTCATGGACACTGGGACTCATCTATCTGGATTTCTCCCTCACAGTTCTCTTCCTGATATGATGGAAAACAAAGAATAGTTTGTAAGAAATAATAATGAGTATGAGGCCAAAATGAACTTTTTAAAAGTGCCAAAATAAGCACAGTAAGGTTTTCCCTATATTTAATTCATTAATTCACTTCAGTAAACTTTTCTTGAGCACAGACATCATTCTAAACACTTACCTAAGCACTGAAGATGTAGAAAATCTTATTTTCTGCCTTCGTGGAATTCACATGTCGTAATGGAGGTATGTAAAAATTGATAAGGAAGAATAAAACAAAGAGCATCTAATTCTACTTGAGGTGATGCAAGAAAATTCCCCTGAGATAGCTGATGGTTGACCTGCATCTCACTCTAGGAGTTTGATAGGCAAGTGAGGGAAGGAAGAACACTTCAAAAGTCAAGAACTATATGTAAAATGATACAAGTGCATAAGAAAACATTGTACACTCCAGAGAACTCTAAAGTTCTTTGATAAGTTTCATGCAGAGGGTTCTGAGTGGTGAGGGATGCGTTTGAAGCTTTAAAAAAAAAGTTCTTGGTGTTAGACCTGGAGGGGTTACATTAGAATAAGGATACAGTATGACCTACTTAAAATGCATTGAATAAAACTATAGAGAGGAAGAGAGTGGAAAATGATTCTAGGGTGTATTCTCAGTATTATACAGGTGTTGTATGATATTTTACTATTAAGCATAAGAAGATTAGAACTGTTGCATATATGTGGCAGGTTCTGTGATTTATTCTTAGAAGGTTAATATGTACATTATTACAATCATAAAACTTTGAGCTAAAGGGTCATATCTGTTACATTGATCAGCTCCCAAAACAAGGCATGTTAAGTGTTACTCTTTAATGTATCACTTTCATGTAACTAAAAGGCAAAATAAATGACAGGGGAACCATATGACGTGAACTCCTTTTCAGATGAAAGTTAGGAATTTGGAACATGTATTTAGTATTTTAAGCAACCAGAATCCTATCTTTAAGAAGCTACTAAACTACCAACTTAGTTTATATCTAAGTTTTGCCCTCTTGTATCTTAACTTTGGGACATATAAGACTGTTTCAATATTATTCAAAAGTATATAACAAACTGTCACTCAGCTCTGCACTAAACCTCAAACGGGAGGCCAAACCTCCCATAATTCACTTTTTAGTTTTTGACACAAGCAGCTTTATACTTTAAAAATAAGGAATTAAAGCAGGTAGCTGAGGTTGACTGGCATCCCCAGGAGTCACACAGAAAAGCAGTGTGAGAGCAGAGTTTAAACACTGGGACCTTGAGTTCTCATTCTCCAATTTTCATTAGTGAGCCTTAACATACCAACTCAGAGAAATGCACAAAATCGTTATGCTTCAGCATCCTTTCTGACCCATTCTTAAAGCCGCAAGATGGCTTGTAGAAAATCAACTGAAAAACACTTTGAGCTAACTATATGTTCCCTGTCAGTTTTATTAATTGGTTGAGTAGGGAAAAAAAATGTGCTGAGTGAACAACAGGCTGAAAAACTATGTAACAAGTTTGCAGAATTGTACGTCCCTATCTGACTATTAGCTTCATCCCTTGAGAAAAATTAGTGCTTTGATTTGATGAGGGATGTAGAAAGGAAATGGAGAAGTTCATTTTAACCCCTTGAAGTAGATTTGCATTTGTTACAGTAGGAAGTTAAAGTAAAACTTTAGGAATCAACCATAATGGAATCTAGAAGGAAAAATGAGACTTCTCAAAATCATTCAATAGAGACTGTTTAAATTTTGAAGGCAAAACCCAACAGCCATTGTTTCTAGTTCTGAATTTCTAGTCTGTCCAAAATTGCAGAAAAATCTGTTTCTACTGCTTTTTCTATGATCCACTGTTATCACTTATACAGTGATATTCCATTGAATCACATGTATATTAATATCATCATAACTGTATATATCAATATATTAAATACTATTTAGAAAAACAAGATGGCTGTCAGACTGGTGACTTCTGAACTTTCCATAATCAATGCCTTCACAATCAAATCAAGCACTGATTTGTTTTGAAAAACAAATGTGGAGACAGAGAAATGTGCATGTATATTTGAAGTTTTTCCAAAGCTTTCCACATATACTTGCATATTTTTGTTTAGACACAAGAAACACATTAAAGATTAATTTTTGAGGAAAAACACACAACCTAGATTTATTTCTATTAGATGAGAATTTGCATTCTAGCTCTGCATTAGGTTTGTGACTTAGAGAAAGCACGGAACCGACAAGTGAATGAACCAGTCCAGAAAGCCCACTGTGGTTGTGGAAACCACAGGATGCCAACCAAAGTGAGATCACTGTGCTCTCAGAGCATCTTCTGAATTAGGTCAGTGTGACCATGAGCCAGTGCTTGAGCATCAGATAAAAAGGAGAATGGGAAGGGCAAACCCAAAGAGCACTTTTGAGTTCCATTAGCAGAAATGTGTGGCATGTTCTCATTCAGTCTACAGGTTCAAAAGTAAGAGTGCCAAGAGAAAAATCTATGCAGCTCAATAAATGTCTCAGGAAACTATCCAATATTCTCAGTAGAAGCACTAAGAAACTGAATTGTGTAATTTTTAATGAAGTCAATTAAATATTAAGAATTTTCAGGGCGCCTGGGTGGCGCAGTCGGTTAAGCGTCCGACTTCAGCCAGGTCACAATCTCGCGGTCCGTGAGTTCGAGCCCCGCGTGGGGCTCTGGGCTGATGGCTCGGAGCCTGGTGCCTGTTTCCGATTCTGTGTCTCCCTCTCTCTCTCTGCCCCTCCCCCGTTCATGCTCTGTCTCTCTCTGTCCCAAAAATAAATAAACGTTGAAAAAAAATGAAAAAAAAAAAGGAATTTTCAAAGATGTTTGGGGGAAATATTAAAAGGTATAAATTGCTCTTCCGTTTATATGGGATATCTAAGTGTTTATTACCTAAAAAATATACAATTTATGATATCTAAATGAATATAGAAAAATATTTGTGTCTAAGTATTCTATTAGATTTTCCTAGCCTATGTCTACCGGATATCTAGCTGAATGGTTTATTTCAGGGAATTTAAGCATACATACGATCATGCTGCTCACCTGTATTTTGGTTCATTTTCTCTTCTTTTCAAAATCAGGATTAGGCGATGCTTCCAGTCAAGTTCTCACTATGAGTGCTATGTCGTACTTAAAAATGAGTTCCAATTCCTTTTCAGTAAGTCAGGTTTTTACCCTACTCATTTAAACTCATTATGCAAAACAAAGTATGCAGAACTGGAAGAAGCATGTTTTGAGGGTCGAAGCCTAGGCATTTTGCCTAACACAGTATTAATTATCTTCTGAGGTGAATTTGTCATTGCAAATGTGCCTTGGTGTAATTCATCCTTTTTCTTTCTATGTATGCATCTTCTACCCCTAATAGATTGGAAACACCTAAAGAAGTTTGCATTTAACTTCTACCTTGGTCACTTCACTGCAAGGACTGAGTCAACTGGGCAGGGCAGACAAAGGCACAGGAAACAGTGATTAAGTGGCAAAGTGCATGGGGCTCATGTAGAGTAACTCATAGGGTAAAGTATACTACACACTATGCCAGAATTACTGGCCTCAAACAATGTGTTCTTTGTCAGGAAGATTCACTCCTGCACTTTGCTTAAAGTGATTTGCTTCTTTACATTTTGTTTCTCCTTATTTACTAGAGATGTCTGCAATATGCAGAGGGAAGCAAAGGTCTCCTGTATGACTATAACTACAAATAGAGAGGCAGCAATAACTTTCTCTCAGTATGAAACAGAACTGTAGGATAATAGGGCCAGAAGGGATTTTCAGAGGTCATCCAGTCCATCCATCTGCCTTTAGGCTGGACTGAACCCAAACTTGCCTAGGCAGATTGCTATCTACCCAATTTGGAAAGCCTCCAGGGAGAGAAATTCTAACAGCCATTTTTAGTAACACAGTCAATGCTTAGCAATTTGTACTCTGAGCAATGCTTGCATATCGTGTTATAAAATTCTCCATGCCTTCTCAATTTTTAGTCTTTTCCCTCAACATTTTTCTGTAGGTTAATCATGTTTTTCCCGCACCTCTCCAGAGAGTTTCAAATTTTCAACATCTATACTTATACTCTGCTCCTACCAACTAACAGAGATACAGTTTAAGTGACTAGTATTCACTATAATTGACTGTCAGAGCTTCTAACTCCTATGATTCTTCTTTACATGTTTTCTTACACCTTAACATTGCCTTATTCACTAATGTTGCATCAGTTAGGAATTGTCTTTGGCTATGAATAATAGAGATCTTTAAAAGGCTGAAAAAAAAGATAGAAGTTAAGTTTTCTCTCATGAAAAAAATGTCCAGAGATAGAGAAATAGATGTTCCGTGGCAGGTGAGATGATCTCATGATGTGTGTTCTAGGTTCTTGTATTTCTGTTCTGCCATCCTTCTCACTTGCCTTCCACCCTCAAGGTAGGCTAATGGCCATAGATGGCCACTGAAACTCTAAATATCACATCTGTGTTCCAGGAAAAGGAAAGAAGGATAAAATATCCCTACCAAGCAAGACAAACCCCTTCACAAGGGACTTTACAGAAGCCTAAGACCCTAATTTCTATCTTTGTGCCATTGGCCAGAATTTTAACACACAACCACCCTTATTTGGAAGAAAGGCTGAGAGATGCAGTTTTTCAGTTGTACAAACACTGCCTTAATAAAATCAGACTATGGTAGCTTCAGGATATATGGTAGCTTCTAGAAGTTTATGCTATATGTGCTTTCATAGAGCAATCAGATAGTTGGCTCCTCACCAGATAGGTGTTACAGTTGCATTATGTTTGATGAAATTTTATGGGAAGATTCTAAAGGACAGAGAACTGGTCATTGACTGGCTTTGTAGTTTTGAAAACCAGTGGAATGAGATGTTCAGACCATATTACTACGACTCCCTCCAGGTATAAAATTGTATAAATTAATAAAAATATTCAGTACACCTTGGGAAATGTAAGAGAAAGGTCAGGTTGTGCTGTAGCAAAGAGTTCCCAAAATTCTAGGCATGATGTCCATACAGCATAGTTACTAGGGAGCCAGTAAGTGCTGGCTGCTGCCTGAGAAAACCCAGATAAATTTGGTTTACAAGAGAAAGATCCTCTATCCTCTGCTCTCCTTCCCATTTTTATTTTTTGCTTCCCTTTTCTTCCCATTTCCTTCCTTCTCCTATTGCTACCTTCACTCTTGTCATATCTCATACTTTTTCAGCATTTACTTTACACTTTTATTCGTTCAAATTTGGGCTTAAACCTGAGATTCCTAAAAAAAATCTTATCAGTATTTCAAAAGCTTTACTATTATTTCACTTCTGTGGTCAGCCAATCCTATTTCATACTTTTTTTTTTTAATGTTTATTCACTTTTTGACAGAGACAGAGTGTTTGCAGGGCAGGGACAGAGAGAGAGAGGGAGACACAGAATGCAAAGGAGGCTCCAGAGTCTGAGCTGTCAGCACAGAGCTCAGTGCAGGGCTGGAACTCATGAACCATAAGATCATGACATGAGCCGAAGTCGGACGCTTAACCAACTGAGCCATCCAGGCGCCCCAATAATTTATTTTTACTATGTGGTTTGTCATCATGTATAAATGTTGTTTTATTTAATATTTTGAAATTGCCAAATCATGTTGTTACTTTATCTTATTCCCTCTCCAATGGTAAATTTCCTGTCTTTTTTATGTTTTGTTTTGCTCCCCTGTCAATTGTTTCCAACCAAATAACTATGTCCCAAATATTTTATTGCTATTGGTTTCTATTTTATTTTGAAGGATCCTTTAACTTCCTTCCTTCCCTGCCTCCCCCCCCCCCCCAACCAACACCAACATGTCTATCCGTCTTCTCTTTCTTTTCTTTTCTTTTCTTTTCTTTTCTTTTCTTTTCTTTTCTTTCTTTCTTTCTTTCTTTCTTTCTTTCTTTCTTTCTTTCTTCGATTCCAAATCCCATTAGGTGATTACTTCTGCCATTTTTTATACCCAAATAAATTCATATCTGTGAGATCCAAATTAAGAAAGCAACTTTTACCACATGGTCCTCGAAAGTAAGTAGGCATGATGCAGGCACTGAAGCATATTGTAATAAAATCTCACAGTAAAAACAACATATTGGATAGTTTTATATATATAAAATGTGTGTGTGTGTATATATATATATATATATATATATATATATAGAGAGAGAGAGAGAGAGAGAGAGAGAGAAGAGAAGAGAAGAGAAATGGAGTATGAATATAGTATAGTATCATTTGATACCATTACAGTTCTAAAATTAAATTTCTGACTGCTAAAAGAAGAACAAGATGAAGAATTCTATATACTGAGAGGGATCAAAGTCAGAATGGAAAATCTTGGTGATTGTACCAAATTCCTTCTGCATATAGCTCACTAAGCCTTTCCTCTTCATTATAAAAATGGGTAAATCCACATCAGTGTGGTGGTGTGCTTTCCTTTTGAATGGGAAAGTGAGGAGGTAAAATTCATTCTTGGAATGAAACTAAAAGCCTCTTCCATCTAGCCACTCTGTGTCAGGAATATCTGTGTGGGTTAGCTAGCCAGGACAGTGTGGCTACCCCTGTATTAACAGTTCCTGTCTTTTACGAATCTGGGGTTGAAACAAATGTTAGAGAATTGCAGTCAGCAATACCTGACAAACTGGAATTACTGTATTTCTAGTTTATACTTTGTACTGGATTTCAGGGCACCTAAAATCAGAAGAAAAAATAACTTGAGGCACACATATAAAACCATAGATTGGATTTTTAAATTGCTGTTGTATTATTATACTCCTTGCTCAAATGGAAATGATTACTATGAAAGAAAGAAATTGCTCTCTTTAAAAAAATCCAGATACAGAGACATCCTTTATTATTGTCAAAGACTGTTTTTATTTGTTTCTTGGCTAACTATCTGTGTTGAAATCTAAAGTTTTTTTTTTTTTTATTTGATTGTTGGGTTTTTCTCCTAAAGTTGATTTAGTTCGCCAATGTATATTTCCCTTTTTTTTTCTTCAATAGCTTTTTCTATTTTCAAGTGACATTTTATTTTTATTTTGGATGTGTAACAGTTTCTGTGAGAAATATTTCCCGGAGCAAATATAAATATTTCTAATATACTAAATTATAATGATTTTTTGCTATTCAGGTACCCCTGGAATATATAATAATTCTTTTGAAGAGGCAATTAGCACTTAGTTCAGTGACTTGAGTGGCACAACTTTTTTGATGTTTTACTGCATGCAACCAAGGTACTACATATCTACAAAGGACCAATATTAATATAAACAAGAAATGCCCAAAGGTTTTCAGTGTAAGTTTACTAACGTAGAATATTAAAGGATCGTCCAATTACCTTCATGAGGTCATGGAAAGGTTGTTCACTCACTATCTTGTCAGTACAGCTTGTTATTTACCTGTATTCCAGTCTAAACTAACACTGGACAATTGTGTCAGACAAGTTTCCTAAGTCTTTAGAAAGAAATTACAATATATAGTTGCATCATAGGCACAAATTGCTGTGGATGTTTAGGGTCATATTTTATGATTGTAATGGTCACTAAAACATAATTTTTTGAATTATGTTTGCTTATTTTTCAATTGAACAAATGATATGAAAATACATGTATATATTTAGAGATAAATATATATAATACATACAGATGTATTTATATATACTTGGCTTTGGAAAACTGGTCACCAGTAAACAAGGCACAGAACAAAAACTGAAATCTGTTTGATATGTTAAGGCCAGTTTTACTTGAAAAATTGAAGGGAACAATGGAGTGTTTCCCCCTGCTCTTATTGTGTAATGGGAAGAGAATATATATGAACTAAGATTAGGTATGAAGCTATATTTGAACTAATGTGTTTAAAGATCAAATAAACGCTCCACTTTAGGTAGTTATAAATAAATTATTATTTTAATAGTACATCTGTGGAAATCTAATTTAGTAATATAGGGCAGAGTAGGTGCCATTATTGCGATCATAATGGTTAGAATAGACTACAATGGAAGGAGCTATAAAAGAAATATTTATGGATGGATGATTTAGCAAATAAGACAAAGTGTCATATGTCTGAGAGAAGGCTTTGTGGGGAAAAACTGATTTACACAAACTATTTAAAACGGATTTGAAACCTGATGTATTGGTCTTGGAGACTATGAAATTCCAGTGAATTTAATTGTCAAAGGGCAGAAAGATGGTATAAAATGAACATTAAATGTTTATATGGTCTGCATGTGGTAGATGAACCTGAACTAGGTAAAGAAAAAAAAAAACAGTTTGATAGAGAATAATCTCCAAAACTGACTCAGTGTCAACTATTTTGTATGACTGCAAAGAATTATTCACTCCAATATTCTTATATCACTTTTGTAGTTAGATAACTGCATTTTAAATTGCAAGGAACTTGGGGCGCCTGGGTGGCGCAGTCAGTTAAGCGTCCGACTTCGGCCGGGTCATGATCTCGTGGTCCGTGGATTTGAGCCCCGCGTCGGGCTCTGGGCTGATGGCTCGGAGCCTGGAGCCTGTTTCCGATTCTGTGTCTCCCTCTCTGCCCCTCCCCCGTTCATGCTCTGTTTCTCTCTGTCCCAAAAAAAAAAAAAAAAAAAAAAAAAAAAAAAAAAGTTGAAAAAAAAATTAAAAAAAAATAAATTGCAAGGAACTTAATCGGATGTAGAGAAGGAAGTATCATGTCTTCCAAAAGAAAGGAGTATAAAAGAAAGACATATGAAAATATTTTTTTTTAATTCACAAGCATGCCCAAAGACTGTGTCATGGGTAGGGTATTACCTCAGATAGCTTTCTTTTTGGCCTTCAGTGTTTCAGAAGCATGTTTTCTTTGTAATTCTGTATTTATGCTAGTTAATGTTCTTTATACAATCAGTCTTCAGAAATATGGTTCATTTCTTCAATCTTTTATTTACCTATTATATAAATATTTGCTGAAAATCCAATATAAGCTGGTCACTATGCTGGGCTCTGGAAATATGCAGATGGTTTTTATCCTCAAAGCGTTCCCTTAATTATGTGTGGATACAACTCATTAGCTGAAAATTGCAAACTAATGTAGTTAGAGCACAGGTAGAAATACAGTATTGCCTTTAGAGAAGTCACAGTTGGATCTAAAGCTTGAGTTCCTGAGAGGAATATTGCCATAGATTAATTATAAGTATACCACTTATAGGGAACATGATCAGAATGCACTGAATTTTACTTCGAATCACACATTTTTTTAAATCTTTAAATCAGTTTATTTAAGTGTGAAATAATACAAAAATCCACTGAAATGTTTTCCAATACTTTTTAGGTTTCTTTCATTTGCAGTTGGCCATATTACTTTCACATATCTTCACTAAAAAGGAGGATTTATGGGCTCAGATAACTTCATCTGGGACTCACCCGATGGTCCTATTGACTTCAGAATTAAATTCTCCTTTTCAAGGCCGGGAAAAATGGAGCTGTTTTTTTGCCGATATTGCCAGTCAGTGTTTTGGGTCTGAATTTCTGTAGCTCCCCCACCGTGTCTTTCATCCCACTCATTAGGAATTAAGTAGAAGTGTTAGGAATCTACTACTTTCTTCTCACTCTGTCTTAAATCCATCACTACTTAATTAGGTGTATATATTATTATGTCTTTCCTCCCATTTATGTACATCACCACAGAACTATAATCATTATTTTTTCTTCTTTTCTGAGTCTTCTTTTCTGAGTCTTTCACTGTGGTCTCTATAATCCACAGTCCACTATAGAACTCCCTGCATGTTGAACCTCATCTCAAAAATTCATCAACTTCCTGGCCTTCCTTGAGTCCCCTGCAGGTCTCTCAAATGAAAACTGTTTTCCTCACAAAAAATCTAGCATTGGGCCCAAAGCGGTAACTTTCAGGTAATTTTTCCCCCTCCTCCTCATTATTGCAAGAACAGCACTCTCCCTCCATCTCTAAAAATGTTCAGCTTTATAGCTCATGCTATTAGATGATTTTATCCATTCCTCTTCATTGCTTTTACACATGATACCCAAGTCATTCCTCCTTCTTTTTCAATCATCGTATTTCTGTCTAATCCAATACTACTTCTGTCGTAATTCTTGGAAATTTCAACGTACTTTTAGATAATATTTATAATAACTTGGCCTCTCAATTTCTTTCTACAATCTCAGCTACTCATACTAGTTGCCATTCTCTAGAGTCTAGAATTTGCTATTGGTAACCATTGCAAACCCTCCATTATCTCACTTTTAGTCAACCCTCTTTTTGACCACAACCACCTATCTTTTCTGGCTCACTACCTTTACTCTCTCTTATGAGATAGTGAAGTACTATCTAGGACTTCCATCCCAATACTACCAGAATATTATATCCATTTATACTCCCAGATTTTCACAGTTTTAGACACACTTGATATATTCACTGCCAATTTTATTATTCCTCAATTCCATGGTCTATCGTTTAATCATTTCACTACATTGTATCTCAACTTCTTTAGCCATTCTCTTACTACCTCATATTCAAGTGGTAAAACCACATCCCTAATCAAATCCAACTTTCCATCTACTCCATGCCTTTATCTGTCTAAGTGAACCTGGCTGAAAACAACCAACCAACCATGTTGACTTTCAGTCCATTACCATAAACTTCAATTTTGTCCTTAATATTATCAGCCAATCATATTATACAATCCAAACTAACTTCCTGTCCTTGAAGTTTATTTTACATTTTGTCTTTTCTCAGACCAACCCTTTCTTAGCCATCATTTCTGAATTAATGATTTTATCTCCCAGAAGGCTGAGGAAACTGAAGGAACCAGAAAAAAAAATGTGCACTGACTCCCATCACTACACTACACATATCTACTCTTTGATGTCTACACTTACTACTGACCTGATGCTATAAATGACTTATCTATGGTCTTACCTGATGCCAATACAAGGTCTCATCTGTTCTAGGCTACTCAAATACATTGATCTAGCTCTTCTTCTCTCTCTCCTACATCATTCATTTCTCACCTTTACGGGATCATTTTCTTGAACATTAAGTCATATCTTCTATATTGAAAAAAAAAATATATATATATATTTATATTTATATGTAAATGAATAAATAAGTAAAATTTCCTAACTCCACTTCCCCTGTCATCTATTATACTATATCTTTGTTTCTCTTATATTTATTGTTTCCATTTCTCCTACTCTCATTCTCTAATAAACATACTATAGTCAGGCTTTCTCTTGCACCACTCCACTAAAACTGTCCTCGTCAAGGTCACCTCTGCAATGGTATACCCATTCAGTTTACAATTTGTTCTCTTAATTTCTCTATCATTAATATCTGACATAGCTGATTACATTCTCCTCTTCATTAAACATTGTTCACTTATCTTTCAGGACACCACCACACTTGGTATTCTCCTTAGTGCACTGGTTACTTCTATTCTACTCATTTATTATTCCTTTATATCTTTTTATGCAAACCTCAGTCCTTGTTTTGTTTCTCTTCTCTACTTAATTTACAGTTTTGTGCTCTCATTTATTCTCATAACTTTTGATATCATCTCTGTGCCAATGACTTCCATTTGTTTTTCTAGTGCAGACTCTTTTCTAACTCCAGAAATCTACATCCAACTGCCTTCTCTACGTCTCTGATAGATACCTCATAGTCACATGCCCAGGGTCTTCTCCATTCCTCAAAACTATTATAACTGTTATAGCAGTTTTTTTTTCTCCCTTATGACAACATTGTCATATCATATTCTGTTCTCAACAGATTCACTAGGTGACCTTTTAAAAATTTGTATAAGGTCATATCAGGACATATCACTGTTTTACTTGAAACCTAATCCATGGATTTTTCCCCATTATATTGAAAATAAAGTCTAAAGTCCCCCAGTGACATGAGAAACTCTATATAATCTGGCTTCTTATTGTTTGTGCATATCCCAAACACATGATTGGTTATTCCTTAAAGTATTTTAGTCTTTTCACTTTTTCTAAAATGTATGAGGGATGCTTTTGCCTTTGATCCTTTGTATGAGTTGTTACATAAAAGGGGGGGGTATTTTCTTATTATCCTTTTATTCTTTCAGAATGCTTATAGTCGGGAAAGGCTAAAGACTCTAATGGGTGATTGTAATAATGGAAAATTGGTTACCTCGGATCATAATTAGTTTAGCCATATTTTTAAAAGAAAATACTTAATCCTCTGAAGAGAATGCAGTCTGATGTCAACAACTTGCAAGAAGAACATAAAAAAAAAAAAACAACATGTGATGTTTTAGTAGCTATATTTAAGAAGAATTAGGTTTGAAAGTAAATTCATGTATCCTAGTGTTTTATTCTGCTTTAAAAGTCCAAGACCAATATGAGTCAGCTTAGTCTTTCAGAGTTTTTATCTTTGTGGTTGCACAAATTCTCTTCTTCTCCCTTCTATCCGTCCACAGTATTCTGTTTTCCTGGCACTCAAGTAGAGAAAGACAGTGAAGGCCCTTGCCCTTCTTCCTCATCAGGTTCAGAAGAAATTGCAGTCAGCTCCAGGGTTAGGCTAAGGGAACATCTACCTGCATCAACATTTCTAAGACATTTATTAAGTCTCTAACATTAATCAAATCATAGAAGGGACATTTGGAGCATAGCTACACCATACACAGCCTTGTACTGAGAGCTTCCAATATATGGGCAATTATATAAACATGTTTTCACATATAAATATATATTTAAATATAAATCTATGCATATAAATATATAAATATGAATTTTAGCCAAAGTTAAAGACACTTGTGTACTCTCTTTAATGTACCCTCCTCCCTGAGGAAATCGATTAGAGGTAGGTTGCCTGGGAGCTTTTGCAGCTACATAGGTGTTGAGATATGATCATACCCAGTTTTGTGAGTCAAATGTTAGCTCAGCTTTATTAACCAGGAACTCATATTTTGAATCAGGGTGCTGCTAGACTGCAATTTTTGTCTGTCTTAGGGCTCTGGACATCAGTTGTGCACTGGTAACTAAACATAGCCCTGAGTCTAATTTCCCATCAACAGGTTACTATGCAAGAAAAAGTCAAATGCTTATATCCACTTATATATGAACCTGTGTATGACAAACAAGAAAGGGAATGAGGAGAAACCAGGACGAGTTTTTTTAAATGACTCTTTTCTGGGTGTACTTGGGTGGCTCAGTTGGTTAAGTGACTCTTGATTTCGGCTCAGGTCATGATCTCACAGTACATGAGATTGAGCCCCATGTCTGGCTCTGTGCTGACAGCTTGGAGCCTGCTTGGGATTCTCTCTCTCCCTCCCTTCCCCCTCCCCTCCACTGTGTGTGCCCTCTGTCTCTCTCTTTCTCAAAATAAATAAAGATTTAAAATGACTTTTGTGTATTCAAGAAAAGTTATTTTCTAATAGTGGTCAGCTTAGTGTGTATGAATGTTAAAGGCAGCTGCTCTTTAAGTGTGTCATGAAACAAATATTGTCTAAAAATTGATTTGTCTTAGTGTTTCTTTTTTTTAAGTGAGTTAGGGACACAGAATACAGTTAGATTTTCTCCTTTGATCATCGGGGAAAATGGCACTGAGTTGACCTTTAAAAAATTAATTTGTTTTGGATATGTACTATGTACATGAACCATAGCAGAATGATGCTATATTTTGTGTGTTGTGTTTGTTTGTTTTTAATCAACTTAGATTAGTCCCTTCTTCTCCTGTCCTGGAAAGGGTACTACTAAGCTAAAAGTCTTGCTGACACACAATGAATTGGGAAAAGCAATAACCTTTCAGGGTTTATTAACCTTGATTTTGAATGTTGTGTCACTGCCTACATGATGATGGCCTAAAAAATCCTCAGCTCATTTTCTCAGTCCTTTTCCTAGTCTGTACAGAGAGTTCCAATATTGGTGCAAGAGGAAGAGAAGCAGAAATTCTTCAAAACACCAAGTGTCTTGGATATTTTTTCACAATTATTCTCATTTATTTTTCTAGAAACCTAGGTTAAATGCAAGACCTAGTGCTGAGTCCTGCCTTGGGTATAAGAAGACATTTCAGGAAATGGCCCCTCTCTCATTTCTTTTATGGCCATGTTTCTTGTAGCAAAATAAAGCAAGAAGGTCACACAAATTCACTTTTTTATTCACAGTGTATGTGTATCTGTCTAATCTGGAACATTTTGATTCCTGATGTCTCCCTCTAACATACTGTGCTGTCTCCTGAATTGCCTTGAGCCCTGTGGCCGCCTACAATTTCTGCTTCAACACCCCAGTCTCTCTTTTCACCACAGCAACTTCCAAACTCTTGTTCTTTCCTGAGTCTACATCTTCTGCCTTCCAATCTTAATTTAAATCATCCTATCTTTCTGAGTCATCCTATTTACTTTAGCTACCGCCTACTTACCTGTGACTCCTACCTCTGCTTTTTTCTTCTCTCCTGAGATCCAGGTGTGTATTTTTGACTGTCTCCTACACCCTTCACATGGATGCCCCACAGGCATATCAAACTTATGTCCAAATCGGAACCCATCATATTTTATTGTAACCCACTCTTCTCTTCCTTTGGGTATCTTGTTTAATTTTGTCATGATCTATATAATGACCCACACCAGACTCCTGACATCACACTAGAATATTCCTTTTCCCTCACCTTACTAAAAATACTCACCAATTCCAGTTTTTCTCACTGTTAGCTAGCTCCAGAATCCATCAACATCTGCCTATCTAAACTGATTCTGTCTGAGTTCTGCTCATAACAACATTTCAACAATGTTAAAGTAATAACCTTAACTCTTTTATTTTGGCCATCTGTACTAACCCATTCTGATCCATGATCGGTTTAGTCAGCAAGTCTTTCTAAGATGCAGAATTAATAGTGGGTCCCTTCTTAAGCGAAATATATGAATGAAAAACTCCTTAACAAGGTAGACAGTGTCCCCATCTCCAGCCTCCTCTTCTGGACTTGTTGTGCACCTTAGATTTCAGCTAACAAAAACTTACTGGATCCGTTACACTCAGTGACTTTTTGGTTTTGCATATCTTGTTCCCACTGTTTAAAACATCTTTATTTGTTCCTGTTCATCAGAAAACACTTATCTTTGGAAACTCAGTGTAGGCATTTTATCTCTAGAAAGATATTCTGGAACTAGACTGCACTTTTCATATCTGCCTTTCTATACCTTATTTTGTAGCATTATAATCAGTCATCACTTCCTTTATTCAAGAAGTATTTACTGAGCATCTATAATGTGTTTGTCCCTGTGCTCGTTATTAGAGATTGAAAAATAAAAGTGTCTCTGATCCCAAATGTTCACATGCAAGGATAAAACAGACTTGTAAATAAACAATTACAAATTGATATGAGTAATCGTTCACTCTGTATTTGAAATCATGTGATATGACATGAAGATCATAGTGTGTATCAGTCAGGATCCATATAGAATGACAGAAATAACTCTGAATTTAATCAGGGAATTTAAGGCATGGCATTTTTACATAGTTGGGAGAAGAACTTTAAAGTTGGCAGTAGATGATATGGTAAGCTACAAATAAACAATAGCTGGAAATCAGTATCACCTTTGGGCTGGAAAACAAAAACAAAAACAAAATAGTAAGATTCTGTAGTACTGATCCCAATGGTCCCAGAACAGTTAGAGCCATGAAGGAGATGCAGCTGATGGCAGAGATCCTGAGTAAGGTGAACAGGGAAAAACTCCATTTTGTCTCCTTCTTATCACCACTTCTCACTGCTGAACTCGGAAGCCAGTGGATGTAGGAGTTATGGAAATGTAACTGTTAGCCTTGATTTTTTCTTATTTATTTTATGGGACAGTAAGGCCTCCCTTGTGAGCTAGTGTGATCATGAGTGGTAATGTATAGAAAGCAGCTTGGCAGTGCACTGGGAAAACTTAGTCTTCTCTGCATGAAAGAGAATATCTTTATCAATTTGCACACATTCAAATTTAAATGGCGCCAGTTTCAAAACTAGGTATTTACCTGGCTGCCTCATTGCCTTTATACGTCTCATACTTAACAGAGTATCTGGAATATAATTCTTATTCAAATAATTACTGATGGTTCCTGTATCTAACAATATTCATGGCTGCATGTGCTAAGTTAGATGATAAGGATATACAATGCATTCTTGCTCCATGATTCAGTGCATCTGTCTAGATTTCATGATGACAGATCCCTTGCTCGCACATGTCCCCATCCCCAGGTGTTTAGTAGTTTCTTTCCAGCTGTGTTCATAAAATAAAAGAAAAATGAATGTCACTATTAATAAGATCTTCTTCAGTGTTTCTGTTACAGCATGGGCTCAAGTTTTCCTGGCTAGGAAACTTCAGGCTGAACTCTTGAGAAGATGCTAACTGCTGAACAAATAACAAAGACTAGAATTCTGTGCCTATGGGCACGATGCACTCCACCTGTTAAAGCAGAAAAAAATTTTTTAGAAATCCAATCATAGGGAGAGATGTATTTTTTTCCTTTAAAAAAATGGTTCCTTTGAGATATTTATTCAAATAGGTTGACATCAGATACCTTTCATAATCAAGTAAATGGATCAATCTTTTACAAGGTTTTTGACCAGGTGTAGGTTTACTTAGCACATGGGCAGTTTCTTCCCTAAAATAAGAGACTTGTATAAGTTCTTGGCAATCAATGTTCTACCATGTAAAGTCGAGTGATCATTTGTGACTAGTTATTTTCTGTCCCATTTTGAATGCAAATATAGTGATGATGATTTAAAAGAAAGATATGTTTGAAAAGCCTTGGTCAACATTACTGGTTATTGTGTATAAGGTGATATAAGAGGATTTCCATTGCCCTCTTAGTCTTGGACAAAAGCTCTTTGTAGAGATTAGGAGAAGGCTGTCCTGTCAGGTAAAATTGATCAATCTTCATCTACTTTCCAGAGTAGTTCAACTCTGTTCTTCTCTAAGATGTTTACAGGGTAAATATATTTGCATTCAAACTTAGAATGGGAAAAGTGTACACCGACTGACTTTCGCTAAAGAAAAAAAGTATAAAGGTTGTATTTTAAATGGAAGGGGAAGATCTTAAATAGCAGTCCTAAGATGCCAGAGCAAAGATATTAGTAAGTATGTAGGTAAATCTAAAGCAGTATTCTAGTATATATTAATGAGGTTTTATTTAATTTAGATAGACCTTAAATAAATGTCATCATAAGTCATGGTGGAGGAGTGATTGGGATCAAGTTTTTCTTGACTCGTCTGTATGAATCATTGAAATGCCCCTTTAGTACTGGTCCCCACAGGGCAGTGGGCACAGGGAAGCACCAGGCTTTAATGAGAGGATGGATTTCCTTCCAGCACATTCCTTATTTTGCTCTGACCCAAGAAGCATCTTTTTCACTCGCTCATAAGACAAAATTTGTGCAATTTCTACCCATTATAAAATTAGAAAGTGCGTAGCTAAAATAATATTTTTGATGGTAAAATCTGGGGAACTCTGGAGAGCTCCATTACAAACAGGTCATTTTCAATTGAGTGGTTTATAAAATTATATTTTGATTTTGAGACAGCCTGTGCACTTTAAGTTCTAGTGTTTCTTTTTCCTACATGAGGAAAAATAGTTATGTGCCAAATTTCCACTTTTCAACTTTTTTTACTTATTTTATTTTTTTTTAATTTTTTAACGTTTATTTATTTTTGAGACAGAGAGAGACAGAGCATGAACGAGGGAGGGTCAGAGAGAGAGGGAGACACAGAATCCGAAGCAGGCTCCAGGCTCTGAGCTGTCAGCACAGAGACCGACGCGGGGCTTGAACCCTCGGACCGTGAGATCATGACCTGAGCCGAAGTCGGACGCTCAACCAACTGAGCCACCCAATCGCCTCTTTAATAAGTATTTTAAACACATAATGAAATACAATAAAATACATGATTCTTAAAAATATTATCTTAAATATTTGATGAGAAGATGTATGCTAGAAAGAACAGTGGGACTTTTTTTTTTTTTAATTTTTTTTTCCAACGTTTATTTATTTTTGGGACAGAGAGAGACAGAGCATGAACGGGGGAGGGGCAGAGAGAGAGGGAGACACAGAATCGGAAACAGGCTCCAGGCTCTGAGCCATCAGCCCAGAGCCCGACGCGGGGCTCGAACTCACAGACCACGAGATCGTGACCTGGCTGAAGTCGGAGGCTTAACCGACTGTGCCACCCAGGCGCCCCAAGAACAGTGGGACTTTTAATACACACATTTCTAAATAATTATGGAAGCAATTTCATGAAGTTATATGAGATTATTTGTCAAATATTAGATGTATCATATAGCGCCTTGCACAGTACTTCAATAAGCATTTGTTGCATGGCTTGTATAAAAACTTGTTAGAGTGTGGATCATGGTGACTGTGGAAACTGGATTACTATGGAGAACTAATACAAATGGGATTTCAGTTGAGAAGTATGATTGACATTTGTTTTTGAACAATATGAGGAAAGGGAAAAGAAAAAAAGCATTCTAGATTGGTTGACTAATATGAATAAAATCAGAAAATAACAAACAAGCAAACAAACAAAAAAAAAAAAACGAGGAAAGCAAATCCATACCCTTTACCTGTACCTCTCAGACTCAGAATAATATGGAACTTTGAAGGAGGACGTATACAAAACAGGCCATTTGGGAAATAATGTAGCTATTCAGTGGTAACATCTAGGATGTACAAAAGTGGTAAGGATGGTTACATCCAGGACATACAAGAAAATGGGATAGGAAAAGTAGGTTACTTCTGAAAAAGAAGTTACCTCCTAGGAAAAGCAGCAAGTGTTCAATGGTATGTTCCAAAAGATCAGATTTATCATCCAGAGGTGACTGAGTTATAGCTGTTGGGAAGCAAGTAGATTCTAGAATGGTGACAAATATAAAAGACAGCATTGCAGACACATGGAAAATTTCATCACTGGGAAGGATTAGAGACATCTTGGCCTCATTCCAAGATCTCACGTTTGCCATATAGCAAACACTGTGTTTTTTGAGAAAACCATGCTAATGAAGATGCATCTGGCACTTTCAATGGAGTTTAGAGAAAACAGTGTACAATTAATCACTAAGGGACTGGATCAAGTTGATGTAGTAATGAGTTTGTACAATTATAAACTAATCAATAGCAAATATACTCTATCTCCAAGAAATACAAGAATTTTCATTTAAAGAAAAATGCCTCCCATTGAGCATTACCAATCTTCTGTCTTAGACCCAGTCATCTTGGTGCTATGTTATTTGTACCAAAATTTGGAGGATGCTCATTCCTGGAAGTGTGTTACAAATATAGGCATTTTCCTTAGAATACTTGCCAATTTGGAGAAGTATCCAGCGGTGTTCTACAGTTCTTGCCCTTTATTTCCAGCCTTAATTTGTTTGAAGAATGTTGTAGTTATCTCACACACTCCAAGTGAATCCATCATTTTTGTTTGTTTGTTTTTAACTTTGCACAGCCTTGCATCATGGTATTGAGTTACATAGTTATGGAACAATTCATTTTATTTTTTTTTCTTTGCAACTATTTAAAATATTCACAATAGAAAAATTTTCATAAATACTTATTAAAGAGGTTAATTAAAGGTAAATGCTTCAGTTTAACTTGGTTAATTTATCCAAGAGAGTCACTAAGGAAAATTGAGCTCATTACTTGTTGTCCCTACCATCTCTTCAACAGTTGTACTTGAGATTACTTTGGATTTTGGAATTTTTTTGAGTTGTTTCCAAATTAATTTTGGCAAAATATGATGAAAAATTTCTTTTGACAAAAGGTTTACTATGGACATGTATATTTTTTATATCAGACATAAAATACTAGGAGGTAATCAAAGGTCTCAAGTGTGTATTTTATATAAAAGGAGACCTTCTCTTTGTGGCCAGTACTTTTCATAGTTTATAATCTCTTCCAGAAGGAAAATAAAATAGATAATTCACCCAGGAGGTATAATTACATAGGTGAATTCCACAGGGCAGTTTGTTGTTGTTCCGTATAGTATCCACAAGTGTCTAGGGCACCAACATATAGTAGGCACTCATCATCTATTTTCTTAATTAATTTGTATATTGATATATATATAATTGCCTAGGTAGCTTTACATTTACTGTTATTAGTGTGGATTATTGTGTAATGTAAATAATCTGTTTCTGTTCCAAGTAAATATAATGTTTCTCAATGTTTAGTTTCTAAGAAAATGCTACTGGTTCAGTAAGAGTATAAATTTAGAGCACTTTATTGATAAAATTACTTGGATTTAAAGCTTACAGATTGTATTCTGTTTAAGGAATGCACAGATGGGTTACTGTTTCAAACATGCACACAATCAGGATCTGCTCTGCAAGTATAATATTCATGCTGGAGAATATGTAGATTATTTTAGTTTAGAAATGCATTCGGATGGCTTGTGAGGGCCAAGTAAACAGTGTGTTAAAGCAATTTTAAACTATTAGTAGGAACATGTTTTGTTGAAATTCAGAATAGTTTGTAAACACTTTAGTACTTTTAACCTAGACCATTACTGTCACTGCTTAAAGATGTCTAGTTTGAGGGCTGAGTCCTAGAGTTAATAAATATATTATATATGACAAGATTGGAAAAAACTCAGACTTTAAAATTATTTTTCCAGAAAAGTAGACCCAGTTACATTTTCACACTCAAAATCAGTTTAATGTAAATGAAAATTGACTTAAATGGATACATTAAAAATGTAAATTAATGTTATGAGTCTGTTAGAGTTAAAGAATTATTCTTAGTGATACTTGGAAAACATACTTAAGCATTATAATATTCTCCCTAATTGTATATATTTATTTAAAAAATATAACTCATTCAGTTTTAAAAATAAGATTCTGATTCATTAGTGGTGAAGTTGATGATAACAATGACATGTACATAAGAAACAGTTTTGAGTTTATTCTCCATATTACCAAGTACTTTATACGCATTAACTCATTTATAATCATAGAAACTCTATATACTAATAGTATTAAAATCTACCTATAAGTGAGGAAACTGAAGATTGGATGGGTTAAATATATTTCCCCAAATTAAAGAGTTACAAAACTGGCATATCCTGGAACTGGAGTTTTATCCTTAGCTTGACTCCATAACTTGTGCTCTGATGAACTATTAACTTGTTGGGTACCAAAACTAATTAAATGTGTTTGTCAAGAACTGATGAAAATAGTAGACAGAAAGGGTACAGTGCACTGGTGGTAAGATTTTTCCCTCTGGGCCTAATTCTCTTACTCTTTTCTTTCCCTCTCCCCTCCTCTTCTCGTTTTAAAAATGAATTCTTTGGGATCTTGATATAGCTGTTTAAATCAACAGTACTCAACTGGGTGATTATGCCACCCAGACAGTATTTGGCAATATCTGGAAATACTTTTGTTTGTCATGTTTGGAGAGATGCAATTAGCATCTAATGGATAGAGGCCAGGAATCCTACTTAACGTCCTATGATATGTAGAACGACCCTGACAACAAAGAAGTATTTGGTCCCAAACTTCCGTAATACATTTGAGAAATATTGGTTTAAACTAGGAAAATGATCATATCCTCTCCAGAAAAAAAAATGTATTTCCGTCCGTATCTTAATAGCAAATATTATTGCTGTGTTTAACTTGAAAAAATACATGTTTGTTTTTTTTTTTACCAAAAATGATTCTTCATGTGTGACATTTCAGAGTCAATGCATGTCTATTTATCTAAGTTAACTCCTTTCTTCTGTTATAATTGTCTTGTTGTCTTCATATATCTTGTTCAAAGGATCTCCATTCTTTTGGACTTCTGCAGCTGGTACAATGGGAAAAATATAGGAAGGACAAGGTAGAGATAGGAAGTGATTGGGGAGAAGGGGAAACCAAATGCCAATGGAATCAGGTACAAAAAGATGTAACATTTGAGCAAGTCAGTTGTCTTTATCAAACACCAGTTTCAAGGAAATTTTTCTCTCATGGTAAATAATTTAAATAAATTTGTGGGGGCACCTGGGTGGCTCAGTTGGTTAAGCGTCTTACTTCGGCTCAAGTCATGATCTCGCAGTTTGTGAGTTCAAACCCCATGTCGGGCTCTGTGCTGGCAGCTCAGAGCCTGGAGCCTGCTTCGGAATCTGTGTCTCCCCTCTCTCTCTGCACCTCCCCTGCTCATGCTCTATCTCTCTCTGTCTCAAAAATAAATAAAACATTAAAAAAAAT
Organism: Prionailurus viverrinus; assembly: GCF_022837055.1. Classification (NCBI taxonomy): domain Eukaryota; kingdom Metazoa; phylum Chordata; class Mammalia; order Carnivora; family Felidae; genus Prionailurus; species Prionailurus viverrinus. The sequence goes on from NC_062568.1 coordinate 84,427,161, forward strand.
TTTTTAATAAAAAAAATAAATAAATTTGCGTACTCCACAAATTATTCACATTTCCAGGCATTTTCCCAAATGCTAATTTCAAAACTCATAGCATTTTAATTGAAAGTATAGGCTGAAAAATGTCATAAATGCTTTATACAATGGTGGGCTTTGTATGACAACCAAAAATGCACTTTATAGAGTAGATTAGTTTTAATACACTTTTATTTATCTTTCTCTCTGCAGGAAAAAAGAGTACATCTTACCAAGTAACATATTACTTGATTTAACAAAAAACATATAATGGCTATTAAAATTAAGGAAAAGATGATTTCACATAATTTTGTCAATTACCATGTAAATGTTAACTGAGATAGTTCATTTAAGCCACAGATCTTCATTAACAAAGGTCATAATGTAGTAAGCATATTACTCTAAGGAAAGTTTAGCAGACTTGTTTAGTAAATTAGGTAGCTTTCAAAATCCAGACCTGCTTAAAAAGCAGTTTTATATATGTTTTTTATATAAGTTCCTATAAAAATACAGAGATTAAAACTTCCTAATGTGTGAAGATTAAACATACAGAACTTTCAGAAACAGTAGTGTATTTTCCCATTGTTCTGACCACAGATTTTCATTCTTTATCTATTGTGCTATAAAAATAAATCTTTCAAAAAAATTAAGATATATGAAAAACCTTAATTTTAGTCTCTTGTAAGTGTATTTTGATAGCTATTTCACATATATATGAAATATGTACTTTTCCACATAGAATTTTATATAAAGCATCATATTGTACAGCATTGCAGCTTTTCATTCTCAGTCTTATAAAGTGTACAATTTGAAAATAAGAAAGGAAAAGCATTTCCATTCTTTCAGTGGAAGTTCTTATTAGAAGCAGTAACCTAACAGAGGATTTTGCAATGTCTTTCACCAAAGATTTTCAAAATTTGGACAGACTCCCATGTACCTGCAATGTAGGATAATTGCTCCTGGATGATGCTTTAAGAGCTCTTTTCACACTATCATTTTTACTTATGCTGAGATAAAATTTATGGATTAAATGTCATAGAAACTAATTGAAAACCTTGCTTAACAGGAATTGGATGCTCTGACAAATTGATTTCTCTGGTTAACACAGTTAACTAAAAAAAGTCACTTTTGTTTCAACTTGCTTTATTGAAAATCTTTCTAGGCTGTAATGTTCAATGTCCCTGTTTTCATAATTAGACTGCACTGCTAAAAGTGACTCTCCCCTTGTTAACTGATTCTCTTCAAGTGTCTCAGGTTAATTATTCTATGCATCAGTTCCCATTATAGAAGATTGCAGATGTATACTGTGTAAAGGCTAGGACTGATTAGGCATTGGACTACTATTTAAATGAAAATTGCTGAAGTGAGCTCTTTTAAAACTTACTCATCTTGTTTTTTTTTTTTTTAATATAAAGTAGAGAAATATTTTTAGTAAAGCTAAGACCCTGATTAGTTGGTCTCGTTATTTGAGGTTTGAATGTACTTTGAAGTTGCCTGAGATTTGATAGCGATCAGGTGGAGAGCCAGTAATGACAAGCAGGTGTTTTTATAATTCAGGTTTTGCAGCCTCATACTAACATCATTGGCCAGATACATGTTTCTCGTGTGTGTGGTGTATGTGTGTGTGTGGGGGGGGGGTGTTAAAACATTATGCAATGCTTAATGCAGTATTTAACAATATCCCTGTAGGATCCCATCTTCCTTAGTTTTGATAATCAAAAGTGTTTTCTTCCTTACTTTTGACAACATAGCCCACTTTGAGAAGCACTGCTGCAATCTGTTAAAATTAAACCTAAATCTTCACAAAATCAAGAGATGCATAGACACAATGCATTCTTTAAATGGCTCTCTCTTTATTGCGACAGATATGTGATGAAAGAAAATGGGAAAATGCAATGCTCTTGTTAATCCAGGTGGAGGTTTTGTTCAAATGTATAAATAGGGTGGGTAGTAAAAGGTCTTGAACAGGGTAACAAGGTTGCTGCTTTCCAGGAAGGCCACTGCCACACACAGATGGCTGACCATGCTTCACCAGAAGTGACTGCAGGGCAAGGCAGGGCTGTGGCCATTCTCCAAATTGGTGGCCTGTTGGGAGTCAGTGGACTTGGAAGCTGGCAGACTGGGGACCTCCAGAGACATGAGGAGATATGAGGTATTGAAGAATGACAGTCTTCTCTTGATAGCCAGATCTCTAAATAAGAATAAGTCATTTCTGTAAAGCCCTTGGAGCAGGAAAGATGGGCTGGGTGGAGAGCCTGCCTTGTCACTGTGTGACTGTGCTCAAGTCGCTAATCTAGGTTTGTCCTGTTGTATAGTGGTACCAAAGATCCTCAAGCCATGAGGAGGGATTTCAGGGACAAATATTATATGTGATGGGACCTCTAATTTTCAACATGCTCTGCTAACAACCATTTTTGAAAATGTTCTTGTCCCTGTTAAGGTGTTGTTGGCTAGAAAAGTGTGTGACTAACATGAGTTCCCCATCACCTCTCCTTTATTTCCATAATGGCTATCCTCCAAGGCTGTGAGGATGAGTGTGTGAAATCCCACCCTGGAAGACTATAAATATTTCTTATTAATCTTCTTAATCTATCAAACAACAGGAAATACAATCTTGGCCTCTGGTGTAGGGAAACTGAAGCCTAGAAAAGTTAGCCTTATCATCATGAGATAGGTTTAAAGTTTTTACAGATGGTAGTTCTAGAACTTGAATAAGGAGATATGGAAGTTCAGACTAAATCACTGGACAGTTGAAAGATCTAAGAAATCAGTGATCTAAGATCATATCCTGATGTTTTTCTCCTGGCGAGTTTCATTTAGGCTGTCATAAAACTGCAGCCTAAGTTAACTCATTTGTTTAATATAAACAGAAACTCCTACAGAATAATTTTTAGAGCACTCTGGCCACATTTTGAATTGAAGCAAGAGATTTAGGTTGGCTTTATTTTCTCAGATTTCCATTATTTTTAAAAGTCTTTCTTACTGTGTGGATATATTTTTGATAGTCAATGTTACATATCAAAGTTATTTTTTTTTCCTTTTTTCCCTTTGAATCATACATTTCCTGTCTTGGTTTTGTATTATTTATTTTGTTTTATGGGTTTTATTTATTTTTTGTTTTGTGTTATTTATTTGTTGTTTATCGAAGACTGAACATAGAAAAAGAGCATAATTAACTGGCAACTCCTTGCACTGATTAATTCTACCTATATTGTGATCTGAGTTTGAGCAACAGATTTGGCATGTTTTTATTGATCTGTTGAACATGGGCATTGATTTAAGAGTAAGCCATTCAGTTACTGAATAATTAGAGAAAAATATATAATTATAAAGAGCAATTGTTACAATGTTACATAATTAAATGTAATTCTTGTATAAAATTATTTTAAATTTGTTATTTTTAAAAGTGATTAATTTGCTTTGAATATATTTATTGCTTCTAGTTCTAAAATGGAGTCATAAAGGCTATCTGCTAGAGTTTTAAGAGAAATATTTTCACTTCAGGAAAAAGTGCGTTTAAAGTTTCCTTTTTGTTGCTTTGGTAAACACTACAAGAAAACTGATAAAGAAAAAAAATAATAGTATGGCAAGTTTGCTAAAGCACATGCACTTTTTAAAATTTTATATGTCTACATGTAGCCCATAATAAATTTTTCACAGCCAAAAAAAGTGAAGGTGTAAGAAATCCACTTTCTTTCAATATTGCCAAACAATTAGAAATTATAACATTTTAAAATTATTTTGTTTTTTCGGTGGGTTTTTTTTCAGGTTTGTAGAATTTTATAAAGATTATATTAAGTGGTTGAAATTCTAAATTCCATGTTCCAAATATTATAAAAATCGATATTGTTCACACAATTGAATATAGAATATTGAATGCTATTAGCACAATTTCAAGAAGGCCTTTTTAAAATCCTATAATTCATGCTAAAATATGCTCTCTTTAAGATATGAAGTACATGTACAAAAGTTTTTGACTGGGCCCTTTGCTTGTCTGTGTAACTAAACTTTTAGCTCCCAAGTTTAATTGTACTCTAAGACTAGATCTATTTCCTGTTATTCTTAATGCCTCTTCCTTTTTCGCAGTTCAATTTAAGTCCTTGGCTATCATTTGTGTGCAGTCCTGACCTCTCATGGTGATCTGGCTGCTTCTTCTGGTTCTCAGCCCAGAGTAGATCTTGTCTCTTATCTCTGAGTTTTCTGTACCCCTGGTTGAACCCCAAATTATTGTTCTGTACTAAATGTTGAACCTGTCCTATACATAAGACTTCATCTACTCGCCTTCCAGCTAATTTTCCCTAATCCATAGCTATCCTCTAGAAATGTCCACCGAAAAATGAAGGAAGCAGAAGGTATGAAAGGCATTCTCACAAGTGGCAGGCATTTGTATAATTAAAAATGAATTAATGAATGTGTACTAACCCCGGATCTGTAGGTAAATAGGACACAATCTAGTTAGAATTATTCAGATATTCATTCATTCATTCATTAGTTCATTCATTCATTTATTCCCTTAGCATATACCAGCTGGTTGCTATGTTCCAACACATATGCACACCATACAGAGACACATACAAATCCACTATAGTTAAACATATGTCCAAAAAATACTCTGGAAACCTAGATGAAAGGACTCTAGGGTTGACCTAAAAAATCAACTATCTTAATTTAAACCCTTCACAATATGCACCATATACACAGAAGGAAGTTGCCTAGCTCAAGATTAAAAAATCTACATTTAGATGTTAATTTGGAAATTTCTACATGCTGTGGGAAATGGTTTAATTTAGATGCTTCACTTCCAAATGTTATATGATCAATGCACCCCTGCTGCCCAGAATCCCTATGGTGAGAATTTTATGCATGATGTATAAAAGTCAGAGAATACTCCATAATATGTAAATAATTACTTGCATTTTAAATGCAAAATTATTAAGTACACTTAGTGTACATTCTAAATAGTCAACTATCCATGTAGTGTGTATGTAAAAATTGATAAAAGGATTGTTCAGGAGTTTGAATGTGCTTGGCATGAGGTACATTCCCTCCCCCACTTTGGCTTGAATACATTGTGACTATAAAATGACACACTTAGAATTAAGATGTTAACAAAACAATGCTGCTTTTGTTTTTCATGACAATTCTCATCACCAGTGTAGCCTGAAAAATATTATAGCTGTAAGGTGTTTCCTTAGAATGTATTTTTTAAAATTAAACTCATATTATTAACAATTTACATTAAATTGTTATATTTGGAAATATGTTGAAAGTAATGACTAAAATGATTCAGCATAAGAATAAAATTATGGTCAAATAAATGCATTCTTTTGACCAAATAGCAATTTCAAAATAATAGAAGTTCTTTACATATAGTTCTTGTATACCATGAGAGATTTTTAAGCCATAGAAACACTTTAAATTTCTACTCTCTTTTCTCTTCATTCCCTTTCTCCAATTCAAACAGCCAGTCAGTCCCTCACTAATCCCTTCAAAATACCACTGAAAACTCCTTCCCCTCCCCTAGCCACTGGTCCTTTGCCCACAAGTCCAACCATTCTTCTGGATTCTAAAATATAAAACTCCCTGAGAGAAATGAATCACGGGCCTTCTTTAGCAGAAAGAGTTACAGGGGTAAAGAAAGAATGAGAATATTCATACATTAATAATTTGCTTCTATTGTCATATATATACATCAGTGAACTTTGATTTATGATAATTTACTGTTCTTATGCTTAGCCAGGGGAGAAAGGTTTAAATAGCGTGGGTGTGCTTTAGAGATAGAGTATTAGTTTATTTAGGCTCAGTAAAATGGGGGTCATTGATGCATCCATTTCCATTAATGGGAGTTAGCAACTGCTGCATATATCTCATAATTAGATTTACAGAGGTGCCAAGATGAGAAACCCAGTGATGCAGCACAATATATTATCCTCATCCAAAAGGTGCTTTTCATTGTCTGAAGAGACAGATGCCATGTTCTGATAAGAACTATGTGTGTAGCATTAGTTACTAATGTAAATTATTCAATATGAAATCCTGCCAGTAGATGTGGTTTACTTTTTTTTTCTATTAGCCCAAAATGTTCCTTAAAAAGCTAAAACATTGATCAGCAAAATCTAATCATAAACTTATCCCATTCAGTAAATATTTGTACTACTAATTGTGAAAGTAGTTTCACAATTCAAGTAAAATAATAAAAGTTTAGTAGATTAAAAAAATACACTTAGGGAAGGAAGGACTTCTGAAGTAACTAGGCAGACCCTCTCCCCAAGACAATAGCAGTTTAACAGATGGAAAAAAATGTTTTTAATCCAGTAATTGAAAGTCTCTGGAAGTTGTCTTCACAGTGTTAAGCAAATGAAAAAAATATTCATTCAAGAAAATCTAATTCTCCCTAAAGAACAGCATGAAGCTTTGACATTTTTAAACATGACCCACTTTCTTAACGCCATCCTTCCCACTCCTTTAGCTCCATGTTAAGGGAAGCTGTACTCCAAACATGCGCAGTCAAGAAGATGGGGTCTTCTTCTCCTCCCTTTTTCTAGTCCAGGGCCACAGATTTACCCAGGAGGGGCAGGCTGCCAGTGTCTCATCCCACACAGCATGTTTCAGAAGCTCTGTTAGAGGCAGATATGGCCAGGACTAGTTCTTTTTTCCTCTACCCAGCCCTCACTCATAGCATAGAAACTATACTCCAGGTTTATCATGCCAAGTGTATTGAAGGCCTTATCTCCCTGCCCCAGCTTATTCATGGGATGGAAATATCAAACCAAAAGGGCTAGGCCAGGATAGTGGTATGCCAACTATCCTGTCCCTTGTGCTCACTCACAGGGAAGGGTGTCAGTGAAAAGGAAGGCTCCCACCCCTACCACCAGTGCAGTGATTTTGGTGGGTGTAGCAGTCTGGCCAAGGGGAAAGGTCATAGGATGAGTAGGTCTGTAGCTCCACGGAAGGGGACTGACATTATTTGGAACAGAGTGAGGAGAATCTCATGCCTAAGGATTTTGTCAAGAACAGTGGATGATAGTAGCCAAGATATAGAAACAACCTAAGTGTCCATTAATTGATGGATGACTAAAGATGTAGGGTGTGTGTGTCTGTATATATTTGGCATAAAAAATGAAATATTGCCATTTGCAACAACATGGGTAGACCTTGAGGTCATTATGCTAAGTGAAATAAATCAAAGAAAGACAGATACAATATGATGCAAGTTAAATGTGAATTTAAATAAACAAAAGAATGTCATAGATATAGGGAACAGATTGGCAGTTGTCAGAAGTGGTGGGAAGGTTTGAGGAATAAATGATGTGGCCAAAGGGGTTGATCAAATAAGTTATGGGGATGTAATATAGAGTATGGTGACTGTAGTGAATAATACTGTATTGCATACTTGAAAGTTACTAAGAAATGAATCTTAAAAGTCCTTATCAGGGGTAAAAAATAGAAACAAAAACAAAAAGGGACACTTGATAGCAATTAAGAGGAAGTATATCACTCCTAGAAAAACAGGAGAGCAGCCAAAAGTTTAATAGAGCCAGGTAAAGAGATAGCATAAAAGCCTTCCTGTGTGTAACAGTCAGCTTTGGAGATTGGGAAGGTTGTGCATATACATTAGGCAGCACGCGTGAATTAAACTCCAGTCAAAGCAGGACTTGAAAGCTTTCCCGAAAACACACACAGAACCATGAATACAGGGTGGATGTGTCACTGCCACAAGAGGCTGAAACAACCTCTGGTTAAATACTAACTGAACGATAAACTACTGTGACCCAGGGGCAACCCCATGGAAGTCAGCCATGAAAAGAAAATCATAGTCAGTTTGGCAGTCTCTAAGACTGCATGCCCTACACTGCATACTCTCAGGAGAAATCTGAGAAGGAACTCCCAAGCTACTAGTCCTTGGCTGAATGTGGGGGGAAAAAACACTGTGACCTGTAATAGCAGCTCTAAGCTAATACACATATCCAATGATAAAGTGTGAAAATCTTACTGCCAGGGGGGGATGAAGCACAACCTTTGACCAAGAAGTATCTTGTCCTGACCTAGGAGTAACCCCTAGGTAGCAATGCTAAAAGTAAAAAATAAATAAATGAATAAAGGGGGAAAACCTGAACAAGATCAACTAAGGTTTCACAGCGGAGAGACACACTTTGCAGAATTAATTCAGCAAAATCATAAAACGGACAAATGCAGCAGCAAACAATAACGACAGCCACCAGTGGGGATTAATATGCAGAATTATTACAATATGTAAAATGCTCACTTTTCAGCCAAAAGTATTTGTGTTTTATACAAAGAAACAGAAAAATGTCACACACACTCACACACAGCAATAAAACTTTGTTTGAAGGAGTCTAGAGGTTTACTTAAAGACATAGAATTCAAGACAACTACTATAAATATGCTTAAAGACATAAAAGAAACAATGCTTAAAAAATTAAAAGATATGATAACAATGCCTTATCAAATAGAGGATATAAAGAAATTGAATTATTAAAAAGAACCAAGTAGAAAATCTAAATTGAAAAGTACAAAAACCAAAATGTGAAATTCACTAGAGGGGCTCAAGTATAGATTTGAGCTAACAGATGAAGAAATTAGCAATCTTGATGATATGTTTCAAGTAGAAGTATATGCGAAGCAATTCACACCCAGACACATAATAGTCAAAATAGTGAAAGCCACATATAAAGAGAAAATATTGAAAGCAGTAAGAGGAAAGCCTCTCATCACATAAAAGAGAACCCCAACAAAATAATAGCTGGCTTATCAGAAACAGTAGAGGCCAGAAAGCAGGAGAATATCCTATTCAAAATGCTGGAAATTAAAAATTAACTGACAATTCTATACTCAACAAAAACTGACAGTAGACACTGGAAAATAATAGAAAACTAAACATAAAGCTAGTAGAAAGAAGGAAATTATACAGACTAGAGAGGGAATTAATGAAATAGGACAGTAGAAAATCAATAGAGCACATGAATGAAGCTAAAAGTTGGTTGTTTGAAACAAATTGAGTCAAAAAAAATTTAATTTGAACACAAAAAAATACTCAAATTATTAAAATCATAGAAGAAATAGGAAACACATCACCACTCATATTATAGGAATAAAAAGATAAGGCAATACTGTGAACATCTGTATGTCAAACAATTTTATAACTTAGATGAAATGGATAAATTCCTAGAAAGACACAAATTACCAAAACACAAGAAGAAATAGAACATATGAATAGATATATAAAATTAAATATATTGAATTACTTCTTTAAATGTCCCCAAAGAGGGGCAGCTCGGTGGCTCAGTCAGTTAAGTGTCTGACTTCAGCTCAGGTCATGATCTCATGGTTTGTGAGTTCGAGCCCCATATCAGGCCCTGTGCTGACAGCCCAGGGCCTGGAACCTGCTTCAGATTCTGTGTCTCCCTCTCTCTCTGCTGCTTCCCTGCTCACACTCTGTCTCTCTATGTCTCTCAACAATAAATAAATGTTAAATTTTTTTTTAAAAATGTCCCCAAAGAAAAGCCTGGGATCAATGACTTCACTGGTAAATTCTACACATTTAAAGAAGACTTAATGTAAATCCATGACAAACTATTTCAAAAACGGTCAAAGGAGAGAACACTTTCCAATTCATTCCATTAGGCCAGTGTTATTCTACTTCCAAAATCACATAAAGATGTTATAAGAAGAGAATGATATATGCCAGTATTGCTTATAAATATAAATACAAAAATCCTTAAAATATTAGCAAATTAGATCTACCAACATATAAAAATGATTATGTGCCATAACCAAGTGAGATTTATCATGGGAATACAAAGTTGGTGTAACATTTGAAAATCAATTTATGTTGATATTAATAGAATGAAGAGAAGAAAATGATCATCTCCATAGATGCAGAAAAAAAAACATTTGACAATATTGAATATTTCTTCATTAAGTAAATAAGGAGTAGAAGGGAACATTATCAATTTGATAAAGGACAATTACAGAAAGACTTAGAGCTAAAAACAGATGTAATAGCGACTGAATTATTTTATACTAAAATCAGGAGAAAGAGAAAAATGTTCCTACCACTTATATTTAACACTATACTGGAGTTTCTAGCAAGGTCAACTAGGGAAAAAATACAGAAATAAACACATGTTTTAAAAATAATAATAAATGAATGAATGCTTTCCAGATCTGAAAGAAGAAAGAAAACTGTCTCTGTTTGCATATGACATGACCTATAAAGGGAAAAAAAAAAAACAAAAACTAAGGAAACCACAAAAATCTTTTTAGAAATTGTAGGTGAGTTCAGCAAGTAGGGCTCAAGATCAGTTTACAAAAATCAATTGTTTCTCTATATAATGGCAGAGAATATATTACAGATAAAGTTAAGAAAACAAGTTAATAAATACAATTTAAAAATAAGGTGTTGAATACAATTAATGAAAAATGTGAAAGACTTGTACACTGGAAATTACTCATCATTGAAAGAAACTAAAGACTTAAATAAATGGAACGTTCCAGATTCATGGATTAGGAAAAGTAATACTAAGTATTACTAAATACTAAGTATTTCATGATTGAAATTTGTACATAATTTCAGATTGTTTAATTTATATTGATATGTATATATCAGTCATTTTATAAGATTCAGTCAAATATAGAGTAATATCCTTATTGGTTCTGGCTGGCATTTGATAATTAATTACTTTTAATTTGTAGGGGCGCCTGGGTGGCTCAGTGGGTTAAGCGGCCGACTTTGGCTCAGGTCATGATCTTGCGGTCCGTGAGTTCGAGCCCGGCGTCGGGCTCTGTGCTGACAGCTCAGAGCCTGGAGCCTGTTTCAGATTCTGTGTCTCCCTCTCTCTTTCTGACCCTCCCCCGTCATGCTCTGTCTCTCTCTCTGTCTCAAAAGTAAATAAACGTGAAAAAAAAATTAAAAAAAAAATAAATTTGTTACAGCCCATTAATTGTTATAAAATTAGATGTCTCATTTTATTTTGGCTTATTTTAATTATTTTTAAGTATAATTGACACATAATATTCTATTAGTTTCATGTGTACGTCATATTTATTTTATGTTTTTATACATTTTGAAATGATTCCCATGATAAGTGTATCTGTCAACATACAAAGTTGTTACAATGTTAGTAAGTATATTTCTTATGATGTACTTTAGAACTCCATGACTTATTTTGTACCTGGAAGTTTGTACCTCTTAATTACCTTCACCTGTTTCACCTGAGCATTCAACCCCTCCCCCTCTGGTAACTAACACTTTGTTTCATGAGTCTATGAGTCTGTTTCTGTCTTATTTGTTCATTTTTTAAAAAATTTTTAGATTTAACATATATTTAAAACCATACAGTATTTGCCTATCATTGTCTGATTTATTTCACTTAGTATGATGCCTTCTAGGTCCATCCATATTGTCACAAATGGAAAGATTTAATTCTTTTTTATGGGTAATTTTCCATTGTGTAATATTCTGTTTTCTTATCCATTCATTTATCCATTCATTTATCCATTCATTTATCAGCGGACCCTTAGGTTATATCTATATCCTTCCTATTTGGAATAATTCTGCTATGAACATAAGGGAGCATATATTAATTAAAATTAATGCTTTAGTTTTCTTTGGATACATATATAGAAATGAAATTGCTGGATGGGGCTCCTGGGTGGCTTAGTCAGTTGAGCATCCAACTTCGGCTCAATTCATGATCTCGCTGTCCATGAGTTTGAGCCCTGTGTGGGGCTCTGTGCTGACAACTCAGAGTCTGGAGCCTGCTTCAGATTCTGTGTCTCTCTTTCTCTGCCCCTCACCCACTCATGCTCGCTCGGTGTCTCTGTCTCTCTCTCTGTCTCTCTCTGTCAAAAATAAACATTAAAAATTTTTTGAAAAGAAATTGCTGGATAATATGGTAATTCTATTTTTAATTTTTCAAGGAAACTCCATTCTGTTTTTTTTTTCTAGTGTACAAATTTATACTGCTACCAATAGTGTACTGTGATTCCCTTTTCTCCACATCCTTGCTAACACTGGTTATTTTTTTATTTTTGATAATAGTCTGACTAGTGTGAGGTGATATCTCATGGTTTAGATTTGCATTTCCATGATGATAAATGATGTTGAACATGCTTTATGTGAATGTTGGCCATTTGTATGTCTTCTCTGAAGATTGTCTATTCAAGTGTTCTGCCTATTTTTTTAATTTTTTTATTTTTCAAAGTATTAAGTTGTATAAGTTCTTTACATATTCTGGATATTAACCTCTTATCAGATGTATAATGTGAAAATATCTTCTCCTATTCAATAAATTGCCTTTTTGTTTAATTATTTTCTTCACTATGCAAAAGCTTTCTGGTTTAATATAATCCCATTTGTTTCTTTTAGGTTTTGTTGCCCTTGCCTGTGGAAACAAGTTTTAAAAACTATTGCTAAGACCAATATGAAGGAGCTTATTTCCTGTTTTATTCTAGGAATTTTCTTCTAGTTTTCAGGCCTTACATTCAAATCTTTAATCCATTTGAATTCATTTTTATATATGGTATAAGACAGTGGTCCAGTTTCATTCTCATGCATGTAGGAGTTTAGTATCCACAACAACATTTATTGAAAAGCCTATGTTTCCCTCATTTTATATTCTTGTCTCCTTTGTCAGAAATTAATTGGCCATATATGTTTGGGCTTATTTCTGGGCTCTTTATTATATTCTGTTGGTATATGTGTCTTTTTTCATGCCAGAACTGTCCAGTTTTGATTACTATAGCTTTGTACTATAGTTTGAAATTAGGGAGTGTGATATTTTTACCTTCATTCTTTCTCAAGATTGCTTTGGCTATTCAGGGTCTTTGTGGTACATTGCCAATTTTATTAAGCTTTGCTCTGAATCTATGAAAAATGCTATTAGTATTTTGGTAGGGATTATATTGAATATGTAGATTACATTAAGTAGTATGGGCAATTTAAAATATTATTTCTTTCAGTCCATGAACACAGTGCATCTCTCCATTTTTTTGTGTTATCTTCAATTCCTTTTGTCAGTGTCTTATAGTTTCAGTGTACAGGATTTTGGTTGGTTAAATTTATATTTAGTTATTTTATTCTCTTTGATACAATTTTTAATGCAATTGTTTTCTTAATTTTTCTTTCTGATGGTTCATTGTTAGTGTAAAGAGCCTCAACCAATTTCTGTATTTTAATTTTATATCCTACTACTTTACTGAATTTATTAGTTAATTTTAATAGTTTCTTCCTGGAATCCTTAGGGATTTTTACACAAAGTATTAGGTCATCTGCAAATAGTGATAGTTTTACTTCTCCCTTTCCAATTTATGTCTTTTTTTAAAATTGTTGTTGCTAGGACGTTAGTAAATAAAAGTGGTGAGAATGGGCATCCTTGTCTTATTCCTGATCTTTGAAGAAAAGCTTTCAGGTTTTCACTCTTGATTAGAATGTTAGCTATGGTTTTGTCATATATGACCTATTTATACTGAGGCACATTCCTTCTATGACCACTTGGTCGAGCATTTTTATCGTAAATGAAGGTTGAATTTTGTTAAATGTTTTTTTTTTATCTTTTTAGATGACCAAATAATTTTTATCCATTGGTGTATCAATGTGTATATTACAATGATTGATTTACAGATGTTGAGCCATCCTTTCATTTCCTAGAATAAATCCCACTTAAAATTGTGCTGTATGCTCCTTTAATGTATTTTTGGATTCAATTTGCTAACATTTTGTTGAGGATTTTTGCACTTTTGTTGATCAGGGATATTGGTCTGTAATTTTGTGTGTGTGTGTATGTGTGTGTGTGTGTGTGTGTGTGTGTGTGTGTGTGTGGTCTGTCTGGTTTTGATACCTGAGTAATGCTGGCTTTGTAAAATGAGCTGGAAGTGTTACTTTCTCTTCATTTTTTAAAACATAATTTGAGAAGACTAGGTATTAAATGTTTGGTAGAATTCACTTGCAAAGCCATCTTGTCCTAGACTTTTGTTTTATATGTAGTTTCAAAATTAATGATTTTTTTGTAATCAGTGTGTCCAGACTTTCTATCCGTGATTCTGTCTAGGAAAATTGAATGTTTCTTGGAATCTATCCATTTCCTCTAGGTTTTCCAATTTTTTGGTGTATAGCAGTTTGTAGTAATCTCGTATGATCCTTTGTATTTCTCTAGTGTCAGTTATAATTTTTTTAATTTCTCGTTTTATTTATTTGAGGCCCTCTCTTTCTTCTTAATGATCGAAGCATTACTCATTTACATTTAAAGTAATTATTGATAGGTATGTACTTACTGCCATTTTCTTGTTTTCTGGTTGTTCTTTGTAGTAGTTCCTTTCTTATCCTACTGCTCACTTCCCTTGTAGTTTGATGTTTTTCTTTAGTGTTACATTGATATTACTTTTGCTTTATTTGTGTGTGTCTATTGAAGGTTTTTGGTTTGTGGTTACCATGATGTTCATATATATTGATTTAGATGTATTATAGTCTAGTCTATTGTAAACCACTTGTTGCTTAAGATCAGATGCATTCTAAAAGCATTACCATTTTACCCTGCCTGCCTCTGTATTTGATGTTGAGATGTCATATTCTATACCTTTTTATTTTTGTATATTATTTTATTATATTGTAGTTATGCTTCATTTTACTATCTTGATTTTTTTAGCCTTTATATTAACTTTTTAAGTGACTTATCCAGTGCCTTTACTGTATAATCACCTTTACCAATGAGATATTTTTTCTTTCATATATTTTATTTCTAGTTAATACATTTCCACTTAATGCTCTTTAACATTTGTTTTAAAGACAGTTTAATGGTGACGAACTTTTTTAGTTTTTTTAATTTTCTGAGAAACCTTTATCTGTACCTTAATTCTAAATGATAATCTTGCCAGGTAGAGTTATTTTGCATTGTAAGATTTTATCCTTTCAGCACTTTAAATATATCTTGCCTCTACTAATTGCCTGCAAAGTTTCTGCTAAAAAAATCAGCTGATAGTCTTATGGGGTTTTCTTTATATGTGACTGTTTGCATTTTTCTTGCTACTTTTAACATTAAAAAATATCTTTATATTTTGCCATTTTAATTATGATGTGCATTGGTGTGGATCTCTTTGGGTTCATTTTGTTTGGAACTCCATGATTCCTTGATCTGGATGTCTATTTCCTGCCCCAAATTAGGGAATTTTTCAACTATTATTCCTTCAAATAATGTTTTGTGGGTCCTTATTTCTCTCTTCTCTTTCTAGGTCTCTACAATACAAATTTTAGCATGCATGATGTTGTCTCAGAGGTCCCTTATTCAGGTATCTTCCTTATCCATTTTTTTTTTTCTTTTTACTATTCTGATTGGGTGATTTCCACTACTCTGTCTTCCAGATAACTGATACATTCTTCTGTATCATCTAATCTATTAATTTCCCTGGAGCATATTTTTGTTATTTATCTCTGATTGTTTCTTATATTTTTGACACTTTGTTTAATTTCTCAAAATAATCCTTCATTTTTCTCCTGAGTTTGGTGAGCATCTTTATGACCATTACTTTGAATTCTTAACTCTGCTTTGTTAGTTTTTTTTTTCCAGTTGTTTTTTCATTTGAAACATATTCCCTTGTCTCTTATTTTGTTTGACTTTCTGTTTTTATTTTTAGGAATTTTATAGAACAACTTCCTCTTCAATTCTAAAGAAGATGTCTTATGTAGGAATATCCCATATATCCTGTGTCTGTCTGGGTGCTTTGACAGGCCGGCAGAGCTGTATTGGGCATGGGCTGGGACAATCCCAAGGCATAACTGTGCTGGGATTGCCCTGGCTAGATGATTAGAGGTAGAACAGGCATGGGCCAGGGTTGTTCCATGGAATGCTGCATTGGGCTGCCTTCATGGGATGACTAGCAATGGAGTGGGCACAGGCCAAGGGGGTATACCTTCAGTGATAACCCTTTGCACTTACAGTCATCACACCAGAAATGGGGTTCTTATTGTTACTTTGTTTCTTTCTCTCCTACCATTCTCTAAGCAGTCCTTCTATCATTTGTTGTGCAAAGGCTGTTCAGTCAGTCCTCAGTTCTTCTTCAGGAGGAATTACTTTTCATTAGGTGTGTATTTTGTATCTCTTTGGGGGTCAGGTACGTTTCTATACCACCAAATCGGACCTATTCCTATTTCAATTCTTGATAGTAAATAATGTCTTGGTTTTACAAGAGATCTTGAACATTAGTTAAAACTTGAGCATCTACTACAGAAATAGAGACAAGACTGGATTTTATTCATTAAAGTGCTTAGCAAGTTCTAGTGTATTTATTTTCAGAAACCTGTGGTAAATGCTGCCTAGATAGCATTTTTTTTCTTTTTCCTTTTTGTGTACTTTGCACATTGACTCTCTTAGATATGTGAATTTTATGCAGGGTTATAGCCAATGCACTTCTACACAGAAAAACATAATTTGCAAAGAGAGAATAATGAAGCAAATAAAGAAGAAAGAAGCAAAAATGAAAGACCAAAGGGGCTTGCACAGACTGATAGAATGACTGCCCAAGTTCAGCCAATTTCCTTGATACTCTTACTTCCTTTTACCACATTCTACAATTTTACTTACTACAATATTTACAGGCTTCTATCCTTTTCACATAATCAAACTTTAATTAAGAAATAATTTCCTGGGACACCTGGATTACTCAGTCTGTTAAGTATCCAACCAGCTCAGGTCATGTTCTCACTATTTGTGAATTTGAGCCCACACTGGGCTCTGTGCTGACAGCTCAGAGCTTTGAGCCTGCTTTAGATTCTGTGTCTGCCTCTCTCTCTCTCTCCCCACTCCCCCTGTCCTGCTCTCTCTCTGTCTCTCTCAAAAATAAATAAACATTAAAATTCTTTTTTTAATTATAAAAAGATATAATATCCTTCCCAGAATGATCAAGCTAGATTTTGTGTTAACTTCTAATAAAGTATATGTCATTAGAGTATCATGCAAAATCACTTGATATTTAAGTCTCTATTTTTTTGTATTTTATTTATTTGACTTCTTATGAGTACCAGTAGAAAATAGTATGTGTAGAATATATAGTATATTTATGGTTCATAAGTGAAAACTAATGAGATAGTGTTTTTCAATAAAAAATGAAGTTTTAAAAGTCTGATTGTTTTTAATTGCAAGGAAGCAAAAACTATTGGGCAGAAAAAGCCAGAGTTGCTGCCAATTCAACAATCTCGCTATTTCTCATTTTACCCAACTCACTTGGAATACTCAAGAATTGTTCTCACATGTGTCTATGTTTTCTTTGTATGGTAAAAAACCCAATCTTTTAGATGTAAGAGTGAATGCCAATCAAGTATGCCAAAATAATACCAATCATCTGTCAGCCCTGCTAAGAATCCCCAGATCAGCCCAGAGGTCATAGTTTAGAATATCTATGTGTAACCCAAATAGAAAATCACTAGTTCATGGAGCATAAAACAAACTCCAATCTAATCTAGACAGTCATTCATATATGAATTCTTTTGGGAAAGAGTAGCACACAGTTTTGTTGTTGTTCTTGTTGTTTTAATTTTTGAGTGAAGGCAGTTCTAAACATCTAAATAATCAGAATAAGAAATGGAAAAAAAAACATGACAAAAGCTCAGATCCATTACTTGTTGGTAGAATGTCACATCTGTGTTTTGGTCTGTATATATAGAACACAAACGGGGATCAACTCTGGGGAGAGCCAAAGTCTCTCAGGATCTAAGCTGAGCCTGTGAAGAAAGGGCTCTGCATTGGATTTTATGTCACTGTATTACCTCTAATATTTTGATTTATCAAAGGGGAGGTTTGGTCTCAGGAGGTGAATAATAACAATGATTCTGCAAAACTTCAGATTTGTTGCATAAAGTCCAATTGAAGTAATCATTTACAATTCAGTCGGGATGCTATAAAGGAAGCAGTTCAAGCAGTAAGCTACTGAATTTATTTACACATACTAAATAAAGAGATCATTTTGATGATTGTCAAATGAAAAAAAAAAGAAAATGGGGGTGGCATTATGATTCTACCATGTAAAAAAAGCAATGCACTAAAGCAAAACAAAAAAAGATGTTAATACTGTTACTAGAGTGATAGATAGCATCCTGAGGTTTGTGTGTGTGTTTGGCAGGGGAGGGGGGGAGAATTTTTAAATTTTAAAAGTTTAAAATAAAAAAATATTGAGTATTTTATTTTCATTCACATTATGACTTTCTTCCTCACTTACTTTTGTGTAACATAATTGAAATAATAAAATACTTTATAGCTTTTACATTGAGGGGAATGTACTAATCATAGCAATGAATATTTATTTTAGCCATTTATTTTATTTTATTTTTCATTTTTTTTAATTTTTATTGAGTTTTGAGGGAGAGTGAGAGAGACAGAGCACAAGAGGGGGAGGGGCAGAGAAAAAGAGGGAGATTCAGAATCTGAAGCAGGCTCCAGGCTCTGAGCTGTCAGCACAGAGCCTGATGTGGGTCTTGAACTCATTAGCTGTGAGATCATGACCTGAGCCGAAGTTGGACAGTTAACCAACTAGATACCCAGGTGCCCCAATTTTGGCCATTTATTTTAAAGTACAGAATATTTTGCAAATGGTAATGATTTTTGGACTTGGGTAATTTCATAGACAATCAACAAACCAAACAAATGAAAGAAAAAACATTTGAGAATAATTCATATATTAAGTAAAACTTTGTATGTTAATATATACACACACAATATGAAACATGTATATTTTATTAAACATATTTTTTGACAAGTGTTGGAGGGTATTGCCACATTTTTTATAATATTACAGAAATAGTAGGTGTATTTTTGGAGGTATTACCACAGTTTTACAATATTACAGAAATAGTAGGTGTATTCTGAGTATGGATTTAATCAAGACAGCAATATTGCCATGGACTTCGAAATCTAACAACAATCAAATCAATAATTGTAAGCATCATAATATTACATTCTTGTCAAACATATTGGCTATTTTGCTTTGTTCTTTGGTTTGGACTTTTATTGATCTATTGGTTAAAATGAGCTTTTGTGACTTGCCTTGTAATCATTATTCCATCATACCATCATTCTTAAATTATTTAAATATGGATTTATTGCATATTTGTTCAAATTTATACATAAATGTAACACATATAATGTCACACACACACACACACACATATATATATGTGACATATATATATGTCACACATATATTCTGAAAGTTAAAATCTAATTAGATAACTTTTTTTTTAAGATTGTATTTCCTAAGTTTCTGACATTGGCCAAGGTAAAGAATTTTAGAATAAAAATTTTTACATTAATAAATATTCTTTGCATGAAATTTAATAAGGAAATAAAATATTAGAAGCATTCTATATAAATCAGATTATCTTTATTTCTGCCTTCATTGTTTCTGATCCCCTAAAGAAATCCAACCCCCAGGTAATTTATTAAATACATATATAAATGGAAAAACAAAAAAAAACAATGTGAAAGTACTTGCTCTCATAAATGAAATGTACAAATGATGACTGGACAAAAAAGAAGCAGGTGAAAAAATAACTTTCCAACTTCTGCCAGCTAGCCTTAGGTTATTGTTTCTAAACAGAACTTGTATCAATCATTCAGGTAGATCTATTCTTTGTTTGTCATTGCAAAAAAGCTTTGGTAGTATATTTTTATGAGACTAGAATAAGGATATAGGCCTAAACAGGGTCTTGATTATTTCATAAACTTCAGAATACTCAAATTGAATGTCATTTTTCTAAAATCTATTTTGCACATACAAGTAATTTTCATGCTTATTTTATTTGAAAAAACAGCCCCAGAATTTCTTATTTCTGTATTTTCCCAAGCAAATCAGGTTCACTGAAACCTCTACAAGGTTATCCAAGGGCTAACGTCATAAAAATGTATACTGAATAAAATACTGAGAAATCATATAACGTTTCACTATGTTCATGACACTTCTGGCTTTATACTGACTCCTGGTCTATAGAACACTGTTATAGCAAGACTTATAGTCAAGCATAATATTAATGATTAATGCTCTTCTCTAATTGAAGGAATGAAAAAGATGGGAACTTTTAAGTACCCAACATCACTAAAAACCACAAAGGAATATAATATATAAAACATGCATTCCAATTATTTTTAATTTCACTTATTCAGATTGCCTTTCCAAATTGAATGGGTATAGTAATGAAGATTCAGAAATTCCAGTCCTTTAGAGTCACAGGTCTTAAAGATTAAAACTGCTCAAAAGTTAGGTGTCCTGTAAGTATTTAATAAGGTGAAGGCTTGTGATGAATAGTTCCATCAAACTTAGCATCTGCTGCTTAGACTATAATGTATCATCAACCTAACCTGACAGGAGTTGTACTACTAGTGTTCTGTATAAATTATGTCTTTTTATTGAACTATATGTTTTTTGTTTTGTTTTAAAATAGAGGTGATCTATGTCACTGATACTGAGCCACATGAAAAGTCAGGGTAAATACCTTTTATTTTATTTTGTGTTCTTTCCTCAAAGATCGAAAAGCTCTTTTACGTTTGTAACTAAAATATGTGTGTATGTTACGTAGGCAGTATTTCATAGGCAGTGAAAAGGATAACCAAAATAATGAGGACAGTAACATATTAAATACAATTTATGGATAGATCATCAGTGTTAATTTGAAAATATAGTTTGTTCCATGAAGTAAGAATGTGCATATTTTGAGAAAAATAAATCTAATGTAGAATTTTTATTTTAAATTTACTATAAACATCATGAATTCTAAGAACCTCTACAAAGACGGCAGTTGTGAGGTTTTGTTGATACCTCTGATGTTACCAAGTTATAAGCCTGTTGTTTTATTTAAATAGATGTTCAGATAGCTGAGAAAATTTTGACTGTAGGAACAAGTATGAGTAACCTCTCACTGGAAAGGATGGGCTGAAATATTTTGGGGGATGTAGATGGTGGTAGTGGTGGTGGCTGTTTTCCATTTTATGAAGTTAAATATTCATGAAAGTCTTGATTCAGCAGCCTTTATATTCCCACTTCTTCTAATGGCTGTTATTCCAGTCCTGAGACTGCTGTGGAAGATGATTATTATTATTGCCAGTCAACTGTTCTATCCATCTGTGTATCAGCTGTAGAAGATGTCTGCCCCAAACAAAAATCCCTGGCTGTTACCTGGTGAGAGGGCAATTATAAACAGCTGCTTTCCAGATAAATATAGTATAGTCTGTGCATCAGCCAGTGCCAATACATGTGCATAGTGCAGTACCACAGAGATGATTGTCTGGCAGGAGGAGGTAGGGATTAGTGAGAGAAGTCATTATGAAAAAAAAAAAAAAAGTGAATAGGACAGTAAAATTAAAACATCCCTCTTCTCTTAACCTTTTACCACCCTGTGTTGTCTCCTTCCAATTTCCCCTTTTTCTTCTTTATAAAAAGAAAATAGTCTAGAATGTGATGGATAGTATCGTTTTCATCTACAGACTTTTTTTTACTATAATGAATTTAATTCAATTATCAAGTAGAGTAATTCCTTCTGTTTTAATATATTTAACATCAAGTCTTGTAGGTAAGGAGTCAGTGGAACACTTCCAACTTAATTCTTCATAGATATTTCATGCTTTCAGGAATCCTGTGAATGATAGAATCTGGTTTGCTATATTGAGAAGTAGGGAGTTTTTGAAACATGAAACGCAGAAAGAGAAAGGAAAGGAAAGCTGGTAAGGGAAGATTATATCATCATTAACAAGTATATAAGTATGAATGCTATGTTTGATTTGATGAGAAAGGATACATACACATAGGTATATGTGAATTTAAAAGTTACAGATAAAAGATGACCCAAAATAGGAAATGAAATTGAATGTATGTATGTATAAAATATTTAATGCAACTCCATTTTATATTATTATTCTTACAATTTTTCATTAAACAAAAAATGTCAACACCCAGAAGATTATCATTTCTAGGTTTCCTAAAATATGTTAATGGTTTAAGCTAAAATCCACAGTAGATGTGAAGACAGGAAGATAGCTCTACATTCTACAGGATGATAGAAAACATTTTTAATAGAAATAAGAACGTAAAATTACAGTGCATTTCCGTTCACAATTTTGGTGTGTAGTTGTATATTTCTCTTCACCTTCCCTCATATTCAGTAAAATTTTTCTGAAATTGAACTATTTTCCAAAGCTGTTCTAAGATTATGTACTATGATGAACATCCATGAATGGGAAAACAATTATAATAAGAGCTAACATTAAATTATTATTTAAAAAAATTTTAACATTTATTCAGTTTAGAGAGAGTATAAGCTGGGGAAGGTCAGAGAGAGAGGGAGACACAGAATCTGAAGCAGGCTCCAGGTTCTGAGCTGTCAGCACAGAGCCTGACATGGGTCTCGAACTCACAAACTGCGAGTTCATGACCTGAGCCAAAGTTGGATGCTTAACCGACTGAGCCACTCAGGCTCCTGAGCTAACATTAAATAAGTAGTTCATGTCCATTAACTCAGTTACCTCTTGTCATAACCACAAATGATACATACTATCATTATCTCCATTTCGTAGATATAAAATATGGTAGTTACTGCACAATTATGTCATTTTCCAGAATCAGTCATTCATTCAAAGACATTTACTGACCACCCTACTATATGGTCGGTTTTATTTTAAATACTTTTGATTATAGTAGTAAACAAAACAAAATCCCTGTGTTTGGGAATTTTTTATTCTGGTGATATGAGGTCTATCCTTAACAACCAAGACAGAAAGTTAAAGATTAAAGAGATTACCTTCAACTGATGAAAACTCAGAAAAGTATTCAGAAAAGGAAATAGTATTTTATGTGAAACTTCAAAAATGGAAATTATTTGTATATGCAGAGATAAGGAAAAAGCCTATTTGGGAGGGAGAATATCAAAAACAATAGTTTACAGGATCTATTCTAGGCAAAGATCACTTAATCTTAAACATAGAATCAGTGACAGGAAGATAAAGTTGGAAATATAAGATATAAGATATATATAAGATAGGTTGATAATATAAGATATATAAGATATATATAAGATAAAGATATATAAGATATAAGGTAAAGTTGGAAAGATTCTAATAGTATGATATATTTATTGCATATTATAATCAACCCTTAAAAGTAGATTGATTATTATTTCCAAAAGATCTATTTGGTTGAGCTGAAAGCAAACAAAATCACCACAACAATGAATGCAAAATTTAATTTTTAATAAATAAATATTAAAGAGATATAGTCAATCCCTGTAAGCATGTTAAAATAGATTTCCAATAGTGGTGTCAGCAAAATGGTAGAATAGGAAATTCTAGCCCTTATCTCCCTAAAGAAATATTGATTTAACATTGATACTTGGACCAAAATATCTTTATGAGAATTCTAGAATTCAGTTAAGAAATTGCAATACCCAAGATGGGCACAATGAGCTGAATGGAAACAGGTAAGAAGAGAAATTTTGCTTTACCTGCATCAGCCTCTTTCCCAAACTAGCACAGCTTTTGCTGAGAGTGAACATCCCAGCTCACAATTTCTTCCTCAGGGAAAGAGTAGGTATCCAGCAGTCTACCTTTTTAAAGGATTTCCCGAGGAAGTGGTTTTTGTCTTGCTTCATTCAGAGTGCTGATGATACTGGAATAATTTGGATGCCTGGAGGTGCTGTGAACAAAGAAGAATGGTGGCACAACTGGGCATGATTAGGAGAAAGAGCAGAGCTAGAGACTTCTCCTTCACGAGGGAGACAAAGGAAGCATACGTCCAGAGTTCTTACTTCTGAGAAGGCTACCCAAAAGACTGATATCTGAATTGCCTGACTTGGGATGCTGACAGGGAGATGACATATTTTGGATGCCTGGTGACCACTGAGAACAAGGGAGGGTGGGGTGGCTTGTTGCTAGGGAACCAGACAACTTGAAGTTCCACACAGACATTAGAGGAAATAAAAGATAATGAGCTCCTTTAAAAAGAAACCATAAAGCCTCTCTAATAGAGAAATTGCAGTCCTAGGTGAAGTCATAAGCTTCCTCTCCCCAGGAAATGTTTCAGAGGCCCCTGGTATTTCTAGTTGGGTTGATGAATGAGTTATTTTCCTGTATGAAGCCAGTCTTTAAAGATTGGGAGTGGTGCTGTTTTTCAAATATACAGATCTCAACAGAAAGTTACAAAACACACAGAGAAACAAGACCCAATCAAAGGAAAATACGTCTCCAGAAACCTACCCTAAGGAAACAGAAATATAAAATTACCTGAAAGTTCAGAATAATCATCATATATATGTACAATTAGCTCAAGAATTTGATGCGTTAACAAAATTAGAATATCAACAGAGATAGAAAATTTTAAAAGAACCAAAGAAATTTTGAAACAGTACAGTAATTGCAATAAAATATTAGGGATGTGCAACAGCAGAATTGTTCAAGCAGGAAAAAGAATTAGTGAACTTGAAGACAACGCTTTTGAAATCATCAAGTCATTGGAACAACAACAAGTAAGACTAAAGACCAAAGGACTTTACATGATACTATCAACTAGACCAATAAACACATTAAGGAAGTTCCAGAAGGAGGAAAAGAAGAAAGAAAGAAAGAAAGAAAGAAAGAAAGAAAGAAAGAAAGAAAGAAAGAAAGAAAGAGGAAGTTTATTTGAAATAAAATGTCTAAAAATTTCCAAAATCTGAAGAAGGAAAAGGACATCTGGATCCAGAAAGTCACCATACTCACATAAGTTGAATCTAAAGAGATCCACACCAAGACACATTGTAATCACACTGGCAAGTTGAAAACAAGGAGAGAATTTTGAAAATAGTGTGTGAGGAGCAACTTTTCATTTACAAGGGAATTCCCATAAGATTATCATGGATTTCTCAGCAGAAACTCAGGCTGCAATACAGTAGGATGATATTTTCAGAGAGGAAGAGAGGGAGGAAGGGGAGGGGAGATAGGATGAAGGGACTACATCCAACAAACTATCTTTTAAAAATGAAGAAAAAAATAAATATTTTTCATGATAAAAGCTGATGGAGTTCATTAGCATTACACCTACCTAATGAGAAATGCTAAAAGGAGTCCTTAAAGTTAAAGCAAAGGGGCACTAAACAGCAAGATGAAAGCATATGAAACCATAAAGTTTACGGATTAGAGCACAAAAATGTATAAAATAAATACAGAACTGAAGGGATAAACAGAAAACAATATAACAATAGTAGATTTCAAATTCTTTTAATAACTGATATGTCATTTAGACAGAATATCAGTATGGAAACAGAGTACTTTAACCCAAAACTATAGACAAAAGCTACTTAACAGACACAGATAGAACATTCTACACAACAGCTCAAAAAACACATTCTTCTTAAGCACATGCAACATTCTCCAGGATAGATCACATATTAGGTGACAAAACACCTCTTAACAAATTTAAGATTGAAATCATACCAAATATATTCTCTGATCACACGGAACTAAACTCTAAGTTAACGACAGAAGGAAAACTAGAAAATGCATATATATGGAAGTTAACACACTCTTGAAAAATAAATGGGCGGTAGAAGAAATCTAAAGTAAAACCAGAAGATATCTTTTGATAAAAAATAAATATATATAAAAGCAAAACATACCAAAATGTATGGGATGCAGCAAAAGCAGTATGAAGAAAAAAGCTTAAAGTGATACCTACATTTAAAAAGAAGATCTAAAATAAGCAAACCTTGTACCGCAAGGAACTAGAAGTAGAAAAACAAACTAATCCGAAAACAGCAAAAGGAATGAAATAAGAACAGAAGAAATGAAAAAAATAGATATTAGGAAAATAGCAAAACTAAGAGTTCATTTTTTTGAGATCAAGAAAATTGATTAAGTAAAAAAAAAAAACAAACCTCGAAACATTACAGCTGAGATAGCAGAAATTAAAAGGAATGTAAGAGACTATGGTAAAAAAAAAATATACACCAGCAAACTGCATAACTTAGAAGGAATGGATAAATGTATAGAAATATAAATACACCAAGACTTAAATATGAGGAAATGAAAAATCTAAATAGACTTATAACTAGTAAGTCATATGCTACACCCAAGGTAAACCTTGAAGACATTCTGCTAAATGAAATAAGGTAATTTCAGGACAAATACTGCATGATTCCACATATAGGAGTTATCTCTAAAGCAGTAAAATTCCTGAAACAGAAGGAATGTGATTGTGTGGGGATAAGGAGAGTGGGACAGTGGAACGTTGTTGTGCATTGTGTATAGAGTTTCATATCTATGCAAGGTGAAAAAGTTTTAGAGATTTGCTGTACAACATTGTGCTTATAGTTACCAATACTGTTGATTTCCTGTTATGTGTTTTTCAACACAATAAAAAGTAAATCAACTTCAGATTTTTCTTATGTTGGTAAAAACACTTGCACAAGAATTTTTGGTTTTAGAAGTCCATGTCATCACCAGGGTCAAGCATGGTGGGCATAGCAGTGATCCTGTGGAGAAGGAGGGCACAGACCTGGAGTGGACAGCATGCTCTGAGTATACCTTGCATCACACTGGGAGAGACTGGTTCCCTTCTTGGAGTGCATTTGGGAGAGTTGGCACTGTCAGGGAATAGAAGAGCCATTGAGTGCCATTAATCTGCCTCATTCATTAACAGATGAGAAGAGACACCTTCTGAGGGCAGCTCACCTGGATGCTGGCTTTTTGGCTTTTTGCTACACTTTACCATAAAATCACCTGTGCAACCATGTGACTGCTCTTCTGGGATAAACCAGTATAAGCCACTGCTCAGCCAGACCTTCCCTCATAGGATCAGTGTGGTTCCACACTGTGCCAGGTCCCTAAAATTTAGAATTTTGAAACCGAACTGTGTGCCTAAGATAAAATACAGGAGCAGTGTACAGCCAGATGAGCAGATGGCTTAGACACAGGGTGAACACGAGTATCTGTAAGAAGCCTAGAACACAAAAGGGGAGATTATTTGCTCTTCTGTGGGGTCTTCCTGAACATCAGTGGGCTCACATTTCCCTCTGTGAGGAAGAGAGCAGGCCAGCGCCATGCTTCACACCTCCCATCAGCATGGAAAGACTTCAGCATGCAATGAAGTGCACACTGTGGAGGACTGAGCTTTGTATACCAAGCCCCACCCTCTTGTTCTCTGCAGGTGCATTTTTTAAATAGGGCAAGTGTGATTGAGAGCCAAAACATCAGCAGGTCCCTTCCCCAGATCATCACACCTCCCCTCCCCCCGCCCCAATACATACTAGGTCTACTGAGCATAGAGTGCTGCATATCTTCAGATCTGGTGGAAATAGGACCAGGCACAGGCTTTCCTAACACACAAAAGATAGAGATGTAGACAAAATTCCAAGATGGAGAAATTCATCTCAAGGGAAAGAACAAGAAGAGGTGATGGCCAGGGAGCTAATCAAAATAGAAATAAATAATATGCTTGAGTCAGAATTTAAAACAACAATCATCAAGATACTACCTGAGCTTGAGAAAGGCATAGAAGAAACCAGAGAGGCCTTTACTATAGACATAAAAGACCTAGAAACTAGTCAGGCCAAAATAAAAAATGCTATACTTGAGATTCAAAACTGACTAGATGTAATCATCGCAAAGATGGAAGAATTAGATGAGCAAATAAGTGAAATAGAAGATAAAATTAGTAAAATGATGAAGCTGAAGAGAAGAAGGAAAGAAAAATACTGGATTGTGAAAGTAGAGTTAGAGGATTCAGTGACTCCATAAAGTCATTCCATAAAGTGACTCACCTACTCCGGGGAAAGGAAGAAACATCCAAATTTAGGAGACGCATTGAGCTCCCATGAAAATCAACAAAAGCCAGCCAACATCAAGATATATTGAAATTAAGTTTGCAAAAAACAGAGAAAAGGAAAGAATCATGAAAGCAGCAAGGGAAAAGAAATTCCTAACCTACAAGGGAAGACAAATCAGGTTAGCAGCAGAGTTCTCCACAGAAATCTGGCAGGCCAGAAGGGAGTGGCATGATATATTCAACATGCTGAATGAAAAAATATGCAGACAAGCATACTTTATCCAGCCAGGCTGTCATTCAGAATGGAAGGAGGCATAAAGAGTTTCCCAAACAAAAACTAAAGGAATTAGTGAACACTGAACTAGACTGTGAGAAATACTAAGAAAGAAAGACCAAAAGCAACAAATAGTAAAAAGGAACAGAGAAAATCTCCAGACACAATGAATTTACAGGTAATACAATGGCACTAAATTCACATCTATCAGTAATCACGCTGAATGTAATTGGACTAAATGTTCCAATCAAAAGACATAGGTTATCGAAATGGATTAAAGGAAAAAAACGACCCATCTGTATGCTGCCTGCAAGAGACTCATTTGAGAACTAAAGGCACCTATCATGCTAATGAACAGTAAAAAAAAGATGGAGTAGCCATACTTCTATCAGACAAACTAGATTTTAAACCAAAAGACTGTAACAAGAGATGAAAAAAAGCATGATATTATAATCGAAGGGTTTATCCAACAAGAAGATCTAATAATTGTAAATATTTATTACCCAACTTGAAACCACCCAAATATATAAATCAATATAATCAAATGTAATGGAATTCATTGATAATACAGCAATAGTAGGAGACTCTAACACTCTACTTACAACAATGGACAGATCATCAAAGCAGGAAATCAATAAGGAAACAATGGCTTTGAATGACACCCTGGACCAGATGGACTTAACAGATATATTCAAAGCATTTCATCCTAAAGAAGCAGAATACATATTCTATTCAAGTGCACATGGAACATTCTCCAAAATAGATCACATACTGTATCACAAATCTGGCCTCAACCAGTACAAAGAGACTGAGATCATACTATCCATATCTCCAGAACACAACAATATGAAACTTAAAGTCAACCACAGGAAAAAAATTTGGAAAGACCACAAGTACATGGAGGTTAAAGAACATCCTACTAAAAAATTACAGGTTAACCAGAAAATTAAAGACAAAATAATAAAAATACATGAAAGTGAATGAAAATGAAAACATGACATGGGCACTTAGGTGGCTCAAACATCTAACTGTTGGTTTTGGCTCAGGTCATGATCTCATGGTAAGTGGGTTTGAGCCCTGGTTCAGGCTTCACATTGACAGTGTGGAGCCTGGTGAGATTCATTCTCTCTCTTCTCTCTCTCTCTCTCTCTCTCTCTCTCTCTCTCTCTCTCTCTCTCTCTCCCCCCCCCCCCCATGCTCACACATTCTTTCTCTCTCTCTCTCTCTTTCAAAATAAATAAACTTTAAAAAGAAAGAATAAAAGAAAATGAAAACATGACAGTCCAAAACCTTTGGGATTCAGAAAAGACCATCATAATAGGGAACTATATAGCAATAAAGGTCTACCTCAAGAAGAAATAAAAGTCTCAAATATACAACCTAACCTTACACCTAAAGGAGTTAGAAAAGAAATAGCAAATAAAACCTCAAACTAGCAGAGGAAGGGAAATGAAGATTAGGGCAGAAATAAATGATATAGAAACAAATAACACCAGATAATCAATGAAAAGAAGAGCTGGTTCTTTGGAAGAATTAATAAAATTGATAAACCCCTGCCCAGACTCATCAAAAAGAAAAGAGAAAGGACTCAAATAAATAAAATCATGAATGAAAGAGGAGACATCACAACCAACACCACAGAAATAGAATTATAAGAATATTGTAAAAAATTATATGCCACAAATTGGGCAATGTGGAAGTAATTGACAAATTCCTAGAAATATATAAACTGACAAAACTAAGACAGGAAGAAATAGAAAACTTGAACAGAGTTATAACCCACAAAGAAATTGAATCAATAATCAAAAATCTCCCAAGAAAGAAAATTCTAGGGCCAGATGGCTTCCCAGGAGAATTCTACCAGATACTCAAAGGAAATTTAAGACCTCCCATTTTTCTACTGTTCTAAGAAAGTAAAAGTGGAAAGAAAACTTCAAAACTCATTCTACAAGTCAATATTACCTCAATTCTCAAAACCAAAAACCCTGATAAAAAGGCCAATATCCTTGATGAACATAGATGCAAAAATTCTGAAAAAGATACTAGCAAATCTAATCCAATAGTACATTAAAAGAATTATTCCCCATGATCAAGTGTGAGTTTTTCCTAGTATACAGGGGTGGTTAAATATTTGCAAATCAATCAATGTTATAGACCCCATTAATAAGAAAGTATAAGAAACATATCCTCACAGTAGATGCAAAAAAAGCAATTGAGAAAATGTAGCATTCATTCTTGATAAAAACATCAACAAAGTAGGGATAGATGGAACATACCTCAACACAATAAAGGCTATATATGAAAGACCCACAGCTAATATCACTCTCAATGGGGAAAAACCGAGAGCTTTTCCTGTACAATCAGGA
The DNA here is from genome assembly GCF_022837055.1 of Prionailurus viverrinus. Taxonomy (NCBI): domain Eukaryota; kingdom Metazoa; phylum Chordata; class Mammalia; order Carnivora; family Felidae; genus Prionailurus; species Prionailurus viverrinus. Next base: position 84,457,602 of record NC_062568.1, read on the forward strand.
ACAAGGTAGGGATGTCCACTCTGATAATTGTTATTTATCATAGTACTAGAAATCTGAGCCTCAGCAATCAGACAACACAAGGAAATAAAAGGCATCCAGGTCATCCAGGAAGAAATCAAATTTTCACTCTTCAGAGACATCATGATACTCTGTAGAAAACCTGAAAGACTCCACCAAAAAACTGCTAGAATTGATACATAAATTCAGCATATTCAACATATAAAATGAATGTCAAGAAATTTGTTGGATTTCTATACACCAATAATGAAGCACAAAAATCAAGGAATTGATCCCATTTACAATAATTGAACCAAAAATCATAAAATACCTAGGAATAAATGTAACCAAAGAGTTAAAAGATTGATACTTTGACAAGTATAGAACACTATTAAAAGAAATTGAAGAGGATGCAAAGAAATGGAAGAACGCCACAATCATGGATTGGAAGAGCAAACATTGTTAAAATATCCATACTACCAAATCCAATCTGTACTTAAATGCATTCCCTATCAAAATACCATCAACATTTTTCACGGAGATAGAACAAATAATCCTAAAGTTTGTGTGGAACAACAGGCTCTGAATAGCCGAAGCAATCTTGTAAAAGAACAGCAAAGCTGGAGGTACCACAAAGTTGTAGTCAGCAAGACAGTATGCTACTGGCACAAAAGCAGACACATAGATCAATGGAATGGAATAGAAACCCCAGATAGGGACCTACAACTATATGGCCAACTAATTTTCAACAAAGCGGGAAAAAATATCCAATGAAAAGACAGTCTTCAACAAATGGTGTTTGGAAAACTGGACCACAATATGTAGAAGAATGAAACTAGACCACTTCTTACATCGTACACAAAAATAAATTCAAAATGAAGAAAGACCTAAAATAAGATAGGAAATCATCAAAATCTTAGAGGAGAAAACAGACAGCAACTTCTTTAACTTCTGTTGTAGCAATTTCTTAGTAGGCACAGTCTCCAGAGATAAGGGAAACAAAAGCAAAAATGAACTACTGGGGTTTTATCACAATGAAAAGCCTCTGTACAGTGTAGTAAACAGTCAACAAAACTACAAGGCAACTGGCAGAATGGGAGAAGATATTCAAAAATGACACACCTGGCAAAGAGTTAGTATCCAAAATCTTTAAAGAACTTATGAAACTCGATATCCCATGTACAAATAATCCAGTTAAAGTCAGGGTAGAAGACATGAATAGACATTTGCTCAAAGAAAACATCTAGATGCACAACAGACATACGACAAGATGCTTACCATCACTTAACATCTGTGAAATGCAAATCAAAAAACACAATGAGATACCACTTACACACATGTCATACTGGCTACATTTAACACAGAAAACAGATGTTGGTTCAGCCACGCTGGAAAACAGTGTGGACGCTTCTCAAAAAATTAAAAATAGAATTACCCTATGGCCCTGTAATTTCACTACTTGGTATTTACCCAAAGGATACAAAAGTACTGGTTCAAAGGGACACATGCACCCTGATGTTTATAGCCACATTATCAATAATAGCCAAATTATGGAAAGAGGCCAAATGTCTGTCAACTAATGAAAGGTTAGAGAGGTTGTATATATGCAGTGGAATACTGTCCATCAAAAAGTAAAATGCTGCCATTTGCAATGGTGTGGATGGAGCTAGTATGTCTTATGCTATGTGAAATAAGTCAGAGAAAGACAAATACCATATGATTTTATTCGTATGTGGAATTTTAGAAACAAAGGATGTACTATAGTGGAAAGTAAAAACAGGGAAGCAAATTTTACATGACTCTTAACTATGGAGAACACACTGAAGGTTGCAGGAGAGGCGTTGGGTGGAGGGTGGCTAAATAGGTGATGGGCGATTGTGGTGTTGAATCCTGGGTGCTATGTGTGAGCGATGAATCACAAAATTTTGCCCCTGAAACCAATATTACACTATATCTTAACTAGCTAGAATTTAAATTAAAAAATTGAAAAAAAGAATATAAATACAGCATTTGGTTTTCTTTTTAATCAATTATGGGTTCCTTAGGGGTCATCATGGCATATGAGACTACTAAAATCTGCCCTCACTGTGTATTTACTTAGTGCTTGTCATTATTTTTCCTCTCCCCATGCTTTTTTAAAAAAATTGTTTTTAAATGTTTATTTATTCTTGAGAAAGAGAGAGAGAGAGAGAAAGAAAGGGAAATACAGAGTCCAAAGCAGGCTCCAGACTCTTAGCTGTCAGCACAGGGCCCAGTGTGGGGCTTGAACTCACAAACCAGGAGATCATGGCCTGAGCCGAAGTCGGACGCTTAACTGAGCCACCCTAGCACCCCATCTCTCCCCACAGTTTTTATGTTGTAACCACAATGCACTGCAACATTCAGTTTGTTAGAGTGTAAAGATAATATAAAATATTTTTCTTGGTCCTCAATTTCGCAAAGTAATGTTATATTAGTAATTTTTGTATCTAAACATATATTTTCTCTCATTTAGCCAATTACTATTTATTCTTTAAATGTTTGAATATGTATATCCTCACAAATAACAAAGCTAAGATTATAAGCACAAAAAAAAGGAAACACTATATTAACAAAACTTTAGTTGAGAATGAAAATAATGAATAGGGTAATTTACTTTTAATCAAAATATTAGTATTACTCTTTATAAAAGGAATTAGAAACTTAGGTAGAACTCTGATAATTAGAACATCATGGCTTTCTGACTTCTTCCCCAGTGGAAACTTTTGATATTCACACTTTGCTGAGAATTCCATTTCAGAAAACAAGTTTTAGTGTTCCTGTCCTTGAAGGACAGGCTAGGGAAAGGGTTAAGGCTATATGGAAAAATTATTTTCATTTTTACTTGCCCCAAAGATTGCTAAGAGCACTGTTTAAAATTTGCTGATGGACATGTAAAGATAATAATGACAAAAGTAATTATCAAATATTGAGAATTTGCTATGGGCCAAATTTTATGCTAAGCAGTGTATATGTCTTGCCTAAAGATTATGACATAATCTTTTGAGGGAGAGACTATTATTTTTGTCATGTTATAGTTGAACAAACAGAATCAGTAAGTCAATGGCCAGAGATCACTTAACCCTGTGAGTGGCAGAACCAAAATTTGACCTTAGGCAGTTTCATGGAGTCTAGAGCCTATAATACTTCACTGTTCTATTGCCTGGCAGAAAGCCTCATATGGTAAGTAAAGATTCACAGCTGAATTTTCGTACTGAATGATGTTTTCATTGCATATATTGATCAGATGGATTGTAAAATTGCCAAATTTTCACTTTGCTCTTGAACCCATAGACCTTTCACTTGAAAAGCAGTGGTAGGTTATAATCATCACTTCAGTATTAGGTCATATTCAAAAGACAGAGAATAGTGTTCAGATTAATTTAAACTGTAATTTCTATATATTTTTAAGGGGTTTTCAACTCTATCTGTTGCTTTTATATTTGTTAAAGTCAACAATCTCAGATTTACGTATTCTTAGTATTAAGATATGGATAGTTTTAGTACCCTGAGAATTCTTTTTAGTGCATATCCTGTTTCTTTGCAGTTGCATAGGCTCTTGTCTTAGCTCAGGTTGCTGTAACAGATAACCATGGAATGGGTGGCTTAAACAGCAAATATTTATTTCTTACAGTTTTGGAGACTGGAAGTCAGAGAGCAGATTATCAGCATGGTTGCATTGTGGTTAAGGACAGTTTTCCTGGTTTACATATAGCTTTCTTCTTGTTATGTGCTCACAAAGGAGGGAGAGAGGGAGAGAGGGTGAGAGGGTGAGAGGGAGAGGGAGAGAGGGAGAAGGAGAGAGAGGTGGAGGAGAAAGGGAGAGGAGGAGAGAGGAAGAGAGGGAGGGGGGAGGGAGGGGCAGAGGGAGATGGTGAGAGGGAGAGGGACAGAGGGAGAAGGAGGGAGGGAGAGAGACAAGGAGAGGGAGAGAGAGGGAGGGAGGGGGAGAGGGCAAGAGGGAGATGGTGACAAGGAGAGGGGGAGAGGGAGAGAGACAAGGAGAGGGAGCGAGAGGGAGGGAGAGCTGTCCTGTAATTCTTCTTCTAAAATCATTAGAGGCCTGTGCCCCATGACCTAATTACCTCCCACAGGCTCTATCTCCAAATACCTTCCCATTTGGGGTTAAAGAATATAAGAATTTGAGATCATAAATAAACATGCAGTCCATGTAGCTATTTTTTGAAGTAAGAAAAAAGAAATAATTGAGGGAGGAGAATTCCTTACAAGTTATCTTTAAAATGAAATCAGAGCTCAAATACATAGCTGGCAAGCTTCATCTGCTACTATTTGACCTCATTTATGCATGAATTGCTACATTTCTGAGACTTAAGAAGAAAGACAAGGACTGAACTTCCCTGAGCAAACAGAGTGATTCATATGAGAAGAAATAAAGCTAAATTTTGTTTTAAACATGTTCAAAATACTCCATCACGTCTGCAAGATTATCAACTGTTATTAGTACCATCATTATTGAGCCATGAAAAATATATTTCATATGGAGCTGTCTGAGCATAATAGTATATGTATTTAGGATGACCATTATCACCACTTCATGTGGATTTTTTGATTATCTATTCTCTTGAAGAAATATGAATGACAGAACGGTCCATTTTTATTAGATATAAAATGCAATCTGGGAAAAATCAAATGAATGGTGGATGTTAGAGATAAGTCTAGATGGGATAGGGAAGCGCATAGCCAGGAGAAATTGTAAGAAACAACATCATAAGGCGATATACTTCACTTATGCCATACTTGTCAAAATGAATTACTTAAAGGCCCAGCTGTGTGCGTACTCACTGATTCAAGTGCTGTGTAGACCATTTAGGATTCTTCAGTTGCAAAGCATGGAAACAAATTTTGGTTTTAAACAATAATATTTGGAGGAATAGCAGATGAATATTCAAGAAAGTTGTGTATTAAGGGTTGTAACACAAAGAGCATAAAAACCACAGTATTTATGAGCATCTGGAATGCAGAAAATACTTCCTCATCTCTTTTCCTTTAGTTCCTGCTGAAGAATTTAAAGTCCCTGAAGGGGGAGCTTTATTTACTTGGTTTGGATGACATGGAAAGGGCTTTTTAGGGGGAGGGGGATACTTGATTTACACTTCTACTAAAAGTTGCACAATGAAGAAGCTCCCCAATTTGGATTTTTTTTAATTTTTTTTTTCAACGTTTATTTATTTTTGGGACAGAGAGAGACAGAGCATGAACGGGCGAGGGGCAGAGAGAGAGGGAGACACAGAATCGGAAACAGGCTCCAGGCTCTGAGCCATCAGCCCAGAGCCCGACGCGGGGCTCCAACTCAGGGACCGCGAGATCGTGACCTGGCTGAAGTCGGACGCTTAACCGACTGCGCCACCCAGGCGCCCCTGGATTTTTTTTTTTTAAAGAATGGAGAGGGGCTGCTGGGGAAACCAAAAATTAAGTGTTAATTTCACAGTGTTTTCACAATAGAAGTAAAGTCTTCCAATAATAGCATGTGAGCACATCATTATCCACTTCGTTTGTTAAGATCTCCATAAGAAAAACAGTATAGAGGGAGAGGTTTTTATCTTGTATTAGTTTTCTGTTGCTCTGTAACAAATTATGACAGACTTCATAGTTTTCAAAATTAAAATTTTTCACTTCACAGCTCTGTAGGTCAGGAATCCAACACAGTCTCTTGTTAAAGGTGTTGGCAGGGCTGTCTTCCTCTCTGGAGGCTCTAGTTAGAATTCACTTTCTTGTTTTTCCCAGCTTCTATAGATCTACATTGCTTGGCTGATGGCCCCACTCTTCTGTCTTCAAAGCCATCAAGGTTCATCTCTATGACCATTATTCTATAGTTAAATCTCCCTCTGACTACAGCTATGTAAGGTTCCCCACTTTTGAGGATTCATGATTAGACTGGGCCTACTTGGATTATCTCTCCATCTCAAGGTCTTTAACCTTAATTACATTTTCAAAGTCCCTTTTGCCTTATAAAGTAAGTTTCATAGGTTCCTGGGATAATGATGTGTATATCTTTTGAGAGCTCTTTTCCCATCTAACACACACCCTAGACTGGGGAAAGGTACACATTTGGGGGATTCAGGATTTATAATCAATACCTACACTGATTTTTTTTTCTCTTTGATCACTCTTTTTTTTTTGTTTTTATTTTTCCCCTAATTTCTTAGGAAACTTAAGAGAGAGTAGAATGAATAAAATCCTATTGGAAATATGTTGTACATGAGAAAAGTATACTTTAAAAAAATCACACAAGTGTGCAAGAAATAGCTTTTCTTGATTAATCTTCTAGCTGTGTTGAGTACAATGCATACACAAGGTCTTGGTAAAACATAATGCTTGATTATGACAGTGACATAGTTAAGAGAAAATATTTAACTCCCTTATATAAGTTAATTGGCGCTAAAGGGGCCCCATGACCAAGGGCTTCTGCTTAGGAAAGTTACTTTTGTATTTATCAAGAATGAATCTTTGCATAAAATAAATTACTGCATAAGCCTGTTCAGAACCAAACAGAGACTGCAGGTGGGAAAAGAGCTCATTTGTATGAATTCTCTTTCCTGCTGTGGAACCCCAGTGAGGAAATCTGATTAACTTAAGAAAATGACTTCAGCAGGGCTTTAAGCTATAAAGGTTCTTTCAGATGAAGAGGTCAGTCTGCCTTGGAATTAAAAGTCATAATCTTGGGCTGGGTAAGGACCCTAAATATTTAACTCTTATAGCCGAAGCTGATAGTCTTTACCCTTTCCAAATAGTTGCCTGTTTTGGTAATGCTGCCTGGTGTTTTCTGATTAGCAGTAGGTGATTTGGGATTGTTAATTTTGCACAACAGAAAATAAATGTAAAAACAGTGTCATGGTTCTTTTCATATTTCAAGGCAATCTGGTGTGTTGTACAGTAGTTTATAGAAAACATATTGAAGACCTTTTTCTATTTATATTCTACTTGAAAATCAAATTCTCTGCATGAAAAGGTATTTTTAAAATTCTTATCACGGCGTTCTGTTTATGCTTTTAACGAATCAATACATTCTAGCACTCTTTTGCTCGCTTCCATTTTTTCTCTTGACATATTTAGAGTAATGTTTTGATCAGCTCTGCTTTATATTCCATTATTTTTCTTGTCTCTGATAATAATCAATTTTTGACACTGGAAGTCAGAGGAAGTCAGATGAAAGCCAACTGAATTTGTTGGATCAACTGTATTAGCAGCGCAGGATATGTATACACACTTGCGTGTGTGCACATCCTCATGCACATGCTCTCTCAGAACAGCTGTCGATGTTCAAAAGTGGCTGAAGTTTCATATTCTGTCTAGTCAAGTGAGTTTGACGCCTGCAAATGTATCAATTTAAATTCTGTTTTCACACTAATTCTCATATATTATGACTCAATGCCATACCTGTTTCAAGGGGATGAATAGGTAAACAGTTATTTTAAGTTTCTTTTAAGAATCTTGACATTTTCTTGTTTTTCTCCCTGAGAAGTGTCTCTTCACCCTTCTCAAGTTCATATGAAATATAAAGAACAAACATTGGGGATATTTACACCTGACGTTCTATTCCCAAAGTCAGAATAGATGTTACATTTACTTTTTGAATTTTTACTTTCCCTTTAAGTGTTCTGTGGCTTCATTATTTCTTAATTATATCATAGGCTGGAGATACCAAGATCTAACTAACCCTGGGTCCAAATGTCTAATGCCTCATTTGAACTATGAGGATTAAGTATTAATCTCTTGGTGTCTGTATTATGTTTTAATTTCTGTTTTCTTGTTCAATAGTCACTGATTTATAAGAGCATTAAAATTAGTCTGTCCTCTTAGAAATGCAAGCTAAAACTACAGATCTGCAAAATTCAAATAAAGTTAAAATTTCAGTAAGAAATTCAAAAATTGTTAATGTTTAAAATATTATTTAAAAGAGAAAATATGCATAGCTAAGAGTTTTAAAAATGTGTGATGAAAGGACATTTTATAATACTTGCACAATAATAGTTGAAGAAATGTTATCACTGTAACAGACCTTAACATGATGGAAAGCTGTCATAGGAGATAAAATTCTGAAAAGTTTTGCTAAGTCACAATGATTTAATTTGAGAAATAAGAGTCAAAATGCTTATTATTAAGATATTTTATGTTAAAATTCAAGGACAATATCCTGTTTTAGCCACATATAATTTTATTGTAAACACAATCACAGTGTAGGGCATAATTTTAAATGTAAGATTCAGTAAAAATGCATTGCCAGAAGTTACCCACAATGAACATGTTATGTCGTTGACTATTCTTCCAGAAATAGGCATATACATCTATGAGTTTACACATATACTAGTATCTGAAGAGAGTTGCATAATTTTGCATAAATTGCATTAAACTACATGTAATATGCAACCTAATATTTTGTTCAATTTGTTGATATTTTCATATTAATATAGATCTCCATCATGTTTTTAAATAGGTATATAATATTCCCTTTTCTGAGAAATTCATAGTTTATTCAACATATTCTATTTTTAAAAATTTTTTAATGTTTGTCTATTTTTGAGAGAGAGAGAGAGAGAGAGAGAGAGCGCTAGCCAGAGCATGAGTGGGGAGGGGCTGAGAGAGAGACAGAGACACAAAATCCAAGTAGGCTTCAGGCTCTGAGCTATCAGCACAGAGCCTGACGTAGGGCTTGAACCCACCAGCTATGAGATCATGACCTGAGCTGAAGTCGGACGCCCAACTGACCACCCATGTGCACCTCAATATATACTTTACCATTAAATATTGAGGTTGTTTTAACCTTTTCTCTTGTAAATGTTACAAGGAAAATCCTTATAAATACATTATTATTTTTTCCAATGATTTTTACAGCATTATGTTCTAAAATGGAGACAATGTTAAAAAGAAATATAGACCTAAGAAGTGAACTTCGCTTATCAGGTTGCAGTTTAGGTTAAACTATGTAAGGAATTTTCCTGGATTTTGGAAGCCATGTAATTTTATTTTGAGTCTGAAATAAAGTGTCCTTATTTTCATAGATTGGTATTAAATGATGTATAAGTCTTGGTAATACATTTTTTTCTTAGGAATATACATTTCACTTACTCTGGCTCTCAACTGTTTTTTCAGTCTTGCTACCTTTTGCTTTTCTCTAAACTAAAATTCTCCTACAACAAACTTAGTATAGCCATTTAATCTCTAATCATGGAATACAGCCATATCCCCCTGATTTTTCCTACCAGACACTCTGTTTATCAGAGTTACCATGTGGTTGATCCCTTCTTTTATTGTGCTAAAATATCACCTCTGCAGGGACACCATTCCTTACTCCCCAATTTACGAATTGCATTTCTCTCTCACATAATTACTGTTTAACCACATCATCATCTTTTTCTTTATGGCCCTTATTATCTTCTAAAAGTATTTTATTCATTTATTTACATTGTTGACTTGTAGAATATAAGTTTTATGAGTGGGGTATTGTCTCTTTTGCATTACTATATCCATAAATAATAGATATACATCTGTGTATTTTGTACATAGTAGATGTACCATATTTTTTTCTTGAATGAATGAATAATTTGCAGGAGTGTGCTATAGGCCAGGGTTTATACTCTACAGAAGGAGAGGGGAAAGAAATTGACCCTTATTGAACATCTTTTATGTGCTAGAGCTTTATAGAACTTGTCTCATGTAAATCTCATAATAATTCCTTCATACTGGTTTTATATTCTTCATTAATCTAATGGAAAACATTATGTAAATGGCCACACAGCTCTGATAAGTAACAGAGCCAAGATTCAAACCCAAATATGCTTGTGTGGAAAATCCTTCATCCTTTTCACTATGTGTATAGCCACCTAATTAACTAGCTAACATATTTTCGAAATGGATTAACATAACTTTTTATATGTCAGGACTATTGCATTTCTTTATTGAGTATTGTGTATCCCTTGAATGATAGAGATCACTATACCATATTTGTATTGAAGAAACTAAATATTTGAAAGATTAGTAACTCTTTCAAGACCATGAGGCTATCAGTGGAAGTCTGGTTTAGATCATTCCAGCCTTAAAACTCTATTTAATTGGATTCCATGTAGAGAAATTTGTTGTAATAGTGCCTGCTGTAATCGAGCTTCATTTATATTGCTATATATTTAAGAAAAAAAAGCCAATGTCTTTTATCAAATGGCTTGCCTAATGCAAACGTAAATCCAATGGAAATATACAGAATTTTAACACATTAGTGTTCTGGGGAAGAATAAATACATTTTGATATGCTATTTTGTTAAATGACAAAATGAAAGAGGAAAAAGGGAGCAAATGACATGAGGATTATAGCAAAGGGCATTGAAAGTGGAATAAATCAATTTGCAAGAGAGTAAGCCATTAGAAAGGAATAGAACAAAATGACTAAATTTATTTTGAGAATCCATTTATCAATAAAGAGAACTTGTAATAGATATGAAAAAACAGATTCATTTTTTATATCGTATTTTGTTACCTTATTGACCATTTCTAGAGAGGATTTTCTAGTGGTAATAATGAATATGGTCCTAGCTTACTTGACTGATGACCACTTTTTAAGAAGATATTCCTAGAGCCATAGAGGTCTAAAAAATCCTAAAATATTATTGGTCCCAACTCATTGCACCTCAGTTTAAAAACATATGGCCCAAATAGTTTAAATGGAACTGACTAAGCTGATATAGATGTTAAAAAAAGTAAAACTGGGTATGAAGATTTTACTTGAATCCCAGCTTTATCTTCTTTCTGGATTCTAGAATGAGTGATTGATAGAACTTATGTTTTGCCATTACTTTGAACTTACCTTCAAAAATCTCTCTTTAAAAAAAATAACATTTATTCATTTTTGAAAGACAGAGAAAGAGCATGAGTAGGGGAAGGACAGAGAGTGGGGGAGACACAGAATCTGAAGCAGTCTCCAGGCTCTGAGCTGTCAGCACAGAGCCCAATACCAGGCTTGAATCCATGGACTGCAAGACCATGAACTGAGCTAAAGTTGGATGCTTAACCTACTGAGCCACCCAGGTGCCCCTACCTTCAAAAATCTCTTAAGAGAGGTGGCTGGGTAGCTCTTTCAGTTATATGTCCAACCCTTGATTCCCGCTCAAGTCATGATCTCACAGTTTGTGAGATCCCAGTACCAGCCCCCTCAGCATCCAACTCTGCACTGACAGCATGAAGCCTGCTTGGTATTCGTTCATTCTCATTCTCATATTCTCTCTGTCTGTCTGTCTGTCTGTCTCTCTCTCTCTCTCTCTCTCTCTCTCTCTCTGTGTCTCTCTCTCTCTCTCTCTCTTCCCTTCCCTGACTCACTCTCTCTCAAAATAAATAAGCATTAAAAAAAATCTCTTAAGATGTTTCCTGTAATAAATGGTATGATACAAAGTTTCAGAATTCTATGGTGTGAAGTTTCTCTAGATATTAAGTAGGAACAAACTTAGTGTTTGATTTTTAGTCATTATTTTAGCTTTTCATTTTATGTTTTTGTTTAACACAAGGATTGTAGATAGAAAAGTCAAGATAAATTTTTCAAGTACTTCACCGATTGATTAAATGCATCCTAATTTTTCTATCTCACTGAAAATTGTTATTAAAGTTTTAATGTGATTTATTTAGTGTCACAGTGTATAAAATTTATTTAGAACCAAGGCTACCACCCAAACAAACGGAAATTTTCCAATTATTAATAACCTAAAAATAATATGCTTCCCATGGGAAAATGAAAAGCAAAAAGTCTCATTTCAAATTATCCCTGGAAAATCAATTTTGCTGAATTTTGTGGGAAAGAAATGTTGAACATGTGGTCCTCTTTGTAGAAGGCTTCTCTAAAAATAGCCTTAAAATACTTTATCTAGCCAGGACTGGATTGTAGTTATGGATTTCAAATGCAAGATTATTGTACAATCACTTTCTCTGAGAAGATCCATCATCTGATGAATTGATTTTAAAAATTTACAACAGGAGCGCCTGGTTGGCTCAGTCGGGTAAATGTCCGACTTCAGCTCAGGGCATGGACTCACTTTCCATGAGTTTGAGCCCCAGGTTGGGCTCTGTGCTGATAGCTCATGACCTGGAGCCTGCTTTGGATTCTGTATCTCCCTCTCTCTTTGCCCCTCCTCTGCTCGCTCTCTCTCTCTCTCTCTCTCTCTCTCTCTCTCTCTCTCTTCCTCTCTCTCTCTCTCTCTCTCAAAAATAAGTAAAGATTAAAAAAATTTAAAAAATAAACTTACAACAAATTTAAATATGGGAAGACATATTTAATACAAGTTACTGCACCCATTCACCAGAGTCACTTATAAGCTACACCTAAGATATATACATGATCATTTAACATACCTGTTGTGGAAGAGTGAGTTGATTTGAAGCAAATAATTTAATATGGCATCCTTAACATGACAACTGATTTTTGCTGTAATGATTTGGAAACTATGTATTAGCATTTTAGTAAGTATTTCTAATATATACTGTATATGTATGTGTGCATCTGTGTGTATATCTGAATTATGGATTGATTGAATGATTGAATGAATGCACTTGTGTGTATATCTGAATTAGGGATTGAGCTAATTACTTGGAACTACTTCTTACATGGAAATACAATAATTCTTATATTCTGCCTGCAAGGGCTAATTATACCTTACTTCATTATACCTAGCATGATCTATTTTCCCATTTGCCTACGTGAAGTCCAATTTGTCCCTATTGTCCCAGAGTGATTTTAAGAAACTTCTTTCTCAGAAATATCTTGATTTAGATAATAAATTGTATAATCATAATATTTATAATCCATGTTACCATTTTATATATTCCTACAGTGAACAATTATAAAAATAACATCTATTACAGTCAAATAATAAAGCCAACTGATTTATTTTGATGTAAGACCTTTTACATAGTGATTAGTAGTAAACACTTTGTACCTCAGTTTTCTCATTTGTAAAATGAAAATCATAATATATACATCAATTTTTTCTCACAGGGATCAAATTGGTTAGTTTTAAGTATCTACCTAGGAGAGGGGCGCCTGGGTGGCGCAGTCGGTTAAGCGTCAGTCGGTTAAGCGTCCGACTTCAGCCAGGTCACGATCTCGCGGTCGGCGAGTTCGAGCCCCGCGTCGGGCTCTGGGCTGATGGCTCAGAGCCTGGAGCCTGTTTCCGATTCTGTGTCTCCCTCTCTCTCTGCCCCTCTCCCGTTCATGCTCTGTCTCTCTCTGTCTCAAAAATAAATAAATGTTAAAAAAAAAAATTAAAAAAAAAAGTATCTACCTAGGAGAAGGCTTATTAAAGAATTAAGTCCATTTTTTTTTCTATCCATCTGTTAACCGTATCCCATAAGATGTAACTTCTAAATGCTGATTTTTATAAGAAATAAATATATAAATTGTACTGTACTGTTGGGAAAAGCTATATGGAAAAAAGAATATGAAGATTGGAAAAAACTGATATTAAAATTATCCATTCCTAACACTTTTGAAATGATCATGATTTACTAACATGTTATATTAATTTACAATAGGGTAATTAAGTACTGGCTTTATCTAGAATTATATTTTCTTGTTATACCAAAATTAACAAGACTAGATTCTTATCATGTTCTGGACTTTTAGACTGATTATATTCTTCTGTATCTCCTCTACTCATTTGTAGTCTTGCTCCAGTAAAATGATAAGGAATTAATTTTTCTCTTAAAAAAAAGAATTATGCTAATGTCTGTAAGTTTCTTTTATTAAATGAATGACCAAAGAAGTCATGTTCATTATTGGTTTGGCTTCTCCTCAAACAAAAATCCTCTTTTACTGGTACCCAGACTACAAAATTCATAGGTCTATCAATTTGACTACTAAAGATATTGTACCAATCGTTTAAGTGACTAGTTTTCTTTTGTAGGTTGTACCTAATATGTTATAAATTATGCAATTGTTACTAAATTGATATCATTTTATAATGATGCCAATCCTTCCAAGCAATAATAATTGGGTTTTATGTATTGTTGACCAAATGATATTCTCTAGAGCATTCTAACTGTTCTATAATGTAGTGTTTTCCAAAGCACTGAGAACTATTTCCTGGAATAGGGTTGGCAGAGATACAAGAGGGATCTAGTAGGTAATTCTGCTATGATCAATTGTGGCTTAATTTTCTTCTAGGACCTGAAAAATACAAAATAAAGTCTTTCCTTTCTTCAGATTTTTTAAAAGATCAACAAAAGTACCGATGTGGGAAAATTTCTCTGTTTTAATCAATGTTCTGCCTAAATTGAAGATGAGAAATAGTTTCCATTTTTTAACAGGTTTCATGTTAACTTAATTATTTGTGTTTGATTCATCTTAGAAGTACTCAACTATGCTGACCCTAAATAAGATACCTATGAGTACCATCCTAATAAACCTGTTGTGACAATAATAATATAACTATAGGAACTGGTAATTTATTCCTTCCTGTTTCAAGTTATATTATTGTTGTATTCAACTCAACATATTTTTTTCCAGTAGAATGTCAGAATTAACTTAATCTCATCTCTATACTCTCAAACCTACATTTTAAGAAAAAGAAAATTTAGCTCTTTTACACAAAACATCATTCCAAGCTAAAATGCATAACAAACGCATATGTTAGATCCTTACAGCTTGCTGTTAGTCTGTCTTTCCTCTCACACATTCTACTTCTCTTTAATTTTGGTATCATTTTTCTGAGAATTAACTGTAATTTTATAAAATACCTGGAAGAGCACATGCCAATTGAAAAGCAAGAAAAGTAAAACCCATTTTATTTAGTGTAACTGCTACCATCCTCATCACATTAATGAAACTTATAAATGATTGTGAAAATTTCTAAGCAGTTTCTTTGTTCTGAAAGCTAGCCTCAGGCCTACATGTTGTGTGCTATTGATTTGAGCTTTGAACAATTAATCACCTATATGTTTGAGATGAAAAGGGATTGGATAATTCTATTGATGAGCAATTTACTGTACTTTTAACTTCTTATGACTTAATGATTTAGACACATCTGGGAACTTTCAGAGTCTGCTTTTTATATAATTTCTGCACTACATCCATTACGTGATGGATTTGGAGAGCTAAGAAAAAGAATGCAAAAGAGCAAGAGTGTCTTCTCTTTCCTTGGAAGGATTAAGAAAGAGATTATATTCTCAAGAATGGGAGTGATTTTCAGGGTTTATTCAGAAGTAGGGCAGCATAACTGTGATTACCCCAGTGGAGTGATTTGCAGAGATATTTAAAGTCTATGTATACAGAAATGTGGGATGAAACAAAGCCAAACTCAAACTCTTTGAGAGGCTTGAATTAGCCATATCATAAAAGCTCTGTACTTAAGCACTCCAAATTTAAGATAGATATTTATGGAAAATTGTGGAGTCAGGGATTTTGAAAGAATTTGTAGTTAGTATCATAATAGATGATAAGCTCTTGAAAATTTTTAAAGTTAAAATGCAAGTCACCGTCTTGTTCAAGTATCCATTAATTCCAATGTTTCATGAATCAGTAAACAATTGTTTTTAACTCTAGCTAAAATCCCAAGCTGATTTTAATCCTCAAGTAAAATTCAACTTCACATAGTTAAATGACCAGAATTTCACATCCCTAAAATAATTAAAATTATATTTCTTTACTAAGAGAATTTTCCATAAACTTAAAAGTTTGAATTAAACAGGGAAGAAAATGATCCAGTGTTTTTGTTTGTTTGTTTGTTTGTCTGTTCTTTTTTTTTTTTTTTTTTTTTTTTTTTAGTTTTGCAGTTTTTGGGTGTCCCTTTTATAGAAGTACAAAATAGAGACCGATAGTTTATCCCTAAAATATTGTAAGCAACTAAGTCTTCTAAAGCATACGAGAAGTAAACACTATTGGCATCACATTAGCTCACTGGATAAATTTGTTTCCCAACTAGACTGAAGAGTTTTAACACAGGGTCTTGATAGTAGGCTTCAATGTATTTTCCTTTGTATTCAGTTCTATAGGGTTCAGATTTGATTAATTCATACTGTAGTCTGAAATCTCAGGAAATGAAGGTGCTCATCTTTTTCTCAATATCTTCATTCAGAGAAACAGCTAGTAATATCTCCCTTTCTCCCCATCTCATGACTAATGGGAAGTCAATTGGGGAAGAAATGGTTGGATATGAGTAAAAGAGAAAGGAGTTCTCATCCAAACCTCATTAAAAAAATAACTATTTTCAGTTTCTTAATATGTCTGAAAGCATTATTTAAAATTTTTTAATGTTTATTTTTGAGACACAGAGAGAGACAGCATGAGCAGGGGATGGGCAGAGAGAGAGGGAGACATGGAACATGAAGCAGGCTCCAGGCTCTGAGATGTCAGCACAGAGCCCGACGCGGGGCTTGAACTCATGGTGAGATTGTGACCTGAGCCAAAGTCAGATGCTTAACCGACTGAGCCACCCAGGTGCCCCTGAAAGCATTTTTTAAAGATTTAGATTTTCTGTAATGGTGTCGATCATTTTGAAATGTCTCAGTAAATCCTCCAAATTTAAGCTAATCCATTCAGAAAGGTCCGAACGATATTTCTTTAAAAATTACAATGATATTAACACCTTTACGATGTTTTAGAATTTGCAAATTTCTTGATCGTATCTATAATCCTATAACAGACAAACTATCATGTAGAAAATAATAAAGTACACAGATAGATACACCTTTAATTCACCTTTGTTTTCAGTTTCATTGTAAAATATTTCTATAGAGTTAACCTGAGATATTTATATGAGACTGTTAATGCATTGAATATTTATTTGGAAGCTTTGGGCACTATTATTTCTTGATTGGCCTATTTTATATTATAATTGTTTCCATTCTTTTCAGAAGCATTTTGAATCTAGCACATTATTGTATATAGTTTGAAGTTCACATTCATTATATAGTTTTGATATGGTCAGACTAATACATGCATGAAGGACAGTTCTAATATTAGTTAATTGGCTAGTCTGAAAATGGGAGGGAGAAAATAGCTACTGGTTCAAAACAGAACCAAAACATCATACTCTAAAACTAAAACATATGGGTGCAAACTTAATTTGGTTGAAAGCCAGAAAAAAAAAAATTAGACCCTCTGATTCTGATTCAATCTGACATATAGTCCTGGCTTCAAAAAAAAGTAAAGTTACACAAGGGTTCAACATTCCATATTGATCCTTTATTATTCACAGCTGCTCACCATTATTGGCAAGACATTTGATTTCCTATAGCTTTTCTAAAAGTATGAAAGAAAGGACACATCCATATATATATGAATATATATATATATATGACATAGATACACATATGATAATATGATATTTAGATATGAATACTTATGAAGTATACATATGATACATATGATATAGATTACATAGTTTAAAATTTGAAAGATTGCTTAGTCCAAATAAATCTATTGTAAGTCATTTGATAGCTCGCTGTGTGATATAGAATAGCAGAGAATGGACAACTGAGCAAAAATACAACTGGAAGTCCTATGGAAAAGCAGAGAGTAGTTGAAAAAAAAAAATGTCTACAGTTCTTGTAACATATGCTAGTACCAGGTCTTTTTCCCTCACTGTCTGAAAATATGACAAAGAAATCTATTATGATTTACAAAAAAATGTCTCTAAAGCTAAGGCTATTGCCAAGTTGATGCTTAACTGAATACGTGCATATTTTTAGAAATCCATGGTTGTATTTCTTGTCAGAAAATAGGAGAAAATAATGATGACAATGTGAGAATGATTTCCAGTCTCTGAGATGTGGAGCATGATCTGATGATGAATGCTTTGGTAACAGAAGTGAATGCAGTGTAACACTGGCAGGCATGCTGGCTACAGACCTTGACCATCTGCTCAACACAGACCTCCAGAAAAGCATCATGTCTTGTGATGGATAGATATGATGTATTCAGTATTCTGACAAACCTAGTAAAGCAAAGTAGTTAATGGTCAATAAAAATAATAAAAAAGCCTAGATGCTTTAGTACTACCTAACATAATTTGTATATAGAGAATTTGTTCTATTCCATAACCATGTTTGTAGAAGAGTAATAACATTAGCAATGGCCAGTATTCTTGATAGTTATATCTGCATTTGTGGTAGTTTTTTTTTTCTTACAAGTGTGTTACACAATAGCCAGTTATATAATAATTGTAAGCGACTAATTGCGACTATCAGAAGTTTTATCTAAAAGCATCTCAGTATAAGTTAAGAGGGTGAATATAAATCAGTGCTTTAATCTTAGGAAGGGGATGTTTTGTCACCTTTTATGGGCTTGGCAGATAGGTCACAAGATGCTGCAAAACAGTGTGCATTTGCAAATCTAATTGCTAATTTTCAAAAAGGTGATTCCAGTAAAGCATTTTCCCCAAATTGAATTTGGATGAACACAAGTGCAGAGTTAGAACAAAGAATGTTGAAAAGGATACAGGTCTGTCTGGAGTGAAGCATTTATGTTGGAATTGTGGCATGTAAGCCTTGACTGATAATTAAATGTGGAATGTATTACAGAAGGCATAGATGCTAGGCAATAGAATTTGGATTTGATACTTTGGAACCAAAGGGGGCCATTGAAATATTTATATGCAAAAATGATGGAATTAAATACTTTGATGACTGGTAAGAAGTTTCATTGAAATCATGGAGATATTGAAACCATTAAATTCAAACAAAAATGATGGTGATTTTTTTAAATAAAAGGACCATATTAAGCATTTCAGCTTTTTTCCCTAGGAAGAAAACAAAGTAGGCTCTTTGGTATCACTTATAATGATTCACTGCAATATTTAGAGCCAAATTTGGCTCAGGTGTTATGTGTATCTAAGATAATGTCATCTTTTGTTTCAAACATCACTGATTATGGACAAAATTCTTCCAGTTTGAGTCACCACTACTTAGGTTTTGACAGTTCAGCAATCTAAGGAGAGAACAGAATTTGGATTTCAAAAATGTCTCTACTTGAATCTAAGCTCTAGTATTTCTAACTTTGTAGTCTTAAGTAAGTCATATAGCTTAACTCTGAGGCTCAGTTTTCTACTCATTTAATTCATGAAAATAATGTTTATACCGTACCTTGATGTGAGGACGAAAAAAGGATAATATAGGTAGACTGCCTGGCATTCACTCACACATCCCAGGCAGTCAGTAGATGGTAGCTTGCTTCTTACTGTATTATTACTCCATTCTTGTGACAATTATTCTTGTTCTTGGTATATCATCTGCAGGCACTAGAGCACTGGGAATTCTGAAGTCAGACCTGGGTTGTTGTGGGGCTTTTTGTTTGTTTGTTTGTTTTGTTTTGTTTTGTTTTGTTTTCCCCTAGCTCTACAGTGTACTGGTCATGCACTTTTAAATAAACCACTTAACTCCTCTGAGCATCCATTGTTTTTTTTAATCTCTGAAATGAGGACAATGCTAATGCTTTCTTCACAGACCTGAGCTGAGGATTAAATGAGAATATGTCTTTAAAGCACTTTGTACAGCTATTACTAACATTGTTTTCGCTACTTCTGGTATCCCTGTTTACTTGCTTCCCACAGATGTGTTTCTCTAAATTTCGGGGCTATAGTCCACATAATCCGTTTGGTTGTCACTTTGTACTTTAAATTTTCTTCTGTCTTATTCATGGTGAGCAGCACCGTGAGCCAGTTTTTAAAAACATTTGATAAATTCTATGACTGTTGGCATTATACTGTTTAAACTTTTGAATGTATAAGTGTTATTCACTGGATTTACTTATATTCTCTTCTATCCCTATAAGAAGTCTTTCTTGAGCCTTCTCTTTTAATTCAGTGCTCCTCCTCATGGTTCTCGCTGGGTCCTTATATTCATTTATTTAACCTATGTTTATAGACTAGCTTCTATCACTAGGATTCTACATAAGAAAAGGAGATACAAGGCAAAACAAATTAGACATGTTTTCATTCTTGAGCATGTGTGCAGTTTTATTCTCAAGTGAAAATATTTGTCTGGGTGTATGCTTTCCCAACTAAGCTTTAAGCCCATGATGTTTATATATATAACCACTAGCCTGCAACACAATGTCTGTGACTTTGTATATGTAAATGTTTGAACTATTATTTTATTAATAGCATGAGATTGAGCTATGTTATTTCAGAAAGCTTACACATGGAAATTCATTTCTTAGCTTCATTTTAAGATACAGCAAAATTAAAAGTCCAAAATATCCCTTGACCTTGTGCAACAGTTGACTTTTATTTCTAGGTTTTCCACTTAGTTTTCTTTAATACATTATTCCCAAATTAATTATTTTCTTCCAAATGTCTATTATGACCCCATATTCTACTGTAGATACCATGAATTATATTTTATAATTTGTGGTATTGAGAAAGTAAAATAGACATGCTAGTAAAATGGATCCAAATGCAATGGATACATAACAGGTGATCATATACTATGCACAATAATATATCATTACTAATTTTAACTAAAGAAAACACCCCCCCAATAAAAAAGAAGGAAGATAAATTCAGTCTTATTGGATTTTCTCCCTAGTATTTTTCTACACAAGTTAGGCTTCAGACAGTAGAAACCACATCTTCTTTTATTTGTATGTCTGACATGGGCATTTGAGTTTTTTTTAGGGTTTTCTGTCAACTATAAATGTATTCATTAAGGTAATGTTTATTTGTGTTAATTTTAATATGAATATATCTAGTTTTCTCCTCTATTCAGCATTTATCAAAATGCCAGATGAGCCAATAATACTTGGAAGAGCAAATATACATATACAAGGATGTCCAAATTTTATTTTTGAATAAAGTCAGAGTATCAGAGAGTAACAATGGCTATACATTTCAATGAAATACCGTAATATTATTATGATTAAAAGTTGTATCATTGACTTTGTCTATAGACACTAAAAGTAATGTTGCATTAATTATAACAATTGCATGAGAATATTACGTAATTCATCACTTAGTAATCCCATTAATAGTGTGAGAAATTTAGGGATGGCTGAGTCAGTTGAGCATCTGACTTTGGCTCAGGTCATGATCTCATGGTTTCTGGGTTTGAGACTTGTGTCAGGCTCTGTACTGACAGCTCAGAGCCTGGAGACAGCTGCTAATTCTGTCTCCTTCTCCCTGAGCCCCATCCCCACTTGTGGTCTGCCTCTCTCTGTCTCTCAAAAATAAATAAACATTATTTTTTTTAAATAATGTGAGAAATTTAAGCTTCAATTCTAAAGGAAGTCTTGCTTAGGCCCATGTGTTCTATTTTTTTTTTTCAGTAATGAAAAATAATTGATAATGTGTCCTTCTTTACCTAGATAAAAGGAAGATCAGCTGTAGAAATTGTTAGCCCTACTGTATTCTGTTTTCAGTGACCCTAACTTTTCATATTCAATTGTATTATTTCATCATAAGGGGGGGGGTACAAAAATGCACACAGGTGCATATATTCATTTGTGAATCTATAGATTGGACCAAAATAATGGTAAAAATAATACCCCTAAGCTTTCCAGACTCCAGTATAATTGTATCCTTAATGAGTACCATAGAGGTCGTCTGGAACATTCTCCCAATTAAAAGATAAGGAAACCTAGGTACACAATAGGTAAATGATTTGCCCAAGGATACAACTTCATGTAGCAACTGCATCCCAAATTCTTCTGCAACATAATATCACTGTAGGAAGAATAAAAGAATATCAAATGAAAAGCAAATGAAAAGGACAAACAAATGGAAATACCTGTACGAATAAGTTTAATATTTAAAAAGTGTTATAGAAATTATCTGGTTTAGTTCTCTTACCCCTTTCCTCTTGCTTCACGTTTATGCGTCAGCATTCTGAAATAGTTATCCTTCCTTAGCGCAAGGTGTGTTATTTTTGTCTCTCTGCTTTTCCCACTGCCTTAAAACCAGACTTTTTTCCCTTCTCTGACCTTAACCTGCCTAGAAATTTTGCAGCTGTCTTTGAACAATCTACTTTTTCTCTGTAGGGGTATTTGAGCTCAAACCGGACTATGCCATTAATGGCTTTTTTTTTTTTAAGTTCTTATAGTATCTTAGAAATTTTTATGTAAATACTTCTTTAAATGCATTGCAATGAATAGTTTATATGTTTGTGTGTCTCTAGGTAGCTTGTAAGTTCCTTGATTGAAGAGCTTGTGTCTTGTCTTGAATTAATTTACTTTCTCATAAACAGAGAGTTTTAGGGTCAGGTGCCTAGTATTAAAGATTGACACCTAGCATGTAAATACAGTTATCCTAGAATAGCAGGAGGACTCTATGTTCTTTTTCAGTTTTCTGAGATTTAAAGAGCAAACTTTAAAACTCAGACAACTGGAAAAAAGGGTAGATTTGTACCATTAGGACCAATCATCCAGATCCCAAATTCCCTTTAACATGTGCTGACATTGATACATCACTTAGTATTCAAATCCTAGGCACTACAATGACCACAGCTACTGCAGTGTTGACACTCTGAAGTCTGAGTGGATTCCACTTTGCATGGCTTTGCTAAGGATAGCAGATGTTCTGGTACATAAACAAATCAGGAGAAATTTCAAGATACCAAAGCTTTTATTTTTTTATTTTTGTTATTTTGTTGTTATTGTTTTGTTTTGATTTTAAACACATTCTACCAATTGCTATGGTAAAAACATTTTCAGAATTTCTGTATTCTGACTTACAGGGTTTACTATTAAATTACAGTGCTTGCCAGTGGCAAAGGAAATTTGTTTAAAAGAAATGCTAACTCATTTTCATGATCTTTAAAGACTAAAGCTGTCTTATTTCACTTGAAAAGTCCTGAAAGTTGACACAGTTATTTGAACATGTATCTTTTAAACAGTATCAGTGGATGCAATTTTATAGTAATAGATTTTACATGAGATGGTTTCTTCTTATTATGCAATTAAAAAGTAAAGAATGCTGATAGTTGAGATTTAAGTTTTAAGTATTGTTCAGTATTCAAAGGTGGTGATCTTAACTTAGAAATAAAATGGGGTATACTATATATTAACTAGAATTTAGATAAAAAATTGAAAAAGAATAAAAATAAAAAATCAACTGAGGGACATAGTATATCCAGAGTAATGCATCTTAATTTTTTTTCTCCAAATTAAATAATGAAGACAAAATATGGACATTATATACAGAAATTAGGTACTTTACGTGAGGTAAAATTAGTAGTAGTTCATATTTGCAAACAATAAATACAATCTAATACTATTTCTGTATTTTTGGAAAAACTAGGCTATAGAATGTTTGTCTGGGATGAATATATATATTGAGCTTTTTCCTGCACATCTTATTTTCCAAAGTAGTGTATAAAGTAAACTTAAATTGGTTTTTATTTCTCAGCCCACCCAAGCCAAGCCTGAACTCAGTAAGTTTTTGTTATAGTTGTCATTATATTTTGATTAAATGAATAAATGTACTCATAGCAGGGAAGGAATGGAGATGAGTACTTGATGAGGGAATACGTAATTATTTTTGAAAAGATGAGAAAGGCAGATATGTGTTTATTTCATATAATTCACAGTCAAGAAGCATAGTATATGGAAAACTTTCATGGGGCAAAAATATAATGGGGTGTGGAAATGGACTTAGAATAAATAAGTTTAGGTAGGAAAAACTAAAAGAAAGTGCTTTATTTATCTGATAATAGTAAACAAGGTATGCCTGACATATTCCTTTGTGGCCTATGGTGGTGTAATCAATTCACATTTCCTGTTGTTAGAGTTCTATCGGTTCTATCTTTTCTAATCATCTCTTTCCAGAGGGGCATGTGTTTGTGTGTGCATGTGTGTTGACAGAAGGTATTTGGGGTTTCACATATAGATGAATTTAATATAGAATTTTACTATACATGGCTATTTTAGGATCTTGACTTTCCATCTTTTGCCCAATATAATCTTGCCTAGTGTTGACCTTTCTTGCAAAATGGATACTGTAAAAATCCTGCCAAATACTCTACCAGGGGCTTTTGAGTCATAATCAGATGGATAGATTTTCTATTCTAGAAAGGAAAGGCTTATGGTGCCCCCAAAGGCTATAAACTAAATCTATTCAATGGGACTGAAGAAAATGGTGTGAAACTGAGAAATTGCTCATTTTTCTGTGGAGAATATTTGGAATCTCTCTGGAGCTGGCACTGTGTTCTACAGCCCAATTCCTATGTTCTCATCATTCACTTAAATCATACGACTTGACAGGTTAAAGGATCCTTATCTTCTCAGCAGTGTAGACAATCTCAGTAAGTCCTTTTGTAAAACAGGCAGAATTGATCAGTTTTTTCATGTTGAGATTATGACTCAAAAAAAACTAGTGAGATTAAAGACAATCTCAAAATTAAGCCCCACTTTAGGCTATCTCATGTCTGTGCCTTGCTTCACTTGGCTTCCAGCAGATATTGTGTTCTTTGTACATTTACTAAGAATCACAGAAGTTACACAGGGCCAGACTTACTGTGTCATCTGATCTCCTGCTTCTTTACCCATGGCACACTGTTATGAGTAATGCCCTTCATTATAAGTGAGGACACTGCTGACGATGGCAATGGACTGGTAGGACTTGCAAGTCAAGCAAGATGACTTATTATACCCCTGCATTTGTTCACTCATCCCTTGGGTTCCAACAACACATTCAGAATAAAACTTTGCTCTTCAGGACTTCTACTTATTAAAAATGCAGCCCCGCTCCTTAAAGGACACGTAATTTATTTATCTAAAAATACAACTGGACCATTTATGATAAATGATTTATACATGTATGTAAAACACTTTCTGTGTAATAACCTAAGTAATAGAGACTTTTAAATAATCTCTTTTTGTAAGCTATTTGATAAACTAGGCTGTCATTAGTAATCCATGTTCCAGAGTTTCTGTGAGACAGCAGCTTACCCTGTTATTCAGAGGTCATAGTAACTTTCAGATAGCTGTTAGGTATCCAGACATTATGGTCAGTTGAGTAATTAGCTGCAGAATCAGTGTCTTTCTGATACTTTAAATTAAAATCCATTTACCACAGGCATAATCCCAGGAGGGTATTTTTTTTTTAGCTATGCATAAATATAATAGGGTCCATAGTATGGACAAAACCCAAACAGACCCAAGGGACTAATAGAAGCATGTTTATAGCAACTTCTAGAATACCTAGAGAATTCATTCATTCATTCATTCATTCATTCATTCATTTTTGGTTCTGGAATTTTATTCTGTTAATCCTGTCTTTTAAAATCTAAGGTATCTGTTCTTTTCTACCTCTGTTGCCTTGTTTGAGCCCAAACTATCTTTATCTCCTTCCTGGGTGACTGCAATAGCCTTGCAACATTTCTTCTTGTATCTGGTTTTTTTCTTCCAATCATTTATTTTTAATTTTTTTTGTTTTCTTTTCAGCTTTATTGAGGTAAAATGAGGACAAATAAAATTGTAAGATATTTAGCGTATATTGTTGTGATTTGATACATACACATACATTGTGACAGGATTTCTACCATTTAGTTAACTATCATATCCATCACCAGACATATTTGTCTTTTTTTTTGTTTGCTTGTTTTTTGTAATTTGTTGATACAATGACATCAACTATAGTCACTATGATTTATGTTAGATCCTTAGATCTTATTGATAGCTGAATACTTGTACCCTTTTACAATCCTCTCCCTATTGCCTCCATTCTGGCTATCACTTTTCTCCTTTTACTTTCTATAACATTATTTTTTTTTTAAATATTTCACATATAGGTGATGCCATTTGTCTTTCTGTCTGGCTCATCTCACTTGGCATAGTGCTCTCCAGATTCATCCATGTTGTTACAAGTGACAAGATGTCCTTTTTGAAATTGTAATATACCATATAATATACATCACATACATAAAATACCTTTATATATATGTATCATATATATATATATATAACACATTTATCACCTTGTGTATATAATATACATATAAACGATAGACTCTTATGTAGCTTTCATACCTTGGCTATTGTGAATAAGTCTACAGTGAACATGGGAATATAGATGTCTCTTTGAAATAATTGTTTTGTTTTCTTTGGATTAATACCCAAAAGTAGGATTGTTGGATTATATGGTAATTCTCTTTTTAATTTCCTGAGGAAACTTCTTACTCTTCTCCATAGTGACTGCACCAGTTTATATTCCCACCACATCCTCAATAGCATTTCTTATCTCCTGTCTGTTAATAGCCATCCTAATGGTGTGAGGTGGTATTTCACTGTGGTTTTGATTCGCATTTCCCTGATGATTAGAGATGTTCAGCACGCTTGGTAATTCTAGGTTTAACTTTTTTAGTAACTGCCAAACTTTTCCATTCCATGCCAGATGAAACATTTTACTCCTTAGTAGCAATGTATAAGTTTTCCTATTCCTCCAAATCCTCACCAATACTTGTATTTTTAATTTTTTATTGTAACTATTGTAGAGGATGTAAAGTGGAACCTTACTGTTGTTTTGATTTGTAGTTTCCTAATGACTAATGGTATTGTGCGTATTTTCATTGTTGGTCATTTGTATATCTATTTTGGAGAAAAGTCTACTAAAGTCCTTTGTTCATTTTTTTAGTTGGGATATTTGTCTTGTTGAGTTTTAAGAGCTAGTCATATACTCTGGATGCCAGATCCTTATCAGATATATGATTTGCAAAAACACATTCTATAGCTGTGTTTTATTTTTTTGGTAATGTCCTTTTATACACCAAAGTTTTAAATTTTGTTGAAATCTAGTTTATCTATTCTCTCTTTTCCTGCTGATACTTTTGCTGGCGTATCTAAGAATCCATTGCCAAAGCCAAATTCTTCTTACTCTTACTTATGATTTTTTAAGTAGAACTCTTACTCTTGTGATTTCTTCTAAGAGTTCTGTGGTTTTAACTATTTTGTATTTAGATCTTTGATCCTTTCTAAGTTAATTTTTGTAAATGGTATGAGGTAGAGGTACACCTTCTTTCTTTTGTTTGTAGATATCCATTTGTCTCAGCACCATTTGTTGAAAATTGTTTTCCCCCCACTGAATCATCTCAGGACGATTTGTCAAAAACTGACCACAGATTCATGTTTTTTCCTAGACTCTCAATTCTATTCAATTAAACTATATATTTATCCTATGCTAGTCCCACACTGCTTTGTTCACTGTAGCTTTGTAGTAGGTGTTGAAATCAGGAAGTGTGAATTCTTCAAATTTGTTCTTTCTCAAGTTTGTTTTGACTTCTCAGAACCTTTTCAATTCCATATGAATTTGAGGATAATCTTTTCCATTTCTGCCCCAAAAAACAGTGTTGGGGTTTTGATAGGGATTGCATTGAATCTATAGACCTCTTCAGTATCGCCCTCTTAATAATATGGTTTTCCAATCAACAAACATGGATGACTTTGCATTTATTTAGGTCTTCTTTAATTTCTTTCAGCAATGTTTTATGGTTTTTAGTATGCAAATCTTTTACCTCTTTGGTTAAAATTATCCTAATTTTATTGGGATATTTTATTTTTTTGCATGCTATTCTAGATGTAATTATTTTCTCATTTTGTTGTTGTTGTTGTATAATGTTGGTGTATAGAATCCAACCAATATCTGTATGTTGATCATGTACTCTGATAATTTGATGAGTATTTTTTTTTAATTTTTTTTAAATGTTTTTTAATTTATTTTTGAGACAGAGAGAGACAGAGCATGAACGGGGGAGGGTCACAGAGAGAGGGAGACACAGAATCTGAAACAGGCTCCAGGCTCTGAGCTGTCAGCACAGAGCCCGACGCGGGGCTCGAACTCACCGACCGTGAGATCATGACCTGAGCCGAAGTCGGACACTCAACCGACCGAGCCACCCAGGCGCCCCTTGATGAATATTTTTGTGGCCATAGTATTTTTTGTGGATTAAATGGGATTTTCTTTCTATTGGATCATATTATCTGTTAATAGGGATAGTTTTTACTTCTTCCTTTCCAATTTAGAAGACTGTTACTTGTTTTTATTTATTAACTGTTCTGACTGGAACTTGGAGTGCAGTGTTGAATAGGAGCAGTGAAAGTGAGCATACTTGTCTTGTTCCAGATCTTAAGGTGAAAGCTTTTAGTCTTTCAGCATTATGTTACATTAGCTGTGGATTTTCCCCCCATAAATTTCCTTTAGCATATTGAGCTAGTTTCCTTCTATTCCTTGTTTTCTGAATGTTTTTCTAATAAAAGGGTCTTGGCATATACCAGATGCTTTTTCTCAATCAATTGAAATGATAGCATTTATTTTACTGATATATGTTAATCAAGTGTATTTTACTGATTAATTTCTTTACATTAACCCAAACTTGAATGTTTAGGATAAATGTCATGTGACATTGATGTATAATCTTTTTAATATGCTGTTGGATTTCGTTTGCTAATAATTTGTTGAGGATTTTTGTGTTTATATTAATAATGAATCTTGGTCTGTGGTTTTCTTTTAATGTGCTATATTTGGATTTTATGTCTGGATAATACTTACCTCATTGAATAACTTAGATAGTATTTCTTCCTCTTCTATTATATAGAAGAATAGTGTTTGAGAAGTAAAGGTGTTAATTTTTCTTTAAATGTTTGGTACAATTCATCAGTGATGCCATCTGTTGCTGGACTATTTTTATTAGGAGGTTTTTAAATTATTGATTCAATCTCTTTGTTCGTTATACGTCTGTTGAGACTTTTTTTTCCTTAGGTCAGTTTTGATAATTGGTGTGTTTGTAAGGATTTATTATATCTAGGTTATCTAATTTGTTGTACAGTTATTCATGATATTCTTTTATAATTATTTGATTTCTAAAATGTCAGTAATGGGGCACCTGGGTGGCTCAGTCAGTTAAGTGTCCAACTTCGCTCAGATTATGATCTCCCAGTTTGTGAGTTTGAGTTCTGTCTTGGGCTCTGTGCTGATAGCTCAGGGAAGCCTGGAGCCTGCTTTGGATTCTGTGTCTGCCTCTCTCTCTCTCTCTGCCTCTCCCCCACTAATTCTCTCTCTCTCTCTCTCAAAAATAAATAAACATTAAAAAAATTAAATGCCAGTAACAAGGTCTGATGTTCTAATGTTCATTAATGACTTTATTCATTTTATTCATGTCTTCTTTATTTTTCATCCTAGGTCTGCTGTAGGGTTACTAACTTTTTTTTTTTCATCTTTTCAAAGAACCAGGTTTTGGTTTCATCAATTCTTTTTACTTTTCAATTTTTTATGTCATTTATCCCTGCTCTAGAAAACACTTGCTTAAGTATTTTCTAATTTCCCTTGGGATTTTTACTTTGACCCATTGGCTAAGAGTGTATGGTTTAATTTCTACATATTTGTGAAATTTCTAGTTTCTCTGTTAGTGATTTCTACCTTCATTCCATTGGGATTAGAGAAGGTAGTTTTCATGATATCAGTCTGTTGAAATTTATCTAAATTTGTTTTGTAGCCTAATATCAGTCCTGGAGAGTGTTCCATGTGCACTTGAAAATAAAGTTTATTCTGTTGGTGGTAGAGTGTTTTATATATGTCTTAGGTCTAGTTGGTGTATAGTGTTTTTCAAGTTCTATACCTCCATGTTGATCTCTTGTCTGGATGTACTATTCATTATCAAAAGTGGGGTACTGAAGTCTTTGAAAACATCTATTTCTACCTTCAGTTCTGTGTTTGCTTTATAAATCTTGGGATATATGTGGGATATATGGGTTCTGCTGTACAGTGCATGTAGATTTATAATTTGTATATATTATTGATGAATTGTCCCTTTCATTAATATAGATCTATCTTTGCCTTTAGTAAGAGCCTTTGTTTTAAAATCTGTATTGTTTGATACTGATACAGCTTGTGTGGAATATATTACGCATTCTTTTGCTTTCAATTGATTTGTGTCTTCCTATTTAAAGTAACTCTCTTATAGAGAGCATATAGTTAGATCATGAATTTTTAAAAATCCATTTGGGAACCTGTGGGTTTTGATGGGAGAGTGTAACCATTTTCATTTAAAGTAATTACTAATCAGGGGTACTGCCATTTTATGATTTGTTTTCTGTGTGCCTTCCACCTATTTATTTTATTTCTCTTTTCTTCTATTACTGTCTTCTTTTGTGTTTGATTTTCATTTTTAGTGTATTCTTTTGATTCCCGTAACAGCTTTTGTGTGTAGTTTTTAGATGTTGTGTGATTATCCAGGAGATTACAATTAATATCTTGAATTTATAGCAATCTAATTTGAATTAATACCAACTTAGCTTTAGTAACAGACAAAAATTTTGTTCCTATACAGCTCTTCATTTCTTGTGTTGTTATCAAAAATCACAGTTTTATACATTATTTGCCTGTTAACATATTTATATATTTTTTTGTATTTTTTCAAATGATACAGAAAATGAAAACAGTTATAAACTAATAATAAATAATACTTGATTTTAGATTACATTATGCAGTTGACTTTACCACAGTTTTGTTTTGTGTTGTTTTTTCTTCATATGGCTTCAAGTTACTTTCTAGTGAGTGACCTTTCATTTCAGTTTCAAGGACCCTTTATTATTAGAAGTATTTCTACCAAGGCAAATCTGCATCAGTGAACATCCTCAGCTTTTGTTTTTCTGGGAATGTCTTAATTTCATTTTTGTAGTGTAGTTCTGCCACATACTGAAATCTAGGTTGACTTTAAAAAAAAATTAGCACTTTAAATTGTCATCCTAGTCCCTTTTGGCCTCCATAGTTTCTGATGAAAAATCTGTTAAATTTATTAATCTCTTACAGGACATGAATGGCTTCTCTCTTAGTCTTTTCAGGATCCTCTCTTTGGTTTGGGCTCTCAATAATTTGATTAAAATGTGCCTAGTGGTGGATCTCTTTGTGTTTATCCCTCTTGGATTTGTTGAGCTTCTAGGATGTATAGATTTTACCAAATTTGGAAAGTTTATGGCAACTATTTCTCTCAGGTGGTAATACATCTAAAAGAATGTATTTTTTATACAGAATATTTTCAGTTGGAGATGACAGAAATATAAACTAACTTAAGGAATAAGGATAATGAATTGACTTATATACCAGAAAAATGAAGCCTAAGTTTTAGGCATGCCTAAATAAAGATGCTCAGGATGCTTTTACTTTCTTCTCTGTTGGTTTCATTTTATGGTAGGTACTTATCATTATAGTATCTAACAAAATGTATTTTACTTTCTCAACTGTTTCATTCATTGTCACTTTTGGTCAGTTTGAACCATATGGTGAAAAGGTTGGGAGGGGGCTCTTTTTGGTAGAGTGATTTGTTAGTTCGACTTACATCAAATGGACTAAAAGTGGAGGGGAAGTGTTTTCCCAAAGGAAAATTATGAGACAGTAGTCAGAAAGAAGAATTTGTACTGATCAGATATAACCATGATTTCCATTACATATTTATTTCTTCATTTTTGAACTTTATATTGTACCAAGAAATTGATTCTCATACAATGTTTTTATTAATAAGATAAAAATGTTGACTAGACTGATATCCAAATGGAGTGTTAAAAAATGGGTGTGCTAATCAAACTATCAACTGTGAAAGAAAATATTAGGACTTGCATTTTGATAGAGTTCTTGAAAAGAAATTCTTTTTTACCAGTATTTAATGCATTGGCCTCATGAACTTCTCCACCCCGACCATACATTTTTGACATTCAGGGTTCATGTGTGTTACATAAATTGCCTACTAGAGATGTTGACAATAGGGCTCTTTTTATTCACTTTCAGGATATTACAAAGCATTGTAATTGTGTTTTATAAACTATTTTAAAGATACTAGTACTTAAACAAGTGATTCAATGTAATAAATATTCCTATTGATAACCCTAAAATGACAGAGCTGACATGTTTCTTACTCATTGTATGAACACCTTTGTAGAGTTAAGACAGTGACAGTTTAATAACATCTGACAAAAAATTACCAGAAATTAAAAAGCCTTAAGAAAACTTAAGGTATACCTTTATATCCATTATTATTAAAGACACAGTTTATGGTTTATTTATATTATTTCTTAAAAATACTAGCTATTGAAAAAAACTAGCTAATGAAAACATGTAACAATAATGATTTGTAATACTTGTAAAGATAATGTTTACTCCATCTTTATTTAAAAATTGTAATATATTTTTGTTTATATTTTATAATATAACTAATAAGTTAATATAGTTTGTATTTATATACTTTATAAATCAATACACTTAAATACTAACAGAGGATCATAATCAAAATAGTAGAAACTTTAGTCAAGCCCTGTGCTATCCAATACCATAGTCACTAGCCATATGTGACTATTTATATACAGTTACATCAACTAAAATCAAAATAAAAAAATATTTCTTCAGTCATGCTAGCTATACTTGAAATGCTCTTTAGTCGTATGTAGTTAGTGGCTACCGTGGTATGTTGGACAGCACAGATAGAGGACATTTTCTTCATATCTGAAACTTTTAATGACTAGCACTTGCAGACAATACACTTTTCTTTCATGCTGAGAACTCCCTAAAAACACATGCATAGACAGTAGTTGTTATTAGATCATTACTAACTAAAAAAATCAAAACCAATATTAATGTAAAAAGTAGTAATGTAAAGTTTTATTTTGAAACTTGATTTGTTTTACATTCATGACTTTAAATACAACTTAAAGATTATGTTTAAAAGTTTTCAAATGCAGTAGAAGGATTAAAGTTGGGAATACATGAAAAGAAAAGTGTTCTTTTGGGTGAAATCAAGAAAACTTAAGTACATACATTTGAAGATTGACTCATAGTAAATTCAATAAACTGGCAGTAAATCAATGAGTTTAATAAAGACAAACTTATTTTCTATGAGTTGCATGTATATTTTGATTTTTTTCTTCACTAAAGCTTCCAGATTTGGGACCAATATAAGGCTAGAAGGTAAGTTCCTATGATGCAGCTTCAGATTGGATTAGGAACTTCATGAGAGTGTAAACCAAAAGAAGGCATAGCCAGATATATAATTCTCATTGGAAAAGAGAAAGAAACTAACAAAAAAATTATCCATTCAGTGAAAACATGGAATGCCCTATTTTCTGATTTGGTTGTATCTTTCTATATAGAAGATATTTAATGATATGGTGGTATCTTTATATATAGAAGACAGTGATATGGTAAACAGAATTCCCCTTAAAACTACAACCAAAATATTTTCAAAATGTCTACATTATAAGCTTTTTGTTAACATTAAAATGCATTTCACCATAAACATATGGAATGCAGTATTCTGTGAAAGGGAATTCAAAGATATGAAATATATTTTGCCATATACAGTAATTAGATTATTATGCTTCAAACTGTTTATAGTAGATAACAAGGTAACAAATTTTTCAAAATTTAAAATGTGATTTGAGGATCATTCATGCATTTGCCTAAATGCTAAATACCTAATGGTGAATTTTCCACCTGGATAGAATTATAAGTTTCTAATTATTTTTTAAAAAGAGAGATGTGAGGATAACTGAAGAGGTGGGGAGGAAATTATATATTTTAAATCTTACTTTAGCAAGATGGATTAGATGCTGTCATTAAACTACTGTTTAATAGGACAATCCATGGGTAGAAAGAAGAAATGCATATGCCAAATAAAAATAAAAGTTTTCATTTATATAAAAAAATAAGGTTATTAAAGCTACTACATATTTTCTTTTTTAATTAATTTAAATGAATTTAAATAGTTAATTAGTTAACATACAGTGTAGTATTGGTTTCAGGAGCAGAGCCCAGTGAATCATCTCTCACATATAATGTCCAGTGCTTATCCAAACAGGTGCCCTCCTTTTTTTTTTTTTTCAATATATGAAGTTTATTGTCAAATTGGTTTCCATACAACACCCAGTGCTCATCCCAAAAGGTGCCCTCCTCATACCCATCACCCACCCTCCCCTCCCTCCCACCCCCCATCAACCCTCAGTTTGTTCTCAGTTTTTAAGAGTCTCTTATGCTTTGGCTCTCTCCCACTCTAACCTCTTTTTTTTTTTTTATTTCCTTCCCCTCCCCCATGGGTTTCTGTTAAGTTTCTCAGGATCCACATAAGAGTGAAACCATATGGTATCTGTCTTTCTCTGTATGGCTTAGTTCACTTAGCATCACACTCTCCAGTTCCATCCATGTTGCTACAAAGGACCATATTTCATTCTTTCTCATTGCCACGTAGTACTCCATTGTGTATATAAACCACAATTTCTTTATCCATTCATCAGTTGATGGACATTTAGGCTCTTTCCATAATTTGGCTATTGTTGAGAGTGCTGCTATAAACATTGGGGTACAAATGCCCCTATGCATCAGTACTCCTGTATCCCTTGGGTCAATTCCTAGCAGTGCTACTGCTGGGTCATAGGGTAGGTCTATTTTTAATTTTTTGAGGAACCTCCACACTGTTTTCCAGAGTGGCTGCAGCAGTTTGCATCCCCACCAACAGTGCAAGAGGGTTCCCATTTCTCCACATCCTCTCCAGCATCTATAGTCTCCTGATTTGTTCATTTTGGCCACTCTGACTGGCGTGAGGTGATATCTAAGTGTGGTTTTGATTTGTATTTCCCTGATGAGGAGCGACATTGACATCTTTTCATGTGCCTGTTGGCCATCCAGATGTCTTCTTTAGAGAAGTGTCTATTCATGAGTTCTGCCCATTTCTTCACTGGGTTATTTGTTTCTCGGGCTTGGAGTTTGGTGAGCTCTTTATAGATTTTGGATACTAGCCCTTTGTCCGATATGTCATTTGCAAATATATTTTCACATTCTGTTGGTTGCCTTTTAGTTTTGTTGATTGTTTCCTTTGCTGTGCAGAAGCTTTTTATCTTGATGAGGTCCCAATAGTTCATTTTTGCTTTTAATTCTCTTGCCTTTGGGGATATGTCGAGTAAGAGATTGCTACGACTGAGGTCAGAGAGGTCTTTTCCTGCTTTCTCCTCTAGGGTTTTGATGGTTTCCTGTCTCACATTCATGTCCTTTATCCATTTTGAGTTTATTTTTGTGAATGGTGTGAGTAAGTGGTCTAGTTTCAACCTTCTGCATGTTGGTGTCCAGTTCTCCCAGCACCATTTGTTAAAGAGACTGTCTTTTTTTCATTGGATGTTCTTTCCTGCTTTGTCAAAGATGAGTTGGCCATACGTTTGTGGGTCTAGTTCTGGGGTTTCTATTCTATTCCATTGGTCTTTGTGTCTGTTTTTGTGCCAATACCATGCTGTCTTGATGATTACAGCTTGGTAGTAGAGGCTAAAGTCTGGGATTGTGATGCCTCCTGTTTAGGTCTTCTTCTTCACAATTACTTTGGCTATTTGGGGCCTTCTGTGTTTCCAAACAAATTTTAGGATTGCTTGTTCTAGCTTTGAGAAGAATGCTGGTGCAATTTTGATTGAGATTGCATTGAATGTGTATATTGCTTTGGATAGTATTGACATTTTAACAATATTTATTTTTCCAATCCATGAGGATGGAATATTTTTCCATATCTTTGTATCTTCTTCAATTTCCTTTATAAGCTTTCTATAGTCTTCAGCATACAGATCTTTTACATCTTTGGTTAGATTTATTCCTAGGTATTTTATGCTTCTTGGTGCAATTGTGAATGGGATCAGTTTCTTTCTTTGTCTTTCTGTTGCTTCATTGTTAGTGTATAAGAATGCAACTGATTTCTGTACATTGATTTTGTATCCTGCAACTTTGCTAAATTCATGTATCAGTTCTAGCAGACTTCTGGTGGAGTCTATCAGATTTTCCATGTATAATATCATGTCATCTGCAAAAAGTGAAAGCTTAACTTCATCTTTGCCAATTTGGATGCCTTTGATTTCCTTTTGTTGTCTGATTGCTGATGCTAGAACTTCCAACACTATGTTAAACAAAAGCGGTGAGAGTGGGCATCCCTGTTGTGTTCCTGATCTCAGGGAAAAAGCTCTCAGTTTTTCCCCATTGAGGATGATGTTATCTGTGGGCTTTTCATAAATGGATTTTATGATCTTTAAGTATGTTCCTTCTATCCCGACTTTCTCAAGGGTTTTTATTAAGAAAGGGTGCTGAATTTTGTCAAAGGCCTTTCTGCATCGATTGACAGGATCATATGGTTCTTATCTTTTATTTTATTAATGTGATGTATCACATTGATTGATTTGCACATACTGAATCATCCCTGCATCCCAGGAATGAATCCCACTTGATCATGGTGAATAATTCTTTTTATATGCTGTTGAATTTGATTTGCTAGTATCTTATTGAGAATTTTTGCATCCATATTCATCAGGGATATTGGCCTGTAGTTCTCTTTTTTTACTGGGTCTCTGTCTGGTTTAGGAATCAAAGTAATACTGGCTTTATAGAATGAGTCTGGAAGTTTTCCTTCCCTTTCTATTTTTTGGAATATCTTGAGAAGGATAGGTATTATCTCTGCTCTAAATGTCTGGTAGAACTCCCCTGGGAAGCCATCTGGTCCTGGACTCTTATTTGTTGGGAGAATTTTGATGACTGATTCAATTTCTTCACTGGTTATGGGTCTGTTCCAGCTTTCTATTTCCTCCTGATTGAGTTTGGAAGCGTGTGGGTGCTTAGGAATTTGTCCATTTCTTCCAAGTTGTCCAATTTGTTGGCATATAATTTTTAATAGTATTCCCTGATAATTTCATGTATCTCTGAGGGATTGGTTGTAATAATTCCATTTTCATTCATGATTTTATCTATTTGGGTCATCTCCCTTTTCTTTTTGAGAAGGCTGGCTAGAGGTTTGTCAATTTTGTTAATTTTTTCAAAAAACCAACTCTTGGTTTCGTTGATCTGCTCTACAGTTTTTTTAGATTCTATATTGTTTATGTCTGCTCTGATCTTTATTATTTCTCTTCTTCTGCTAGATTTAGGCTGTCTTTGTTGTTCTGCTTCTATTTCCTTTAGGTGTGCTGTTAGATTTTGTATTTGGGATTTTTCTTGTTTCTTGAGATAGGCCTGGATTGCAATGTATTTTCCTCTCAGGACTGCCTTTGCTGCGTCCCAAAGCGTTTGGATTGTTGTATTTTCATTTTCATTTGTTTCCATATATTTTTAAATTTCTTCTCTAATTGCCTGGTTGACCCATTCATTCTTTAGTAAGGTGTTCTTTAACCTCCATGCTTTTGGAGGTTTTCCAGACATTTTCCTATGGTTGATTTCAAGCTTCATAGCATTGTGGTCTGAAAGTATGCATGGTATGATTTCAATTCTTATATACTTATGAAGGGCTGTTTTGAGACCCAGTATGTGATCTCTCCTGGAGAATGTTCCATGTGCACTCGAGAAGAAAGTATATTCTGTTGCTTTGGGATGCAGAGTTCTAAATATATCTGTCAAGTCCATCTGATCCAATGTATCATTCAGGGCCCTTGTTTCTTTATTGACCGTGTGTCTAGAGGATCTATCCATTTCTGTAAGTGGAGTGTTAAAGTCCCCTGCAATTACCACATTCTTATCAATAAGGTTGCTTATGTTTATGAGTAATTGTTTTATATATTTGGGGGCTCCGGTATTCGGTGCATAGACATTTATAATTGTTAGCTCTTCCTGATGGATAGGCCCTGTGATTATTATATAATGCCCTTCTTCATCTCTTGTTACAGCCTTTAAAGTCTAGTTTGTCTGATATAAGTATGGCTACTCCAGCTTTCTTTTGACTTCCAGTAGCATGATGGATAGTTCTCCATCCCCTCACTCTTAATCTGAAGGTGTCCTCAGGTCTAAAATGAGTCTCTTGTAGACAGCAAATAGATGGGTCTTGTTTTTTTATCCATTCTGATACCCTATGTCTTTTGGTTGGCGTATTTAGTCTATTTACATTCAGTGTTATTATAGAAAGATATGGGTTTAGAGTCATTGTGATATCCGTAGGTTTCATGCTTGTAGCAACGTCTCTGGTACTTTGTCTCACAGAATCCCCCTTAGGATCTCTTGTTGGGCTCGTTTTAGTGGTGAAGAATTCCTTCAGTTTTTGTTTGTTTGGGAAGACCTTTATCTCTTCTTCTATTCTAAATGACAGACTTGCTGGATAAAGGATTCTCTGCTGCATATTTTTTCTGTTCATCACATTGAAGATCTCCTGCCATTCCTTTCTGGCCTGCCAAGTTTCAGTAGAGAGATCCGTCACGAGTCTTATAAGTCTCCCTTTATATGTTAGAGCACGTTTATCTCTAGCTGCTTTCAGAATTTCCTCTTTATCCTTGTATTTTGCCAGTTTCACTATGATATGTCATGCAGAAGATCGACTCAAGTTACATCTGAAGGGAGTTCTCTGTGCCTCTTGGATTTCAATGCCTTTTTCCTTCCCCAGATCTAGGAAGTTCTCAGCTATTATTTCTTCAAGTACCCCTTCAGCACCTTTCCCTCTCTCTTCCTCCTCTGGAATGCCAATTATGCGTATATTATTTCTCTTTAGTGCATCACTTAGTTCTCTAATTTTCCCCTCATACTCATGGATTTTTTTTATCTCTCTTTTTCTCAGCTTCTTCTTTTTCCATAACTTCATCTTCTAGTTCACCTGTTCTCTCCTCTGCCTCTTCATTCCGAGCGGTAGTTGTCTCCATTTTATTTTGCAGCTCGTTGATAGCATTTTTTAGCTCCTCCTGGCTGCTCCTTAGTTCCTTGATCTCTGTAGCAAGAGATTCTCTGCTGTTCTTTATACTGTTTTCAAGCCCAGCAATTAATTTTATGACTAATATTCTAAATTCACTTTCTGTTATATTGTTTAAATCATTTTTGATCAGTTCGTTAGCTGTTGTTATTTCCTGGACGTATTTCTGAGGGGAATTCTTCCGTTTCGTCATTTTGGATAGTCCCTGGAGTGGTGCGGGACTGTGGGGGCACTTTTTCTTTGCTGTCTTGAATAACTTGAGTTGGTGGGCGGGCCGCAGTCAGACCTGATGTCTGCCCCCAGCCCACAGCTGGGGCCACAGTCAGACTGGTGTGTGCCTTGTCTTCCCCTCTCTTAGGGGCGGGATTCACTGTGGGGTGGCGTGGCCCGTCTGGGCTACTTGCACACTGCCAGGCTTGTGGTGCTGGGGATCTGGTGTATTAACTGGGGTGGATTCCCAAGGTGTACAGGGGTGGGAGGGGTAGGCTCAGCTTGCTTTTCCTTTGGAGATCCGCTTCTGGAGGGCCCTGCAGCACCGGGAGGGAGTCAGACTCGCCGGAGGGATGGATCTGCAGAAGCACAGCGTTGGGTGTTTGCACGGTGCAAGCAAGTTCCCTGGCAGGAACTGGTTCCCTTTGGGATTTTGGCTGGTGGATGGGCGAGGGAGATGGCGCTGGCGAGTGCCTTTGTTCCCCGCCAAGCTGAGCTCTGTCGTCTGGGGCTCAACAACTCTCTCGTTGTCCTCCAGCCCTCCTGTTC
The DNA here is from genome assembly GCF_022837055.1 of Prionailurus viverrinus. Classification (NCBI taxonomy): domain Eukaryota; kingdom Metazoa; phylum Chordata; class Mammalia; order Carnivora; family Felidae; genus Prionailurus; species Prionailurus viverrinus. Next base: position 84,496,956 of record NC_062568.1, read on the forward strand.
TCCCAGCAGAGCTGTTAGCTTATAACCTTCCAGATGTCAAGTCCCTCTTGCTGTTGGAACATGCTCCATCCAGCCCCTCCGCCTTTGCCAGCCATACTTGGGGTATCTGCTTGGCCTGGGGGCCACCCCTTCCCTCCCGCCCCTTCCCTCCCCCACCCCCCCACCCCCCCCACCCCCGGCTTCCCCCCGCCAGTCCGTGTAGCCTGCACTGCCTCGCCGCCCTTCCTACCCTCTTCCGTGCGCCTCTCGTCTGCGCTTGGCCCCAGAGACTCCATTCTGCTGGACTTCTGGCAGTTTTCTGGGTTATTTAGGCAGGTGTAGGTGGAATCTAAGTGATCAGCAGGAGGGTCGGTGAGCCCAGCGTCCTCCTACGCCGCCATCTTCCCAGGATCCTACAAGTGCCCTCCTTAATGTCCATCACTCATTAGTCTCATCCCTCCACCCACCACCCCTCCAACAACCCTCAATTTGTTCTCTGTATTTAAGTGTCACTTCTGGTTTGCCTCCATTTGTATTTTTATCTTATTTTTCCTTCCCTTACCCAATGTTCATTTGCTTTGTTACTTAAGTTCCACATATGAGTGAAATCACATGACATTTGTCTTTCTCTGTCTTATTTTGCTTAGCATAATACAGTGCAGTTACATCCATGTTGTTGCCAATGGCAAGATTTAATTCTTTTTGATCGCTGAGTAGTATATCCCAGTGTGGGGTATGGGTGTGTGGGTATATGTATGTGTGTGTATATGAATATGTGTGTGTATGTATATATGTATGTGTGTGTATGTATATATACATATACACACATACATATATACATACACACACTACAATTTCTTTATTCATCAGTTGATGGACATTTGGACTCTTTGCATAATTTGGCTATTGTTGACAGTGCTGTTATAAACATTGTGGTGCATGTGCCTGAATCAGCATTTTTTGCAACCTTTGGATAAATACCTTGTACTGCAATTGCTGGGTTGTAGGGTAATTCTATATTTAATTTTTTGAGTAACCTCCATACTGTTTTCCAGAGTGGCTACACCAGTTTGCATTCCCACCAACATTGCAAGAGGAATCCCCTTTTTCCACAGCCTCACCAACTTATTTCCTGAGTTGTTAATTATTGCCATTCTGACAGGAGTGAAGTGGTATCTCATTGTGGTTTCAATTTGTACTTATCTGATGATGTGTGATGTTTAACATCTTTTCATGTGTCTGTTAGCCATCTGGGTATCTTCTTTGGTAAAGTGTCTCTTCATGTCTTCAACCCATTTCTTCACTGGATTATTTGTTTTTTGGTATTGAGTTTCATAAGTTCTTTATAGATTTTGGATATCAACCCTTTATCTGATATGTCATTTGCAAATATCTTCTCCCATTCTGTTGTTTGACTTTTAGTTTTGTTGATTGTTTCGTTAGCAGTGCAGAAGCTTTTTATGTTGATGAGGTATCAATGGTTCATTTTGTTTTTATTTCCCTTGCCTCTGGAGACCTGTCTAGTGGAAGTTGCTGTGGGCCAAGGTCAAATAGTTTTTTGCCTGTTTTTATCGTCTAGGATTTTTATGGTTTCCTGTCTCACATTTATGTCTTTCATCCATTTTGAATTTATTTTTGTGTGTGGTATCAGAAAGTGATCCAGTTTCATTCTTCTGCATGTCTCTGTCCAGTTTTCATAGCACCAGTGTATATTTTCACACGTACTGACCAGAAAAGATTGGTCTGTTACATTTTGTAAAAGAAATACAAATCCTGGGGTGCCTGGGTGGCTCACTCTGTTGAGAAGCCAACTCTTGGTTTCTTGGGCTTGATCCCAGCCCTGGGATGGAACCTCGCATTGGGATCCATGTTGAGCATGGAACCGGCTTAAGATTCTCCCTCCCTCTCTCTCTCTCCCTCTCTCTCCAATTCTCTGTCCCTCCCCTCTACTCACATTGCACTCTCCCTCAAATAAAAAATTAGATTATATTTGTGTGTGTGTATGTGTATAAAATTTCTTTTAAAAAGGAGTTGCTTCTTTGGAGATTTATAGGTAATATATAGATATATTCATATTTAACATAATATATGTTTATATATTTATTTCTTATATTTATTACTTATATATGTATTACTTATATATAATATATAATTTATATAATATAAGAATATATTTTTAATCGATCTAACAATGTTTAAATGAAAGTTGACGACATGGGGCACCTGAGTGGTTTAGTCGGCTAGGTCTACAACTCATGATTTCAGCTCAGGTTATGATCTCAGGGTTTGTCGGATTGAGCTCCCCATGGAGCTCTGTGCTGAGATTAAGGAGCCTGCTTGGGATTCTCTGTCTCCCTCTCTGTGTGCTCCCTCTCTGTGTGCTCCATTGCTTGCTCTTTCTCTTCCTAAATAAACTATATATATATATATATATATATATATATATTTATATATATATATAAATATATATATATATATATATAAATATATATATATATAAATATATATATATATATAAGATGAAGACATAGAAGTAAACTCCATAAGGGGGAATACATTAACTTTCTTATGCACTGCTCATATTTATAAAGTATTATGTATTTAAAAAGAGATTTTAAAAGAGGTATTGAATGAAAGACATTGCCCCTTTTTTCAAGAGTAATAAACCTGATATGAGTCCAGTTGGACAAGATCAGAGAATATGAAAACACCCCCTTAGAAAATTTGATGCAAATATAATGGTTGAGACACTCTTTCATTTTCACTTTTTATGGAGAATACAAATCGGTATTTAGGAATAGATAGATTTTTGATATCTAGGTTTATTAATATAGAAACTGTTAAGGTTCCTTTGGTAAGGTTTTAAATTTTCTTCCAGTTCTATGATTTATACAATTCAGTTTTACTCATGTGAATGTCAAGATCGTTTTTTAACTTAATTAATTCTTTTGAAATAATGTACAGATTTTTAATTTTCTACATTTAAAATTATATTTTTAGTATTACCATTTATTTAAAAATTTCTATATCAGGGGCGCCTGGGTGGCGCAGTCGGTTAAGCGTCCGACTTCAGCCAGGTCACGATCTCGCGATCCGTGAGTTCGAGCCCCGCGTCGGGCTCTGGGCTGATGGCTCGGAGCCTGGAGCCTGTTTCCGATTCTGTGTCTCCCTCTCTCTCTGCCCCTCCCCCGTTCATGCTCTGTCTCTCTCTGTCCCAAAAATAAATAAATGTTGAAAAAATAAATAAATAAATAAAAATTTCTATATCAGACTTCCAATATCTAGAAATGTAATCCTTAGATATTTACCCTGCATGTTTTGTAAAAATTTTGCATCTAAAGAAGAGATTGAAAACCATTTGCACTAACGATAATTTGGAAGAGTTGTAAAAAGTGATCATGATGATAATATAATAGAAATCTAAAAGTATATGGAATGATAATAAAGAATGAAACCTTGTATGAAAAAAGGACACAAAATTTGAGTTAAAATTAAATTTAACTTTTTAAACACTGTACATTGACTCCTAGATGATATATGAATTCATGGTTTCTGAATCTGTGGCAAAATGTGTTTTTAACAACTTGAAGACAATATAAATCTTGAATTTTACTCTTATTCTTTAAAAAAATTTGTTGTTTAATGTTTATTTATTTTTGAGAGAGAGAGAGAGAGAGCACAAGCAGGGGAGGGGCAGAGAGAGAGGGAGACACATAATCCAAAGGAGGCTCCAGGGTTTGAGCTGTCAGCACAGAGCCTGATGCAGGGCTTGATTTCATGAACTGTGAGATCATGACCTGAACCGAAGTTTGATGCTTAAGTGACTGAGCCACACAGGAGCCCCTACTCTTATTCTTAAAAAAAATATTTTACCTATAAGTAAAAACTTGAAGAAAGTTAATATTTTAGTTATGTTTTTATTTCAATTTTAATACCTGAAAAGTAGGCAGTAGTTTTTGGAGAAAAATTTTCTATTTTCAGTAAAGGTAGTATTCACATAAATGAAATGACCTAAATGAAATTAAATTATATTTTCAGTATTAGAAATATATTTTATTTTATTTTTTTTTAACGTTTTATTTATTTTTGAGACAGAGAGAGACAGAGCATGAATGGGGGAGGGGCAGAGAGAGGGGGAGACACAGAATCAGAAACAGGCCCCAGGCTCTGAGCCATCAGCCCAGAGCCTGATGCGGGGCTTGAACTCACGGACCGTGAGATCGTGACCTGAGCCAAAGTCGGACACCCAACCGACTGAGCCACTCAGGCGCCCCTAGAAATATATTTTAAATTACTTTTTCTCCTTTCAGAGAGGTTTTTTTTTTTTTTTTGGTTTTCTTGTGTATTTTTGTTTATTGTTTGTTTTTAGGAGTATGAGGTTGGGTTTTGATGTTTATTTTGTTTTATAGTTCCTAAATGACACACTTTGATATTATTAGAGTCTGGGAGAGTTACAAACATAACATTATGATAATCACATTACCAATCACTTTGTATATGATTTTCTTTAAGATCAACATCATATTTCTCTATATTACTTGAAAAAAACCCCTCACTTTCAGCAATTGAAGATAAATTTGTTTTGGCTGAAATATGTAATTTTACTGAGATTTAGAGGAAAAAATTACCTATCTAGTAACATTTTAAATATTGTTTTAACTGTATGTTAAATAACTAAGTATATTTCAACTGAAGTCGTTCTAAGTAAAATTCATCTATTTTCATATAACATTCTAAATTGATATCTGTATTTTTCTAGTTTAGAAGTTGAAGGTCTGAATTAAATGTTTTATAGGAAATCACAACCGTGGTAGAGTATCATCATTTCACTATCAGCCTGGGTATCATTCTCAAGCGTAAAATCAGCAAAACAAATTAGAATAAAAGCCACATGTGTGATATCCATTATGCATTGACATTTAAAATTTCCCCCTTATTTGTATTCAGAATGCTATATTATACAATGCAATATTTATCTGTGATATTTTCTAACCTGACATGATGTATGCATAGTACAAAAAAAGCCGAGGAACTTCTCTACCAGCAAGGAAAATCTCCCCTCCCTAATATAACATGTTTGATAAATGCTTATCTTCTTTGTGCATCCTCTTCTTCTGCAATGTATTTTTTAGTGTTTTGTATTCTTTTTTTTCTCCCTTTCAAGTAGCATAGCACATTTCCAGGCATGCCTTGTCTGCAAAGCCATGTGTAAATTCCCACATCTCACACATTCACAAATTAATCATAGATACACACACTATAAACAAGAGACCTTGATGAGTAGCTTGAGATGTTCTCTAATTTGTGCTTTGATTAACTGACTTTCCCACTTAATTTTAGACTGCATTAAATATCCTAAAGTAATCATTTTAATCTTAAAATTTGCCAGCTGCAAAAACCTGATTTAAAAAAAAATTGAAGTGCTAATGATTTAGTAGCAAACTAAAGAATCTATAAAGAGACAAAAATTCATATTTAATGGCATGGTGAAGTATAAACATTTAGATTAGCTGTATTGTAGTAAAGCTTTTATACCAGTGTTGGCATGAAACATTTCTAGGCTTGTATTAAAATTACATTGTTGTTCTTATTGTATTATGCTCTATTTTGACAAGAGAGTATTTTTCTTTGCTAAATATGGCCCTGCATTTTTCAACCATTTCATACCTACATTAAATGAAGTGTATAAATAGGCATTGATGGTTAAGAAAATTCATTTTAAGGTCTAAGCGATACCAAAATACGTTCAAAAATTAGAAAAAAATTGTTATCCATTAAAACTGGGAAATTTAACTATTTTAGTGAGGCTTCTTATGAGAATTTTCTGGATCTAGTTTAAATCTTAATGTTCATTGCGTGTATAAATTACATATGGTTTTTTATTTTCATTTTTGCTGCTACCAAACTATGATTTTGTGAAACCCGCATAATGTTAACTTTAAATAAAGTAATTAGAGTACCAGAAGCCCCAAATTTCCTCTAATTCTACCATTCTATGTTCCATCAGTGATTAATAGAAACAGCAGCATTTTTAGCTATTTTTAGCAGATGGACAGTTTATGAAGGTTCAGGCAAGTCCCCTATCACACAGCAATAGGACAGCCAACCAAGTCTTCTGTGACATTTAGAACTTATTAGTTCTTGGGGCACCTGTGTGGCTCAGTTGGTTCAGCATACAACAATGGCTCAGGCCATGATCTCACGGTTCAAGTGTTCCAGCCCTGCATCCGGCTCTGCGCTGACAGCATCAGAGCCTGGAGTCTGCTTTGAATTCTGTGTCTCCCTCTCTGTCTATGTCTTTCTGTCTCTCTCTTTCTCTCTCTCTTTCTGTTCCTCCCCTACTTGCTCTCTGTCTCTCTCAAAAATAAATAAAGATTAAAAAATAAAAAAGAACATACTAGTTCTTTCCTTCCTCTGCCATCTTGGTCATGCAGTAATTTCAATGGAGTTGAAAGGTGAATCAACTGTGTTGAAATGGAATGCCAAAGATTGAGTTTACCTAAATTTTTGACAGATTGAGAGAAATTAGCCAGTATTTTCAATAAGTGAACTATATCTTTGAGTCAGTGAGGATTCACTTCTTCCTATATTAATGATTAAGAAGAAAATAAGGAATTTAAGAACAAAATACAGTCTTATTCTTCATCACGAAGATCTTCCTTGAGCAAGACCCTGACATAGGAGTGGCCAAATCTGTCATCGTTTCCTGAAGGAAACACTAATATGATTGATTTTGAAATTTAAAAAAAAGGAAAAAGGAAAAAGGTTAAGAACAGAGGATAAGTTAAAAGGAAGAGTTCTAATATTTGTTTTCTCCAGTAAATATCTAATACAAATCATAAACTGACTATCTGAGACAAATGGCTAGTTTTCAACTTGCTAGTTTCCTTAAGAATGATTGAACATTCAAAAATGTTTTGAGAAACATGTAAAACAAAGTAGGTTTATTTAACCCTTTATATTGAAAGGTACTCCAGAAGAAATTAGCTAACGTTTATGTATAAAAGCTTAATTCTTGTGTTTATTTCACCCGTATAATTTATATTAAATAGATTTCAGATCGTAGCCATAAGTTACACTATTATGTGATGTGTATGTTTTATTTATGTATGTATGTATGTATGTATGTATGTATTTAGAGAGCGAGAGAGAGAGACAGAGAGAGAGAGACTGAGAAAGAGAGAATGCTTGTGGGAGGGGCAGAGGGAGAGATACCCAAGGAGGCCCCACACTCAGCAAGGAGCCCGACTTAGAGCTCAACACAGGGCTTGATCTTAAGACCCTGGAATTATGACCTGCATTGCAATCAGATTGCGGGATGCTGAAAGACTGAGCTACCTAGGCGCCCCATGTACATTTGCCTTGAGTTTTCTGAAAGGGAAGATTCCAATACTGATACACAAAAGTAACTCCTTGCACTTTTAATTTAGGTAAATTATATCCTTATTTGTACATTTATTAGATTCTTAGTACATTTAAAATCTCGAATCATCAAAATGACTAAATGATTTCTACTTTTGAGGTGTATCTATCTACAGAAAATATTCTTTGTAACAGTTTGAAAACCACAAGAAAAAAACCAAAAAATAATTAGTAGTTTTATGTTCCTTTAACTCAAAACTATGATTATTTAAATTTAAGACTAATGAAAGACTACCATATTTTTAATAGCTGTAGACTATGCAGGTTTTTCCACATATAATTTATTCCCACATGTAATTTATTGAAATATATAAAATATAATTTTTGCATGTGTGCTGATCATTATATACAGAAGAATAGTCTCCCTTGAACTTGTGTTAAGATAAGGACTGAATGCTGGATGAGGTAGAAGTATAGTATCGACGGATGAATCAAATTAAGTCCAAAAAGCCCTAGCAATTTGATTCTGCTTCCTTTGAGCTTATCATAATTTGAAAAAGATGTATGCTGAATTTTTGTTCTTTAGAATCATTTATGTGTTAAGTGTATATTTTACTAAATGGATTTTTTTTAACATTTAAGGCAGAAATTTTTTAAGTACTCTAACATTTTATAAGTATTATCTACAAAAAAATTAAACTGATGTAAAATCTTAAGGAAGTAGTTAGAAGATTCCATTGGATTTGTGTTAGATTAGTTTCAGTTACGATTAGGTATAAAAAAATATTAGATGTCATTTCCTTTTTAAGAACTTCTCTGTTATTCTCAATGTACACTCAGATTCTCTGAAATCTATCAAATATCTATTAAATATATACTTTGCTTAAAATGTTGTGTAAGGCCTGAACTAGAAATTCCTGAAGGAATTCAATTTAGTAACAGAAATAATGGACATTTTTTTCTAAAAAGCAATAACAGATGGAATGTTATGTGTCAGAAGGAAAATTTAAAGATCCTGCCATGAGAATTAGGAGAATCGAGATATGTTCATTTAAAATATTTTAACTGGGTTTGGGAAAACCATTAATTTGGACACAAATGAGTGGTGGTTCCTGGCTGGCTAAAGAGACAAACATGTATGTTGTATTTGGGAAAGAACTATAAGTATAGAACTTGTACAAAGCAGTTACAGGATATAAGTCTCTAAGATGCTTTTGACCAGATTGTGAAGGACACTAAATGTGGGCTTCGTGATTCGAATTTTGTTGATTGGGACCACAGTAACAAAAAAAGTTTTTTTTCAGCTGGAGAGTGAAAAAAATAGAGTTGTTTACTGGAAGATTAATCTAATAGACTATTGGCCTTTTCTCCAAACTTTTTCAGTGAATGAATAAGTCAACTCTTCCATTAGATTCGTGTTAAAATGAAGCACATTGTTACATTAATGTTTCCTGTTAATGCCAAGGAATGCTTTAAAAGACTCACTTTGGTTTTCTAATTGTGAATTGGAGGTGTCTTGGCCCCAATTTCAAAATTATTATGGGAGTTTGAAGTGCCTAACTGTTTTATAAACCTAAAAAGAGTAACACAACTTGTTAAGGCAGAATTTGTAATATTGTCTGTGAAAACATTGCTGAATTTTGAACCAAATATCATAGGCAGATTTTAGAAATCTCTCTTATGGGTTTGGCCAAACATGTCGTAGTATAAATTCTAGCTGATGCAATGAGCATTCTACCATATGCCAAGTGGCAAAGTTTTACTGCTGGTCTAGCCACTCACTGCTCACATGGAATTGCCTTTCTTCTGCTATATCCATCTGCTGATTTCCTGATGGTTCTCTCCCACTGCCATGTCCATCTGTTGGCTACTTGCAGATGCCCTCCTATTGCCCCATGCACCTGTTAAGACTATCCTTCCCAAAATGCAACGCATCTCATCATTACCTACCAAGTTGTAAATTAAATATATATGTTCATATTATTGTGGAAGGATAGATATATTTTTCCCATTGAGGGCCAAAAGAAGTTTAAAACTTGGTCAAGAAGATCATGCAAACAATTCTGTTAAAAAAGCAGTTGATCACAGTGTGACTATAAAATGCTCAGCAAAGACCTTATGAAAAAACACATTTGTGTATCACATTAAAAAAGTTACCCTTGTTTTTTTTTTCCCCTTAGATTCGAGTCACTCTAATTTCTCTACACAGGTAATAGGGAAAACTGATTTGGCTTCTAGAAGCTATTAAATCTTCATCTCTTAATATTTTCTAGTTTAGTAGGATCGTTGTATGTATCTGAAAATTATCTCTCCCCAGGTCAAACACTTGTGTAGGGGTGTGAAGGTGGCAGAATAAGTGAAAAGATAATGTGTTTGGGTTCTGGATTTGCTCTTACTGAACTAAGTGTGGCAGTTGAATGACACAGTAGAATGAAATGAATATAGACTTTTGAAAAGTAACTATCACCTAAAAAATATATATATGCAGATCCTGCTCAAATAGATCTTTCAAGGAGACTTAGACATTCTTCTTTAGGTAGCTCCACATTATTTTGCAAGATATTAAAAGGCATCTTGGAAGTTTGAAAGAAAAAACACTACCTTCCTATGGCCAAGAAGTACCTCAGCCCTGAAATAATTAAGTAAAAGAAATGATAAATAATGCTAAAGAGTAATTTCTGATATGTCAACACATTTATTTTTGAATACTTTAAATCTTTATGGTTCTTTCAAATTTTTTGCCAACCTTTTTTCACTAAGTGAATCACTCTTGAAGATAATTTGCATGAATAGAATTTATATCTGTGTATAGCAATGTATCTTCTTAAATATGTTAATGTGATTTTAAAGTTTTCGATGAGTAAGAAATAAAATCACTCTGACAGAAAGAATAGAAATAGTTATTTCTTAAATGGGCTAAGAAAACCTGTATTTAAACACTCCTTTAAAACATGAATGAAAAGTTTTGTGTATGTGGTAGTGGTCTCTACTATGTACTTCCTTATGTAGGACAAATGTCCAGAGTTTCCTGTTGTAGCTGAAGTTGTCATCTGGTTTGGTACCATGCTTATAGTACATTCTAGAAATGAAACTCATTATTTTGGTATCTTGTTTTGTAATTAAAAATAAAAGTGAGATCAAGTTATGAGTGGTCTACTTTAGCATCCATTATCTAATCTAACAACTTTAGAAATAATCATCTTAAAATCAATCAAATTGTGTGTTTTATCTCTCTACTTGTCTGTTTTTGAAGGTGCGTGTTTAATGGTTTGTATTACTTCATTTGCTAAACGAACACATTTAAAGAATCTACTATATATGCTTGTATATTTAGGTCTGTCTGAAGTTTTATCTTCTTTCATCACTGTAGACTTTTTTCCTATACACTGAATGAAAAGGATATTTCAATATGCTTACTACAGTATGTGTAGACACTATAGATTGCCACAGAACATCTGACAGGGATGTCCTTGTCTGAGCACCATCGTGATTTTTTTCTTTCCATTTCAGCCTGAACTTTGATACTGAGGTGAAGTGGTTCAGTTATATTATCACTTTTACATTCCCTGGAGTATATATTTTTTTTCTTTTTGAATTGAGGAAATTTTTAAAAGAAGAAAAAAATAAAAGTGGAGAAGCAGTAAACCAATACTGAGGAATACATTAGATATTAATTTGGTAACATTTATATCCATACCATATACTTTCATACATATATATATATATATATATGCACATGTATTTATATACAAGTATCAATTTAAAAATAATATACAGTATGCCTTCAAGGTAATTTTGGCATTAATTTGCAATACTGAGTAGAATAAATGCCTTAGCTTGGAGACAACAGGTTTCACTTGTGGCTTTGGCTATTTGTCTTCTTCCCTTATTCTAATAATCATAAACTGTTCTTCTTTACCCATATTGATCTACGTAATTCAAGCTCAGAAGGGTCATTTTTTCAGGTCAGAGCTGAAATGGTAAACATCACTAAAGCCTTGCCTACTACATTTGCTCAAAATTTAGTTCCTATACCTACGTGACTTTAAACATTGACTATACAAACTTCTAATTCATTCATTTCTATTGCTAGATATTTTTCTCTTCCTATTTGCTATGTGCATAAATTCTGCCACAGCAGGCAAAGTAGTTTGTTTCTACTCCTAATGTGAATGTGTTTTGCTTATATTTTCTGTAAAGTTTCTGGGGAATACCTTTCATAAAAGACCTCTGATATTTATTAAAGACCTTTGGCAGTTCTTGCAGAAAGCGTTGTTATGAAGTATTCTGGCTAATGCATGATATTAATTGTCTTAGGCCAAGTGCTACCTGGAAGACTGTCTCCAGTTACTTTTCATCTCTTTCAGTGGCTTTCTGTATTTTACGTTTGAAGATCTCCTTGGATTCAGACTATAGAAATACAAATTATCAGCTTGGGATGCCTGGATTTTACTATTTAAATACATATGGGTTTTACAAAAGGCTTCCCCAAATCAGTTACATATCAGTCATTCCTGGATTTGGGGAAAGATTAAAGAGCATATGTCCCATCTATCCCAGGCACAAATGGTGACTTTTTAGACGCTGTTCAGAAAGTATCGTTACTAGTAAATGTTTAATAAATATAATTGTTCTTAATAAGTCCTATAATAATTATAATAATATAATTAATATTAACCTCATTGTTTGAATCCTAAATTAGAAAAGCTTTAAAATAATTTTAATAGTGTGTTTTTTTTTAAATGTCACTATGTGTGTGCCATGTGGACACTGCCTGTGTCAAAAAAGTGGTAATAAGGTAATAAGTAATTGAGAGAGTAAAGTTAGCACTCTAATTTTACATAAAACACTTTCCTCAGAAAAATCATGTCCAAATAATTAAATTCAGTCACTATGCTTAGGAATTTAAGTTAGTGTGTGAAGGAATTTTTATCCGCGTGTATTGGATATGTAACTGAAATACAAAGAAAATAAATATTAGCGGCAACAATAACAACAAAATATCAATTAAGATGACAGTATAAAAAGTATTTACAGGGGCGCCTGGGTGGCGCAGTCGGTTAAGCGTCCGACTTCAGCCAGGTCGCGATCTCCGATCTCGCAGTCCCTGAGTTCGAGCCCCGCGTAGGGCTCTGGGCTGATGGCTCAGAGCCTGGAGCCTGTTTCAGATTCTGTGTCTCCCTCTCTCTGCCCCTCCCCCGTTCATGCTCTGTCTCTCTCTGTCCCAAAAATAAATAAACGTTGAAAAAAAAAATTAAAAAGTATTTACAAAGTCAGGGAAAGAATGGATATGCTGTCACCTACTAGAGCCAGAATAAATTATTGGATCTATTACATTATTTTATAATTTTGAAATTTGTCATATTTCTAAACCTTTCTGTCTACATTTTACATACAAACATCTAGAAAAATAGTTGTGATATCTAGATATATAGATATGCACTTTACAAAACAGAACACATATACTCTTTGAAAATTTTCAGAATTTATCATATAGAGTAATATGCATTAGTGACATCATTGGTATGTTCCCATTTTTGCATGTTACAAGCGTGTGTGTGTGTGTAATTACCCCTTCAGTTTAAACCATACCTTGTAATCTTGAGCTAAGGGTGTGCTACTAAAAGTTCTCTAAATTAATCTCATCAAATTGAATCTGAATGACAGTTCCCCAGTGTATATGATTAACAGATTTACTTATTTATTTATTTGTTTGTTTATTGTATTTGAGTATAGTTGACACACAATGTTACGTTAGTTTCAGGTGTGTAACACAGCAATCCAACTTCCCTATACATTGTGCTGTGCTAGCCACAAGTCTACCTACCATCTGTTGCCATAAAACATTGTTACAGTACCATTGACTCTATTCCCTATGCTGTACCTTTGATTCTTGTGACTTATTCCATTACTGGAAGCCTATATCTCCCACACTCTGTCACTCGTTTTGCCAATCCTTCTGTTCCCCTTCCCTCTGGCACCATCAGGTCTCTTTATTTATTGGTCTGGTCTACTTTTTGTTTGTTTATTCATTTGTTTTTGTTGTTGTTGTTGTTGTTGTGTTTTGTTTCTAGATTCCACATGAGTGAAATCATATGGTATTTGTTTTTGTCTGTCTGAATTACTTAGCATAATATCCTCTAGATCCATCAGTGTTGCAAATGGCAAGATCTCATAAAGTTTTTATGGTTATGCAATATCCCATGATATGTATATACCATATCTTCTTCATCCATTCATCTATCGACAGACATGTACTTTGCTTCCATATCTCAGATGTTGTAAATAATGCTGCAGTAAATATTGGGGTGCATATATACTTTCTATGTAGTGTGTTTGTTTTCTTTGGTCAATACCCAGTAGTGTAATTACTGGATCATATGGTATTTCAGTTTTTAATTTTTTGAAAAAAACTCCATATTGTTTTCCACAATGGCTGTGTCAATTTGCATGCCCACCAACAATGCACAAGGGTTTCTTTTTCTCCACATTCTCGCCAACACTTGTTATTCCTTGTCTTTTTTATTTTAGCCATTCTGGCAGGTGTAAGATAATACCTCATTATGGTTTTGATTTGCATTTGCATGATGATTAGTCATGTTGAGCATCTTTTCATGTGTCTTTTGACACATGTCTATGGAGAAATGTCAGTTGGGGTCCTCTGCTCAATCTTTAATCAGATGGTTTGTGCTTTTGCTGTTGAGGTAGAGGGGTCTGTGTGTGTGTGTGTGTGTGTGTGTGTGTGTGTGTGTGTGTAAATTCTTATTGGATATATCACTTGCAAATATCCCCTCCCATTCATTAGTTGCCTGCTTTTTGTTTTGTGGTTGGTTTCCTTTGTTGTGCAAATGCTTTTTATTTTGATGTAGTCTCAGTAGTTTATTTTTGCTTTTGTTTCCCTTGCCTTAGAAGACATATCTAGAGAGATGTTGCTACAGCCAATGTCAGAGAAATTACTGCCAGTGCTCTCTTCTAGGATTTTTATGGTGTCAGGTATCACATTTAAGTCTTTAATCCATTTTGAGTTTATTTTGTGTATGATGTGAGAAAGTGGTCTGGTTTCATTCTTTTTACCTAGCTGTCCAGTTTTCCCAGGACCATTTGTTGCATTTTCTTTTCCTCCTTTGTTGTAGATGAATTGACCATCTAAGTGTGGATTTATTTATGGGTTATCTGTTCTGTTGATCTATGTGTCTATTTTTGTGCTAGTACAATACTGTTTTGATTGCTAGAGCTTTGTAGTATTCTAAGAGGCCCACATTACCCTGATACCAAACTAGACAAAGACACCATAAAAAAAGAAAACTACAGGCCTGTACCCCTAATATTGCATAACTTGAAAGTAATTGAGACAAAAAAGAACTACAAAAACTGGAAGTGTAACTGCTTTGTGTCAGTGGCATAAGAATAGTTTATTGGTAATTCTTTCTACAGCTATGATAGTGTGTGATTCTTGATCAGTATTTAATTTTGAGTATAGTTGCATTGTTTCAAAGCTTACTAAATGATTTTAATTTTTACATAAAATGAAGTTGCATTTAAATATAGAATCCTACTTATTCCTACCCTTTTCTCTGCCTCCCATTCTGCCCCAAGTTCTTTCCTGCTATTTCCACTTACATCACATCCTGATGAATGAAAATGTACTATCTACTTCACATCATGCCTCACTGCCATCTCATTATTATATGTAAATATAATCAAAGGCTTCATTTCCTACAAAATAAGAGATAAGAGTCACTTTTCCTTAGAGAACTTCATTAATCTATCATTTTGCAACCTGGACAAATTTGAAAGACCAGAATCATCAATCACTTGTGCTCATGTTTGGTATATGCTGTAGTTTTTATAGAGCAATTTAGCCTTCAGTTGCCCATCTATATTTTCCTACTTAAGCATCTAGAGAGAAAATAAGAAGATTATACACCTACTAGGAACACACACAAGGTGCCTGGGTGGCTCAGTTGGTTAAGCATCCAACTTCGGCTTAGGTCAGGAGCTCACAGTTCATGAGTTCACGCCCCGCGTTGGGCTCAGTGCTGACTGCTGGGAGCCTGGCACCTTTTTCGGATTCTGTGTCTCCCTCTCTCTCTGCCCCTTCCTTGCTCATGCTCTGTCTTTCAGTGTCTTAAAAAAAAAACACATTAAAATAATTTTGAAAGAAACGAGTGTGCGCGAGCGCACACACACACACATACACACACACACACGCACACACACAGAGAAATCTATACCTCTAAATATATATGTAAATATTTTAGATATATTTCATACCCTTCTCAAAGTATTTTATTTCGGTAAAGTTGGATACCTCATTAATAATGAAATTGTAGCCTTAAGCACCTTTTAAAAAATAGGGTAAAAATGAACGAATTTAAAATATGTACACTGTGTTCTAGCAATCTAAAATGTCTCAATTTACTCTTTCTCCTCTATTTGTCAATAGGAATTCTATTTGAGGTTATTTAAATAGGTCTTGAAATCCTAATTCATCCATGAATGTTGTGAAAATATTAAGTAGTATCTTTATTCATTCAAAAACTAAATGAACATAAACATAACACATATGTTATTGTTATGCTCGTAACAAATGAGCATAAACACAGCTAAAATTTAATTTTTAAACATGCCTTAAAAGATAAACTAGTGTATTGCGTTTGTTTTAAAAAATGAATTCTAATGTTTTATTTTTGGTCCTAACCAATATTGTGTTCCACATTTTATGAGTTAAGTATCAGAGATAATTTAGGTACTTAGAATCAAAGGATATCATAGATATTTATTGTTTTGTAATGAGGTGGTATAAGAGGTCTTCTGCAAACCTGTGCAAGCAATCGTCTGAGACAGTTAAAATTGTCACAGTTTGAGTTTGATGTATTTATATATATCATATACATTATTTTCTATTTTATACACTAATATATGTCAGTAGTCTTTTTTAAAATCTTATTTCCAGTGCAGGTAACTTACAGTATTATATTGGTTCCAGGCGTACAGTGTAGTGATTTCAACAGTTTATGTGTTACTCACTGCTCATCATAAGGGTACTTTTAATCCCCTTTATTTCACCCATCTCCTCCCCTCTTACATTAACCATCTGTTTCTTCTGTCCAGTTAAGAGTCTGTTTCTCTCTCTCTCTCTCTCTCTGTGTTTTCCCTTTGTTTACCCTTTTGTTTCTGAAGTTTCATATATGAGTGAAATTATATGGTATTTGTCTTTGTCTCAGTGGCTTATTTCACTTAGCATTATACTCTCTAGATCTACCCATGTTGTTGGAAATAGCAAGATTTCATTCTTTCTTATGGCTGAATAATATTCCATTGTGGTGTGTGTGTGTGTGTGTGTGTGCGTGTGTCTGTGTGTGTGTGTGTGTACACACCACATCTTCTTTATCCATTCATCTACCAGTGGACACTAGGGCCACTTGCATAATTAGGCTATCGTAAATAGTGCTACAGTAAATGTAGTATACATATATTCCTTCACAATAGTGTTTTTGTATTTGTAAATAGTAGTGTGATTACTAACTTGTAGGGTTGTTTTCTTTTTAACTTTTTGAGGAATCTCCATAGTGTTTTCCAAAGTGGCTGCTCCAGTTTGCATTCCCACCAATAGTACACAAGGGTTTGTTTTTCTCCACATCCTCGTAAATACTTGCTCTTTCTTGAGTTTTTGATTTTAGCCATTCCGGCAGGTGTGAGGTGATAGCTCAGTGTGATTTTGATTTTCATTTCTCTGATGATAAGTGATGATGAAAATCTTTTCATGTGTCTGTTTGCCATGTGTATGTCTTTGAAGACATTTCTTTGAAGAAATGTCTCTTCGTGTCTTCTACCCATTTTGTAAGTGGATTATTAATTTTTTTGGTATACAGTTGTATGAGTTCTTTATATATTTCTGATATATTTGGATATTAACCCCTTATCAGATTTATCATTGCAAATATCTTCTCTCATTCAGTAGGTTGTCTTTTTGTTTTGTTGGTTGTTTCCTCTGCTGTGCAGAAGCTTTTTGTTTGGATGTAGTCCTGATAGTTTACTTCTGTTTTTGTTTTTTCTCTTGCCTCAGGAGACATATCTAGAAAGATGTTGTGATGGCCAATGGCCAATGTCTGAGAAATTACTAACTGTGCTCTCTTCTAGGCCTTTATGGTTTCAGGTCGCACATTTAGGTCCTTAATCGATTTCACCTTTATTTTTGTGTATGATGTAAGAAAGTGGTCCAGTTTCATTCTTTTGTGTAGCTGTACAGTTTTCCCAGCATCATTTGTTGCACAGGCTTTTTCACATTGCCATCTTGCCTCTGTTATTTAAAGATTAATTGACCATATAATTGTGGGTTTATTTCTGGGATTTCTATTTTGTTTTAAATCTCTGTGTCCATTTTTGTTCCAGTACCATATTGTTTTGATTACTCTAGCTTCATAATACAACTTGAAATCTGGAATTATGATACCTCCAGGTTTTTTTTTCAAGATTTCTTTGTTTGATAAGGGTCTGATGTGGTTCTATACTCCTTTAGGGTTGTTCTAGTTATGTGAAAAATGTTATTAGTATTTTGGTAGGGATTGAATAAATCTATAAATTGCTTTGGTCACTATAGACATTTTAACAATGTTTGTTCTTCCAATCCGTAAGCATGGAATACCTTTCCATTTGTTTGTGTCATCTTGAATTTCTTTCATCTATGTATACTAGTTTTCAGAGTACAGGTCTTTCACCTCTTTGGTTATGTGTATTCCTAGGTATTTTCTTATTTTTGGTATAATTGTAAATGGGATTGTTTTCTTAATTTCTCCTTCTGCTTCATTATTAGTGTTCATAAATGCTATGGGTTTCTGTACACTGATTTGTACCCTGTGACTTTACTGAATTAATTTATCAGTTCCAGTAGTTTTCTGGTGGAGTCTTAGGGTTTTCTATCTATAGTATCATATCTACAAATAGTGAAGTTTTTACTTCTTCCTTACCAATTTGGATGTTTTTCGTTTTGTTGTGTGATTGCTGTGACTAGGACTTCCAGTACTATATTGAATAAAAGTGGTGAGAGTGGACATCCTTCTCCTGTTCCTGACCTTATGGGAAAAACTCTTAGTTTTTCTCCATTGAGTATGATATTTGCTGTGGGTTTTTGATATAAGGCCTTTATCATGTTGAGGTATTTTTCTCTAAGCCTACTTTGTTGAGGGCTTTTTATCATGAATCAGTGTTATACTTTGTCAAATACTTTTTCTGCATCTACTGAAAGAATCACATGGGTTGTATCCTTTTTCCTTTGATGTGTCATATCGTATTTATTGATTTATGAATATTGAACCACACTTGCGTCTCAGGAATAAATCCAACTTGATTGTGGTGACTGTAAAGATCATAATGCAGTGAGGTTAATGACGATCTCCGGAATTAGCGTGCACCCCTTCTGCCCACATCTTATTGCCTAGAACCCAATCATGTGGCCCCAATATAAATACACGGAATGTTGGGAAATATGGGCTTCCTATGTGTCCAAGAGACAAAGGCTGATGTACTATTTTTGTCTACCATATATGGCTAACAAGGTTACTTACAAATAAGGATTATCTCTGTATGATCTATAACCTATTTGTTTATATTAGTAAATTGAATATAGATTGACTTAGAAAAAATGGCATTACCTCTATGGAATGTTTCATAAACTCTTAATCACATTTAATATAAAAATAATAAAGTATTTAATTCCTAACTCTGCTGCCATTCTGCTTCTTCCACGATTACTGTTAAGACTCTGCACCAGATACTGTGGTTATTGGGTGACCAAATTTCCTAGTACAAATTATAGACCAGGATTTACTAGATAGTATTTCCTGTATGATGGAGACTGTAAGACTGCTATTTTAATAAATATCTCTTGATATTGCTTTAGTGTAAAATGTGACGACCATGATTTTATGGGATAGTATCTTTTCACTCAATAGTAATATATAAATTTGTATCACTTTTTGGCCAGCATATTTTTAAGTATTTTCTGAGTTTTAAATCAATTAACCAAGGGTCAGTTCCACATCATCATAAGGAAATAAAAGCTATCAATTCATTAGAATTACATCTTTTCTGGAATCAAAGCAGTGTTTAAGCCATGCTTATATAAGATGTTAACATTAGGGGAAACTGAGTAAGTAATAAATGGAAATTCTCTGTACTATCATTGTAACTTTTCTATAAATCTGAAATTATTCCAAATTATAAGTTTTATTGAAGAAAAAATGGTGCTTAAAGTAATACCACAATCTTAAATACATTTTAAAGCACATTTCTATTCATAAGTATTTATTGACTACTTATAGAGAATAGCACAATACCAGTAGTTAAAAACGTCTTCACACATTCCTTTAGCTTTTTGGTAATGTGCTTTGTAAGCTGGAAAAGAAAACTAATACAAAAGTGTATCAAGGATCTAATAACTTATCTTTCTAACTTGATTTTTCTAATTTTAATGAATCATTCAAAAAGAATCCAAAAGAATCTTTCTAAAGTATGACATTGTTAGATTATTTATAATCTTCCTGTTTACCTCCCCAGTCATCATCTTGCCACTTTTTCCTTAAACACTCTCCTCTATGGCAATGAAATACGTTCATTTCCCCAAATACCCCCATGCTTCCTCATGTCTCTGATCTGTTAGTTCTCCATCTGTGATGCTATGCTTTTCTCCCTACTGTCACTATGTAGCCTGCCTCACATCCATTTTCACTGGTCTTTGGCTGTTTTCTGTACATCATTTGGGGCTGAGTTTTCACATTACCTTTCTAATCAAGACAATCTCCTTTTGAACTGCTTCAGGGTGATATTATGTATGTTCTCCCTCAGTCTCTTTCAAGCATGTTTTATCATATTATGAAAGTAAGTATTGATTATATTCGACTTTCCCACTAGACTAGGCACTTTATGTAAAAGGAGTCTACATTATTGTGTTCCCAGTGGGTAGCACAGTCTCTGCCACATAGTAGGAGGTTAGTAACTGATTTGATTACTAAATGAATGAATGAAAAATTGCAGAATGTGCAGTGGATTTTTGATCTTGAAGGAAAATGTTCTGAAAGACATACATGTTGTACTGAATTAAGGTTTAGAGACAATGTACTTTGTATCCTCTGTATCTAGGGCATCTTGATCAAAAGCTCTGAGGCAAGTAATGGTAATAAATCAATATTGGGAAGTTCAGGAGAAGAATAAAATACAAAGGAATAAAAGAAAGTGATGTTTGAGGCATAATAGAAGGGGTAGATAGGAGTTTAATAAAAGAATATATTTTTGAGTTAAACCTTAGAAACCATATTTATATATAAGAACATTTTGATTCAGAAATATTCAGTGACATCACATATATATTTGTATATCATATATAATTATATATATAATTTGTATATCATATATAATTATATATAATATATATATATAATATATATATTATATATATATATTATATATATATAATTTTTTCATTCTACCAGAAATTGTTGGTAGAATGAAAGAATGATACTGGTTCCCAATGCACTTGAGTTTTTGATTCTCATTCCCCGGTTCATTTTCATTATCTCAAGCTGACAGAAGTTCACTTTATGGCTTTTATCATGGATAGTTTGAGGAAAGGAATTATATGAAAATGACCTGAGCAGACAAGTAAATACTTAAACTTAGACTTAAATTTTCCAACATTACCTGTTTTGTATTATGAAACATTTCTCAACCTGGTAAGATTTGAACATGTGATGAAAGCCCCTTTCGTTGCAAAGTGTGAAATGTGATAGTTTGAATTCATTCATAATTTAATGTTTAAATTGGAGCTATCGAGAATTTTACCACATAGACTTCATCTTTGATTTCTGATTCCAAGTCACTTCAAAAGACCAACAGGCCTCAAGACTTACTATCTATAAGTGACCATCCAGAATTGAGAGAAAAAGAGTCAGTCCAGTCCAGACAAAGGTGAACACTGGAAAACTTTTGCAATAGCCAAATTTTACTTTCATCTCTTTACTCTGAGTAGTTTTTCTTGTTCCTTGTAACTTTCTTCTCACTTTCCCCTTACATCTCAAAAGATACTCAACACCATACCCCTTCAATTAGAACCATACCCTGACTTTCTCTCTCCTCATGTTAACCCCTTTGAAGTGTTAACCCTAATCCAAAATTGCTTTCTTTACACAGCCTTCACATTTCCCACATCTTTGCTATATAGCTATTAGGAAGAAATTGAGTTAAGGCCTTAAAGTAGGTTTTAATGATTTGTATATCTTTGCCCTATCCTCCACAGTATCTCCTGCCCCAGAAAGTCATATTTAAAATTTTGTTTAGTGTTTATTTATTTTTGAGAGAGGGAGAGAGAGAGAGAGAGAGAGAGAGAGAGAGAGAGACAGACAGAGTGTGAGCATTGGAGGGGCAGAGAGAGTGGAGACACAGAATTGGAAGCAGGTTCCAGGCTCTGAGCTGTCAGCACAGAGCCCAACGTGGGACTCAAAGTCACAAACCATGAGATCATGACCTGAGCCCAAGTGGAGATGTTCAACTGACTGAGCCACCCAAGTGCCCCAGAAAGTCATGTTTTAAATACAGTATGCATGTAACTTAGGGGAATTTCTAACTAGTTCAATTTCAGAAAGAGAAATACAGTATTAGGAAAAAAAAAACATTTTGGATACCAGTGCAATCATATGTATAGACCTCCCTTGCATGGGAGTTTACCTGTAGGGTAATTTCTCCTAAGGTAGCTGTTCTGATTTGAGGGAATGGACAGGATTTGAATCAACAGTATTGATAGGGTCCTAGTCTACTAGGATACCAGATGAAAACTTACAGGGGTTTGAGGTTCAACTTCCTCAGTGTTTCAAGATTAAAAACTGTCCTCTGTTAAAAATCACTTTTGAAAATAATTCTTCATATTAGATTTTTCTCTCCATATACTTCAAAAAACACTGGTTCTTGTATTGACTAAGATGACTTTTTTTAAAGTTTATGTATCTATTTTGAGAGAAACACAAATACCATGAGTTGTGGGAGGGAGTAGAGCCTGAGACAGGGCTTGAACTCCCCGAAACATGTGATTATGACCTACAATGAAACCAAGAGTCAGACCCTTAACTGACTGATCCACCCAGGCACCCCTGACAAAAATGACTTTTATTTTTAAATACATTTTTTTTAATTTTTTTTCAACGTTTTTTATTTTATTTTTGGGACAGAGAGAGAGCATGAACGGGCGAGGGGCAGAGAGAGAGGGAGACCCAGAATCGGAAACAGGCTCCAGGCTCCGAGCCATCAGCCCAGAGCCCGACGCGGGGCTCGAACTCACGGAGCGCGAGATCGTGACCTGGCTGAAGTCGGACGCTTAACCGACTGCGCCACCCAGGCGCCCCAAACTTTTAAACAGACCTTTGAGATAGTGGTACAATGGCCTCTGGGGTGTGTGTGTGTGTGTGTGTGTGTGTGTGTGTGTGTGTGTGTGTGTGTTGTATGCATGGGGATAGGGAATATTACACTGAGGAGGAATGGGAAATTGTGTGCAAATGTGTATTAGTTTTTTATGATCAATATTGGTGAGGAAGTCCTTGAAACTTGAGAGTTTCTTATCAAAAAGTCTGGATACTTGCCAGTATTCTACAGTTCGATTTCCTTATAAAAAGGCCATTTGTCACATTCAATAGCAAATCTCTTATGGATGACCACTCAGCCAGAGACCTCTTGCATTTAATTGTGTCTACAACTCATATTGTTAAACCTCCAATACAAGCCAACAAAAAAACCATTCTGATGGATCCTCTAAGTCATTCCTACAAAACAAGACAGTACATTCTATTTCTGCCTCCTCCTTTGGGGAGATTTAAAGTAATTTTTCCAATATATAACGATGTTTTTGAAGTTACATTTTACATTCTTAGTTGTTTTTTTAATTTTTTTACTCTTTGACCATTCTGTTACTTGGTACGCCTTTGCTTTGAAATGTGATTAATTAAATGAAAACAGAATAATTCTGTACTTAGAAAATAATATGTTTTCCAGTGCTCATTTTACAATCTAATTGTGCTGTGTACTAAATTTGTTTTCCTCCATGCCTTTCCCACTTTACTTAAGATTTCTTGCCTTTTCTTTATATTATGGGCATATATGTTTCAATTTTACCTGGACAGTGGGAAAAGCTAATGCATAGACATGGCTGTTAGCAAGAATTTTAGACTGAAACATTTTGTGCTTAAAACCACCCAGGGTATGAAGAGCACTCTGAGATGTGTGTGACCATATCTAGGTTTCTATAATCCAGTCTAATGTGGGCATAATTGACTACATTTTACTAGATTGGTGTTCAGGGCCTGGTCCGATTTGATATCCCATTCTGTTTTTGAAGTGCCTGTCATTATCTCAAGAAATGTTTTAGACATGTTATTTTAACTACTTATTTCCATTCAACTTCTGGAAGTTAAGGTTTCAGAGTAAAAATTTTAAATATTTCATCTCATGACTTTTACTTTTAATTCTCCATTCTTTGTTTTACTATGAAAAAATGTTGCTAGATCCTGACTGTAACCAAGAGTGTAAATACACTTGATGAAAACATAAGTAGCTGCATGATTACTCTTCATCGGAAGTAAATCATATTATAGTATTCTAGGGTACTGCTACTTTCTTGCCCTATCTGAAAAGTAAATGAAATGTTTTATAGTAGTTGTTTGAACTGAATTGATTTTACTAAAACTTAAAAAATACATTAAATTAAATCTGATTTACATGGACATCTGAAAGCAAATATGCCTTTATGTAAATAAAGGAATATGTTTTGTATAACTCAATATCTCTTATATTTCCTTAAATTATTTTTTTCTTGTAATTCCCTGTTTCTGTATTCAGAGAATGGTAAGTGGTTACCATATGGTTAACTTAACACATACCTACACATCCCACTGGGTGATCAGAACACTTTAACCTACTGGGTGAAGTATCTGTTCTATTTTTTTGAAAGAATTGAGATTGCACTGTGCTAAATTTTGATTTCTATTGAATTTTTTTTGTGATTACAATTAGCACTTAATTCTTACTATATTATTAGAATACAAATAAAGTGCAAAAAATTATACCTTACTTAGAATAGGGCATGTGTAAAAGGCAAGCCAGAATTATATGTAATATAATAAGATGGTTTAAAAGGTGTGTGTTTTTGTGTGTGTATGTGTGTGCACATGTGAACTAAGAAGAAAAATGAAGGGCAATGAGGAGCATCGTATTTAGGTTGTAAATTTAGAAAAGATGACCACAGAATTCCTTGATGAGAATGTAATATTTGAAGAGGCAGCCATATCAGTATCTAGGAAAAAGAACATTCCAGACAGAGGAACCATCAAGGGCTAGGACCCAGAGAAGAGAGCACACCTAACTTATTTAACAAAAGGCAAGGGTGTCATTGTGGCCAGAGCAGATAAGTGAATGGGAAAAGTAGTCATGAATGAGTTCAGAATGATAACCTTCCAGGTACTGTAGAGACTTGTTAGACCTGTGTTAGAACTTAGGCTGTCAAGTTGAAATGGGAAGTGAAGATTTTCAAGCAGAGTGGTATAATCGAATTTAAATTTTAATAAGAGGCTTCCACTTCCAGGCAAGGTGAAGTGACAGGGATGCAACTTACCCTTTAACCTAAAACAACAGCAGTAACACTGACAAAATATACGAAGCAACTATTTTTACGGCATTGGTCATTGAGTCACAAAGGGTAATATTCCCTGATATTGAAGAAAATGAAGTGAGAGCCCTTTGATTTGCCCACCTGTCATTCATGGAGGCTCCTCTAGGAAGACTCCAGCTACCTCTCTAGTTGAATTGAAGAGAGAGAACTAGGCATGAGGGGAGGTAGAGGCAGCTAGATTTCACGGGGAGGCAGAACTGGGGAGAACAGAGCTGCACAAGGGTATCTGGAGACCACAGAGAAGTCCTCTCTATTATTTACATGAGAACACTGATGAGCACATACACTGAGGAAACTACACAAGGCCAGGCAAAGAGCTGCCTATAAAAGAGGGGAAATATTCACAGAATTTATATAAGACTGGGAATTGTACTTGTTTATATCAGCCAGAGTGAAAAACTTCAAAATTCACAGGTCACAGATTAGAAGTATTTTGCCTTAGTAGTTCAGAAACATTAGTCCTAGCCTACATGCTGTTCTGATCAGCATTAACAGACGTAAAATAAAGACCAGAAAGTATCACACCACTAGCATGTAACCACTTTACAAAACAAAACTCAAGTTTATTTATAAGCATATAAAAATATCTAGCACAAAATAGTGTAAAATGACAATATCTGATGTCCAATCAAAAATTGCCAGCTATCCAAACCAGCAGGAAAATATCCATATTTAGGATAAATATCAGTTGGAACTAACCAAGGAAATGACATTAATGATAGAAATTAGTAGAAAAGACACTTAAAATAGTTGCTATAACTGTATTCCATGAGTTCAAGAAACTAAAGGATAGATTGGATATGTTAAGTAAACATATAGAAATTATTAAAAAGACCTCCTTGGAATTTCTAGTGACATAATTTATAATGCTTAGGTGAAAAATACAGTTCATGGGAATTATGAAAGATTATACATTGAAGAATAGAGGAATAGAACATTTGAAAATACAGGAATAGAAATCCAAAATATAGAGGAAAAAATGACTTTAAAAATATAAACAAAGTATCAACGAGTTAAGGAACAAATTCAAGCATCCTAACGTATAGGTAACTGTGTGCTCCCTGAAGGAGATGGAAGAGAGAAAAGAACATTTGAACAATTATTGGCCAAATCTTTTCCACATTCAATGAAAACTATGAAACCACAAATTTAAGAAATTCAGTGAAACTCAAATATGAGGAACATGAAGAAAATTGTGAGGCATTTCATAACCAAATTAATAAAAAAATTGATAAAAATCTTCAAAGTAGCCAGATTTTTTAAAAAGACAAATTATGTGGGGCACCTGGGTGGCTCAGTGGGTTAAGTGTCCGACTTCGGCTCAGGTCACGATCTCACTGTCTGTGGGTTCGAGCCCCGTGTCAGGCTCTGTGCTGACTGCTCAGAGCCTGGAGCCTGTTTCAGATTCTGTGTCTCCCTCTCTCTCTGACCCTCCCCCGTTCATGCTCTGTCTCTCTCTGTCTCAAAAATAAATAAATGTTAAAAATTCTTTTTTAAAAAAATAAAAGACAAATTATGTATAGATGAACAAAAATGAAGAATGAAAACAGATTTCTCATCACAAGCAACACATGCCATGAAACAGTGGCCTAACATCTTTAGTTGGAAAAAAAAAAAACCTTAATGTAGAATTCTTTGCCCAGTAAAAATAACGTTTAAAAAAGGACAAAGATACTTTCAGACATAAAAAAATTGAAAGAATCCATCTCTAGCAGACTCCAGTTATAAAAAATGACAGAGAACCTTAATGAGATGGAAGATGGGAACTTGAAACCACACAAAGGAAAGGAATGACAACTACATGGGTTAAAAAAGTTTTTATTATTAAGTTTTTAAAAATTGATTGTTTAATAATTGGTTGATAACACATGTCAAAGTAAAATGTATAACAACAATAGCAAAAAGGATAGAGAAATGGAAGTATACTATTGTAAAGTTTTTGTACTCTGAGCTATGTGGTCCAATATTACTTGAAAGTAGATTGCAGTAAGTTAAAGATATATATTTGTAATGCCCAAAGAAACAAATACACAGAATTATAGCCAATCAACCAATAATAGAAAATGGATCACAAAAATAGTACAACAACATCATAAATACCTGACCAATGTTATCAACTAACTTAACCTACTTAGTATTAATATTCATAGAACACTGCATCAAAAGGAAGCAGAACCTATATTCTTTTTGAGTGCAGAGGAAAATTTCAACAGGGTATACAATTCATAAGACAAGTTTCAACAAATGTAAAAAAAAAAAGATTTGTTATTGAAATTTGTTTAAAAATTAAAACTAAATTAGAAATCATATAGGATCAGTGGAAAATCTCCAAATTTTGGGAAACTAAATTGCACACTTATAAATAACCCAGATATAAAGAAGAGGTCAAAGGAAATGTTAGTATTTGAGCTGAATAAAATATATGTACAAAAATGTAGCACTGAACGTGTATATTAAAAATGAGATCTAAACAGATGACATAGCACTCATCTGACAAATCTAGAAAAAGAACAAATAAAACCCAAAGTAAGCATAGTATAAAAAATAGAAAGATTACAGATGATAAAAGATTAAATTACTGGGAGGAAAAAAAAAACAGTAAATAAGTGAAAATGAAGCCATTTCTTTGAGAAGATTAGTAAAATTTATAAACCTCTGGCCAGACTATTACAAGAAAAAGAGGGATATACAAATGATCAAAATCAGGAATGAGAAAATGTCATTAATAAGGATACGATATATGTTGAAAAGATAACAGGATATTACAAACAATATTTCACCAATGAATATGATGAACTTGACTGAAATGGACAAATAGTTTGAAAGACACAATTCCAAAGCTCACTCAAAGGAATGGATGACTGGAATAGCCCTATATTAAGAAAAATTACTATGTAGTTAAATATCTTCACACAAAACCACAGGCTTAGATGGTTTCACTGGTGACTTTTAATAGGCAGTTAAGAGATGAATATGTCAATTATACACAAACTCTTAAAAATATCAAAGTAAGAATTATTTCCATAGTCATTCTATAAGGCCAGGCTCAGTGTGACACCAAAACTAGACAAAAGCATTACACAAAAAGTAGACCACAGAGAAACATCACTCATGCATGTACATGCCAAATTTCTTAAACTTTTGGCAAAATAAATTCAATATATTTTAAAAGTTAATGCTTCGTGTCAAGGTTGGTTAAATATTCAAAAAGTAGTCAGGGTGATTCCACATAATAACAGAGCAAAATAGAAACACAATGTTATCTTCTCAATTGCTGAAAAAGCATTTGGCAATAGCTATCATCTATTCCTTATAAAAGTTCTCAACAAACTGAGAAGGGAGTTTCCTCAGTCTAATATAGGGAGCTTGCAAAAAACTTAACAGCTAATATCATAATGGCCAGAAACAGTGCTTTCCCTCTAGAATCATGAAAAAGGCAAGGTGCTTGCTCTCACCATCTCTATTCAATTTTGTACTAAATAGTCTAACCAATGCCAAAAAAAGGGGAAGAAAATAAATAAAAGACATCTAGATTTGAAAATAAGTGAAACTTTCTTTTTTTTCAATCTCATAGTTTATGTAGAATATCTTATCAAATGTACACAAAAATCTTCTAAAATTGTTAAGTAATTTTAGCAAGTTTTCAGTCTAGAATATTAATATACAAAAATCATTTCTCCTCAGGGTGCTTGGGTGGTTCAGTCAGTTAAGCGTCTGACTACTCTTGGCCTCGGTTCAGGCCATGATCTTAGTTCATGAGTTCCAGCCTGGCATTGGGTTGTGAGCTGGCAATAGAGCCTGTTTGAGATTCTCTCTCTTTCTGTCTCCCCCACACTCACGTGCTCACACACACTCTCTCTCTCAAGATAAATAAGTAAACTTAAAAAAATCCTTTTCTTCTATATAATGACAAATAGCAATCAAGTTGAAAATTTTTGAATACTATTTACAATAGCATAAAAAAGATTTCGGTAAATCTGTCCACATATGTGTAAGACTATACTCTGGAAACTACCAAACATTGCTTACAGAAAAAAGGCCTAGATAAATGAAGAGGTATACCATATTGAACTAGAAGCTTTAATATTGTTAAATTACAGAATTTTTCATATTGATCTATTGATGCAATGCAATCCCTATCAAAAGTCAAGTAGGCATTTTTAGGGGGAGTGGGTAGAAAATGACAGGACAGTTCTAAAATTCCTATAGAAATGCACAGGGCATAGAGTAGTTACAACAGGGTGTCTGGGTGGTTTAGTCAATTGAGAGCCTTACTTTGGCTCAGATCATGATCTCATGGCTCATGAGGTCAAGCCCCACGTTAGGTTCTGTGCTGACAGCTCAGAGCCTGGAGCCTGCTTCGGATTCTGTGTCTCCTTCTCTCTCTGCCCTTCCCCTGCCCATGCTCTGTCTCTCAAAAATTAATAAACATTAAAAAACCTTTTTTTAGAAAGAATAGTTACAACAACTTTGAAAAAAGAACATTGCTTGAAGAATAACCCTACCTGACCTAAAGAATTATTATAAAGCTATAGTAAGTCAGTGAGATATTGGTATGGACATTGACTTTCTGTCATCAAGATTGACAAATAGATCAATTGATCAAAAATGAGAGTCCAGGAAGAGATTGACCTACACATACACACACACACACACGTGGTTTTTGACCAAGATGCAAGAGCTATTCAGTGGGAAAAAAGGAAAGTCTTCTTCACAACTGGTGCTGGAACAGTTGAGTATGTGCAAAAGGTAAACTGATTCAGACCTCATACTATATATAAAATTGTCACAATTTCTATATTCTAATTGATATAATTTATTTAAAACTAATATCTGTATTAATGTTAAAAGTATTTTTAACTACAGATTTTTATAACTAATTTTAGAGGGTCAGTATCTTTGCAGCTCATTTATCCTTTTAGTAACTACTTACTGAGTTCTGATAGGCAATGCAATTAAAACAGAACAAGATAAGTACAGTCCCTCTCTGACCTTATTGTGAGGACATGGATTATGTCCTCTGTATCTTCTCACAATTAAAGATTAAATATTTTGGGGCAACTGGGTGTCTCTGTTGGTTAAGCGTCTGACTTTGGCTCAGGTAATGATCTTGCAGTCTGTAAGTTTGAGCCCCACATCAGGCTCTGTGCTGATAGCTTAGAGCCTGGAACCTGCCTCAGATTGTCTGTCTGCTCCTCTCCTGCTCATGCTCGCTCTCGCTCTCTCTCTCTCTCTCTCAAAAATAAATAAACATTAAAGAAAAAGTTTAAATAATTGCATTATTAAATCCATTTGTTACAAACACAGGAGTATAATAAAATTTGATATGAAAATAAATATATATCTCCTTCAGAAAACATGAAAAGAATAGATTTATATTAGCTATAGTTGCTTTAGAGCCTAGCACTCTAAGTAGAGGGCTAGTGTTGCCATAATAACAGATTTGAATCCATTTTCAGCAGTGAAACCATATGTACTTCTCTCATATTTAAAATGTGATCTCTACATCCCAAAATAGCATATATAGCTTATTACAAGGCTTACTGTTGAAGAAATTAACATTACATACCTGTTTTCTAATAGTCAACTGCATATGTGTAATTACAAATATTTGACAATAAGTATATGGAGAAATAATAAAAATCTGTGAATATAAAATATTGAAAAAAAATTTAAAAATCTGTAAATGGTGGAGAAAAAGCTTCATTTGTTACAGCTTTATTTGATGTTCAAAGTGGGTAAGGCCAAATCTTGTTTCAGTGATTTATTTTAAAATCATGTCTATAGACAAAGGTAACATGGGGAGTTTTGAAATGAAATTGTTAATCAGGCTAATGTAGGCTTCAAAATTAGTGTGACAATAAATTGACCCTAAATTGGATCCATAGGTATACATAAGTTATACTTCTGCTTTTAGTTTTGTACAAATTTCAACTATTTGATTAATCATGGAATTATTGGATGGAAGGTAAGTTCTCCCTCCAGCCCCTTTATGCTTTTTTAAAAAGTGAAATATGTTTGAAGTTGCTTCATCTTTATAAAGTAGCATGTGCTGTATACATAGTATACATACACAGTACACATACACACACATAAACACAAAGGGTGAGTGTAGGTAAATAAATTTTAATAAAATGAACAGACCTGTAACTATGACCCAGGTTAGGAAACAGGCCGTTACCAATATTCTTAGATACTGCCGTCTGCCTCCTCCCCATGAAAGATAACCAGTCTTCTTCTGGTTTCAGGAAGACAATGGCTATATGTGGAACAAAGCATGGCAAATCAGCTGAGCCTAGATCAGTTGATTACCAGATAAGTGAGTGATTTCAGAATGAAATCAGAAAAGCCACATGATAACTTCCACATAACCCTCAGCAATGTCACATTCAAAAGCAATTGGCAATCATGTCACCAAATTTTGTTGATCAACAAATACATGCAACATCTCCTTCTCCTGAAATAATGTACAGTAGAGAAATGGAATAATGAAGTTTGTTGCAATTTAAAAAATGAGGTTCACATACAGAGCTCTGATGACATGATTGTAGTGAAAAAGGGGAGCTAACCAGCATCCATGGGAGTATAGTACTCGTCTTACAAGGCTACTCTTAGCAACCAAAATAAATAGCTCTAGACCGCGATGGGCTTAAAAAACCATTGTTTTTTGTTTTTTGTTGTTTGTTTTATTTATTTTGGCTATAAAATATTTACTGAAGTGAATATATTTAATTCACTTAGAGCTTGAGAATGCCAACCCAGAGGCACTATAAAATGGCGCACTATGTCTGCACGATCAAAGAGCAACAAGTGTCAAATGACTTGAGATCAATAAAAATTTTGCAATATAGACAATAAAGAGAAAACCAAAGTCTTTTTATTTCAGTTACAATTGGGACCATGCAAAATTGTAAATCTGAGATCTATCACTCTCTTTTTACTCTGATAGTAATGGCCTACCAAATTCTTCTATTCCTGGGAAGATTTTCTGACATTCCACTTTCTTTTTTCAGACTTGCCACCCTGAAACCTAACCTCTGAGGATATATTTTTCTTTTTCTGTTTTTTCCCCCAATGCAGAAAAAAAAAACTCCTGAAAATAAAAATGTGCTTCATGCAAATAAAATTTTACAGTTTGCATTTTTATCAGTTTTTCACTTTTTTCCCAAGAGTATGGTACATGACTAGGTGAATTAGGAATTTTCAAAAGATGAGGAAATTTTTTAGGTTGCCCAATGTCAAACAGCAAAGAACTGACAGAAGTGGTAACACAGCTCAGACTTTATAGCTTGATCTTTTTGTTATTTCTATCAAATACTGGTAAGATGATAATCATTTGATGAGTTACTGTTTTGCCATAACGTATTTTCATTTATTGAGGGGACACAGCAGCGACAGGCCAGTGACAGATATTGGACAAAGGTACATTTCAATGGCCTTAACATACTTTATTATTCAGGGTAATAATACTGGCTACTATCATAAACATCCTTCAGATATCGTTATCCTTTATATAGCCAAAGTTTTTATCTGGGCAGTTAGGGCAGTTCCTTCCTAAATGGTGACGTCTCCATGTCCATGATTCTCCCATCTTATGATGTTGACATTTTTAAAACATGAATAAGAGGGAAAATGTGTGAATAATCCCACAGATGGTTTTATGGCAAGGTCTGGACATAGTCTGCATTATTTTCTTCCCTATTCGTTGGTGCTGAGTTATAAGGCCGATACCCAAGCCCAAGAAAAGCCAGAAGATGTAGTACTGCTAGGTACCCAGGAAAAGAAAACAGTATCAGTTAATATCAGGCCAGTCCCTGTCATGTCTCTGAAACATGAAGAGAAGTATATTGGGAATAAGACATCATGTTGTGAGAGAAAATCGTGAGTCTACTATCGAGAGAAAGCAATGAAAGAGCAAGAGAGAAACAAAGATTCAAAATCAAACAGATGTGAGCTAATATTAATTATTCCTTTAATGAGGTGAAATTAGAAAATGATCTGAACATTAGATGTATGTGCTTGTGCTCACACGTGAAATTTTCATGATGGAATGTAGGTTAAGGTATTCTAAATGTTGTTTTTATAAAGTTCAGCATTTAAAAAATATCCTTGTAGGAATTGTTACAGGGACACAGAATGAGAATTCCCTACACGATTATTAAGTTCAATGTCCTGATGCCCCAAATGGCCCAAATCAGACTTTGTTTAAAATCATTCATTTCTATCTGGGTATTTGCTAAACATTACTGCAGCTACTGATTCTGTCTGTGCTTTATTTTCCTCAGTCGTACCATGAGAATATGCCATTAGTACCAAACTCATAGTGAGGGTTATAAATTAATGTGTAATTCATGTATAAATGCTACAATTTTTTTGTTTGACATGGATAGACATCTTAAAATGGAAAGCCTATATCATCGTAATCACTGGATCAATTTGACCACCTGGACTTGGTTTTATCTAGGCATCAAAACTCAACTAAAATGCTTACATATATATATATATATATATATATATACACACACACACACATATATACATATATATACACATATATGTATATGTATATATATGTATATATATACATATGTATATACATATGCCTACATATACATATACATATATATATATATATATATAGAGAGAGAGAGAGAGAGAGAGAGTGTGTGTCAAACTCTTCACTGAGTTAAAAATGTTGCTTTAGCAGTTTTTCTAAGTGCGTTTTTGATTTTTGGGTTTTTTTTTTTTTTTTTGCTTGTTTGTTTGTTTTCCTGTTCAAAATGGCATCTGGATCAAAGGTTAAATTATTTAAGCTTGAAATGGTTATTACAGAAAAATCAGCATTCTCCACGTGACGCTGTTTTGAATTCCTGTCCTTGACAAATACTAGAGAGCTAACATAATTCCAACATTACCATCTCTTCTTTGGTGGGTCAGCAATAAGATTTTGATAGTGAAATAGCTTGAGTTCCTCATTATAGAAATCACTCCAATTAGTCAAGTACTGTGTAAAACATTGTAGATTATTTGCAAAGGTATGTATATAGTAATTTTGTCTTTACATCAGGGGCACTGTATTTATTGAAGGCATTTTTGCTTTTATAAGAATTTATAGAAGTGTTACAGTTGCTTTTAACATATTAACAATAGTATTATTCTGCCAGTTTCAAGGGGGGGTCATTTCCTAAAGACATATATACCCTTTCCTCACCCTCATGTTAAAACAACAACAACAACAAGAAAAAAGCAAAGAATTGCGAGCTAACTCTGAAATGTGTTGAACAATTTGAGAAAGAATTGATGTCATCAGTAAACAGAACTGCCTGGTGCTTCTCATGTTGGGCTTGTAATAAAACTGGCAAGTAAGTAGATTGCAAGTGACCAGGAGAAATAATGTTGAGTGTTCTTTCCATTTTAACAGGCATTATACTGAAGTATTCAAATGTTGAAGGGGATTTTTCTTCACCCATATCTACACAAAAGTCACAGAAGTTAGTTACAAAACTGTAAATGGATAGAGTGATCAAAGAGAAAATGAGTGGAGGTTTGAGAAGGTTTACATTGTAGTTACTTCATGCTGTTAAATTGTAGCTCAGGAGAAAAGTTATTTGTTAGTAAATATTTTATTTTGTTTTGTTTTAAAGTGAAAGCCTGTCAATTTTGGGGTGCCTGAGTGGCTTAGTCAGTTAAGGGTTCAGGTCTTGATTTCAGTTCAGGTCATGATCTCAAAGTTCCTGGCTTTAAGCCCCGTGTGAGGTTCTGTGATCTCTCCCTCTCTCTCTGCTCTTCCCCCTCTCACCCTCTTTTTCCACCCTCAAAAATAAAGACACACACAAAAAAAAGAAAGAAAGCATGTCAATTTCAAATTTAAACTGGTTCTTCCAGTGTTGTGGATTATGCAGGGAATGCTACCTTGTATCACTGCCCAATCCTATTGCTCTCTGCTTATGATTTCTGTGGAGATCTGGCTGATTATTACTAAGACTTTTATGTCTATTTGAAATTTTTTACCTATAACCATTGCCTAGTGCTTCTCAAATTTTAAGGCCTGGAAAACATCTGGGGGTGTTGCTAAAATGCAGACTCTAATTCTACAGGTCCAGGTTAGGGCCTGAGGTTAACTCATTATAACAAATTCTCAGGGGATGCTAATGCTGTTCCTCCCTGGGCCACACGTTGAGCCACGAAACCTTAGCCTCAATGGCATGTAAGCTTTCTTGGTCTCAGTATCTTAATTTCTCAGGTCTCCTAGCTCAAATACATGATTCGTCCTACTTAATCTATTTGGACTCTGATTGCCTAAAATGCTCTTGGCAAATATCTGTCTCCTCTTTTTTTTTTTTAATAACTCTAGTGACCCACTGTTTTCACCAGATGCAATCTATTCATAAAACTTTTGTCCAAAGCTCCTCCATTCTATGCCCATTTTTAACGTAGCACCAAGAAAGAAAAAAAAAACAGTGAAAAGTACAGATGTAAAGCTATTAAAAACATGATGTAAGTAGTATGACATAGTTGGAAATTGCATGGAGTTCTGGGAGTCAGACTTATCTGTTC
This sequence comes from Prionailurus viverrinus, assembly GCF_022837055.1. Taxonomy (NCBI): domain Eukaryota; kingdom Metazoa; phylum Chordata; class Mammalia; order Carnivora; family Felidae; genus Prionailurus; species Prionailurus viverrinus. The sequence goes on from NC_062568.1 coordinate 84,532,561, forward strand.
AAATCCTGAGTTTGTACTTTTTAGGTATATGAACTTTAGCACCTGATCTCTGGCCCTCAGTTATGCCATTGAGAAAACTGACATATGGAAGCCAAGTTAATAAGTGTACCTCATAGATTTGTCTAATAGGTGTACTTACTAGATGTTCTTGTTAAAAATATATATGGCAATCATAATAATAATTCAACCCCTCACCATTATTGCTTTTTAATGTTTACAAGCAACTGACAGAAGAACAAAATCAATACCTGGTTAATTTAAAGTTAAAAATAGGATTTTGTGTCCTCTAGACAAAATGTCTTTGTCTTAACACCTGGATTGATGGCTTTTCCCACTTCCCTTTGAGGTCTTAGATTTCTTCTTCCCAAAAGTCATAAGCTGTTAATTATAAAACATAAAACATTTCTATTCATTTTCTCCCCAAAGTATCTTTTGAAGTGGGTGAAAACTATTTCAGAGTAACTTAACTCGTCCTGTATAGCTAATATTTGATGAAGAATATTCTACAAATAAAAAAGAGACAAGCATGAGAAAATAAAAATGAAATCAACACAAATAATTTCATTGAGGTCTTGACACTTTTATGTAGTGTAGACATTTTAACAATATTATTTTTTTAATTTTTTAATGTTTTATTTACGTTTTTGAGAGAGGGAGCATGAGTGAGGGAGGGACGGAGAGAGATGGAAACAGAAGATCAGAAGTAGGCTCTACCATGACAGTAGCAACCTCGATGCAGGGCTCAAACTCAAAAGCTGTGAGATTATGACATGAGCCGATGTTGGCTGTTCAACCAAGGCGCCCCAACGATATTAATGTTTTAATCCATGAGCACAGAATATCTCTCTAGTTATTTGTTCTCTCGTCTTCTTTCATCAGTGTCTTATAGTTTTCAGTGTATAGATCTTTCATCTCCTTGATTAATTTTTCCTAGATTTTTGTGTTTTATTTCTAAAGTAAATGGAATTGTTTTCTTAATTTCTCTTTCTGATAATTTGTTATTAGTGTATAGAAACACAACTGATATTCATATATAGATTTTGTATCCTATGACTTCGCTGAATTTGTTCTAACAGTTTTTTTGGTGGAGCCTTTAGGGTTTTCTACTATATAATATGTCATATACAAATAGAGACATTTTTACTTCTTCCCTTCTGATTTAGAATCTTATTATTCATTTTTCTTGCCTATATTCTCTGAGTCTTCCAATACTATGTTGAATAAAATAGAGTGGGTATTTTTGTCTTATTTCTGATCTTAGACAAAAAGCATTTAGCTCTTCACCATTGACTATGATGCTTGGTTTGCGTTTGTCATATTTAGCCTGTATTATGTTGAGCTACATTTTTTTTGTACCTACTTTGCTGGGAGTTTTTTATATGAATGGATGTTGAATTTTGTCCATTTTCTGTAACTCACCATAGCAGCAGATTCAAGAATAAATTTGCAAGAGGGAAAAATTGGCCTCACAGATGATTTAGCAAAGACTGTGGCAATAGTCCAGATAAGAAATGATGTAGATTAAACTAAAGTGGCTGGTTCTGTTTCTGGGTAAGACAGAATAAAGACACTTTACCTTCTCTCTCCCCGAATGCAGCTAAAATCTGGTTAGAATGCATGGAGCAGCTAATTAGGACTCTGAAAAGTTAAAAAGGTAGGAGGTATATTGAAGAAGACCAGAATTCCAAATGCTGCTGAATTGGATTGCAGTTTATCACTTTTACTTCTAAGATCTCCTGACCTGAACTCAAGGCAGCATGACACTCATGTGGAACCTTGATGCAGACAGAAAGAATTCTAGAAGAACCCCTGTAATTCTTGGTACAGAAGCAGGGAAGGGAACTTTTAATACTCAAAGAGCAGATAGCCCTTGCCTGTTCTTTTTCTGTTTCTTTTCTCCATTATCTTGTTTTCTAGCCCCAGCCAGTCTCATGGTGGCCACTGGCAGTGGCAGCCATGCAGTGAGATCCCACTGAAGCCAAAACTGTGAGGGAGGAGAAGAGAGGATTCCAAGCAGACTCCACACTGTCAGTGCAGAGCTTGACATGGGGCTCAAACTCATGAACTATTAGATCCTGACCTGAGTTGAGATCAAGAGTTGGATGTTTAACTGGCTGAGCCACCCAGGCAACCTGAACCAGGAATATCTTAACTGGCTTGATACATACATTGTCATTATCTAAAAGGGACTTGAGGGCAACTTTTAAAAATAGTGTTTGGCAATCAAACATGAACAGTTTTCAAATGCATGGGAAACTAGAAAGAAATAGAAAAGAAATTCAGACAAGAAATATGATATATAAAGAAAAAACAGGTGGGAATTTAAAAGCTAAATAATAAAACAAATTGATAACTTACATGCTTTGTTTAATAGAGAAGGGAGTTACAGAGGGGGAAAAATCATAACCTGGGGATAAGCAAAATGTTCTTAGACATGACACCAGTGAGTAAACAAGACATAAAAATTTTAAAATGGATAAATTGGGCCTTTTCAAAATTTAAAACCATTGCTCTGCAAAAAAATATTGTTCTATATCCTTCTATGTATTTTATGTATGCACACAAGCAAACACACACACATGCATGCCAGCACACAGATAGATAGATCCTTTTTCCATCTCTCTGTGACCTTCCCTTCCTGAAATGTACAATAGAAATTCCACACTATTCTAAATAGTATATGAAAGACTGTTCAACATTATCAACTGTTAGAAGAATGCAAATAAAATCCAGTGAGATATACCAGTATAAACCTATTACACTGACTGAAGTGAAATATTTATGTATATATGACAATGCCAAATGCTGACAAGGAGCAACAGGAACTCTTAATATTTTTCTGTTAGGAATGGAAAATGGTATAGCCACTCCCAAGAAATATTTTGGTAGTTTCTTATAAACATACACATCATATGACCTAGAAATCCTACTCCTGGGCATTTACCCTAGAAAAATGGAAACTTGGTTACACGAAAGCCCATACATGAATGTTTGTAGCAAAACTCCTCTCATAATTGCCATACACTGGAAATAAACCAGATGAGTTTCAATGGATAAACAAATTGTGGCACGTCCATGTAATGAAACTCTACTTAGTATTTAAATGTAATGAATTATTGATACACATAATATAGGATATTAAAACATAAGGCATTTTGCGGAGTCATAAATCCACTATCAAAATGTTACATATTGCACGATTCCTTTTTCTACAAGATTTTCACAAACTTATAGAGAAGGACATCACACCAGTGATTGCCAGTGCCTAGGGGTAGGGAGAAGGTATGACTTTAAAGGAATAACACTAAAGACATTGTTGGAATGATGTAACTGTTCTATATCCTGATTGTAGTGATGGTTACATAAATATACATGTATATGAAAATTCATAGGACTGTACAGCAAAAATAGTTTTTATATGGCCATTTAAAACACAAAAATAAAAAAATCTAAAATTGTAAGTTTAAGTAGGTGACATGTTTGAGAAATTTTTAGGCAAAAATTGATGAGATATGGTTATGAGTTTCATGAAAGTGAGAGAGTAAGGAAAAGAAGGGATTTAGGATGACCCCCATGCTTCTGACTTAGATGATTGAACACAAAGTAGTAACCTTATAATACGAAAGAGGAACAGGTGTTTTGGGAAAACAAGTTCAGTTTTGCTGTATGGAGCTTGAGGTGTCCATAGGGCATCTCGAGCAAAAATGAAAATGGCCATCTGGGTGGCTCAGTCGGTTAAGCACCCATCTTCGGCTCAAGTTATGATCTCATGGTGGGAACTCTCAATGTGGGTTTGAGCCCCGCATTGGACTCCGCACTGACAGCATGGAGCCTGCTTGGGATTCTCTCTCTCCCTCCCTCTTTCTCTCTCTCTGCCCCTCCCCCATGTCCTCTCTCTTTCTGTCTCTCTCTCAAAATAAGTAAATAAAGTTTAAAAAATATTGAAAACTATAGAAGAGCAAGAGGAACTGTGGCCGAGGTGGAGTCGTGAGCTTAACATTTTGAGGAATATCATCATTTAAGAAGCAGGAAGGAGCAAGCCTCCAAAAAAGTGATGTCAGGATCATTCCACCATTTTCACTCTTTTCACACATCCAGATTTGTTTGGCTCCCAATTCTTTCCAGTTCTGGAACACCCAATTGTGGTACTCCCTTACTTAAACATCTTTTGGGACTTCTCATCATTTGCATGATGACTTTGAACTATCTGAGGGTGGTATTGAGATTGCCCCACACTCCCAGACTAACGAAGGCACAGAAACATGTGGAAATATATGTTCTGTATCCTAGTATTTTTTTAATAAAATCAATCAGTAGCAGTTGAATTAACAACTTTATGTAGTAGCTAACACCGTCTTTATCTAAGCCTATATATGTATGTATTTTATTTGATGTACACAGGTACTCATACATATGTATCTCTCTCCTTTTTTCATCTTTGTGTCCCTCCCTTTCTGGAATGTATAATGGAAATTCCACACTGTTCGGTTGGCCCATGTTGACTTCCTTTTCCTCTAAGGTCCTATGATATGTCCTGTTTAGGGAAGGTATCTCAAAGTACTCAAAATCTATTTGTATTATTAATTTATTTTTAAGTGTTTACATATTACGTGGATTTTAAGATCCTGAGAGTAAGGATTTTATATTTTATATCAGACTGTGCTTAAATAAACCTTGCTTAAAATTCTTTAAAATTCCTCACTAGTGCTTGAATGATACATTCCAAATATATTTGCATAGCAGACAAGGGCTTTGATAGCCTCACCCGAAATCACCACACCATGTAAATGCGTTTCATGTCAGCTTTCCTTTCCAGCAATAAACATCAACCATGCTATGTTAGTGACCTTTTCTTGAAAGTTCTATGATTTTTCATGTCTCTTAACTTCCTGTGATATTGCCTATGTCTGGAATGTCTATTCCTTTCATTCCTGGTGAATTTCTGTTCAGAATAGATAGCGTCTTTCTTCGCATATAAGGGTATCATTCCTTCCTTTGGCTTCTATCTCTTCTTGTTATAGTTACATATCATCTTGTACTATGCTTATGCTTTGTGTCTGTCCTCCCTATCACATTATGGATTTTTTGATAGGAAAAACTGGTTTTAACTTCTCTTTGAAGCTATAGAACCTATTTTATTGCCATGTAAAAACAAAGATACAGAATAAATAGCTTTGAATAATGAAATTAATTAATGATTTTCTTCCAGTGCTTAGCAAAGTGTCTTCTCATTCAGTCTCTTACTCAAAATAAGGTAATGGAAGACAGCATAAGATATAATAGAAAGGTATCAAATATTTCATGTAGATATAAATTTGAATCCAGTTAAACTTCTTTAACAAATACTCTTAGTAGTTTTGATTTCTAATGATTAAAAAAATGGATATGTATGGATACCATTAATCTAGAAAGTTCAGTAATTATGTATATTAATTCCTTTTGTAGGATGTTAAACAAGGAACCAGAGATAGAAATGAATTAAGTTATTTAACTAGAGCTTTTGCATTTTCTTTAGCAATAATCCCATTTCCTAATAAAATCCTCCTTAGAACCCCAATTTTGGGGGAGGCCAAGGAGAACAGGAGATCAGGAATGTCATTTTACTCCCATATGCACACATATATACATATACATATGCATACCCTGGTGTTCCTTGAGGCAGTTCTGCTAAAATATGAGGAACATACATAAAAAGTTATTCCTTTAAATCACAGAAAATAAAACACAAAGCAAATCATATATAGGAAAGCACGTGATAAAATAAATGCTAACTTTCTTTTTTTTATTATTAATATGAAATTTATTGTCAAATTGGTTTCCATATAACACTCAATGCTCATCCCAACAGGTGCCCTCCTCAATACCCATCACCCATCCTCCCACCCCTCCCAACACTCATTAACTTTCGAATCAGAAAGAGTGGATTGATCACTTGGTATTAATTAGAGTTATATTTGGTAATTGGATCTTTCCAATTCACCTAGGCTTCTTAACTTCACTTTTTAAATCTTTTAAATGGATGTCCCCCTTACATAGGCCCTACTATCCTAAGTGTGAGATTAAGTGTAATTTTTAAATTACAGAAGATTTTACTAATATGAGGTACTATTTTATTGTTAATAGGACTTAGACAATATGGTTTTCAATTACTTATAATTTAGGTTTGTGAATATTTGAAGACTGTGTTGAAGAAGATGTAATGAAAGTTGTACCCATTGGCTGCCAATAGCAGCACCTATGTTCTTTCAAATGAAGAAGAAAATAGAAAGACATGTGGTAAATCATTGGATCATAATCGTAATTTGCCTAGATGAAATAAATGATTCTATCATCATATTAGAAGTATCCTAATCCACAAGGTTGGAGGGATGAAATAATTCTATCTTAGTGATGTGGCATTTATCCCCTTCTAAACAACCAGTATAATTGTCAGGCTAGATGACATTTGTTCAAAATACTCAAATTAATTTGTATATTTGGTAGTGTTTATGTCTTCAAGGACAAATGCTTATACTTTTGATGATTAGTCCTTATGGTTCTATTATTAACCAGAAAGAGAAGTAAAGTGTTGTATTTGCAGTCTTTTGTTTACTTTGAAGACATAAACATTATTTTTTTTAAGAGAGTACGGTGAAGATCATGGGAGAAACAGATACTAAGAGCTAAAAAAGAATTCTACTAAACAGTATGAAAATCAAGATGGGTTGCCTACTAACAAATGAAAAGAAATGCAGTAAAGGACTCTGAAATAAATCTGTGATTTTTACCATGCCTCGGTAGTTACTGTACCCTGAGAAGCAATCTTTTTTTCATTGTTAAAAGACATTATGGAATACAAAAAGACTTTCAAGGACAACAGGAAATAGCTGCAACACTCTCCTTTATATTTCTCAAAAAAGAAAATGGAAAAAAAAATCAGAACAACAACAAAAAACAACCCACTACAGTGACCTGATTGAGAAATGCTGGTTAGGGCTGGTAGTGTCTTTGACCCATTCTTTTTCAGTAGAAAAGTGGTAGTCTGAACTGAAAGATCACAGACAGTAAGAGTATTCTCTTAATCATTTTCAGAACACAGTCTTTGGCAGAAAACTAGGCAATGAGCTTTTCTACAAGAATTAATTTAAAAAAGGTCAAGGGCCTAATATAGGAAAACAATCCATGCTTTTTCCTTTCCCTTAGATATAGGAGAAATGATCTACATGATTGAAGCACATTGCTGAAAAAATTCATAGCAAAATTGGTCATTGGGTAAGCATTACCACACATCACCTAGGAAAGAGAAATGGGAATCTAGGTATGACACCATATCCAAATTTTATGGAATGTATTTCATGGTAAGCTAAGTGATAATAGGTTCATTTCACAGAGGAAAAACAGATTCAAGAAAGTAATCAAGTTATCAAGCTCTGTGCTAAGAAATAGGTTTACATAGTTAAATCTGTGAAATGAGATTTGTACTCAAGGATCCTATGGTCTAGAGGAGAAGACAGACAAAAAAAATCAACAGTTATGGAATTCTGTCATTGCTTGAATAGACATATAGGCAGGATGCTAAAGAATATAGAAGTGAAATGAGTCAACCTGAGTAGCTTCTCTAGGAAATACTCACCAGAGAAGGATGACCTCTGAGATGAGTTTTGAACTATGCAAGAGTTTGTTAGATAAAGTAGAGGTGAAATCACCTGTAGCATAGAGATATGTAATGGGTCTAGGGAGCTACAAGTAGGGGACTTTGGAAAGAACAAAGGTATTCTAACAAAGATTAGAGAAGAGAGTACAGGTTTGGAGATAATTCTCCATTAACCTTACACATACTCCCTCCTCTTAGAAACCAGCCAAGGGATATATACATAGAAATAGCCTGGTGGAACAAGGATCTCATTGTGCAGTAAAGAACGTTTATATTCTGAGGAATACAGATGTGGGTTTGAAACTACTCCTGTAACCTTTGAAATTTATTAAGGCTTTCTGAGCCTCAGTTTGCTTTCCTATACCTAACACCTATAAGTGCTATTTTAAGAAGTTCTGATTTATCCCTATTTACTCCTCAGTGCCTTATAGTTTTCCCAACATCCACACATCCACTCCTATAGCCATCACCGCTAATACTACTAACTGAGAATGTTCTTGCAATTTCCTGCCTGCATTTAGTAATTTCTAGCACTTTACTTTGCTCAAATTCTTGTATCCAGCTACTTGCTGGTAAATTCCTTATGTCTTTCAGGTACCTCAGTTTAAGAAACCTAAAACCAGAGTCATCATCTTTGTTCTCCAACACTGCTGTCTTTCCTTTGTTGCCTGTTTGAATAGCATTACTTTTATTCCAGTTACTCATCTGGATGTCAGAGAATCATTCCATATTCTTTCCTTTCATAGTCATGCATAGCTACATCTCACTGTTTCTTTCTTTTTACTCTCAGTTCTGCCACCATTATTTTTCTACTGTATTGATACATTAGGTTAAGTACAGGTCCTCCTGCTGTGATATTTCCCCTTACTTTTCTGATTCAGCTGTGACACAACTGCCAGGATGATGCATATAAATGAAAATCATATGTTACTGCAGAGCCTAAAACCCTTCAATGATTTGTCAGAGCTTTCTAGATAAAGTTCCAACTTCCTGGTTTACCACACATCAGAATTCCTTAACCTTGTCACTGTGGACTTTTGGGCCAGATAATTTGGGGAGAATCTTGAGGTAGAGGGGTGGGGACTATCTTGTACATTGTAAGAACTTTAGAAGTATCTCTGGCCTTTATTAGATGCAGTTGTACTTCCTTGCCCATTGTGAAAACTAAAATATGTGTCATGGCATTGCTAAATGTTTTCCAGAGGTTGAGAACTTCTGGTATACCTGATCTGGCTACTGCATTTCCACTTTTCTGCGAAAATATACACCATACATATTTTGTAACTTTTCCCTAACACAGACTCTTCATTCCAGGCATCCCAACTTCTTCCATTTTTTCTAAGCCTATTTTCCTTTTCCACTCCCCCAAGCTTTCCCATGATTCTGCTCAGAGTGATCTTTGAGCTTATAATAATGTCTTTTTCGTCATTTAGGTAACTCCTACCTATCAACTTAAAAACTCAGCTCAAGCATTGCTCTGTTTTTAGATATCTTTCTTCCCGTTGATCTAGGTGAATTCTGGGAATACCTTCATTTAAGTACTTAAATCATTTTGTGCTAAAACAAACAAAAACATTGGTTTCTATCATAGTATATGTTCTCAACAATAAATATCGTATCTTGTTTGGTTTATATTCCCAATGTCTTGCAATAGATGGCAACCTGACTGATGTTTGCTTTTGTGAATGAATATACTCTTCATAGGAATAAAGGAAACGCTTATGTAAAACATCATGTTCAGTGTCTTGCACATAGTAGTCATGAGGTTAATGATAATTGTTTTAATCATTTCCTAAACCTCCCAATAGAATTATTTATATTAAGTTAATAAAAAAAAAACAAGTCTTGGTTTTAGAGTTTTCAGATTTTGAAATATGGGATAAGGTGTTACAGACTGGTAGCTCATGATTTAGCCCCATACACTATCAATTCAGTAAGATGGGTCTTTATATAGTCATCTTTTCATGACTGGTGAAGTCATTCTGGTGCTTTCTAACACCAGCCTTTCCCCATCTCTCCTACATAGCCCTCTGACCTCTCCAGATACATAAATCCTTAGCGGCCAACATCATCCCCATTGCTTCCATGAAGCCTTCTCGTGATTCTGTAGTTGATGTCATTTTTCCCCTATATCAAGAGAAATATGCCTTTTTGGCCTTTAATCACAAAATTCTAAACAAATTTAGTTCATTCCCCCTTTTCTCTAAATTAGAGGGAAAATACTGTAAAGAAGACCCATTAAAGACAATCAACCTGAAAATACAGGTAACAAAAAAATCTGAACATCAAAATGGAAGTATGCTATACAGTAAAGTCTGACTGTTTGCAATGACTTTATTATTTCAAGAGATAAGTGTTGAATAAACACATTATTTGGGAAATCATGGTAATATATGATACGCTGTAGAAGATTTCCAGCCAAAATTGGTAAAAGACAGATTAATCCTTGAAGAGACATTTAATAACAGAAATAATTTCACTTTTCTGCAGCTCTTTATTATCCTAGAATGCAAGAAAAAACAGATACCTGTGAAAGTTGGTTTGTTTTCCAAATGGTGTCTGCATAAAGCCGTGTCTATGAAGTCTTCCTGTTATACAGAATTTAGAAACCTGTCTTATCAGATCATGATATTAGCTCTGAAACTGCAACAATGGCACTGCCTCTATAACCTCATTTGCAAAAGAAAAAAGACTTTAATATTCAATCTGTGAATTTAATGGCATGATTGGTATTTTTTAACCCATTTTCTATGGAGCTGCAAGGTTATAAATACTCTATTTGTAAGAAGAGTTCTTTATAATTCAGTTTTCTATTCCCCAAGTTGAATGGAGGCCTTTGTCTTTACAATAGATTGCTCACTAGGGAAGGGAAAAGCAACACCATGCTGAATAAAAGATTTTGCTCTGGAACTGTATATGGGAAATTTTTAAATGAAAGGAAACTTACTGTGCTATTTTATATTTGCCATGGCTTTTAGATTATCAATAAGCAGTTAATAATTTCTTTCTATATAAAGAACCAGTACCTGTGCTTTTGGTTATTGACATTATCTTTCTTTATTATTTAGACTTTTAAATACAAGAAAAGTGTCCTCAAAATCAGGCTTCATGCTTTTGTCTTGAATCCGTAATTTAGTCCCATTTATTACAAAGATTTAACAGTATCAAATGCATAGAGCCTTTGTAAAAATTAAATGATAAGCACAAATAATAAAATGAAACCTATTTCCCTCCCAACCTCTTAGCCTGAAGTAAATATATTTTCATTTTTAGATCTCTTGGTAAAAATGATTTTAAAAATTGAGATATAGAAGGGAAATGGAAAGAAGATAGTTGTTTGGCAAGTAAGGATCCGAAATCCTTACTTGATAGAAACATGATAGAAACAAAAAGTATTTACCATAACCACACACACACACACACACACACACACACACACACTCAGAAGGGGAAGTAGGAGGGGGAGGCAGAGGAAGAGGAGAAGAAAACCAATAAGTGTTTGCACAAGGACATTGAGTATATTTTGAGAAGGTTCTTTCTCTTTTGTCTTTTCCTTGTAATTCGGTGTATAAAGCCAATAACATTTGTTTTACGCATTTTTTTATGATTAGTGTCACTTGGTTGCTACTTCTGCTTATGCTATTGTTTGCGGGAGATTTTGCTTTTATTTGTATTTGTTTGTTTGTTTGTTTTTATCTTGTGCTACTGTGGCATCTATTTCTCCCCTCTCATCCAGGTTTTGTGTTTATAGAAAGCTTGGGAAGAAGTTATGTAATGCTCCACTGGACCAGAAAATTAGTGATGAGTGAAACTCTTACGAGGTCTAGAGGTCCAGCCAAGTTGGGGTTAACATCTACGAGTCTGGATGTTTATTAGGAGTGGCAAAAGACCTCTTGAGTCTACATAAATGACCTGTGAATTTTGTGATAGATGGAATTTTTGACAAGGTTTTCAGGATTTCTTGCATTCACAGAGAACAGGAACCTTTGAGAAGACCCATTATGCCTTAGGTTGGAATATAGGAGTTTAGGGAACATAAATATGAGGATGGAAAAAAATAAACTTCTTACATTACAAGAGTTGGGGTTTAAATTTCAAGACAATGTTTGCAGGTTTTGTATTTTTTCTTTAAAATAACTTGTTTATTGGGTCATTAAAAATAAAGATTTATTGCATACTTGGCTTTTGGATTTGAGAAATATGCCAGGAGATTTATACTGGAGTTTCTATTACTATTATTTTTTTTTCCTTTGAGGGGTGAGATTGAAAGCATTGTGGAACTACATAGAGTGTTAGTTTTTTTGTTTTTTTGTTTTTGTTTTTTTAAGAGTGTTAGGTTTTAAGGGAGGAAATAGGTAAGGGAACAGCTCAAAGTTTTCATGTGTATCGAGGGTTCGTGTTTTGTCATAGCTAGTTCCCTTATCTCAGGAAGAAGTAGCTAAGCCAGAAGGGATGTTAGAAGCAGTAGTAGTAGTGGCAGCAGCAGCAACTATAATAATATTAAAAAAAAATATATATATATATATATATATATATATATATGTATATTGCTGCCGCTGCTGTTGTAGTTGTTGTCATTATAATCTCCAGAATATCACACGCTGTGCTAAGCATTTTATATGTATCATTTAATCTTCTTTATAACCTGCTGAGGAAGATATTATTGTCTTTGCTTGACAAGAAGTAAACATATACAAAATTTTTCTGGAGCTAAAATAACAAGTGATAGAGCTGAGATTTTAATGTAGAATGTTGAGACCCTACAAGCCATGTTTTACCAGATACATTATAAGTAACTTGGAAGGGGAGATGCCATAGCTTTTGAATTTCTGAAATTAAATTGAAAATGTTTGCCAATCTGTATTTTTGACTCTAGAAATAACAGCATAAGAAGGGAAAGATGAGAAATTGTGGTGTAGAGGAAAGATTTTAAATTCACATCTTTGGTGAAAATGCTTAGCATCTTTGATTACCACTTCTCCTATGCTCTTTAGCAAGATGTTATTTAATATATTTGGAAATATGCCATCTTTTAACTCGGTCTCATATCAAAGAGGGATATTATTAATAGTTCAAGGGATGGTCCATATTGGTTCAAGAATCACCCTTTGCAGCTGCTGCTTACAAGATTTCAAAATGAGAATGAAGTACTATCTTCTTTGCCTGCAGGTTATCCTTCAAACAATATACATACCTGGCTTGGGCTTGGTGAAATCTGTGGCACAGCCTGTTTTGTCTCTCTTTCTCCGCAAAATATTCCTGAACCACACAAACAGATTTTCTCTTGCTTCTCTTTATTAAACATTCATTAGATTATAAGGAAGCACACCGATAGCTTGGTATTTGCTGTGCTATTCTGTATTTGAAAAAAATATTTTACCCACTCATAAAGACGGTTGTTTTGTTTAAAGAGAAACATGTCTGACCTCTCTTGATCTGGATTGATAAAATTTAGGACTCAGGCTCAAAAGTAGAAAACTTCTAAGGAATAAGATGTAAGGTGTAAAAAATGCACTGGCTTAATATTTTCCAATATTATAATATTAATTCCAAAAATGTCCAAGCTTCAATAGTAAATGCCACTGATGACAAGGAGATCCCTGCAGAAGGGAGCATTTCCTCCTCTGAGCCCATGAAATGAGGCAATTTCCTTTAATGGACTAGAAACCAGAATAACTTATTGCTAGGACTAGTTGTGTGGCTCTGAATAAGTCATTTCTCTGTATTTAAGTTTTCTTCCTTATAAAATGTACCAGAATAGCTGTTTTTCCTACCATATGTCTAAATAACAGAGTGAGATTGCTTAGTAATCTATAAACTTTATAAGGTTTTAAAACTCACTTTCATATTCTCTGAGAAAAAAAAGACCAATGAGGGGGGGAATACTGTTTCATTTACCCACATCCTTTATAGGTACACAAAAGGTTAGGGAGGTTTTAATTGTTTTCTTCAAGAACACTTTCTTCTCACACTTCTTAGGATAATTCAAAACCGACAGAAAAATCCCAGGTGTGAGCAGTAAGAGGGATCTAAATAAAATGCTTGCCAAGATAACCTTACAACCTGGAACGGATGCTTCATCATAGGTATTTTGGAGGAAAAAAAGGCTATTGAGTGATTTATTAATCCATGGTATCTTCCACATAAATGAAGACCATGAGCATTTATATTGTAACTTATCATTGCTATGGTTGCAACAAGGTTTACAGGGAAACAAAGACATATAATCCTAATCTCAAGGAGACCTAATACAAGCAGAAGTTGTTTGATATGTGGAGAAAATTCGTGAAAACATATACTATGGGAAACAAATAGTTATTTAAACCACAAGAGGTTATTTTATGTTATTTTTGTCTCCTGGGTTCTACTCACCATTTTCTTGCTAAAATAACCCATTTCTTTTAAACAATCATTTCTTTATATACTCTGACGTTGCTTTAGGTCTTCCAGGAAACTGAGGTAATTTAGGCCTCCAGGCACTAAGACAAGATTAAAAACGCCAGAGATTTAGTGGAGGAGGGTACAAGAAAAATGAAGGAGAGCTTTCAGGCTGCCATCAGTTCTGACACTTGCGGTGAGAGAGAGCGGAGAGAAGAATGGAATAGGAGGAGTTTCAGATTGTGGCACAATTTTAAGAAAGGTTAAGCTAGGAGAGTGGGGATCCTTGTGCCAATGTCATCCATTGAAAGAGTCCCTGCATCCTGGAAATGGGACTTCATAGTCCTTCGCCCACTGTGTGTAAGTGTCTAGGATCAGCACACATGAAGCAAGGACACAGCGTAAATGCAGTGACAGGTAGAGCCAAAGGGGAAGCATCTGGGATTGATTCTAAGTCAGTTATGATCCTCTCATTAAGAAGTCTGAGTGGTCAAGCTTCATGGCTGTCACAACTCTGAACCCACCTATTTCTGGTGGATTTTACTTCACTTCTGCCTCCAGGGGATGGACATATAGATCAGTGTCTGGCCAATCAAAACATTATATTTCCAGTGGCCAGATCTGTTGGTTCGGAGATGGGTCTATGAGGGGCTTCTAGCTAATGAAAAACAATGGGTATTGCTTTGGGTATTGTTGTAAGGGGAGCTTATATTCTCTTTTAAGACAACCTAACCATATAGCTATTGGAAAATCTTTTATGGAGTGCAACCACTAAATCAGTACAACAAACTCAGAGCTATGAAATAGAGAGGCTGAGCTCTGATGACATTTTTTCACCCCTTGAATAAAGCTGTGCCTTTCTTGACTTTTTAGTTTTATGGCCGATGAATTTATTCAATACTAGCTGATAACAGCTAAGGATTGCTGAAATGATTTGGGTGACTACATGAATACCGACTCCACAGAGGCTTCAACTAAGAATGCTATGTTCTCCAGCACCACGACTGCCTTACATGTTCCTATGCACAGATCCTAAGACCAACTTTCCACATGATACATTTATACCACATACTTTGTTAATAAAGATTTGCTTAATGCATTAACAGGGTTTTCACCAAAGAACAAAGTTTTAGGAACAGAAAGAGAGAACTCTATAACAAAAGCATTTTCTTTTGTCTCATAAGCCCTCGGGAAATGAAGTTCTTTAGATAGTGTTCTTAAAAACAATTCTCACTCTAAATCCTTAGAAGAGCACAGTGCAAAAGGCCCTTGTTATACTTTACCTGTCTGGAAACAAAGGTCTCCTATGTCATTCCATCGAATCCTTTAATAATAAACAATGGAGAAGCAGGTGTAGGTAGGGATGTGTATGTTCTCTGTAATTTTAGTTGGAACACCAAGCCCTGTAAGTAGAATGTCAAGAGAATGAGAAAGTACATCATAACTTTCTCAGTTGAAAGTAAAAATACTGAACAGCCAGTTACTTGGTGACATCCCTTCTTAAAGCATCTTAACAAACGGCCAACATACAATTGCCTGGACAGATCCACACTGCAGGTTTCTGTGGGTCAGATGCACCACTGATCATTGCCTGTACTGGCTTCAAGGGACAAGGGAGTCCAAATGAGGTAGGAGTGTTAGCCCACAGTAGGTAGCATCATTGATTTTAAATCACACTTTTATTTGTTTTCATTTTCTATGCCTCACAAGATTGAGAATGAGGAATTCAAAGCCTAAATCATAAACATTCTCAATAGATTTTTTTTTGGTTTGTTTGTTTGTTTGTTTTTGGTCATCTGTAAGAATTTGTGATCCTACACTTTGTTATTTTATTCTTCTGTACAGTTAGAAAAAAAGCGATTCTAGGAGAACCAAAAAATCCACTTGAAAGGGTGATCACAATGAAGTCAAGAGGTTATCGTAACTATCATCAAATTAAATAAAAATGAATTGGCAGCCACTATTGCCATTTAGGAGGGCCACACTTCCTTTACTATGAAGATGGTTTTGAAATTTCATGATGAATTGTATAAAAATTTGATGAAGAACCTGGCCATTTAAGTTATGGCCCTTAGTCTAGTAGAAGCATTGGCAGCATCTGAGAACTTAAAAACAGAATTTCAGACTCCATCCCAACCTACTGAATCAGAATCTGTCTTTCAGAAAATCCCCAGGTAATTTCTATGCTCATTAAAGTTTGAAAAAAGCACTGCTCTGGATCAGAATATCATAGGTTCCAGAAATATTATTTCATATTAAAGTTAAAAGTCTAGTTGCTTAGGATTTAGGTTTTGTAACCTATAACATTGTTGAGTGTTTGCATTCCAATTTTTCTTCTCCCTTTCTTGTAACCCAGCAAGATAGATTTGACTCATGTATTACTGTTGCTATATAAAATTGAAACAAGAAAAGCACGGCAGGTTCCAGTGTGATACACAGTGACAGACTATGGATCAAGAAGACTACACTTGACAACTGTTTTATCTACCTGAATATGCATGCAACAATTTGGCTAATCCCTAAAGTCAATGTCGGTTACAGTTGATTGATAAAAATGTGCTTCCTTATTCAAGGTCAAATTAATTTGTAAGAATTTTCTTTTGCTTACCGAGCAGCTTCCGTGAGGAATCCCAGTCTGGTATTATAGCTGTGCATGCACTTTCTAGATGTATAAAACTAAATATATAAACCTCCCCTCATTTTTAGTGTATCTGATACATTATATGAACACACACACTCATACACACACACACACACACACACACACACACACACACACACACTACACTCCTCAGGAAAATTTCAGCTTATTCAGATTTGCCTCTCATGACCTGAAATAATTTAAAATTACAGATGGTACTTGAAAATGTCCTGAGAGTACTTTTATCCAAGAGTGGAAAACAAAACTACCTTTTGGGGACTACCTAATGTGCCTGATTTGACAATGTTGATGACTGAAGAATAAAGATATTTTAGGTTCATGATAAACAATGAAAAATAGACCTTTTTAGCCTCAAGAATAACCATCTTTGTTTATTGTATTATAAAATTGTCAGTTTGTTCTACTAAAGTACACAATATGGCCCTTTGATGATAGAATTAAGAGCCCTCTGTTGAAATATATGTCAATATCATTTGATCTAGGGTAAGACATAGAACACTTTTTTTTAATCTCTTTCAATATGATGCCTTGTCCTGTTAAGCAGAAGGATAACTGAAACAGTTTAATTTTGCTGAACTGTTTTGCATTATAAGAAAACTATAGCAATACTGAAAAGTTGCTCTCCCCTTGAGATTATAATGAATATCATTTTATTACAGTGATACAGTTTTTTAAATACAAACATATGGATACCTTTTCCAGTTATAGTTTCGAAGATCTGAGTGAGCAGGGGCTTTATTTATTAAATGAAGCATTCGTAAAATATGTCACCTAATCTCAACAAATAAAAATGGAGGAGATTTAACAGTTTGTTTAGAATATTTTGGATTTGTCCCTGAAAGGAGCTCTTTTTTAAAGTTTATTTATTCTGAGAGAGAGAGAGAGACAGAGAGAGAGAGAACAAGTGGAGAAAGGGCTGAGAGAGAAAGGGAGAGAGAGAATCCAAAGCACATTCTGTGCTGTCAGCTCAGACCCCAAGACAAAGCTTGAACTCACAAACTGTGAGAACATTACCTGAGCTAAAATCAAGAGTGGGATGTTTAGTGGATTAAGCCACCTAGGTGCCCCTCGGAGGAGATCTTGATTACTTAAATTAACCTTGGAAGTAGCATTCTTATTTTCCTATGCAAACTTCTCAAACATTTTTTGTTGTACTTCTTCCACGTCTTAATCATGACCTCCATTTCTTGAGTGTTGGAAGAGAGACCCAATATCTGCACTTTCTGAAAGAGTGACATGAGAGAGAGTAAAGGCTTCTACAGGTTTTTGTAGGTCAGATGCACCTATTTATGTGAGAAGAATTTTCAAAGAATTCTTCCTTCCTTTCCTGGCCTCTCTCTACCACTTCCCATTTGTTAAAAAAAAATTGTCCATACGTAGGGTTATTTTAAATTTGATCTCTTTATGAAAAGCAACCCTAAATCATGTATATAAAAATGATCCTTCTTTACTTCATTCTAATAAGACAGTTCTTATCTCTAACCCTCATAATTTGTTATTGCCTTGTGCATATTTCTGTTCATGGTACATTTTTCTAACTTGACTGGGAACAATTAATTTATGAATATTTGTATTAATATAATTCCTAGGACAGTATCTCACACATTACTGATTCAATTAATGTCAGTCAAATGTTTCAGTAATGAAATAGATGAATCCAGTTGATCAACATAAATCCTATTTAGAAAATCCAGGTTTAGCCTGGCAAATATCAGCAATTAACTGTTAGTGCTTTTTGATGGCCTGAGGTATCTACAGTGTGAGAGTTGCTCAGATTGATTAAAATATTAAGTTTAAACAGTTCAAGTATATGCCACAAAGAAAGCTACTCAGCTTTCAGAGTAATGCTGAGATTTCACCATGTAAAAAGTAAACATCAAAGAGAAATTTTTACAACTGTTAACAATGAAGTACTATGTTGGGGTATTTTTCATAGTTTAGCTTCCTAATAAGTATTTCCAACAAACTTGCTATGCAATTATTAATATCCCCATTTTTATAGAGAAGAACTTAACATTATCTTGTCCAAGGTTGATCTAGAATAATAAACAGCTAGCCAGAATTCACTCTCTGTTTTGACACCCAAGTACATCTTCTTTCCAATATACTCTTCTGCTTTGAAGATCATCTTCAAAGCACACTGTTGTGGACTAAATCAGACCCTCATCCTATGCTCTCCAACTCTTATGTTAAAGTGCCCCAATATGACTGTATTTAGAAATGTCACCTTTAAAGAAGTATCTAAGGTTAAGTGAAATCATAGAGGTAAAGCTATAATCGAATATGACTGGCATCCTTATAAGAAGAGGAAAAGACAGCAAAGATGTGTGTGAACACTTAAAAGGACCTGTGAGGACACAATGAGTAAGAGGCCAAATGCAAAGAAGAGAGGCTTTAAGAGAAACAAACCCTGCTGGCACCTTGATTTTGGCCTTCCAGCCTGTAGAACTGTGAGGAGATAAACTTCTGTTGTTTAAACCACACAATCTGTGGTATCTTGTTTTGGCAGTCTTGGCTGACTAATACAGAGATAGTATTAAACATTAAAATTGTGCAATAAGGGAAACATTGTTGGGTCTAGAGACTAAGAAATGATCTTGAGATACAATGTCTCTGCTTTGTGTGGCAGCCTCATGCAATCATATCAAAGCAAGAGGTAGTCGAGTACTTACAGTGTCCCTGCCAAGTCACTGCCAAGTGTAGGCAGCAAGGCTTCTGAGGCTGTAGACTTGGCATCTCTTCTTAATCTCTACAATCCCCTTTTGTAGAACCTCCTCTCTAGTTTATGGCTTAATAAAACTTGGCGTTATTGTGCTTTGCCAAATATAAACACTGCCAATTCCTAAATCCGAACTGCCCAGTACGTGCTGTGAACTCTGTTTTCCTAGGAGTGTGATGAATTGCAAATGAATAGTGTGGCAGATTCTGCTTACTGAGGTGATATTACAGTTTCCCATTTATTTCTTTCCCTGTTTTTCTCTATATACCACTGCCCTGCCCAGACATTTTTTGAGGTTATGTGTGTTACTTTTTTTCCCTCAATTCTGGGAGATTGGAAAAATATTTAATACAAATGACTGGCCAATCATTGTTTCTAAGAAGGGGTTCCCTTTCCTCCTTTTTGCCCTTAGCTCTTTAGTTTTCTGGGTGCTACATTTTTTATTTTTTTATTGTTTATTTTTGAGTGAGAGACAGAATGCAAGAGGAGGAGGAGTAGAGAGAGAGAGAGAGACACAGAATCTGAAGCAGGCTCCAGGCTCTGAGCTGTCAGCACAGAGCCCTACATGAAGCTTGAACCCACGAGCCCTGAGATCTTAACCTGAGCTGAAGTTGGATGCTTCACCCACTGAGGCACCCAAGCGCCCCTGGGTACTGCATTTTTAAATGATTTTATTTACATATTATTTCTTCAAAGGTATTGCTCTCTTTGGAAGTGATATGATGGAAATGAAGACTATTGAGAACTCAGAGTTGAAAAATGTATTGCTTTCTTGTTTCAACCTGAGTAGTGGGATAAAAAGTTTCTCATGGTAATAATACCATTAAATGACAAGGCAATCAAGCCCTCAAACTTCATTTTTCATTTGAGAAGACAAACTTACAACTAGTATTGTGGGAGGCATGACATCTGTAATCAAAGGAGCTTGACTTTAAAAGGAAAAGAATCTTATTAGGCTATCCAAGACAGGAGATTATTCTTGTCAAAATCATTAGCTCCCCATTAAGTTCAAATATAATAAAGCCTTCGTTAAATTACTGGGAGATGATTCTCTTGTCAGAATCTGATCTCCTGTCCAAATTCGCTGGGAAGGAACAACAGTAATACAATGGAGTTTAAGGTTTGTTACCATTGAGCATTATGGTGGATAGTCATTTTTTTTTAAATATGAATCTTGGTCATAATCGGAAAAAGTACAATAGCCAGAGAGTCTTACCGATGCTAATGCCAAGATGGGAAAGGAAGGCAGCAGCTAGAGGATTTTCTGCATTTTGCAGAGGTATCTTTAGAATTTTGCTATACCAGGTAATCCCAGGGGCAGGTAAAATAAAAAATTCCGAAAGGCCCTCTTCAGGGTAAGTGTTAGGACAGTGAATTTAATCTCTGATCAAATTTGAATGACCATCAAGGCCACAGAGCTTTATTAGACCATTTCCTTTTAGATGGAATATTTAGAAAAATATTCTAGGTATTGGATTTATAGGGATTTGTATGTAATGATAACAATTTATGCATAAAATACATTAATGATATATACTACTTCTATAATTCATAAGAGTCTTGAGTGGTAGTCTCTTTTGTGATCGTTTTCCTCATTTGTGCAATTGAAAACTCAAAAAGGTTATATCTCTTTTCAAATAAGTGTCAGAAATAAGGCTAAATCTGTGTTCCTTTGATTCTAAATCCAGCACCCTTTGTGAGAATACCATAATAGTTTCTACATGTTTATTTGGTAATCATGCGACAGCTAACAACCATTTTCCACCCCTTCTTTTTTCTTTTTTCTTCTCCTTCTGCCCACTCCCTTTGCTTTTCTTCCCTTTCTCCTCCATCAATTGATTAATTGATTGTATTTTTTTTTTAATTCCATATGTAATCATTAAGTCTTAGGCTATTGGGGATAGGTCTGAATTTCGTGAAGTTGTCTTATGGATCATTTTTTTTACAGCCCTGTGAAATTTAATCGCTTTGCAAGAAAAACAAAAGCCTTCTGATTTTCCTTTAACTATACATCTGCTAGAGGACACATTTTTTTTTCACAACTTAAGCAAAATGTAGTTGATTTGCAGTTATATGAAAGCATTAGTAACTGTGAGATTGTGTAGTAGCATGTATAAGAGAGAATTTACCTCTCTAGAGAGCTACAAAAAGAATGTCTTATATTGAAAACACAAAGTCTTAAAAAAAGTTTCATTTGAAGACAGATAAACCAAGTAGCCTCTGTAAGGTCTTTCAAATTCACTGTTCTTAAGAATATGTTTTTTTTTAAAGAATCCATAATACAGAATATAGGAATGATTATAGTCACTGTACAGCAGCTTTTTTCTTTCAATTAAAGCAGAAGCGAAAATATAAAATTGCTGATAAAAAGTAACAGTTTTGTTTTCTTTATGCTAACCCAAAAGGCAACAAGTAAAAAATTAACGAGAAATCTAAAGAGTGGAGAAGTGCCCTAACAGAGTTCAAGGCAGAATTAATTTGGAAATAATATAGGAAGACTTGCAGAGAAGTTGGCAGGGGTTGTGGGGGGGGGGGGGCGGGTGGTGGCAAAAAGAAAAGAATACTGGAAGGAAAACAACAGGAGTAAAATATGGAAAATAAAAACATAAAAATTAAAATTAAAAAAAAACATACTGAAACTAGATAGAAAGAAGTAAAGGCAGAAGGAATGCAGGGAGGAAATTGTGCAAATATTGTTATCAAGAGCTTAGTTCTTGGAGTTATTTTTATGCAGGTTCCTGCTTCCACCATAACCACCTACTTCCAGTGACCACTGAATGTTCTTGCTGAGAGTGATTTTTCCCTGAAGTGCCACCTTTGGAAGCTTAAGCTGACAGTTAATTGAGTTCTGATGTTTTCTCATTCTAAGAATATTCAGAATCCAGGAAAGAGTAAAAGAGGGCAAGAAAAGAGTATTTCTTGGCTCCTGGGTTTTGACCTAAATTCCCTCAGCCAAGTATGCACTGCCTATTTTAAAAGAAGCAAAACAGAGCAAACTGTTCTTTGCTGATTCCGAAAATGTCTCCATTCTATTTTGCATCCTTCCCATCCCTGAAAGCTTTCAATGTTCTTGTAATTTTAAATTACGTTTCTTTCAAGTGTCTGTTCTTTTTATAAAATAGTGAGAAAGTAAAAATTTCTAGGGAGCATGCAAGTGCCAAACTGTAGCATGTATAACATTTTATAATCAAAGGAATAACCTAATCAAGGGGAGAAACAGAGTAGACCAGTAAGGGATTCATTTATGGTTACTACCCTAGGAAAATAGAAATAACTTCTAT
The DNA here is from genome assembly GCF_022837055.1 of Prionailurus viverrinus. Taxonomy (NCBI): domain Eukaryota; kingdom Metazoa; phylum Chordata; class Mammalia; order Carnivora; family Felidae; genus Prionailurus; species Prionailurus viverrinus. The sequence goes on from NC_062568.1 coordinate 84,555,234, forward strand.
GTTGTTTAGTCATAAAGAACAAGGCAAGATAAATCTCTTGATTTGTAAGATAAAACTGATGCAAAGTTGTATTAGTTTCAGGTATACAACATAATGATTTCATATATGTATACATTACAAAATGATCACCACTAATATTTAGTTAACATCCATCAGCACACAGTTATATATATTTTTTTCTTCTGATGAGAATTTTTAAGATTCACTGTCTTAGCAACGTTCAAATATGCAATGTACTATTATGTAAAATAGTTACCTTACTGTAATTCACAACTCCTGGACTTAACTTATTTTGTAACTGGAAGTTTGTACTGGTTAGTCACCTTCACCCATTTGTCATACCCTCATGCCCCACCTCTTTCAAGCACCAATCAATTCTATCTACAAGGTTTTTTGCTTTGTTTTGTTTTGTTTTTCAGATTCTACATATAAATGAGATCCTACACTATCTGCCTTTCCCTAAATGACTTATTTCATTTAGCATATCACTCTCAAGTTCTATCCATGTTGTTATAAATGTCAGGATTTCCTTCTTTTTTATGTCTGAGTAATATTCCATTGCATATATACAAAATTCTCTTTATCAATTCATTCATCTATGAACACTTAGGTTGTTTCCGTGTCTTGGCTATTAGAAATAAATTTAACAGGGGAGCCTGGGTGGCTCAGTTGGTTGAGCATCTGGCTTTGGCTCAGGTCGTGATCTCACAGCTTGTGGGTTCAAGCCCCACATTGGGCTCTGTGCTGACAGCTTAGAGCCTGGAGCCTGCTTCAAATTCTATGTCTCTCTCTCTCTCTGTTCCTCCCCCACTCATGTTCTGTTTCTCTCTCTCCTTCAAAAATAAATAAAAACATTAAAAAATTTTAGAAAAAAGAAACTAACAAAACCATGGGGGAATGGAAGGGGAAAAATTAGTTATAAACAGAGAGGGAGAGAGGCAAACCATAAGAGACTCTTAAATACAGAGAACAAACTGAGGGTTCCTGGGAGGTATGGGGGGAGAGGAAAAAATGGATAATGGGCATTGAGGAGGGCACTTGTTGGAATGAGCACTGGGTGTTGTATGTAAGTGATGCATCAGGGAAATCTACCCCCAAACCAAGAGCACACTGTGAATGCTGTATGTTAGCCAACTTGACAATAAATTACATTTAAAAAAAAAAGAGATAATGTTGCAATGCAAATGAGGGTGGGGTTGAAATATCTTCATGAGTCGGGGCGCCTGGGTGGCGCAGTCGGTTAAGCGTCCAACTTCAGCCAGGTCACGATCTCGTGGTCCGTGAGTTCGAGCCCCGCGTCAGGCTCTGGGCTGATGGCTCGGAGCCTGGAGCCTGTTTCCGATTCTGTGTCTCCCTCTCTCTCTGCCCCTCCCCCGTTCATGCTCTGTCTCTCTCTGTCCCAAAAATAAATAAAAAAAAAAAAAAAAAAAGAAATATCTTCATGAGTGAATGTTTTTATTTCCTTCAGATGACTATCCATAAGTGGATTGCTGGATCATATGGTGGTAATATTTTTAATTTTTGAGGAACTTTAATGCTGTTTTCCATAATGGCTGAACCAATTTACATTTCCACCACAGAACACTAGGGTTCCTTTTTCTACACATTCTCACCAGCATTTGTTATTTCTTGTGTTTTTGATACCAGCCATTCTGATAGGTCTGAGACAATAATTTTTCATTGTGGCTTTGATTTGCATTTCCCTGATGATTATTGATGTTGAGAATCTTTTCATGTATTTGTTGGTTATTTGTATGTCTTCAGTGGAAAAATGTCTATTCCAATCCTCTGCCCATTTTTTAAATTGGGTGGTTTTTTTTTGGCTACTGAGTCTTATCAGTTCTTTTATATATTTTTGATATTAACCCTGTAACAGATATATGATTTGCAAATATTTTCTCCTATTCTAATTGTTAATAGTTTTCTATACAGAAGCTTTTTAGTATGGTGTAGTCCCACTTGTTTGTTTTTACTTTTGGCGTTAAAAAATTTTCAACAAGAACAATGTCAAAGAATTCACTGCTTCTAGGAGTTTTATGGTTTCAGGTCTTACATTTAAGTTTTTAATCTATTTTGAGTTAATTTTGGTGTATGGTAGAAGATAGTGATCCAAAAGAATTTCATTCTTTTCATGTGTCTATCCAGTTTTCCTAACATTTATTGAAGAGACTGTCTTACCTCCTTCCCCCATCCCACACCCATTGTATATTCTTGGCTCTCTGTCTTAAAAAAAAATTGACCGTGTATGAATGGGTTTATTTCTGGACTCTTTATTCTGTTGTACTTATCTGTGTATTTGTTTCTATGCCAGTACCATACAGCCTGGTTATTATAGCTTTGTCATATATCTTGAAGTTAGGAAACATGGTATCTTCCAACTTTCTTCTTTCTCAAGATTGTCTTGACTATCAAGTCTTTTATGGTTCTATTCTCATTTTAGGAGTGTTTCTTGTATTTCTGTGGAAAACACCATGGGGATTTGGTAGGGATTGCATTGAATCTGTAGATTGCTTTGGATAGTATGGACATTTTAACCATATTAATTCTTCTGATCCATAAGTACAGAATATCTTTCCATTTACTAGTGTCTTTTTCAATTTCTTTCATTAACACATTTTATAGCATTCAGGGTACAAATCTTTCATCTCATTGATTAAATTTATTCTTAAGTATTTTATTTTTATTTTTTTTTTAATTTTTTTTTTTAATTTTTTTTTCAACGTTTATTTTATTTTTGGGACAGAGAGAGACAGAGCATGAATGGGGGAGGGGCAGAGAGAGAGGGAGACCCAGAATCGGAAACAGGCTCCAGGCTCCGAGCCGTCAGCCCAGAGCCTGACGCGGGGCTCGAACTCACGGACCGCGAGATCGTGACCTGGCTGAAGTCGGACGCTTAACCGACTGCGCCACCCAGGCGCCCCTTAAGTATTTTATTATTTTTGATGTAATTGTAAATAAGATTTTTAAAATTTTCTCTGACAGATCTTTATCAATGCAAAGAAATTCAACTGTTTTTTATATTGATTTTGTATCCTATAACCTTACTGAATCCATTATTCTAACAATTTTGTGGTGAAATCTTTTTTAATTTTTATCATTACTATTATTATTAATTTTTTTTTTTGAGAGAGAGAGAGATAGTAAGCACAAGCTGGTGGAGAGAGAGGAGCAGAGGCAGAGGGAGGGAGAGAATTTTAAGCAGGCTACATGCTCAGCACTCAGTGGCCCAATGTGGGGCTCAGTATCACAACTGTGAGATCATGACCTGATCCAAAATCGAGGGTTGGACATTTAACCAGCTAAGCCCCTCAGATGCCCCTTGGAGAAATTTTTAAGTGTTTGTCTATATAATATAATGTCCTCTACAAATGAACACAGTTTTACTTCATCCTACATGACTTGGATGCCTTTTATTTCTCTTTCTTGCCTAATCGTTCTGGATAGGATGTCCAATTCCATTTTGAATTAAAGTGGTAAGAGTGAGCATCCCTGTCCTGTTCCTCATATTAAAGGAATGACTTTCAGTTTTTCACTTTGAGTTTGATGTTAGCTGTGGGATTATCATATGTGTATTATGTTGAGTTACCTTTCCTCTCTACCCACTTTGATGAGAATTTTTTATCATGAATGAATGTTGAATTTTGTCAAAATCTACTATTCCATTTTTGAGATGATCATAGGATTTTTTTGCTTAATTTTGTTAATGTAGTATATAACACTGACTGATTTGTGGATGTTTAACCAGCCTTGCATCCCTGGAATAAATCCTGTAAAATCATGGGTTATGACCCTTTCATTGTATAGCTGAATTCAGTTTGCTAATATTTTGTTGAGAATTATTGCATCTATGTTTATCAGGAATATTGATTTTCTTTTCAAATAGAATAATCTATTTTCATCTGTTATAGCACTTAAACTATAATGAGAAACACCTCTATATAGTTATCATCTGCAGTAGAAATTTGTATAGGAAGCTATTTTATTTTAATGTATTTTAATAATAGAATTAACAATAATCTTCACAACCTTGAAAAATGATGAAATAGATTACATCTCAGAAAGGAAATACTAATATAGCTATTCAGTCTATGCCTCAACTTTGGGAGAAAAAATTCAATTAACTTTATAAAATTTTGGTAAAACCACGGAAGTACCCAGTCCACCCATCTTCCTAAAGGATATCCAATAATTGTGAAATCATGTAAGAGGAAGAACAGTGACCCTCTCAAGAGATTTGTTCTAAGATCTAGAATTAATTTAATTTAAATTAAACTAGAGAAAAGAGATGATAAAAAAGAAAAGCAGTGTGTGTGTGTGTGTGTGTGTGCCTTGGTGTGCTACAGAGGTATCAGAACTGACAATAGAGACAAATTAGTCAACGCATTTTATTTTGTATATGTAAACACAGTAGCCTACCTAGTAAGATAGATAAATAAAGTGCATAGAGCCCAGAATTTCTTTATGCAGTCAAATCCTTCTTAGAAGAGAAATCCTGGTAAGAAAGAGGGTTCAGACACTAGAATACCTTTAAGAAAAGGACTGTGTGAATCATAAAGAGCGTGAGTCTTGCTATATGCTTTTAATTTTTTTAATTGTTTTTCATTTACTTTTGAGACAGAGAGCATGAGTGGAGAAGGGGCAGAGAGAGAGAGAGACAGACACAGAATCCCAAGCAGACTCCAGGCTCTGAGCTGTCAGCACGGAGCCCGACATAGGGTTCCAACCCATGAACTGTGAGATCATGACTTGAGCCAAAGTCAGACGCTTAACTAACTGAGCCACCTAGTTGCCCCTCAATATGTTTCTTAATAGATGTAATGTTTTCTGTTAAGTGACCAAAATGGAGAGCAGGATTCGGTTTTCATCCCCGAAGAAGTGGAAATGAAAGAATGATAGAAAGACTGGGAGGTAGTTAATAATACTATGTAGCAATATTAGTGATACGAATAGTAATAATAGTAAAGAATATTAGAATAAAATATTCACCCTCCCTCTCTACCTTCCTTCTTCCCTTCCTTCCCTTTTCCCTCTCTGTCTTTCACTTTCTTCTCCCTTCCCTTCCCTTCCCTTCCCTTCCCTTCCCTTCCCTTCCTTTCTTTCTCCAAACATCAAACTTTTCATTGCTTTTCACGCAGTCACAGGCATCAATGTTTTCCATAAATCTGTCATTTTTGTCTTTCTTCATCACATCAGTTTATTTTGCTGAAGGCATATTAACAAAGCATGATAACTACTTCTGGTCATGAAGTTTAAAACCTCATTATTTATTATTCAGTTGTGTGTTTGTGTGTGTATGTATCTATGTGACAGAAACAGAGAGTTATCTAGCAGTTTCGCAGGGTCATTCATAATTATTTATGTTATAATCTCCAAGTGTCACTTACTAGAATTTTGCCTCTGCAGCCATCATATAAAAGACAGTAAATGGAGGGGATAGCTCACTATATGCTAGACACTATGTTAAGTGTTTTAAACAGATGCTTGTGATTCATCTTTACAATAAGCCTATTAAGTATATACTAATGCTATGTTATTATACAATTGAGGAAAATGAGTCATGGAAAAGTCAAGTACTTTGTGTAAGACCATAGTTTTAATAAAACTACCCAAATGGACTGTCTTTAATGACAGAGCTCAGTTTCTTACCTACTATAATTATTAACATAAGAAATGAAAATGCAGTAAAATGCTTGGATTTTATGTCGTGAGTCTCATTTCTTCTATACAATCTTTTATGTTGTTGTAAATTGAGATTATAGTGACTGTCTTGTCTCCCTAGTATACCAAATTTTCTTCATCAAGGTTCCATTACCACCTTTTGTAAAGGTGCTCCCTCTACCAACGACATCCAGTTCTATCTCTTTTCCATCTTTGGTAAGTGAAGATAGCAAATGATGAAAATCAAGCCAATCAGAATCTTTTTGTGGAATTTTTAAAAGTAGAAAAAAGAGAAATTACTGATGTCCTTATTTCCTGATGTTTAGAGGAAGCTAATCTATAGTTGAAGATAAATGAAGTGGGAGGCAACAAAAATGGACAGAGTATCATGACTGTGTCCTACATGTGTTTTTAGCCAATATGCTAAGATTTGGCAGAAATAGTATCATGTGGCAGAGAATAAATTCTCAATTGCAAGTTGGATGACCTGGATTTATATTTCACTTCTTACACCTTCTTAGTTTTGATCATCACTATTGGATATCTTAAAATGATAATGGGAATGATAACATCTCATGTTGTGTTTAGGGAAGGTTAAACAATATAAACGTAAAGGTTCCTAGCACATATTATATAATCAATAAAAAATATTATCTTAGTTTCATGTGGGTGAACAAGACTGTTTGTTAGCAGGTTGATGAACAGATCTATGTGAAGGAGAGGTATGCTGAGATGGTAATTTTAAAAAGCAACAATTTTACCCCTTTCATGTTGAATGTTTCAGAAGTTTTGTGGTATAGTTGAAGGATACTCAACAAATAAGAAATGTGTCTAGTTTTTTGGCCCAATTTTTCTCCCAACTTTGTGTAATATCAACAGCACATGTTAAACCAATGCAGCAGTTTTCAGTATAATATATGTTGATGTTGGTGATAAGAATTTTTATGATCTGAACATATTAACAAATAAGAAATTGTTGAATTTATTATGTTTTTCTCATTTAAAATGAAAAGAAGAAATTATAATGGCTGTTGACCCATATAAAGGCCCAGATGCCTATTGAAATTGTAGAATGAACATACATATGCGGCTTTACTGATAACTCCTATTATCCTTTAGAAATAACTTGTGTGCGAGAAAACTCAAACTGTTTTAAACATAAAAGAATTTTTGACTCACATTATAGGAAATCCAGAGGTGTGTTTGGACTCAAAAGATATCACCAAGGCCCAATTTATCTTTAAAGTTTTCTATAGTGTTGGCCTTATTCTCCATCCCAGTAGCCCAGCATTCATCTTGGCCTCAAGTCCTCTTTGCATGCGTTTGCGATTGCTTTTCACTGAATTTCATAGGATAATATGCCCATCATAGAGCTAGTCACTATGATCAGAAGAGCGTCACCTTTTTACACTGGAGTATCTGGGGAGCCACACAGGAAGCACGTTTTGCAGAAGGAGAGTGCTTCACTAGATAAAAACATTATCAAATAATGAGCACTATATTGGAGGAATCTACAATTGCCAAGTGTCCACTACCTCATTTGTTCCAAGAAGTATCAATACATGTTATAAAAACATGCAATATCACTTTGAATCATTCACTTATGAAAAGATAGATCTACAGTTATCATATGGGAATTGAGGTGAATATGGAGCATGTCTAAGTTTGTCCTTAGCGATCATCTGTTGGTGGAATTTTGATTACCAGTTAAAGAGCATTTACCTAATTCTTAGCGTTCATTATATGCTCATCTCTCCCTACTCATTCTTCAATTAAAAACGTGTGGTAAAAATTCAGTTATTGGATTGCAATATTTTTTTCTTTATTAATAAACTAGCAGTTCTCCAGGTAGGGCTAAAGCCACTTTATCTGAAATGTTTAAATCATGTATAACAGGGATCATCTAAGTAATACATGCAATCAATCGGAATAGATTTGATGTTGATGTATGGCACTTGTATTTAAATTTATGGATTCTGGTTTATTTATAAAGGTTTTGAAGAAGAATCCATTGAAAATGAAACAAATGACATAAGTCAACATGAAATATTGAGAAAGAAAAGAGATTTGTAACAATAAAGCTCTTGTGTTTTCAACATAATTAATAAACATTGTACCTGTTCTGTGACCAAACTGAGCAGTTAGGGAAAAGAGAGTTACCATTTTGGAAGAGATTAATTATATAATCGCCAGAGAAAAGTTAATTTTGGGGGTAGACTTGAGAAAATAAAATATTTTGAGTAACTTGATATTGCATACCTCACCCAAAGTTCTAATTGTATTTCTATTTATGAATAATTTAAGAATCCTTTTCAGTTAACATAGCTATGTTTTTTATTATTATTTCTATGTATTTGTTGTGTACCAAATATGTAAAAGGATGACAGAGCTGTGATTTTCTCTCCTACCTGTGAGAGAATGCTCGACTTAGATTGTTCTAGTAGTTGCTCACACCTTTATTTATTTCCAAGCTGTTTTGATTATTTTTTTCCAGAAGTGTTCTAGTGCTCAGTTTTGCTTTGTTGGTATGAATGATTTGGGGGGCTTGTTTTATTCTTGTAGCTGTTTTTCCCTTTTATGTTCAGCCAAGAGAATTAGCACAAGCAAAGGGACTAATCCTTGAAAACATATCAGACTTCAGGCAAGTAAGAGTTCTAATTTTTTTTGTCTTGAAAGGGTCTGTTCTCATAGGCACTGATTTATTACTTTGCCAGAGGCCTAGTGATTAGGCCCCTGAGTTGTGTGGGGGTCCATGAAAATGCTTCAAGCTACTCACATGTCTGCAAAATGTGAAGTATGTGGAAACAATCAGGCATCCATGTCAATGCATGTAGGTGATAGATAACCAGAGATACTCTCCTGAGGCAACAGCCTTGTTCGTGAAGTGAACTAATATAGACCCAAACTGGCCACTTGTTTTCTGGCAGTGGCAAGTCATTCAATTTCTATAGATCTCAGCTCTTCTGTTTGGAAAATGAGAATAATAAAGTATGTCTCATAGAGACATCATATACACTTAGAAACACAGTGAGGCACTCTATATACTACAGAACAGAATTATATTTCAGCCATTTGCCCTTTTAGGATGTTTTCTAGAGATATTTTGGAAGGCAGAGTTGATTTCCCACAGTGGATTTATCTCTAGGATACCCTGACCAATGTTTGAGCACTGAAAGTCCAAAAGTGATAATAAAGGTGCCCTAGTGAATGTGGAATAATAAGGTAGATGAAAAAATTTGAGGGATCGTTTTTCTAGCCTATGTTAAAACAAAACAAAACAAACTTTCTACACAATCTCTATCTCCCATCTATACCAATGATTCCGAGTCTTCTTTCACTTGGAGAATAATAAGCATGGACAAATTCTTACTCTGACTCATTTTTATTCAGGCATCCTTACAGTAGAATAATCTTTTTTCAGGCACCACTTAATACTATTGATGAGTTTCAATTCACTTACTTACAATCCCATTTCATACAATGAGTGATTCCAGAGAAGTGTTTTCCTGTATTCACATCTGTCCCTCACCCCAAAACATAACCTCAATTGACTAAAAGTCAAAGGGAAGATGTTAAAATTTATATGAATTTATTCTAATGATCTGGGGATTCTGTTAGTCTTTGGGCATCTATTGGTATGGGGAGGGTTCTCTAGAGCCATGCTATGCAATTCAATTACCTGTGAGTTTTTAAAAACATCAAAATCTTGAGCCTGCAAACCAAACATTCTGATTGATCCACGCAAGTATTATTATCACTATTTTCAGTTTGCTAATTAGGTAATACACAGGGATGTTAGATTGACTAATTACAGAATGAGCTTTTTGGGGTTTTAGAATTTTATTTCTCAGAAAAGATTTAAATATGAGATTCATTCCGTTCTGAGATATTGTACATACAGTCATTGCCAGGAGAGAAGATGATGTATGGCATTTCAGTGACCTATGATTGTGCAACGGTTTAATTGACTAAATTCATAATTAAATGGAAATTTTGATCTGACCACAGAAGGGGCTATCTAAATTACAAAGCTATGTAAAAGTGAATACAATCATTAAATTTTAAGCACCAGTTCTTAGAGAGGGTCACACATTTAAAATAAATAGTAGCATTCTATTTCCTATCATATGTACCTAGATATTCTGTAATTAGGACAGTCTGCATTCTCTTATTAGGACAGGTGTTACATAATTAGTTCATAATATGTATTTTCAAAATAGCTTTATGAGGTGCTCTAATATTATTTTAAAATTACAGATAGTGAAATTGAAACCCAAGAGGTTAAATCACTTTTCCCAGAATTATAACACATTTGTTGAGAAGCCATATCACACCATAAGATGTAATGTTACCTCCTCTGACCTTTGTGTTACAAGGATTATTTAGGTTCCTACCCAGAGTTAGCCAAACTGTGAAAGTCGAGGGTAAAATTCTCCAGAAGACCACCCTTACTTCTGACTCTAAGGAGAAAGTTTGGGGAATTCCCAAGCCCTCCCTCCACTTTGATAATTCACATTAAGGACTTACAGAACTTACTGAAAATTATTTTACTCACAGTTACAGTGTATTGTAAGGAAAGGCTTTAGATTAAAATCAGGCAAAGGAAGAGACCCATAGAATAGAGTTTGGGAGGATTCCTATTGTGAAGCTTCTGTTGTCATCCCCTGTGAGATTGCCCCCCCCCCCCCAGCCCAGCATCAGTGTGAGACAATAGAGTATTGTCAACGAGGGATGCTCACCTGAGCTTCAGGGTCCAGAATTTGTACTGGATCTTCATTACAAAGTCCTGATTGAGTGCCCATATAGTTGATCTCACTCTCCAGATCAACTGATACCGCCAGACCCAAAATTCTACCCTAAATTACAGAGATCTTCTGGAACGGCCAGTCCCTGACCTAAAAGTACAATCCTATCAAGTATGCATTTATTTCCTTCCAGAAGACAAGGACAAAGGCAAAACTTTCTTTGGATAAGGCCAAATTCTTTGTTAGATACCTCCAAATGTTTCATACAGTCTCTTATTTCCATTTATTTATTCAAGAGCTGTTCATTTAATAACTATGACAGACACTTTGCTAGATTCTGGAAATCAGCGAATAAAAGACAAATGGCCCTTTCCCCTGATACAGTTTATAAGAGTAAATATTACAATATAATCATATAAATCATCATATAATTAACACCACTGGTAAAGTAGATGAAAGAAAGTATAGTATTTTATGACTAAAAAAGGTTGGGACCTAATATAGATGCAAAACTCAAGGAAGGCCTCATTGAGAAAAAGACCATATGAAGTACTGTTTAATAACTTGCATTAGCTAAATCAAAATCAGATTCAGTAATGTTGACCATAGACTATTGTCATAGTATACTTAATAGTTGACTTTTAATTTTTTTTTCAAAAATAATGTTTCTGGTTCTCAACTAAAACCAAGAATTATAAAGCATTTCAACAGCACATACCTAATGCTATTTCATATATTTTAATTCCATAATCATATATAGAACACCTATCATAATCACTATTCTAGGCCTTGAGTTGATAACCAGCAGTGAACAAAATAGAACAAAACCTTTGTTCTAAGTAGCTAACATTGTACGGATTTAACTAACTGAGTTTAAACTCTGCAGGTAGTTATAGAATAGTAGTTTAGAATGTTGGATCCTGGATTAGGCTGCCTATTTAATACCTCAAAGTTAGCTGTGTGATATAAATAAGTCACAATCTTTCTGTGCTAAATTTCTTTATATGTAATATATGGATAGTGAAAATTCTTACATCTTACAGTTGTGAAGACTATAATTTCAGTACTTAAAAAGCACTTTGACTTGAGGTGACTGGGTGGCTCAGTCAGTTAAGCATCTGACTTCAGCTCAGGTCAAGATCTCCTGTGAGTACTAGCCCTGCATTGGGCTCTGTGCTGACAGCTTAGAGCCTGGAGCCTGCTTCAGATTCAGAGGAGCCTGACCCTCCTCTGCTCATGCTCTGTCTCCCTTAAAAATAAAAAGTAAAATTTTTTAAAAAGCACTTTGACTAGCACATAAAAACTTCTCAATCAATGTTGAATATTGTTATTTTTAGGTAGGAAGTATGATTTGTTACTAAGGCTATTGCAAAATGGGTGAAGGAGAGTGGGAGATACAGGTTTCCAGTTATGGACTGAATACACTTTGTGAATGAAAAGCACAACATAGGAGTGCCTGGGTGATTGAGTTGGTTAAGCGTCTGACTCTTGGTTTCACTCAGGTCATGATCTCATGGTACCGGTTCATGAGATCGAGCCCTGTTCAGACTCCATGCTGTCAGCGCGAAGCCTGCTTGTGATTCTCTATCTCCCTATCTCTCTGCCCCTCCCCCATATTTTTAAAACACAACATAAAATTATAATCAATGATATTGTAATAGTGTTGTATGGTGACAGATGGTAGCTACATTTGTGGTAAGCATAGTATGTTTAAACTTGACAAGTTACTATCTTGTACACCTGAAACTAATATAACATTGTATGTCAACCACACTCAAATAAAATTTTTTTCTTAGAAAAAGAATTTATGCAAAAAAGAAAGATAAGCTGCTGCATAAGTCAGTCCAATATTATATAAATATCAATATAGAATTCAGTTTGATATAGCTTTGGTTTTTCATTAACTTACAGAATGGCTATGGTGTACTTCACTCTGTTTCCTCATTGAGGTAGGATAGCCTAACACTAAAATCTTTTCGGTCTATATCCAATTCCATGATTGCTATGACATTAAGTGAGCTCTTAAAGGAAAGGTCAGGCTTATTTTTACTTAACATTGTACATTACTTTTTTATTACATTTATTGAAAACTTAAAATTATTCCTTTGCTAAAATTTCCGTACCGAGATAGAGTTAACCTTGTTGTCTAAAGTAGAAATCAACCAAGAGCATAGTCTCAGCTTATGAGTTCTCATGGAGAAAGACATTAAGCTGCTACAAGAAAGCTGTACTTTGAAAAAAGCCTCGTGAAGTCAGCAACAGAAAATAGAGCTTGGCTGAAATGAATGGCCAGGTGCTCCATTGTTTGTTGTTGTTGTTGTTGTTGTTGTTTCCTTCCCTCATTGTAAAAGCTGGGGCTAGTTGGTTGACAGTTCCCTCTTGACAGGAGATGACTCCAAAGAAAAAGACATCTAGAAATCGCTTTCCTATAAAGATAAAGTAAAAGCTAATTTACCATTGTCCTACTGAATGCCATGCCTCACTTCAATAGATCAAGGCAGAGTTAAGTGATCAGAGGAATCAAATGCTAAAGACATGTCAGAGAGACAGTAAGCAATTGCCCTATTGACTGCTGATTCCAATAAAATTATTTCAGACCACTGATAGGTTTTTTTGTCTTCTTTCCTAAATTGTGAGATGAGTTAAAGTCCAAGCCAGATTTTAGATCGTCAGTGCAATGTAAAGAAGACTTGTTGTTTACAAGAGAAGTGATGAAATAGGTCATAAACAAAACAATTGAAACAAAACAAACTTACTTCTTCTGGAAACAAAAAAGTGAGCATTTTTAGAATTGCTCAAAATATTAGAAACATACGAGTTTGACATGAGATGGAATAGGAATTACATCAGGATAATTTAAGGCACCACCAAAGTGGGATGCTTGGAAAATGCATCAATAGAAATACATAATAAACATTGACTATGAGACTAGAAGATTTGGGAACCCTAGGAAAGAAATATAATTTAATATTAGCCCAATTTCATAAAAATATTGAACAAAGATCCTTGAACATAGATGGAATAAGGAATATTAATAAGTCATTCTGATAAATATATATGTATAAGATTACCAAAGCCAATAGAAAACTGAGGAAAACATTTAAAAGGAATTTTTAAAAGATTTTCTTTTACAAAAATAAGTAAATAGCATTTATTGGCCAAATTTATTTAACAAGCGCATTTCATTTTAAAAGTCATCTCACTGAGGACAAAGAAAAATTATACAAAAGATCTTATATATAAATTATATTTCTGAGAAATCTTGTAATACATCTTCATTCTGGGAAATCAAATTTTCTTTTAGATTCCATAGCAACTGAATTTAATATTTTTATGATAATCTCTATTATAAAATTAAAACATTTTGTTTTAAACCTCTTTTTCATTTTCCTTAAGGCAGAATATGTCCATTAATACTAATTCAGAGTAAATTTTACCTGACTTTTGTTTAAAGTTTATTTATTTATTTTGATAGAGAGAGAGAATGGGGGTGGAGGGGCAGAGAGAAAGGGAGACAGAATCCCAAGCAGGTCCCAGGCTGTCAGCACAGAGCTTGATTTGGGGCTCAAACCCACGAACTGTAACATCATGACCTGAACTAAAGTGAGACACTTAATCGACTGAGCCAATCAGGCGTCCCTTTTACCTAACTCTTAAATATTGGAATCCGAATTGTGTGATTATTCAACATGTGTCTTTTCTGTATATTTTCAGATCAGTGTTTAATCACAGGTCAAGAACCTCTTTATTTTATTTTTTTTATTTTTTGAGTGTTTTCTCCCTTTTACCTAAAACACATTCTGGATTTAGGTGTATTTAAATAATATACAAAACTAAGTTAGAAAAAGTAATTTCTTTTTAGAAAAAAAGCATGTAGTGATTATTGGAGTCTATAGTTTAAATTTATAAAAGTGATTTCCAGGGTATCTTGTCATTTTTCTGAGTAGCACAGTTTCAATGCATGCATGGCACCTATTCACTACACTCTCTCAGATATCCAAAAGTTGTGCTGCATTCTACAGACGATATCTGATTCTTACAACAGCCCTTCTAGGCAGGCATTGTTGCCCGTGTTTCACAGATAATGACAGGAATCAAAATCTCAAAGAGAACAAATTACTTGCCCAAAACCACATAATTATTGAGTGGTAACGCCAGAGAAATAACATACTTTTGAGCTGAATGTGAAAAAAGTTTAAGATACCAGATGTACGTTGCTATGTATGAAATTTGAGTCACATCAGCCTACTTGTTATTTCTTGGAATAGTCATTCTTACTCTCTGCTGTGAATTTATACATTTCTTCTTTCTGGACCTATTCCGTTATACGAGAAAGTCTTACATACCAGAAGCCCCCTCTTCTTCATCTGACAGCTTCTCACCATTTAAAACTCTGACTTAGAGATACCCTTAAAAAGAGACTTTATTTTGGAGAACCATGCAGTGAATTGTTACCGAGCATATATTGAAATAATGTATCATTGTTAATTGAAGTCGATGGTTCATTAAGATTTCCTTAGTTTTTACCCAATGTTTATCTGTTCAGGATCCTATCCAGGATTCTGCACTGCACTTAGTTGTCATGTCTACTTAGGTGCCTCTTGGCTGTGACGGTTTCCTAGCCTTTGATGATATTGACACTTTTGAGAAATACTGATCACATGTTTTATAGGAAGTCTTTTATTTTTTAAATTTATTTTGAGAGATAGAGAGCAAGCAGGGAAGAGGCAGAGAAATAGGGAGACAGAATCCCAAGCAGGCTCCATGCTTTCAGTGCAGAGACTCATGTGGGGCTCAAACTCAAAACCTGAGATCATGTCCTAAGCCAAAATCAAGAGCTGGGCGCTTAACCAACTGAACAACCCAGGCACCCCTATAGGAAGTCTTGCTATAGGAATATGTCTGATGATGATCTTCTCATCATACTGGAGTTATAGGTTATTGGGAGGAAGACCACAAAGAGAAAGTGCCATTTTCACCACATTATTTCCAAAGTCCACACTATCAACATAATTTATGACTGTTGATATTAATTTTGATCATCTGGCTCTGTAGTAAACTTATTCTTTTGGTACTCTTTGCATCATGTACTGTCTTCAGTTAGAGAGCTCTCCTCTTCATCTCCAAGAAACTTTATTATTGTTTAATGGGAAATAAGGTCTGATTTTCTTTTCTCATTATATGGAATTACTGTTAGACACAAGGAGGACTGATTATCTCTATACTCTAAGCATCTATCATACAGTGTGTTGTATAAGAGGCATCCATGTAAATATTTGTTGAATAAAGAGATGTTTTGTAATAAATAATTTTTTAATTCAAAATAAGTTTTAATGAGCTGATATGGCATAATGGGCAGTATCTTGAAACAGATTTGGCATAGGGACTCTTGGGTGGCTCAGTCAGTTAAGTGTCTGACTCTTGATCTCAGTTCATGTCTTGATCTCAGGGTCTCATGACTCTGTGTTAGGCTCCACACTCCTGGAGGCTACCAAAAAAAAAAAAAAAAGATCTTTTTCCCATAAAATTGGGATAGAGCCTTAAATGTTACTTTAGTTTCCACATCTTTACAATTAAAGAATGTTGATAGAAAAGAGTCTGCTAATATTTTTAAACAATGAATGATTTATAAAATAAACCAAAAATGCAACAATAAACAAATACAAAACCCCACAAAAATTCAAAATATAAAACAGGAAAAATTGTACATCTGTTCTTGTCATAGTAGAAGTGCATTTTCATAAAGATTAAAAGATGTAGAAAAATTCTACAAAATTATTCATCAAAAGAAAATACCTTAACATTGATCCTATTCAGCATAATTTACTCACAAAAAGTATTTTAATTATATCATAAAATACACCCTGAAATAATCATTTTACACGTAGAATAGAAAGTTTCTCTAATGTTGCTGTCTCTGGCAAGGAATGTCACATCTAAATGTTATGTATATTCCTAATACCAGTGTTCCTTGTTTTTTTGCATTTCAATTTTGTTTCCAAAATTACACTTGGAAGAAATTTTTTCCCTTCTCAGAAATGAGGAGATACAACTTTGAGATAAGTGATCTTAAAGAGAGAAATGGTTTACCTTATACTCATGAATTGAGATAAAGTTCCTTAGAGGCTTTTCTGTTTCACTTGGCTTGAAACATGGCATTATGCATTTGTTAGAAGGCAGGCTCATAGTGAAGATAATATTTGGGCTTATTCTTTTGTGGACTTAGAAATTAATCACCTGGTACATAGTAAAAACTCTTTTTAACATTAAATCCTTATTCATTCCCAAAATGAAAATTAAAAATGTCCATGTGTCATAAATATGAGGAAACTGGCTCTATTTTTTTTTTTTTTGAGTTGTTCCTTTTTGTTTGTTTGCTTCCATTGGTCCACTGATACCTGTTTAATATTTGCAGGTCCTAATATTTCAAATTAAATCTTAGAGTTTGGATTGTACCCTTGCTGAAACCGAATGAATTAGAACTGTTATCCACATAAAACTGCTTCCTCAGAATTGTACTTCACTGCTTGTCAAGGCTGTGGAATTTATTGTTATTCAATAGCCTCATACCCTATAATAAATATAGCACAGAGTAATGGCAAAAAAAACAATAGCCATTACTTATTACTAGAGTTATATGCCACATAAACAACCCATTATTAAATTAATACTTGCCTCCTATCTAAAATGTACATTTTTAATTAAAATATAAATAATACTAACATTTTCTGAAATTATGTTAGAATGCTTGGTAGATGATACTTTATTTTAAAATTCTTTCCATTATAGGTATGTAATGTGTTAGATCCTTCATATCTGTTGAAATTTCCACTATGAAATAGAGCCATTGCTTTCTAAATACAAAAGAGATTTTCACCCAAGGTTATCTTTAGATACCCTTTCTCTCCTCTCTTCCTCTTCTGAAGCAGGATGTAGAACCATATTGAATGTGCATGAGCATAGACTGTGAAATCTTATAGAACTTAGCCTGAATCCTAACTCCTTCATTATGAGCTTAGATAAAGACAAATTATTTAAACTCTCTGAGCCTCGATTTCTTCCTCCATTAAATGGGATAAAAATGAGCTCCCCATATAGATTTGCACCGAAGGTTAAATGCAAATATGCATGGAAAAAAAAAAAACAGGACTTGGCACACTGGTAGTACTAGTAAGTAGCAAGCACATAAAATGAGAGTAAGAGGAAAATAAACAAGCAAAGAAAAACTCATATATTTACATTTTCTCCAGGCTCTACAGAGAACCCTTGTTCCTGTAACCATAAATATGTTGTTCCCCTTGGGCTTTACTGTTCTATCTTTGCTCAGTGTAAGTCTTATCCTTTAGAATCTTTAAAACATAAAGAGTGAATACATACTATGTATACTATGTATACATAAGAGAGAGAGTATTCCAGAGTAGTATTTTTTCTTAAGCAGAGCTCTTTTCCTTTGCCCACATAATCAAATATGTGAAACTGTGATGAAGATATGTCTCCATATTAAAAATGAAATTCAAAAGTAAACTCAATGAGAGGATGTAATAAACATAAAAAATGATGGAAGTAATACTCCATATTGCATACAAAATATCCACAACTACTTACTTATCTCATTTCTTTTTGCTTCAATGTGTTATTATCCAAATATTCTCCAGATGTAATGAAGTAAAAAAAGAAAAATAATAGTAGAAAGCCACTTAATTTCCAAATTGCATGTGTAAACATGTGAGTTGTAAGTGGTTTGGATCTCATGAATTTTAAAGCCACTTTTTAGTGGCCCTAGAGCTTAAAACTGAACCTACATGGATAACTAATTTGAGTCAAATGTGGTAATGAAATACAAATGGGAGCCTTCCCTCTGTAAGGCAGGCCATGAGAGTGAAACCTCTTGTTTTTCTGTCCCAGTGAAGTGAATTCTGCTAGGGAAGAAAAAGTTGTAGATACATGATACAGGTATCTGAGAGTTGTGTGTGTCTAATTACCTTACATCAAATATCCTGATTAGGTGAAATTAGAAAAAAATGTCAAAGACAGAAATTGAGATCATTGAATGTAGTCAATTTCAGACAACACTGAGAACTCAGGCAGCAACCTGCTTGTTTACAGAACATTCACTTCTTTATGCCCCCCAAACACCTACCATAGTAACTTGATCCCTAATATAAACACAACGAAGGCAAATAAAAGTTCGTTGAGAAGTTACCGAAGTTAAAAAAAAAAAAGTAAGATAAGAAGGTTGTTTTCCTTTTGTGTTTTGTTTCCTCCACTCATTTGAAGTTTTCATATATGGAAATAGATTTTTTCCCTGCTATGTGAAAGAAAAAGATGACTATGCATTTAATTAGGATTAATGTTATGTTTTACCCCCTGGTCTTAATATTTTAGTACATGTAAATGTTTTTGTTTTGTTTTGTTTTTTCCTCTTAGTTTCTGAAAAATACACAAGGCAGTTGAAAGCAAAAATTACAACATTGTCCTTTCAGGTTTATCACAAATGTAGATGTAATATATCTGCAAGTGTAGCAGTAAGTATTGGGAAGTAGGGAGAGTTGATGAACCTATTGAGTTGCAAGATTTCATATGAACTTGTACAATATTAACTCTAAACTGTGAAAACTTAAGTATATGCTGTATCTGTAGAGTATCTCTCTCTCTCTCTCTCTCTCTCTCTCTCTCTCTCTGACTCACACACAAACAAATTAGGTATAGTTAAAAAATAAATGGAAGTTTTAAAAAATTCATAAAATCCAGAAGGAGTTAAGTTTTGAAGAACACAGGAAGAACATTCTGAGGAGAGAAACAAAACCCAAATAATATGATGGTAGACCTTTATGCAATTATATCCATAATAATCTTAAATTTCAATATATTAAACACTACCATTAAAATTATTAGAAAGCTAAAAAATGAAGGACCCAGCTATGTGCTACCTACAAGTGATGCGTTTTATTTATATTTATTTGTTTTTAAGTTTTTATTTTTATGTAATCTCTCTACCCACTGTGGGGCTCAAACTCACATCCTCAATATCAAGAGTTGCAGTCTCCACTGACTGACTAGCCAGGTACCCCACAATTGATGCATTTTAAATATAAAGTTAAAGAGAGGTTGAAATTAAATTGATCAAAAGGTATATCAAAATTATTATCATCATTGTCATCACAAGAAGGCTAGCTACTGTGGCTGAATAAGTATCAGATAAATATACTTCAGTGGAAGAGTCTTACTACACATAAAAGGGAGAATTTCTTAATGATAAAGTCAGTTAAGCAGGAGAACATAGTTAGAAATATTTTGTGCCCAGTAACAGAGCTTCAAAACACATGGAACAAAATTGGCAACATTAAAGGTAGAGATAGACAATATCCAATCATAGATGAAGATTTTAATACCCTTTTCTCATCAATTGATAGAAAATTAGAGAATAAAACCACCTAGTAGTTGTATAATTCACATTTGCAGCGATAAGGCATGTACAGGTCCTTAAAAAATATCTTAATGTATTTCAAAGGTTAAATCATTCAGAATATATTCTCTGACCACAATTGAGAGAAATTGAAAGCAATAACAATATTTTGTTATGTCTGCCCCAATATTTGATAATTAAATCATATGTTTCTAAATGATCTAATGACTAAAGAAGAATTCAAAAGAAGAATTAGGAAATAAACTAAAAAAAATCATAATTTGGTTGTAAGTAAAAGGGTATAGAGGAACACTCAAAGTTTTAAATGCTTCCCTTAGAAATAAGAAAGTCTAAAATTAATAATCTAAATTCTCCCCTAAGACTCTAGACAAGGAATAGCAAAGTAAAATCAATATGAGTAGAAGGAACAAGTTACAAATGTAAGAATGGAAATCAAGGAAATTAAAACAAGCAATAGAGAATATTAACAAAACCAACAGATGGTTCTTTGAAGAGATCAATAAAATTGATAAACTAATGAAGACAAAAATAGAACATAAATTTTCAGCATCAGGAGTGAAAAAGAGGTTATCATTAGAGATTTACAAATCTTTGCTGTTCAACATGATTTGTCCTAAGCATATGTAGCTATTTAAATTACAATTAATTAAAATGAAATAAAATTAAAAGTTCAATTTTTCTCTCCCTCTAACCTCATTTCAAGTTCTCACTAGTCACATATGGCCAATGGCTACCATTCTGGGCTGTGCAGAAATAGAACATTTCTATCATCACAGAAATTTTCTTTGGGACAACATTAACATTGCCCATTGGAAGAAAAAGACAATGCTACAAACAAGTTTATATCAACAAATTTGACAACTCAGGGGAAATGGGCAAATTCCTTGAAAAATACAATTTACCAAAACTGACACAAGATGGAAGAAAATCTGAAATGCGATATATTAGAGATGTGAAATTTGTTATCTCAAAACCTCTTACAAAGAAAACTCTAGGCCAAATTGCTCAATTTTATCAACATTTAAGGAAGACGATGCAATCTTACACAAACTCTTTCAGAAAATAGAAAAGGAAACACATCCTAACTCATTTTTATCCAAATAGCAAAACCTAGTAGAGACATTAAGAAAAAAAAATTACAGGAAAATCATCCTTATGAACTTAGATGTAAAAATCCTTCAATACGTATGAAGAATAATACATTAAATAACAGTTTGTCCTAGAATAACAAGGTTGGTTTAAAATGTGAAAAAACATGCAAAACAGTTCTATTAAGGAGATGTTTAAAAAATGAACATTTCAAAGGTGCAGAGAAACAACTTGACCAAATTAAATCCATGGTGATAAATATCTCAGAAAACCAGTAATGTAACTTTCTCTTCCTATCACTAACATCACAACTATTCCAAACCACGTAACTAATCCGTGTACATCCTACATGTTCTTCCAATCTTTTTGTCACTTTGCCAGTGGATAAAGCTTTCTAAAGTTATGTTTGAAGTTATGTTTTTTAGTGGTGCCTCTTTTCCTCCAGGTCAGATTGTTATTCTTCACTAAAACCCAGTGCCTAATGTAGTTAATGATTTCATTCATTCATTTATTCATTCAAACAATTGAGTTTCCTAGCCTTGATTAATCCATCTGTGTGCTAGTTCTTGCTTTTCTATTGCACTGCTAAAGAAAATTAAAACTAAAATACACAAAATGTACAGTGTGAAATCATACAGAAAGCATTCATACAATTAGGGCCATTTCTATTTTTTTATTTTCCAACCTCAAAGAAATTCTTCAGTCTTTTCTGACTCAGCTATATTTGTGTTCTCCACAAAGGTTATTTCTAACCTCATTCTTTGTAAATCCCTGACTTTGTCACCTCTTCCTTAATTGTCAGGATATGGCCTTGTCTACTCTGTCCAAGAGAAAAGTAAAAGTCAAACAGGGAAAACTTCAATAATTTAGCATTATCTAAACCACTGAAAGTAACTGAAGCCATGCCTGTATTTTTTTCTCATTCTTCTTTTTTTTTCTTGAAATGTGTTTTTCTTAGGCTACGCTCTTTCCCCATTCTCATTTCCCCTAGACCTCTAATATGTCATGACACCCTCCAAACCCTTCAATGATTCTTTGTTACGCTTAAGATAATTTCTAACTTCTTTAACATAGTTTACAAGCTTATCTAGCTTTTTTCTCCCTAAAAATCTATTTTTTTTGTCAACCCAAACTTCCCTTAGTTTCCTGATTACACTGTGTCCTTTCTCACTTTTTCAATTCCTCTTTTCTCTTTATAGAGCACTCTTTCCCCTGACTCTACCTGATGAACTTTTGTGTACCATGTAGCTCTCAATTTAGATGTAATTTACTTGAAATCTTTCAAAACAACACTGATATATAAATTGTTTTCCCACTGAACCCTGTATTTCCCCTATCTTAACACATGGCATTTGGTATTATAATTACTTATTTACTTGTCTTTATCCCTTGAGTCTGAACATGCCATTAGTATAGATGCCTTGTGGATGAAGTGGAATAAATGAACAGTGCATGGTTAAAGAAGACATACACTATGCTTGGCATCTGGATAATGAGATAAAAGGAAGAATCTCTGCTCTCAATGCCTTAATAGTCTAATGAAGAGACAGGTAATTTAAACCAATAATCATATATTAAATACTATACTATGGCATTTGGCCCCAGTTCCCTTTCAATTATATTTCCAATCACTTACAAATAAACCCATCAGGTATTTGTACTAATCATACTTGAACATATTTTATGCCTTTTATTCCTATGTTTTGCTTATGCCTTTGAATCTTCCCAAAAATTATGAATACTTCAACAATCATAAAGGACATTCATGCGATTTTCCCAAGCTACTCTGGACCACAGTGTTGTCTCCTTCCTCTGAACTTCAGTAGCACTTCTAGTACCACTGTCCACTTGACAATTATGTAGTAAGGCTCAGTTAATTATTTATATATAATTATACCTCCTTTCAGATTTAGAACTCTTAGAAGACAGAGATATTATATAACAGTGTATATATATAAAACCCTTGAAGACCCATCAAGGAATAAAAAAATACCTTGCTCACTGAAGTTTTGTTATAATTGATTTTTTAAAAAAAGGGGCGCCTGGCTGGCTCCGCTCGGGTCATGATCTCACGGTCCGTGAGTTCGAGCCCCACGTGGGGCTCTGTGCTGACAGCTCAAAGCCTGGAGCCTGTTTCAGATTCTGTGTCTCCCTCTCTCTGACCCTCCGCTGTTCATGCTCTGTCTCTCCCTGTCTCAAAAATAAATAAAACGTTAAAAAAAATTTAAAAAAATGTATGAGCTAGGCTATTATCACTCCTCTCTCTTTTCATCGTATTAAATCCTATGGATTATCTTTTCTCCAGATTTGCTTTGCAAAATATAGATCCAATTTTCCTGAACCATTGAAGACTAGTGTTTTGTATATAAACTTACTAGCTTTACATATTCTAAGAATTATCCAGGTTGTTGATATGTATTGTGGCATTTAATCCTCCCAATAATCCCATGAGACATGAACAATGATAGCTCTATTGTTGTTCCTCTTGGGGGAAAAATGGTTTAAATAGGTACTTTTAAAAGATTATCCAACTAATACGTAAAAGCCATAGGATAAGTCTCAACTTTGATTTCTAACTTCTTAACCACCACCATATTCTATAAGGTATATAGCTCTCCGGATCCTTGCACATCAAGATGAACAAGTATCACTAGATAATTGCACAGACTCAAGGAAATTGTACAGGTTCTATGATATACCTTTTTAAAATCCTACAAATTTAAGAAGGTATATTTTTCAGAAAGCAATTATTATTTACAAGAATTAGAACATACTTGGTACTTTGCTAATACTATCTTATTTTTTTCCCTGAAAAATGTGTAAATTAATATTCCTATGATCACTTCATAGATGAGAAACCTGAGAATTAGGTCAACTCTACAGGGTAGCTCACATAGCTAGTGAATCGCAAACTGTGGATGTGAACAAATCTGTTTCTCATCAAGGATTATGTTTTTGCATACTATACAACACTACTGTGTTAACCCCTTGTTTTTGTGCTTCATAGTTTAATATCTCTTGATCATCGTGTTAGAGTGAAAAATAGGGAGGTGCACAGAGCTCTGTTATCAAAATTTACTGGTTGGGTTCTGGATAACTGGCATAACAGTATTTTCACTTTCTACTGTTTATAAAAACTGCCTGAGAATCTAAAATTTTATCACATTTCAAAGACTTTTTGTAAGTAAAAGTGTTAACATATTTTAATTCTTTATTGAGTATATGTGGTTAAATGCATGGCATCCTGGCATACCTATCTTATCTAGATTTAGTGAATAGTCAGCTTACACTGGACTCATTTTATATTTTTATCCATTTCTACATTGTAACTCTTATCCAGAATTCTCAGATTCTCTTCCTGCAAAGTCTATATTCTATCATGTAGACAGAGTTATAGGCCCAGGTGGGATACCTAAAATCATTACATTTTTGTCACATTCTTTCTCATGTAATAGGTAAAACTAATAAAAGGATGTACTAATGTAAGATAAAAGCCAGCTGCATTATTTCAACCCAGCAATTGAATTCTATCAATCAAGATACCCTTTGCTGTCAGAAAAGAAAGCTAGAAGGTTCTGTGTGGATGAAAATAAGGCTTAGGGTAAATTAAAATAAAAACTTGATCTATAAGAGAAATATACTTCTAAAATTTGGGAATATAAATTAGGAAAAGAAAACACCATTTGATAAGGCCTGTCTAGACATTGGTATCTTGAATGTGAATATTGAATATAAAATTGAAATGAATAACATTATGATATGATCAGGTAAATTCATGAAAATATAAATCAGCAAGAGAGAACAAAAATGCTGTGGTACCATCATTTTAAGGCCTGCATACAAATATGGGCTGGATCTTTATTTGGCAAACTGTCTAATCATCTGACTGCCTTGTAATGCCTACAATGAATATCACTGTTCCTTTTTACTTTGGTGTTATTGTGAATTTTAGAAACCACCTCCAACATTTTGCATTCTTAATAACATTCACTTTTTTACTCTTGCAAAATATAACATGCTTATTACAGAAATGTAGAAAATTCAGGAATGTGCAAAAAACATAGTACACTTCAGGTAGCAGTTATTCTTAGTGAATCATTTTCAATGTTTCTGAAAACTCTTGGGACTGTAAACAAGTTGATATCAAGTGCTGTCTATTCTAAAACTATAATGAAAAATTCGTTCTTTATAAGCTCATCATTTCTGGCAAGATTTGTTTTTAATTTTTTTATGTGTATTTATTTTTGAGAGAGAGAGAGAGTGTGAGTGTGGGAGGGGCAGAGAGGGAGACAAAGAATCTAAAACAGGAAAATTATCATTATGTTAGAGACCGTGTTCTTTTTTTTTATTTAAAAAAATTTTTCTCTAACATTTATTCATTTTTGAGAGACAGAGTGTGAGTGGGCTAGGGGCAGAGAGAGAGAGTGGGACACAGAATCTGAAGCAGGCTCCAGATTCTGAACTGTCAGCACAGAGTTCTACCTGGGTCTTCAACTCATGGACCTCGAGATCATGACCTGAGCTGAAGTCGGATGCTTAACCGACTGAGCTACCAAGGTGCCCCTTTTTAATTTTTTTTTAAAGTTTATTTATTTTGAGAGAAAGACAGAGACAGGGAGCAGGGAAGGGGCAGAGAGAGAGGAAGAGAGAGAATCCCAAGCATGACCCCCAGCACAGAGCCCAAGGCAGGGGACGAACTCACAAACCGCAAGATCATGAACCCAGCTGAAACCAAGAGTCAGACACTTAACTGAGCCACTCAGGCACCCCTATTCTTAACTTAATATATTTTATGTGTATAATATACACATATGTCTATGTTTGCAGAGAGAAATATTAGTGACACAAAAAGGCGTATTCAAAACCTCAAAGTATGAGAGAATACTAATTTTCATGCCATTTAGTCTGTGTCTTCCACATTTACATGAAACTAAGTAACTGGCCTAATTAAAGCAGGGAGGTTTGCTCTCATTTCATTAAGCCTGTCCTCCTGGGGCTATGTGGCCACTTTGGGGAAAGGGAATGTGGTTAAGGGCCTATGCATGTATAGATATTGGAATCACAATTTGAAAAAGTGACATGAGCTATTGAAAGGTAACACTGATTGCCTTTTTTTTTTTTTTGAAAATTGACCTCAGTCATGGTTTTTTTTCATCTAAAAGGATTTATACATGCTTACTTGAGTTTTTGCTGCTAAACTCTGGAGAAGTCCATATCCACTCTAATGGAAGAGACAGGGACCCAAGGTTTGTGAACTTACATCCACAGAGGAAACATGAATTGCTAATGGAAACTATAGTTTTCAATTGGTATAGTGTCTGGTTTACCTTGAAACATTACCTTTATCTTCACCATTTTTTTTTTGTAAGGAACCATATATGCTACTATCCATCCCCAAAAATCAAAGCTACTCAAAGTGTAGTACATGAATTATCAGCATGGACCTCTCCAGAGGGCTTGTTACAATGCCGAATCTCAGGCATCACTCCAGATGTTCTGAATCATAATCTACAGTACATTTTAACAAGTTCCCTAGATAATTTGCTCTATGTTACGTTTACCCAGCTAAACCAGGTTTCAATTTGTATTGCCTTCTTCAGGAAATCTTCAGTGATATCCCTAATTGTGTCCAAGCCCTTATCTAATCCTCTCATGGAACTAAGTCTCTCTCAGCTGTGGTTTTTATAGCAAAATTTTATATTTATCAGTCTATCGTTTGTCTCTCCAGTAGACCATCAATCGAGGATGGTTGACACTTGTTTTTGATTATCCTAGTATTCTTGGTACAGTGTTATTACCCATAGTATTTAATTAATAATGAATTAAGCTTGCTTGGACAATAAGAAATGTCTGTATTACTAAGGTTTATAGTCTATTCCAATTAAAAAAGTAGCTTTCAGGATTGTTATTGTTGTTTTTATAAACACCACCTATTTTTTTGAATTGCTAATATAAGAAAGCATTGTGCTGGAAGTTGAACTTATACATAAATATAGTAAAATATCACCTTTGTGATTCATGAGTTTATAATCTGGTAAAGATGTCAGAATTTTCACATGAAAGGACAAATTGTAACTCCTAGCTTGTATATGTTAAGAGGCAAAGGTATGAACAATATATTCATTGAGAGAACTGATTTTTCTAGGCTCTAAACAAGAAATGAAATATTTTAGAAATATATTTTAATTTTTGTTTTATTTGAGTATAGTTGACACACAATGTTACATTATGTACACAACATAGTGATCCAGCAACTGTAAACATTACACTATTCTCACCACAAGTGTACCTGCCATTTGTCACCATACAGTGCTATTATAATATCTTTGACTGTATTTCCTATGCTGTGCCTTTTATTCCTATGACTTACTCATTTCATAACTGGAAGCTTGTATCTCCTACTTCCCTTCACTCATTTTGCCTCCCTATTTCCCCCTCCCCTCTCACAACCATCAATTTGTACTCTGTATTTATAGATATGATACTTTTTTAAAATTTATTCATTTATTTTCTTTTTTAGCTTTCACATGAGTGAAATCATATGTCTTTTTCAGTTTGACTTATCTCATTTAGCAAAATATCCTCTAGATCCGTTCATATTGTCATAAATAGCAAGATCTCATCCTTTTTATAGTTGCATAATATTCCATTTTATTTACCTGTTCATCCATTGAAAGACATGAGTTGTTTACAAGGTTTTGGCTATTATAAATAATGTTGCTATGAATGTTTATGTAAAAGTTTTTAGGTGTTCTATTTTGTCCTGGGTGTATGTACAGGAGTAGAATTGCTGGAACATATCATAACTTGACCTGTAATTTTTGAGAAACAGCCAAAATCATTTTCAAAATGGCTGGATCATTTATATTTCCACCAGGAGTGTAATGATGGTCTAATTTCCCTATATCCTCACTGACCCCTGTTATTGTCTGTTGTTATGATTATAAGCATTCTTATAAGTATGAAGTCTTTTCATTGCGGTTTAATTTGTATTAGCCTAATGAATACAGATGACTATCTATTTATGAGTTGTTGGCCATTTGTGTAACTTCTTTGGAGACACGTGCATTCATATCCTTTCCCTGTTTTTACATTAGGTTATTTGTGTATTCATTAATGAATTATAGGATTTATTTATAACAATTATTAAATTTATGAATTATCTCAATATAAATCCCTTACAGGTCTTTCTTTATAGTTTAGTTATTTTGAGAGAGAGATAGTGCATGCATGTGTACACAAAAGAGAGCGGGGGAGGGGCAGAGAGTGAGAGGGAGAGAGAATCCCAAGCAGGCTCCACACTGGCAGAGCAGAGCAGAGCTGAGCCTGATGTGGGGCTTGATCCTATGAACTGTGAAATTATCACCTGACCTGAGATCAAGAGTTGAATGCTTAATCTTACAGGCTTTTATTTGCAATTGTTTTTCCCTTTCTGTGGGTTATCTTTTCACTTTCTCAATGCTGTTTTTTGAAGGATAAAATATTTTAGTTATGTTGAGCACAGTTTATCTGGCTTTTCCTTTGTCACTTGTGCTTTTTAAATTTTTTTTTAACATTTGTTTATTTTTGAGACAGAGACAGAGCATGAACGGGGGAGGGTCAGAGTGAGAGGGATACATAGAATCCAAAACAGGCTCCAGGCTCTGAGCTGTCAGCACAGAGCCCGACGTGGGGCTCGAACCCATGGATCGCGAGATCATGGCCTGAGTAGAAGTCGGATGCCCAACCTACTGAGCCACCGAGGCACCCCTGTCACTTGTGTTTTTGATGCTCCATCGAGCAAGGCTTTGCTTAACTCGAAGACTTGAAGATTTACTCCTATGTTTTCTTCTATGAGTTTTGTCATTTTAGGTCTTATATTTAGACCTGTGATCATGTTTAAGTTAATTTTTGGATGTTGTATAAAGCAAGAATTCAACTTTTTCTTGTTGCATGTGAATTTCAGTTGGCTTAGAGCCATATACTGAAGGAAAAACAAAACAAAACAGAAGCAATGACAAAACATACCTTCCCCATTTAATTTTTTGGAACCTTATTAAACGTCTACTGAACATAGCTGTGAGGGTTTATTTCTGGGCTCTCAATTCTATTATGCTGATCTATATACTCCAGTCTTCTTGCCAGTATCACACTCTCTGGATTATTGTAGCTTTGTAGTAAGTTGTGAAGTGGGGAAGTATGGTTTGTCTTCCATTTTGAGTTTTTTTTCTGGCTATTCTGGGTCCCTAGCTTTTCCATATGAATTTTAGATCATCTTGTCCATTTATGCAAGAAAGACAGATTAGGGATTTCTTGGAATCTGTAGATCAATTTGGAAAGCATTGGCATCTTAACAGTATTGTCTTCTAATCCATGAACATAGATTTCCTTTCCATTGATTAAATATTCTTTAATTTATGTAAATATTATTTAGGTCTTACAATTCTTTTTTTTTTAATACATTCTTAAGCATTTTATTGTTTGGTGCTTTTTTAAATGAGATTTTTCTTTTTTTCAATGAAATCCTTCTTAATTTCACTCTTTCACTTTCAGATTGTTCATTGCTAGTGGATAAAAATGCTATGTATTTCTATATAAAATGTATACAAATACTATATATTTCTGTATAAAATGTCTAGGAATATATTTTTGCCATTCTCTGATGCATAGTCACATTAACTAGGTATTCTGTTAGCTAGCTCAAATGTATTATGAAACAGTTCTAGTAAATTTTTTTCATTTCGGCTATTTTTATTTTTAAATCAGGCTTTTCCCACTTGATTCATTGTAATAAATTGTTTTTCTGTTTATACTTTTTTTTTTAATAAGCATTGTCAGAACTTGCTTTTTTGTCATTTTTTATTGTGGTAACATACACTTGACATCCAATTTACTATTTTAACCATTTTTTAGTGTCTAGTTCAGTGGCATTGAGTACATCAAAATTGTACAAACATCACCACCATACATGTCGCAAATTTTTCAACTCTCCAAACTTGAAATGCCATATAAATTATGAAGTAAGTCCTCATCCTCTCCCCCAGCCGCGGCAGTTACCATCATACTTTGTCTCTATGAATTTGAGCACTCTAATTACCTCATTTAAGTGGAATCAAACCATATTTATCTTTTTGTGACTGGCTTATTTCACTGAGCATTATATGGTTAAGGTTTATCGATGTTGGAGCATGTGCCAGAATTTCCTTCCTTTTTAAGGCTGAATAATATTCTATTTTATGATTTAGGTTGCTTTTATTTTCTGGTTAGTTTGAACAATACTACCATACACATGGGTGTACAAATAGATGTTCAAATACCTGCTTTCAATTATGTTGGGTAAATACCCAGGAATAGAATTGCAGATCGTATGGTAAATCTATGTTTAACATTCTAAGGAACCACCATACTGTTTTCCCTAGTGACTGCACCATTTTACATTCCTAACAGCGATACACAAGAGTTCTAATTTCTCTAAATCCTTGCCAACACTTTTTATTTTCTATTATCTCACCTTTTTTTTTAATAACAGCCATTCTAATGGATATGAAGTTGTATCTCATTGTGGTTTTGTGCATTTCTCTGATGATTAGTGATTTTGAACATCTTTTCATGCGACTGTTGGCAATTTATTTATTTTCTTTGGAGAAATATCTATTTAAGTTCTTGGCCCATTTTTTAATTGGATTGTTTGGTTTTTTTGTTGTTGAGTTGTAGAAGTCTTTATAAATTATGCATATTAATCCCTTATCATGTATATAATTTTAAAATATATTTATATGTATTTTCTCCATTCCACAGGTTGCCTTTCTACCCTGATAGTCTCCTTTCATATATAAAAGTTCTTAACTTTGATGTAGTCCATTTATCTGCTTTTATTTTTGACACCTACTCTATCTGTATTCTTCCCTTACTTCTTCTTTAATTTGTTTTTCTTTTGTTCTGTGAGCATATTTACAATAGTTGCTTTGAAATCTTTGTTGTGGTGCCTGGGTGCCTTGTTGGTTAAGTGTCCAACTCTTATTTTCCACTTGGGTCATGATCTCATGGTTTCATGAATTCGCACCCTCCTTTAGGCTCTGTGCTAACAGTGTGGAGCCTGCTTGGGATTTTCTTTCTCCCTCTCTCTCTGCTCCTCCCTCATTCGCCTTGTCTCTGTCTCTCTCAAAATAAATAAACAAACTTTAAAAAAAGAGGAATCTTTGTCTGTTTACTTTCACATTTGGGCCCTCTGAAAGGCAATTTCTATTACCTGCTTTTTTTTTTTTTTCTTGTGCGTGAATTATAGGTCCCTGGTTTTTTTGCATGTCTTATAATATTGTGGTTGAATACTGGAAATTTTAGTTAATATATTTTAACAACTGTGGACACTACTGTAATCTGTCCCTAACTGTAGTGATTAATAGGTTTTGTTTGTTTTGTATGTTTAATTTTTTATTACCTTGACTATTTCGTGAAGTTTATTTCCCCCACAGTGTGCAGTCTCTGATGTCACCTTTCACAGGGAATAGCCTTGGTCAAATGTACAGTTATCCTGGGATGACACTGGCCTTCTAAGGGCACTCTTTGATTGTCTGTTTACCTTATCAGTTAAGCTATGTGCCTCTGTTGGTAGCACACTCAGCAGTTAGCATTCACTAATTATCAGCTTATTATTGTTTTATTTTTTAAAAGCCATTTTGGCACAAAATGCTCCACAGTTTTATTCAATAAAATTTTGTTGACCTTTCAGAAATAGACATTGAACTTTGTTCCAACTAGAAAGTTCTTCTTCTTAGCCATCTTTTCCCCCCAGTTCTAGCTGACCTATGTTTTAGTTTGTTGTCCCTATGGAGCCAACATATTTATTTTAATTAATTGCCACCAAAATCTCCATTGTTTTTGACACCACGTTTAGGCTTGAACTTCCCCATATTCTGTTCCAAATAAAGCCAGTTCCCTTGCGAAGAATAACAAAGCTCGTTGTTCTTTATTTCTGGCTTTCTTCCTGGGCATTATCTCTGTATCACTAATCTGGAGCAGACGATGGGGGCAGTGCACCGCTTTCTTCAGAGTTATAGCTCTGTATTACTAGTGACTTTCTAGTGGGTGTGATTGCCTGTGGTTTTCTCGGTTTAGGACTTCTGCCCTGTGAGTGATAGGGATGAAAGCAATTATAGCCCAGTATTCTTTATCTGTTCACCTTAAGAGTGTTTTATTCCTGTTTTTAATACTGTGCCTATTGTTCTCCAGGTAAGAATTAGTCTAGTTCTCTTCAGAGAATAGACCTTCAGTGTTCTGCTGCAAGTATTAGAAGAGAAGATATAGAAGATTTAGCTTTTCCTTTCAATCAATTCTCTTTACATCCGCACCCCACCTTATTCCTATTCCCACTCCTTTTTGGGCTATGAAGTGTTCAGGTTTTGAGCCTTTCCAGGATTTCGGTGTTATGTACACTTGTGTTTTGGCTCTCTTCTGAGGGCTTCTATGCTGCACAACTTGAGTTCAATATAAATCAAAGGTTATTTTAGTAATGCCCCCTTGGAGCTGTGCAGTACACAGTCTCTTTAGAATGCAGCAGCCTTGATCATCATCCCTCTCATCTCCTCAGTCTTTGCTTAGAAGATTTTATTTCCTTAGTACTAGAAAAGGGCTAAATCTGTGAACACTCATTTATTGCTTCTTTGCTTCTAAAGTTTTGTTGACATCATTTGTTTTAGTCTTCTTTCTTATTCTCTTTCTTCTTGTGGGCTTTTCCCTTTCTTATCACTTTAATTTCATTAAGGATTTTGCAAAGTGCAAAGGTG
The DNA here is from genome assembly GCF_022837055.1 of Prionailurus viverrinus. Classification (NCBI taxonomy): domain Eukaryota; kingdom Metazoa; phylum Chordata; class Mammalia; order Carnivora; family Felidae; genus Prionailurus; species Prionailurus viverrinus. The sequence continues at coordinate 84,587,915 of NC_062568.1, forward strand.
AATAGATGTGCTTAATTGAGGTGTTTAGCATAGAGAGAACTTTTTGACCTGATATGTGTCACGCATTGTGTTGCATTTTCCTTTGTTCCTTCTTATAGTGTTGAACTTGTGTTGAACATTCCCAAAGCTATTGGTACCTCCTATGGTCTTAGATTAGTATAAAGATTTAAGATAACAATGTTTGCCATTCAAAGATGACTTCTATCTTTACTTTCCAAAAATATTTAGTCACAGGTGCTTTTTACCTACTAAGCGTGAAGAAATTGCTAGAAGTTATGAATTCCCTGTACAAAGGGTGTTTCCCTATTCCTGCTGCCTCACCTGTTCTAACTCATTTGCTGCTCCATCTTACTATATTTGTCTTATATAGGTGTGTAATACACTTATATAATTTATATGTATATTGTCCTTTCACTGTATATTGACTTTTTTTACTCTTCTACCTCTAGAATAAAAAAACCCATTACCAGATATCTGCAGTTGCTTCTTGGTAAATGTATTTTTCTCTGGCCTTTGTGGTAAATTTGCTTAATTTGTTTCCTCGAGGATAGGTTTCTGTGGTTATCATTAAATGTATTGAACCAGGAAAGACATGATAGTAGTTAGCTTATTGTTAACAAATCTAGCATACCATCCTTACTATAAAATCAAATGCAAAACACTAAAACAAGATGTCTAAACCACAAAATAGTTTGACTTCCCCAATCTAATGCACCTGCCACTCTCAGGTTTCTCTCCCTTATCTCTATACTGGTCCAAATCTCACCATTTATATGATAGTCTACAAATTATAGAGCATTTTTACCTTTATTGTCCCTTTGAATATTCCTAAAATCTTATCAGACATTTACTAGCTTGGAAGCTAGCACTCAGAAAAGTTAAGAATCTAGGCAATAGTTAAACATCTGGTAAACGACTTCGCAAATAGATCTAGGCTTCCCACCTTTAAGACTAAAACACATTTCAAGATACTGTGTGTCTTCAGTCTATTCTTCTACAGAAATAAAAGATGGAAGTGAAAATTCCTGGATTTTATTGATGAAGCTGTTGTTGATGATTATAATGGCAATGAATATAACTGCCAACCTGTGATGGTTATTTACAATGTGTCTGACACTAAGTGCTTCTATTGAATCACTGTGTTTAAACTTCACACCATCCCTATGAAGTTAGTAATGTCATTATCCTCCTATAATTTGTTCTGAGAAGAAAACCCCACAGAAGCATATGTTGTTTTATCTTCTCGTATCCTCTTATTGATAAACTGAGGTAAACTTTTCCTTTTGTGTACAAACCCTACAGATTGTAGGTTAATTATTTAGCAAATTTTGTCAATGGATATTGAAACCAAGTCTGTCTTTTCATAAAATAAAACAAATTAATCTCTTCTTATTTGATTGTGCCTTGATAACTAGAGTTTAGTTTTGTATGTAAAAAAAAAAAGTTCAGAAGTTTTGCATATTGAATTTCAGAACACTGGATGCCATTTACAATGAAGAGTTTCTTCAGAAATAGGTACCTACTATTGGTAAATTGTTAGAAATGGTTTTATTTGGAGATCCAAAATAAGCAGTTCTTTATCCAGTGTTAGCCAATGAGTTGGGATGGTTGCACCTCCTTTTTTATGTAAACCCTTGGTTTGCAGACATAACATAAAACAGAAAAATCTCTTAGCACTGGTGCAGTATGCTCTCAGGTTGTTGCTTTTGTTGTTGTTACTTTGGTTTAGCTTTTGTTTCTACATTTCAAAGCATATGAGGCAGCATATCTCAAAGTTGTATTCCTAGCGTAGATGGAGAAATATATTAGAAAACAGCATGGAAAGCAGAACAGTAAACAGTACTTTCCAGAAAGTAAATAAGAGAGTGAAAGAATGTTTGTGGGGAGAAGACATGCACTCTTAATCTTCCTGATATAGAAGTAATACAGATCATGTCCACACATGGTCCAGTGAGAACTAGTTATAAGGCCCTAACCATGTGAAAGGAGAGCAAAAGTTACTCTGGCAGGGTAACCACTTCGTAGAAACATCTCAGAGTATAGAAAGAGAGTAAAAACATGTTTTAAACAGATAGCTATGTTTACCATACAAACTAGATGTGTTTCAGCAGGTAATTGTCTCGTTAAATTACTAATTATTTATTAATGGAATAATATACAACTGCCAAAAATGATGGAGGTTCTGCATGTTTTGAGTGTGCATGCATACTCACAGAAGTTATAAGAAAAAAAAAAAAGTATGCCATCTGTTATAAACCCCAGACTCAGTCCACAGAATACTTCATCAAACTACATGAGTAGCCTACAGCTTCCACCTCATAATAGTGCATCAAATGATAAAGAATTTTGCTTCTTGTCAAAAGAGGCGTAAATCCTTATGCAATATTAATATGCAAAATGAAAACTATGAAATGACAGCTTTGTATACACACACATACATATATATATGTACATATATATATATGTGTACATATATATATATATATATATATATATATAATTTCTTCTCAAAACTTAATAAGAAAACAACCTAATAAAAAAGTAGGCAAAGGATTAAACAGACATATCACCAAAAATATCATTGTTTGACACATAAACACATGAAAAGATGTTCAATATCATTACCATTAGGAAATGCAAATTAAAACCATAAGGTTAACATTACATAACAATTAGAGTGACTAAAAAGTTAAAATTAAAAGCTGATGATAAGAAGTATTGGTCAGAAGGCCAAGCGCTAGATGATTCATATATTGGTAGTTGGAATGCAAATTGGTACAGCTACTTAGGAAAACAATTTGATAATTTCCTATAAAGCAAAACACCATTTTACCGTATAAACCATCACTCTCAGATTTACTCAAATGAAATGATAACCTGTATTTGTGTGAGAATATTTATAGCAAATTTAATCAACACCAGAAGTAACTTAAATGTCTGTCATTTGTGAAATAGGTAGATAAACTGAGATACATTCATATGATGGAATACTATTCAGCAATAAAAAGGAGGGAACTACTGATAAAGTAACATGGATGAGTCTGAAATACATTATGCTAACTAAAGGTGCTATAGGCTGGATTACTCCATTTACATAATATTTTGGAAAAGGCAGAATCATTGAGACAGAAAACAGACCAGTGATTGCTAAATCTGGCAGTGGGGAAATGAGTTGACTATAGAAGGGCAGAGGAAAATATTTGGGGATAACGATCCTGTTCTCTATCTTGATGGTGGTATTGGTCATACAACTATATGCATTTTTTAAAACTCACAGAACTGTACATAAAAGGAATGAACTTTACTGTATGTAAATTTATACCATAATAACAAAAATACAGCCAAAAACAATAACTAAAAATTGTCTGAATGTTGTATCTTTATATATGAGAACACACTGAAAATTTGAAGCTAGCACTGTAGCTTAGTACTATGCAAAGAATTCTGAAGAAATCACATTAGTAGTCATAAGCAGCAGCCTAATCTCAGCAAGCCAGCTCACACTGCATTTTACTAGGCCAAGGAAACAGGGGTGAGAGAATGAATGATATGACACAAATTATCGCCATTCTAAATATGTCAAGCTTACGTCCTGCTGACAAGAGGGACTGGCTGGCATGGTAAGTAGCTGCATCAGCTTTTTCAATCTCCAAGTATAAGAACAGAGTGAAATACTTTTTTAATGTGCTACATAAGAAAATGATATTTTTTCCTAATTACTGTGATTATAGTTGTTGCTTAAAAGGCATTTTTATAAGCCAAATTCAAAGAGTGATTTGATTACTAAAATTGAGAATTAAACACTATCCCATTTTATAAAATATTGTCTTAGCTTAAGTTTTGAGAAAGTGCCTATATTTTTTGGTATTTCCAAAGAGTTGATAAAAGTTCTAATTTCCTCTCCAGGAGAAACAGATAACCTAGGAGCCTATGAATAAAATAGTGCAGTTGTGTTCTCACTGTACTGCTAAGTCCAATACATCGATGTGAATTGTGATCAATGTGAATCGTTCAATTATAGGTCATAAAGGCAGCCAGCATAATGCTATTGACTGCAGCTTGGATAAGTCATGGGTACACATATAAGACAGTGGTTCTCTGGCTTAGAAATATTTATATAAACTAAACAAATGAGGGGAGATACCTCCTAACAGTAATAACTTGTAATGGTTGGAATCTGGTCATCAACTTCAAATCAACCTTCTCTACTGTCCTGTTTTTATTCTGTGGCAGGTTAGCAAAATGTATCTGTGTATGTTTCCTAAATCATAAACCTGTATACATTTGTGGAAATGTGTTTTAAATCCCAATGCTGTTAACAATCCCTAAGCTTAGGCAGACTACCATAGTATTAGGTAAAAATTTCTTAGCCGATTTATCAATTGGTCTGTGCTTATATAGCAAATTAAATGTGGATGTACATTGCTTCAGAGAGTAATAGTCATATTTTATAGAAACTAGTTAGCCAGTACAGAAAAATCTTCATTTCCTATGGTTTAGTATTTCCCTGTTAGGGATTTTTCATTCAGGTAAAGATTTCAGGAGAATTATCAAAACATAAGATCTCTGCCAAAAAGTGTTAAAAGATGCACCAAGTTATTTGGGAATAAAACTGGAACACCCAAAAGTAAGGAGCGAAAGAGAAAAGAAATGTATCTCCCAATCGCTTGGAGATTATGTAAATTATTTCAAGAATACTGACAGTAGATATTTTCTTGTACTGAACAGATGATTAAACCAAAATTGTAACATGATTGTAAAAAGTAATAATAGATGCAAAGAATTATATGTGCCAGGAAATATTTTAAGAACTTTGCATGATATACCTCATTTAAGTCTCCCAACATCGCTATGAGGTAGTTTCTATTATCCCCATTTTATTTTATTTTATTTTATTTCATTTTATTTTAATTTTATTTATTTGTGAGGTAGAGGGAGAGAGGGAGAGAGGGAAAGAGGGAGAGAAAGAAAGAAAGAAAGAAAGAAAGAAAGAAAGAAAGAAAGAGAATGCCCACAAGCCGGGCAGGGGCAGAAATAGAGGGGGATACAGAAACTAAAGCAGGATCCAGGTTCTGAGCTGTCAGTGCAGAGCCAAACGCAGGGTTTGAACCCATGAACTGTCTGATGATGACCTGAACCAAAGTCGGATGCCTTACCAACTGAGCCACCCAGGTGTCCCATATTATCCCCATTTTAGACATAAGGAAAAATAAGTATAGAGAGCTTAAATCATGTGCCCATCACCATAGTATTCTTTAAAAACCCGGGTACCTCAGGGGTTGAATGCAACAGACACTTTTTCACTCACATCACCATCCATTTGGGTCATCAGGGGATGTGGATGCTTGCTCTTTCAGGCTCCCTCCAATTTAGACCAGGGCCATCCCAAGGTCCTTGGAATCTTCTGTTGACCTCTCTGCATCCAGAAGGCTGACAAGTAAAGAGAGAGTTCATCATCAGAATGCTTTAGAGCCCAGGTCAGGAAGTGGCACACACTAATTTTGCATATACTATATTATCCAGAGCCAGATTTATGGCTCCAACCTAATGCATGTCCACTCGGAAAAAAAAGTAATCTTTTTATTTTCTCAGGAAGAGAAAATAACATTGGTGAATATTAGCTATTTTTTTGCCATGCTTATAGCCTAAAATTAGGAAATCTGGGGTTGGAACCTAAGTACCCTGGCTCCAGTGCTTAAGACCTTAATGATGTCTTGTACCACTCAGAAAAATGAAACAAAGTGGTAAAAGAGATACAAGATTTAGTATGAAATGAATTTCTATCCTTCTAGAATCCTGTTACTATTTATTAGTAACACAAATCCAGAAATCTGTTTCTAAGTTAAAGGATGGCTTGAGAAGCTTAGTGCCTCAAAGTTACCCATTTCTTGTTAGCTGTTCACTTGCATTTGATAGAGAGGATGTAGTCACATTTTGGTAATCTATACAACTTGGAAAAAAGCATAAAAAAGATTCCTTAAATATCACAGAATGTAGTGGGTCTTTGTTGGGAGAGTCTTCATCAGTTGAATTAGATTTGATTCCTGAAATAATAGCTTCTCTTTTTCCATTAAAAAAGACATTTTTTGGCACCAAAACAGACACATAGACCAATGGAATAGAATAGAAACCCCAGAACTAGACCCACAAACGTATGGCCAACTCATCTTTGACAAAGCAGGAAAGAACATCCAATGGAAAAAAGACAGCCTCTTTAACAAATGGTGCTGGGAGAACTGGACAGCAACATGCAGAAGGTTGAAACTAGACCACTTTCTCACACCATTCACAAAAATAAACTCAAAATGGATAAAGGACCTAAATGTGAGACAGGAAACCATCAAAACCTTAGAGGAGAAAGCAGGAAAAGACCTCTCTGACCTCAGCCGTAGCAATCTCTTACTCGACACATCCCCAAAGGCAAGGGAATTAAAAGCAAAAGTGAATTACTGGGACCTTATGAAGATAAAAAGCTTCTGCACAGCAAAGGAAACAACCAACAAAACTAAAAGGCAACCAACGGAATGGGAAAAGATATTCGCAAATGACATATCGGACAAAGGGCTAGTATCCAAAATCTATAAAGAGCTCACCAAACTCCACACCCGAAAAACAAATAACCCAGTGAAGAAATGGGCAGAAAACATGAATAGACACTTCTCTAAAGAAGACATCCGGATGGCCAACAGGCACATGAAAAGATGTTCAGCGTTGCTCCTTATCAGGGAAATACAAATCAAAACCACACTCAGGTATCACCTCACGCCAGTCAGAGTGGCCAAAATGAACAAATTAGGAGACTATAGATGCTGGAGAGGATGTGGAGAAACGGGAACCCTCTTGCACTGTTGGTGGGAATGCAAACTGGTACAGCCGCTCTGGAAAGCAGTGTGGAGGTTCCTCAGAAAATTAAAAATAGACCTACCCTATGACCCAGCAATAGCACTGCTAGGAATTTACCCAAGGGATACAGGAGTACTGATGCATAGGGCCACTTGTACCCCAATGTTCATAGCAGCACTCTCAACAATAGCCAAATTATGGAAAGAGCCTAAATGTCCATCAACTGATGAATGGATAAAGAAATTGTGGTTTATATACACAATGGAATATTACGTGGCAATGAGAAAGAATGAAATATGGCCTTTTGTAGCAACGTGGATGGAACTGGAGAGTGTGATGCTAAGTGAAATAAGCCATACAGAGAAAGACAGATACCATATGGTTTCACTCTTATGTGGATCCTGAGAAACTTAACGGGAACCCATGGGGGAGGGGAAGGAAAAAAAAAAAAAAGAGGTTAGAATGGGAGAGAGCCAAAGCATAAGAGACTGTTAAAAACTGAGAACAAACTGAGGGTTGATGGGGGGTGGGAGGGAGGAGAGGGTGGGGGATGGGTATTGAGGAGGGCACCTTTTGGGATGAGCACTGGGTGTTGTATGGAAACCAATTTGTCAATAAATTTCATAAAAAAAAGACATTTTTGTGATAATGCTGAGAAATACAGATCAAAAACCATATTACATATCTGTATTCTGACTTGTTTATTTCATCCCTTTAGATAGTAGTGGTCTTCCTACTTTAGTCTAAGATCCAAACCAACGAGAATGTTACATGAACATATGACCGTGCTTCAGAATGTAAAGCACTCTGTGAAGACTGATAATTCCAGTACAAAATTTCTGTTCTACCCAAATAAGCTTTCTAACAAAATTAGTCTGATGTACTTTTAATTATCTTTGTAAGCATTATAGTGTTGCATGTAATTAAGCATAAATGGTAAGCAGCTCAAATAGATAATGTTACAGTAATTGGTATTGCTTTTCCAGAGTTAAGCCAAATTTTAAAATTTAGTTTTTCATGTTGTTAGTTCTTCATAATTCTTCATGATCTATTAGAATAATCCGTTTTTACCATTTTTCTTGATATCATACTTTCAATCTCTCCACACATACACAAATTCTAATAGAGGATAAATTTGATTAATCAAAAGCTGAATTTCCCTCTCATATCTTTGGCTGTTTTCAACCACTAGCCACCCCTCCCCCCCCCCCCCCCCCGCCCAACACAGAAAACCATGTGTGAGGTCCAGTGTTTCATATCCATTTCCTCCATTTTTTCTCATTTTCCTCAGTTTTCCACATCACTACCCCCAAATTGGTAACTATTTTCAGCGGGTATACTCCAGATATTTCAAGATTGGTGAGAGCAGAAATATGAAACTAATGGTCTGTGGATTTTGTAGTTATAACTGAAAGGGAAAACAAGGAATTGGGTAGTGAAATTAAGTGGAAAAAAATAAAGCACTTAAAGTACTGAGTTAACATGCTTGCCTTAAGGTAGAGACTAAATAAATTAGTTCAAATCTATACCTTTATTCTGTTTATCTCATAATATAGTTAATTCTTTTCTGTAAGAAACCTTTCCTATTTCCTCTTTCTGTCCCAACCCCTGACTACACTTCCTCTATCCTCTCTCTTCCACTGAAACCTTTTTTAAAGGTCTTAATTGATCCTATTAAAAAAACCAATGCATTTTTTTAGGCTTCTTCCAATAATATTTCTCAAAGGCTTAACCTTTATTCCTCTGCTTACTTCCATGAAGTGTTCTTTCTCCTTAGATTTTGTGAAGCTCTTCAACTTCTCCATCTATATATTTGATATGTTTTCTCAATTTTCTTTGTTGAGAACTCTTCTTCTGTTTGCCTTTCACATATAAAAGTTCTGTGGGTTGGGGCACCTGGGTGGTTCAGTCAGCTGAACCTCAGACTCTTGGATTTGGCTTAGGTCATGATGTCATGTTTCATGGGATCGACTACAGGTCAGTCTCTGTGCTGACAACAGGAAGCCTGCTTGTGATTCTCTCTCTCTCCCTTTCTGCCCCTCCCCTGTGTATGTGCTCTCTCTCTCTCTCTCTCTCTCTCTCACACACACACACACACACACTCTCTCTCTTTCTAAAAATAAATAAATAAACTTAAAAACAGTTTTCTATGTTTATTTGTAGTATAAATATTCTTTATAGAGGATGATTCTATTCTGTTTTGGGCTTTAGTTACCTACTTTTCCTTTGTAACTTCCAAAGCTAAATCTCCAGTCCAGACTTCCTTTCTTAGTTAGACTCAAATTCTCAACTTTCTCTTGGCCATTGTCTTATCAACATTTGAAACTAAGTAGTCAAAGGCAAATCTAGTATTTTCCCCCAAACTTCTAGCCTTTTTGTTATTCTTAATTCATTTTATTGTTACTATTAACTTCCTGTCATTATACTTTCACCAAGTATTTGGCCATCCATTCATCTAAATCTTCATAGTTCTAATTTCTGTCTTTGCTATGTTTAGTCTTATAGATAGCTTTTCTTCTTTCTTGGTCTTTCACTCATCTTTCTCCCTGATATTAGGTACCATCAAACACTCTGTCCTCAATAACTCACTGTGACCCTCATTATCAAAACAGAAAAGTCTACTTAAGCTAAAAATTAATCCACTCTGATCTAGCCCAAAACAATAATTCCAGCCCCATTTCCTACCACATCAAACACTACCATTTAGCCACACACAGTTATTTATCATTGTACTTATTTCTTGTAGGCTTTCGTGTCTTTTAATTTATTTTATCATGTTGTCTGCTTTATCTGGAATGCACTTTCATAAATTTTGTCTACTGAACTCTTCTTATCTTTTAAATTTCAGCTTAAATTAAACTTTTTTCACAACTAGTTTCCATATTGTCTGTGCTCATTTCTAGTCTCTGGAGGATTCCTTCTGTTTCCAGCTCACGTCACTTGTATTTTTATTTAGCATATGTATTTTTCTGCTTTAAAGTATACTGTTGCTTACCTTGTCATCCTTCCCACCTAACCCTACCCACTTCAACACTCATGTTGTAATTCCTTAATTTGTCAAAAGCAATTTTGTATGTGTGGAACCCTGGCAGAGTGCTTAGCATTGACTAGGTGCTCAATCAATGTTATCTAAAGTAGCATATATATTCAGGGCAATTTTGGACTGATTCCACCATAATCAAACAAGATTTGACAAGTCTATTACCTAATTTGAAGATGTAAATGAACTATCTTTAAGACCTAGTTTAATTTAATGGACTAGAAATGACACCTGAGAGTGTTAATCCTCATCCTAGAATTAAGCTATTTTATTGATTCATTCGTCCTATAAAAATTATAAAACGCTTTATCAATAGCACAGTACTAAGCCTAGAATGAAAAACAAAAATAAAAATATATGTATACCATGTTTCCAACCATCTCTATATTGTACATTGGGAATTAGAGGCAATCAATACTGAAAACTTAGGCTCTGTATGCAGGGTGACGTTACATGGTAGCTCTCTCATATATTTGCTGCACAATCTTCGGTTAATATCTACAAGTTTAACTGTTACAGGATTTCAAAGAGATTGCATATTTAAGGAACTTGGTATATGTTAGGTTTATAAATTGTAGTTATAGATACTAGTAAAGGAAACTATAATGTAAATAACTACCATATGCAAAGCAAAAATGCCATAATTTCCAAAGAACCATTTGTTCTATATTTTTATTAATGTATTTTTTACACATGCAATTACTGGTCTTTGTACAGCACATGAATATTAACATTTTATTAGCATATAATTAACAATGCCCCAAAATCCAAGCCTAGAAATCAGATAGTTCATCTATATATTGGTTGAATATGTATCAAGGAAATAGAAATTGTACCAGCTATTTCAAGGAGAACGAAATCTAATAAATTATTGATTGTGATCGAAGCAGTGAAAATTAGAAGTTGAAGAGAGCACAAGTAGCTTTCAAGTTATGGTACTGTGGTTCTGTTGCAGGGAGAGGAGAAGCCATGGTACTTGATGAGTTCACTAGTAGCAATTGGATCAGTAAGAGACAAAGATCAAGGTTTCTGCCCTGGGCACTTCAGCCTAAGTGGTTCACTAGAATGGAAAGAAGCCTTCAAAGGGGGCTGTGAAATAGGAGTAACATCAAGACTGTGAAGCTATGGAAGCAACATGATGAATGTGTATCAGTTAGTAGTTAACTGCCAAATGCTGCTGAGATGTCAAGTAAGATGAGGACTGAAAATGGCCATTGTACTTCTCAACATCAAGGTTATCAGAGACATTTATGTAACCAGTTTCTATGGAGTAGTGGAGGTGAGACCTCGATGGAGTGGGTTTAATATAGAAACAGGAGAAGAGAGAGGCAGTGAGTATGGATTATTTTTTAAATTATTGTTATAAAGAGGAACAGGGAAATTAGGCAAAGTTGACTAGTAGGGGAAGTGAGGTCAAGGTTTTTTGTTTTTAAGTTGAGGAAAAATAAGAGCATGTTTGATGCTGAGAACGAGCTAGTCAGGGATCTTAAAACTGTAAGTCCCTCTAGTAAATCGTTTAGGCTTTGTGGGTCTTAGGTCTCTTAGGAAATAGTCACCTATTCCTTTGTAGTGTAAAAATAGCCATAGACAATATGTAAACAAATGGGCATGACTGTGTTCCAAAAATATTTTAATTGTCGGAAAGAGATGGGCTCTGGGGTGATCTAATATAAACTGTTAACAAATGATTATGAGAGGAAGCAGAGAATAGGTGAAGTCATATCCTCGAATAGGTGAGAGGGGACAGGATTTGTGCACAAGGATTGGAGGGAGTTGGGCTTTGATTAAGGGTAAATGTGGATTTGGGTAAATGTGGATAAATGTGAAACATAAACTTGTAGAAAATCTCTTTGATTGCTTTAGTCATCTGTGAAAATTAGGAAGCAAGACCATAATATGTGACTGACCAGTAGGAAGAAAATTTGGGATTCTAAAAAGGGAAGATGCATGAAATAATTGCATGAAAGAGTTGAAAAATATTTGGGCTAAGAAAATAGTTATATAGGTAGTAAATTGCAAAATTTCAATTTTGAATGTTCTAGCTGTTCTTTTCTACATTGGAGCATTCATATATTTTTACTGTAATTTATATATATATATTTTTTTCTGAAGCACCAGCTAACCTTGCAGCAAATATCAACGTATTTTGAATCATTTAACTTTAATCTTCAAAACACTTATTTTTCTCCCCAGGGGAAAAAAGAGATTGTTGCAATCCATTAATACTTCTATTTTCAGACAGCAAAATCAGTTACACATTCTATCCATATATTTTTCTAGTTTAGCAAATCTTATTCCTGTTAGAAATTATTTGTGCAATGAATATGCTTCTGTCACTTCATCTCTGTTTCATACATTTATCATATTGAATTCTAATTTACTCTGAGGTTTTGCTAACTTTTGCTTCAATGATGTATTTGCTCTGAAAGAGTTCAGATATAATGAAATATATTATGTCCAGTATTTGTCTTATATTTTGCCACCAATGAAAGATAAATTATTGAAATGGAATATATTCACATTGATTGCTATGAAGGTTACACATGGATTGTAAATCAAAACAAGCCCTTAAAAGATAGAAAATCAATTAGTGTGTCAGATAAGAAATGCATAAATGTTGAAATCAACCACTGGGTTGACATTTTTCCTCTTGAAATAATTTAATTTATCAGAATTTGAAAAGATTTGTGACTTTGAACATCCATAATAAGCTAAAAAGTAAACGACCAAACAAACCTAAAATTTTGTTAACAATACTTCAGACAAATACAAGCCAATATTTTAGAGGGAATAGGTATTGTTTGTTTTCTCAACCAACCACAGAAAGTTTTGAGGAGACCAATGAGAACTATATTATCGTGGTCATGCACAAATATTAACAATATTTAAATTTAAAACAGTACACATGTGTGCACAGTTGTATTGACATAGTGTCTTTGATTTTCTTTCACAGAACTATTACCCAATTGCCAGCAGTTGAATTGTCAGTATAAATGTGCAGTGGTCAGAAATAGTACACGATGTTACTGTGAGGATGGGTTTGAAGTGAAAGAAGATGGGAGAAGCTGTAGAGGTAAGTATGATACATGACTTTATTACTGTTTCTTTTCCCTTTTTCTTTTTTCTTTTTTTTTTTTTACAAAGGCTTAGTTAATAGAAATTTAATAAAGTATCTTAGAGCACTTACCATAAACTTCACACACTGTTTATGTTATTTTTGTTTCCTTCAATTTAAAATATGATACTGCCCCATAAACCATATATATAAACATAACAAATATGCATTTTTTACCAATCAATTTTCAATTCATATTGCAATAATGTCAAACATGGGAAATGTCAACAATAGGAAGTGGTTTTGGGTTAACTGTGCAAACACTGGATTCATTGTTTTCTTTTAATTTTTTTTAATCTTTAATTTTGAAAGCAAGACAGAGTGCAAGTGGAGGAGGAACAGAGATAGACACAGAATGTGAAGCAGGCTTCAGGCTCCGAGCTGTCAGCATAGAGCCCAATGTGGGACTTGAACTCACAAACTGTGAGATCATGACCTGAGCTGAAGTCAGACGCTTAACTGAGCCACAAATGGTTTTAACTTCCTAAATGTTTTCTGCTAGTTATATAGCTGCAGGGAAGTAGACATTTGTTACTAACTCAGGTAGGTTAATGATGTCATGTAACATTCTTTACAATTTTTACTTTTTTTGGATTAGTGATTCTGGCAGTTGACGTTTTACCAATAGCAATAATGATGAACATAAAAATATTTATGTGTGTTTTTAATGTCTTAATCCTTGCTTTTGTGAATGCTCTATAGCACATGTTTACTCTCTGAAATGACTCCACTCTGCCATACCAAACAATTCTAGGTTACTTCTCGATTCTATTCATTTCCATTATTTATAGGTTAATATATACATATAAATCTGATATATTCACAATATAAGTAATACATTATTTTATATAGTATTTAGAATCTATATATAGAAAATATAAAATGTAGAATCTATATATATGATCAAACAATATCTGCATTGCCAGAGCCACTAATAAACAAACTATTTTGTAAAGAAAGTGGTGCTTTGCCGATTACATTAAACCTTTGCTTTAAAATTATCACTTGCCCCTAGTAACAGAATCTTAAAGTTGAAAAGTCCTCAGAGAGAATATTGTTCAAATTTCTAATGACAGAAGTGAGAAAAGTGAGACCCTGAGAAATTAAGTGACTTATTTAAGTCTTACACATCTTCTTAGTAGTAGACTTGGGAATAAAACTTGGGTCTACAGAGCCTACTTATTCTTGCCTTGAAAAGGCTCATTGCTTTTTAATGTACATCTGGGCTTGAATTTTTCATTTGTTGTTTGTTTATTTTCTGTATAATATAAATATTACAGAAACATTTATTATTAAATATTTGTCACACACAGAGGCTATTTAATCTGACTATAGGTGGACCAAATAGTCCATGTTTATTTGACTCACCATTTTTAAACCAAAATTAAAAAATCAGAAGATTACACACAAAATCTCAGACTTTATGAAAAAAAAAACAGAAGATCTGGCAACATTAGACACTGTATAATCATTAATGTCAGCCAAATATGAATAGTACTTTTGCTTGAATGCATACATGCATGCAATTTCCAGTTCAAAACAGCTCTTTCCATTCACACAGGGTAGGCTAATATACCTATACAGCATCCTTACTCTTTTGCTACATCTGAGTCCTGTAGTAGTCAGGATTTTCAGCTGCTTTTGCATGGATCTGTTTCTCCCCAATCTCCTAATTAAATCCATAAAAAAAAACATAATCAATATCTTCTTTTGAATGTTAGTGAGGACTTAGGCATCAATCAGTATGGAAGGTCATCAATGAAAGAGGAACTCTTTTTACTTTCTCTGCACTCCTGGATGGCCATATCTGAGCATCATTTATGCCTTCCTGAAGCCTATTTCCAGGGTAATTTCTGTCCTTAAAGGGAGAAAGAAAGCAGCATTATAAGTAATGACATGCCTATTCCTTTGCAGCCAATTTTGTGAAGTTACATGAATGTTATAGCAGTGCATTCTGGTTAAGAAGAAGAACAACAAAAAAATGATTAATCATATTGCTATCCTGGATAGCACAATCATGTCAGAAAAACTAAAATAGGAACCAATAAAATTAAGGTTGAAAAATCTGAAAATTGATAAGAATCATTTCTGCCACTAGGGGCTGGATTTTACCAAATAGAATGTTTAATTTCTTTTATTATCAGTGGAAACTTAGCTTAAAATTCTATTTTTTTTATCCCCAAAGCAACTTACTTCAAACAAACTGTCCATGAATGCAAGCTGTTATATGAAGCCAAAGAAATCTCAGAAAAGTGCAAATTAATGACATGCAAATGCAGTTTCCCAATTTAAATGGCCCCTTAGTTACTCAGGAATATTTTTGCTTTTCCTTAGTAAACTCTTTTCTTAGTTCGGTGTTCAGAGGGTTGGCTGAGAGTTCCCACCCTTTAATTGTGTGTTTGATCTTTCTGGTGATGCCATCCTGGCATTATCTGGTGGTCCCACCCTGGGTCACCTCATTGGCCTAGACTAAGGTATATTCGGAAGGGACTCCTAAATAACAAGACACTGCTATTGCTCAGAAAATTATAAAGATTTTAGGAACTCTGTGCCAGACACTGAGGATAAGGAATAAATACATATTTTTATCATACCACTGATTTTAGTGTACCACCACTCATTTCCATCTATCCAGTCTTCACATGTAGTCTGTTGTGTTTCTTAAACATTTCAGTCCATTCCCTTTCCTCCATCCCCCCACCACTTTGTTCGAAGTATAATGGTATCAAAATACAATTTCTTGTGTGAAATTAGCACATAGCTAATTTTTCAGGATCTCTTCCCTACATTCACCAATCCAGTTTTATATATGTTTAGTTTTAAAATATAAAGTTGATTAGATAGCTCTAAGAATGCTTTCCCAGTTCCTGTGTATAATGTACAACCCTTTAGCATACAAATAACTTAATTATCTGACCCCAAAACTACTTACTCAGTGCCATCTCTTACCACTTCTCCTTATCTGCCCTTATTCCACTTGACCCCTTATGCTCCTTTGAAATCCCCACTATGCTGTTTTAACTGGAGTGCCACTTTCTATCTTATCCTATCTTACTTAATCTGAGAAAGTCCACATCATCCTTTAAACTCAGTATGCAGCCTTCAATTAATATTCTACCTCTAATTCCAAGCCAGTTCACTTCCCTGTGTTTCTATCATAACCAGACTGTGCCTCTATTATAAGGAAATGCATAGAATCGAAATTATATTTCATTAGACTTATTTCACTTCAGGTAGGAACCATGTTGCATCAAAAAAATTTTTTTTGTTTCTTCAGGGATTAGTATCATACATGTACACAGGACAGGCTGATTGTACATTTGTCAAAGTTATTAGCTGACACAATTTTTTTTTAATTTTATTTTCCTGGTTGGTTAAGAATCATTAAGTACTTGCTGTTTATAGAGATTTGAACTAGATGCAGGAAGAAGGAGTATAGGGAGAGGAAGAATGTAAAGAATAGAAAGAGGACCCTAGATATGAAAATAAAATTTAAGATGATTTTTTTTCTTTTAAACACTGTTTAATAGTTTCCTCTTTTTGATTTAGTGAGGGTGGTTTGCATAGTTTGGCTCAGAACTCTTAATCTGTTCATTTAAAACCATGTTACTAGACTAATTTCTTTGTTACAATAGTGAAAAAGTCTGTCATGAACACTAGATCTATTCAGCAAATATTCTTTGGAATGCATTTTTGTCTTTGAAAAGGATATAGGGACTTCTATCCTGCCCATGAGAAATGCAAATAAATTCTCTTTTAAAATAAAATATTAGGTATTAAGTTTGATCTTGCATCTCTGTAACTATTAAAGCAATATTGAATTTTGACTTTCAATTAGTGTGGTTTTGAAAAGACTTTTGGACTTGGCTCTTCCTTTGTAAAATAATAATCTCCTTCCAAAATTTGAAAAAGAAAATTTCTTTCAGGAGAAACAAAATGCCCAACAATAAATCTGCTTACAAATGATGCCCATTTTCCTTGTAGATCAAGATGAATGTGCTATTTATGGTGCATGCAGCCAGACCTGCATAAATACATACGGATCCTATGCCTGCAGTTGTGTGGAGGGCTACATAATGCAGCCAGACAACAGATCTTGCAAAGCCAAAAATGGTAAGTTATGGTTTTTGTCCTTCTATAATTTATTTCCTTTTTTCAGTTCCTTTTTGTTAGAAATGTAGTAGAGTAATATGGACTTGAAAGAAATCGATTTTTTCCCCTTCATTTTAATTCCCTGATCCATACTTAAAAATCCAGAGTAGTTATTTCGGTTGTCACTGGTCATTGCAGAACTCCTTCCATTAATAGGAAGTTTCTAATTTTTGACAAAACCTGTTGAAAAGAAATGAATTGATGTTAATCATCCATCTCTCTCCTAGACTAGGAAATAGATTGTCAACTGGTTTCTTTGAGCTCCTGCTTTCTCACCAAAATTCATACTCAGCATAATAAAGTGATCTGCTAAAATAGAAACCAAGTCACTTCATTCTCCAGCTTAAAATCTTCCATTACTTTCACTCATCTTAATATAATCCAAACTTCTCACAAGACATGTAAGAACCTAATGGTCTGGCAACGTTTACCTTTCCAGTCTCACTTAGTGCTACTCTCTCCTTTCATTACACACCAGCTATAATGTTTTTGTTGTTGTTCTTCTTCAACAGCATTGCTCTTGCCTTGAGGTCTTTCCACTTAATGTTTTATTTGCCTGCAATGCTTTTCCCTATGATATGCACATTCTTACCATTCAAAGCTTAGCTAAAATGGCTACATTCAGAATGCCTTTGCTGCCCATTCTGCTTAACAGTATGTACCCTCTCCATCACTATCTTGTTTCCCATATTTATTTATTTATGTATTCTTCCTCAATCACTATGATTTTTCATTTTTATTTTTTTATACCACTACCATTTGAAGTGAACCCCATTATGCATTTGCTTATCATGATTTCTTCAGAATAATGGAAGTGTTATGAGAGTATGGAACTTGTGAGTTTTGTTTTTTGTTATTTACTGAATTCTGATCTAGCCTGGAATACATAGGTACTCAGTGAATATTTGTGGGAAGAAGGAAGTAAGCAAAGGATAAAGCAAAGAAAAAAAAAAAGAAGGAATGAACTTTTCTTTCTGGTTAAAATTACTAAGATGAATGCTCCACTCTTTTTTTAAAAAATGTTTTTAATATTTATTTAGTTTTGAGAAAGAGAGCGACAGAGACAGAGGATGAGTGGGGAGGGACAGAGAGAGAGGGACACATAGAATCCAAAGCAGGCTTCAGGCTCTGAGCTGTTGTCACAGATCCCCACATAGGGCTCGAACTCACAGACTGCAAGATCATGACCTGAGCTCAAGTCAGCCGCTCAACCAACTGAGCCACCCAGGAACCCCATGAATGCTACACTCTTAAGTATTTGGAATTCTTGTTTCAAAACTGCCTTCCTATTACCTTGTCCCTGGTGGGGGAGGGGGGTGGGGAGAAGCCTATTGTTTCAGCACAGTATTCAGTCTATTGTAAACACTCAGTAAGTGTAGATGATTTGCTAATGAAATAGCCTCAAGATATGTTAGTAACAATAGGATAATGCTAATATTTTGTGGGCTGAATTAAGAATAATACAAGGAAATATTGTACATGCTATTCCATTTAGCTTCTAAGTTTTCTCAAATCTGGTTTCATTTTATGGGTTTTCAAATTATGATGTTTTGATGAATTACTGAGTGCCCCTTTATCCCCTTTTATTAGCAATTATAAAATGAAGCATGGGATAGCATTCCATTCCCTTTTTTGAAGATAGATTGAGCAAAGCATTGGATTTGCTTCGCAAACAGCCACAGCTGTCTCCCTCTACAACATAACCTCATGCTATACTTTCAACCATTTCCCTGAGACAGTGTGTTAAATTATTTACAAGACATTTGTATACCAAATTAGACAGAAACTCTTTTACTTCTTAGTTTACTTCTTTGAATTATTGACTTGGTTTATGAGGCCACATTTATTTTGGGGGGGCAATCCTTGAGAAAAATTAAATCAGGTCGCATATTCTTTTTTCCCACCACTGAGAGTTCTGACTTAAAATATTGATGGGCTGAAGAAGTAGAAGGCTTGTTCTTTACGGTTTCTATTGATCCACACAATATTGCTGTGGCTTTACAGGGAGGGTGTAATGTAATAAACCCTATACAAAGAGGCACTTCCTTTCTTTGTGTGGAGAAGGTATCTGCCAATAACAATGTAACCAGAGAGGGATGGTACCTGATAATATAATGCTGAATCAAGGAGATTTGATGAATCTAGAATTGATAATGGAACATATAAAAGCCTTCACCTCTTGGTGGTTGGCTTGATGACAATATTAGCCTACAGAGTTTGAAAGATACAGTTTTTATGAGAATGTTTCTGGGGTTTATAGTTTTAGAAAAATGAGTTGCTAGTAATATAGTAAATGATCCAAGTCTATACCATATATTGACTAGTTCTAAAGGTCACATGGATGTTTGAACCAATGTATTTGTACAAATTCTAAAGGAAAACGATCACTTTTGCTTTGGTTTTCTCAAATTGATAACAAATGAACCAGAGGATACTTTTGGCTTCAGTTATGTAAAATGTTAATGCATCAGCCTTACATTATTGTGGCAATGTTATACTGTAGTATTGCCATGACTGATGAGTGCTAGGAAAATGTTTTGAATTAAACCACATTTGTTTTAAGGCTTTGCTATTCCTTATTTCCTTTACCTGGTTGCTTAGATTGGCCCCTCTTTTTTCTTCCTTTACAATCATACCCTACTGGACTCTAAAACCTAATTTTTTCTACAAGCCAGAGTTCCAGACATCTCAGAATATGGGAGCATGAGAAACTATGGGAGGTTAGAATGGGCTGGTCCAGAACAGTGGATGTGTGTAAAAGATTTATAGACAAAAGAAAGAGAGAAAGGGAGAAAGAAATATCAAGCCCAAGGGATACAATAGCAAATTAAGACTAGATCCAAGGGGAGGGTTCTGCAAAAGCCTTGCTAAATGATAGATGGGAAAACTAAAAAGTTCTTGAAAGAATAACCTTTTCTGTGAAGGCAGAGAGAGGCAGATTCAATTGACTAGGAAGCTGCTTATAGCTTTCAGCACAGAATAACAACATGGTCATTCCTCAGCTATTCATCCCAAAATGTGCCTGTGGGGTCTTATTTTCAATATAACAATTAACTTAGATTAATTTACCTAATTACTATTAATTGATTATCCCACCTTTGTAATATACTGTCTTTGTAATATAGTGTCTGAATCCAAGTAAAATTCACAAGCCTTAAGAGCACCTTTAATAAATAACTAATAAGGGGTAGGAGATTTTAGACTTTTTGGTAGATGGGGGAAGAAATTAATGTTAGGCAAGAGTCCTTTTCATTCCTGTTAATTCATGCAACAGGGACAAATTCTTTTCTATGCGTGGTAAGATTGACCTGATTCCTGAAATGTAGAATCAATAATTTCAAGGTTGGAAGGAACTCAAAGGTAATCTAGTCCAACTATCCATTTGATATCAAAGTGAATAATTTCCAAATGGAAGAAAGTTTATAATGTACATTAAACAATAATTTTATATAATAGTTACAGTACTATGTAGTGGGAGACATACTGGAATATGAATGTCATAGTGGAATGTTCATAACTTTGGAATGGGACACACATTAAAAGCTAGTAATTTTTAAAAACAATTTGTAAGTTTATTTACTTTGAGAGAGAGAGAGAGAGAGAGAGAGAGAGAGAGAGAGAGAGACTGAGAGAGAATATGAATCCCAAGCAGGCTCTGTGCTGTGAGCGCAAAGCCCAATGCAGGCCTTGAACTCACACACCATGAGATCATTGACCTGAGCCGAGATCAAGAGTCCCACGCTCAACTGACTGAGTCACTCAGGTGACCCAAAAGCTAGTAAATTTTTAATTCAACATAAGGACTTGTCATTTGAAAAAATGTTTTAGGGGCACCTGGGTGGCTCAGTTGGTTAAGCATTCGACTTTGGCTTGGGTCATGACCTCACAGTTCATGAGTTTGAGCTTCGTGTCCAGCTCTGTGCTAACAGCTCAGAGCCTGGAGCCTGCTTCAGATTGTCTCCCTTTCTCTCTGCCCCTCCCCTGCTTGTGCTCTGTCTTTCAAAAATAAATGTTAAAATGTTTTTTTAAAAATGTTTTAAACATAATCATTAAAATATCTATACATATCCATTTAAGCTCACTGTATACTTTTTTTTTTGAGATTAGAGTTCTAGAGTTGTCAAATCTGAAAATGAAAAGGTTTTTTTTTTAATTTACTTTCTTTTAAATGATTTAGACAAATTTTAATGTAGAAGTAAGCATTAAATGTGGGCACCTAAGGCTAAAAGTGGGCTCCTGCAGAACCTGTAAAAATGAAATAGCCAAGGGTGTTTAACTTATGAACGGTTGCCAGGTTTACTCCTGATAAAGTCAGGCTCATTGGACTGTACTTTTCAGTCTCCTGACCATTTGCTGAAGACAGGCACTTAACCCAGTTTACAGTTCTACAGTACCAGTAGGACCCTACTGATTGCACTAAAGCAGCCCTAGAATAAAGAGCACTGAATAATTTTATCATCAGTGTAGAGACACTGTAATAAGTGGCACCATGAGAGAGAGAGTGTACCTCTTTGCCATGTAGTGAACTAGAGTAGTGAGTCAAGAGAGTCCATTAAATAACTTTAGGATTCTATTACAGTTTATGCTATGCTATTCACTGATTGGGACGGTGGGGAGACCATTTAGGCAATGGAACTCTTAGGCGTAAGAAACACAAATCATAATTCCTATATAATCCACAGAATCACAACCTTAGACAATGCTAGGGAATGTTTTCATACCACTCACTGTTTTCTTTGCTGCAATTCTTAAAAAGAAAGAGAAATAAAACAAAATATAATGTCCTATAACTCCTATGTCTACCTCCAATTCTGTTATTATCTAATGTATAGTTTAAATTTTTCCTTTAGAAGGTAGAGGGATCATTCAACATTTTCTGCAGGTGCTGGTTCGGCTTGTGTGGAAATAGGCAAGTGGCAGTATAGCGAAGGAAGAGTACCTTGTTTATAGTATCATAGCCTCATCAGCCACTTGAAATGCTTGGAATTCAGTTATTACAATGTAATTGCCTTGTTCTCTTTGTTTTTTTTGTTTTTAAAGCACTCTATATTAAAATGTGAGTATTCTTAGGGAGGGTGACATATTAAGTCTTAGTAACTTTGATAATTTATGAGACTAAGTAGGTCAGATCTATTTCACTATGCCATCTGGATAAGAATGGCTTCCTTCAGAGTGATATGTGATTGTGTCTTGACATCTGAAGATTCACTATCCATAGGTTTTGCTATTTTTAGGTAGTCCAAAGGTCTAGTTCCTGTCCAAGTTGTCATTTTATTATGGGGTAGGTAACTGAGAATGGCATTTGATGACATGATGGTATATGAGACTCTGAGCTAGGAGTGAGCCTAGTGGACCATAACCAGCATAGGTACCCAAATTTGCTGTTGTTTACTCAGTCACATATACATGGAAGAAATTTTGTATACTATGGTAAATAGTAAGTGGCAGAGAAGTAAGTCAGTGCCTAATTCAGAGTATGTGCTTGGTAATTTTTTTTTTTTTTTTGGATGCTTTAAGCAATTTTGTGAACATCCAGGAAGCAGAATACGGGACTGGGATTTTGAGGATTGGTAAAAGGAATGCCAAAAGGCTGGAAAAGATGAAAACAAAAAACAGTGGGGTATTTTCCCAGTTTTATCCTGTTAATCAGGGCTCATGCTACCTTTGCTGTAGTAGTGACATTGAAATGATTGGCGAAAATATGCATAATGTCCACAAATGTGTCCTCTAGCCCAAGCCCTCCTCAGACTGACATATAATCCTAGTGTGCTGACTATGCAGATATAGCTGTAGACCAAGCCACTCTGCCTGCAATCATGTGGTATTGTCTAAAGCTCTGTCCTAGAGAAATGCTAGAGTTTCACAGGCTGCCTTTGAAAACCTAGCCTGACCAATCAACATATTTCTCTATTTCCTGGACTATTCATACCCTACTTCTTTTCTGGCTCTTAGTTGGAAATCACATTCCATGACAGACCAGGGCAATGATTTCAGATAGAATTTCCATTACCCAAATTAAATATCACACTTTTTTTTCCCCACCCAAACCCTATTAATGAGTATGCTGTGTTGAGTTATTAAACTGCGCATGAATATTCTATGTGTGTTTTTTCTGTTTTGTTTTGATTTTTTTTTTCTAAGAGGACATCATTTTCACAGTGTTGCACCTTTCTTGACATCTTAGAGAACATAACCATGGTGTCTATGTGTCAGGACACCTTTGATTTATCCAGAGTGTAAGAAAATACCAGATGTAGGAAAAAAAGAAAAGCATGTTTTCACTTGCTTTACTACTTAACATCATAATTGCAAGTTAGCTAAGGACTTCTTTGTAGGGTTATGAAGAATCACATGGCCACATTTATGGGCTCTACTCTAGATTTGAGAATTGATAAACTTTATTTTTACAAGTGATGTGACATCTAGGTGTAAATTTCTATCTATATTTCTGTATTTAATTTTTTGTAGAATAGCTATTGAACTATTAATTAAATTCTCAATTTGGAACATGTGATAGATCATATCATGCACTACAATTATAGATCAAATGCACTCCCTTTTTTGTCTTAAGTTGGACATATAATGAAAATTAAAAACAAATGAAGCACATTTTAATTCATAGAAATTATGAGTTATTCAATTTGAAAGTAAGGCAAGGATATACATATGTATATAACTTCTCTATTACTTTGGGAGAAGTAGAAGTATACAACTATTGAAATTCTCAGGGAAAAAATAAAGTTGAGAAAAAGATAATATTTTGTCATTTCTAATAAGAAAAATTTTTTTTTCTTCCAGAGTGCCTTCAAGGCATCCCCTGTATCAATAGCAATCAACAAAGAAATAACCATAGTTAGAGAGTACCTCTCCTGCACTCCTCCCTCTAGAGAACATACTTGCCCTTGACTTTGATGACTGGTAGTCTGCATATTCTTCCAAGTCAAGCTGCTTAGAGTTATGTTAGTCCTGAGAAAAGAAAATACATCGTATTGATTACAGTTTTAAATGTATGTGAGTGTTTCTTGGTAACACTAGGACTCACAGAGCCTCCATCTGTGTTTTCCATGACAGGTTACATGTGTAAAATTGTTAGATAAATTATATTTTAATAGTCTTTAGAAGTTTCAAACAACATACCATCAAATTGCCAAGAATATATCTGGTAAAGTACCTAGAAGTTTGGTATATAATCACTGTTGAGTACCTACCTAGAACTAATCTGTCTTTTTAATAACAAAGTAAAAAATTGCAATCTTAAGTATAGGTTGTATGTTTATGTCCTTTGGCAGCCTGGTCAGAAAACAGTGAAATAGATTAAATGACCTTTTCCTTTTCCACCCCTAGATAATGAATTTTCGTATGTCTCCTTATTCTAACATGATGATTTTGTGTCATATTTACTTGAGAAAATAGAAGCAATCAGAAGAGAACTTTCTCGCCCTGAAGTTTATTAAATGTACCAATGTATCTGTATCTAGAACTAATCACTTCACCATCCTCTTGTTTGAGTGAAAGAACACACTGGGCTAGTACCTAAGGCCTCTCTCTGCAATTGTGGACCAATCCCAAATTCTCTCTCCTACTCAAGAATTAGTCTCATATAATTGTTTTCTATTTTCACTTCTGCTGGATCATCCCATCAGCATATAAGCTTGTTGTAAAGATGATAGTAAACAGCTTTCTTTGAACCTACATTCCTCTTCAGCTACCACTCCATTTTTCTTCTCTCTTTATAGAAAAACTCACAGAATGTGTTTTTTTTCCTTTATTTACTTTCTCCCCTTCTGTCTTGAGCCCACTTAAATCAGTCTTATATTTAAAAAAAATTTTTTTTGAATGTTTGTTTATTTCTAGAGAGAGAGAGTGAGATAGCGCATTATCGGGGGAGGGCCAGAGAGAGGGAGACACAGAATCAGAAGCATGCTCCAGGCTCTGAACTTTCAGCACAGAGCCTGACACTGGGCTCGAACTACAGATTGTGAGAACATAACCTGAGCTGAAGTTGGACGCCCAATCAAAAGAGGCACCCAGGCGCCCCTATCAGGCTTATATTCTTATGAATCACTTAAACTTCTACTGTCAGGAGTACCAGTGACCTCCAGTTGCCTAATTACTTAGTTATAGGGCTTACCACACAACTAATCATTGTCTCCTTTTTGAATACTTTTCCTTTTTAAAGCAGTACATTTTAGAGTTTTCCTTTTAGCTTACTGGGAATTTTTTTTTCTCTCTTTTTTTTTTTTTTTGCTACATTATCCTCATTATTTTGGCATGATCAGTGTTCAGTTCTTTGGACGTCTCTATTGATTTCCTAAGTGCTCTCATCTTGTATCATGACTTTAAAAACACATCTTCGATGGTTTTATAAAACATCTAGAGACTGAGATTGGTAGGTTTGCGTCATCAGACCTGGCTTCTCTGTTCAACACCAAACTCACTTGGATATTAAAATCCAATTCAATATCTCCATTGGAAATATAATAGAAATATCAATTTGTTTGTGTCACACAGTCTTGATTCTCTCCCTGACAGGGGTAAACATCAGCCCCTACTCATTCATCCAGTTGTCCAAGGCAAAACATTGGAATCATCCTTGACACCATTCTTTCTCTCAAACCCTTTGTTTCAAACTTTTAGATATATAATGAATTGAACTATTGTCTTTAAGGAGCATCTTGCATCCCAATTACTACTAATGCTTTACATTTCTTCACAGAATTTATCACTGCCAAACAATATGAAATATTATTTGTTTGCTTATTGTCTGCTTTCTTCACTAAAATTTAAGGTCTATGAAAACAGGAGTTTTATACTTTTGTTAACTGCTTTGTCCCTAGCATCTAGAGCAGTACCTGACATCAGCTGGCTGTGCTAAAAAAAAAAAAATTTGTTAAATGAATACATAAACATGCAAATACAAAGACAGTATATTCTTTTTAGGGAACAAATTAAATGTGGCTTTTTTACAGACCCATCTTTCAAACAGGAACTATTTGTGAATAGGAGTTATTGTTTCTTTATTCATTCTCTCTCTAGATGATCTTTCCATTGTTGTAAGTGGAGTATTAAAGTGCCCTGCAGTTAGCACATTCTCATCAATAAGATTGTTTATGTTTGTGTTTAATTGTTCTGTATATTTGGGTGCCACCAAATTCGGTGTATAGACATGTATAATTGTTATCTCTTCCTGATGGATAGACCCTGAAATTATTATATAATGCCCTTTTTCATCTCTTGTTACAGCCTTTAATTTAAAGTCTCGTTTGTCTGATATAAGTATGGCTACTCCAGCTTTCTTTTGACTTCAAGTAGCATGATAGATACTTCTCTAGCCCCTCACTTTCAATCTGAAGGTATCCTCAGGTCTAAAATGAGTCTCTTGTAGATGGGTCTGTTTTTTTTTTTTTTATCCATTCTGATACCCTATGTCTTTTGGTTGGAGCATTTAGTCCATTTACATTCAGTGTTATTATTGAAAGATAGGGGTTTAGAGTCATTGTGATGTCTGTAGGTTTCATGCTTGTAGTGATGTCTCTGGTACTTTGTGGTCCTTGCAACATTTCACTCACAGAGGCCCCCTTAGGATCTCTTGTAGGGCTGGTTTAGTGGTGATGAATTCCTTCATTTTTTGTTTGTTTAAGAAAACCTTTATCTCTCACTCTATATTGAATGACAGGCTTGCTGTATAAAGGATTCTTGGCTGCATACTTTTCTTGTTCATCACATTGAAGATTTCCTGCCATTCCTTTCTGGCCTGCCAAGTTTCAGTAGATAGGTCTGCTACTATTCTTATATGTCTACCTTTGTATGTTAAGGCCTGTTTATCCCTAGCTGCTTTCAGAATTCTCTCTTTATCTTTGTATTTTGTCAGTTTCACTTTGATATGTCATGTACATGATTGATTCAAGTACGTCTGAAGGGAGTTCTCTGTGCCTCTTGAATTTAAATGCCTGTTTCCTTCCCCAAATTGTGGAAGTTCTCAACTATGATTTGTTTGAGTATACCTTCAGCCCCCCTCTCTCTCTTCTTCTTCTGGAATTCCTGTGATATGGATATTGTTCCATTTGATTGAATCACTTTGTTCTCTAATTCTCCCCTTGTGATCCTGGATTTTTTTTTCTCGCTCTTTTTCTCAGCTTTCTCTTTCTCCATATTTGTATTTTCTAATTCACCTATTCTCACCTCTGCCTCTTTAATCCATGCTGTGGCCGCATCCATTTTTTCTTTTTTGGACCTCATTTATAGCATTTTGTAATTCATCAGACTTTTTTAGTACCTTGATCTTTGTAGCAATAGATTCTCTACTGTCTTCTATGCTTTTTTGAAGCCCAGCTGTTAATTTTATGACTATTATTCTAATTTTTTTTCCAATTATGTTGCTTAAATCTCTTTTGATCAATCTCTTTTGATCAATTCTTTAGCTGTCACTTCTTCCATGAATTTCTTTTGAGAATTCTTTGGTTTCATCATTTTGCCTAGTTTTCTGTCCCTTATGACTTTTAAAAGCTTGTTATGTGCTCTGCACCTGCGAGCAATGCTATAATAAAGGGGGGTTATACTCTGTCCGTGGCGTGGCCCTTCAGGAGGTGTTTTTTGGAGAGTGTTACTTGCTTTCTGTTGTTGTGACTTTGGTTATTTTATTTCCCTACTTGTAGTGATGTTTTGGACCCTCCACCAGGTGTGCTTTGATTTGTTCCTTGAAGTAGCCCTGGAAAGGAAAACAGATATACAGACAAACAGAAAACAAATACACAAACACCGAAACAAATAAAGCAAACAAAGAAAAACAAAAGACAAAAAACTAAAAACAATCCAAAAGCAAAAAAACAGAAACACCAGCTACGGGTAAAAAACAGGGTGGAGGCAGTGCTGATGGAAGAGCATATAGAAAGAAAGAAATGACAGGGGTGGGGAAAAAGAAAAAAGAAACATTGACTAGGCAGAGAGACTACAAGGCTTAATCCAGAGAGAGAGAAATGAATGTAAAGAAGGTGTAGAACATGTATCAAGAGAATGGATTAAATATATCTGTTTAAACAAACCAATAACCAGAGTAACAGCCTAGAGGAGCGAAGAGATAAGAAAGAGAAATTGGGGGGGGGGGGAGAATAAATCTATACGTCAAGAATTGTCCTAGAATTAATCTAGGCAATGCAACAGCACTGGTAAGGAGGAGGGGTTCTTCTGGTTCAACAGCATCTATCTCGCTCCAGAAGATATGTAGTTACCCAGAGCTGAGAGGTGTGGTTTGGTGTAGGGTGGTCCTGCCTCCACTGTGGGTCCTGTTTTTGGTGGTGGTGGAGAGAAACATGGCAATGCCCCAGTCTCTTCTCCATGACCAGGTGTCCCAAATCACTCCTGTGGAGCCGTCCTCACTGTGCTGCAGGCATAGATGAGGCTGTCTGTCTTGCTCCGTTGACTCCTTTGCCCTGGTGCTTGGCTGGGAATTAAACTCCTGCTCTGTGCGCCCCGGTACTGGGGGAACACCTCCTGATATGAGGTTCCAGCTGGTTTTTTCCTGTGCTGCAGCCCTTCAGGGGAAGGGACCGGTTTTTCCTGCTGAGGACTGCACCACTGATCTACCACTGAACCCTAAGGTGACTCCCCACCTCCCCAGGTGTGTGAACAGGGCAGCTGGCCCCAGTCTGAAGATGGAATCTGCAGTTAAAGTTGGGATCCCTCTCCATCCTGGTCCCAAGTTTTTTCTCTTGTCCAGATACAGTCCTATGCTTCCCCAGTCGCTCTTTCTCTTCCCTTTGTCTCTTTTTTTTTTTTTTTTAATTTTTTTTTCAACGTTTATTTATTTTTGGGACAGAGAGAGACAGAGCATGAATGGGGGAGGGGCAGAGAGAGAGGGACACACAGAATCGGAAACAGGCTCCAGGCTCTGAGCCATCAGCCCAGAGCCCGACGCGGGGCTCGAACTCAGGGACCGCGAGATCGTGACCTGGCTGAAGTCGGACGCTTAACCGACTGCGCCACCCAGGTGCCCCTCTTCCCTTTGTCTCTTGGCAGAGGGGAATCCCTCCCCTTCATGCCTATGCAGCCAGTTTTATCTACCCCAGTTCACAATCATTCACCTATGCTCCCTCAAATTGTTCCGTTTTCTCCCTGGTAGACTCAGTCTCTTTTCCTCCCAGACTCATGGGGTTCAAAGTCCTTTAGCTTCAGCCCTTCTTTGTTTGGGAGACGCAGGAAGTCCCCCTACTTCTCCACCATGTTGGCCATCAGCTCAGTACTGTTTATAAAGCACTTTGATGTTTCCACATTTGGCTCATATTTTACTTTTTATAAAATACGATACAATAGTTTAATATATGGCATGATATTATAAATGTTATTCAGTTCAGTAAATAAATTTTTCCATTAAAAAATAGTTGAGGAAACCAGAGAAAAAAATTTGGCTATATATGTTTTTGACAGGAAAAGATAAATTTTCAACCATATATCTTTTTTTCTTCCACTTATATCAACTTCATTCATAGTTTTAGTTTGGCTTATTTGAGTCTGACCTATAATTTATAATATTATTTGAATAATTCTTTTTCTTATTTTTTAAAACTAGATAGTTCATATTTATATTCATAAGATTTCACATTCAACAATTTCTATTTTATTGCCCTCTGTTAGATGATATTTTTAATACTTTTTTTTTTAAATGTTTTTATTTTTTTTATTTTTGAGACAGAGACAGAGCATGAGCAGGGGAGGGGCAGAGAGAGAGGGAGACACAGAATCTGAAGCAGGCTTCCATCTCTGAGCTGCGAGCACAGAGCCCTATGGGGCTCAAACCCATGAACCGTGAGATTATGACCTGAGCCAAAGTCGGACGTTTAGCCAGCTGAGCCACCCAGGTGCCCCAAGATGATTTTTTTGTAATTTAGTATCTTCACACAGATTGCTCTTCATTTTGTTTCATATAGTAGTTTACCTTCCTACAGAGGTTGTGTGATTTTTATTATAATTGTCAACATTGTTCTCATTTCTAACTGCATCCCATTTTTCTTATTTTTAGAGACTTTATGTAATTTGCATATGATGTATTAAAAGTAAAGTTTAAAAATTCCTGTTTCAATTATTTTACATTTGTATTGGTTAACAACCACTCTTTGGGCTGCATAGATGATAGTTTTCTGTTCGATTGCACATTTAGTCTTCCTCTGACCCTTCATTTTATATACTTTACATGTGAGTCATTATTTAACCTTTCATTGAGTTGAACCTAGGAATCTTTTTGTTTTTGTTGTTTTTATCTTTGGCTCAACATATATTAAGGTGTACCTACTGAACTTTATTAGTGGAGATAATTGCTCACAATTACAGGAAAATTAGACCATAATATAACAAATGATAAACATTTATACATGTGTATATCCATATATATACACACATTTGTTATAACATAAGTATTTATGAGGTTTATATTTATTTGTAAGTACCTGAATTCATAATTCTAATCATCTGAAAGGAAAATAACTGATATATTATTCTTAGAATTGAATGGAAGAATAAGAAGTTTAAATGAAACCTTAAAAATAAGTTGTAAGTTTTATTCACTCTGAGAACATTCATTTAGCATCAGCTGTCTGTCAAAACATATTATAAGTATATACATACACATTCAGTATACTCTTGGCTATGAGAGGATAAGGGTATGTTTGCAAGGGTATAGTTACAGTGGCCTGGCATTTAAATAGGCATTATTATGATATCTAGTCAAATGATCTTCTCCATGTTTTCAAGTTTCTCCTTCTAATTCACAGTTTTCTAATCAGTCTTCAAAAGTTTTAGCACTGGTTAATATATATGATAGGAAAAAACTAACTTTTGGCCATAGAGAGCATAAATACACATCTTTATAACTGGGAGAGAAAATACCTATTTTTTATGCTGTTCGCATATGGGGAATGGTGAGAAAGATGAGGGTACTTTTGCTCCCACAGCATGACTCAACTGACAACCTGTTGGAAAGGTTTATTCAATCTAAGTCTTGGTTTTCTAAGTATAGTCATTGAGTGCTTTCTTATGTTTCAGTCTCTTCTATGTGGAGAGTTAGTCTTTATTACTTCACATGAAGTGTTGATGTAGGTATTCCTATGACTAAAGTCATCTAAAATGTGCTTTGCAACTGTTCCTTTGGGAACTGTCCACTGACTCTAAGGATGGCATTTGATAAGATCACATTTATTCTGGCGAGACTTATCCTCATTACCCAAGATAATGATGTTCTTCCATTGGCATGTGGGAACTTGAGGTAATGATGCAACTGGAGATCAGACATAGTACAGGTTGAGGCAGATTACATATGCCAGTTTTCATGAAATAGAAAAAAAAGATTTATACACTTAGCCCCTGATTTTTTTATGGGTTTTGTGTTTCACTGGGTTCCTCCCAACCCCATAAGTACGCTCTATGTTTATTTGTATAAAGAGGGAAAACATAGTTAATAGATGAGACATGAATATCATCACACTAACAAGCGTCCTTCCTCCAGTACATCATTTGAATTTTTAAAGTCACCATTATCAAATCAAACCATGTCAAATTATGAAGAACCTGACTTTATTGGTTTTCTGTTTATGAGAAGTAATAAAATCAGTAGTTGCTATATTTTGCATTAAAACAATCACCTGATTTACTCAAAAAGCAACTACAAAAATCAAATAGATTTATCAGTTACATCAAGTAAGCATTACCTGTGTTGACCAGTAATTCATTTTCATCTCAGTTTCTAAGGGGAATCTTGGTGTTCTTTCATATTCTAGCCTTACTCCAAAGAATGTTTATTACATAAGTAAATTTACTGACTGGTAGCCAGTTAAGAAATTATCGTCTACATCTGGACTTCTCATAAAGCTTGGAAGCGAAGAAGCTTTCAGTCGTAGTTCACTTTTTAATAAGAGGCAATGTCACCAAAGGTCATTTCAGTTGTCAAAAGAAGACAGTAAGTACTAACAGACTGGCAGTGTGTCTTTGTTAACATGATAGCACAGTCATCTAAGACCTCTTCATAACCTGAGAAATCTATGATCCAACAGGTTTCAGGAGCGCTCAGGTCAACTGGAAAACAACAGAGCTAGGAGTGTTGAAAAGGGACCAAGTCTGGACTTCTAAATTAGAGAATGGCAAGAGCAAGCATTGCATAGTTCAAAGGGGCTTTAAAAAGTTAAGAGAGAAGCCAACCAGCTAAGCAAGCTTCAGTGTGGTCCCTAGACAAGGTTATGTTAAGCATAGATAATTCACAATTTTCACAATACTTTATCGTGGAAATGATCTTAGCATTTTCAAGACTTCATTTTTATTGGCTTATAGTAGGCGGTTCAGGGAAAGTCTGTTTATTGGGAAGAAACTCTTAGGCTAATTAATTTTATAATCTCATTGAGACTTTTTGTTATTGTTTATTTCTGTTTGTTTAGAAGTTTTTATTAAGTCAAAAACTTTAGGGTCTTTCTAAAGGTGGAGAAGAATTTTATGCCTAGATTGAGTTAATTCCTCAGAGGATAAAAATTCAAATGCCGTTCTATCTGAGTAAAACACAAGGAACCTGATATCCCTACTCACATCAGAAATGATTAAAACCATTAAATAATTGTTTAAAAGTTTAGGCTTATTTAATTATATTACCCGTAGCATACTCATTTGCTTTTTTTTTTTTCCTTTCTTTGCAATGCTATCTGTTTCCTGAATGATCAAATGATGTTTATGAAATTTCCTGTTAGCCAGTTTTTCTCTGTATTCCATTCATCAGTTAGAAAACGAAATTATTTTGTCACATTTCACAGAATGCTTCTAAAGAACTGTACTCTGAAAGAATTCCATGTTACCATTTTACGTGTTCAGAAAATTTGTATTGAATAAACACTAGATTCTAAATGCTAGAGGTACAGTGACAGAAGGAGAAAATAATAAACCAGAAAAAAAAAAGATACATGCAATGTTTGGTGGTGATATGGGAAAAATAAAGCAGGGAAAGCTTATAGAGAGTTAGTATATAGAGTTTGTAGGGGCTTGCAATTTTCACAAAATAAAGTAGTAAGAGAAGTCATTGCTGGAAAGGTAGCTTTCAAATACTACCCTAACAGAGGTGAACAAGTCAGGCATTCTGATATATGGGGGGGGGGGGGGGGGGGAGGCAGTGGTGGTGATTAGGAAGAAGGAAGAGCCTCTGAGACAGAGGCTTACTTGGCTTGTTGGTTAAGGAACAGTAAGAAGGTCGGTGTGTCTGGAGGAATATGACAAGGGTGAGATTAATAAGGAGATAAAAGAAATGACATCAAACAGGTAATGAGAATACAGTTAATGGAGGGGTTTACAGGCTATTATAAAGGCTTTGACTTTTACTGTGAGTGAAATGGGAACCCTTTGAGGAATTGGGCAGAAAACTGATTCACGTTAACATTTTAAAGGTATCACTCTGGCCATTGTGTTGAGAAAGACTAAAAGAGGAGGAGGGCATCAATGAAAGCAGAGAAACCAGTTAGAAGGCTCTAGGAATCATTTGGGTTGAGAGATGATGGCAGCTTGGAGCAGGGTGGTAGTAACAGTCACTGAGACGTGGTGGGATTCCTGATATGTTTTGACATCAGAATCAAAGATATTTATTGACACTTTGGATGAAGGACGGAAAAAAAAGAGGAATTGAGGATTTCCAAATTCATCCTATTTCCTAATTAGCACAAAAGCTACTCTGATTATGATTGTATAGCTAAACTTTCAACACTAATTTTGTATGGCATATTACTGTTACCTTTACATCTTAACAAGCATTGAAATTTTGGTCAATTAGTGCATATTCATCAAAAACTCACCAATCTTCACAAAAGCAAGGATGCATTGTTCTAAAAATAGTATTGAGCAACTTTCTTTTACTTCCACAATCTTATTTTCTTGACTATAAAAAAGAAGCAGCTCAGGAATCATAAGCTAGTCATGATCTAGTGATTATTTGACTCCTGGAGTCAGTCAAGGAGCCACTAAGGCTGAAGTCACAGGTGCTGTTTATATGGGCTTCTGAGTTTGCATGTTCTACTCCAGAAAATTCACTTCTGGCCTCATGCATCCACCTCAAAAAAGTACACCCTTGCTCACAAGGGAAGCCTGTAAAACTGTAGGGTGAGGTCAGTCCACCTCCATCCTCATTGCTAAAACAACAACAACAACAACAACAACAACAACAACAACAACAAAATTAAAACAATAACAACAACAAAACAATCTCACAGAACTTCCTTTATTTACCAACAGTGAAAGTAAATAGTATTGTACTAACATTTACACAATACATTATTTTTAAGGAAATAAAGAATACAAATGCTCAGTGGACTATGTTTTCTTTAGAGAAGCCAACTACAATATATAGTCAGTGAAGCATATATGAGTTATTAATAAATACTTTTGCAAGCATTTTTTAAAAATGTTAAAGATGCATTAAAATATAGGAATAAATTGTAGTAAGTAATTCAAAATTATGAAAAAAATGGACTCACTTTTACTAAGCTCACTTCTCTTTTTCTCTTATTCCAGAACCGACAGATAGGCCACCTATGCTATTAATTGCAAATTCTGAAACAATTGAGGTTTTCTATCTTAATGGCAGTAAAATGGCAACCCTGAGCTCGGTCAATGGAAATGAAATTCATACTCTGGATTTTATTTACAATGAAGACATGATTTGTTGGATTGAATCAAGAGAATCTTCAAATCAGCTCAAATGTATCCAGATAACAAAAACAGGAAGATTAACAGAGGAGTGGACCATTAATATTCTTCAGTCCTTCCACAGTGAGTATTTCAACTCATATGAAATGTCACCCTTGAAGGATTTCATTTACAGATCAGTAAACAGGATTCTTAGATTTTTCTAACATAGTTTATGGCTATTGGAAATCTATATATGTAAATATGAATAGACAAATAAACGTGTTCACTACCTGTTCTGAATAAACACACACATACACATGTAGTTTCACTGTTTATGCAAGTAACAAGTTAGGAGTTAATTTTAATTCTTTCTTTAATGCTTATTACAGTGTCACCTAAATGAGAATTGTAATTTGCCACTCAGTGATAGTTCACAATGTGAGAGTGAAGGTGGAAATTTTAAAAAGCAAGAAACAGAGTTGATAATTATAAGCTCATCAACTGTAGTGTTTGTTAAAATGCCTTGAAAACTATTAGATTTATGCTAATTGGTAACAACTACCTGTGTTTGTTGACTTTTTTCTTAGCAAATCAGAGTTTTTATGCATCTTCCAAAGGACTGATTTGTGGTTTTGATTTATTTTGATTTCTCGGTCCAGAAATTCACAAACTAGTAGCTGTGCTTTTCTTCCTGAATATTGCTGTAAATTGAAGTCACATTGTTACACAGACACGAATACATTCATTCCATCTTTCATGCTGATGTTTGCTGTCTCCCTTTCTCTCTCTTTCTCCTTCCCTCCATCTCTCCAGCACAGGAGTATTTGTGCTTTCCTGGGGAAACCGTGTGCATGGGAATTTCAAGACATGTCCATTTATTTTTTTGATTTACAGAAAATTATTCTTGCAAATGCTGCTAACATAAAAATTGGTAGAAAAGTAAAGAAAAACTGTAGTCAAGTTAAGAAAAGAAAAGACAGTCGTGTGATAGAATAAATGTAGCTTTCAGACAGAATGTTTGGTGATTTGGATTCAATAATTATATTTTATTAATATTTTTGACATACAATTAGAAGGATTGATTATTAATCTTTATTAAACATAAGAAAATAATATGTTATGTTTGATAAGTATGATGATATTGAATAAACCAATGGCAAAAATTATAATAAATGGAATATAAAGTATGATTGTGTACAGTTTAGTGAAAATAAATAAATGTTTAACAAATAGAATCCAACACTTTGAAAATCCTCTTAACATAAATAAAATAATTGCTAAAGCCACTTATTTTGATACTGGACCAAAATGCCTTGTAAAAGCAAAGGTCCCTGGCTGTTTTTAAGGATTTTATGGGAAATGATAATTCCTAATAAATAGTAAATAGCAAGTAGTACCAGCACAAGGAGTGCTGCCGTGTGATTTGAGTATTTCAGACATTGGCTGAGCCAGCTGTTGGAAAGTGTTCAAACAAAAAGTCCCAGTCCCTGCCATGTTAGTGATTACCTCAAGTAATCCAAATGCATTTGTCCCTAGCAAATGGAATAGTGACAGTCAAATAGCTAGGCTATTCAAAGTTGCCAGGTAAAATTACTTTCCAAATTTACTTAAGCAACTTTTCTACATTTAATATGTCCTAATAATATTATTAATTTCTCTTGTAACATGTATTTTTGAAACAACTACTTTTTTTTTAGTACATCTGGGGATGGCAAAGCGTTTGCACATTAGAATATCGGAAGAATATAATTTGTATCTTAGGTTTCTTTTGATTTATAAGGCAATGCTTGGCCAATCTAGAAAACAAAAGAGATTTTTGTTAAGCAATTCACTGAAATGCTGAAAAGAACATTCATTTTGAACTATAAGTAATAAATGCAATGGAAATCTTTTAATTAGAGTAAATATTTTGTTGACAAAGGTTTAAGCTGTGCAATTTCAGTCAATGTAGAATAAAGATTAAATGTGTAGAAGTAAGTTAATGATGGGACTGGGGCAGAGGTATGAGCAGGTCCGGGCTCCTCTGTCACTGCTTGTAATCCATGCATTTTATCACCGTGCCAGAGAATAGCTTCCATTGGATATGGTGAGCTCTTCATTCACCATGACACTCTGTGAGCTGATAATGAAGTTGGAATATTTCTTGCATGTATAATTACATAAAATCTCTTGTACCACATAAGCAAAAATAATGAACCAATGAGACTATGCCTGAATAACTGGCACTGTTCCTTCTTCCATAGATGCTTTTCTCTGAATTTGCCTGAAGAAAGCATTCTTTTTATGAAAAAAATAATAATAATATATATTTTCTTAATTTACTGTGAGGAGAAAAGCAATCATTACAGGTCAAACTGACTTGCATTTAAAATTTGCATAATGGTATATTTAAATAATTTAGTTCAGTATTAAAATTTGTATTTTCTGTCTCATCTCATTGGATACCCACTACATTCCTGTATGCTCTTCAAGTTTTTTTTTTCAACGTTTATTTATTTTTGGGACAGAGAGAGACAGAGCATGAACGGGGGAGGGGCAGAGAGAGAGGGAGACACAGAATCGGAAACAGGCTCCAGGCTCTGAGCCATCAGCCCAGAGCCTGACACGGGGCTTGAACTCCCGGACCGGGAGATCGTGACCTGGCTGAAGTCGGACGCTTAACCGACTGCGCCACCCAGGCGCCCCTCAAGTTTTTTAATATAAAAAAAAATTAGCTACAGATCTCAGATATGTTAGACAATACTGATTGACGAAAACAAAGGCAGAGATGGGACAACTAAATCTTGTGTTCTTCTACATTAGAAGTGCAAATACTGGTGCTTTCAAAGAACCTCCCAAATCTACTAAAAATAACAACTTCAACTTAGGGAGTGTGTTAAGTGATTGTATGCATTAGGAAGGCATAGCTGTGTCTCTTATGATGAGGGGAAAATTGGGACAGTGAGAAATTGGGTAACAGGACACAACGAGTATTGGCTATAGGTGTGAGTTGGGTCTGACTTTATCAGCTTTTGCTAAACACCACACTGCCCCTGTGGGTCTCAACTTTTGTTGTTCATTTTAGTGAGCCAAAAATGATTAGACACACTAATGTTAGGGACAATGGCTCAAAAAGACAGTCTCTAAATAGGAGAGAAGTATACAAATCTTGGAAGGGAAGTGGACAAGGTGAATTGTGGAAGGCTGTATTGTTTGAGAAGACCCACCTCTTAGGGTGCCTTGGTGGCTCAGTCGTTTAAGTGTCTGACTTTGGCTCAGGCATGATCCCACGGTTCGTGGGTTTTGAGGCCCATGTTGAGCTCTGCTGACAACCTGGAGACTGGAGCCTGCTTCAG
The DNA here is from genome assembly GCF_022837055.1 of Prionailurus viverrinus. Lineage (NCBI taxonomy): Eukaryota > Metazoa > Chordata > Mammalia > Carnivora > Felidae > Prionailurus > Prionailurus viverrinus. The sequence goes on from NC_062568.1 coordinate 84,626,040, forward strand.
ATTCTGAGTCTCCCTCTCTCTCTGCCCCTACTTGCCCTCTCTGTCTCTCAACAATATATAAAGACTTTAAAAAAGGCCCACCAATTGATTCTAATATAGCCGCTTAGAGAAGCCTATTTTTTGTTTTAAATTTTTTAATGTTTGTTTATTTTTTGAGAGAGAGACAGTGACAGAGAGTGTGAGTGGGCGATGAGCAGAGAGAGGAGGAGTCACAGAATCTGAAATAGGCTCCAGGCTTTGAGCTGTCAGTACAGAGCCTAATGGTGGGGCTTTAACTCATGAACTGCGAGATCATAACCTGAGCCGAAGTCAGACGCTTAACTGACGAGCCACTTGGGTGACCCTAGAGGCCTACTTTTAACATTAAGAATCACTCCTTAGCAATATTGTGAGAGAATAAAGACTAATAATAATATGCTCAATAAAGTATAGTAACCAAAGCACATTGGGCAAAGTATGATTATATTTCTTATTCAGTGTTACTATTTTTTTAAAAGATACCTGATGTTTAATATCTAGGGATTTAGCCAGAAAATTGTAGACTTTGAAGAAAATTTTGGAAGTGTTTTGTAAGCAAAATTGATTCTCCAATTAAATATTCATACAAAGTACATTTGCAACAACTAATTATTTCCCCCAGTCTTTCTTGGAGAGTACTGTGGTAGGGACACAAATGCCTCAAATCAACAAGAATGATGGGATTCAAAAAAATGGTGATGTCCAGCTGTTTTCTGAGGACAAAGTACACAAAGATAATTGAGATAGGTAGAATATTCACTGTGTTAATCCCTTGATAACAAGATGATTCAGGACCAGACTGTTCATTCCTAGGTATAGAGTAGATACTTTCATTGCATTTCCATGTGTGATTTTTCAATATTCTGCAAAATTTGAGTATGAGTTTTAGGATTCTAATACGGACTTGCCCAGCTTGTTTTGATCCATTCAGTGTGCTCAGTTCTGGTCCAGCAGAATATTCCTGGACAAAAATAAAAAGCTTGCTTATTCTTTATAAACTTTGCTTCAGAATTAACCCCAATCACTGATTTTTATTATCCCCAATCCTGGTTTCGTTTTTTGTTTTTGTTTTTGTTTTTTTGCCTCTTTCGATGTCAGCCTTAGCTCATTTTCCATTTAAAACTCTGCCTAGATCCATTATATTAAATTTTTGATTGGATAACTTCGGGATTTTGGCACTTTGCCTCTGTCTTAGCAATTTTACTTCTTTTTCTTGAATTAGAGCTCTCTAATAATCACATAATATTATTAAGCAACATTTCCTGAATGTTTTGTTTATCCATTAAAAATTCTACATATATAATACATTACCATCATAAAAATGAAATCTGCATACTGTTTATATTCATCAGTTTATAGGTGAGAAAATGAGTTTAACAAAAGGAAATATTTTTTGAAGTTGATAAGAAATCTTTAAGTCTTGGTCTCAATACACACAAATAATGACTTTTAATTTTGAAATACGCCCTTTGCCTCAGCCCAGCCTAGGAATTTCATAGCCTTTATGGTTTCACAAACGTCCTCCACTAGGATATGGTAGGATAAGCGTGACCAGTTTGTGAATCTATTGTCAATACAAGCATAATCTTGGGACAAAATAATCCACCTGTAGCAGTGGAAATGCTGGTCTCAAACTGTGTCAGCTCAGTGAGTCTGCATGTTAGAATATGATTATAGAACTTTTCAGCAGTATCCCAAGATTACATAATGTCACATAGTGATGAAGAGATCATCATAGAACCTTTTTGTACTTATTTATAAGACATGTGCTCAAGTATTGAATTTTTATGAACTTGAATTTTTCTCTACAATTATTTCTTCACCTGATTGGTTACAAGCCATTCATGTGGTTTTCATTTGTCTTTTTGAAATGGTTACTAGTGAAATTGTCCACTCCATGGGAACTTCTCCAATGTCTATTATTCTGCTAGAGTGACCATGATACTCCATTACTTAAAATCAAAATCATTTGATGTAGCTTCCTATTTATCTTAAGATAAAATAAAACTTCATTATCTGGCTTCTCTGCAAGCAGCTGACCTACCTTGCCTCTACTTACTCAAATCACACATTCTACCTAAAAATAGTACTTATACTTCCTTCAATATACTTTATTTTCCCATTTCCATGCATGTTTGTGTATGTTGCTTCTTCATCATAGATCATAGGTTCTCATTCCCTCTAACCAGGTATCTCTTACTCATTCTTCATGGCATCATATTGGTTCCAAAAGTTTTCCAGTTGAGTTTAGCAGCCCTTCCTATGCGACCTTATCACAAATGCATTATATTTCGGGGCACCTGGGTGACTGAGTCAGTTAAGCTGCTTCCACTCAGGTCATGACCTCATGGTTCATGGGTTCAAGCCCCACTTCCGGCTCTGCACTTCTGCACTGACAGCTGAGCCTGGAGCCTACTTCAGATTCTGTGTCTTCTACTCTCTCTGCCCCCCCCCCAACACTCTGTCTCTCTGTCTCTCTCAAAAAAGGAAATAAACATTAAAATTTTTAAAAGAAAAAATAAGCATTATATTTCAATTTTATGTTTACCTGTTTTTCCAAATAAAAAATGATTCCTTGGCTTTAGGATGTGAGGAAGGGTGAGCACAGAATTAGAGTTAGAGACACAGTTAGAGGCAACTTCCAGAGAAACTCTGTCAGATCACTACTAGAGACATTTAGAAAAACAGGCTGAATGATGGCTAAGGAAGATCTGATCTATGTCTAGCTAATAGTCTCACATGTCAGTCTTAAATGTTTCTAAGGTACTGGGTCTACTCAATGACTATTGACTTTTATGGACTTAACGTCTGACTTCCCCTGGGTATGTGCTTATAGATTTATTTTGGGTCCTAACCTCAATGACCATAGAAGCAACTTGATTCAAACCTTTTAGAGTCTCCCCATCCTAAGGCAGCTCAATTAAACAGTATTGGAGCCAAAGCTCTTAAAACAGAGGTCAATTAATTTTTAGTGCAGAGATTAAATAGAACAAAGCAGTGTGGACTTTTTAACTCTTCTCCTTTCTGGCGTGATTAGATTTTTTTCTTTTGAAGAAAGTTCTGCTAACTCATATTTAGGTCCTTGAATGCATAAAATGGTGAATGTGCTTATGATCTCAATCATATATACTTAGTTATTATTAAGGTTTCAGATGCCTTTTATAATAAAAGTAAAGGGGAGGATCAGGATTTCTCTGTAATTCTCATCCCCTGAGAAACACTGTAAACTACTTCAAACTTGGGGTTGTATGCTTTTCATTCATTCAACATTCAATCAATTCTGGTTCTAGGATTCCATTAGAAAAGGTTCAGGAATTGTTCATCTCTGAGCTGAAGAGCTAAAGAAGAAATGACCATCATTTTTGTATAAATTAATGAGCTTTTTAAAAGAAAATTTCTTATCTAGATTTCCTACTCACCCACAGAAACAAACAAAAAAATGTTGTAAATTTGTTTTTGGCTGTGATAACTGGTTTTATATTACTCCCTAAGAAACATCTGTGACGGATATAAAGCACATCCTCCATGAGGATGTTATAACTCTTTATTTCCAGAGATACATTTTTATTCACTGTTGTTCTATAAGCAAATACACGTTTTATTCAACTCTTTATACTTCTTACAAAGTTTTCATTTTATATTTAGGATATTTACATAAAATGACTTTTTTTCTGAGATGTGTGTGTAGCTAATTAATATAATGCATTCCTTCTGGGATCTGGAATTTTAGCAAAATGATCAGGCTATTCATTGAGTGCAAAAAAAAAAATAGAGACAAAGGCAGAGTTAGCAAAGATGTTGATCTGAGGATCTCAGGATACATTTCTGGAGAACTTTCAGAATTCCCTTTTTGATACCGTATGCTTAATGGTGTAGGCAGTGATATTAAATTATGTCTTAATTTTTACATTAGCATTAGATTAATTTATACTTTGAAGTAAATAACCCATTCTGATTTACAATCAGAGCACAATCATAAAAGACTGTCCTGAATGCCTAGTAAAAAGGGAAGAAAAAAACACTCTCAACACTCTGTTCCTCTATAAGTTTGTCTTTATTGTTAGTTCAGTTGTCAGGCTGCAAAGAACTAAATTACTATTTATTGTCATTTGGCAATATGCTCGAAACTCACCAAAGCCAGTATTCAACATGTGCTAAGCTTCAATTGTTGATATTTTTTCCCTATGAATTTGGTGAAATATACTTTACTTACACAGTGTACATGTATTCCCCTATAAAGTCTGCTTCATGCTATAGAGAATTTTTAAATCATTATCCTTATAGTATTTGTTTTTGTCCAGATTCACATGTCTGCTTGTTTATTCTGGATTTTAATAATCAAAGTGGGATTCTCTTGATGATCCTATCATGATGCCATATACCAAGTAGATCAAAATGTTTGGCAGGATTTCTTTGTCTACCAATCTGAAACTTGGAATATAAAAGCTCTTTTCATAAAGACTAAATAAGCTGCATCATATATTTGAAATCCATGATGTCTAATTACGGAAACCTGTGTTTCTGTCTGGATAAACTTGATCGTGGTAGAAGAAAGAAGGAAATAAGGAGAGAAAAGAACAGGAAAAAAGAGAAGCTATTACTTTACAGCAATTAGCCTTGCAAAATAATTTCTGACTTAGTATTTATTTGGTATTTTTTTTTGTTTTTAAGTATAATACCATAATTGTCTGCTTCAATTCTTTCATTTTATTTTGCATTTCATTAAATAATTTATGTCAAGTAAAATTGGCATTTTTCTCTTCATATTCCTCGATCATTAGAAAATGTTCATGTTGTAGACACATTTACAATAGGAACGTAACATCAAATCTAAAGGCAGTGAGCAGAAGTGTAATTAAGCAAAGTAATTAAAGTGGCACGTATCATTTCAGTGTCTGATTAAGATTCTTGTTTGTTTTTATTTTTATTGTTTTCAGGCTATAACATCTTGTGACTTGTACATTTATTTTAACCCTGATTTATATTTCTATCACCAAAATGTTTGGGGTGAAAGTATGGTGACTTGGTATGGTCCTAGCTTTGTCATTAACTGGCTATATGACCTTATACAAATCATTTTAAAATGAATGATCTTATTCACTTAATCGCTGAGATCCCACCCAGTTTTAAACATACCTTCTCCTTCCATTACTTTGTATTTGCTTTTCTTGTAATTTGAGATATTCCTGTGTGTGTGTGTGTGTGTGTGTGTGTGTGTGTGTGTGTGTGTTCGTGTTCTGAGGGGAGGAATATTTGTTTCTTCTCCTCATTTATCCCTTTTTCATTTTCTCCTACCTAATAACTCACAATAGGTACACTTCAGTCCTTTAAAGAACCAGTTCCTATAAAAACATTCCTTGGGACACCAGTTTGTATGATATTTGGGAAAATTGTTTTTGTGGTCAAACAAGTTTAGGAAATTTTTAATGTTATGGAACCTTATTGGAGATTTATGTGTATATAGCATGCTAAAGATTATCCAAAGTCCTCCAGTAAAGTACCTGTTTTACTTAGTGTATCCCAGGATTTCCTTTGTTTGAGTACCAAACACTCGATTGATATTTTTGTGGGTATGCCTGTGGGTGTTTCTGTGGATACTTGATTATAAGGAGGTGACATGAGTGTCTATACATGCCTAATATGGTATTAATACCTATCTTGGGTTTTATGGTATCTATTTTGAGAAATATTGTTTTTTTTTTTAATTTTAATGTTTGTTTATTTTTGAGAGAGACAGAGACAGAATGTGAGTGGGTTAGGGGCAGAGAGAGAGGGAGACACAGAATCCAAAGCAGGCTCCAGGCTCTGAGCTGTCAGCACAGAGCCCACCACGGGGCTTGAACTCAAGAACCACAAGATCATGACCTGAGCCAAAGTCGGACTCAACTGACTGAGCCAGCCAGGCACCCCAAGAAATATTGTTTTCAAGGTCTGAAGGAAAATCTCACATTGAATTCTCCCATCACTTTTTTATATATTTACTATCTATGTGGCTAAACCTATACAAGCTATGTGTATAAGAAAATATAGAGACTTACAGTAATCACAGTTTTCTAGCTATTTCTTCCTAATGGCCCACTACTTTTAGTCTGTACACAAAGGATATAGGATCCACAGACTACATACTCTGACCCTCTGATAACAACACCAGAATCAGTTTCAGAATTGGAGCTGACAGGAATCAGATGTGCAATAAAGATTTGTACATAGGTGGAATTCATTCCAGGAAAAGGCCTAGCCCAAAAGATAATTTGTGGTTGAGGATGGTAGTGAAGAGTAACTGCAAAATATAGACAGTGTCAGGGAACTTCCCATTTAATTTTAACAATTTTTTCCAGAGTTAGGTAAGAGTATGGTGACAAAACCTTTTTTGATGATAGAAGAGCACTGTCAAATGATGAAATGGTAATTTAGATGATGAAAGATTGTTAAAATGTTTGTGAAATACAGGTCTAGATTCAATATGCATACACACACACTGGATTGGGGGCACATTAATAGGTATTCCACTTGTCAAAATGGTAGAATTCTAAAGTGCAGTCCTGATGATTTTCTAAACCCCTCATAAAACTCAGAAGGCCTCAACTCCATTATATGGAATGCCTTTTGCTTTGACTCTATGCTCAACAAGTAGATTTCAGGTTTGGTTTCTCACATACCATATTTTAGGGAGGAATTTGTTAGGATGGTACCTGTTAGTAATTGTGCCACTGGAGCATCCTGTCAGTAGTTATAAATTAACAGATTGACCTTCTCGTTGATCCCTTAGTGTCCTGGGAGTCTGGTAAGCATGACATAATTCTCCAAAGCCTGCTAATCCTTTGGTGAAAAACTCAAAAGAGTTCCCAAAATTGCAAATCTAATGATTAAATCTCTGCTTCAAATATTCTGTACATCTTTATCATCTTAATGACAATATTTATTTGATAAGATTATATAAATTTTCTTAGCAACTTTTGTTATTTTAATGTGAGAATCCAAATCATTTAATCTCCCTGTTTTAAGGTAATGCTAAGCAAAATGTATCTATCTCTATTGTTATTATTCAGTCCAGTTTCACTAATAAATGAATGGTTATAGGGCACCTGGGAGGCTCAGTTGGTTAAGCATCTGACTTTGGCTCATGTCATGATCTCATGGTTCTTGAATTCGACCCCTACTTCAGGTGAGCCCCACCTCTCTCTACCCCTTGTGGGATTATCTCTTCCCTTGCCCTCGCCCTCCCCCTTGCCCTCGCCCTCAGCTAGCCCCTTTGCCTCTCCCCCCTCTCCCTTCCCCCCTCCTCCCTCCCTCTCCCTGCTCTGCCTATCCCCCATCCCATCTCCCCCACTCCCTCTTCTCCCTCTCCCCCTCCCTTTCTCCACCCTCATTCATTTGTAGCGTTTCTCTGTCAAAAAAAAATCAAAAATGGTTATACTGTATTTCTAAAACTGAATGGTAAGGAAGCCCTATGTACTACTAATGAACAATGAGACTCATTTCCCAACACACCCATATAATAGAACATGTCCCAAAATTACGCTAAAAAGGGTTGTTAATCTTGTAACCTCACAAAAAGGCAATACTTCTATAGCCAAATAAGCTTCTATTTATTTGTTGTTATTGTTGTTGTTGTTGTTGTTGTTGGGAGATACTATTTTGCTTACTAAAAACAGCAGCAATAACAGCAACAAAAACGTTACTTTTTCCCTTGTGGCTCGGTAGAACAGTTCAGCTCATCTGAACGGGTAAGAACAATTTCTTATCCATGTGAAATAATACCTCACCTGACCTTAAGACTTAGTTGGTTGTTCGTATTGTTTAAAAATATATTGATAATTTGTTTGGAGTTGTGAGAGGTAGAGACTTCTCCCTTATAGAACGTCCACTGTGTCTGAAAGAATAATTTTTGGTACATCAGTCCCAGTTCTGTCCAGAGAACAGACACCTTGGTGTTTGCATCAAGAAGTGCTTTTGTACAGAATGCTCTGAAAATTGTTGGAGGAGATAAAGGAGAGAATTCTAGGCTGTGCCTTGAAAATGGCATCCAAAATAACACAGAGCGTTAGGAGCTATCATAGTTCTCTTTTCTAGAACTATGCTGGAAATAAGAACCCACTCTACTGCTACCACTGCAGTTGCAGCTGCCCTTGAACACGTTGGTAACTGGAGATCAGACTTCTACAGCTGCAGTGCAGGAGGCAGGAAGGCTTTTGATGATGCCATGGCCACTGTTGCTGTGCCCACACTGCTTCCCCTTAGGAAGCTGGATGATGGACACTGAGCACCACTCCAAGCACATGTCTTATTTACAACAGTCGTGCTTCCCAGGTGAAAATGTTAAAATGGGCAGGAAAATGGCCTCACAGTTTTTCTTCCATATTTCTGAGTACACATCAGTTAGCATCCAAAAACTGAGCTTCCAGTTTGTGTGGAAGATAGCTTAATGGTTTTTAATCTCTTTGAGCAGACAGAAAACAGAATGAGATTGATAGAGCAAATCCAGAGTATCCAACATAGGTTTCTGTTGTTGTTGTTCTTGTTCTTGTTATCTTTTATCTATAGAAATAGTTAATATCAGTTCTTCTGTAGTTGAAATTATGCATTTGCTTCATCATAGTTGCTTACAAGTGCAGTAAAACCAGTACAGGAGCTGATTATTACTGTGTTTTATTCTGCTCCTTTGATAATTAACATTTTTTTAAATTCACGTTGTGTCAGACTGTGCTTTCCACAATTTCATTCCTTTCTCTGGAATCATAAATTTACTTAAAAAAAAAACTCCCATTTTTCTCCAAGGTGGCCCATTAGATCCCGTCTATTATTTGTTTCCTCTCAACCGATTTCAGGAACTCATCAAATATTTCCTCTTCCTTCATGAAGATCTGAAAAAGGGTAATGTATGGCGGGAAGAAAGATGGCATCATTGAATTCTACATAAGCATGCAGGTTTTGAAAATAAATTATCTTTTTATTGTTTGGTTTTGTTATCACGAAGAGAGATATTTAGCTGCTTATGAAGTTCTGAACAGGAACATAAGTTTTAAAAAAGACATTTTAAAATGAAATAAACCATTCCTTTAAACTTTTTGCTGTATCAGATGCAAGTTTTACTCTGTCTTTCAGCTTTGAGGATTTGATTTGTAAAAACAATACAACTGACTAAATTAAAATTGTCATGGGTATCTCCACAAAAATTTTGAACTGGAAGGACTGCATTATGATTGTGATTACTCACACAATAGTCCATTGGGAATTAAAGCAGGTACTTTGGTAATTTGTGCAGAAAGATGTTTGTTCCTAAACTGCAGATAATTGAGGCAAAATGCTTCTAATATGTGAATTATGCAAATAATCATCTCAGTGTTCCATCCCATTCTATGTTAAGCCTGAGCTTTTATTTTGGGACTCTCAATTAGTGTTGTCCATCCTATTTCCATGGGATGAAATTCACACAAAATTACATGGTGAATCAAGGTAATTATTTTAATAAACACAAGCTCTGTTTTCCAACTCTTTCCCCTTGAATTACACAGGCTTACCTTGGAGATATCTGGTTCTGTCCCAGACTACCACAATAAAATAAATATCACAACAAAGCAAGCCAAGTAATTTTTTTTTGTTTCCCAGTGCAAAGAAATATTATTTTTACACTATACTATAGTCTATTAAGTGTGCAATAGCATTATGTCTAAAAAACAATGTGTATACCTTAATTGAAACATACTTTATTGCCCCAAAATGCTAACTCACACCTAAGCTTTCAGTGAGTCATAACTTTTGCTGGCAGAGGGTCTTTCTTTGATGTTGATGGCTGCTGACTTATCAGGGTGGTGGTTGCTAAAGGCCGAGTGGCTGCGGCCATCTCTTAAAATAATGCAGTGATGAAGTTTGTGATATCAATGGACTCTTCCCTTTACCAACAACTTCTCTGTAGCATGCAATGCTATTTGATAGAATTTTATGCACATTAGAACTTCTTTAAAAATTGGAGTCAATCCTCTCAAACCCTGCTGCTGCTTTATCACCTAAGTTTATGTACTATGCTAGACATTTTGTTGACATTTCAACAGTCTTTGCAGCATCTTACCAGGACTACATTCCATCTCAAGAAACCATTTTCTTTGCTCATCCATAGGAAGAAACTCTTCATCCAGTCAGGTTTTATCATAAGAATGCAGTTCTTCAGTCACATCTTCAGGCTCTGTTTTTTTTTTTTTTTTTTTTTTTTTTATAAATTTTTTTTTTCAACGTTTATTTATTTTTGGGACAGAGAGAGACAGAGCATGAACGGGGGAGGGGCAGAGAGAGAGGGAGACACAGAATCAGAAACAGGCTCCAGGCTCTGAGCCATCAGCCCAGAGCCTGACGCGGGGCTCAAACTGCGGGACCGCGAGATCGTGACCTGGCTGAAGTCGGACGCTTAACCGACTGCGCCACCCAGGCGCCCCCAGGCTCTGTTTCTTAATAGCATACAAAATGGTGAGTCCTTCCCAGAAGGGTTCCAATTGCTTTGCTCAGATCCATCAGAGGAAGCACTGTCTATGGAAACTATAGCCTTAACGAGTATATTTCTTAAATAATAAGACTTGAAAATCAAATTTACTCCTTGATCCATGGGCTGCAGAATGGGTGTTGTGCAAACAAGCATGAAAACAATATTAATCCTCTTGCACATCCCTATCCGAGCTCTTTTGTGATGAGGTGCATTGTCAATGAGCAGTAATATTTTGAAAGAAATCTTTTTGTTTGTTTGTTTTTGAGCAGTAGTTCCCCACAGTGGTTTTAAAATATTCAGTAAGTCCCATTGTAAACAGATGTACTGTCATCCAGGCTTTGTTGTTTTATTTACACAGCACAGGCAGAGTAGTGTAGCGTAATTCTTAAGGACTTTAGGATTTTTAGAATGGTGAATAAGTATTAGATTTAACTGAAAGTCACCAAGTACATTAACCTAATGAGAAAGTTAGCCTCTCCCTTGAAGTTTTGAAGCCGGGCATTGACTTCTCCTCTGTAGCTATGCAACTCCTAGATGGCATCTTCTTCTAATAGAAGGCTGTTTTGTCTACAATGAAAATCTGTTGTTTAGTGTAGCTACCTCCATTAGTGATATTAGCTAAATCTTCTGGATAATTTGCTACAGCTTCTACGTCAGTACTTGCTCCTTTATCTTGCATTTTGCAGCTTCCTTACCCCCTCAGTCTTCATAGAATTAAACAGAGTTAGGTTCTGGGGTGCCTGCCTGGGTAGCTCAGGCAGTTAAGCATCTGACTTCAGACCAGGTCATGATCTCAGGGTGCGTGAGTTCAACCCTGCATCATGCTCTGTGCTGACAGCTCAGAGCCTGGATCCTAATTCAGATTCTGAGTCTCCCTCTCTCTCTGCCCCTCCCCCATTAGCACACTGTTTCTTTCTCTCTCTCTCTCTCTCTCTCTCTCTCTCTCTCTCTCTTTCAAAAATAAATAAACCTTTAAAAAAAAAAAGAGAGAGTTAGGTTCTTGTTCTGACCTAAGCATTAGTTTAAGGGAATGTTGTAGATTGCTTGATCCTTTATCTAGGCAACCTAAACTTTCTCTATATCAGGAATAATGTTGTTTTATATTCTTATCTTTTATGCGTTCATGGGGTAGTACTTTCCATTTCTGCCAAGAACTTGTCCTTTTCATTTACAACTTGGCTAACTGGTACAAAAACCCTAGCTTTGAGCCACTCTGGCCTTTGACATGCCTTCCTCACTAAGCTTAATCATTTCCAGCTTTTGATTTAAAGTGAGAGACACATGACATCATCCTTTCACTTGAATTTAGAGGCTATTATAGGATTATTTATTGCACTAATCTCAATACTGGTATGTCTCAGAGAATAGGGAAGCTTGAGGAAAGAGAGAGAGAGAGATGGGGGAATGGTTAGTTGGTAGAGCAGTCAGAACATACACAACATTTATCAATTAAGATCACTGTCTTATATGGTTGTGATTCATCATGCCCCAAAACTATAATGATAGCACATCAAAGATCATTGATTACAGATCACCATAACAAATATAAGAATAATGACAAACTTTGAAATACTGAAAGAATTACCAAAATGTGAGACAGAGACATGAAGTGAGGAAATGCAGTTGAAAAACTGGCAACTAGAAATTGTTTGACATAGGTTTGCCACTGAACTTCAGTTTGTAAAAAAGGAAATCTATTCAAAGTGCAATAAAGCAAAGCACAATAAAATAAGGTATGCCTGTAAATTGAAAATCTTCTGGAAAGGATTTATTAATCTGAATGCCATTAAAAACATTTGTGATTCATGGGAAGAGGTGAAAATATCAACACTTACAGAAGTTTGGAAGAGCTTGATTCTAACTCACATGGATGACTTTGAACGTTTCAACACATCAGTAGAGGAAGTAACTACAGATGTGATGGAAACAGCGAGACTAGAATTAGAAATGAAGCCTGAAGATTTGACTGAAGAGCTGCATTCTTATGATAAAACTTGAATGGATGAATAGTCGCTTCCTATGGATGAGCGAAGAAAATGGTTTCTTGAGATGGAATCTAGTCTGCTGAGATGCTGCAAAGATTGTTGAAATGTCAACACAATGTCTAGAATAGTACATAAACTTAGGTTATAAAGCAGCAACAGAAGATGGTATCTGAGCTATCACTAGATACAGAATCTGCTGGCACCTTGATTTTGGACTTTCCACAATTTTCCAGAATTGTGGGATTTAAATGTTGTTTAAGTTTCCCAGTCTATGGAACTTTCTTATACCTACTCAAACTCATTAAGACATTCTCTTTTCTTTACTCTAAAAATAGAAGTACATTTATTTCTTGGTATATCCCTCTGGAGTATAATGGGACAAATCCCTAGAAAAACAAACAAACAAAAAACACACTTCCTCCATGTGTACACATCTTAGACTTACTTTAGAATCAGATGTCTGAGGTGTAGGACTATAAATTTGTCACTACATTGATTGAGTAAATCTGGATTTCTTCTGAGCTATTCTTTAATTCAGAGATGATGTAACACCTTCAGAATACTTCAGTGTAAATCCTAAAAATAATCTCCACCCATGTCAAATACATTAAATTGAATCACTTGTGATTGTTTTTGACTCTTGGGCTTGACTCTTAAATTTTTTAAATAAATAAAAACAGTCCAACCGCATTTATTGTTTTATGTTATGTATATGTTTCCATGAATTCATGTCATTCCATTACTATTGTGTAATTAATCCAAACAGCAGAGTAAGTTTAATTTAAAATGTTTGCCAATAGCAAATATGGCTAAGGAAGCATCTTTACAAATATTTGGTCTTTGGGTTAATCACTTAATTTTTTTTTTTTTAACCAGACCCAATGCAACACATAGCATTGGTTCAATTGAACCACTCTTTATTTGCAGAATCAATCCACTAGAAATACATCAGTACATTCTCTTCTTCTCTTATTGTACATCAAAACCAATAACCAAAATCACATCATTTTTTATTTGTTTTGTTTCATATTCTGGGTCTGTAACTTGGGTAGAATAAGAGATATGACAAATATGAACAATAAACAATAATATTGTAATATATTACATATAAAGTGCTATGTATATTATATAATGTAATTATCATAATATGTAATGAAAAGTTTGTGTTTTTAGTGATATGAATCAAAAGGTAATCTAAAGTAAGATAATATTTGCAAACAGAAAAAGTCAAGGTAACCAGTAGTGTCTGAAACAAACCATGGCCAAAATGTCAATAAATTCTTAATAAGAGCTACAAAGCTGTGAGAGTCATAAAATGATTCTTGGTAGGAATAGACAGCAAAGAAGGGCTGTAAAGAATTGTAAGCAGTAAGGCTGTAGAAGTCAAGATATGGCAGTTTTAATGCAAAAGTGAATGTGGCAGCATTTCATCCCCAGTACAACATTTTGTCAGGACATCCTTCTGATCTTTGCTTTATTATCTCTTTTTATTCACTTAGGCTCACCAGTTGTCACTATTCTTCCAACAGTTATATGGCACTATCATCCCTCACACTATTGTTACTCCCCCTGGGTACTCATTCCAGCAAATTGCTATTCTGCCCAATTACGCTTTTGTAAAATTACTTGTCCACAGTAAGTAAAACAAATGCTTCTTATGTACATCTTTCCTGGGTAAAGAATAGTGATTTGCAAAATTTGAGCTCACAGGTAAAATCAAGGAAAATATTTCAGCTGATTAAAGAACAAAGGGGCTATGACTTAAGATGATCCCCTACCTGATTTATTTAGAGGTGAGGGCACCGAGTGTAGGCAGGAGGTTCTTGAGCAAAGACTAGCATGAAAAGAAGAGTAGTATTGATTTGGAAATATTTGCTGGGCACTTACATTGAGCTAAACACAATTCTGTTTGAGAAATTTAGCAGTGAATTAGTTATACAGAATCTGCTGGCATGGGGCTACATTCTAGTGTGGGGAGGCAGTGAGCTACTAAATAGTTAATTTCTATCACTGATGAATGCTACAAAGAAAATGAAATTAGCCAATAGTACTGACTGGTGGGGATGAGTCACTGTGTGTGGAAAGGGAATGAAGTGGTATTTTTTAATATCCATTGGTCAAGAGAGGCCTTTCTGAGAAACTGACATTGGAGCAGATACCTGATTGAAGTGAGAACGCGAGCCATGCACATTCAGATACTCTTCTCTTGAAGATCAAATACAAATGTCCTAAGGTGGAAGCTTTCTTTGCAGGTTCCAGAAAAAGTAAGGAGGCTAGTGTGACTGGAATAGAGTGAGCAAGGAAGAAATGAGTTGGAAAAGGGTTTAAATACTTTGTAAGTCATGTTAAGTACTTTGGATTTTATGCTAACTATGGTGAGAAGTCATTGGATATTCTAAGCATATGAGTGATATTTTGGAAAGTGAGAATATAGACTGAATTTTTATAATAAAGCCTGTTGTTTACTAAAGCTCTGAGGAAGAAACAACACAAATGGAAGTTGGAAGGCCACTACACCTCATCCCCTGAGTTGTTCATGGTAAGATGTTACAAAGAGAACTATACCATAAAGTTTTGACTTAAAATTGAGCTGAAGTTCATCAAACTTAAATATTTATAAAAATATCAATGATATCATTTTAAAATCATTAGCACAGGAGAGTAAATATCAAGAGTTTTACCAGTTTTTAAAACTTTTTTTTTTCCCACTGACAATCAACCATAACATAGACTCAGACTATAAAGAGCGCTATTTTCTTCTTTGGTGTCATAGTATACTTAGGGTTTTACTGTGTTCACTTAGTTGAAATATCAGTGAAGAAGCTATTGCAGCCATCCAAAGGAGAGAAAACAGTGTCTTGACCAAAGAAAGTAATAGTAGAGATGGAAAGAAGTGTATAGTTTCAGGTGAATGTTTAAGATTAAGATTTGTGATGAATTTAGTACAGGATTAAGTGAGGTGAGCTAAAACTAAAACGAAGGATCAATCATTTGAGTCAGGAGTCAAATAAGAATGCAGTTTTGCAAGTGGGAAAAACACTTTTGCGTAAACTGGTTTTGTTTTTTTTTTGTGTGTGTTTTGTTTTGTTTTTGCTGTAGAGATAATAACACTTGCATCTTTTCTAAGTGCATCCACCATGGGAAATAAGATTGGCTTGTAGCATAGTTTGGAAGATAGAATTGTGAAATTGTAGAACATTAAAATATCAGTCATCTCTTGTTCCTT
This sequence comes from Prionailurus viverrinus, assembly GCF_022837055.1. Lineage (NCBI taxonomy): Eukaryota > Metazoa > Chordata > Mammalia > Carnivora > Felidae > Prionailurus > Prionailurus viverrinus. The sequence goes on from NC_062568.1 coordinate 84,641,746, forward strand.
CCTTCCAACAGAAAACATAAGAACACTCAAGACTTGGGGTGCCTAGGTGGCTCAGTTGGGTTAATAGTCTGACTCTTGATTTCAGCTCAGGTCATGATATCACAGTCATGAGATTGAGCCCTAGGTCAAACTCCGCACTGAGTGTGGAGCCTGTTTTGAATTCTCTCTCTCTCTCTCTCTCTCTCTCTCTCTCTCTCTCTCTCTCTCTCTCTGCCCCTCCATTGCTCACACTCTCTTTCTCTCTCTCAAAATAAACAAATAAACATTAAAAAAAAACACAACATTCAAGACTTATGCAACTATCTAATACTGGCCTACCATCTGTGTCAGAAGCACCTTCCTTGTCTTTTCTCATAAAGGCATGCACAAATTGTATGTAGAACATTGTGACTATTCATATAAAGAACGAGCCTTGATGTTCATTTTGACTTACATTCCGTGTGTTTGAAAAACAGAACTGGAGACTGGGAAGAGGCAGTGTTTCATTAGTTAAGGGGAAAGGAAAGGGCTCTGTAATGTGCCAGAGTCTATTCTTGACTAAGGATGTGCCTGCCCACAGTACACCCAAACTGAACTTCTGTAATACCATTTTGATTATTACACCAAGCAGATAGAGGTTTTGTTTACTCAGTTCAGTTTATTTAATATCATCTAGGGATAAAGTGAGTACATGCTTCTTGATAAAGATTACAGTGACATATAAAAATAAATGCAATTGCATCTTATTCAGCAAGCATTTTTAAATGTCTGGCAAAGAAATGTGATATAAAACTTAAATGTTAATTTCCCACTTAAACCAAGAGACACATAAATCAAAGAAAGCAGATCATTTCCTTACAATTTTACCATGTTTTAAATTTTATTTTTACCTGCTCTTCTCTATATTTGCATTAGAAACACTATAACTGTCTTTACTGAAGGCAGCATCACAGCTTGAGGGACAATTTTTGAATGGAAATAAAAATGCTAAGTTAAAATGTTTATAATATATAACAAGAATAGACATGTGGATAGATGCAATCTGTGGAATGTTTCTGATTTTCTGTGATGTCTTCAAGTTTACTATCATTCGTGGCTTCTTCACCTAAGCTAGAATATAACTTAAATGTATTCCTTTAAACATGATTATATATTTAATGTTGACAAAGGATATATGGGTAGTATATGCCACATGGTCTCACCTTTGCTCTGATAGTCTTTGGAGTCACTATTTCTCTCTTGGAATTTGCAGAATCTTCCTAACTGGTCACCTGTTTTCAGACTTACCCCTTTTATCCACACAACAGCTGGAATGATCTTTTAAGATGCTAAATAGACGTCTAACTTTTCTGCTTGAAACTGTCCCCAGGGACTTTCCATTAAACACTGCCAATTGAACAAAAGGGTTATATGATATCTGTCCTTTCTTGGAGGTCCCTGTAAATGTGATTTAAAAAATTTGCCTTTAATTGTATTAATCCAAAAGCAGAGAGGAGACAAAACATGTGAGATATTTTGGGACAGTGAAGAGCAGATGATTAAACAATAAATGGTTTATGTGTAGTGTCTCTGCTTTGCTGACTGCAGATGGGGATACCAAGATGAAGAGCCCTGAGAAGTTCAAAAATTAGACTCTGGTCACCTCTAAAGGTGGGGATATAGGATAGGACTAGTAATAAGTAGATTAGCTTTGAACCTGTTTTGACAATAGCCCGGCTACTAGATTCCCTACCCTAGTCCACACAGCCAGGACAACCTCCACTGCCCTACATTAGCAGAAGATGAGATGTTTGATTTCTGAAGCAGTAAAATAATAAATATCTGGACTGATTAAAAACAACAACAACAACAAAAAAAAACAAAACAAAACCTAGACCATGGCTATGGAGCAATTAAGTAGAGATTGCAACAAGAGGATTATAGGAAGGAAGGAAGGGAGGGAGGGAGGAGAGAGGGAGAGGGAGAAAGAAAAGAAAAGAAAGGAAGAGATGACTGTGTTTTTATATTTTTTTTCATTTAAGGAGGTGTTTTAGAGTTCTTTTGTCAAATTATGCAATAATAAAAGATACCAGGAAAAACAAAAATAGAAATAATGAACTTCAATTTTTTTTAATGTTTATTTATTTTTGAGAGAGACAGCGTGCAAGTGGGGGAGGGGCAGAGAGAGAGGGAGACACAGAATCTGAAATAGGCTCCAGGCTCTGAGCTGTCAGCACAGAGCCCAACGTGGGGCTCAAACCCATGAACCATGAGATCATGACCTGAGCCGAAGCTGGACGCTTAACCGACTGAGCCATCCAGGTGCCCCGAAATAATGAAACTTCAAAATGAACTAAAGTTGTTCAGGGAAGAAAGTATTATATTAAACTTCCCTTTACTTTGTAGCAAAAATTTATATAGTCACAGTTATATAAACATTGAATATTAATATCCCTAAAAATTAAGGTTGTAGGAGGATGTGGGGAGAGAAAGCATGAATGCATATTTTTGTGTTTGGGTTGTGTAAAGAGTTAAAAACTAATCTTGTGTAAGAATAAGTCAGTAGATTATATATAAACCTTAAAAATGTTGCAGTTTTAACAGAGACATGCTGTACAGAATTATGGAAGTAAATACAACTGACATAGCTAAAACAATTAGAAGAGTCGAAGTGAAGTGGACACTGCTATGTTTTACTGTTAGCCTTGATGGAGTGTTTGACTTTTTAAACCAGCTACATCTACTGTATGATAAAAATAAAATTTGCATTTAAAATAAAGTAATCCAAGGTGCCCACATGGCTCAGTCAGTTGGTTTTGAGCCAAAACTCAGTTGGTTTTGGCTCGGGTCGTGATCAAGTTCGTGGGATGGAGTCCCATGTCGGGCTCTCTGCTGACATCACAGAGCTTCCTTGGGATTCTTTCTCTCCTTCTTTCTCTACCACCCACCCCTCTCTCTCTCTCTCTCTCTCAAAATAAATAAACATAAAAAATAAAAAAAAGTAATCCCTTGGCTTTTCAATATAACACTTATGAAATTTATCCCTCTACTGTAGTTGAGTCACACCTACTAGTCTCTGTTACCTCATCTCTTCACATTCATCTATATTTTAGCTATGATAGAGCTCCTCACACCCCTGCTCTTCATTTTGAGCATATGCCAGGTTCAGTCCTGCTTGGTAGGTTATGCCCCCAGATCTCTACATGGTTAACCACCTTATTTTGAACTTAGTTAAAATATCATCCTTCTAAAGATACCCTCTCGGACCAGTCATTCTGCAGGTCATTAATACTATCTGACACTGCCTTTCTTGGGAAGGGGACCGTATAAGGGATCCACACCTTGATCATGCCCAGATATAGTTGTTTCAGCACAGAGCCACACTTTGTAAAAGTAAAGTAAACATTTTCAAGAGAAAGAAGAAAATTTATCTTTACATCTCCCAGGTTTTATTTATAAGCAGTGACAGAGTATCCTCTGTATTTTAGCATTAATCTGCACTACAGGTAATTTAAATGAACCAAAACAGTTGTCTGTAGAGACAGTTTAGTTCAGATATACTCCTATAAATGACATCCAAGTGATAGAAAGCCAATAAAATCTATCTTAAAGAACTGCAGGATTTGACTTCTGTATTAGTTATGTATTGCTGCATAACAAATTACCCCAAAACTTAGTCATGTAAAAAGAGCACCTATTATCTTAACACTTTCTGTGTGTTAGAAATACGGGAGTTGCTTAGCTAGGTGATTGACGTAGAGTTTCTCTTGAGGTTGTAATTAAGGTATTAGCCAAGACTGCTGACAGCTAGTGATTTAACTGGGCTGGAAGATATGCTTCCAAGCTCATTCTTGTGACTGTTGGCAATAGGTCTTTGTTCCTTGCAAAATGGGCTTTTGCATGGGGTTGCTTGACTATCCTCATAGCATGGCATCTGGTTTCCACCAGAGTGATTCAAACAGAGAGCGCAAAATGGAAGTTATGATGCCTTGTATGGCTTTTCCTTGGAAATCACAGTCTGTCATTTCTACCACATTCTACTCAGTACAAAAAGTCACAAAGAACAGCCTGCACTAAGGGGGAAGAGAATTAAGCTTCACTTCCTGAAAAAAAAAAAGTATCAAAACATTTGATGTGTTTTGCCCACATAAAATGTGGGCACATTTTAAAATTATCAAACCCATTAAGTGTCTATGTTATCATTAGTTATTTATGGTTTTATCTAGTACTGTGGCATTCCCTAGTAATAAATATTATAAGAAATCATAAATACATAAACTAAAGGGCAACCTTTAAGTCCTTCTGCCCCTGGAAAGGCAACTAATATTCATGGGAAACTTACTACATTTCTTTGTACTGCATTCTTAATGTTTGTTTTCTAATTTAAGCCCCTCACCACCTTGTGAATTGGATATTATGTTTATTGAATATAAGAACAATGGCTTTTACAAATATTAGTGACATTCCCAAGAACATATTTTTAAGTAGAGCATTACACTGAAATAGATGAGAGGTGCCTGGGTGGCTCAGTCAGTTAAGTGTCCAGCTTCAACTCAGGTCAGATCAGTCTTATAAGTTCCAGCCCCGTTTTATCCCCTGGGCTTACAGCTCAGAGCCTGGAGCCTGGTTCAGATTCCATCTTCCTCTCTCTACCCCTCCCCTGCTTGTGATCTGTTTCTCTCTCTCTCTTTCAAAAATAAACACATATCATGTGTGTGTCTGTGTGTGTGTATAATGTAATAAATAGTATATACTGTTTACTTCGGTGTAATTACACTAGTGAGTCGATTTAGTTTGAAGACAAATTTTGTTTGATAGACAAAATGCTTTATAATTTTTATTAATTAGTTTACCATATTTAAAAATTGGGAGACCACCAGAATTTGGCTCAGGTCATGATCTCACAGTTCATGGGTCTGCACCCTGCATCAAGCTCTGTGCTGATAGCTCAGAGCCTGGAGCTTGCTTTGGATTCTTTGTCTGACTTTCTTTCCTTCCCTGTTCACACTCTCTGTCTCTCTCTCAAAATAAGTAAATAAACATTTTTTAAAATTGGGAGACTTCAAATGAAATCCAGAAATCTGTATTTTGGGCTTCTTTGTTATTTTTATTTAGTCATTTTTTTATTCTTGTTTTTCCTTTTAATTGAAGAATACTTGATATGCAGTATGTATTAGTTTTAGGTGACATAGTACATATTTATATGTAAACACAGTGGTCACCACAGTAAGTCTGCTTACCATCTGTCACCATACAAAGTTGTTATATTATTGACTGTATACCCTGTGCTGTACATTACATTGCATCCTTGTGTCTTATTTATTTTATGACTGGATTACTGTACCTCTTAATCTCCTTCACCTGTTTCGTCCAACCTCCCACCTCCCTAACCTTCTGGCAACCATCATTTTATTCTCTGTATCTAAGAGTATGTTTCTGATTTGTTTGTTCATCTGTTTTGTTTTTTAGACTCTACATTTCAATGAAGTCATGTGATACTGGTTTTTCTCTGATTTATTTCACTTAGTACATCATAAGATGTACTTATGCTAAGATATACTCTAGGTCCATCCATGTTGTCACAAATGGCAAGATCTATTTTTTTATAGCTGGGTAATATTACATTGCATGTATATACCATGTCTTCTTTACCCATTCATCTACTGATGGATGTGTAGCTTGTTTCCATGTCATGACTATTGTAAATAATGTTGCAATGAACACAGGGTGCATATGTCTTTTCAAATCACTATTTTCATTTTCTTTGCATAAATACCTAGAAGTGGAATCGCTACATCATATGGTAGTTCCATTTTTAATTTTTTGAAAAACCCCAATACTATTTTTTGTAGTGACAGCACAAATTTACATTCTTACAAACAGTGCACAAGGATTCCCTTTTCTCCACATCTTCCCTAAACTTGTTATTTTTTTCATTTTGATAATAGCCATTCAGACAGTTATGAGGAGATGTCTTATTGTGGTTTTGATTTGTATTTCCTGTTGTTAGTGATGTTGAGCATCTTTTCATGTGTCTGTTGGCCAACTCTAAGTCTTTGGGAAAATGTCTGTTTAGATCCTTTGCCCATTTTTTAATTAGATTGGTTGCTAATTTGAAATTCAGTTTTATGAGGTCTTTATACATTTTGGATGTTAATCCCTTTATTGGATATATCATTTACAAATAACTTCTCCCATTCAATACATTACCTTTTCTGCTGGTCGATGGATTCCTTTGCTGTGCAAAATCATTTTCTTTGATGTGGTCCCGTTTATTTATTTTTGCTTTTATTGCCCTAGCCTGAGGATAGAGAGTTAAAAAATATTTATATCATAGAGGCACCTGGGTAGGTTAAGCATCTAACTTTGGCTCAGGTCGTGATCTCCAGGTTAGTGAGTTTGAGCCTTACGTTGGGCTCTGTGCTCACAGATCAGAACCTGAAGCCTTCTTCAGATTCTCTCTCTCTCTCTCTCTCTTTCTCTCTCTGTCTCCCTCCCTCCCTCCCTCTCCTTCTGCCCATCCCCTGATCACACTCTGTTTTTCTCTGTCTCTCTCTCAAAAATAAGTAAAAATTTTAAAAAGTTTGAAAAAATATTCATTATCACTAAGACCAATGTCAAAGACCTTATTACCTATGTTGCCCCCCCCACCTTGGAGTCTGATGGCTTCAGGTTTTATTTTTAAGTCTTTAATCAATTGTGAGTTTATTTTTATATATGATGTTGGAAACTAGTCCACTTTCCGTTTTTTGCATGTAGCTGTGTATTTCTCTCAACACCATTTATTGAAGACACTGTTTTTCTCGTTGTATATTCTTCCATCCTTTGTCATAGGCCAATTGACTTTATAAGTGTGGGTTTATTTCTGATCTCTCTATTCTGTTCCATTGACCTATTGGGTCTGTTTTTGTGCCAATACTATTATGTTTTGATTATGATAGCTTTGTAGTATATATGATATTCAGGATTATGATACCTCCGGCTTTGTTCTTCATTTCCAAGATTGCTTAAGCTATTTGGTGTTGTTTTTTTTTTTTCGGGGGGGGGTGGTCCATATAAATTTTGGTATTATTTATTCTAGTTTTGTGAAAAAGTATGTTGGTAGATTGATAGGGATTATATTGAACATATAGATTGCGTAGGTAGTATGGACATTTCAATAGTGTTCTATTAAATAGTATGTGAGCACAATAAATCTTCCCATTTATTTGTGTCATCTTCAGTTTCTTTCTCCAGCCTCATAGTTTTCAGACTATACATAGTTCACTTTGTTGATTCAATTTATTCCTACACATTTTATTCTTTATGTTATTATAAGTGGGAAAATTTTCTAATTTATTGTTCTGGTACCTCATTATTAGAATACAGAAATACAACAGATAGCATTAGTCTTTAATACATTAATACATTAATACAACAGATTTTGTATTATTAAGTTTTACTTAATTCATTTATTAGTTTTAATAGTTTTGGGGCAGAGGTTTAGGATTTTTTTTAACCTATAGCATTATGTTATCTATGAAGAGTGACAGTTTTATGTTTTCTTTAACAGCTTTTTTTTTAATTCCAGTGTAGTTAACATACAGAATTATATTAGTTTCAGGTGTGCAATATAGTGATTCAACAATATACATTATTTAGTGCTCCTCATTATAAGTGTATTCTTAATCCCCTTCACCTATTTCACTCACCCCCTACTACCTTCCCTCTTTAACCGTCTATTTGTTTTCTATAGTTAAGTCTATAAAACTTAAGTTTTGGTTTGAATCATTTGTCTTCCTTTTTGTTTGTTTTGTTTCTTAATTTCCACCTATGAGTGAATTCATATGGTATTTGCCTTTCTCTGACTGGCTTCTTTGCTTAGCATTATAATCTCTAGATCCATCCATGTTGCATGTGGAAAGATTTCATTCTTTTTTATTGCTGAGTAGTATTCCATCGTATGTATGTATGTATGTATGTATGTATGTATGTATGTGTATTCACACACACACACACACACACACACACACTACATCTTCTTTGTCCATTCATCATTGATGGAAATTTGGACTGCTGCCATAATTTGGCTATTACAAATAAGGCTGCAATAAATAGGGGTTCATATATCTTTTTGAAATAGTGTTTTTATATTCTTTGGTACATACTCAGTGGTGGAATTATTGGATCATATAGTAATTATATTTTTCATTTTTTGAACCCCCATATTATTTTCACAGTGACTGCACCAGTATGCATTCCCAGCAACAATGCACAAGTTTGTCCCCCCCAACACACACACCCTTGCCAACACTTGTTTCTTGTGTTTTTTGATGTCAGCCATTCTAACAGGTGTCAGGTGATATCTCATTGTGTTTCTGACTTGTATTTCCCTGGTGATTAGTGATGCTTAACATCTATTCATGTGATTCTTGGACATCCATACACCTTCTTTGGAGAAATGCATGTTCACGTCTTCTGCCCATTTTAATTGAACTATTTCTGGGTTTTTTTTTTTTCAGACTTGAGTTGCAAAAGTTCTTTATATATTTTGAATACTAATTATCAGTTATATCATTTGAAAATATGTTCTCCCCTTCAGCAGGGAGTATTAGTATTATTTAGTTTTATTTTTAGTATTGTTTCCTTCATTGTTCAGAAGCTTTTTATTTTGATACAGTGCCAATAGTTTATTTATCCTTTTGTTTCCCTCACTTCAGAAGACATATCTAGAAAAATGTTGCTATAGACAATATCAAAGAAATTACTGCCTGTGCTCTCTTGTAAGATTTTTATGCTTTTGGGTCTTATATTTTGATCCTTAATCCATTTTGAGTTTATTTTTGTGTATGATTAAGAAAAGTGATCCAGTTTCATTCTTTTGCATGTAGCTGTCCACTTTCTTAACACTATTTGTTGAAGAGACTTTATCCCATTGTCTGTCCTTGCCTCCTTTGTGGAAGATTAAGTGAGCATATATCACAGGCTTATTTATGGGCTCTGTGTTCTGTTCCACTGATCTGTAGGTCTGTTTTTGTGCCAGTGCCATATTGTTTTGATTACTGTAGCTTTATAGTATAACTTGGAATCTGGGATTGTGATAACTCCAACTTGGTTCTTCACTTTCAAGATTGCTTTGGGCGTTTGGGGTCTTTTGTGCTTCCATACAAATTTTAGGATTAGTAATTATAGTTCTGTGAAAAATGCTGTTGGTGTTTTGATAGGGAATTGATTAAAAGTGTAAATCATTTTGAGTAGTATAAACGTTTTAACAATATTTGTTCTTTCTATCCATGAGCATGGGAAGTCTTTTCATTTCTTGGTTTTGTCTTCAATTTCTTTCATCAATTTTTTAAATTTTTTTTTAAATTTTTGTTTATTTTAGAGACAGTGAAGGGGAGAGAGAGAGAGAGAGAGAGAGAAGGAGGGAGAGGGAGGGCATGAGTGGAGGAAAGGGGCAGAGAGAGAGAGAGAATCCCAAGAAGGTTCCATGCTCAGCATGGAGCCAAACATGGTGCTTGATCCCATGACCCTGTGACCATGAACTGAGCCAAAATGAAGAGTCAGTTGCTTAATCAAGTGAGTCACCCAGGCACCCCTCTTTCATAAATGTTTTATAGTTTTCAGAGTATAGGTATTTTACCTCTTTGGTTAAGTTTATTCATAGGTTTTTTATCATTTTTGGTGTATTTGTAAATGGGTTGTTTTCTTAAATTCTCTTTCTGCTTCTTCTTTAGTGTACAGAAATGCAATAGATTTCTGTAGAATGATTTTGTATCCCACAACCTTACTGAATTCATTTATCAGTTCTTTTTTTTTTTTTGGTGGAGTCTTCAGGATTTATATATATATACATATATAGATATATGTATATATATATATACACACATATATATATGTATGTATACATATACACACATATAATATATATATATATATATAGTATCTTCTTGCTTGCAAAAGGCGAATGTTTTATTTTTTCCTTAATAATTTGGATGGATATGTTTCTTTTTGTTATCTGATTGCTGTGGTTAGGAGTTACCACATTACATTGAATAAAACTGGTGAGAATGGACACCCTTGTTTTGTTCCTGATGATAGGGGGAACGCTTTCAGTTTTTCTCCATTGAGTATGATAATAGGTATGGGATTTTCATATATGACCTCTGTTGTGTTGAGATATGTTCCTTCTAAACCTACTTTATTGAGGGTTTTACCATGAATGGATACACTTTGTCAAATGCTTTTTCTGCTTTAATTTACATGGTTATATGATTTTTTTTTACATTTTCTCTTGTTGATTTGATGTGTCACTTTGAGTGATTTGCAAATATTGAACCACTCTTACAGAAATAAATCCCTCTCGATTACAGGGAATAATTATTTTAATGTAATGTTAGATTGGGTTTGCCAATATTTTGTTGAGGATTTTTGCATGTAGGATCATCAGAAATATTGGCCTATAGTCCTCTATTTTATTGGTGTCTTTATCTGGTTTTGGTATCAGGGTAATACTGGCCTCACAGAATGAATTTGGAAATTTCCCTTCCTCTTCTACTTTTTGGAATACTTTGAGAAGAATAGGTAGAGTTGTCTGGCTAAAGGGTTATCATTTTCAGTGATGTCTTTTCAAATGTTTTCATTTAAATTCGAGTTAGTTAATATATAGTGTAATATTGGTTTCAAGAGTAGATTTTAGTAATCAATTACTTACATAGAACACCCAGTGCTCATCATAACAAGTGCCATCCTTAATTCCCATCACCCATTTAGCCCATCCCCCCATGTCCCTCCATCAACCCTGTTTGTTCTCTGTCATTAAGAGCCTTTTTTACAATTTTTTTAAAATATTTATTTTTAGAGAGACAGAAACAGAGTGTGATTGGGGGAGGGGCAGACAGAGAGGGAACCACAGAATCCGAAGGAGGCTCCAGGCTCTGGGCTGTCAGCACAGAGCCTGATGCTAGGCCTGAATCATGAGCCATGAGATCCTGACCTGAGTGGGAGTCAGATGTTCAACCCACTGAACCACCCAGCCTCCCTATTAAGAGTCTTTTATAGTTCGCTTACCTCTGTCTTTTATTCCCTTTCCATATGTTCATCTGTTTTGTTTCTTAAATTCTACATATGAGTGAAATCATATGGTATTTGTCCTTCTCTGACTGACTTATTTTGCTTAGCATAATACACTTTACCTCCGTCCATCTTGTTGCAAATGGAAAGATTTCATTCTTTTTAAAAATTTTTTAAATGTTTGTTTGTTTATTTATTTATTTATTTTGAGGGAGAGAGAGACACACAGAGAGAGACAGAGAGAGAGAGAGAGAGACAGAGAGAGAGAGAGAGAGAGAGAGAGACAGAGAGACAGAGCATGAGCAAGGGAGAGGCAGAGAAAGAGGAAGACACAGAATCCAAAGCAGGCTTCAGGCTCTGAGCTGTCAGCACAGAGCCTGATGTGGATGTGGGGCTTGAACTCACAAACTGTGAGATCATAACCTGAGACAAAGTCAGATGCTTAACCAACCGCACCACCCAGGCACCACTGTTTCTTGGGTGATCTTTTCAAAGAACTATCAGCTCCTGGTTTTAGTTATCTGTTACATTGTTGTTTGTTTGTTTGTCTGAGTTTTGTTTTGTTTTGTTTTGATTTCTAGTTATTTACTTCTGCTCTAATCTTGATTATTTCCCTCCTTCTGATTTTGGATTTTTTTTTTCTATATCCTTTAGGTATAAGGTTAAAAGGTTTTGTTTGTTTTTTAAGATTTTTCTTATTTATTGAAGTGGGCCTGTATCTCTATAAAATTCCTTCTTAGAACTGCTTTTACTGTGTCCCAGGGATTTTGAAAAACTGTTTCCATTTTGAATTTTCTCAGGTATTTTTTAATTTTACTTTTTTTTATTTCTTCATTGACACATTGATTGTCTAGTGGCTTGCTGTTCATCTCCATATGTTTGTTTTGTTCTTTGCTTTTTGGTTTTCTTTTCTTTTTTATTTTCTTCTTTAATTGATTTCTAATTATATACTGTTAAGGTCAGAAAAGATACTTGATATGATTTCAGTCTTCTTAAATTTATTGAGATTTATTTTGTAGCAAAACAAGTGATTTATCCTATAAAACATTCCATGAATACTTGAGAAAGATGTGTATTCTGCTGTGTTAGGATGGAGAATTCTGGTAAGTTTACCTGGTCTAATTCAGGATATTGTTTTCTCATTAATTTGCTGTCTGGACATCCAGTGATGCAAGTAGACTATTAAAGTTCCCTACTATTATTGTATTTCTATCAGTTATTCCCTTTGTATCTGTTAATATTTGCTTTATATATTTAAATGTTCCTATGTTGGATGAGTTAATATTTACAAGTGTTACATCTTCTTGTTGAATTTGCCCTTTATCATTATGTAATGCCCTTCTTTGTTTCTTGTTGCAACATTTGTTTTAGAGTCTAGTTGGTCTGAAATAAACATTGCTACCTCAGCTTTCTATCCTTTCCATTTGCATGGAATATCTTTTCCTATCCCTTCACTCTCTGTCCATGTGTGTCTTTGGATCTGAAGTGAGTCTTTCTTATAGGCAGCAATAGACTATATTTTTGGCCCCTTTGAAATAATGAAGCATTTCTATGTCAAAACAATCAGCTGAAATCAAGCCTGCCTTTTTATGTAAATGTGTAACTTCAGGCTATCTTCTAGTTTAGTCATAGTTCCTTCCAAAAAGTTTTGCCTATTTATGTTATTTTTCTCATTCTTGTGGACATTTACCTTTTCTATTTCTGGCTAGTTGAAGACTATATAGCAAATAATTTGAAAAAGAAATCAAGAGGTAAATTTTGTCAACGTGTAACTTTCAAAAAGTTAAAAACATGACTCATATGATATATAGTATTCACTATAGTATTCATATATTAACTATATGTTAAGGAGTCATTTATCTCACTAATGAAAGAACCAGAAGGATGGTAAATCCGGTTCAGAGGAGCACAGAAGAGACTGTAGAATTTATAATCACTGAAATAAAAACATGCTAATTTAAAATTGTAAAGTTATATATAAAACCACTTACTGTCATATAGCAATAAAAAGGGGTATCTTTACTACGTGATGGAAATCATTTGCATCTCTATTAGACAAAAAAATTATAATCAATGTATAAATTAATATCTAAATTCATAGATATTTGGACTGAATCAGTAGTAAGCTATAAGTTAAACAAAGGTATATTACTTAGGAAAATTAACTAGTTATTGAAGGTGCCTATTAGACAATGGTTCAGTGTGACATTGAAGGCACATATAGACATTCCTTTATATTTTTTTAACAGGATTTTGACTTTTTTTCTCAATAATTTTGTGGCATGGACTACTCTATTAAACAATACTGGAGTAAATGTGTCCTTCTGCTAGAGTACCATAACAAAATGCCACAGGCTATATGGCTCAAAGAATAGTAATTCATTTTCTCACAATTCTGAAGATTAGAGGTTCCAGATCAAGGATTCAACAGGTTTGGATTTCTCTGAGGCCTCTCAGTGGCTTACAAGTAGCCTCTCTTCTCTGTGTAGGGATCCTTGGTATCTCTCTTTGTATGTCATAACCTCTTTTTATAAGGATAGGATAAGGTTAGATTAGGGCTCACCTTAATGGCATTGATTTAATCATCCCTTTGAAAACTTTAGCTCCAAATGCAGTCACATTCTGGGGCAATGGAGGATAGGACTAGAAAATATAATAGGAATATATTTAAATTTTTGTTCTGGTACAGTAATAAATCCCTGAACTAAATATTTATGATTTTTTTAATATGTCATAAAATGATTATAATTATCTTCAGCAACTTCCTATGATCTTGGTTGTATTTCAGCAAAATGAAGATGAAATACTGAATCCATTGTCTAGAAGATTTACCTATCTTCTGAAATGTGTAAATAATTCTGGCCAGATTTACTTATTTATGTACCTTTATATCTGTCAGCTTGCTTACTTGAACTTTTTGTCTAATTTCCTCCAATCTTAATAAAAGATTACATTAAAACTAGACAGAAACTTCAAATATAAGAAAAGGAAACAAAGTCAATTCCCACAATAACTGAGTGTTTGGCTAATTATTAGGTTCTTTCCTGAGACCTTGTTGCTTCAAACTTGGATGGTTGTTAACAATACCTATTGTTTCAGTAGCAGAGGATATTTCTGTAATGATACAGACTTGAAAAAAAGGTGTGAATGCTGTCAAACAGCTCTTTTGTCCGAAATTTCACTTGCATAGACTACATCAACTACACAGTTGAATGGACTCTGATACATACTTTATCTGAACCGCAGGTATTTAAAATGGCATTTGAAACAGTGGGTTCTGTTCTCTAGTTGATATAATAATGTAAAAAGAATAAAAACAAACAAAGCATACATTTCCAGATTTCTGGAGATAGAAATATTTCAGCTTTTTAAAAATCCTCACTGCTGAACTGGTTGAGAAAAGCTTCATGTAGTTTGTGGAAATTTAAATGGTTATATTTCCATAAAGACTGTGCAATTCAGGAATGAAACTGTAATCGATAGCTTGAAAATGTGTGTCCAATGAATTGCAATATCTGCTTTCTGCTTGTCCTTATAAAGCATGATAGAAATTCCACAAAGTTGCTACTTTCCGTACCTTGCTTTGACAATATACCATTACGAGTGACAATAATGACACACACATCTATATTACTCTTTTTGTTGAAAGGGTATCATTCACTGAAACAGCATGTTACTAAGGAAGTATTTTGAAGCATAGAGCAAGAAGAATGTTTAGGTTCAGATTGCAGAAGGAAACTCTGCTTTGTCAATGAATCAGAGATCCATAGTAAGTTTGAACAAGAAGCTGTCAAATTATAATTTCTAATAAATAAAAACATGACTGTCATGAAATTCAAGAATAAATATAAACCAGAAACTTATTTATGGAATTATTGAGGTAACCAGCACAGTAGTGCTGATCTAAGAGCATTAGTGGAATTGGATAATTACAAGCATTTTAAGGAAAAAGAATGTATAAATAAAATTTGTCGGTAAGTATAAAAATGGTTAATGCCTCACAGAGCAGTACAATCATAACCTTTGAGGTTATCTTTTCTACAAGATAATTATTCACAAATTAACATGAAAATTTCACAGTATAAAGGTCTGATCAAATGGAAAATATTCAAGTCAAACACAGACACATTCTCCTAGAGCTGCTCTATCCCTTGTAGCCACTAACTACCTACCTAAATTTTTAAATTTAAATTTGAGTGAATTAAAATGAAATACAACACAGATTTAGTTTCCCTCTCAAACTAGCCACATTTTATGTGGTCACTAGACACTTTGGCTAATGGCTACTTTATTGGACAGCATGGATGTAGAATATTTCCTTCTTCACAGAAAGTACTATTGAATAACACTTCTGTGGAAAATTAATATTTGAGCAGGCCTGTTTTATAATGCATATGCATGCCACTGAAAAACATCACCACTCCTTTGGCTTAATTTTCAAGTTTTGAGTATTGTTTGTAAACAAAGAGATTTTACAGATCTATTTTCCACCTCCTTTTTTTTAATGGAAGAGGATCTGAAAATATAAATTTACCTTAGATTCATAAAAAGTTTACTCTTACTACTGAAGAGTTTAGCTGTGTCATTGAACCAATTTTCACGTTGGGTTGAGTGAACTATTTAGTATAAATAAGAAAAGTGGGAGAAAATTTTATTGTAAATACTTACATTTGGGGATTTAGAAATCATTTGTCCATTTGTCTAGATCATTCTTAGTCCTTAAATAGCAAGAAGAAAGGTATCAAAAGGTAGTCATTACTTTATAGAGTAATTAAATCACCTATTTTGACCTAGCAAGAAATTAATTATCTGATGGTTTGGGCAGACTTACATAGTCTTTGGCATATGATACTAAATTTGCATGTGTAACACAATGATTTTGTTTTTAATGTGTGTTTTTCAGATGTGCAACAAATGGCGATCGACTGGCTTACCAGAAATCTCTATTTTGTGGACCATGTCAGTGACCGGATCTTTGTTTGTACTTACAACGGGTCTGTGTGTGTCACCCTGATTGACCTGGAGCTTCACAATCCTAAGTCAATAGCCGTAGATCCAATAGCGGGGTAAGAAGTTCTGTTTTATAATGTTTGATATGAAATAGTTTCCATTAAAATAAGTAATGCATCCAAAAATTGTATAATAGATCGGTCTCTGACAGGAGCTGTGGAATATAAGATTGCAGGCTCAAAGTATTTTTAAATGTTGATATTAACAACTGCATTGCAAAGAGAAAAGAAGGGCTATAATTTACCATGCAGAAGCTGGGTAATACCAGTTCCTTAACACATTTATATTGCTGGCCTAACCTGAGATACAAACAACCCTCTTCACAATTGCTTTGGGGTCACCAGACAAGAGCCTCAGGATAGTTTTAGGTTAAAGAGAGGAGAACTTTAAGTTCCCTTAGCAGTAGACCTTGTAGTCAGCAAGCTTCAGAAACACCACTTGAAAGATGTGCTATGAACAAACTTACGTTCAACACATTTGGTATTTATAAAAGGTGTATGATGAATGTTCACGGGTACTACTAAAACATTAAAGTCATCTTTGTTAGTTGAAACCATCTTTTTTTTTCCCCTCCAACTACTGATATGTAAATACTATATAATTATGGAGTTACTGAATTCTTTATCAGAATTCATCTTCACTTTTTTTTTTGATTTTCTAATTTTGCAAGCCACTTTGTTGGTTAAAAGTATGTCTTATCTGACCTTCTTGTATCTAATAGGCTCATTAATCTTTTTAAATATTTCACAATTTGTCAAATACAGTCATAAATGTTTAAATTCCCATCAACTTTGTTCACATGATTAGAAAATCAATATAGAAATTATGCTTCAGTTTTACAAATGCTATGGTATTGTTGAGTGGGAGGGGCAAAAACTATATAGAGTACTATAAATTCAGTTTTTTCACCAGTGCGTACTGGGCAAGGATACTCTCACATTACTGACATAGTGTATAATTTTAATCGGAGGAACTGTTGTTTTTTTCAGATGTAAGTTGTAGCAAAGATTTGAAAACTGAAATTTTATCTTGTTACTGGTTTAATCGTCCCCAAGCAGTTCAGGCTGAAATGTCTGATGGAATGTATCCTAAACTGCCATAAGCCTCCATTCAATAAATGGGAAAATATTTACTGAAGAAACAGCTGTCATCCATATGTGGACTTTTGTCACTCTTTACTTAAAGTCTGATTGAATATTAAGATGCATCATCACAATGGTTCTGATTTTGACAAGAACAGCTTGCACGTAAGAACTTTGCTAGGAAGGCTGTGTAATATAATTCTTGAATGTAGCTCTATTTGTATTTGCAGCAGATGGTGACTTGACTCAATCTGACTGCAGTGATGCTTCAAAAGACATTAGTAAAAGAAGTTGTATTTAAACTGATTTGTTTGGGTTGTTGGATAAGGGTAGTAAGAAAGAATTGGAAATTTACAAATGTGGTAACAATATTCTTTTGGAATTATTTTGGAATTCTGTCTAGAGATATATTTGCTTGCATGTTTTTCCCTGGATTTGCTAACTGAATTTCAAACTAGCCTTTAGACAGTCTTATTTATCAAAAATGTTAAGAGGTGAAGCTACTGTCTTTTTCCCCTCATTCTACCATCTTATCTTCCCCCATTTTTAAAAACTAAGATCCAGAGACCCTTTTTCAATAAAACTGTCAATCTCGAATATAATATATGTGAGTACCATCTCTCTTTCAGAACAGCAACATAGTTTATATTCTCAAGCTTCCTGTTTCTCTCTGTCATTACATGAAAGAACCATATTTTGTTACTTTTGTCAAAGGAATTAGGAGTAGAAAACCCCCAGATTGTTTGCCCTTATTCTCTGCAGGATTCCTTGGGGCCTAGTAACTGTTTAAATGTAATTTTGTCACGTATCATTTATCACAATAGGTTCTTTGGAATTTTTCGTTTGAGTTTGCTCTGTGTCTCAAGCAGTTTTTCAATCATGAATTGCAGAAATCAGAGAAAGCAGAGCTCTGCTCTTTTATAAATATAAGCCTGTTTGGAGTATAACACTTTCAGATATATTCTACTTTTCTCTTATCATCAGAAATTTGGCTAGGATTAATACAATGCTATCTAGGAAAGGAACAGTAGGTTTTTTCCTTTAACTTTTACTTCTGGGCCTGCTCCAGCGTAATTTGAATAGGCAAAGCTGGAACAACTGTGCATGACCTACCAAAGGGGATATGTGCCACCAGTGAAATTTCTCCTACCTTTTCCTAAGTGTATGGACTGAGTGATTATCTTTGGCTCATTCTCTTGTAACTTCTGAAATCATTGGAATACATTAAAAGTCAAATCTGATTTTTAGAGCTTGACCTTAATAGCAGTAGAAATGGAGGGAGATTTGCCTTACTTCTTTCAAAGCTGCATTGAAAAAGAAATCTTTTACTTGGCTATACTTTTAACTTTCACTTCTAGTGATGGTAATGACATTGGAATTGAGAATTTGGGAAAAAATATATTTGTGGGGATGTGTGGTACCGTGTATGAAACCCAAACATAGTAGAGTTATATGAGATGGATAACCTGAAGGACAGGGGCAATCTCCTTAGTCATGAGAAAAAGCAGGAATTGAATATTTCCTGAGTATACCATTTTTCTATGTAGGATGGACTTCTGACTTGTAGAGAATGAACGGCAGAGTGATATGTAGGATTTATGTGTGAATCCATGACCTCATGAGTGAAATGAATAAAAAGTATATCGTCTTTGTTCTCTATGAGAGCAGGCCAACTGCTAGGAGGAGAAAGTCTCAAAGACGAGTACACACAGAAGTGATTGACAGTATTTGAATATTTAATACACTTTTTCCCATCACCTACCTGGATCCCCACTGCTGGCAAAACCAATCATAGATGAGACATTAGAGATAGAATCAAAGTTAGAGATAGATCAGGGAATAGGATGGGCTTATGAAATTCTAATCTAAGAATTTAGAATTCTGTATGAATGTGGGACGCCAGAAAATAAGGTAGGTTTCCCTATGACCATGAAAGGGCTTTTGTAACAAGGGAATCCTTGGGGTAGATATCAGGTTTTTCAATTCTGTCAGGTGGCTCCCAGAGCCAGCCTAAGTTCCAAATTAGAGCCTGCACTCACTAGTCACTTTTTTATAGGACACAAGTAGAATTGTTGCGGACCTTTGGCTGTTAATCCCCTCATACTGCACTGTGGATAAGTTAAATCTGTAGATTGTACCCCCACAACTAACCACTATCTATTAGTTTGGGGATTCAGATGGTTCAGAAGTTGCTATGGGTTTGAAAATTAGGAAGCACCTAAAAACATGCCACTCTGTGTTCTTATTGTCCTCATGGAAGTATCAATGTGGATGAGTCATATACTCTTCTGCAATTCATAAGTGCCCCTAATATTCTGACATTTATATTCACATTTTGATAGGTTGCAAATTGTGAGTCGTAATTTTTTTGAGGGAGAACTACCCTGTACACATACCCACAAAAATGTTTATTTAAAATGATGTGAACTTAGTCTCCCTGAGAATCTTTTTGCATATTTCTCTTTATTAGAAGAAAATTCAGAGAATGGAGATAATTCAATACCTTCAATAATCATTCTATTGAGTTTATGTTTCGACTTGCTTTAAAATTCCTCTTGGAGATCCTGAACTTAAAGTTTCTTTCTTCTTTTTTTTAATGATTATTTATTTTGAGGAGAGTGTGAGCAAGCAGGGAAGGGAGAGAGAGAGAGAGAGAGAGAGAGAGAGAGAGAGAGAGAGAGAGAGACACACTCACTCCCAAGCAGGGTACATGCTCTCAGTACAGAGGCCAAACCACGAACCATGAGATCATGACCTGAGCCAAAACCAAGAGTCACATGCTTAACTGACCGAGCCACCCAAGTGCTCACTCTTGAATTTAAAGTTTCTTAATGTGTTTTCTTATCTTAGCAACAAATTCAAGTGAATATCCATTATAATATTAGCTGTATTTTAATTTTTTATCTGTTCATAGTCTAAATATCTATATGCTGATTTCCTATTTACACCACTACTACCTTTTCGGAGTGAGTCCAACACTCTTAGATAACATTTAGATTCATAGAGAATTATCCGAACAATAGGCATTTGTCTAAATTGGCCATTTTACAAGGTTTTTCAGGAGAGTTTATCATAGCCACTTTTCAATCCAAAGTTCCTTTCAGGAGTTGCTGATGTGATTAGGCAAGACAACATGGAAATGCAAGTTCATGTTTCCTGGTCTGAATTATTTTAAGTGAAGCTAGTTGCTCAAAGACTCACTCAGGGGTATAAATGCATATTAGCTGTTTTGTGTATGACTCAAATTATTCTCATTAATTCATTTTGTCTAGGGTCAAACTCTCCAAATTACTCTCCAAACCTTTCTGTAAGTGGAGGTTCACGTATGGCATTGCCTTTAATCACTGTCTCCTTCCAATACAATTTATATTGTGATTACCCTGGGAATACGGAAGAGTAATTTGGAGTGGTTTATGTTCATTACACCTTTTACTGGAAACTTAACCCAAATTGACTCAACTTTTACTGTGTTCTTAGCTCACATTATTCATAATAATAACTCAGAATAATGCAAAACATTTTACATCTCTATTTGCCCTCTTTGCTGTTCTTTCTCTCTCTTTTTACTCTATATGTTTTAATTGTTTGTTAAACTTATATCCAAATTACTGACTTCATAGTTCTATTTCTAGTAATTATATTTAGTATCTTCCCAATCTCCACCCACTCCCTATAAAAGAGATTTCTTTGAGTTGTCACTCTGATAAATGCTGTCCACTCAAATAAAGGAATAGGAAAAAAAGCACAATTATGAAGGAATTTATTATTTCACTTTTAAATCTAAATATAGGATAGTCTCTGAGTTGATTATTTTAGTGGCTCAACAATATCATTAAGGATCTGGGTCCATTTACCTCTTTGTGATATTATGGTTAGTGTATGGTTTTTAGGTTAATTCTCTTGCCATCATAAGATGAAGTTCTAGGGATCTTGTGTAGAAACATGATACTTCATTCAAAAGAAAAAAAAGCATTTTTTTGTTTTTGTTTTGTTTTTTTTCCTTGGATGTTCATGTCTTCTTAGGCAGAAATGGGGTAGATGCCTTCCTGGATGGGACAAAAGCCACTTTTTTTTTCCACCATTGATATGTGAAAGAGTGAAATTAGGATCAAGCAAAGATGGAAAAATAAATGGATTAAGAACCGACATCATCTACTACATCCCCTGTCATATAACAGTTCCCTCTTATGTTCAGTTCTTTGAATTTCTTTTCCCAGGCACTGAGGGGGTCTCTTTGTACTTACCTTAACTTGTTTGGAATATGGACAAATAATTTATTCCAATCCTTTAGTCCCTTTTCTAGGAGAACTCTTCCATTTCCTTTTAGCCAAGGCCATTCAAACTCATTTCGAGGAGTATTTTTCTTATCTCTTTTCAAGGCAAATGACATTTCTTTCCAGTAATATTTTATTTTTTATTTAAAAAAAATTAATGTTTATTTATTTTTGAGAGAGAAAGAGAGAGAGCGTGAGTGGGGGAGGAGCAGAGAGAAAGAGGGAGATATAGAATCTGAGGCAGGCTCCAGGCTCTGAGCTGTCAGCACAGAGCCTGATGCGGGGCTTGAACTCACCAACCATGAGATCATGACCTGAGCCGAAGTTGGACGCTCTACTGACTGAGCCACCCAGGTGCCCCTCCAGTAATGTTTTATATGATACAAAGAAGACATTGGGTTGGGAGTTCTCTGGGAGTTCTCTCCTAGTGTTCCTATTTTTATCTTTAAAGATATACTTTAAGAAACTGATGGGAGCTTTTATTCTATTCAGATTCTTCAATGGTTTTGCAATCTGTGTGAATATTCTAAGCCTAATGCTACCGGGGTAGCATTAAATACATTATTGTTTTATTTATAAAACAATTCTCAAGTGGCATGAAAGTTTTGTATTCTCTGCCATAGAATAGTTTGCACACTGGAAGAATCTATGCCATTTTTAGACAAGAATAATTTTATATTTCCAATTAATATAAAATTATTTCTAATCGTTTCTTACATAGAATTGTATGAAAACAAGAAGTAGATATGAGCAAATAGTATTGCTTTTGAAAATATATGGACAGATTTCCTATTTCACTCAGTTATAATAAGGGCATGAGAGATAATGGTATGATATATTTTCTTATGGAGCTTTGAGTATAACAGAATTATGCATTAAATATCAAATATTACAACCAAAAGATATAGTTATTATAGTTTACAAAAAAACACACATTCTAAACAACAAATTCTAAGCAGTAATTTATTTGAAGTTTATGAGCTAAATAGTGGGTTAGGTACAAATACTATTTTCAAAAAACAAAACAAAACAAAACAGAAAATGTTGGTTTGTAAACACCACAAGGGAAAAGACAAAAATTAAAAACAATAAAATACATACTTGACACCATTCGCCTTTTAAGTTACCACTCTTTCATATACAGCATAAATTCAGGATTTTATTGTAGGCCATATAATCATATTCAACTAAAAAAAAGAGAAGTGAAAAAAAAAGTCAGCTTTTATGCTGAGTTATATTTTGTTCTGCTTGACTGCTGAGCCTTGAAGGGTATTGATTGAAAATTGATATTTTCCCTTGAGCCAGATTCACAGTGGTTTGACTAGGGAGAAATTGGCTTGGCTTTAGGGTCAAGTTGGATGTTTTATAATGTCAAATAATGTTTACTCAATTTTTTTTTTGAATCATGAAAAGGAAAAAGTCAAATGTTGAGGGTAGCTGGTCTTCTGTCAGTTTTACTGAGGTAATTGTCTCTGTAATCTCTTGTAAAAATTGTTTATGCGGGAGGCAGCGCACTTCCTGATTACGAGATATACTACAAATCTGTAGTCGGGGCACCTGGTTGGCTCTCAGTCTGTTAAGCACCGTACTTCAGCTCAGGTCATGATCAAATGATCCGTGAGTTACAGCCCTGCATCTGGCTCTGTGCTGACAGCTCAGAGCCTGGAGCCTGCTTCAAATTCTGTGTCTTCCTCTCTCTCTGCCCCTCCCCTGCTTGCATATGCGCGCACGCGCGCGCTCTCTCTCTCTCTCTCTCAAAAATAATGAATAAATATTAATTTTTTTAATATAAAAAAATAAATCTATAGTCATCAAAATAGTATGGTACTGACATTAAAATATACAAATAGTCCAGTGACTGGAAAAGAATTGAAAGCCCAGAAATAAACCCAAACATATTTGGTCAACTAGTATTTGACAACAGAGCCAAAATACTCAATGGAAAAAAGACAATCTCTTTGTACATTGTGCTGAGAAAATTGAATATTCACATGTAAAAGAAGGAAACTATCCTTATATCTTCTACCACTCACAAAAATTAACTTGTAATGGGTCGAAGATTTAAGTATAAGACATGAACCCATGAAACTCCTAGAAGAAAACAGGAATAAAACTCTTTGACATGGGTACTGGTAATTAATTAATTAATTAATTTTTGAATGTGACATCTAAAGCACAGGCAACTAAATAAATAAATAGATTAACAAACCAACCAGTGGGACTATATCAAAATAAAAAGCTTCTGAACACCAAAAAAAAAAAATCAACAAAGTGAAAAGGCAACGTCTGGGATGGGAAAAAATTTTGCAAACTATGTACCCAATAAGAGATTAATTTCCAAAGTATATAAAGAACTCATAAAACCCAGTAGCAAAAAAAAAAAAAAAAAGACATCAACCCCATTAAAAAATGGGCTAAAGATACAAATAGACACTTTCCAAACAATATATATGAAGGCCAACAGGTACATGAAAAGATGCTTAGTATTATTATTTATTAGGAAAATGCAAATTAATAGCACAATGAGGGATCACCTTATACCTGTTAAATAGCCATCATCAAAAAGACAAGAAATAATGCTGGCATAGATGTGGAGTAAAGGGAACCCTTGTGCATATAAATTGGATACAGGGAATGTAAATTGATACAGCCATGATGGAAGACAATATGGAAGATACTCAAAAATTAAAAATATAATTACCATATGATACAGTAATTCCATTTCCAAGAATATATCCAAAGAAAACAAAAACACTAACTCAAAAAGATATCTGCACCTCCATGTTCATAACAACATTATTTATAAGAGCCATGACATAGAAAGATACTAAGTGTCTATCAATGCATCATTGCATTTTTATGCAAAAAGTTTGTGATACACACATGCATGCATGTGCTCACACATGTACACACACACACACACACACACACACACACACACACTGGAATATTATTCAACCACTAAAGAAAAAAAATGAGGAAACCCCATCATTTTTGACAGTATAGAAGGACTTTGAAGGCATTATGCTAAGTGAAATAAGTCAGACCAAGAAAGACAGGTACTGTATGAACTCATTTATATGTGACATGTAAACAAAAAGCAAAACAAAACAAAACAAAACAAAACAGACTCTCAGAAAAAGAGATCAGATTTGTGATTACCGGTGGCAAAAGTTGGAAGATGGGAGAAAAGATACAAACTTCCAGTTATTAATAAGTACTGGGGATGTAATGTATAGCATGGTGAGAATAGCTAACACTGCTGTATGATACATAGGAAAATTATTAGGGGATTAAATCCTGTGAGTTCTCATCACAAGGAAAAATATTTTTTTCCTTTTATTTCTTTTTTTTGTTATTGTATCTATATGAGAAGATAGGTAGATGTAAGCTGAATACATTATACTATATGTAAATCAAACTATCAAAACTATCATGCTGTATGATTTAAACTTTTACAAACATATATGCCAATAATTTCTCAGTAACACTGGAAAAACATGGAATAAAAAAAACTTGTGTTTAGATAAACAACTGCTCATAAAATGTGCCTCTATGTCATCTTAAACTAATTTAATGCTTTTTGAGAAAAGCAAAACAAAAGATTTTTGTCATTGTTCTTCATAATGATTGAATATAGGTTATAGTAACATTATCAGCAACCAAACTATTAGTAAATCTCTGTAATTACATTCTATATCTGGTTTAGTGTGGCATAAAATGAGATTAAAAAGCAACATATAAAAAGAAAATAGTCCTACTATCTGGAGGGTTTCAGTCTAAGTCTCATATTGAATTTATATTTGGGAGTCTCATTAATTTGAAGGTATAGCTAAATAATTGATTCATCCCATAAACTTAATGTGGAACATGTCTAAAGTGTTTGGACTTCTCCAGTGATTTAAAAATCTCTGAATTGCTAAGATTTCTCATTTTTTAAGTGAAAACAAAGATATTCTGTTTTATTTTTTAAATGATTTATTATTATGAACTCAATTTGAGAAAGATATTTCAAGTGTATATAATTTTATTTATTAATTGAAATGACTGCATAAGACCAATGTAATTTTCACAGGATATACACTGAAGTTTGAAGGAATATCAATACAGTAATCTCATAACAACTGTAGTAGGATAATGGTAGTCACTTTTATAAACCAAAATGATGACATCACACAATAAAATTATATTTCATACCCATATGAATCTGATGAGTGTGTTAGAGGTTGGTGGGTAGCTTCCTCCTTGTGGTTATTCTGAGATAAGGGTTCCTTCCATTTTGTGGCTATAGAATCTCATACGGCCTGTTCTCAACTAGTAGAAGGGGAAAAATGTTGAATATCTGTAGACAAGTTGAATGCAAGGGGATCAGGGAAATGTAGCACCTGGGTAGGCAGTTTCTTGCCCATGATATCACCATACTATGGAAATGGGAACATGCAATTTGAATAAACATTTTGCCATTTCTGTCCCAGCCTTCTCTTCTGGCTACCAAATATCTATATATGCCCTTCTTCTCATAGAATATACTACATGAGTTCAAAGTGGAGGACCTCCAGGTGATGTGCAGTCCTCTCCATCACATCCTTTTGTACTTCCGTGTATACAGCAAATTATGAACCAAAAGACAAGATATCTGTCCCGACTGTCCCCTCCATACTCTATATAAATCAGTGGAACAGTGATAGAATAACAAAAACAAGAATCATCATCTAGAAAATAGAAGATTGGAGGCACACAGTAGTCATTGGCATAGAGAAATAATGAAATCCTACCAGGAAAGTAAAAGAAAGACCCTCTGTCCTAGTAGTTTAGAAATTCCCTTGTCTAGATGGTACTTCTTTCCCTGTAACATCTCCCCTTGTTCATTGTTCTTTACCTGTGCTTCCCCAGGGAGATTCTTTCTAGTCTGTTGTGGTAAATACTACATCTGCAGTTGGCAATGGGGCATCCTCCCCCTGTGGACTCTATATATTTCACAGACTGTTCCTTGTTCCTTTCAAGTTGTTTTAAGATTTGAAGAAACAAAGAATTTTGTAAGATAGGCTCATGGCTTTTGAAGGTATAAATTCCCTTGAAAATTAGTAGAATTTTGATTTCTTTGCTTCCCATTACTTCTATATACCAATATCCTCACTCAAAGTTATACTCTACAAATAATTATCAAACCCAAATTATTTCTTTGCACCTCACTCTCTTGGTTTTCTCTTTCAACCTGTTTGTGGTCACTTCAAAGCCTGAAAACAACATGCCAGTGGGAAGCAAACACCTTTATCTAAAGGTGAAACTCTTCTATTCAGTTGAGAAGTTAATTGGCTTTTGTTGTTCAAAGTAATTCCAGCAATTTTTCTTAGTATTCACATCCTAGAAACAACTGGATCTCCAAAGCTGGAAGACCTCAATTTTGGACTTGGTCTATTCCCTTTCAGTTTTGGTTGTCAGTCAGCCAATTCTTACCTATACTCATTTTTCCCCATAATATCTTGCCAACGAAGGCATGTAGTAACTAACACAATTATTAATATTATACTTTTAAACTTCTTCCCTTAAATACATAGGCTCAAAAAGCACTTGTTTTTTCTTCCAATATATTTATCAAGATACTGAAAATGACATTTTTTATCAAGTATTTTTAACCTTTAATATTTTCAGTCCTGAACATTAGTTACCCTGATGCTGCTGCCTTAACCATGAGGCCAATGTTATGCATTAAAGAAAAAAAAATAATGTTTATTTTTGAGAGAGAAGAGGGTCAGAGAGAGAGAGGGAGACACAAAACCTGAAACAGGCTCTAGGCTCTGAGTTGTCAGCACAGAGCCTGACTCAGGGCTCAAACTTACTAGCCATGAGATCATGACCTGAGCTGAAGTAGGACACTCAACCGACTGAGCCACCCAGGCGACCCATGGTTATCTGACAATGTTATGCATTTTTAAATGTTTATTTATTTATTGGGGGGGAAGGGCAGACCGAGAGGGAGAGAGAGCCTGATGGGGGACTCAATCTCATGAACCATAAAATCATGACATGAGCCAAAATCAAGAGTTGGATGCTTAACTGACTGAGCCACCAGGCACCCCGTCAATGTAGTAATTTACAATCTTATTATATTTAATGTATTTTAAATTTTTATTAAGGTAGTTTTGTACTTGTGCTACCAACTTTTTCTTTTAATTTTTTTTTTAACGTTTATTTATTTTTTTGAGACAGAGAGAGACAGAGCATGAACGGGGAGGGGCAGAGAGAGAGGGAGACACAGAATAGGAAGCAGGCTCCAGGCTCTGAGCCATCAGCCCAGAGCCCGATGCCGGGCTCAAATTCATGGACGCAAGATCGTGACTGGAGCTGAAGTCAGACGCCCAACCGACTGAGCCACCCAGTCGCCCCTGTGCTACCAACTTTTGAATTTGTTATGATAATACTCACTGCGTAAATTTCAGTGGATAGCACAGTAGAAATTTTGTTAATTTGTTTTCTGTTTTATTGCTCAAGGTCGAGTCCAGTGTATGCATTCTGAACTATCAAGCAGCTTTTACCCTTGTGATGATTCAAAGATGGAGGTTCCTTCCATCTTGTGGTTCCTACATCCTTTAGGGTCTGAGAATCCTCTGATTTTTGACCAGAGAGAGGAATGACATGTCTGCCTTTTTTCTTTTTCCTAATTCCAGCTCAGCAATGGCCATCATTATTTCAGTTACATTCCAGTTAGTGACATCTAGTTACTTGGTCACATCTGATGACAAGAGGGCTAGAAAATATGGTTTCTAACTGGGAAGTTGTCAGCCATTCCACATTTTGGAAAGGAAGGGGTGTGAGCTATGAGCTTCTGGTGACAGATGAGTGCTTCTGCCACTGTGACCACCATCTGATTTTATTATTTTTTTTTCTTTTTGGGTAATAAAAAATTAAATGTAGAAGAGGATAGCATGTGAAAGCCCTAGTTTCTAAAATGTATTTTAAATTGAGTAGATTCATATTTTTCCAATTTTTTTTTATAATCTCCTGAATGCTTAGAATTCAGGTTTATCATTTTACTTTGAATGAGCCACTTTCATTATTAGGTTTGTATCACCTCTTCCAACATTCACAAATCCAAATAACTTTTAATCAGAGAAACTTTTAATCAGAGAAACAAGTACATTATGCTCTGGCCAGTAAATGAAATAATAGGCATTTTCAGATTGGGGCAATTTCTCCTAATAACTGGTGCTTAATTCCTAGAACCTAAATATCCTCTTTTTTGGAAAGGCTGGAAACACCATGAATACTCCCAACTCTATTTCCTACTCTTTTCAGACATTCAAATGATAATTATTCTTTTGTTTGTACTTCTTAAGATCTCACTACTAGTACCAGCCCATAGATTTGCTTGTTTGTTTTAGAACATGCTTTGAATAAATGTAACGTTCGCAGAAATTCAATCTGAGAGTAGAAGACATAATGGATTATTGGTGGGCATAACACTAGACGTAGAAAAGAAAGAGAAAATAGTTGAAACAGTGTAAATATAATGTAATAATGGTTGGTGTGTTGAATAATACTTTAGACACTAAAAACCCCCTAACTCTAACTGGCTTAAATGATAAGTTAATTCATTTTCTAACTTAGAGGAAGGCCAGAGAAGAGCAAGCTTGGTTGGATGTAGGCTTGGTTGAACTGATGCCTCATTGACATCTTGAAGGAGCCATATCCCTTCTGTATACCTGCTCTCCCATCCACAGCTACAGCCTTTTCCCCCTTGGTCATAAGTTTGTTGCCACTACCAACTGAGGAAAATTGTGTACTATTCTCATGCAGCAAGAAAAAGTAAGAAACCTGACCCCTTACTATGGACTATAAATCCATTATTTCAGTTTGAATGGGCTAAATAAGGTTGCTTTCTCACACCTGGAACAGTCTCAGTTGCTGGGGAAATACCATGTACTGTTTGGATTTGTATTAATTGGAGTCCACCCCAAGATCTGGAAGTGTATTCAATTTCCCCCAGTCATTTGAAAATTTGGTAGTGGTGAGGGAGCATGGTTGGGAAGGTCATTGGGAGTGATGGTTCTCTGACCATAATCAAGTTTCTGTTAGGAAAAGAACTAGAAGAAGCAAAACATAATTTCACTGAGAATGGGAGAGAGAGATGTATTGATTCACTGCCATGAGAATATTTGCTGTAGAATGCAAATTACTGTACTTGAGAGCAAATCATGTTCTTCATGATGGATATTTTGAGGTTCTTTATCAAAACCCTGCAAGCAGTAGATAAGGATGGTAATGGAGGTGATGATGATGATGATGACGACTACAACCATGACAGTGAAAACTGCATCGATAATACCTGTGATGATTTAACAAGGCAATTACTCAAACTGTCACTACCAAGCATGTTTTTTTTTTGGTGCTGAATCATGCTAAATTTACAGAGAAAGCCCTAATTTATTCCACAGAGAAAGATACATTTGGGATCTATAGTTGCTTTCCAGTAAATAAGACAAACATAGGTTTAGATGATTGAAGATAAGGAAATTTCTAGTGAGAAATAGAACTAGCTGCTG
Source organism: Prionailurus viverrinus (assembly GCF_022837055.1). Lineage (NCBI taxonomy): Eukaryota > Metazoa > Chordata > Mammalia > Carnivora > Felidae > Prionailurus > Prionailurus viverrinus. The sequence continues at coordinate 84,671,665 of NC_062568.1, forward strand.
GAAACTCTGCCTTCCTTAAATGCTCTTACTCTTGGGGCGCCTGGGTGGCGCAGTCGGTTAAGCGTCCGACTTCAGCCAGGTCACGATCTCGCGGTCCGTGAGTTTGAGCCCCGCGTCGGGCTCTGGGCTGATGGCTCAGAGCCTGGAGCCTGTTTCCGATTCTGTGTCTCCCTCTCTCTCTGCCCCTCCCCTGTTCATGCTCTGTCTCTCTCTGTCCCAAAAATAAATAAACGTTGAAAAAAAAAAAATTTAAAAAAAAAATGCTCTTACTCTTTGGATCTGTGTATGTTTCTATTTTTTAAAGACAAGTACCTAGGTAAGATAAGCAGACTAATAACATATACATTTGAGGTTGCTTAGTAAAGAAAATATTTTTTAAGCTATGCCTTATTTTTATTTATTTTTATTTTTTGTAGACTTGTTTCATATTTCAGATTCCACTTATCAGACAACTTAATATTGCATGATTAAAAAATAATTTTAGGGGCATCTGGGTGGTTTGGTCCAGTTAAGTGTCCAACTCTTGGTTTTATTTCAGATCATGATCTCACGGTTTGTGAATTCAAGCTTCACATAGGGCTCCATGCTGAAAGCATGGAGCCTGCTTGGGATTCTGTCTCCCTCTCTCTGCCCCTCACCTACTCATGCTCACTCTCTCTCTCAAAATAAATACATAAACTAAAATATTTAAAAGGCAATTTTAAATTATTTTATTAAAATTAATTATATTAAGATGAATAATACTGAATAGCTCATAAAACTTCTTTGTTTTGTAATCTATAGGATTAACAGCTAACATATGATTAATTGTAATTAAAACCAAAATCCCATTTTTCCCAAATGAAATAAGAATATTTACTTTAGCCTAGAATATTGTAAGTAAATTGAAAGGATCAAAATCTCTTCCAAAAACACCTGTAATTAATAGTATTTTTCAAAACTTATATCAGAGCTATGACATTTTTCTGGGAGGTAGCTTTATTAAAGATGTGCATCGGAAAGATCTTTACATTATATATTTTTCATAATAATATTCTTAATGTTCATAATGTAGAGCCATATATAAACTACCTGAGACAAATGATTATGCAACACTTTATAGAGTGTCCTGTTCTGCCCCTTTGTCTTGCTTGGATAGATGGTGACTACATCACATAGAATTCATATAGTGAGGCCATCTGTGTAAAAATGGAGGTGATTTTACCTCCATCGAAAGTGAGCATGTTTTCATAGATGGTCTCAAGTACCCCAGAACTTCAAGTCACTCTATCATCATTTACCTAGAGACTAAACTCTTTTACATAAGGAAAAGTAAAGTCAATTAACTAGTTTTGCATTATTTATCTTATTTTCTTTGTGCTTTGTGCTACATCAGAATGTGAAGTTGCAGTTCTGATAGGGCCCATTTTTTTGAGAGACAGAGAAAGAAAGAGATTAATATCAACAGCGTTACTGACTGTTTTCTGTGGCCAGTCGTTGTCCTCAGCACTCCCTCTACACTTTTCAATTTAATCTACAGAGTTATCTTGTGAGGTACTTGATACCTCTATATTCTTTTACATATGAAGCTTTGGGAAGGTAAATTACTTGCCCATAGTCAAAAACCCAGTAAGTGTTGCAATCAGGGTTCAAACTGAAGCAATGTGCACTCTTAATCCACTACACTACACCCATGAGTCAGCTTTAAGCTGGGAGAATGGGGGTTAAGATGAGGTATGTGGGGGTTTGTGGTATACTACCATTCATGCACAAGACTAGGTACTCAGCCCTGAGGAAAATGACACTTGGGAATATGCAGGGTGGTAATTTTATACCTTAACATGGGCACCTATAAGTTTGTATATCTGTTAGTTCCATGAAGATGAGTAGAAATGACACACAGGATTTGTTCTAAAAGTTTAAAGGAAGTAACTGTATGGCATTCTGGAAAAGAAAACAAAATACAGAGAAAGCAGAAAGATCAGCAGTTGCCAGAGTTTGGGGGAGGGGATTGGGTGGAGGGGGGATGAACAGATGGAATAAATATAATTTTTAGGGCAGTGAAACTCTTCCACATGATACTGCAATGTGAATACATGTCATTATGTATTGGCCAAACCCAAATCATTAACGTACAACACAAAGAGTGAACCGTAATGTAAACTATGGACTTTAGTTAATAGCAACGCAGTAATATTGTTTCATTAATTATAACAAGGATAACACAGTAATGCAAGATATTAATAATAGGAGAAACCATGCGTTAGGAAGAAAGGGGATGTATGGAAGCTCTATAGCTGCTCAATTTTCTATAAACCTGCTCTAAAAATAAAACCTATTTACTTTTTGGAAAAGGAAGAAAAAAGAAACTGAGTGATTATGGGACTATAATTGTGAATCAATCTGGAAGTAGGTGACTCATTTCAGAATAATTGTATCTTTTCTTCAATAGTGTTGAAATCTAGGACTTCCACATTTTCACTTAGATTCAGTCAAATTCCAAAAAAGTTTTCTGTGCTCTCTGTATACCACTAGGCTATGAATTCTGGATGAGCCCAAGTCTACTTGCCAGGATTACTCCCTAAATAGGAAAGAAGCACCTTTAGAAAGCATTAATCTTGTAAAGCCACAGGGCCACAATTAAAGAGTGGTTCAATGGTTTTCCTAAATGTATAACTTACAAGGACAGATTTTCCCCTGCATCTTTTACCCTGATTATAATGATGGGCTCGATTTCCCCATGTATAGTCAGCCATTGTTAACATGCTGGCATTTGAAAGGAGTATTTACTCTTGATTTTCAACATAAAAGAGCTTGTATGAGCAGAGAAAGAGGAAGTAGGTAAATACTAACATTTCTTGTGGAGTGGAAAGCAGTTCCCCTGCACTTTTCTCACCATTCAAGTCACAGTTTGAGAAGGAAATAGCTTTAGAAATTGAGAGGGCCAATGGATCCATTAACTGTGCTTTCTCCACACAGTTAAAGCTCAGTGTGAGACTGGCTGGCAAATAAACAATAAGGAAGAAGTCACATGAGGAGGGGTTATTAGAGAAAGAGTAAGGAGAGTCACATTTTGGTTATAACTAAGGACTAGCTGACTCACCCATGCATGAGAAATCCTTCCTCAGGTGTCATTTTTTAGGGATGGTGGCTTAATTGCCCCCCCCCCAAAGGCAGCTTTTTTTAATTCAGAAATGACTTATGCCTTATTATCATATCTACCATGTCAGGATGGTGGGGTTTATTTGGTCCTCATATCTCTTCATAAAAAAATGGGACTTTTTTAAAGATAGCACAATTTTAGAAGAAAAGATTGAAATCCATACCACGGAATAGGTTTTGCTATATACCATTTGATAGGAATAGGAGTATGTAAACATATTCCCAAAAAATATATAGGTACTGTATAATTAAGAGTTTGTATAATGGGGAACGAAATTCCAACATGGATATAATGTTAATAACTTAGGTAAACAACAGTTTTTGTCTGTTTAGATTTTGATTATACTGGGGTGAGAGGAGGGAGAGGGAGTGGTATCTTTCTCAGTGCCAGTCTGTGTGCAAATCCTGTCTTCACTTCCACATTTGAACATGGTTGATGTTGAACTTGTTGCTTCCTGTTATCAATTTTGATACATCAAGTGATGACATCTCAAACTTTTGTCCTTAGGACAATTTCTTCTTTAATACATAACAACTATAATTCTATTGCTATTGTTCTTATAAGGTCTGTTCCTGGAGCCTACTATACCTTGTAATGCAGGATTAATGATAGTGCAATTGTGCTAAAACACTTACTTCGATTATTCGTGGCTATCCTGGAAAACTGTGCAATAGAAGCCCTTGGTGTAGTTTTGGAAAAACTCCATTGATTTTAAATGAGTGGGGAAACACAGAAATGTCAAGATAAATTACTAATCAGAAGTTTTTTTTTTCCTATTATTTACCTATATATGCCCCATCTTTTCCAACCAACTTTGCACTACTAAGGGTATTTATATCAAAATGCCAGTGAGCACTATGTCTATTATGATTACTAATTTACTCTATCTGTCATGCACTTACTATATCATACTATTTTATAAGCTATTGTATCATTTATTTGGTCTCCACAAGAGCCTGTGAGATCTGCATTATTTATTATACCCATTATACAGATCAAGAGACTGAAGCAACAATAGAAAAGCACTTGCTACATGCCACATAGTTACTAATTAATGAAGTCAGGTTTTGAACCCAGAAAATCTTGCTGTAGTGTTCCTGATTAGTAATACATTTAAGCAGAAACAACTCTACTAAATGAAGACTATATGGATAAAAGTTGCTAACAAACACGATCATTGTTATTATTACAGTTATTTATTGTAATTATTTTCTCTCATGTCCTTTTCTGTTTTGACAAACTGAACTGCAAAAATCTGTCTATAATTCGGTAGTTCAGGATTTTAAATTTCAATAGTGATTGAATATGATTGTTTAATAGTTCACTGTCTTACACAGTGCACTTCACTACTCTAGGTAACTGACTCATTTTCTTTCTAAACACAGTTATAATAGAAAGCACTGCCTCACTTTCTAGCAGATGGAGAGCAATCTTGTTTTAATGCACATCATTTATAATAGATACAAGCTGTCAGATAACTTCTGGTAAACTAGGATGCTGAATCAGACATTTATTTTTAGTGGCAATTGTTGACACATAGACTAGCCCACCCAAATGAAAGTATGCCATATTACTTGGCTCTATAGATAAACTATGTTATAATATTCTTTGTCATGTTTCATTTTAGGTTTCTGCTTTAGACTTCCTACCATTCACCACCATTTCCATCACTTATCTTTAAACAGCTTGTTGTCCTAAAACCATTATACATTATTTTAGATAGTTATATTTTAGCTTTTATTTCTAAAATAAGAATCATCTAAAACCTGGTAGTTTTAAGTATTTACATCACAGTTAGAAAAATGTGCTCTGGAATCCAACAGACCTAGATTTTAATCCCAGCCTTGCTCCTTATTAACTGAATGGAAAATACGTTTTAGTCCCTGAAAACCTCCATTTTTAAAAAAAAATTATGATTTTTCTATCAAAGATTATTATATGAATCAAATAAGTTAATGTTTCTACAGTGGTAGTTATTTACCATATATATCATTAACTGTAGTTCACTAATATGAGGCATCAAATAAACAATGAAAGCCCCCAACAAAAACAGATTTTACAAAAAGTGAAGGAGCTGAATGAACACCTACATGACCATGTTGGTCATATATCAACTGTGTCTGTTCCACTTAGTTAATGTCTATCTTGTATTGTTTGGTAAGTATTTTAATACTGCTACTGGAAAAAAAAAAGAAATATTGACATTTATCATATGTACAATGCCTCTTTTGGTTAATTCATGTAGATGTGATATTTGGAAAATATAATGGTAGCTAGATTTAGGTAAAATTTCAAATGCTTAGTGTACATTTTAGCTGCACATATACTAAATATGGAACAATACCGAGATTACCCTGACTACTGCATAAGGATGACATTTGTGAAGCATTTCTTATTACATAATTTTAGAAAAAATATATTTTATATGTTGTTTGTATATTCAATGATAAAGCAAGTATGGTAAAATTATACTAAATGGGGATTCTGGGTAAAAGTTTATTGGAGTCCTTTGAACCATTTTTATGACTTTTCTACAAGTCTCAAATTATTTAAAAAATTAAAACAGGGGCGCCTGGGTGGCGCAGTCGGTTAAGCGTCCGACTTCAGCCAGGTCACGATCTCGCGGTCCCGGAGTTCGAGCCCCGCGTCAGGCTCTGGGCTGATGGCTCGGAGCCTGGAGCCTGTTTCCGATTCTGTGTCTCCCTCTCTCTCTGCCCCTCCCCTGTTCATGCTCTGTCTCTCTCTGTCCCAAAAATAAATAAGAACGTTAAAAAAAATAAAAATAAATTAAAGCAAATAATATCTTGGGAAATAAAAAAGTAAAAATAAAGTAGCAACCAGTCTTTTAAATTAGTATGTTTCCACTATATCTAGATGAAGCCATGCAGGATAAGTGCTTTTGAAGTATAAGAGGTTTTATGTATAATGTGTGTTACATTTTAATTTTTGGATTTGCTAGTGCTACTCTACACTAAAATAATGTATTTTTTTAATCAAGTTGTTAAAAAGCCATATGAGCTTAATTGATACATCATATAAAAACAAATTCTTGGGGCACCTGGGTGGCTCATTTGGTTGAGCATCGGACTTTGGCTCAGGTCATGAACTCACCGTCTGTAAGTTTGAGCCTGCATCGGGCTCTGTGCTGAAACCTCAGAGCCTAAAGCCTGCTTCATATTCTGTGTCTCCCTCTGTCTCTGCCCCTCCCCTGCTCATGCTCTGTCTCTCTCTCTGTCAAAAATAAACATTAAAAAAATTCTTAAGACTATTATTTATTTGTTTACTCCAGTGCAACAAATAAATGCTTTCATACATACATTCATAAATACAAATTATGGTAAGTTTTATGTGAGTATACTGTGTTATTTTCAAGAGTGACAGAGAAGACATTAGTTAGATTACTTGGTCAGTGAAAGTCTCACTGAGGAGATGACATTTAAAATGTTACTTAAAGGATAAGAGAAGAAAATTATGGAAAGAAAAGTGGGAATGTTGACAAGGAGCACAAGGAGTCTTTCAGAGAGAAACCAAGTCTAATGCCTTGAGAAAGAAGAGAATGGAGCATGTTTGAGAAGGTGGAAAAAAGATAGCATGGTTGGCGTACAATAACCAAGGAGAAAAGTGGCTCCAATTGAATGTGAAGAGAGAGGCTGGGGTACATCATCCAGAGAGGCTGGGGGTATATCATCCAGAACCTTGAAAGTCAAGTTGGAAAATTTAAAGTGTCACTAGGCCAGATTTATAATCTATGCAACTCTGTTACTGTGAAATATAGTGTGTATATTTTGTGTGTTTGTTCATAAGGGTCAAAATGGAAATGGAAGATTAGTGAAGAGCCAATTTCAATAGCTTAAGATGGGTAGTGGTTGCTTGGACTAGGGTATTACCTGCATAAAAGGAGGAAACATCATTTTGTGATATATTATGTGTATGTATTATGAATGTGTTATGTGTAGAAGACATTTAATTTATTACAAATAGCTATGCCTTAAGACTTCAAGTGAAAGCATGCTAATAATAATGGTACGCTTAACACTTAAGAAAATATTAGAAGCTTGTGAGCATTGTGTTAACTAAGACTTCTAACTAAAAATGATTATTTTTAAATAAGAATTTAATCATAATTATTCATATAATCACAAATTATATGAAACTTTTAATTTTTTATTTTCCTTTATATACTCATATTTAAATGGATATAACTTACTGAGAATGTACTATTGTTCCTATTTTCTTAACGGTTCAATTATACTTAAAATTATTAATGACACAATTTTGTATTATATTGGTAGAGGATAATGATGCACTTCTCAAATGAACAGAGTAATAATAAGTGAATAACAAATTTGTTAATCCTGGATATTGTGAGTTTGTAGGAGGTACATGTATATCTAATAGATGATTAAAAATTTTTAGCAGATATTATTTGAAATCATAATATCCCATGTGGATTAGTGAACTTGTCATAGTTATAATTATACAAACATTTAATCAATGCTATCAATATTTCACCATTGAAGAGTTAACAGAAAAAAAGACAACCAAAAAGTAAAGAAAGAAAAACGAGAGTTGGTGGTGTAGAAGGTATACATAGTATATTAGGAAGACTGCTGGCCTAAGTCAAAAGATTTGGCTTCCAGTTCTGGATTCAGGTAACCTTGGTTAATTCATAACTGATGATTTGTAAGGTTTCCTTTCAACTCCCAAATTCTTTGATTTTTTCTGAAATATACCAGGGATTGGAGCTCTCCAGCTCCTTGTATTTAAGTGTTTTTATTCATTTTGCCTTCTTTCAGCACAACTTGTTTAAAAAATCAGAACTTACAATCAGTGAAAATATTTCATTGTCTGTCACTGTTACTTGAGTTTGTTGAGACACTGGGTTGTTGGGAAAAATGGAAACATCAGATGAAGGGTGGTGTTTTATAGCAAGAATGAGATGATTAAAACACTGAGCCATTGAAATAGTGGGTCCAATAGAAAGAAGGAAATAATAGTAACCAGTTTTAGTGGTTGGGTAGGAAAACATTATAAAAGTAATCAGTAAAAGAATTCTGGACCAGCTGCTACTATATTTCCAATTGCATTATTCCTTCTTAGAGTGACTCTGTATCCTCCAAATTCCAAAGCTTATTTTCTCTCTAATGAGGCTATGGGGGATTTAAAGCTGCTTCTCCAAATCTGGGTTTCAGCAAAATCTGTTTGTTACTATCACAAAAAGAAATATGTCCCAAAGCAAGCATTATCATAAGGACTACAAAGAGAAAAAAGCCCACAATTTGGGTTAGACTACCTAGGGTAGAGTTCTAGTTTGGTATCCTACTAGTTGTTTTATGAAACTGTGAAAAAATCATCATCTGACATTCAAAAGCAGCATTTATAAAATGTGAACAATTTTGTCTGTTTCATTCATCCCTAGTAGGAAAATAAGTGTTGAATATGACAACTTAAAGTGCTTTGTTATCTGGAGACTGATATATGCTTGTGAGCTAATTTTTACTATTCATCAGTTTAGCCAGTCTAGTATGACCATTGATGGATATAGATGAAAATTGAGGAAAATTGGGGAATTGAGTTGTGTTCCCAAACCCGATGCTAATTAAGAAAAAAGCAAAAAATTCCACAAAACTCTTAGTTCCTCCAGCTTTGGAATAGATCATCATAGGAACATTAACTTCTCTGTCAGATGCTGTTCACTCTTCTAACTTCCTTCTCCACCTTCTGCTTCTTTGTAATCACTGATTCTCTCACTCACATTACGAGTTCTCTAAATGCCATCCAACTCATGATACAATTGGAACTGAATTCAATATCTAATGTATACAATGCAGATTAATGCTTTTCTTTGTCATTGTTTCTTATCAGGTCTAATGTTGATTTCCTACAAAAACATCAAGTAGCATCAATGTTTCAATGTTTTTTTAGAGTACCCCCAAATATTTAATATTATACAAGTCCAAGATGTAATGATCTTCTGCAGAGCATATTGATTTTTACTTAGTGCCAAACCAGGGGTTGTAATCCTAATTTTGTACAGACATCTTCCTAATGCCTCCCAATGTAAATTCAGAAATTGTCATATATCCAAATGGTCATCAGTCAGTAGATTCATCTTGCAGTGCAAAACATTATTATTACCAGGTTGAAGAGTTTTCATTCATTTTATAAAATTCATTTCAAACTATACCTTGTAATATAAACCTCTAATTTCATTTTATGGAAATAAGTGAATTTGCTTAAACAGAGAAGGAAAGTTTGTAAATATGCAGCCTAAACATATCTATTGTGAAATTGTGTGTAATTCCCAAAAGAAGAGCTTCAGACCACGTTTTTGTGTTTACTTAGGCTATTAAATGGTTATGTCAGGAAGCAAGAGTGTGGGGTGAGGACGAGTACAGAAAGGATATAAAGGAAATATGAAGCATGTTACTGTGGCAACTGTGGCCAACTGGGGCTTGATTCTCCTTAGAACTTTCTGAGAAGTGTATGGAGTGCTTGACAGAACTGTCTACCTGAAGGTAGATCATGACAAACTCCTTTCCTGTATTGGTTGAGTACCGCCCTTGGTGTGTTAATTTCCTAGGCTTATGCGTGCCTACTAAACAAGATTTACTTTGCTCAAGGTGAAATGTTGTCAATATTTTGAAAATCAAAGCTCAATTTTTACTGTCCACCATAGATTCCACAAGAATTAGAAGCCAAGAGGATGCATGGTGGGACATTAGACACATTATTATGAATGCATTTTGTGAACTTCAGTGATAAACCACCTATACAAACACTGTTTAAATCATGCAGAACCCAGTATTATTATTTTTATACCTACACTTCCAATTTATATTTTCAGATTTGGAAAACCAGAATACACATAAACTGGATCCTCTTTATTTATGTTTATGTCAAAACTGCAAATAATGTGAGATTTTATTCTATTTGCAAGCCAAGTTTGCCTGCAGAGCTTCCTAGATCTTGAGAAGACATGAGACTTTGGGTCATAGATAAACTACTTTATTACTCACAGGACCACAGGCAGCATGAGCTCCACACTCAAATTGGTTCCTCTCTTTTTCAAAAATCATTGAGAAGATAAAGAGCAGCACAAGGGTGTTTATATTCTGGAGAAATCCTCTAGGGGCAGTTCTGAAAGATCATTAATGTCCCTTCCTTCCTCATACCTCCCATAGTCTAAGGTTATTTCCTCCAAGTACAGGATTTTTGCTCTCCATCTAGCTCCATAAAGTCTGAAGTTGCTATAACTTCATCTTTTTTTCTTCCCGGTGGTCTCCTATTTCACCCAGAGATTTATCTAGAAGAGTCAAATGAAAGAGGCTCCAAAGTATATTTATAAACTGTAACTATAACTAAGTTTTAATGTCCTAATTCTCATCCTGAACAGGTTGCCATCCAGAGACTATAGACATTTAGATGGGTCTGGGATTGCCATTATAGGGTAAAGAAAGACACATTGTGCTGAGAAACTGTCAGGAAGAAATCCTGGAATTTCTAAAGTCTATATATAATGCCCTATAACCCTCAAACCCTTTCCCCTAAGACTGTGTCATAGTCACAGGCCAACAAGTTAAGTTGTTCTAGTTGTATAGTATTCTAGGTCACAAAGAAATTTATCATCACAGCATACGCTCCCCTAAGTTTCAAGTAAGCAATGTAAAGGTGGCCCCAGGTGGATGATATGCACATAGTAAGTCTGTATTATAGCTGAGCAACTCTGAGTTTAGGAAACCACAAATTTTATAAGGCCACAGGTAGCTACTGGCTCAACTTTTACCCTGGAGAGAGGGATTTTCTTTATTATTCTGATCAAGCAGGGACTCTGCCCCCTGCCCCAGAGGGAGACACTTATCTCTGTCTTCTCAGGCTGTTTGCTTTACAAACATCCTTGAAAGGTAGTACAAAATAAAGGTTGTCAATGCCTTTGCTTAAAACAAAGAGAAGAAATTTCAGAGATTAAAAAAAAAAAAAAAAGGTGAGAGTTCCAATAAAGAATTGTGTCCATATGTTGTTGATTTTGGTAGTGGCAAGCTAGTCCTTCCAACTAAAATGACTATCTGTCCTGTCAGCTATGTTTCAAAATAATACAGCCTGAGAAGAACTTGCAAATGAAATATTGAATTAGAAATAAAAGATGGCTATTTGACAAATTTACTTCTTTCATTATATTTTTATCTTATTTATCCCCAGTGTTATGTAAGAAGGAAAGTGGAACTCCATTTCATAATTTTTTATGAGCTACATGTACAAATAGTAACAGCTAAATTGGAAAATCAAAAGTAATAGAGAAAACCATTGAACTGTATACTAATTTGCCTCTGTTTTAGGCAAATAATTAAATTTAAAAGTATCTTTTATTGTATTGTATTTAATACTTTTATTTTGAAATACTTTGACTCTCTAAAAATTGGAAGATTAGTAGAAAGCTCCCATAAACCATTCATCCTACTTCTGCTAATGATAACATGTTACATAACCATAATAAATTATTAAAACCAGGAAATATATTTTGGTACGATATTATTAACTCAACTATGCACCTTATTCAGATCTCATATGCACACTTTTTTAGTGTATAGTTCTTTGAAATTCCGTATATGGGTATGGAATATAATACAACCATCACCAAAATCAGGATACAGAACACATCCATCACCACTTTATAACTCTCCTTTTCTTTTTTTCCCTTTAGAGTCATACCTTTCCCTGGCCCTAACCTCTGGCAACCACTGATCTGTTCTGATCACTATACTTTGTGACTTCAACAAATATTACTAAATGGGAGGTTATTTAGCTAAAAACTTTGAGATTTTTTTTGTTGTTTTTTTGTGGGTTTTTTTGTTTTTTTGTTTTTTTTCATTCAACACGAGTCTCTCAAGATCCATTCATGTTGTGCATATTGGTGGTACATTCTTTTCTATTGCTGAGTAGTATTCCATTGTAGATATATAACACATGTTATTTACCCAGTCACATGTAAAATAAACCTTTGGGTGGCTTTCAGTTTGAGGCTATTGCAAATAAAGCTACCATGAACATCCATGCACAGGCTTTCATATGAACATAACTTTTCATTTTTCTGGGATAGATACCCAGGAGTATGACTGCTGAGTAAATTGCATGGTAAATTCATGTTTAATTTTATCTAAAAACAAAAAACAAACAACAACAACAAGAAACCCTGCCAAACTGTTTTCCAGAGTCTGTACGATTTTCCTACTGTATGAGATCCAGTTGCTCAACATCCTTTTCAGCACTTGGTATTACCAATATTTTTTTAAATTTTATTTTAATAATTCTGGTAGGTATGGAGTGAGATCTTATAATAGCCTTAATTTACATTTCTCAAATGGCTAGTGATTTTAACATCTTTTATTTGCTGATATTCCTATATTTTTAAGTGTAATGCTATTTATTTTGTTATAACCAAAACTACATTGTGACTCTAAACAATAGGACTTCCTTTGCCCCACTGATTGATTGATTTCTTATCCTTTAAGAGGCTGTATTTAATTTTGTTCTTATTTGGGAAGTTTATACTTTTCAAGCAAAACATTGGACTAACACACAATTGCCTTTTGATTTCATTACTTTCACTTTTTTGTTACTCTATGGTCTCTTATATGTTCCTTTATTTTTTTTTTAATTTTTTTTTTCAACGTTTATTTATTTTTGGGACAGAGAGAGACAGAGCATGAACGGGGGAGGGGCAGAGAGAGAGGGAGACACAGAATTGGAAACAGGCTCCAGGCTCTGAGCCATCAGCCCAGAGCCTGACGCGGGGCTCGAACTCAGGGACCGTGAAATCGTGACCTGGCTGAAGTCGGACGCTTAACAGACTGCGCCACCCAGGCGCCCCTCTTATATGTTCCTTTAAATACTGCCCTGATTTAGATTGGGTTAGCATCAATTTATGATCATGTACTGCTTAAATTATTTTCCTTCTAATCCTCTTCTTATCTGTTCTAATAAACTATAATGTTACATTAGAGGTTTACAATAAGTGGAAATAAGGAGACTATTATTAGTTTACTAAAGTGAGACTATATAAAAATATGTGAAAAACATACTGTTTTAATGAAATAGGAGATTAGCCAGGGGTCAAGTAGGTAAGTACTTTCTGTAGAAAAGAGCTGACTTTATGCGTTCATTTCCTTCTTCATTCAATCATTCTGCAAATATTTACTAAGCACTGATTTTGTCACAACACGCTATGGAAAATACCAGTGTGTAGGACCTTTATATCCTTCAAGGACTTTACAAGGAATTTGGGGTGAAACTGGTTATAAGAAGTAATTAAAAAGTAACACCAGACACTCTGGACTATAGATAAAGACTCCAGGTTGACGTTACTAACGGCCTTACACTTTACCAATTTAGGCGTTATTGTGTGTTTTTTTAATGTTTTATTTATTTTTGAAGGAGAGACAGAGCATGAGCAGGGGAGGAGCAGAGAGAGAGGGTGACACAGAAAATGAAGCAGGCTCCAGGCTGTGAGCTGTCAGCACAGAGCCAGATGAGGGGTTCAAACTCACGAACTGTGAGATCACGATCTGAGCTCAAGTCAGATGCTTAACCCACTAAGCCACCCAGGCGCCCCCCCCCACTTTTTTTTAATCTGTAAACGAAGTACCTGGAATCAAAAATTTCAATATTCACTTCTAATATTCAGAAACTGGAAGTCAGAGAAAGTCGATAGTCAGGATTCTTATAGCTGACAGTTAGGATTCCCTACTGTGCAAAAAAGCATAAAAAGAATGTATGTTGTGGCTGCTTAGCACCACAGCTAAAAAAAGGAAAAGAGATGTGCGTTAAGCCATGACATTGGATTATCTTTGTACGTACTTAAAAGAAGCTCATAATAAGTGATAGGTTGCTCTCTCACGATGGACCACAGAAAGAACAAAATTGAAAGGCAAGTATCTTGCAGAAAGGTGAACATAGACTCAAGAAAGACCTGGGTGATGTCAGTAGTATTATTTCGGTCACAAGCTTTCTCTGTTTCACTAATTTGTCTATAAAGGAACAGAATTTATCTTTTCTATGTACTTAAAAAAGAAGACAACATGACATGATTTTAATTATGTTGAATACCTGCTAAGCAGTATAATTTATATATTTTGCATTCTATGTTGTGATTCGAATTCAGCTGACCCTTGCCATCATATTGCACAAAACTGCACTGATATTATAAAAATTATTTCAGAGAAAAAAATACCATTGTGTATTAGAAGCAGAAAAGCAAAAATATGTGGGATAAATATAGGTTTAATTTAACAGTTTAAAAAGAAAAACATGTATTGATATAATTCGTGTGAGTTTAGTCATTTAATGACTATATTCAAACATCAGTTCTTCTGTATTCAGTGAGAAAATGGGAATATCCTATCCTCTATTTCACACAGTTAACATAGCTAGTCATTAATAGAATATATTAAAACATGTTTAATAGCTAGACAAAGTGATTGGCTAGTTATGAGAGCTGGTGTATTTGCAAGTCTAAGTAAACAACATGCATGCACAATATGAAAACAATAGTTTTTTTTGTTTTTTTGTTTTTTGTTTTTTGTTTCCTGTGCAGACTTCAATAACTGTCATTTACCCCTGCCTAACATGAGTTACATCAATGGGAGTTTTAAAGATAAAATAACTTAATGATTTTTGTTAGCTGATTCCTATGTTCATAGAATAAGTTCTTACATAAGTTTTTGCCTGAGGTCACTCAGTAAGATTAAACAAATGATATCTAGGTTATTGATGAGGAAACTTTTTTCTAGCACACTATTTTTATGCTTAATTAATGAAAGGAATATGCCTAAGTGAGATTTGTTAGCTTTTTGTTGACAAAGATCTTGCTCATGATAGGTTTTTGTTGTATGTCTGAATGAATAAAAATGTCAAAAAAAGCTATGTCTACACACTTATATGTATCATTAAAATTTTTATATTATTCATAAACAGTAGGTGGTAAAAATGTTAAGTTTCTATTTCTGATTCTGTAGCAACTATCCATGTGACCTTGGTTCGTTAGTTCTTCTCTCTGACATCCCTTTTTCCTCATTCCACCAAAGGAGGCAAGACCATTCTCCAAAATGTCTTTTCAGTTTAAAGATTTTTTTCCTATAATTTGTAAATTTTATAGAAAATATGTAAAAGAAAAATATACATAAAAATTGATAATTAGACATTATTTATGTCCCAGAATAAATGTTAATATACTGTATTGCCATCACAATTTTTATATATAATTGAATAAACTTTCATATGCATGTTTTATAAATTTCAAAGCAAATTAAAATTGGTATGTTATATATACTGTATATATCCTTATAATTTTATAAATTTAAAAGCAAATCATAGGTGACAAAAAGCACCATTGTTATTAAATACTATACAATATAATGCTCTATACAGTGAAATGCAACAATATAATTATTATCCTATTTGTTAGACTCGTGTAGGGTGGATGAAGTTGGGACTGAGAACAAGATTTCATTGGGCAGGATTGTCAAGTATTCTGTACATTTTACCAGTCCAAAATGATAACTGATGTTGAGATTTTTCTAGCAGATATTTATTCACTGTGACTCTGCTTTAAAATTTGCATTTACTTCAACTACCTTGTTTGCAGACTTTGACTTTTAAACAGAAAAAAAGTATTATCAAAATTCCTAAATTGCGTATCTACCAGTGGGTTTCTTACACTAACTTTTGCTTTTACATTTATCTGTGAAAACTCTTCATTTCAGCATGCAGTGTGGTATTTTGGTGTTTGTTCTAATTCCTACTCAGAAGTATGGTTTGTGAATTGATTTGGGAGGGGATGGAGGGAAGGACCAGCACTCTGAGTCCTTCAAAGTCCAGCTCTCATCCCTAGAAGGGCCACCTGCTGGGTTTTCTTTTGACATGGACCTGGGGTTTCTGGTGAGGTGACAAATAGGTCAGGAGACACAAAACCTGCTTCCATTTTCTCTCTGGTTCCTGGTTTGTTTTCGTTTTGGTCAGAATATGTAGGTTGGTCATTTTGTTTCTCATTCCAGTTTTATCAGTCATATGGCAATTTTTTTAAGTTTATTTACTTATTTTGAGAGAGAGAGAAAGAGAGCACATGATTGGGGGGGGGAGAGAGAGAGAGAGAGACAGAGACAGAGACAGACAGACACACTCCCACGCAGGTTCTGCACTGTCAGTGCAGAGCCTCATGCGGGGCTCAAACTCACAAACCACAAATCATGACCCGAGGCGAAATCAAGTCAGACACTTAACTGACTGAGCCAACCAGGCATCCCAAGAAAAGTAGTATTTAAAAGTATGTTCCAGCATTTGGTCATAGTTAAGCATTTAAACAATTCGAAGAGATGATTTCTGGTTCCAAATGGTAGGATGTGGGATATTTGTTTCTGGTTGAGTTGCATGAGAAATTCTGTGGTGTGTCGGTAACAGGGTTGCAGACAATATACCCCTTTGTAGTAGTAGTAGTAGTAGTAGTAGTAGTAGTAGTAGTAGTAGTATTTCATATATATTTTTTTCAGTCCTACTAGCTTATAACCAATTGAGCTGAACAAGTGAACAAAAGAGAAAACAACACACCAAGAGTTTGTGTTCCCTGGGTATACCATGCAGCCTAATATGGAGGACCTGTCTCCTCATTTCCATTTCAGCCTGTTTCTGGACCATAACTGGATTTATTTCAACCTTTTCTGGGGTGTGTGTGTGTGTGTGTGTGTGTGTGTGTGTGTGTGTGTGTGTTTTGCCTCACAAAGACCAGGTAGCAAATAACAGCACTTAACCATTAAAATGGATGGCAGATATCTCCATTCCTTAACTCTATTCTTCTACTTGAAGAAGTTTCCAATTCATTTTGCTTCTTTGTTTGCTTGCCATTCTCCCTTCTCCTATATATATTACCAGAAATCCTCATTTCCTTATTCACAAATTCATCTTAAATCCTAGGACTAAGACTATACATATATGATTTTGCAGCTCTTTCCTGATTTTCCCATGTGCCCAAAATATGTCCAATTTTAATCATTTAACAAATTTAGAGTGACTCAGCTATATGAGGAATAGAAAGATGTAAAAAAAACTACATGTCTGCTTTCTAAAAAATTATATTCTTGTAGCAAGCATAAAATATGCAAAGAAATAACTGAAATGTTTGGTAATATAAGAAAGAATATAAGATATATAAGAAAAAATATTTAAAGATAGGTGAATTTTTGTTGCTACTACTTAAATCTTGATTTCATAATAGTCTTTAAGCTAATCCTTAAATAATGTCTAGGATTCAACCTTATCATCATCTCTTTTTGGGTTAAAAGTCTTTAAATATTTGAGTAAAAACTAGAAAAGTCTTATGTGAAAGTAGATACACTCTACCTAGATTCCTGAGGTTTAGATTCTAGAAAGAAAGTATTAAATTCTAATATGACAAGAACAATACTAAAATTATTAAGAAACCTTTGGAAATGGTGTATATGTGTCTGCTTGTGTGTGCTAGAATACAATAGGCACACACAAATGTGCTCTGTCCATACATAACACATAATTCCATCTGTTTATTTATTAAAGATGATATGTTAAGAGATTTGAGAATGAAACTGTTGGAATAGTTTTAGTTTAGGGCAAAATCTGACTGGAACAATGAGGCATAGAGTATTGCTCTGGGGTTGAAACTGACAAAACCTGAGCCTGGTTTATTTGCAAAGTCCCTGCTATTCCTCTCTAGCCCACGCATGCGCTCTCTCTCCATGTCTCTCTCTGTCTCTCTCTCAGCCAGTGATTATATTTGCATGGACATTCATTGTGAGTCTGGCAATTTGTCTTTCACTCTGTTTGTATTTACTATTTACTGGTGATGCTTACATTCCTCACTCAGAATATGTGTCCTTTGGGGGAAGAGAAATGGAGTGGTTTATTTAGAATAATTTATTCCTAAGTGATTTTTTCCCCAAAATATTGTTAGCCATTCTCAAAATTCCACAGCTACTTCAGTGTAGAGAATATAAAAGAAAAACTTTGAAAAGCTAGCCACTAAATGATAAATATTGTGCTAGATTTTCTATAGATATCCTTCTTACAATTCTGTGAGAGAGTTTTTATTATTTGTTTTATAAAATCAAAAGTTCAAAGAGTTTGCACAGGTTATAAGTGCTGCATATATCTAATTAAGTAACCCATGTTTCTCCTCTATAATGTTTCATAAAATAATGAGAAATGATTTGAAGAAGTTAGCAAAGCATATGTCATGAAGCAATTAGATCTCTTCTTTCTGTGTCACACATTTGGACGGACTAAATTTATTCTAATCTTTCAAAACAGATTTATACACTGAAAAAAAGCTTGACAATAACATAGTCTATTAAATTAGAATTTTGTTTCTATGTTTGTGCCAACATTAAAATGACATCTTGCCATAGGTCTAAGCTTCAATAAAATCAGTCAAAAACAGATTTTTTTTCTCCATATCTTGTTTCCTTTAATGCTTGTTTTCAGAAAGGGCACTAACTAGATTATGTTCTGATGACAGAAGTTAGAAATGAAAACAGTCTAGTTGTACACGATGTGCCGAGTCTAGATGTCAAGCAAGGATGGATGTATAACCAAAAAGGGGATATTAAAAGACATTGAGCTGATACTAACTAGTGAAGACCCAGCATATATGGCAGCAGTATAATTTATTGTTTTTTGAGGGATTGAATCATAGGACTAAAAATGAGGCAATGAAGTGTGATTTAGGTGATACGTAGTGCTAAAAAAAGTAATGAAAAATAGGAAGCTGTTGTTTCCTAGGAATACCCATTAGGTAGGTTATAAGACATTTGGGTAGAATAATATACTTGACTATAGATATAGGACCAGCTGACAATTTCATAGCGTGATGTATGTGGTGAAAATAGAATAACATTGACAAATATGCTTATTAGTAAGTCCTGCCTCCTCAGAGTGTTATGTATACATGTATGACTTGTTCTGGCCAATGAATTGTGAGAATTATATCAATTATAATTTTTAGAACTAGTGTGTGATTTACCGCATTCCCTTTTTCTGTCTTAGCAATTATGGAAGCATGAATTTAAATGGAACACCCATCTCTCTAAGAATCTAAATGACTACAATGTATAGATCCTCAAGAGCCTTCATGTAGCCTCAGCTAGAAACAAAGTTTTGTTTTAAGGCATTGATAATATGAAGTTATTTGTTACTGCAGCATAACTGTGCCTGTTCTGTCTAATATACATGTTGTGAATTCCTTCCTTACCTCTGTATCTCTACTATCTAAAATAGTATCCAATATAAATATTTATGGAATTAGTGACCGACTTAATAAATGATAACATATAAATATTTGTTGCCTTCTTTGTGTGTGCAAGCTAAGGATAGCCTAGCAAAAACAAAAAACATATAAAAGCCATCTGGAAATAAGGAAAAAATTATTTACATAATTTATGGGCTAAAAGTAAGTGCATTTTACTGGTAGAAGGCAAAGGTTAACACTAATTGAGCTAAGGAGCAGGAATAAGAATCTTGGGACCTCCATTAGTGAAGTAACTTGAGGCTCTTGCCAATCACAGGGCTAGCACTAGGGATTTGTGAGGTGAAAAGATTCATTTTTTTTTCTTTTACATAGAAAATGCTGCATTAGGAATTTAGTTGTACTTTGTGTGATTCTAGGTGTGAAACTTTTACATAGCAAGGAAACATGAAATGGAATTGTAAATGCTGAGTAGTCTTTCTTATTCAGACAGATTTTTTTGTCTTTGTGTTAGAAAAAAAGAAGATTTGGCAGCCAGCCATATAATTAGAATTAACCTTGGCTGTGAAAGCATGACAGATGAACTAGCCTGGTCACTCTAATATTTGCCTTTCTGCATGTGGAATTCCTTTCTTAGACCATGGCATAGAAGGAAATGTTCCTCTTTTGAAATTTTTCTCTGTATACCAGTCATGTTGTTTCCTCGGGACACATCATAAAGATATGCCACTGAATACTCTAATTGTGGCCTTCACCAGAGCTATGAACCCCCCCCCCAAAAAAAAAAAAAACTAATCTATACCTCTTTGGTCAGAATCTCAGATTTTAATAAAAAACAGAATTCTAGTCAGTTGAGTGATTTTTCCAGTATTTTTCAGCTTACTTTTCTTTGACAGTCATGGGCCCTGTAAATTGAAAATATATTCAAAATATTTGAGCTAAATTAGTTTAGCATTTTACAGTTAAAATAAAAAACTGCTGTTTTCTCAGAGGACCACATACCACCACTGACAACACTCCCCCTCCCCATACACCAACATCACCTCACCAAAATACTTTTTTTCCCCTCTCTCTACTCAGTATTACTCCAAATTATCTGAAAGTTTAAATTTTTTTTTCAACGTTTTTTTTATTTATTTTTGGGACAGAGAGAGACAGAGCATGAACGGGGGAGGG
The DNA here is from genome assembly GCF_022837055.1 of Prionailurus viverrinus. Taxonomy (NCBI): domain Eukaryota; kingdom Metazoa; phylum Chordata; class Mammalia; order Carnivora; family Felidae; genus Prionailurus; species Prionailurus viverrinus. The sequence goes on from NC_062568.1 coordinate 84,692,247, forward strand.
GCAGAGAGAGAGGGAGACACAGAATCGGAAACAGGCTCCAGGCTCTGAGCCATCAGCCCAGAGCCCGACCCGGGGCTCGAACTCCGGGACCGTGAGATCATGACCTGGCTGAAGTCGGACGCCTAACCGACTGTGCCACCCAGGCGCCCAGAAAGTTTAAAATTCAAACTCAGCAGGTGTCTAATCCTCCCAGGAGAGGAAATTATGCAGAATTTAAAGAAAGTCATTTATGGGGTGCCTTGGTGGCTCAGTCCGTTAAGCATCTGACTCTTGGTTTCAGCTCAGATCATGATCTCATGGTTTGTGTGATTGAGCCCTGCATCAGGCTCTGTGCTGCTCGAGTAGAGCTTGCTTGGGATTCTCTCTCTCCCTCCTATTCTTTCTCTCTTTCTCTCTCTCTCTCTCTCTCTCACACACACACACACACACACACACACACACACACACACACACACTAAATAAACTTAAAAAATAAAAAGAAAGGAAATTAGCCTGGCAATTGTTTTGACTATAGGTAACAGAGCATTTTCTGTTTCGGTCCAACTCCGTCAATGAAACTTGAGTCGGTGGAAGTCATGTCCAATGACATTGAGAAGGCTCTCAGATTTAAGGAAGGGGTTTGAATACTAGTTAGAACTGAAAACTGCCTTTAGGATAGGTTCTGTTTCCTTTCATTTCCTGCTGTAGATAAATGAGGACCAAATATAGGAAACTATGAGGTCATTTCAGCAAATAAAAACTAACCCTCTCCTCTGAGTTTCAGATACTGTGGTTATTGGTGCTAGAAATTTGCTCACTGTAATGGCTTTAAAGCATGGCTACAAATTCTTTGACACTTTGATACTCCTCTCTCATTCTTCAGAGTGGGCTTGTCACTGCTTCAACCAAGATATTAGGAACAGAATTATACTAGGTGACTTCCGAGGCCAAATTCTAAGAGGTCAGGAAGCTTCCACCTTGTTCACTGTAACACTCAGTCCTGGGGCCCTGAGAGCCAGGCAGTAACTCTGAGTACCCTGAGGACGCCACACTGGAGAGGATGTCATAATGTACTGGTTAAGAACAAATGCTAGAGTCAGACTGTGTGGGTTTAAATCCTACTCTCCCAACAATCAGATATATAATCTTGGGGCAGTTAATTTCTATGTGTCTCGGTTTCTTCATTTATAAAATACGGAGTAACAGTAGTCTGGAATCTGTTGCTTTACTAGTAGTTTATACAGTTGTGTAAAGGGCCACATGTGTGGGATTTTTAAAACTTTTTATTCAATTTATTTAAACTAAAGATACAATCTTCCCATTCCTCCCACCACCCCACCCCTTGCAACCATTAATCTATCTCTGTATCTATTAGCTTGTGTTTTTGTTTGTTTGTTTTTTAGATTCCACATGTAAGGGAGATGGGAGATCATATGGTGTTTGTCTTTTTCTATCTGACTTATTTTTACATAGCATAATACCGTAAAGGCCCATCCATGTCACTGCAAATGGCAAGATTTTGTTCTTTTTTATGGCTGAATAATATTCTAATGCTTATTTATTTTTGACAGAGTGGGGGGAGGGGCAAGAGAGGGAGACACAGAATCTTCAGCAGGTTCCAGGCTCCGAGCTTTCAGCACAGAGCCCAATGTGGGGGCTTGAACTCACACACCGTGAGATCATGGCCTGAGCTTAAGTCAGATGCTCAGCTGAGCCATCCAGGCGCCCCAGGGGATTTTTTTTATTTCTAAAAAACACATGTCATCTGTTCACTAGAACATACTTACTTTTGAACAATTTTTAACATGTGAAACTGTGAACTTGAATATAAACAAAATCTTTAAAATAAGTGTTCCTATTGCTTCTACTATCTAGCTAAAACAACAGGAAAACAACTATTTTTACCCTTTTAGAATGGGATCTTGTATCAGTCAGGGTCCTGACAGGAACCTTACATGGTTTAAGAATTTAATAAAGCAACTGCTTGCAAAACAGAACATTTTAAAGGAGGCAACAAACGATGTTGACCTACTTAAGACGCAAGAAACAACAGGATGCTAGTACCACCCCTAAGCCTGAATGGCAAGAGGAGGAAGTAGGACCTTCAGAGCCCAGCAAAACAAGAAACCATGTGGACAGAGCTGCCTGAGACTGAGCTATAAACCTGGGGGGAGGTAGTCTCTACTGGAAAATGTGTCCCAGAGCAGAAAAGGAGAGTGGAAGAGAAAGTTCAAATCTCTATTTCTGTCTTCAAATCTCTCACTGGTGATCCTGATTGGTTGAACTCAAACAGAGGCTAGCTAGGGGAGGTTGGGGGTAGGGGTGCGATAGTATTTTGGTTCACTGGATTTAGCATCATGGGGCAAAGAGCAGAGCAGGAAAAAAGTGGTGGGAATTGAGGCCCAAAAAGGGTTAAAAAAAAGTTAGCACAGCTCTTACTTTTGTTTTTGTTTTCATATTTCAAACAAACAGTAGTAATTTCAGGCCCTTTCGAAAAGTAAAGTATAGCTGTAATTCTGTTGATGAAAAAGTATCGTCTGTGCTATCGATGTCATATTGCTGCCAAGGGAATGGAGGACAAAATATGTATTCACAAATATACATACACATGTGTTGTATCTACACACAGCCATATGTATTGTATCTTCTTGTTATCTCTACTTATCACATGGCCTTCAACAAGACACGAATATTCCCCATGTGCTTAATCACTTTCTTTATATTTGTGAAATAAGAAATAGCTTTTTCTACAATATTCTCTGCAGTATGTTTTAATTTCATTTATTGCTCTCTGACTTCTAACCTTTTTTAGGGAAACTAAAAAATTGTTACTTGACTTTTATAAATAGAACCAGTAACGTGGTAATATTGGTTTGCACGAAAAAACTGCTTATGCAATTATTCCAATTTAATGTGCTTTCATTGTATTTAAGAAAAATAGATATTCCCCCAAGCTTAGTGAGTATAAAAAAAGAAATGTAAAAAAATTTGAAGCCCATGAAGGCCACTGAGGAAGGAGAATGAGCCAGGCATTAGAGAAAACAAAGAAAACAGAAAGAGTAATAGGTTGCTAGTGGGATGAAATAATGGTGAAACCTCGTAGAGGACATATTTTGTGCATCCTGTAATCCAAATGCCAATGTGACAAAAATTTAAAAAGAAAAAAAAGTAAAAAAAAATCAATACTTTATGATTGGTATCTTAGCAAACCAGCACGTTATATTTACTATATAGAGCTTTACACATCTTAAAAAATAGTTTATTACAACAATAATTGTGTATGTAGTATAGTCTAAATATCTGAGGAAAGTAGAGGTATATTATTTCTGTGATGAGAAACTTTTTGGTAATAAGTACCTTTTACACAGTATAGTTCAACTTCTCAGCACAAACTGGAGGACTGTTAAATAAAAGAAGGATATATTCTCAAAATGTTATTCATTTATATTATTAATTTATAATATTTTAATTGTTTATAATTTTGTTTTTATTGAGGTATCATTAGCATATAATAATAGTTTCAAGTGTACTGCTTATAATTTTCATAGCAAAAACTTGTTAGAATGAACTAATAGAGGTTGAAGGACATTATTAACATATCATTAGTTTATGTAAATCTAATACTGTCTGCATTAAAATAATAGCCATAGTGAGACTCTGAAAGCAAAAGGGAAAGTTATTTTCTTAACTTTTTTTAACAGTTAAATGAAGAAATCACTTGTGTAATATAAGTTAGAAAAGAGCTCAGGTTCTCTTTGGAGGCACAGTTAATTTGTCTGTTTGCTCAGCACTCAATGATTTTGTAGATATTAGTCAACAAAAAAAGTACTAATAGCTTTTACAAACATTAGGCTGAGAACCATTTTCCATTTAGTCTGTAGTTAGTTAATCGAGTGTATGTTCATTTGTCCATATAAGCTATAAAATCCTACAATGGAGATGTAATTATAATTAACATTGCTGACCAGTTAAAAGGCATAAACAGTAGTATGCCCATCAACATGCACTCTCTATTTGCTGACATTTCCAGTTATGCCAGATGGTGAATTTAATGATGGTGCCTTGTGGTGCTTCTAATGATTTTTGTGCCTGATGGTACTTTTATAGGGCCCCGTCACATCATAGAAGGCTGAAGGGTGACTTAATAATGATCCTCAAGCATATGAAGGGTCATGAAGTATATAGTTATGAAGTGACCAGCTGTTATTCATTCAAACGAGAAGGAGTAGATTTTTGCTGTAACAAGAGCAATTGAACTTAGATGTTAAGTAGAACTTCCCAATAATAAAAGATATTTAATGAGAGGGGTGATGAAAGATGCTAGAGAATATTTTCTTTTTTTCTTGAGAAAAAATGTGCTCACTTGTATTAAAGCCAAGTTTGCTCTTATTTTGTAGATAATATTTCAGCTTCCTTTCACATCTATGACTATATTTTTCATACTCCAATACAAAATGTATTCAAATACTGACTCTAACTTATTACTTGATGTCTAGTATATTAGTTGCTTAAATATTTTAGATCTTGATTTACTAATCTGCAAAATGGAAATTAAATATTTTATACAGACATTTGGGGACAAGTGTAAAATGATGTTAGCTATAAGGCAGGGTTGAATTTGTTTCTTTCATTTCTCCTCCATGAAAATGAGGCCAGATAGGTCAAAGATGTCCTTTTAGTCAGATTTTTTTTTTTTAACTTTAGAGGACCAGAATAGTGGAGACCTGTGTAATGGTAGGGAGTATTATAAAACCCAACATCTTTCCTATACAGATACTTATTAGGGATAGTTATCCTTCATAACATTAAATGTACCGTGTTCGAAAAGGTAGAGGACCTTTTTCTAGTTTAAGCTCCTGTAATTACTAATAATATAACCCCCAAATAACTCATTTAAAGCCTCTGATTTTTATATTGCTCCCTTTGTAAAATATGTTAGGGAACCTGGCATTGCAGATAAATTTTGATACCACCCTTGTCATGGGGAAACAAAAGACAGTGTTAGAAGGTTGGAAGAGATATAGCTCAAAAGGTCTAGAGTAGAATTTTCTGCTTCAGTGGTTTATTTGACCTTGTGTATCAAAAGAATAAAGACAGTTGTAACCAATGTGAAGAGAAGGAAATGACACCAAACCTCAGTGTACTCACTTAGAAACTGTTTGACAAATAATATGTTCCAGGCACTGTTCAAGATACTAAGAATTTGTCACTAAAGTCAAAAAAATTCTGTCTTCATGGGGTATTGAGGGAAAAAAATCAACAAATAATCACAAAATAAATAAGAGAATTTCAAGGGATGATGTACTGGGGGAACAAAAAATCAGACAGTTGAGGAGATGATAAGATAATGAGTACAGGGAAGGAGGAAGTGAGTCTATGGTCCATGAAGGCTTCTAGGCTCACATATGATACTTGTTATTTGTATATAGCAGGAAGAATTCAACTATGCAAAGTTAGATAATGGGCCAAGTTAAAGGCTAGAAGTAAGGATTCAGTCTATTGCCACACTTCTCAATCAAATTTGTGGAGCTTTAAGGTATAACATTGACGTTTGGTTATATTCTGTTCCTGGCTTTATTAGTCACTAATTGGTCCCTGCTTATCAATTCCGTATTAGGTAAAATGTAGGAGAGGGAGCAGAAATGTTATAAAAAATTTATTTTTTTTCACTTTTCTCCTCTCAAACACTATGATTCATTCCTATCTTGTCTATTTCTTGTTCTTATAGATTTAAAGATGAAATGAGATAATGGATAGGTAACCAGTTCACTTAGGATTACTCAGTGGGATATTAATATGAAACAATTTTATTTTTTTCTAATGCTTTCAATCATGCTCTGTTTTGATGTCTACTTTCCTTGTCTCGTAATGATATTGTAGGCAGATACCACAATTCCTCTGATCTCTTTCAGTTATTAAAACACAACCCACTCTAGTTAAATATTCAAATCCCATGACTTTTTAAAAACTTCATTGTCGGGGCGCCTGGGTGGCTCAATGGGTTGGGTGTCGGACTTCAGCTCAGGTCATGATCTCGTGGTTCCTGAGTTCAAGTCCCGCACTGGGCTCTGTGATGATAGCTCAGAGCCTGGAGCCTGCTTCGGATTCTGTGTTTCCCTCTCTCTGCTCCTCCCTTGCTCACATTCTATCTCTGTCTCTCTCTCTCTCTCAAAAATAAATAAACAGTAAAAAATTAAAAAAAAAACCTTCATTGTCTTCTACTCTGGGCCTTAGTCTGCAATTCTAGTACAACAGGGATATCCCCAGTCGATATCTAGATTATATTTGAGTTTTTAGATGCCTAAAAAATTTGATTTTTTTTTTAGGGCACCTGGGTAGCTCAGCAAGCAACCAACTATTGATTTTGGCTTAGGTCATAATCTTGCTGTTCTGGAGTTTGACCCTTCATCTGTCTCTGTGCTGTTTGGGCTTCTGTCCTCTATCTCCCTCTCTCTCTGTCCCTCCCCTACTTGTGCTCGCTCTCTCTCTCTCTCTCAAAAATAAACACATAAACATTAAAAAAAGGGCTGTTAGCACTATAAAATGAAAGGTATAGTAGTTATTAAAGATGGCATTTTCAATTCATGAGTTACTGTATGCCAAAGCTTAGAAAAGAGAAAACCTACCATGATGGTAGTCAATCAGGAAGCCTAATTCTGTGCAAATGACTGCAGGAGCTTAAAGTCAAAACTGAAGCCCATGTTTATAGACAGAGGAGGAGAACTGCTAGAATAAGTCCAGTCATTAATATTTTACCTAAAAGTCTAGAACAGCTGTCAAAATGGCAACCTCTTTTCAACATTGAGAGGCCTATAATGAATGAGACAAGTATCTAGTGAGAAAATGGCAAGATTCTTTCACATCTCAAATGTGGAAATCAGGACATGGCAGGTAAAGGAGTTTGGAAGATAATTCGCATATTAAAAAAATGGATTTTTGTTATAACGTGCCAGATTGTTAATGCTTTATAATCAATTTCGAAAGAAAATCAATAACAGTTGTTTCTACTGCATTTAAAAAAATGTACCATTTTGTGTTTTATTACACACTATAACATTTATAATCCTATTGGTTGGTATGTTCCTACATACACTGAGAAGCACCTAACAAATGCATTGAATGGTGAATTATTTCATTTCTGACAAAAGAAAGTGGTTTAAATTAGCCAGCTATTTGTTTACATGCAGATTGCCATTTTTTCTGCTCATTAAAAATAGACTAAATGAGTTTTAAAAATTTTGTCTAGAATTAAAGATATCAAAAAGCAAGGTTTTTTTTTTTTTGAGACAGTTTGAGAAAATACGCATTTGAAAACTTTTTGCATACTATCATTTCTTTTTTTTTAATGTTTTATTTATTTTTGAGAGAGAAAGACAGAGTATGAGCTGGGGAAGGGCAGAGAGAGAGGGAAACACAGAATCTGAAGCAGGCTCCAGGCTCTGAGCTGTCAACACAAAGCCCGACGCGGGGCTGTAACTCTAAACTGCGAGATCGTGACCTGAGCCAATGTTGGATGCTTAACGGACTGAGCCACTCAGGCGCCCCTGCATACTATCATTTCTACAAACACTTTTCTTTCTATAAAAAGAGTAATCCAAATGTCAAGTTTATCATTTAAGTTAATAACCCATATGTATTTTTTACAGTACATATTTTGCAGTATTTTTTTCTATTTTCTAAAAAAGAGGGACGTTTTTATGTTTATTAAGACATTTTTTTCTCTTCATTTAATGGATATGTGATTATTGTTCTGGAACTAAACAGGGAAAATTTTATTCTAGATAATGTCATTAGTAGATATATTCAAAAGTCAGAAAGCAATATCTTTATAGAGGAGATTGGGAAACTGTATATTTATCAATATATGGTGCCACTGACCATGGCTTTCTTTCCATGTGAGTGAAAAATACTCATTCCCTGTATATATCTCAAGGAGAAACATTCTCAAAGTTCAGTGTTTTATTAGTGTGAATAAAATAAATTAAACACAGCCAATTGTATGTATGTATGTACACTTATACATACATTTATATACATATGTGCATAGTACAGATGAAGAAATCAGCTTTAGAAGAATGAAACAATACATAGATATTTAAACAGAGGTAAAGTTATTTAAAACATTAGGAAATAGTACCAAGAAAGAAAATGAAAGTCATATAAATAATTATCTCGAACAGAATAAAAAATTAAATGTTACTGTAGTAACTAACATGGTCACCAAAACTTTGTAGCTAAAATTTCTTTGTCCTTGGAAACTGGCATGATCAGCTCCCAGATTATCAAGAACTTTTAAAGTATAAATAAAAATTTGAACTTCATTACGAAAATCTATTAGTTTTATTTGCCATGCTAATGTTATTTAAACAAAATTAATCCACATAACCTATGTATGATTATAAGGAAATAATTACTACTGAGACCATTTTTGCGCCTTCCAGGGTAGAGAATATGATCTTAAAAATAATAAGGAATCCCTGCTTTATTTTATGCAAAATAAGAATCATTTATAGAAATGTAAAACATAATTTACAAAAATGTGAGTTTGGAGTAGAATGAGGGATGAAGAACAGCATGATGAAGAGAAACATTTTGTTGCTTTTTTTTTATTTTTTTAACGTTTATTTATTTTTGAGACAGAGAGAGACAGAGCATGAACGGGGGAGGGTCAGAGAGAGAGGGAGACACAGAATCTGAAACAGGCTCCAGGCTCTGAGCGGTCAGCACAGAGCCCGACGCGGGGCTCGAACTCACGGAGTGTGAGATCGTGACCTGAGCCGAAGTCGGCCGCTTAACCGACTGAGCCACCCAGGTGCCCCTTGTTGCTTTTTTAAAAGTCTCTGGGCACAACCAGTTCATAGCTTACTACTCTGCTTTGAAGTTTAAATTTATAAAACTTGTCACAAGATTCCAGGAATATAGTCAAGGTGGATCCAAGGTAGTGTTATATGTGCATTAAATGTCATCTGACTACTAGGAATATTTAAAAATCCCTGGGACAAGCATCAACCAAGGAGGTAGTAGATGAAGTCAGTCAATACTGCTCTTGTATTATTGTTAACTACATTATTTTTTAGCAGCTTTTATATTAGTACCTTAAATATTTTTTTAATTTAATTCAAAATAACCTTATGAGGTAGGTAGGATATTCTTTATGTTACCATTAAGAAAATTGAAGCTTAGAAAAGCTATTGACTACCTTCCAGGTTTTAGAACTACAGAAAGAGGTAAATGTTAGCCTTCATGCTGTCTGTTTCTAATTCTAAACCGTGTGCTAACTGTAGAGTAGAAAACCTATACACCCTATAGTCTTTCACTTGATATGGGAATTGGATTTCCAATCTAATATTTTGTACTTTTGGAAATGCTCACCATGTAAGAGTTGCCTTGGATACACATGTAACAGAGATCTTCTTAGGTTTATCAAAGACAAAATTCATAGATAATTTATGATCCCTTGGTGAATGTTTTTTTTCCCCTGTTTTCAAAAAAGCATAATTCAAAGAACCTTACTTTCAGAACTATAGGATCCCAGAATAAAAAAATAGTTTATTGTACCACTCTTGACAATTCTGATTAGATAACTTTTAGGTTGGTTTTGAGAAGTTGTAAGTTCTTGTGTTTGATAATAATTATAAGTGACAAAAAAGATTTTTTTGCAAGATGTACATGTTTTAAGATGATGAAGTAATTCATTGTTTTCTCTTGTAATGCAAAGAGTTTATAAATAAAGATCTTTTTTGGTTTGTGATATCTTCATGTCAGAAAGAAAATACATTTTAGTTTTCAGTTCCTCTTTAGCTTAGCTTTATTTCCTTTGGCATAGATTTGTCCAAATAAATGTGCTCAGCATTATTAACTTGCTGTTTTGTTCCATTTATACTTTATTACTCTCAGTGCTTCAACAAGAGGTAATGATTATTCGTACACAGAGAACTTGTTTTAGGTTCAACAAAAGTAGAGCCATAAGACAGAGTTAACCTCTCACTAGAGACTTTGTGAAGTCCCTAGTATATTTTTTATCATCTTTATAGAGTAAGAAATATTTTTATTGCCTTTATCAGTTCCTGAATTTCAAGGGTAGAAACCAAGAACACCAACCAATTCTACTCTATAGACTTTGCCAACAGTTCCTAAAATTCTATGTTTATTCTGTTTTCTGAAGTCCTTAAGTATTCCAATATTTCCGGGCAGCCAGGAAGTGACATAATGACATTCTTTATCACCTGAAAGACTCTAGTCCTTAAGTCAGAAAGCAGGCACCAGATCAGTTCCTAGTAGGACTTTGTATTGTTTCCACATAAGAAAAGTACTTATTTATTAATTGTTGGCCTAGCATGTATAATTACATAGTACCTTTAAACATGACATTTTTGTCAAGGTCATGATTATTAAACTTATACAATAAAGTAAAACAAAACAGAAATTACATTGCCATTAAGTAAATTGATTTAGTAAATGTGGTTTATGTTATTTAATATTTCTATATAATTTAACAAGGCAAATATGAATATATGTCCTATTTTCAAAATAATCAAGATCTCAATTCTTTTGATGAATCACTATCTTATAACTTATATTAAGTTTTCCCATGAGATTTATTCTCCTCAGTTTGGGGGATAAGGTAGAAAAATGAACCATTGGGGCGCCTGGGTGGCGCAGTCGGTTGGGCATCCGACTTCAGCCAGGTCACGATCTCGCAGGGTCCGTGAGTTCGAGCCCCGCGTCGGGCTCTGGGCTGACGGCTCAGAGCCTGGAGCCTGTTTCCGATTCTGTGTCTCCCTCTCTCTCTGCCCCTCCCCCATTCATGCTCTGTCTCTCTCTGTCCCAAAAATAAATAAACGTTGGAAAAAAAAATTAAAAAAAAAAAAAGAAAAATGAACCATTCAAAGTGTATCTCATTCCAGATTACACAAATACAGTGTTGCTGCATTGAGAGCCAGAGGCTATGAAGAAAACAAAAAGATTTCCTAATATGTGCATGAAAGTTATAATCTTATCCACATTCACATTTCTCTTATCAATGCAATTCAGTCCTCTTCTCAAAAAAATTTTTTTCTTCTGCCAGGTCTCGGATCAGTAGTCTTCTTTTTCATAGTCATCTGCTTTTGGACTAATGGAATCTTGGTTTGATCTCCTCTTAGAGTGTGACAGGTGTCTACTCATGGCACCAAATCAAATTAAATCACAAACTCAGTACCCAGAACTGGAGTGTGTATTTTCTCCAGTACCAAGTCAAGAACAGTTTGTACAGTCCTGTGTGAAGACTCTCATTCTTTTGATATTAATTCAGAGGTCTCCACATGTGATCTAAAACACAAACCAGGACCCTTTATTCAAGTAAAAGGGAAGGGGAGGGACTGTGTGTTGTAAAATTACATGGCTCAGTTTAAATTATTACAATAAACAGTATAATTAAGCACAGTGAATCTTCTGTTGGAATATAATAGGTAACTATTTCATGAAGATTTGGTCAATGATTATACATATGGTGAGAACATATTATGGAATACGAGGGCATTAACAGATCTCTAACACCTACCAGCCTATCCAGAGAAGTATATGTCCCCATCCTAATTAGAGCTTTACAAAGAAGCATATACAGTTTCATTGGCAAGAATATATAAGTAAAAACTATTCTTAGTGACTCAATTTATTTCATTTTCTCTCTTTATGGATGCTAATGTGTTTAGAAGTTGTTTTGTAATCAAATATTATTTCCTAATATCCATAAAAATCTTTAAGTTAATTAAGGATGTGGGAATTGATTTAGGTTGACATTAGAGAGTAATATAATCACTACCCACATAGTGTACTGGAGTGAGTCCAAAAAATATATCACATCATCTAAAGTTCAAATAAATACGGGTGCCTGGGTGGCACAGTTGGTTAAGCATCTGACTCTTGATCTCCACTCAGGTCATGATTTCAAGGTTCATGAGTTCGAGCTCTTTAATGGGCTCTGAGCTGATGGCATGGAGCCTGCTTGGGATTCTGTTTGTCATCTCTGCTTCTCCCCCACTTGTGCTCTCTCTCTCTCTCTAAAAATGAATAATTAAACTTAAGAAATTAAAACGAAAGTAAAGTTCAAATAAATCCTTTTAAAAGACCTAATTTATTACAATTCCATTTGGCTGAACGTATGCCTACATTCTTGGTTATCTAAAATATTTATGGAAATTTGATACATAAAATCAAATTAGGAAAATCAAAATAATAAACACTTCATAAAAATAAACAAAACTTATATAGATAAATTATGCTTGTATAATATTTCAATATGCCATAACATTAAGAGAAACAGATGGCATTGTTAAAAAAAAATAACCCGGTCCAGTTTGTCTAAGGATTAACCTTATGTAAATTTATTGCATAAAGTTAGATCTTTAATTCCTTTGTAGTAATTTACTAAATAACAAAGAGTTTCAGAAATATTAATGAATCCATTTTTATAATTATTTCTTGCTATCCAAATGTCCATTTGCAATATTTTTGTTGTTTCTTATCTAGCAATTAGATGTTGCCAACCCAGCTAAACTAAAAGTTTGTGTGAGAGAATGATCATTCTCCCCCACCAACCTTAAGGGAAAACCTAATTAAGTTCTAAACATATATATTTTCATTGTTTGGGGGGGATTATTGAATTCTCTGTTAGATTTATATAAGTATTTTTTAATCTTAATAAACCAAACAGATTAAGGGCTTCTCCAAATTTTTTAGGCACCATTATTAGGTTGTTTGGGCTGTCATAACAAAATGCCAAAGACCGGTGGTTTAAAAAACATGAATGTATTTTCTCACAATTCTGAACAGACTATTAGTCCAGGATCAAAGTGTTGGCAAATTCGCTTTCTCTGAGGCTTCTCTTCTTGGCTTGCAGATTAGTGCCTTCTTACCATGTCCTCACATTGCCTTCTGTATATATATATATGTGTGTGTGTGTGTGTGTGTGTGTGTGTGTGTGTGTGTGTGTGCACGTGTGCGTGCGTGCGTGTGTGTGTGTGTGCGTGTGTGTGTGTGTGAGTATCTCTTGTGTCTCTTCCTTTTCTCATGAGGACATCAGACCTAGTGGAGCAGAGCCTCACATTTATGACCTCATTTAACCTTTACTAAAAGCCCTGTCCCTACATACAGTCACGTTGGGTGCTAAAGCTTCATCATGAGAATTTGAAGAGGATGTGATTCAGCAGGTAACAACACCCAACTTATATTATTTAATCTTTGTATGAACCCTATTAGTAGGGTTATTTTATCATCTCAATTTCTTAAAACAGTTATGTTGTGATATAATTAACATGTGATAAGCAGCACATATTTGGAAGATATCAACATATGTATATATCAGTGGAAACATTACTGTGATCAGGATAGAGTACATATCCATCACAAACCAGATGTTTACTCGTGTGCTGTATACTCCCATTCTTCCCCACCCTTCCATGAAATAACTTATCTGCTTCCTATCACCACAGATCAACTTGTATTATTTTATAATTTTATATAAATGGCATTGTACAGTATATACACTTTTTTGTCCGGCTTCTTTTACTCAGCATAATTATTTTGAAATACACTTACGATGTTTCATTTATCAACAGGTAATCTCTTTTTATCACTGAGTATTTCATGTTATGGATATACCAAAATTTGTTGATTCTTGCACTTCTTGATGTACATTTGGCTCCAAGTTTGGGCTATTACAGGTAAAGATGTTCTAAGCATTTGTGTACAAATTTTTCTTTTGCTATAAATTTCTTTTTCTTTTGGAAAAATACCTATGGATAGAAGGGCTGGATCATATGGTAGATGTATATTTACCTTTTTAAGGAACTGCACAACTGTTTTCCAAAGGGGTGTGCCATTTTACATTTCTAGCAGTAGTGCATGAGAACTCAAGTTTTTCTACATTTTTGTCAACACTTTGTCCAGTGATTTTATTTTTAGCCATTCTAATTGATACATAGTTGTGACTGTCATTTTACTTTGTATTTGCCCACATTTAACTATAGATATTGAACATTTTCTCTTGTACTTATTCGTCCTTCTTTCTTCTTTGGTGAAGTTTGATTTGAAGACATTTTTGCCCTTTTTGTATGGGATTATTTTCTTATTTGTGAGTTCTGAGAGTTTTTTTAATATGTTCTGTATACAAATCCTTTATCAGCTGTCTATTTGGTAAAGATTTTATCCTTTTGTGGCTTCTCTTTTTACTCTCTTAATGTCTTTTGGAGAGCAGAAGTTTAATATTTTATAAAATTCTAATTTAAATGTTTTTTTATGAAATGTCATTTTGGTGTCACACCGAAGAAATCTTTGTCTGATCCAAGGTCACAGGGGTTTTTACTTATGATGTCTTCTCTGAGTTTTATACTTTTAGGCTTCACATTTCAGTCTATGATCCCTCTTGAGTTAATTGTATATGAGATGAGGTATGGATTCAAAATTATTTCTTTGCATATAGATGTCCATTTTTTTCAGTACCGCTTGTGGTAAAAGCTATATTCTTTTTACACTACATTGCCTTTACACCTCCGTCAAAAATCAATTTTTATATGTATGAGTTTATTTTGAGAGTTTTAATTCTGTTCTACTGATCTATTCACACCTCTTTATACCATACCATACTGTTTTGATTACTATAGTTGTATTCTAATTCTTTAAATCACATACTGCTAGGCTTCATTTTTGTTCCGTTAAAGTTGATTTGACTCTATGAGATCTTTTAAATTTCCTAGTGAATTTTATAATCAGTTTCCCAATTTGTACAGAAAGTATTCCAGGGCTTAATTGAATTGAAATGATAAATTTGGGGAGAATTAACATCTTCACGATATTATGTCTTCCAACACATAAACAAGGCATATCTTTCATTCATTCATTCATTCATTTATTCTTTATAACTCTTTACAATGCATGTTATCATGTACACATATTTTTTTTCACATTTTTCAGATATTTCACATGGTTATTATGCATTTAATACCACTATTTTAAACTTGAATTTTCAATTGTTTGTTGCTAGTATATAGACATATAAATGTCAGTTGCATATTGACATTATATCCTTCAACCTTGCTAAAGTCACTAATTCTAGTATCTTTTTAATAGGTTCCACTGGATTTTCTATATAAGCAACCATATAATCTGCAAACCAGGTTTCCTTTTTTCCTCTCTAATCTGGTTGTTTTTTATTTCTTTTTCTTGTCTAAGGGAAGTGACCAGAGTTTTAAGTACTGTGTTGAATAGAAGTGATGAGAGCAGATAACTGTCTTGTCTTGTTCCTGCTCTTAATGGGAAAACATTCAATTTTTCACAATTAAGTATGTTACTTATAGGGTTTTTCATAGACACCCATTATCAGATTGAAGAATTCCCCTTCTATTCCTAGTTTGCTGAGAATTTTTATAAATAGTGGACATTAGATTTTGTCAAATAATTTTTCAAATGTAAATAATTATATTATTTACTTATTATATTTAATTATATTATATAATTATATTTAATTATATATTATTTATATATATTTAATTATATATCTTATATATATAATATCTTATATAATATCTTATATAATTATATTTTTAAGTAAATTAATATATATCATATATATCTGATATAATATCTTATATAATATATAATTATATTTAATTATATTATTTAATTAAATTAATATATTGTTGGATTTGATCTGTTAAATTTAGATTACAATATTTGTGTCTTTGTTTTATGAGGGATTTGTAGTTTGCCCTTTTTGGAAGGTCTATGTTTGATTTCAAATCAGGGTAATGCTCACCTCATAGAATAAGTTGGAATTACTTACTCCTCTTTATATATTTTTTAAATGGTATATTTTCTTTATTAATTATTTAGTAGAATTTACCAATGTAGCCACTTGAGACTGGAGTTTTCTTTATGGAAATATGTTTTTTAGTTACAATTTTGTATATTTTTCATACATTTAGCCTATTAAATTACCTACGTTTTCTTGAGTGAGTTTTGGTATTTGTGTTTTTCAAAGACTATGTCTTTTTTGTGTGTGGGGGGATGGTGGATTTTAATTTAATTTATTTACTTTTTAATATAATTTATTGTCAAGTTGGCTAACATACAGAATATACAGTGTGCTCTTGGTTCGGGGGGTTGATTCCCGCAATTCATCTTTTTTTCATCAGAGTTGTTGAATTCATTGGCCTAAAGGTATTTATAACATTCCCTTATTATCCTTTTACTCTGTGGAATGTGTTAGTGATACCATTTCTTCTATTCCTAACTTTTGGAATTTATATCTTCTCTCTCTTTGCTCATATTGGCTAGAGTTTTATCAATTTTATTTTTTTTTGAAGAATCAGCTTTTTGTTTTATTATTTTTCCTCTATTTTTCTATATTCTTTTTCATTGCTTTTTGGTTCTGTCTCTATTATTTACTTTCTTCTGCTCATTTTGTGTTTAGTTTGGATTTATTTTGTAAGTAATAAAGGTGAAAGCTGAGGCCATTGGTTTTAGACCTTCCTATTAGAGGTGTTTAGTGCTAAAGATTTTCACTATATTTAATGGGTTCCCATTCTGTCATGCTTTTTACTTTTTAAAATTTTTGTATTGTTCAAATGTTTCTATACTCACTTCTTTGATTTATGGATAACTTAAAGTATGTTAGTTTCAAAATATTACAGACTTTTTCTAGAGATTTTGTTATTGATATCTAACTTAATTCCATTGTGATCATAGCAGATATTTACATTACTTAATTCATTTTAAATGTATGTTTTATGTCAATAACCAGCACATGGTCTATCTTAGTAAATCTTCACATGCTAAGTATCTATCATACATTTGAGAAGAGTAAGTTTTTGGTTAGATATTCCATTAGAATCATTGAGGTCAAGTTAGTTGATTGTGTTATTCAAGATTACTGTATCTTTGTTGATTTCCTGTCTACTTGATCTATCAATTGTTGGGAGAAGTATGTTAGGATCCCTGATAAAATTGTGGATTTATCTCTTTGTTATTTCAGTATTATCAGTTATTGTTTACCACATTTTAAAGCTCTGCTGTTAGATATATAAACATTAAGTATTATAATGTTCTCTTGATGAGCTGATCTTTTCATATCATTTATTGGTATTAACAAGAATTCTTTGGTTATTTTAGTGGTTAATTTAGTATTAATGCTATATGTCTGATTTTTTGCAGGTATATCTTGATATTATATTACACCACTCTACGTGTAGTATAAGCACATAAAAGTAGACTTGTCTCTCAGATTTTTGATATTATTTGTCATGTATTTTACTTGTACATATGCTATATTGTTATAATTTCTGCTAAAGTAGTCCATTATCATTTAAAGAGTTTGAAATAATATATTTTTAAAAGTGTATGTATTAACTCTTATAGTTATCATTTTTGGTGCTCTTCATTCCTTTGGTAAATTCAGATTTTATACTTCTACTATTTTAATTCTGCATGATGGGCTTCCTTTAATATTTTTGTTTTTTGTTTTTGTTTTATTCATTTTTTTGTAATGCTGGTGATGAATTCTTCTAGCCTCTGTAGGTCTAAGAACATGTTTATTTTATCTTTGTTTTAGAAAGATATTTTTGTTGGATATAGGTGTCCAAGTTGACAGGTTTTTTTTTGTTTTGTTTTGTTTTTTCTTAAAGTTTTTTTTTTTTATTATTGAGAGACAGAGAGAGACAGAGCATGAGCATGGGAGGGGCAGAGAGAGGGGGGGACACAGAATCAGAAGCAGGCTCCAGGCTCTGAGCTCTCAGCACAGAGCCTGATGCGGGGCTCAAAGTCACAAACTGCGAGATCATGACCTGAGCTGAAGTCAGACGCTCAACCGACTGAGCCACCCAGGCGCCCTGATAGGTTTTTACAAATGCCCCACTGCCATTTTGCTTGCATTTTTCTAAAAAAAATTATGATGTTATTCTTATATTTTCTTCTCTGTATACATATACTTATTCTCTGGCTGCTTTTTTTTTCTTATTGTGGTAAAATTTACACAACAAAATTAACCTCTGGCTGCTTTTACAATTTTCTGTTTACCACTGGCTTTGAGCAATTTAATTATAAAGTAACTTTGACAGTGCATTTTTTTTTACCTAAATTCCAATTAGTCAGCATATAGTGTAATATTAATTGAAGAACTAGAATTTATTCATTCATCACATATATAACACCCAGTGATCATCATTGCCCTCCTTAACACCCATCACCCTTTTAAACCATCCCTCCATCCACCTCCTATCCAGCAACCTTCAGTTTGTTCGCTATAGTTAAGGGTCTGTTTTTATGGTTCACTTCTTTTTCCCTCCTATGTTTATTTTAAACTGTACATTTGCGTGAAATCACAGGTGTTTGTCTTTCTTTGGCATTTTTGCTTAACGTGAGAAACTCTACCTCCCTCCACATCATTATGAATGGAAAAATTTCATTTTTTGATGGGTGAGTAATATTCCATTATGTATATCTATAAATATACCACATCTTGTTTATTCATCCATCATGTTATGGACGTTTGGACTCTTTACATAATTTGACTATTGCTAACAATGCCACTATAAACATTGGGCTGCATGTGCCCCTTCAAATCAGTATTTTTGTAGGTTTTGGGTAAATACCTCATAGTGCAATTGCTGAGTCGTAGGGTTCTATGTAATTTTTTTACGGAATGTCCATAATGTTTTCAAACAGTTTGCATTCCCACCAACAGTGTAACAGGGTTCCCCTTTCTCTGCATCCTCACCGACAAGCTGTTGTTTTCTGTGTTGTTAATTTTAGCCATTTGGACAAGTGCGAGGTGTTATTGTAGTTTTGATTTGTATTTCTTTGATGATGAATAATATTGAGCATCTTTTCATATGTCTGTTAGCCATCTGCATATTTTGTTGATTTTCATGGTAATTCTCTGTGCCTCCTGGATTTGAATGTCTGTTTCTTTCCACAGATTAGGGAAGTTTTAAGCTATAATTTCCTCAAATAAACTGTCTGCTCATTTTTCTCTTTTTTCTTCTGGGACTCCTACTATGATATGAATGTTATGTGCTTTTGTGCATGTTGTGCACAATATTGTGATCCAATATTTCTTTCCCTCTTCTTTTCAGCTTCATTATTTTCTGTAATTTTATCTTTTTTTTTTTTTTTTTTTTTTTTTTAATGAGAGAGACCACAATTGAGGGAGAGGGGCAGAGGAAGGGAGAATCTTAAGCAGGCTCAATGCTCAGCACAGAGCCCAATTGGAGGCTCAATCCCATGATGCTGGGATCAAGACCTGAGTCAAAATCAAGATTTGGATGCTCAACCGACTAAACCACCCAGGCAGCCTCATAATTTTATCTTCTATATCACCTATTTGTTCCTCTGATTCTTTCATCCTTGTGGTCATTACAGCGGTTTTGCATCTCAGTTACAGGATATTTTATTTTGGCCTGACTAGTTTTTTATATCTTTTATCTCTGTGGTAAGGTACCCCCTGATGTCTTCTATGCTTTTCTCAAGCCTGCATAGCATCCTTATGATCGTTACTTTACCTTCTGGACAAGGCATATTACTTTATCTGTTTCAATTAGATCCTTGTCCATGACCTTATCTTATTCTTTCTTTTGGGATGTATTCCTCTCTTGGCATCTTATCTGGGTCTCTGTCTTCTGTGCATTGGGTAAGCCTTTTATGTTTCCTGCTCCTGAGAGTAATGGCTTTGTAATGAAGAGTTTATATATTGTCCAGGGCATGGAGCTTCAGGAACAATCTCTGGTGTATGCTGTGTGCATTCTGCTGCTGTGTTTTGGCTGCTTTTTCCCCATTTGATCCTCTGAAGCATTTCTCCTTGCCTGCAGTGGGGAGTGCTTGGGCCTTGGCCAGAGTGTGGCAAGTTGTAACTAGCTGTGCTCTGGTCTGCTCTGGTCTGCTTGTTAAAAAAATACCTGATACTATTTCCACTAGAGTGGAAGTTTTGCAGAAGCCTATTGTCAGTAGACATGGTGAAAGTGGGGGATTTGTGCTGGTCTTCTGAGGGATGGGCCCAATGCTCTTGCTCTTAGGCAACTTGTGCTAGAAAAACAGCACCTGCAGAGCACAGGGGAGGAGGGGCTTAATGTAAGCTGTTTAGGCCACCATTTTTGGTACTGTGCTTCTCACTGGAGTTAGTTTATGCTGAGGCGTGGGGGAGAGAAATGGCACCACCCCCCTCCATTGTCTCTAATAGGGAAATTCCCACCCTCTGCTGTCGGAGAAGTCCTCCCACAAGAACAAACAATCCCAGGCTTCTGTCAGATCACTGCCTTGACACTGTCTGTGCCCAGGCCTTCTGCCAGCCTGGCAGTACCTTGAAAGTGTGTTCTATCCCAGGCAGATCAGTTGAAATTTAAAACTAAACTTTAGGGGCGCCTGGGTGGCTCAGTCGGTTAAGCGGCCGACTTCAGCTCAGGTCATGATCTCGCGGTCCGTGAGTTCAAGCCCCGCGTTGGGCTCTGTGCTGACAGCTCAGAGCCTGGAGCCTGTTTCAGATTCTGTGTCTCCCTTTCTCTGA
Organism: Prionailurus viverrinus; assembly: GCF_022837055.1. Classification (NCBI taxonomy): domain Eukaryota; kingdom Metazoa; phylum Chordata; class Mammalia; order Carnivora; family Felidae; genus Prionailurus; species Prionailurus viverrinus. The sequence continues at coordinate 84,712,759 of NC_062568.1, forward strand.
CCCTCCCCCGTTCATGCTCTGTCTCTCCCTGTCTCAAAAATAAATAAACGTTATAAAAATTAAAAAAAAAATAAACTTTAGTGACCTGGTGTGGTGGGGACCCACACTGGGGGAGGGTTTCACCACTCTGGGAATGATGCAGGTTTGTCCCACCAGGGCAGTCTCACCAAAGCACAAGTGGATGGATTTTGAAGTAAAGCTCAGTAAAGTGCCAGAGTCCATGTTACTCACCCTCAGCAGGTATTTCTGTACCTTTGTTGAGGTGCATTCACTGGCTCTTTTGTCCCTGGAGAGGCAATTTCACCTCTCTCAGATGTACTCCAAGAAAGAAAAATCATCTCTCCCACTGCATCCCAGGGGATCCTCAGGTTATGCCATCTGCTACCAGTCTTTCTGTCTTCTGCCTAGGAGTACTGAGGCACCTGTCAGGCTCCACACCAGCCACACCATGGACCTCTAAAACTCCAGTCTTTGAGCCCTGCTGGTTGTAAAAATTCACAAAAATCAGCCCTTCTCATTTTCCCAATCATAGTCTTTGGGGGAAGTGTTTTCCTTGTGTGATTCCCTGGGCACTGCACTCTCTTCCTCTCGCTTCTCCCATAAACAGTGCTCCCTTCCTTCAGCATCATCTATGATCATTTTCTCCCCCAAATCACATCTCTACATCTCCTACCACCTAGTATATAGCTTCTTCTCTGCCGTTAGTTGTGCATTTTGCTCTGCAGTCCTCAGATAAATTTTTTGGGTATTCATAATGATTTGTTATTTGTCTAGCTGTGTTTGAGGGATGAGGCAAGTCTTGGGTCCCCTATTAGCTTTTCCTCTGTTTTTTATAATTTCTTTCATGTTATTGCATGTTATATTTGAGGGTTTTTTTTTTAAATAGGAGGGATTATAGTTTTCTTTAAATTTGTAAATATTTTAGGCCATTTTTTTAATAAATATCCCCACCATCCTGGTAGACACTAATTACCCGTATATTGAACAGAGTTGTCCCTTAGCTTCACTTATGCCTTTTTTGTCCCTTTTTCTGTTCTTTTTTCTCTGTATGTTTTATTTTCAATAAGTTGTATTATTATGTCTTCAAATTCATTGATCATTTCTCCCACCATTTATAATCTTCCATTAATACCAACTAGAGTATTTTTCATCTGATATATTATAGTATTCATCTCTGAAAGTTTTTTTATGTCTTAAAGATACTTTTCTGCATGTAATTACCTCCTATGCAAATTCTAACATCTGTGTCAGTTCTGGGTCACATTTTATTAATTATTATTCTCATTATGAGCCCTGTCTTCTTCCTTCCTAATAATTTTGATTGGATGTCAGGCATTGTGAATTTCACTTTGTTATTTGCTGAACATTTTTTATATTCCCATATTTTTTTTTTATCTTTGTTCTCAGATGCAACTGATTACTTGAAAGCAGTTTGATCCTTTTGGTTCTTACATGTATGATTGTTTGTTGGGTCTGGAACAATGTTCATTTGGGGGCTAATTATACCCAGTGATTGAGGCAAGGTATTCTGGAGTACCCTATTCAAATGTTACGAATTATGGATTTTCCATTCTGGCTGGTGAGAAAAAGGTATTATTTCGGGTCCTCTATGAGCACATGAAATGTTCCCTGTCCTTTTTTTAAAGGATCCTTTCCTACGTTTTGGTCAGTTTCCTCAGATGTGTGTGTCTTATGCTGAGGACTTGAAAAGAACTGTCTGAGGATCTGTGGGGCTCTCTGTGCACCCTCTCTTCTTTGGAAGTCTTAACTACCTTGTTCTTCCTAGACAAAGCCTATCTCGTCAAGGTGTCTGATGGGATCCATCTCAGTTTTCCTTTCCTGAACTAGGGCCTAGAAATACTGTAAAGGCAGTGGCTGGAGTAAAAATAGAGCTCATGTCATTTGCTTCTCATTTCTCACAATCACTGTCTTTTAATATCTGATGTTTATTGTTTACAAAAAAAACAACCTCTTACACTGTTGGTGAGAATGCAAACTGATGCAGCCACTGAGGAAAACAGTATGGAGGTTCCTCAAAAAGTTAAAAATAGAACCACTCTATCATCCAGAAATTACATTACTAAGTATATACCCAAAGGATATGAAAATAATTATTATAGGGATACATTTACCCTGATGTTTAAAGAAGCCTTATCTATAATAGCCAAATTATGGAAAAAGCCCAAGCACCCAACGACTGATGAATGGATAGAGAAGATGTGTTATATATATATATATATATATATATATACACACACATATATATATATACATACACACAACAATGGAATATTATTCAGCCATAAAAGTAAATGAAATCTTGTCATTTGCAATGACATGAATGTAGCCAGAGTGTATTATCCTAAGCAAAATATGGTAGTCAGAAAAAGACAAATACCATATGGTTTAACTCATATGTGGAATTTAGGAAACAAAGAAAACAGATACTAAGAAAGATATAACCATATATGTTAAGATAAAGTACATGAAAAAAAAAGATAAAGTACACTGGCTGTAATTACTGCTAAACATTAAAAGCTACAAACGTTAAAGACACAGATTTTAGCAGTGAAAATTAAGTTCCTTGAATAAACATTTTTTTTAAATTTTTTTTTCAACGTTTATTTATTTTTGGGACAGAGAGAGACAGAGCATGAACAGGGGAGGGCCAGAGAGAGAGGGAGACAAAGAATCAGAAACAGGCTCCAGGCTCTGAGCCATCAGCCCAGAGCCTGACACGGGGCTCGAACTCACGGACCGTGAGATCGTGACCTGACTGAAGTCGGACGCTTAACCGACTGCGCCACCCAGGCGCCCCTTGAATAAACATTTAACGGTAATTAAGCAAAAGAGTTATATTACTAGCTAACTCTAGTTGATCAATAAAATAAAATGAAATTTTGAAAAATCTACAGCCACTAGGGGGAAAAAAGGAATGTATTTTTCTAAGTAAAAATAAAAGCACAACTTTGTATCATTTTTCCTAAAATAAATGCAAACCAGCAGTTAAAATATGAATAAATTTTTAATGCATTGATAAAATTGTACATGTACATTTTCACCTTATGATTTCACATAGACAAAATATATGTTTGCTCATTAAATGTCCACTACCTTTTCTTCTGATAATAACCACTAAATTCTATTTTTGGGGAAAACATCTCTCTTTTTTTTTTTTTTAAAGTTTATGAATCTTGTTTCTTTCTTTATTTTTTGTAATATGAAATTATTGTCAAACTGGTTTCCATACAACATCCAGTGCTCATCCCAACAGGTGCCCTCCTCAATACCCATCACCCACCCTTCCCACTCTCCCACCCCCCATCAACCCTTAGTTTGTTCTCAGGTTTTCAGAGTCTCTTATGTTTTGGCTCCCTCCCTCTATAACCTTTCTTTTTTTTTTTTTCCTTCCCCTCCCCCATGGTCTTCTGGTAAGTTTATCAGGATCCACATAAGAGTGAAAACATATGGTATCTGTCTTTCTCTGACTGACTTATTTCATTTAGCATAATACCCTCCAGTTCCATCCATGGCGCTGCAAATGGCCAGATTTCATTCTTTCTCACTGCCAAGCAGTATTCCATTGTATATATAAACCACATCTTCTTTATCCATTCATCAGTTGATGGACATTTAGGGTCTTTCCATAATTTGACTATTGTTGAAAGCACTACTGTAAACAGTGGGGTACATGTGCTCCTATGCATCAGCAGTCCTTTATCCCTTGGGTAAATTCCTAGCAGTGCTATTGCTGGGTCCTAAGGTAGTTCTATTTTTAGTTTTTTGAGGAACCACCACACTGTTTTCCAGAGTGACTGCACCAGTTTGCATTCCTACCAACAATGCCAGAGGGTTCCCGTTTCTCCACATCCTCGCCAGCATCTATAGTCTCCTGATTTGTCCATTTTAGCCACTCTGACTGGCGTGAGGTGGTATCTGAGTGTGGTTTTGATTTGTATTTCCCTGATGAGGAGGGACATTGAGCATCTTTTCAAGTGCCTTTTGGCCATCTGGATGTCTTTAGAGAAGTGTCTATTCATATATTCTGCCCATTTCTTCACAGGATTATTTGTTGTGGTTGCTTTTAGTTTTGTTGATTGTTTCCTTTGCAGTGCAGAAGCTTTTTATCTTGATGAGGTCCCAATAGTTCATTTTTGCTTTTAATTCCCTTGCCTTTGGAGATGTGTCAAGTAAGAAATTGCTGAGGCTGAGGTCAGAGAGGTTTTTTCCCTGCTTTCTCCTCTAGGGATTTGATGGTTTCCTGTCTCACATTCGGGGCCTTTATCCACTTTGACTTTATTTTTGTGAATGGTGTCAGAAAGTGGCCTAGTTTCGACCTTCTGCATGTTGCTGTCCAGTTCTCCCAGCACCATTTGTTAAAGAGACTGTCTTTTTTCCATTGGATATTTTTTCCTGCTTTGTCAAACATTAGTTGGCCATACGTTTGTGGGTCTAGTTCTGGGGTTTCTATTCTATTCCATTGGTCTATGTGTCTGTTTTTGTGTCAATACCATGCTGTCTTGATGATTACAGCTTTGTAGTAGAGGCTAAAGTCTGGGATTGTGATGCCTCCTGCTTTGGTCTTCTTCTTCAAAATTACTTTGGCTATTCGGGGCCTTTTGTGGTTACATACAAATTTTAGGATTGCTTATTCTAGCTTCTAGAAGAATGCTGGTGCAATTTTGATTGGGATTGCATTGAATGTGTAGATAACTTTGGGTAGTATTGACATTTTGACAATATTTATTCTTCCAATCCATGAGCATGGAATGTTTTTCCATTTCTTTATATTTTCTTCAATTTCCTTCATAAGCTTTCTATAGTTTTGCACATACAGATCTTTTACATCTTTGGTTAGGTTTATTCCTAGGTATTTTATGCTTCTTGGTGCAATTGTGAATGGGATCAGTTTCTTTCTTTGTCTTTCTGTTGCTTCATTATTAGTGTATAAGAATGCAACTGATTTCTGTACATTGATTTTGTATCCTGCGACTTTGCTGAATTCATGTATCAGTTCTAGCAGACTTTTGGTGGAGTCTATTGGATTTTCCATGTATAATATCATGTCATCTGCAAAAAGGAAAGCTTGACTTCATCTTTGCCAATTTTGATGCTTTGATTTCCTTTTGTTGTCTGATTACTGATGCTAGAACTTCCAACACTATGTTAAACAAAAACGGTGAGAGTGGGCATCCCTGTCGTGTTCCTGATCTCAGGGGGAAAGCTCTCAGTTTTCCCCATTGAGAATGATATTAACTATGGGCTTTTCATAAATGGATTTTATCATGTTTAAGTATGTTCCTTCTATCCCAACTTTCTCAAGGGTTTTTATTAAGAAAGGATGCTGAATTTGGTCAAATGCTTTTTCTGCATCCATTGACAGTATCATATGATTCTTATCTTTTCTTTTATTAGCGCGAAGTATCACATTTATTGATTTGTGAATGTTGAACCAGCCCTGCATTCCAGGAATGAATCCCACTTGATCATGGTGAATAATTCTTTTTACAATATGCTGTTGAATTCGATTTGCTAGTATCTTATTGAGAATTTTTGCATCCATATTCATCAGGGATATTGTCCTATAGTTCTCTCTCTCTCTTTTTTTTTTTTTTTTTTTTTTTTTTTTTTGCTTGGTGTCTGTCTGGTTTAGGAATCAAAGTAATGCTGGCTTCATAGAATGAGTGTGGAAGTTTTCCTTCCCTTTCTATTTTTTGGAACAGCTTGAGAAGGATAGGTATTATCTCTGCTTTAAATGTCTGGTAGAATTCCCCTGGGAAGCCATCTGGTCCTGGACTCTTATTTGTTGGGAGATTTTCGATAACTGATTTAATTTCTTAGATGGTTATGGTTCTGTATAAGTTTTCTATTTATTCCTGTTTGAGTTCTGGAGGTGTTTGGGTGCTTAGGAATTTGTCCATTTCTTCCAGGTTGTCCAGTTTGTTAGCATATAATTTTTCATAGTATTCCCTGATAACTGCTTGTATTTCTGAGGGATTGGTTGTAATAATTCCATTTTCATTCATGATTTTATCTATTTGGGTCATCCCCCTTTTCTTTAAAAAATTTTTTTAACATTTATTTATTTTTGAGACAGAGAGAGACAGAGCATGAACAGGGGAGGGTCAGAGAGAGAGGGAGGCACAGAATCCAAAACAGGATCCAGGCACCGAGCTGTCAGCACAGAGCCCGACATGGGGCTCGAACTCATGGACTGCGAGATCATGACCTGAGCCGAAGTCAGACACCCAACCGACTGACCCACTCAGCCACCCCTTGTCATCCCCCTTTTGTTTTTGAGAAGCCTGGCTAGAGGTTTATCAATTTTGTTCATTTTTTCAAAAAAAAAAAAAAAAACAACTCTTGGTTTCATTGATCTGCTGTACAGTTTTTTTAGATTCTATATTGTTTTTTTCTGAGCCCAGGAAGATGACAGCAGAGGAGGGTGTTGGGCTCACTGCATCCTGCTGATCACTTAGATTCCACCCACATGCCTAAATTACCCAGAAAATGGCCATAAGACTAGTAGAACGTACTCTCCAGAGCCAAGCGTAGACATATCTCTATACAATATTGATTTGGGTGGAAATGACATTAACCTCATTTTCTCCAGAATTTACTTGGTTAACTCTAACACAATATTCTAACTACAATGATTTAAGCAAAGGTTTTATTCAATTTAGGTCAATGGTTATAAAGTCTTAATTAGAAAAAAATATTATTAGCTAATGCTTTTATGTGCCAGGACTTCTTCCAAGAGGTTTGACTATGTTAACTAATCATTCAAAAATCCTGGTTGTAGAGACTGGACTTTTATAGATGAAGAAGTTACGACATATTTTAGAGCACCTGGCTAGCTCAGTCAGAAGAACACCCAACTGTTGTTCTCAGGGTCATGAGTTCGAGCCCCACATTGGATGTAGAGATAAGGAAAACTAAATAACTAAATATACATAAAAAAAGAACTTATGACACTTTAGATATTATGAAGCTAAACTCATAATTGGTCAAACTGAAGCCTGTAGCCAGGCAAATCTGACTCACTACTGTGATAATCTCAAAAACTTTGTAATACTGGAACAGTTGGGAGAAGATAGCTCTCTTCTCTCTGGATGAGGAAGCTAAGGTAAAACCCTGGAGCTTCCAGGAGCCAAGATTTAGAATCTGAGACTGAAGTCAATACAGAGGAAAAGAGAAGTCAAGAAAAGGATAGTGGACCCTAGGTTCTTCCCAATGATATAATGTGAGCTTCTGTGTTCAGTTGTACAACACCGATCTCTGGAATTTCAGTTAGTGAGCCAATAAATTTTCCATCATTTTATTTGATACCATCCTATTCCACCAGTTTAAATTGGGGTTCTGCACTTGAAACTGGAGTTTTGACAAGCACACCAAATAAAATTTCCCCTCAATTCTAGAAAGCCCTTGTTTCATTATTGGATTATCTCTGGTGAGCCACTCATGTGCACAGTAGTTAAACCTAAATTCCTCTTGTGTCCTGGTGTTTGTTCTGTATCTTCTTACTCTTATGTTGCTTATACCACCAGCAAATATTCCCCGTGAGTATCAAAGCCAACTTTTCAACTATGCGGGACACAACTGACCTCATTTTTTAAAAAATATCTAGGAGATAGGTGTTCTGCTTTGTCTTATAAAGTGAGCTTTTCATCTTCTGGCTTCCTGACCAGCTATAAGCCTAACACTTTATGAGACATGAAAAAGCTTTATTTTCTCTACATATACTACTACTCAGTAAAGAAAATGAGAGCAATCTTAATAAATGAGTGCATGAATAGAATGTAGTTGTTTTTTTATTAAAAGATTTTAAAATACAGAATAAACTTGAAATCATCATTAAAATCACATATCCCAAAAGAAGGATTGGTTTCAGTGGCCTGGGTATTTATTGTCAGTTTTAAGATCCAAAGAGATATTCAAAAATTTTAATGGTATCTAGGTTGATCCATAATTTATTAGGACTTATTGGTAGCACCCATCAGGAACACAAAGGCTCCATTCTTTGTGTAGGTGAATATGCAAATATTATTTGTATATGTATTGCATGTGTGTATATGTGGGTTTTTGAGAATTATTTCTAGGTATTATATCTTATAAATTTGTAAAAATCCATTTAACATAAAGTAACAGATGTGAAACAGTTATTATAGCAATATGTATCTAGTAAAATATCCATTTGGATATTTTCCAGGCATAGTATTTAAAAGCCTAAGTTCAGAACTTGCAACCTGGGTTCAAATCTCAACATTGTTCCTTATTGGTTGTTGCTGCATAAGATATTTTTATGTGTACCATATATATATTTTTTAAGTTGGAGGACCAAGACATTTAGCCTTTTCTTTTTTCTTTTTTTACTTCAATAAATCTTTCAATATTAAGGCAGGCAGTTAGTTCCTGGAAGCCCTTGCATCTTGCCTGCAAGAAGCACAACTTCGAATCTTATCAAGGGATCAGAAATTCTGGTAAGCTGGTTGGTTCTTCTAAGTCCAGGAAGTGCCATGTTCTCTGGCCGGTATTCCAGGAATGATGATGACATATATGCAGCAGTTCTGAGAACCTACAGAGATGTGGGCACTTTTCTCCCATCTATAACTAACATATAACCTAATTTCCTAATGCTAAGTCTATTAGGCTGATGTGCCTTAGACCTTTTGCTTGAGTCTTTTTAAAACTGAATTTGACAAAGTATTTAAAATTGTAACAGTGGAGAAGATATTCTATGACAGAGAAATTGACAGGGTTATCCAATAAGTCTCATTTCATATGGTTTTAAAGCTGGCCTAATTTAATATTCATAGTAGATTATTCTTTAAAAACAATGAAAAAGTGCTAATTTTGTTAGCATCATTATTTAGACATTTTGTAGTATCTCATAATTCAATATTTTCTGCTTTCAGCTGGAAGTAAAAATGTATCCATAGAATTGAATACCAGCTATAAATGCAGTTTGCGTTTTATTTTTATTTATAGCTATTTATGAACTCTTCCATCATTGTGCCGTGTACATCTTTAATTTTTCTTTTTTAAAATTTCTTTAAGTTCATTTATTGAGAGAGAGAGAGAGAGAGAGAGAGATTGACAGAGAGAGAGGGAGAGAGACAATCCCCAGCAGGCTCCTTACTGAGCCCCAATGTGGTACTTGAACGCATGAACGTGTGAGATCATGCCCTGAGTGAAAATCAAGAGTCCAACTCTTAATCAACTGAGCTACCCAGGCACCCCTTCTTTAATGTATCTTTGATAGAGGTTCTGCTACTCTGAAATTCCAACTCAAGTTTGTGGTTTAAGCTATAGATCTTCTCCTTAACTAACTGGCAGTTCCGGGGCATTAAGAAATTATATAGATGATTATTTTGGTAGATATCTGCAAACAGATGCATTTTTCTTAACTAATTTACCACCAGATCAGGTATGTTTTTGCTCATCATTTTATTTCAAATACCCCACTATGTGTATTGTGTGACACATAGTTAAAACTCATTAAATTGTTTTGAATAAATGAGTGATATTAGATACACATTAAAATGGAAAGGGAAATAAAATTGAAAATCCCATGCCTTTAAAAAAGTGAAGCTCTCTTTTATAGATAGGGAATTGAGGATAGGAAAGAGTTTCTTTTGTGCAGATTAATTTCTACTTTGTTGAAATTCATTATTACTATGCAATTTAGGAATCTAAGACATTTATATGCAAGCTTTGAAACAGTAGTATTAATGAAAGGGAACAGTGAAGATTCAAAATCAGTACAATCATAATTTGTCAAATTCCTTAAGGACATACATTTTTACCTATAACCTATTTTTTTCTACTTTCTAGTTAAAACTCTTCTACATTCTCAGCAATAACCCTGCACACAGACACACTGTAAATTGGCAAAATATCTAACCATACACATGGAGCTTTGTAGAAACTTAAATATCTAGTGTATGTTATTTTTTATATTTCATAAAAGCACCTTAATGTCTTCTAAATGAATTTTTTGTGAGGCTTTCTAGTTTCATTTGATCTTTATTAGTAATAATTAATATAATCCAGTCTCCATTATCTGCACATGTTGTACACAGTAGTAATGAATCATGCGAAGTGTAATTCAGAAATAATTTTTATTTGTATGTGGGAAGTATTATGTGATGTTTTGGAGTAAATTTCCCTCCCTAATTATGTTTTGCTTAAGGTAATTAGTTTGCACTCCCTGAGCACACGTCAATTGACAGTGGGGGAAATAGAGCCCTGACGTATTCTGGGAAAATGTTTTTACATATTGCAGCTGAACAACATGCAGACACTCAGTACTTGTATATAACCTGGGAAAAGTCCAAGGAGGCTAGTACCGTCTGGAGGATTATTCTGTCTTGGTGATCAAATCATATTCCTCAAAAATAGCTGCATACATCTCTAATTTAACTCGGTCAATCTGTTCTCACCATGCCAATTTAATAAAGGAGATCCAGTAAACTAGATAGCTTAATGGACAGAACTCAACACCAAATGGACATTCAGTTTATTGTTAGTTCTATTAGGTCTGCTTGTCGCTCTCTGTGTGTATAGATGATTACTTAAAAATGTTATTTCATTTTCTCCCTATAACAGTATATTCTTGTTTGTTTGTTGTTTCAGTACTTTGAGTCATAGCTAAAAAGTCACACTTCCACAGACATTGTATAGAAAATCATTGCTGGAACACTCTTGGTGCTCATAATTCATTATAGTTTAGACAATAGAAGGAAATAAATTCTAAGGACAACTGTACTACACAGACAAAATAAAATTTTATTCTACAGTGTTTCTAGGCAGCAAATGTTTCTATGCTGTGTGCTAATAAGTACATATTTTCATTACATTTTTAAAGGACTTGGTTGGATCATATTAATAAGAGGAATGAGAGGTTTATACTAAATGTGAATCTTTGTACATATCTTTTTTCTACTAATCTCTCCCTTCAGAGAATCTCTCTTTCTCTCTTCCCTATGCACGCGCACACACACACACACACACACACACACACACGTGCACACACACACACACACCTTTTTACATTAGGCAAGTATTTGAAATCTAACCTTCAGTTTCTTTAATTTTGAGTATTAAAAAACATATAGATTGTAGCTAGTGATAATATTTCTGTTTTAATGTTAACATTTCTAATCTTATCCTTGATACACTGATGGGGCAACATATATACCTGGGATTTATGGAGTGTGGTTTCTTTAACTATAGTTTACATGAATGTTAATAACCCATGCAGCAAAGACATAATAGTAAATGAAATACAATAATATAGACTATGAATACTAATACATGCACCAGAGACCCTGGCCCATGATAGATCTATAATAACGTTTCTCTTTATCTTGCTGGTTTTTTTATTGGTGATTGTCAATATGTTGACTCCTATTTTCCTAAAGGTAAATAGTGATCTGTACTTTACTTATTCCTGTTTGCAATGCACTGTATACTTTATTTAGAAAACTTTTTTCTTCTCTTCCAGTTAATAAATTTAATCTGGGCCTACTAAATCCTCTAAGGGACAGATAAGAATCCAAAAAAGAAGGGTCTATATTTAATATGAGCTTGGAAGAACTACTGTAGATTAATCAGGTATTGCACCATTGGAAGAGGGATGTTACTGGTAGGGAATGCTAAATGCAGATGCACAGAAAGGACAGAGAGATGGGGTGGTGGAATCTTATCTAGAGAGACAAAGAGAGGGAGAGATGAAGGGAAGAAAAGGAAAAAGATAATTTGAAGAAACTTCAGGTAGTTAAATATGGTCTGAGCATAGCACTCAATGGGGGAACTGGCAAGAAAAAACATACTAGATAGGAATCCAGGGCTCAACTAGCAGATGGTCTTCTATGCCAGGTAAAGATATTCATCGGCTTTTGTGGGACATGCCATCAAAGACTTTGATGAGAAGTTACAGAGTGAGATTTCATTTTAAAAGATGATTCTGATGGAACATAAAGAATGGTTTATATTAGTAAAACTTGAAGTAGGGAGACCTGGCTGAAATCTGTGGCTGCATTCCAACTGAGGTAGATTAGGGAGGTCAATGTACATGAGGAGAGGAGGATAATTTAAATGTATTAAGACAGTAGAACTATGGGTGTACAGGGAAAGGGATAAAATGGTGACTTTCTTGTTTCTTGTCTGAGTGATTCAGTGGATTCAGGTGCAAACACTGAAATAGGAAGTGACAGAGTAGAAGATTTGAATGTTTCTCTCTGGTGTGTGTGTGTGTCAGGGGGTGGTTTTCTGTGTGTTTGGGAAGACATTATGCATTCCGTTATAAATCATTGAGCTTGAGATACCGGAGACATCTAACTGGAATTGCATAGTAGGAGTTAGGAATATGCCTAATTAGGAATATGCAACTGGATTTTAGGAAAGATATCTGAATTTCGGGTTTTAAAAACAGAGTTGCCATCAGTAGTTGGAGCCACTGGGGACTGGTAAAATCATCCATCTATCCATTCACTAACTACTAATGCAACACATATAAAAAGGACATATTGCATGCCTGTTGTGGTAAATAATAAGTGAAGTCAGTGAATAATAAGTTATCAATGGTTTTGGAGTGAGTATTTGCAGAGAAAGAAAAAGTGTAACTGAGCATTTATGTGGTATTTATTATGAACCAGAAAAGTCAAAATGATTGCTTTTTTTCATCTTCAAAATAATCTTATGCGGTAGGTACTACTCTCATTTTACAGAAAAAGAAATAGAGGAAGTGAATAGTTGAAAATATTAGCTAACATTACACATCTAATAAGTCTCCAATCTTATTGTACTTTGAATGTTGTTCGAATTTTCTTATTAGAATATTTCCTTAACAGAATTTTTTACAGGAGAGAAAATTAAGACAGATGATACCAATATATAAAAAGACATACAGTATTGTGAGAAAAGATATATTACAGGTAGCTATAAAAACTGCTATGATTAAATTTGGGAATAACATGAAAGAGATTCTAGAGAGAATAATTTGAAATATGGATTATCTATCTGGAGCCTTTCCTGTGGCACCAGGGACCTTCAAGAATCACTTTATTCTGGGTAGACATTCTGTCATGTTCAAAGTTAGATGGAAATTAAAGCAATAATAGCAAAAACGAGTAACTTAAGTCAAAATGCGTGTTGTTGAAAAATTTTATTACTGTAAAACACATCAGGGTGTATTTTTCCACAGGATATGTGGAATGATTTTTGTTACCCAACATGGAATCATTATTGATCGATTGATTGGAAGTCACTGGCCCTGTTGTTGTTGTTGATGTTGTTATTGTTGTTTTAATTATTGAAGTATACTTGACATACAATGTTATATTAATATAACAAAGTGATTAGACAGTTCATCACTTAATGCTCACCATAATAAGTGTTGTCATCATTCGCCACCATACAACGTTACTACACTATTACTGACTATATTCTCTGTGCTGTACATTTTATCTCTATGACTTATTTATCTTATACCTGGAAGTTTGTACCTCTTAATACCCTTTCCCCAACCCACCTCCTCTCTGGCAACCACCAGTTCTCTATATTTGAGAGCCTACTTGTTTTTCAGTTATTTTGTTTGTTCATTTGTTTTTCTTTAGATTCCACATATAAGTGAAATTATATGGTATTTGTCCTTCTCTGACATATTACACTTAGCATAACATCCTCCAAGTCCATCCATATTGTCACAAATGGCAAGGTTTCATTTACTTTTATCTCTGAGTAATATTTTATTATGTAGACATGCACACACATAAACACACCATATCTTCTTTATTCATTCACCTATTGATGGAATTATGTTGGTTCCATATCTTGGTGATTGTAAATAATGGTGCAACAAACAGTATATATCTTTTTGAATTAGACACATAGATCAATAAAATAGACACATAGATCAAGAGAATAGACACATAGATCAACAGAATAGAGAATTTTCATTTTCTTTGTGTAAATACTCAGTAGTGTGATTACTGGATCATATGATATTTCTATTTTCATTTTTTGAGCAACGCCCATACTGTTTTCCACAGTGACTGCACCAATTTACATTCCTGCCAACAGTGCACAAGGGTTCCCCTTTCACCACATCCTATCCAATACTTGTTATTTCTTGTCCTTTTGATTTTAGCCATTCTGACAGGTGTGAGGTGATATCTCATTGTAATTTTGACTTGCATTCTCCTAATGATTAGTGATATTGAGCATTTTTGTTGTGTTGGCCATCTGTATGTCTTGTTTTGAAAAAGTTTACTCAGGTTCTCTGCCCATTTTTACTCTGATTATTATTATTATTTTTGGGTGGTATTGGGTTCTATAATTTATTTGTATATTTTGGATATTAATCTTTTATTGGATATATCATTTGTACATATATTCTCCCAATAAATAGGTTGCCTTTGTGTTTTATTGATGGTGACTTTGCTGTGCAAAAGCTTTTTATTTTGATACCATTCCAATAGTTTATTTTTTGTTTTTGTTCCCCTTGCCTGAGGAGAAAAATCTATAAATATGTTGCTAAGGCTAGTGTCCAAGAGATTACTGCCTGTTTTGTTTTGCTTTTTAGGAGTTTTGTGGTTTGAGGTTTCACATTTAGGTCTCTCAATCCATTTTGAGCTTTTGTGTATTGTGTAAAAAAGTGGTGCAGTTTCAGTCTTTTGCATGTAGCTATTCAGTTTTCTCAACAACATTTATTGAAAAGACTGTATTTTTCTCATTGGATATTCTTGCCTCTTTTATCATAGATTAATTGACCATATAAGCATGGATTTATTTCTGGGCTCTCTATACTATTGATCTGTGTGTCTGTTTATTTGGGTTTTTTTTGGTGTTTGTTTGTATTTTGTGCAGTGCCATACTCTTTTGATTTCCACAGCTTTGTAGTATATCTTGAAATCTGGGATTGTGATACCTCCAATTTTGTTCTTTCTTAAGATTGCTTTGGCTATTTGATGTCCTTTGTGGTATCATACAAATTTGAGGATTATTTGTTGTAGGTCTGTGAAAAATACTATTACTTATTTGATAGGGTTTGCATTGAATCTGGAGATTGCTTATTAATTCTTCCAATCCATGAGCATGGTACCTCTTTCCATTTTTTGTATCATCTTCTTCTTTTTTTTAAATGTTTGTTTGTTTGTTTTTTTTATTTATTTATTTGAGCAAGAGAGAGAGAGAGAGGGAGAGAGAGAGAGAGAGAGAGAGAGAGAGAGAGAGAGCGAGCGCACACAAGCAGGGGGAATGGCAAAGAGAGAGGGAGACACAGAATCCAAAGTATGCTCCAGGCTCTGAGCTGTCAGCACAGAGCCCAGTGCAGGGCTCAAACCCACAAACCATGAGATCATGACCTGAGCGTAAATTGGACACTTAACTGACTGGGCCCCCTCCCCAGGTGCCCCAATTGTTTGTATCATCATCAAAATTTCTTTTTTCATTAATGTCTTAGAGTTTTCAGAGTACAAGTCTTTCATCTCCTTGATTAATTTTATTCCTGGGCATTTTATTATTTTTGGTGCAATTGTAAATAGAATTGTTTTCTTAATTTCTCTTCCTGCTGCTTCATTATTAATATATAGAAACACAACATATTTCTGTACATAAATTTTATATCTTGTAGTTTACTGAATTTATTAGTTTTAATAGTTTTATCAGTGGAATGTGGAGGGTTTTCTATATATAATATCATGTCATCTGCAAATAGTGACAGTTTTACTTCTTCCTTACCGATTTGGATGCCTTTTATCTAATTGTTAATTTATTCTAATTCCAGTGATATGTTGAATGAAAGTGGTAAGTGTGGACATCTTTTCTTGGTCCTGACCTCAGGGAAAAGCTCTCACTTTTTCCCTATTAAGGATGAGTTTAGCTGTGAGTTTTTCATATATGGCCTTTATTATGTTGAGGTGTGTTCCCTCTAAACCCACTTTGTTGGAAGTCTTTATCATGAACAAATGTTGTATTTTTCAATATTTTTTTTTGCATCTATTGATGATTTTTACTTTTCCTCTTACTAAATATATGTATCATATTGATTTAAAATAATTTTTTATTGTGTAAGAATAATGCCTTCTACTTTCATAGTATATTTATATTTTCAATGTTTCCAGAATTTTTAAAATATATAAAAGACTATGACCTTTGTATACTTGTATATTTTAAATAACTTACCAATCATCAAAAGAAAACAACAGATTTACAAGCACTGAATATGGATTACCTTATTAATCTAATAATTTGTTTTATTAATACCTTGGTATACACATTTCACAAAAGTGCAACTCTGATGGATAATTTCCTAGAACTTGGAACAGTGGGATAAAATGTATTCATCTTTTAGATTTAATATACATTTCTAAATATTTCTGTATAGAGGTTGGAACAGTTAACTTTACAAACATTGCATGGATGTGTTTACCTATACTCATGTTGGATCTCTGTGTTAACAACGTTTAGTCTTTAGTAGTCTGCTAAGTGTAAAAGTATTTAAGTATAATTTTAACTTTCATTTCTCTCATGATAAAAGGTCAGCAACCTTTCATAGGTTTAACAATCACTGGTATTTGCCCATTTTTCTATTGTTTTTAAAAATTTGTTCTATTAATATGTTAAAGAAATAGTATTTGCTATATGAGTTGTAAATGTATACCAGGTTTGGCTGTATTAATTGTGATTCTTTTTTCCTTATAATTATTTTTTTAGTTTTTAAATTTATTTTAAAAATTTATGGTCATTCTAGTTGCTTTCAAAATAAAAATGAAACATCTCCATGACAATGTTATTATTTTTAAAATTATTACATATTTTTCTAATACTTTAATGTCTCATTTTGTAGGATTAAATTCTATATCTATTTCTTTTAATTACTATATTTAAAATTAATTTTAACAACTTATTAGGTCTAGTGCATAATAATTCTGTCATCTTTTCTAGAAATATTTATAGAATTTATTTGTTGATTATATCTTGTTTATTTAACTATATGAACCTTATTTTGTTTTGTTTTTTTGAAAGAAAACTTTTTATTACCTTTATGTACAGAAAATCCAGTAGCATACACTGAGCCCAGTTTGGTGGCCAGGTCTTTAGCTGTTGTCTTTTCCAACTTGGCAATGTGAGCCACTGACTTTGGACCTAGGTCATTGCCTCCCCAGTGACAGGAGGTCTCATCATATCTGTCCTTGTAATTGGTCCTGATTGCTTCTACCAGCTAGCCAGAGCTCCTTTGTCTTCTGAGTTAAATACTGTAAAGGTGACTGTGGTATAGGTCTTCTTGGGGACTAGGTGCCCCACCTGGCCTTGTCCTTGATAATGTAGTAGGGAATCCCTATCTTTTGATTTAGGCCAGGCAGGAAGACAACCAGTTTGGGATCCACCTTATGTGCAGTCCCTACCAGTTGAACCTCCTTGTTTTCCACCAAGGTGGTAACAGTATTAACTGCAGATCAAAGGACAGGTGCCTTCTTAGTAGGGACATCCCCTTTGCAGGCAGCTTTCTTCTCAGCCCAGGTCCAACAGTCTCTGCTTCTCTTGCTTTGTCTCTGGTCTGTATTTGTGAGCCAGCTTAAGTAGTTGAGTAGCTGTTTGGTGGTCCAAGATCTGGGTCACCTGATTAAACATGGAAGACACTCATAGACGGTTTTTAGACCTTTGTTGCTGCAGCCAGATGTAGTGGGTCATTTGACAAAGTGGGTAAGGTCCCTTTTAGGCTGAAGGTAGTCTCCACTGCCTAAATTCTTGCACCTTTTCTCAAATAGGGGATTGACCACCTTCTTGGCCTCCTGCTTCTTGACAACACCAGGAACCAAGGCCACCTTCTTCCCTTTAGTCTTCTTTGTTTTGGGCATCTTGGATGGCTAGAGGAGAGAGAAAGCAACCATATGAACTTCATAATTAGCTTTTTCCCACTTTAAAAAACATTTTATCATTTTACTGTTAGTATATTGTAAATTTTCTAAGCCTTTGTTATTTGTATATTGGAAGGATTTTCCCTTTACTAGGTTAACCTTGTGCCTGCTTATTTATTGAATTCTCTTCTTATTTATAATACTTTTTAGTTGAGTCTCTTGGGTTGTCTAGATATAAAATAAAACTGAAAATAATTATAATTTTACAGATTTATATCTAGTGTTATGCCTATTATTTTGTTCCCTTTTTAAATTGCATTAGTTTTTAGCCCTAGAAAAATGTTAAGTATCAGTAGTAATAATAGACATCTTTTATCTTTAATTTGAATGTTTCCATTGTGCTTCTGTGAGTATAGTCCTCATATTAAGTTTTAATATCTTTCTTTACACATTTTGCCTTTGAAAAGTAAACTTTTTATAATTTCTTAGTTATCTATTTGTCACTCTGCACTTAAAATCTTCAATCAAATCCACTTGGGGATCTTTATTGGAGTTGCATTAAGTATGTTTATTAATTTGTAATACCTTTTACTTTGTGACAGTAATACATTGTTTTTCTTCCTATGATTATTTTTCTATTTATTCAGGGATTATGTAAAGCTATTCATTGAAACTGTGGTGTGTGTGTGTGTGTGTGTGTGTGTGTGTGTGTGTGTGTGTGTGTGGTTTGCTTTGTTTTTATCTCTTCTTTTTTATAGTTGAGGTACCATTTTGTATGAGACATTTTTATTTTCACTTACACTCTAATTAAGTTAATATGTAGGAAAAGTATAGACTTTGTAAATTTATCATTTTTGTGCATCTTACTGAATCATCTGTTAATTCAAGCATCTTTTCATAGTTTCATGTAAACATTTTTATGTCTTCTTTTTCAATATAGATACTTTTAGGCATTTACTGAAGTAATTAGAAATAATAAAGCATTGTTATTTTTGTAGTGATAACAGGTATCCTTAATTCCAGATTTTAATAGAAGCAGATTTTATTCATCACTATATAATGTTGGTTATTGTATTTTCTTAAAGCATCTGTATTATGTTTAGATAATTTGCTTGTAGTCCTGTTTTGCTTCATACTTTTTTCTGTCAAATAGCTTCTGTGTATGTGCAATGAATGAAACAAGTAACAATTTCTTGCCTTATGAACTTTATATTCCAAAAAGAGAGGATGCAGGTAATGATAATGATAGTGATAATAAAATAACAACCACAAAACAATTACAGCAGCAGCAGCAAGAAAACTAATTATGTAATGTAATATATACATATATATGATAATATACATGTATATGAAACATGTAATAATTTTTGTTTGAAGGAGTATTGTGGGTTTAAGTAAGTCTCTCAATGACAAAGTGATCTCTTTGTTAATAACTTAAGGAAAAGACAGAGCTAGTAATGCAGCTATGAAGAACAGTCAAGACAGAAGAGTAAATGCTAAGGTTATGAAAATAGAAGAAACTTCGCATGTTTAAGGAATAGCATGGGAGAACATTATGGCTAGAGCCGAATCAATGAGGGAGAGAAAGAATGAAATCAGAAACATAAATTTGGGGAACAGATTACATATAGTCTGAATGGAATGACATCAAGAGAGGTTGAATGAGAGGAGAGAAATTGTTGACAAAAATTCAAATAGCTATTTTGTGGAGTTCTGCCATAATAGGGAAGAAAAAGAAAGAGAAAAATGGTAGCTGGAAAAAAAATGGAGTAAAGAGAAATTATTTTTTTTAAGGTGAAGAAATTGTGGTACATGTATACATCATTGGGAAAGATCCTGTGAAGGCTGATAATGTGGTGATAAAGTCACCTTGGAAGTCTTGCTGGAGCAATGTCTATGAGCAGACCAGAAGCTAGGGGTTCTAGTGCACAATGGAAGAGTTGTACTCTACCAGTGATAGGTAGTTGAAGCACGATATCACAAGAAAAGTTTACAGACACTGGTAGGTGAGTAGATCTGCTGGTGGTGGAAATCTACTTCGTATTGCATAGGAAGCTGGGACCAAGTATAGGAAAGTGAAGCCATAGCTGTTTGAGACAGAGGAGTATCAAAAATAAATCTAAGATAGTATATCTCAAATTATCTGTGGTGAAGGACCAGATTCTTTTTGTTTCTTTTGATTCCTAATATGTGGTGGGATACATTTGAAATTGTAACAAAAATTATTCAAAAAGTTAAAATGTAAACAGTCATAAAATATAAATTCAATTTAAAAAATATTCATCAGACGTAAAATGAGTATGTCAAATTATAACTGAACCAATGTAAGTTCACTTCTTGGTAAGTCAGACACTGCACTAGGTTGATTCGTCACACAAAACTTTATTTTCAGCGAATAAAGAGATCACGGGGGTGGTTTCCAAAGCTGACTCATCAAGCAAGGGAATCCTTTTGTTGAGGAGTGGGATGAATATTTAGATAGAGAAGCCTTGTCATCATATATAGAGGCAGGCATATAGTCACACATGTACCCAAAGGAAGCATGTCTCTACATACGTTGATTGTTATGTAAATGAAGCTGGTGCGACTCTTTGGGTAGAGATTTTAGTATTATAAAGAGATAAAGGTGGCCATTCGAGAGGTCACTCCATGGTCCATCTCCACAGGTTGCATTCACGAGTTGAGCTTAAACTGTACGGGGTGGTCTGTGAGGTCTGGGCAGCCTGGAGGTCTTGTCAGGGCAGTTGCTGTCACTGGAGGGATGGTTTCACTTTCCATCTGCCTGAATTAAGAGATAGGCTAGAAGTAGCTTAAGGAAAAATGTGGCACAAAGGTCAGTGAGTATAAGCAGGTGGGGAGTAAAGATCAGGTCTTGGGGTCTAGCTGATGAGCAAATTGGTATAAAATATCGCAAATGCTTTCTTTAAACTCCATTACATATCTTGCAAGTTGGTAGCAAACATTTCAGACTGTCTGTAGGCCAGGGACCATGTTTTAAATAGCACTATCCAAAAGAGTAAGAGAGAGAGTAAACTAGAGAAATACAGTATAATTTCTGTGATTACTGAGATTATGATCATAAATGTAAAATGAGACTATTAGGAAGGAAAAAAAAATATTTTCCTTCTACCCTTCCAGGTTTTTGCCTGGGGCTCTGTAACAAAAGACAGGTTAAGAAGAGCAAAAGGGAAGTTTATTAACCTGTGTATCTTATATCCATGTGAGAGAAACTCAGGGTTGAGTAACTGAGGGTTGGTTAAAATTTGAGTTTATAATAACATTTTAGCAAGATAACAATACATTTTTATACAAGAGATAAGACAAAGGAAAAATACTTTGAGTATTGGAGGTAGCATGTTGTGGGAAGGCAAATGTATGGAAGATAAGGGCTAGTTAGTAAAGTTTGTTATGTAGAATCCTCTGTTGTTGTCTCTCAAGCTGATAAAGGCCTAAAGTCTCCTGTAATAAAATTTTATGCTTCTTGGTAGAGAAGAGTAGACAGGGGAGGGAAGACACCTTTGCAAACTTATCTCCTGGTTTTAGGTAAATAGAGGGAAGTCAAAGAACTTTCCTTGTATCTACTTCTTAATAGCCTCCAGGTCAAAATAATCCTTATGCCAAAGTGGCATATTTTGGAATGACACATTTTGCTAGCTTA
The DNA here is from genome assembly GCF_022837055.1 of Prionailurus viverrinus. NCBI lineage: Eukaryota > Metazoa > Chordata > Mammalia > Carnivora > Felidae > Prionailurus > Prionailurus viverrinus. The sequence goes on from NC_062568.1 coordinate 84,734,281, forward strand.
TACTATTTAGCTTGATTTTGGTATTTTTTTTTCTCCCAACCATATTCACTTGTTGCATAACTGAAGCACAAACAGAGATATGGAAGTTGAGGGTGTATTCAATGGAGTAAATAAATGATTGGGCATAGGATTTAAACTGGTTATCAAAGGAAGTAAGGGTATAGGGGAAGTAAGGACAGGACAATTGAAAATGGATTAGTGTGGGGATCCTGGATGGCTCAGTCAGTTACGTGTCCAACTTTGGCTCAGGTCTGTGAGTTTGAGCCCTGCATCAGGCTCTGTGCTAACAACTTGGAGCCTGGAGACTGCTTCAGATTCTATCTCCTTCTCTCTCTGTTCCTCCCCCCACTTGCTCTCGTGCTCTTTCTCTCTCTCTCAAAAATAAATAAGCATTTAAAAAATTAAAAAGAAAATGGATTAACTGTCTCAAGGGTTGAAGGCTTGTAGAGGTGAAGTACTAAATTAACTAAGCTGAAAGAATGGAAGATTGTGTTCATAAAATGGGATACTGGAAATTAAAATTGTAGAGAGATTACATAGTTTAGTAATGACAAGTTCAGACTATAATCATGAGAGAGACTGATTGAGATATGGGGGAGAAAGTGATCATTTGAGGGGAAAAAGTCAAAGATCCAAGGCACTAGTGTATTGGAAAAATTATCTTCATATGTACTGAAATCATTGGAGAACTGGTAGGGAAAGAATAAGAAATCTCAAGGACATTCCTGACCTGAGTCAGGAAAGAACTGCAACAAGGATAATGGATGACTTAATCAGAGGACAGATCAAAGGGTGTGTACCTTTTAGGGATGGAGAAGGGAAAATTATCTGGAAATTGCAGATTGCAGAAATTAAAAATTGCCAGACTCAAATAGTAAGGGGGAAAAGAAGGGTGTGGATAGAAAACAGTTATCAATTGAAAAAGCTCAGGGGAGCCAATGTCCTCAAGGGAGAATCAGGTTTCAGGAAGAATAAAATGCTGAAAGAAATGTTAGGAGGTTAAAAACACAGATAATGTTATTGATGACAGACCAATATTGCAGTTTAAAAACTCAGTAGAGACTTTTCCTGGGTTCAAATAGGGGACAGAAAAATGGTATGGACAGAATATTATGGGCTGAGAGCCTAGGTTTGTGAAATTTGAGTTTCTTGCAGATACTCGACATAAATAGTAATAAAGTGCATAGTGAACAGGTCTATATATGCATCAGTATTAAATCAGCTCCACTTTTCTGTTTTTCCTCCACCCACATGGAATGAGGTGCTCTTATTTGGTGGTTATATCCTATCTGCTAGCTACAATATCAGTGCGGGACACAATACCCCTGGGTTGTTACATTGCAGCCAGTTCATAGTTAGAACTTATCAGGAAAGATAGCATGTGACTCCATTGTGCAAGGACAAATCAGTGGAGGAAGTAAATAGATATGTTAGAGGATCATTCTGGCTGCAGGCTAAATGAATATCCACAAAATAGAAGACAACAAGAATAAAAGAATGACTACCAATAGAAGCCATGAGCTTTGAAGTGCAGTTCCTTTTTTCTGTGTTTTTCCATCTTAGAATATTTCAACATTCTAGAATACCCTGCCCATGCATAGGTTTACCTTTCCTTGTCAAAGGAAAATGCACTATGTACACACACTGCTGTAACTGTGCCTATGTCCTATCCTTATTACATAACATTTTCAAGGAAGAGGAAGGAGAGAAATAAGGCATGACTCTTGTAAGCTCTGGACAGGTGCTTCTAGCATCCTGCTAGTATGAAGGAGTCAGCACAGCAAATTTGTTTGTAACACAATTGTTCAGGTATTTTCATTCCTGTTCTTAACTTTAAGGTAATTCTTTCCATTTTCTCCCAAGAAGATTGTTGTCCTGGGCATTCTGTAGCTACTTTGATTTAAACTGTATTCCTTCACCACTATTTAATTCCTTAGAAACATCATTTCCCCTTTTCCTTTCCATGTCCTTAATTTTTTTATTTACTCAAGCACCTAGGTGGTGATTGTGACAAATATATATTTGACTTTCTGGCTCACTAGACTTACAACCTAGAAAAGGGAAACTGAAAAATTAGTGATCCAGAAAACAGATATTACTTATTTTGTGACCTTACTGTGTGTATGTATACAATCCATCGCTCCCACCTTTCTGAAGATATGTATAGCAATAAAAATAGAAACAACATGGGTCCTTTCCTTACATATTAAATTCACAAAGCTGTTTTTAAATATCCTGCAAAATATGTTAAAGTATGGGTCAATATAAGGTTGAATGGGATCATTTTGTGCCTTTTACTTTGTTCTTTCAAGGTGTCTGTTTCTGTCTTTTTCATTTGTCCCTTCACTTCTTCAGTCATATAATAGGGTTTCCTGATCCCAGTCTAAACAATATAAAAAAGAAGAAAAATAGGGAGGCTGGGGACATTCTCTAAGCTACAATGGGACCGAAATAGGTGAGTGATATCACAAAGTAAGGTTTTAATGCAATGAGAAGGATGACCTTGGAACTATAAAACTGGGTATAAAAGTAAGAGGAAACTGCACTATCGTAGAACATCTGCATAAAGATAAACTAACAGGGCTAGATACCTCAAAGGATAGAGAAATACTATATTCTGTCTTATATTTGTTTGAGTTTCATAAAAGCCTTCTTTCCTACATCTGGTGGGTAATATATCATTTTGGCATCTACAAATCACAAAATACACAAGAAAGCTGAGTGAGATAATGTGGTGCTTCCCAGTTAACTGTTAGACTGTGTAGAATTGTCCTGGAATTTCATATACCTAAAGGGAGAGAAGGAAGAGAAACTTCCAGCTATTATAATTTTCTCAGGGAGAGAGAAAGAAGAAAGGGAGAAGAAGTAAGCAAAAGTGACATTTTGTAAGTTGTATTAGTGACCTCAGGAATCAAATTTACATAAATAATGAATACATATTCCTAAATTTGGTGAGATTACCAAGCTGTATTTTGTTTCACTGACCTTTCTTGGCTCTTTCTTTGCCACCACTTCTATTTATGCTTTCATATTTTAGGAAAATTTTGTTTTGTTTCTAAATAGACTTAAAATGGAAAAAAAAAAAAGAAATGTGCTTTATTTTCTGTTTCTCTGTCCTTCTGTCCCTCTGTTCCTTTGTCCCTCCTTCCCTCTCCCTTTTCATTTTCTCTCCTCCAGTTATTTTCTGTTGGAAAAAAATAAATAAATAAAACAGGTACAATTGTCTTAAGATTCTGAAAAGAGCTAAGAATTTATTCCATTACTTTTAGAATAATCCCAACTGAGACATGCCACATCAAGTTTGCCAGATCATTAGGAAATATGTCTATATCGTATTCAAACTTTTTCTCTTCCATTATTTCAAATAATAAAATGTAGGGAACCAGGGCAGGCTACCCCCAAATGTGCCATTTTGGCATAAAGACTATTTCAAGTTAAAAGTAAGGAAAACCCAGCAGATGCAGGAAAGACTCTTTCTCTGCCTTCCCCATAACTATGTAAATTTACCCTGGTAAGGAGATCCTGATACAGTAAGAGAAGTATTAACAAAGGACCCTTTTACTGAAGGAATTCATCTTAGAATTCCTTAATAGAACATAAGGACATAATAGATCATTCTTGTTTTTTCAAATATCTCTTTCCCTCTTCTTGTTAATAAGCTTTATCCCCTGTATTATCTTCAGGCCCCCACCCATTTCCTTAGCTCATATAAGCTTCATGTTGCCTCATTGGCTTTGGAATTTCATGTCTGTGTGAATTCCCCAACACACCCCCCCCACACACACCTCCCCAACTCCCTGTGCATACGACTATTAAATTTGATTTTCTTCTGTTAATCTATTTCCTGTCAATTTGGTTCTTAGTCCAACTAGAGGGACCATGGGACAGAGGAAGATCTTTTTCCTTGGCATTTAAGAAGGGACTAAAGAGAAAAAAGCAGTTTAAGTGAAGCTAGAAAATTATGAGGAAAAGCAGTTAAAGTGCCTATCTCCAAAATATGTAACAATTAAAATTATGCAAGTAAACTATTGGTTTGCTGTCACAGACTGTGAGTCTGGAGTTGTCTCTTGTCCAGGAAGAGAGTGGATGCAGAATTGAATATGAGACAGGCTAAGGTCTGGGAGGAGACAAGAGCACTGAACAGAACTTTCATCTCCATATTTATGGAGCTCTCAAGATCTTACACATGTGGTGAATGTGAAGAAAACAAGATCTTAGACACGTGGTGAACCTGAAGAAAACAATCAGATAGTAATCGTTAAATTGTGTGTAAGCAAAAGCTCTGGGGGGCAGAGTTTCTGATCAAGGTATATTGGCACCAGATGGAAAGTAATTTCCTGCAGGTGATATAACAAGTTACTCGTGATTCCATTACCATATCTCGCTACTTGACCTCAGGCGCTTTCAACCCATGGTGGAGTCTTTCTGCCCTAAGCTTTTTTTCTAACTCTTATGTAAGTAGAACCTATTTCCCCACAGTTCTCCCTTTTTTGTTTTTCTTCATCTTAAGTTTACATACGAGGACTGTCATGACAAGCTTCCGATCCTTTTTTTGCTGTCGGGCAGTTTGGTGGGTGATTTTGTAAAAGACATAAAAAGAAGCACAGTAGAAGTATTCCACTTCCCAGAATTATCCAGAATTTGAGATGGGCATTAGCCAAGAGAGAGAAAGTTAAAGTCTTTCCAAAAGGACCAGGAGTCGACCCATTTATTTATTAGTTCTTCGGAGTATTGTAGTTGGTGTAATGTTACATCTAACATTTCTATCACAGGGCAGCTTAGAATGGAGGATTTGACCATAAATTGATTAAGTACATGTTCAATTTGATAGTGTAGTGAAGACTAATTCCAGCAATGGTAGCAGAGGCTATAATGCTTACCACAGCTAGGATCCCCATGATTAAGAAGCCTATGATTTAACTTTGCCTGGTTAATGAATACCAGTGATGGAGATCATGGTCATCAGATGCAAATCAGGGGTATATGCAATACCACTGTGTTCTAAAAGGATGCCGGCCTAGTTAGACAGGCATTTAAGGCTTCCCCATATACCAGAGGCAAGGACTTGCATTTGTCGAGTGGCTTCAGGATGTGGAGTCCGTGAAGAGGCTTCCTCCATCTTGGAAAATGGGAGCCATGGTCGCTCATTCAGAGTCATTCTCCGGAAGTCCTGGTTGATTGGAAGATATTCTGAGGGTCTCCACCATGCCATGTTATAGCTTCACCAACCAAGAGGAAATCCTCAGAGGTCTGGAATCTGAAAGAACACACGTATCCTCGACCCCAGGTGAGAATTTTGAACCAGCACGATAGGGTGATAGGTTTTATCTAATTTAGAAGAAGGTAGCTCAGATGCTGTTAGTCCTTGAGGGTCAAAATTTGAAAACTTAAGAGTGATTATAGCACAATTGAGGAGAAGTTAAGGTTGTAATGTAGACAGCTATGGATAATCCTCCCATCTTTGTTTTTTATTAACCTATTTTTAATTTTGTGTGCTTCGTTCTACAATTTCTTGGCTTTGTGGGTTATAAGGAAATTTAATTTTATCTGCCATTTCCTTCTGCCTTTGTTTCCCACATCATTTCCCCCCTGAACAATTTTGACCCTTAAAATCTTTAAGGTTGCTGAAGGTGGGTAGTCTTCTCTTCTGTAACTTCTTCCTGCTGAATAGGGGTGTAAAGATGTCCCTACTTATGGGTCAACATTGCTTTGCTGGGGTAGATATAGGGGAGTCACGAAAGGAGACAGTTCAGGGGAAACAGAGCCTCCTTGAATAGAAAGGATCATCTCTGTCTACTGAAAGTTATAGCTGTGAAGAAATATTCCTACAAGAGTCAAAACTATGACAAAAAGACTCATGAATGAACATGATTAAAAGATCTAATGCAGTTGACAAGGAAATTCAGTTATGTCTGTGAAACATAACACTTCAATAATCAAAATATCAAGTGATGACCTCATACTAAAAAATATTAAAGCTAGGAATTGCATATAATCTCTAGAATGGTTACAACATTTACTCAAATGTAACCAAAGGCTTATTTGTTTGACTGTGCTTCCAGAGTAACTTAACATACCAAAGAAACCTAATTGGTCAAAAAGATTTCATTTAAAATTTAACTATTGGGAAATTTGTTTACTAAAGTCTTTCAAAGCTATCCTAACAATTACCCATGAAAAGTTTGAGACAAAGTTAACTATTTTTTTTTTAATTATTTTTTTTTTTCAACGTTTATTTATTTTTGGGACAGAGAGAGACAGAGCATGAACGGGGGAGGGGCAGAGAGAGAGGGAGACACAGAATCGGAAACAGGCTCCAGGCTCCGAGCCATCAGCCCAGAGCCTGACGCGGGGCTCGAACTCACGGACCGCGAGATCGTGACCTGGCTGAAGTCGGATGCTTAACTGACTGTGCCACCCAGGCGCCCCAAGACAAAGTTAAATATTACTTTAAGTCATAACATGAGCTTATTAGACCTTTGATAAACAGGTCTATTTCAAACCAACAAACTTATGTTAGGGTCCACCTAAACCAATTTGTCCCCCATGGTTAATTTTTACCTGGAACACTGGTGGAGAAATCTGAAGTGGGTGGTCTTTACTCCTTGACATCTTGGAGACAATGTTTAAGGGTTGGGAGAAGGTTTTTATAGCTAATAATATAGCTCAAAGTTTTGAATGTTGAGTAGAGCCAAATCCAGCATATATGTTCCCAGTTTTTCCAGTTTTCCAAAGGCAAGAATCCTTGTAAGTTTCCCCCAAAGCATCTGTAAACACTGTAAGGGCATTCTTAATAGGTTGTAGCATCAGGGTAAGGATGTCAGAGGAAAACTTTTGTTCCTTTAAAAGGTAAGATTTTTCCCAATGACAAAAGGGGGAGCCAGTGTTCTCTGGATGTTGGGGTGCCAAAGGGACTAGCTGACAATAAGGAGGCTTAGGTTCCTTGGAAAAATTTTTTTATTTACTTTGGGTGGGTCTATATCTTCATAAACATGATCTGAACTCAGGGGGAGAGTAGTCATATGAAATACAGACCATGTAAGAATGACCTCCGGCCGAACATTGGTGACTTCCATACGGTGTTCCTTTAGTGTTTTACCTGTTCATTTCCAAATATCTAGATCAAAGTTTCCCTGCTCGGGAAACCAAGGGCAGTATTGCTGGATAATCATTAATAATTTAAGGAGTGCTATATGAATGTATTGTTTCTGTTCTAGGGATAGGCAATCTCCCATAGTGATTCTCTCAAAAATTCTATGGCAGCAAATCCTAATATAGTTTTGCTTTTCTCTTACCTCGTCAGTAGAGACTGTAATCCGGTGCACTTTTTCTGTTTTAAAGCTCTAGTTGTTCCCCAGTGTTCTGTAGTCCTTGAGTTACGTCGGCTTCTTGGCCACGTCGGCTTCTTGGCCACGTCGGCTTCTTGGCCACGTCGGCTTCTTGGCCACGTCGGCTTCTTGGCCACGTCGGCTTCTTGGCCACGTCGGCTTCTTGGCCACGTCGGCTTCCCTTTTGATGCAGACTATGAGTCTGGAGTCCTCTCTTGCCCAACAGGAGATCAGATACAGAAGAAAAAAAAAACCTCTGACTTCAGGTCATGATCTCAAAGTTCATGGGCTCGAGCACTGCATCTGGCTCTGTGCTAACAGCTCAGAGTCTGGAGACTGCTTTGGATTCTGTGCCTCCATCTTTCTCTGCCCCTCCTCCAGTCATGCTCTGTCTCTCTCAAAAATAAATAAGCATTAAAAAAAAAACATTTTAACAAGGAACCTATCCACTGACACTTGCTTTTGCCTCCTTTTGAGTATTTTGCAGAAATAATGACATTGTATTGACAATCACTTGCAATTCCAAAGCAAGAAAGAGAGAATAACATTTGGCTCAGTTGTGATAATGTGACATTCCACATCACCTACTCATATTGCAAGATATTGCTCGTTTGTTAAGTTAAAATTTGTTGGAAATGTTTGCTCATCTTGTGGAAACTCACAGAACAAGTTACTCGCAATCCATTGTTTTACTGTATTTACTTTCTTTGTATTATTAATCATAAGTCGTCAAGTGATCCTTTCCGAGACAGAGTTTAGATGGGATGATGTTGTAAATCCTTCAAATATGGTCTACCATGGTAACTCTGAAATATCCAATTTACAATAGGATTTTAGATGCTGTTAACCAAGGCATAGTTTAACACTCATGGATTATTGCTTTTCAATCTGAAAAGAAATCTGTTAAGCTTTACCCTTCACTTTTCCATTTCACAGATGAAGAAACTGAGGTTTCTTAACCTCTTAGACAAGGTTTAATACCTTGCCAATATCTCATAGCTGATAAACACATTTTTGGATTTGATTCCAAACCAACTCTCTTTTAAGGGCTGTGCTCTCTAAAATATATAAATTGCTTAACTCAGAAGTAACCCTTAAAAAGTCCCAATAAAGCAATTAACATTATGTTTTCCTCTTTGTCAGAAGCTATTTGGTCAAAATTCCAGTGTATAATCATGGTAGACTCTATAATGTGAAGTTAATTGAGGGGCATCTTAATTAATATCTGGTGTTTTCTGACTATAACTACTTGTTCTGAAGCCCTGTCAGGATTCTCAAAGCTTAGCCTAGACTAATGAAGCAAAATAAGTAAAGTAAAATAAAACAGTTATTCTGTCTGAAGAAGGAGTTGCTTTGGTTTCACATTTTCTTCATTTCAGATCGAAAAGCAAAATGATGAGCCTACTTTAGAATCATAAAATTATAAAACTTTAGAGTTAAAAGTAAAAATACTAGATAGATAATATCTAGATAATATGACAATTTATGCCAGTTTTATTTCATAACCTAATTTATACCAGATAGCTACAGAGTTTAGAAAATATGTCAGAAAAGATTTATTATTTGATATAATCAAATCAAATATTGCCCTTTGTGTAGGTTTAAAATGGTCAAATATGGTCAATTTCATGTTTCAATCTAAATATGATACCCATTTTAGAGATGAGTGAATCCAGCATTAAAGAAAAAGATCTATTTGACCCTTCAATTCACTTTCAAAAGGAATAGACCAAAAGTCACATCCCCAAAGCCTTTTCTATTAGATTCTCAATAGAGAATAATGAAGCAAAATCTACTTGTTTCATTGAGGGTTTGATTACATTATAAGACGCCAGTATTTGGTTGATTTCTTTAAAAATTTAAATACTAGTATCCACTGGTCTACAGTGGGTTAAATGCTTGTTTTTCTAGAATGTCTGTTACTCTATGGAGAGCTGTAATAAGTGAAAAGGACCAGTATTGCAGCTTCTAAGAAATTGAGTATTTTCTCCGTTTTTGTTTTTTATTTTTTTTCCAACGTTTTATTTTTATTTTTGGGACAGAGAGAGACAGAGCATGAACAGGGGAGGGGCAGAGAGAGAGGGAGACACAGAATCAGAAATAGGCAGGCTCCAGGCTCTGAGCCATCAGCCCAGAGCCTGACACGGGGCTTGAACCCACGGACCGCGAGATGGTGACCTGGCTGAAGTTGGATGCTTAACCAACTGCGCCACCCAGGCACCCCTGTTTTTGTTGTTTTAAATAAGTAACCATTCCCCCTTTCTAAGTCATGAAGAGTAATTTTTGGTGATCATTTTCCATAACACAAAGTTATGATTATTATGGGTCTTCAGCTGATAGATATCCATTTGCTTATTGAAAGTGATATGTAAGACCCTCCTTAGGCCAGGACTATACTGTATACATCTCAGTAAGTCCTGCTCTGTAAGCACAGTTCTTTGCAGATAGTAGACACCTAATGGCTTTCTGGTTCTAAATTGCATTGGAAGACATAATGAAAGGTCTCTTGGGTTAAAATTGACGGGTGTTCTCGGTCTTTAATATCTTAACAGAATATGCATAAATTACTTTTTGATTTATTGCTTTAGACTTCTCTAGGACAGTGTACTTTTCCTTTGCAATTAAAGTACCTTGATTCAGTAATCTTAAAACTATGATAGAGTATATTCATGGAGATGGCCTACTTGACTCAGGTCTTTGGGAAGAGGATACAATAATCTCCCAAGTGTCCGTGTGAAGCTATACTCTGCTCTCTCCCTTTATAAAGAGAATATGTCTGCCATCTTATTTTTAATTGTAAACTCCTAGAATATCGAGTGTTTTGAAGGATTATGCATAGAGACCTCTAAATAAAATGTATAGAAAGACTCTGTAGGGGAAAGTTTGTCGATTTGGAAAAGCCCTTGGGCCTTTGTTTGTTTGTTTTTAATCTTTTTCAATTTAGAGGGCCTGGTTTCTGTTTCAGAACAAATGAATGAAAGAACTTTTATTTAATTTTAACAGTTCACAAATGTGTTACCTGGTTTTGACAAGGGCGTCTGTAATATCTCAAAACTATGTTAAAGATAGAACATTTAGCAACCCAGGAAGACAATGACTATAAAACACAAAATTAACTCATCAAGTTACTGTAATTTTCTTTCCCTTTTGTCTCCAGCTGATTAGTGCAAATTAACCGCCTGAGCAGTTAGCATGCAATATGGAAATCTTTGATATCTGCTGAGAAGGCAGGCTTTTTTTTTTTCCTGCTTTCAACTACATCTATGTAAAATTCCAGAATTCCCTATAGACATTGCTCTATTGTGATCATTAATATCTTTTGAACTTTAAGGGCATGTTTATATGTTTGTTTTTAGAATTTCTTACCTTAATTTATTAAAACATTTATAATCTTTATAAATTCCTATATAGGAATTCCAAAAGGAAAAAGAAGAGGAAAAAAAAAAACTGAGATACCTAGGTATCTCATCTCTTCATGTAGATAATAAATATCTCACTGGATTGTTGTGAGAATGAAAATTCAATGACGTATGTTTTAAAAATTAGGACATAGTCTAATCCATACTTTACACTTAGTGTGCATTGTAAAATTATTTTTATTAAACACACAGAATTTGATCAGTGAAATATGCTACTTATTTCAATCTCTTCACTCTCAGGAAAAGAGATATTTAGGTAATTTATATTGATTGCATTCCATATAGTCTGAGAGAGAGCTTAACAAATGTGAATTGCTATACAAAGAAGAGTGAACTTTTGACTAGCTATTGAAAAAGAATGACGAGTTATGTTAAAAAGAGGTTAAAAAGGGCATCAGTCATGGAAAGGAAAGAAGTCATATACTTGGTCAGAAGTCAACTGATTTTTGGGAGAATGTATCTGGAAGAGTTTATAGTTATGTGGTGGTGGGATATGATTGTCAGAACTACCTAAAAGTAAACATCAGGAGCTTTTTACCCCCTTTGTCTATCAAATAGTTGGCAGCTATTTCAAGGAGAAAAACATTTAATATAAATTGTTCATTCAGTATATTTGAATTCTTAAATCCTTATATTTTATTTTTGAATGCATTAAAATATTCCCATTTATAGAACAGTTTCTCCACATAGTAATTAATGCATTCTTTTAACAGAAAGTTTTTTATTTTATTTTTTTATGTTTATTTATTTTGAGAGAGAACATGAGCAGGGGATGTGCAGAAAGAGAAGGAGAGAGAGAATCCTTAGCAGGCTTCATGCTGTCAGTGCAAAGCCCAGCGTGGACTCAAACTGAAACAGTGAATTAATGACCTGAGCTGAAATCAAGAATTGGCTGCTTAACTGCCTGAGCCACCCAGGCACCCCATTTAGTAGAAAGTTTTGATCAAGGATCACCAAGTTCTAGATTTTTGTGTTAGGAGTTAAGCACTGAACAAGGACAGCCTAGTTTCTGTACTCAAGGAACTTAATGCAGAGAGGAAGGAATACCCAAGCATGAATTTTATGAATGACAAATTCAAGAAAAGTCTGAACTTATTTTTATGATTCAAACCAAAATATTATTTTTACTTTAAAATGTAGTGACAGCCAAGTTCTGATTTAGAAACAAATAATATATCTCAAGAACATGTTCCCATGCCAGGAACTGACCCATTGGCTCAGTGTTTCTCATCCTTCTCTGATGTGATGTAGGGAACTTGATTAAAAATGGTACTATCTTGGTACTGTTGAAGCTTATTGGCTTAATATCTTCAGACAGTCTCTGAATCTGTATGTTGAGCAAGAACCAAGGCACTTCTTTTTAAATTAGTTAATTCAAGAAACACTAGTATATCTCAGAAACTAGTCATTTGTTTGGCTCTTTAGGTTTTTGTTTATTTTTTTGGTGGAGTTACATAGAATATTAATTAATTCAGTTTAATCTTGAAAGCCAACAGCTTGAATCAAAGATATCTATAGAAACCCATTACTTCCTGTCATTTGGAATAAGCCTATATCACCCTTATTTGGAACCATAGTATGGTATGTTCTTCAATTTTATCTCTTTGAACTAGTTTTTCTCCTAATAACTCCGATGTTTTAAATGTGTTCACCTATTCAATACTTAACTGCAAAGTTATGAATCACTGTATAATTGAGAGAAATCAGTGAGGTAGTCTAATATGTTAGTCTCATGATAAAATCAAACCATGGAATGTTTAAGCCTTCCAATTTTTGTGTTATTCTTTTCTCATTCTCTCTCCTTTTCTTCACTTTCTATTAGCTTGGAGTTAAAACTACTTACCATCTGTCCTTTAGTATCTGATATGATTTGATTTAAGAATACTTTTAAAAGATCACATCACAAGTGTTTTAAAACAAACTCCGCTAAAAGTAACAGAAAACACAAAGAACTGTCTCCAATAGTAGTAGTAGCATTTAAATTCAAAAGCATCTGAAATCTGTTTATTTTTAAATATTAAAAAAATTGAAATAAATTAATATGTAATTCTTATCCTACAAGGACCACATTATCTTTCTATTCATAAAATAGATGAAATTACTTTAGTTGTATTGATTTGGAGATAGGAAAGGGATAGCTGAAAAAAGTCAACAATGAAAATGTATGTCAGTTCCTAGGTTTGCTTGTCATCTTTATTAATAATCTACAAAAAGGATTAAGTAAAATTTTAATAAAGTGTGTTAGATATATGAAATTGAGAGATGTAAGCATGAATGGCAGCTTAATGTTACAAGCAACAAGGTTATGTAATTGATCAGGGAATAACAAAATGAGCTCAATATTAATAATGGACCACCTCATAAAATAGGCAATCAGAGGAAAATCAGGATGGGTGATCAGTGTATGGAAAGAACATGGAAATAGCAGAGTGCATATGTATAATAAAATTGACATTCTTCATTGGACAAAGCAATTTGTGTCAAGGTGGAATATTAGAAAAGGCACTGAATTTATGATTAAAAAGAAAATCATTTTCATGGTCCTAGTTCTGTTCCTCCCTATACTATCTTGAGGAAATCACATAAACTCTCCAGGCCTCAATTTGCTTTAGTGTAAAGATGATGATTATACTGGTTTATATGCTACTTTCAAGGGATCGCTCGGATTTGTTAGCTCTTCAGGAGCTGTAAGGGATATGGTGGGCCTATAGAATTCTTAATTAAAATTGGAGTTCTGGGCATGTAACATATAACTGGAAAAATGTTTTGTTTAATGTTTGTTAATTTTTGAGAGAGAGAGGCAGACAGCACGAGCAGGGGAAGTGGGTTGGGGTGGGGGGAGACAGAGAATCCCGAGCAGGCTGTGCATCATCAGCACAGAGCCCGATGTGAGGCTCAAATTCACAAACCATGAGATCATGACCTAAGCCAAAATTAAGAGGCAGACTCTTAACCCACTAAGCCACCCTGAAACCCCTAACTGTAAAAATCTTATTTAAAGTTTAAGCAAAATATGAGAATGATATTCCAATTAGAAGGAGCATAACAGCAATTACCTAGATAATTCAATTTCTACATCATATTTACCTAAATTGCCTAGAAATGTTAACAGAAATGATTAAAAAAAGAGAAGAGAGAAATACTGATTATTAGCTTCAGTTCTTTGTGAATATAAAGAACTCATTTTAATTCAATTTCCATAATTTAATGTAATCAATTTATATAATCTATATACAAATTCTTATATTCCTATTTTGAATGAAATATGAATATAGTATTCATAGTTCATATATAATGAAAGTGATGATTTTTTCTCTTCAAAATTGTATAGTTTTTAATAAACTAATGATAAATCACTGTAATAAGACAAAATTATATAAATGTGACACAATTATTTTGCTTTAGGAATAAAACAAATGGTCACATTTGCCATCACATTGTTAAAATAAACATATTTTTTTAAATTTTATTTTTTTTAACGTTTATTTATTCTTGAGACAGAGAGAGACAGAGCATGAACGGGGGAGGGTCAGAGAAAGAGGGAGACACAGAATCGGAAGCAGGCTCCAGGCTCTGAGCCATCAGCCCAGAGCCTGACGCGGGGCTCGAACTCACAGACTGTGAGATCATGACCCGGGCTGAAGTCGGACGCTCAACCGACTGAGCCACCCAGGCGCCCCGAAATAAGCATATTTTTATTTACAGAACTGGTTCTTAAACTTATGTTTCGTAGGAAAAAAGAAAATTCTCCATCATTTTCACTTAGAATAGAATTGCATTTTGATGCCATGATCAGAATTATTATTCTTAGTACCCAAGTGCAGTAATACAGGCAAAACATGGAGAATATGTATAGATTCTACTTAGACATTTTCTTTTAGAATATTGTGTATGTTATTTCAGAATGTAGGAGAGTCCTTGATCAATGTATTTAGTTAGGTTTTATTATAACCTCATAAAAATTCTGTTTTTCTGGCTCCCAAAGATTTGAAGTAAAGCAATATCCCCCAAATGACCTATAGGCCTCCAGTTTCCTTCTTCCTGAGCCCATTCCCAGTCTCTCCTTCATACTTTTGCTAGAGGTCCTTTTATAACCCTTCTAACCAGGTAAATCTTATTACTAAAATCTTTAGTTGCCATTCCATTGCTTAGATAAAATACTAATGACTAATAAGGTTATTTTCAGCTTTTCACAGGCTGCATCCAAACTTACTGCTTTGTGTGTCCCCTCAAAATTCATATATTGAAGCCTAACCCCCACTGTGATAATATTTGGAAAGGAGACCTTTGGGGAGTGATTAGATTTAGATGAGGTCGTGGGGGTGGAGTTCCCTGATGGTATCCATGCCTTTATAAGGATATGAAGAGCCAGAGCTCTTTTTTTTTTCCCCCACTATGTGAGGACACAGTGAGAACATGGTCATCTATGAACCAGGAAATGGGTTCTCATCAGACACTGAATCTGTTGACACCTTGATCTTAGAGTTTCTAGTCTAAGATAAATAAATATTTGGTAGGATAAATAAATGTTTGGTGTTTAACCCACACAGTCTATAGTATTCTTTTGTTATTGCAGCCCAAACTGATGAAGACCTATGTTTTCCAGATTTTCTTCTGTCACTCATCTGTCAGAATTCTATCCCTGCTATACCTGAACTGGCTGTAGAATGAACCCTTCATGCGCTCACATGTGGAACATCCATTAGCCTTCTATCACACCCTATTTCTGCCGTTCAGAATTCTACTTGTTATGCAAGTCCAAGTACTCTATGTCCAACTAGTCTGTGGAACCTTTTTTCTTTATATTCTAGGGGTAGGATATTCCTCTATTACAATGTGTTTCATAGCTAAATATCCCTGTGTAATACCTTGAAACAGTAGTCAAGAGATGCTAAATAATTGAGGACTGTTATCCATTTTTTTGTGGTTATCCCTTGAGGTCACCTAAGTCCTTAGCCCAATCATTCCCCTCATTTGCTGCATCATACTTGTATTTTATACTCGTATTTGTATTTGTTTCTTTTCAGACACTAAACACTTTGAGGTTAGAAAGGTCAGTGTAATACTCCCACTATGTTTATCACACCATTTATCTATTGCATCCATTTATCTATTGCATCCATTAATAGAAGATGATAGGACTGAAAGTATAGGTTTGTCTCCTATGAATTTCACAAAATTTTTCACCCCAGTTTAGGGTCCTACCTGTGACTCATGCTATCTGTTTGGAGTATCCACTCTTGTTTCCTGTTTTTTGTTCTTCTGTGTCTCATCCAGTATCCTGTTGAAATGTATGTTATATCATAGTACCCTATTGAAGTGTATGTTAGATCATAGTACTTTGCTTCTGTGAACTTGTCAATGGCTTCACATATCTCTCAAAGAAAACTAAAGTCTTCTCAATAGCTAAAGTTCTTATATAATTCTACCTTTTTTTTTTATCTCTCTGACTTGATGACCCATACATAGCTCTTCCTTTCTTCATACCACTCCATAGCTCCCATAGCCATGTTGCTGCTCCTGAATATGAAGTGTACATATTTATTTAAGGGACAGAGGTAATATAGGGCTGGAATGCTTTTTTCTCAGATGTTACATGGGACACTGTCCTACCTCTGAGTAGTATTCACCTCTTAGTAAGGTCTTCCTTGACTCTGCAATTCAAAAGTGAATCCCTCTCCTACTGTTCTTCAATTCCTTTCCTTTTATATATTTCTTCATAGCATTATCAGCATATAAGATTCTAAAGGTTTTACTCATTTATTTTATGATTCCACCCACTCTTCTAGAATTTAAGCACTAAAGGGGTAGGGTTATTTTGTACGTTGTAGTCAGAGTTGTGTGTTCAGTTCCTAGAACAGTCTCTGCTGCTATAAGTAGCTATTAAGAAAATGTCTTTGTGGGAAAAAATTAATATTTCGAATTTCATCTTTATTGCAGGATTTATTTATAGACTACATTAAATCACTTGCTGAAAATATATGTTCAAATAAATGTCAGAAAGAGCTGAAATGTTTTAGGTGTCAAGAGACAGAAGTGTAGTGTCATTAAGGAGATTGGACTAGGCTATTTTTGTTGCAAATACCTGACTTTCATGCAAAGCCTTCTCATATTTTTTTTAATGTTTGTTTATTTTTGAGAGAGACATAGTGTGAGCATGGGAGGGGCAGAGAGAAAGGGAGACAGAATCTGAAGCAGGCTCCAGGCTCTGAGCAAGCTGTCAGCACAGAGCCTGATACAGGGCTCGAACTCACAAACTGTGAGATTATGACCCGAGCCGAAGTCAGATACTTAACCGACTGAGCTACCCAGGCGCCCCCAATGGCTACTCATATTTATAACCTTAATCATAAGGCATAAATATAGAAGTACCTTGTAAAAGATAACCTCTAGCATATACAAAATGGCACCCTGCATGGAATGAAAAAAAATTAAAATAAAAATAAAAAGCTAAAAAATTAGACTAAAGCATAATGTTAATGGAACTATCAATGTTTTTTTTTATTAATGAAAGAAAAATTTTCAAGACCTTCATATAACAGTCTGGCACTTTGAACTAGGACTGGGTAGATGCATAGCATCTAGGTTGCATTGCCTGCCTTTCAGAAGCATTGTCTAGTGGGAGAGACAGACTTAAAAACAATAGCAATTATATAAGTGTTTTAGGAGAGATGGATCTTATAATGTCTTAGAAGTCCATCACACTTCCTAGAAGCAGTAATCTGAGTTGAGTCTTGAATAATGAGTAGGAACTGGAAAGGAAGACAAAAGAAGGGAAAATATTTTAGGAAAAAAGAAGAATGTGAATTGTTACAGAAGACAGAACAAGTCAGGGAATTGAAGTCGATTGGCCTCACCACAATCTTGGATGTGGGCTAGTGACTAGGGTAAAATCCAGAGGGATCATTAGAGAATGTCATATTTCAACAAGGAATAAGCAGATTTTTAGTACATACTCCTTTCTAGACAGATATATTGTAGTGGAGGGAAATGTTTCCCTTGTATTCCTTTGAAAATTAAACTGACAAAGACAACAGGAAAAAAAAAAACATGGATTTAATTGTATTTTAACATGTACATGGGAGCCTTCAAAAGAAAATGAAGACTCAAAGAGGTGACCAGAAGACAAAGCTTCTATACCTTTTGAATGAAGAATCAATTCATTTGTTGAGGAATTGACAAAACAGCATAATTTAGGCTTGGGTCAATAAATGGTAAAGAGGAAACTAGGAATATAATGGTTAGTTTAACAAGATTTGTTTACAGATTTCCCAGCCCCAAATTACCCATAGGTGATGATTAGAATATTGTCCTTCCCTTCTGGTAAATGGAGGGTACCTTTCTTGTGGAAGTTTTATGACCTGTTTCAAGAGAGACAGGTGAGGGGACTGTTAAATAACAAAAATTCAACTGAGAAAACTTGAAGATCTATTCACCTTTATTCAGTGATTCATGAATTAGTCACAATTTCATCTAGCAATTGAAGGAGCTCCAAAGGGCTACAGAGAGGGAAGGTGTTTAAAGAAAGGACAAGAAAGTCATAAGCACAAAAGGTTTATTTGGGGCAAAATCATCTCCCTTTGGGGGATAAAAGTGTCTTAATAGGTGGATTACCTTACCAGTGCTGACCAGGAAATTCCAGGCTGAGTGGTTAAAGTTATGTTCCTTGAGGAAGGTTGAAACTGCAGTTAGGTTACGTGTTAAACCCTGATTTGGTGACATGGTGTTAGCACACATGACTCCATTTGGGGCCTGTGTTTTGTTCTTATCGTTGTTGTTGTCAGAGTGATCTTTCTGCTTCTGCTTTTATCTCAAATTCCTTTAACTTAAGATACTCAGTATGCCAAGATGCCATATTTTGAAGTAGTGTGTCCTGAACCTCATAAATATCATTTATCTGATTTTTTTTTTTCATCGTACATTTATTAAACTCTAAATTTGGTTTGGTCTTGGGTCACATCCTCTAAATTATCTTAAACACAGAAAACAGTTCTTATACATAGAAAATCTCTGGAAGATTACATGAGAAAATAAGTGGTTCTCTTTAGGAAGGAGAACTAAAAGCTAAAAAAAAATCTGTGTTTGGAGAATATGTGATCTATGATGATTTAAGTATTTGGAAGAGAATATTTCTTACAGTAATAAGTATTTCTCATACTAACAAATGAGTCATCTTCATTGGATTGCCAATCCTAAATCTTTTCTTGTGAGCCATAGAGTCAGAAGTTTTAGGATTGACAGAGAAAGCAGCCACCTGGGCAAGCGAGATTAAGTGACCGGCCCACAACCTAAGGAACTTAGTAGTAGCAGAGCCTGGAATGTGATCTGTTTTTTTGTTTGTTTGTTTGTTTTTTGTTTTTTGTTTTTTTTTAATTTTAGTACATTTCTATGATACCTGAGTGCCAGGTCGATGTGTGCTTGTCTTTATCCTACTCTTGGACTGTACAGTAAAAACAGTCTGGATATGGAAAAAGTAGGGTAGAATCACAAGGCAAACATTTAAAATCTGACTTCAAATAAATGTAATGCTTACAAGTCCATGTAATTTTGTGAGAGAAAAACATGAAGGACAAAGATTATTGTTATTGGCCATGAATAACCATAATTTTGTTTCAAAATCTGTGAGAGTCCTATAAAATTTGTAGTTTTACTTCATTGGTTTTAGTCTCCCTCATGTTTGTAATGCAAGTTCGGAAGTAATATGCACAGAGCTGTGGGATACCCCCTTATTATAAATAAAACATTTCCTTGGCATTAATATGCCTGTCTTCTTGAAATGTGTGTGCATATGCACACACACACACACACACACACACACACACACACACACACCCATATATTTTTAATTTTGAGTATTCCTTGACAATAATTTTAGTGTCTGTTTTCTTAATTTTTCTTTAATGTTTCATAATAGTTCTATGGAACCACCTGTTACATAACCACTTTTTAAGATTTCAGGGAATAGATGGTGTTGCTTTAAAATAGCATGTATTTTCTGGGGCACCTGGGTAGCTCAGTCAGTTAACCATTTGACTTAGGCTAGGATCATGATCTAGGTTCCTGGGTTCCAGCTCCCTCCCTCTCTGCCCTTCCCCCACTTGTACTCTGTCTCTTTCTCACTCTCAAAAATAAATGAACATTAAAAAAAATAGCATGTATTTTCAACTTATACTAGATGTATTTATATAACTGTATTTAACATCTGAATATCACAGTAGTGACTGTTATCAATTTGTAATATATGTGTGTGAGAAAGAGATATGACAACATAAATATCCTGGATGCTTCTATTGGGGGATATCTAATAGCTTCTTACATATAAAATTAGTATAAATTAACATTAAAACATAAAATAATTTTGTCTGCCATGACTTCAAGTGTAAAACATTTTAATTTTAAACATATTTCCGGGGCGCCTGGGTGTCTCAGCTGGTTGAGCATCGGACTTCAGCTCAGGTCATGATCTCACTGTGAGTTCGAGCCCTGTGTGGGGCCCTGTGCCCACAGCTCAGAGCTTGGAGTCTGCTTGGGATTCTGTGTCTCCCTCTCTCTCTCTGCCCCTCCCCCACTGTTCTCTGTCTCTCAAAAATGAATAAATGTAAAAAAAAATTTAAACATTTCCTAATATCCCAATATCTATCCCCAGAGGTGAAGCATCAGCTTTGGTATTCCTTGGTAGTAAGGAACTTTCCTAAAACAGAACTTAAAAATTAATAATAACAAATTTAAAAAATATATTTAAAAAGGAAGAGAGGGAGAGAAGTTTAAAAGAAGAAAACAAAGTAAAACCTTGAAATGTACACTGTGTATAGAATGAACTATTCTGTAGTTGAGACTTGAGCAGCCATTCAAACTAAGAAAAGGAGCTGAAAGTGTTCTTAAGGGGACCAAACTAATCAATTGTTATTTAAAAGATTCTTTATTCAGCATCGTGTTAGCCAAACACTTTATGAGAATTCTTGTTTGAAGGTAAGTCACCTTCATTTTTGTCCATTGTTTGTTCAAAAAGATTCTTAGTGGATCTTTATTTGAGAAACATCCATTATTTTCTTTCGTTTTCCTTTCTTCCTTTTTATTTTCCTTCCTTCCTTCCTCCCATCCCCTCTCCCCTACTCCCTCCCTCTCCCCTTCCTTCCTTCCTTCCTTCCTTCCTTCCTTCCTTCCTTCCTTCCTATTGATCTATCATCTATCTATCTTTCTATCTTTTTGGTTCATTCTCTTTGAAAGAATTTTTTTTTCCTTGCCACCAATTTCCTCTTTTCTGTCTCTGAAAAGACCAACAACGTACTTCCACTTAAATGTTGGCTTGAAAAAAATTAGAAATTTAATGTTATATGTCTTTTTTAAGAATAGCATTAATAACATTCTAGGGAAAATTTTGTCCACAGATTTAGTGATATAGTGATTTACATAATAACAGTACCAATTCCTAAAGAATTACAGGATCACTAGGTATGAACAAGTTTAAGGCTGTTTATTAATAGTGTCAATTTACTTTTTCAAAAGCAGTGTCAATCTCTATTGCTGTTAGACACTTGATTTATCAATCCTTGTCTCAACACCGATGCTCTTTTTTTTAAAGATCTTTACAAATCTGACAGGTTAAAAAGATACATTTTAATATTATTTGATTTGGCTTTCTCTGATTAGTAATCAGAATTTTCATTTTTCAAATACAGTTGATTTCCATTATTCTTCTAATTCTGTAGAGTTTCATTGAACAGTGAATTAGTGGATATTAAACCATTGCTCCCAGGGGAAATAGAAGGCTATGTTCTTGAGAGGCTCTGGTTATAACATTTTCATCAACCAATCAATATATAACTTTGTTTCTTTTTAAAGAGACCTTATTAAATATAAATTGTTGATTCATTAACATTGAACTCATGGCCAGTAGCACTATAATTCATGCCTGAATAAAGCTTACTTAATTTTTTTTTTCGTTTCATAAGTCACATCACAGCATTCTTGAGCTTAGACATACTAGACAACATTTCAGCACTATAGTGGGGATCATTTTAAAACTAAAAATCACAGGAGTGCCTGGGTGGCTCAGTCAATTAAGTATCAGGTCTTGATCTCACAATTCTCGAGTTTGAGCCCCATGTTGGGCTCTGTGCTGACAGCTGGGAGCCTGGAGCCTGCTTCAGATTGTGTCTCCCACTCTCTCTGCCTTCACCTGCTCAAGTTCTGTCTCTCTCTCAAAAATAAATACACATCAAAAGAAATAAAAATCACCAACAATAGAAAAATGAGGAAAAAAATGTGGTACTAAAAAGACCATGAAAAGATCATTTGTATATGCTATGAGAATGGAAAGAACAAAGGAGAGCCTAGCCTCTTTTGACCTCAGCTGGGAAGGTGATTTTCAGGCAACTCAAACTTTTTGCTTACCAAAAACACTCAGAGTATTGCTTTTGTGTTACAAATATATTTTAGCAAGTAGACAAATTCACAAATATGGAAACTGCACATAAAAATGACTAACTACACTTGCTTTTTGCATTTCCTTTTCTGCTTCCCTTGTCTTTGTTTTTCTATTGGGGTTTTAGAATTACTATTGGGGTGTCTGGCTGGCTTAGTTGGTAGAGCATTTGACTCTTGATCTTTGGGTCATTAGTGTGAGCCCCACATTGAGGGTAGAGATTACACAAAAGAATTTTAAAAAGTGAAATCTCAAAAAAAAATTACTTGTATTAAATTCTACAAGAATTATATGTTAATTGCCATTTTTGTTACATGCTTATTTGCCTTTTAACTTATTCATATTAAAAAATTTACATGCTAAATACATTGCTTGGATTTTAGTTCCAGTGTATTGTGGTCAGACAGTGCAATCCTTAAATATGAGTGTTGTTTTGTGTGTTTGTTTGTTTCTGTGATATCTGTTACCTAGTAATCACTGGGATGAATTAATCTTAATTCACTGATGACTGTTCCTTCTCCTAACTATTCTATTATGTTGAGTGAATTTGCTTATCTTTGACCTAACAGACTATTTGTTGTTATTATGAAAAATCCCTAAATGTGGCTATATATTTAATGTGTTGGCCCACTTGGAAGCCCAGAGTACATATGAAAATTATTTTAAGCTAACAACATCTAAGATTCAATAGATGAAGAAAGAAGACTTCTCGGAACTTCACTTATCTAACTAAATGCAGAAACTTCTGGGAAATGAGGTTGCCATAAATCCTCTCTTTGGGGTAGCTTCACTCCCAGTAAAGAAACCAACAGTAAAACTATCATAAATTCCCTTCCAGAAAAGACTACTTGAACCTGCATTAACAAACATTATCTTAGATTTTCTCCTATTTTTTTTTTCTGCAAAGAACAATTTGTCTTTCCTAAAACCCATCTGTTCTTACCATAAAAGCCTTTTCTCCTCTCTCTCTTTTCCCTATTACCTTAAATATTTAAGCCTCTAACTTTAGCCATTTAATGGTGGATGTCTTTTGTTAGCTTCCATATGCATATGAATAAAGTTTTACTTTTTTCCGTTAATTTGTCGTTTGTCAATTTAATAGCTCCCCAGGAAGAAACTTAAAAGGGTAAAGGAAATTTTTTTTTCTCCCCAACATTAGTTTTTTCTGAAAATTTTTGTTTTGCTCTTATTTGTGGCTTAATAAAATAGTGTGGAGTATTCCATGGTAATTTAAATTAAATTAGAAAGATAAAAAAAGTAATTTATATCCTGTGGTTTTATAATTAGACACATAGACACACCCAGACTAAATCCTTATGACTTCACACTCTTTTTTATTTCGTATATATGTTCTGTTAAGGACAGAGATTTTTGTAATTTTACTGTATGTATCTACTATTTTATTGTTTTATGCCTTTGTTCTTTTACATGTGTTTGCCATTTAGTTCAGAAACTTACAAGAATGTTATATTTTCATGCAGGTAGTTTCCCCCATTCTTCAGTTCCTCTCTGGAACTTTCCTTTCCATATCACCATCACAGCTCCTCTTTTATTTTGGGCTTCTATAGGCTATCGAGATGTCCACTCACAGTACTCTTAATCATCCTACCCATGTAGGCTTGAGCACTATGCAGTTAACTGTTGATAGAAGGCCCTTAGTCACTACCAAAGGTGACAGGGTTTATTTGCACTTTTAATGTGACTCCAAATGCTCCCTATATAGACAACATAAGGATGGGTTTGGGTAGCTTTCTTAGCTCCTTGCCTTGACTACCTATTAGGCTTTCTTGAGATCAAGTCATCTTTTCCTCTCTTTTTGATGCCCCAGCTCCGACTGAGGTCTCATATTTTATTTTGTCCCCATGACCTTTTGTGGAAAGTTGTAATCCCTTTGTCTGCCCTGTTCATGACTGACTCTTATCTCTTCTCCTGGAGGTCTTCCCTCTGTCCTTATACAGTTTCACTGCTTTGTTATGGTATGTTTGAGTCTTCCTTTTGAGTTCCTCCAGGAATTTTTACTTAATTTTTAATTAATTCCCATTTGGAAGTCAAATAACTGAAGATGAGCCTGTTCTTACTTTTTGAAATTTAGCTAGAACACTGATTTTTCCTTTATTCCTTAGGGTTTCTTTGAAAGATTGCAAAAGGTTATAGAAATGTAGAAAAAAAGGAAAACGTATAAAGCTTAATATTACATGGTTTTATCTGTCTCCATTCCTTTAAAGGAATCTATTTCACTCTTTTAAATTTGTTATTGACATTTAATTCTTCTTTGCCCAAAAGTAACACAACTATACCTAATTTCTTTATTTTGTAAACTTTGTGTGTGTGTGTGTATAATTTTTAAACCTTATGTGTCTTTATATTTTGAGTTCATCTCTTATAAAAATATAAAATTATCTTTGAGATTTGGCTTTGCCTTAGAAGCTTTTTTTAACTTAATGTTTTTACTTTTATCATTGTTTATACTGTTAGGATTTTTGTGTGCTTATTAACACTTATTTTGTGTTTTACCTGTTATTAGGTGCACCCTGTTTTATGTAGGTTTTCAGTGTTTGTAAAAGTATGTTTTCTATTTTTCATTTGATAGTGTAAATTTTTCAAATTATTAAATTTTTAGTTTCTAATTATTAAAGTAAAAAATACAAAATGAATAATGTTTATATACCAGATTTATTACTATTGTTTACATTTATCTCTCTTATTAAAATTCTCCTACAGTTTTTTATTTAAATTTTCCATTCCAGAGCTTTTAATTTAATTCATCACTGTTTAAGTGCTATATCTATCGAAGGATGTTTTTTCATTAGTTGCATGTGGTGGTATGTTTTTAAAATATTTTTGTATCTGATAATTACTTTTGATATATTCACATGTGAATCACATCTTGTCTGGATATAAAATTCAAACTTTGTAGTATTCTAGTCATGAAAAAAGTCTGAAACTGAACCAAGGTCTCATGTATAACATCTTCTTATTGGATGATTCAAATATCTTTGATGTTAAATTTCTACCTTGTACTTTAATCTGGAACTTATTTAATGACCTTTTGTACTTATCAGAGGTTCTCCCCACTCCTTGCTCCCACTGTATCTGTAGTTTTTATATAAGTTATTTTCTTTTTTTTTAAATTTTTTAATGTTTATTTTTGAGAGAGAGACACACAGAGTGTGAGCAGGGGAAGGGCAGAGAAAAGGAGGCACAGAATCTGAATCAGGCTGCATACTCTGAGCTGTCAGCACAGAGTCCCTCAGGGGGCTCAAACCCAGGAACCATGAGATCATGACTTGGGCCAAAGTTGGACACTTAAATGACTGAGCCACCCAGGCAACGCTGATATAAGTTGTAAAGGAGCCACATTTAGTGTCATGGATTTCATGGGAGAAAAATAAATTGTGATTCCTGTTTCAGTGTTTACTTAAATATCAATGCTAGCTTGCTGAGGGATAATCAGAAAATCCAGTACTTCCTGATAATATCTTAATTGATTATTTTTGTGTTTAAGTAAAATAAAATGAGCATTTGTCACTTTTCAAGCTGATATAATAAGTGCTTGGTAGCACTAAACTTTTCTTCCAACTGTGCATTGAAAATGTATTATTTTCCAAGGCTGAAAAGCAAATTTCACTCAGTTATGTAAGGAAAATAATAATGTTTTATGATTCTAATGTTAAAAATTGTTTAATAGAATTGGGATCATGTAATCAATCACAAGCATAAGCAAAGATTGTCCAATTTTAACCAATATCTATATTCAATAAAATTTTTAACAAAAATGGATGTTTTTATATAAAAAGTCATGCAACTCTAATGCCCTCTGATCAAATGAAACTGAAATATTATCTTTCAGTTGTTTTTTTAATTTCTTTTTTAAAGATAGATAATAACATATGCTTAAAATCACTGTAGAAATGTAACTACAGACTTATTTTCATCTCCATAATTTGAAGCACCACGTGAAAAACTATCAGTGATATATTATCTACTAAATCTTCTAAGGCACAAATAGAAACATTTGCTATTTTGCCTATTGTTTAATTTTTGTTATGAATACCATCAGGATGAATATTAAGGAATATAATTTTCTCAAAAGTCCTACCAAAATGCTTGAACACAATTTTAGAAAATAATGGAATTAGTGAAAGCATCTATTGGCTCAAAAGATAATAGTATAATATTAAAAGAAAACAGTGGCCTTACCTTGCAAAAATCACAATTCACAAAATAATTTGTTTTTAAAAGTAATAAAATTTTTACAAATATTCTTCCTTTTGAGGTAAATGTATTAAACAATTCATTTTATTCTTTTTAAATCTTTTTTTTAATGTTTATGTGATTAAAAGTTTTTAAAGTACTATTTAAAAGTATCTAGTCTTGGGGCACCTGGGTGGTTTAGTCGGTTAAGTGTCCGACTTCAGCTCAGGTCATTATCTTAAAGTTTGTGAGTTCAAGCCCACATCAGGCTCTCTGCTGACAGCTCAGAGCCTAGAGCCTGTTTCAGATTCTGTGTCTCTCTCTCTCTCTGCCCCTCACCTGCTCAAGCCCTGTCTCTCAAAAATAAACGTTAAAAAAATTTTTTTTTAAATATCTAGTCTTAAGAACCTAGGTATTTTTCTTAGCTCACTAGTTCTTGTAGGCACCTTGTATCGCAAAACTAAAGTGGAACATTCTCTCTTACTACTTTTCTTCTATTAACTAACGTGTTTAGGATATGAGAAGTCTCAAAGAAAAAAATATTTAACTTTCAGGAAATTTGGTTTGAAGGTAATAAGGCCTTGACATTTTGTCAAATTTACAAATATGAGAATGAAGCATATTATTAAGTAAAGCAAGGTGAAGTACCAAATCATGAGCTTTAGTAAAAAAAAAAAAAATAAAGTAGTGAAATAACAACTTTTAGAAACCAACTTAGTGTTCAAACAACTTTCAAGTTGGGATAGGAAGGGGGAAGTTGTCAGTGTTTGGCTCCTTGTGGTTTCCCATCTCTTTGCAACTTTTTACTTTTGCTGCCCTCAGGGTCACCAGCTTTATTTTATAGGATTGCTTGCTCCCTCTGGAGATTTTCTTGTGAGCTGTTATGTTTCCGCATACTTATGCATTGATGTCAGTGAAATAGCTTGCTACTATGTGACCAAAAAAAAAAAAATGTATTTTGAAAACCAGTTTAATTCCAGTGCAAATTTTATAAAAGTCCTAAAGTTTAAAACGTGAATATATTCCTAGAAAAGCCATATCATTACTTCATTTGTTACCTAATAGCATTCTCAGGGACTGTTTGTAAGCTTATTTCAACAAATTCACTAAAAGTTGCTTTACTGTAGAAACCAGACAAAATATTTTCATTTTCTTCCTTTTATTTTTCAGCAGCATTGACAAAGTTCAAGTTAAACTTTTTTTGTTGTTATACAGTAGCATAACTAGGGATTTATGGACTAAGATTTAAAGTGTTATCTAATGTTGAGATATATAGTCTAGAAAATAATTTCATTAAAGGAGAAGAGGTGGAAAACAATAATAAAAGTAACAACAGCACCAAAATTTAAAAGCAGTTATATTTTTAGGGAAAAAAAAAAAACCTATAAATTTAAAAAACAAAAGCATACTTAAGTGTTATATGTCTTTTCCAAAGCATCAAAAACTTATGTGTCTAAATTGATTTAAATCAAACATTATCTGGATATATGAAATATTGTTGATCTAAAGAGGTCTGTTGATTTCTGCCCACATCATGACAAGCCACAGGTTTATAAATTATCCATAAAAATGATGATCATTTTTATCTCAGCTGTGTGAACAATTCTGATACTATTACTATTCTGCTAAGGTAATTATAATATATTATCTACTGAATATTACTACAATCAGGCACCATTCTATATCATTTTATTCATTTTTTATTTATTCATCATAATGTCCTTGTAAAGGACTGTTATTACTATATATACACTTTATAATTGAGGATACTGAGGTTTAGAGAGATTCACATCCATGGTTTTATTTCACAAATTGATCTCTTAATAATGCATTTTATTGCTAAGAGAGAGGTCAGAAGCCCAAAATCCTACTAAAAGCCAGCAAATGTGGTTAATAAGTAAATTAGCTGCAGGATAATCTAAAAAGGAAAAAAGCTTCATGTGTGGAAGCTGGATAGTGCCATTCTTATCCAAAGTGGAGAAGCAGGAAATCAATTCCAGTTGATTGTTGTTTTGGAAATAATTCAGATCCTTGGTTTCAAGAAATTTTAAAGGCAAAACATGTTTAGATTTTTGTACTGTTCATTTTTAAACATTTTAACAAGCAATTAAAATTAACTATAGACCAAAAAAACCTTATCTGCAGGCTGAATCCCGCAGATACGAGGTGGCATAATAAATGATTATACCATTCATTTCGTTTTAAATGATTCAGTTGAAATCAAGTCATTTTTAAAACTTGGCATTTGAGGCGCAAAGTGAAAGAGCTTGATGACCCTCTTTCTTTTTTCTTTTTTGTTTTTTAATTGAATTGTAATTGATATACAATATGTTATTAGTTTTAGGCATGCATCATTGTGATTCAGTATTTTATGCATAATGAAATGATCCTCACAATATGTTGCCATTTGTCACCATACAAAGTTATTACATCTCTATGCTATATGTTACATCCCCCTATCTGAATTATTTTATGACTGGACATTTTTAGCTCTTAATTCCCTTCATCTATTTCATTTGACACTGTGCCCTCTCACTGCTTTCATCACCAACAGTTTGTTTCTTATATTGGTGAGTCTGTTTCTGTTTTATTTTGTTTGCTCATTCGTTTTTTAGATCCCCCACACAAGTGAGATCATAAATTATTTGTCTGTCTTGGTCTGACTTATTTCATTTACCATAATACACTCTTGGTCCATTCATGCTGTCTTAAAAGGCAAGATTTCATTATTTGTTATGAATGAGTTAATACCCCATTGTATGTACATACCACATCTTTTCTTAATCCATTCATGTACAGATGGACACTTGGATTGGTTCATATCTTGGCTATTGTAAGTAATGCTGCAACAAAACACAGGGGTGCATTTATCTCTTTGAATTGGTGCTCTTGTTTTCTTCAGATAAATACCCAGAAGTAAAATTTATGGATTGCATGATAGTTCTATTTTCAAAGAAATTCATGCTATTTTCCATGGTGGTGCACCAATTTATATTCCTACCAACTGCGTACTTAGGTTTCCTTGTTTCCCTATCCTTGCCAACACATTTTTATTTTTTGTCTTTTTGGTAAGAGTCCATCTGGCAAATGGAAGATGATATGTCATTGTGGGTTTTTTTGTTTGTTTTAAAATTTATTTACTTTGAGAGAGAGAAAAAGCATGTGAATTGGGGAGGAGCAGAGAGAGACGGAGAGAGAGAGAATCCCAAGCAGGCTCAGCTCTGACAGCACAGAGCCTGCTGTAAGCCCACAAACTGTGAGATTATGACCCAAGCTGAAGTCAACAGCTGGAGGCTTAATCGCTTAACTGAGACACACAGGTGCCTCTGTCTTGTGGTTTTGATTTGCATTTCTGTGATGATTAGTAATGTTGAGCATCATTTAATATGCTATTTTTAACTGGGTTGTTTGTTTCTTTGATATTAAGTTTTTAAGTTCTTTATATATTTTGGTTATCAACCACTTATTTGGATATAGGATTTGCAAATATCTTCTCCAGTTCAGTAGGTTGCATTTTCATTTTGTCAACTTTTTTTTTCATTGTAAAAAAACTTTTTAGTTTGATTTAATCCCATTTGTTTAGTTTAGCTGTTGTCACCCTTCCCTGAGTAGACTGGTCCAAAAAAAGAATTGCTAAGACTGATGTTCAAGAGCTTACTATCTATAATTTCTTCTAAGAATTTCATGTTTCAAGTTTTACATGCAAGCCTTTGCTATATTTTGAATTTATTTTCATGTACAGTATAAGATAGTGGGCCAATTTCATTGTTTTGCATATAGCTGTCCAGTTTTCCCAACACCATTTAGAGAAGAGACTCTTTTCCCCATCGTGTGTTCTTGCCTCCTTTGTCATAAATTAATTGATCATATAAGCATGGGCTTATTTCTGGGCTGTCTATTCTATTCCATTGATTTTTGTGTCTGTTTTTGTGTTAGTACCATACTGTTTTGATTACTAAAGCTTTGTAATGAGATACCTTCTTTCTTTCACAGTTGCACAAATCACCAGTGTTAATAGTGCCTGGTTGACATATGCCAGAGTTTTCCTAAGAAGTTCAAATTCCATTTTGTGAGTGTACGTTGGTCTTACTTGTGTCCTCGTATATGAAACAGTCCCTCCCCGCCACCAATTTGGCTTTTGTCATAACAAATTGATCATAACAAATTGAGAGGACATTTACTACATTAATCCTCTTTAAAAACTTATATTAATTGGTTGCCAACCTAACAGATTCTGAAGATATCAAGAATTAGTGATTAATTTACTGATTTTTTCTGTGTGTGTGTGTGTGTGTGTGTGTGTGTGTGTGTGTTTCTCAGATTTGTCATGAATAAGGAGTACCAATTAAGAAGCCATGCAGTTAGGAATCAGTTTAAGATCTAACATTTCTAACATTCCAGGATGAAAAAGTACTGTCATCTAAGCTCAAACAATGCATTAAGTGTTACAGTTTTTAAACTTCAGCAAGATACTAAGGAGACAGTAAACGTGCTGACAACAAAAAAACATGAAGGAATTGTTCTCAGTGGAATTGACAGTCTTTATGTCAATGCTGAGTGTCCTTGATATAAAATGATTTGCTTATCAAAATACCACCTTGAAGAAAGATTTTGCTATAAGGGAAAAGGAGAAACCAATGTAATTTTGTTCAGCTTAAAAATAGTGTTTACAAAACCTCTATTATATATTGCTTATTTAGGTCAGTTCTATTAGTAAATATATTTATTAAAAAAAAATGTTTACTCCTGAAGAAAAGCTTCCAATTAAATTATCTTTCTTTCACAACTTCATTGTCAAGAATTGAGTAAATCTACCCCTTTAAAAATGCTGAATTTTGGTAAAAGGTAAAATCTATTAGTAAAGAAGTAAACATTTAAGGAAAATCTTTACTGCTCTCTATCTCTGCTGAACTATCAGAAAGAGAGAAAAATTGAAAGAGAGAGTCAGAGTGAGCATGTGTGTGGCCCAGCTTCCTAGAGCGTACTTATACCCCAATTTAATTAGTTGATCTGTGAATGAAGCCAAGACTAAACTCTGTTCCTGCCATAAGTGAAACAAGCCAATCTGATGAACCACACTGAGTGGGCAGCCAAGAAATGACATTGCATAAAACAAATCTTTAAATAATCCCTCTCTTATCAAGAGCAAACCAATTATGCTTATTACTTTTAGTTTAATGATTATAGTGAAGTAAAAGAGGCTTTTCTTGTTGTTGTTAAATTGCAACTCTACTCCGGATAATTTTCAAAGAACTTGAAGTTTCTTTAAAATTTTCAAGTCCTTTAACTTACAGATTTGTGCATAATGTGATATAATCCTTATAAGAAAGATAGAGTTGCATTTTCTGCATGAGATGGATGAAGCAGCCTTTCAAATACCAGCCATTGCTGACATTTACTTCATCATAGATCATAAAAAGTCGAGGTTAAAAATATTTCTAAAATTTGGTTTTAATAAAGGTTGAAATAAATTAAAATGAGAAAAAATAGTGTTACCTTTAGCTTGCTTTATCATAAGATAAGCATGATCATATTATCATAAAATTAATAGATTAGAATGTGGTTAGAATTTCAAACTTGTGCTAATTAAGAAGAAAAATAATCCACCCTTGGTATAACTACTAGTCCATAGAAAAAGTTGTGTTTTTCTTCTTAATGTTATCAATGGTTTGCAAGTAATCCTTAAGACAAGTTAAACTGGGTAGCTATAAACATTTAAGTGGCTCAAGTATACAAAATATTAATTTTTATATATACTTGGTAGAACTCATTTATGACCTACCAACACGAAAGCATTGTTGTATAAACTGGTGTTTTTATCATAGTCGTGCATTCCCTTTCATTTTCCTAGACTATGGAGACCTGAATTGGTTTGCCTTTTTTCATGCTTTTCCAACAAACAAACAGCTACCAGCCACATATAACTCCTTCCCCGTGGCCATATTTGCAACAGTTTTGGGCAACAAGTAGAAGCCAAGAATGATAGGATTTCAGAGCTGACCGTATGCTGTTATAGCAGCAAGAAAGATATGAAAACAACTGTGTTTTTAGTAGAGGTAGTCCTTTTACTCTCTAGTTTGCTCTGCTCCTCAATGATTGTGCAATTTAGGGTTGATTTCCAATAAAACTTTTAGTGTAATATAAACTCGAGTCTAAATAGAAGTTTATTTAAGAAATATATCTTCTCTGTTGCTCCATGGCTGTGTTCATAGATATATGAGATTTGCAGACCTAACTTATAACACCTATCCTGTATTCACTAATTCATAAGACTCTACTACTGCTAAGATGACAAGGAGGAAGAATTTAGACGTGTTTGGGACCTTAGAATTTAATTTAACCTCTTTGAAATTTCATCTTCTATACCTTTAAAAAATGGATGAAATTTCTACATACATTCTTTCCTCATAAATTTTATGATACTAGATTGCAAAATCATTAAAGAAGTTGCATAGCTTTGTGATTTTTAATTCATCCTTAGTTATAGCTATTGTGTATGTCATCTTATATAATTTAGTGAAATGCATCTTAAGTCATGACAAGAGAATCTTTTAGCCTTGCGAAACTATTTTTATGTGCACTATCACATTTGCCATTGGAAAGTATCATTCTCTTTATTGTAGAGATGCTAAGGCAAGTAATTATTTTCATGCATCATTGATACAGGGTCCCGCTTTGGGGATCACAACCCTTTGGAAATTTGGGATAAATTAAATAAACTCAGTCTGGTTAAGAGAATGGAGGTGCATTTATTAATGCAGTGAGGCTCACAGAACACTAAATAACTAGCATACTTTTGCTTCCTAGGGACTTCTAAAACAGAAATCCTGAAAAAGGTTAATACAAGAAAAAATGCCACCCTCTATGTTTCCATTTACTTATTCATAGATTTGTGCACTCATATTTCATTCATTCATTCAAATACATAATCAATTTATTGAGCAGTCTTACTCCAGTGGGGATATAAATATAAATCAGTTTTATTATTTTCTGATCATTGAATTCAACTGTGCCCTGTCAAATATGCCCTTTCATTCTCTTACTAACATCTTAAGAAGATTGCATGTTTTTTTGCAGTATCCTTACATTATTAAAAGTCTAGCCTTATCAAAAACTACAATTTAATGTCAGATTTAAACATTTTCTTCCACTCCCCTTTTCCCAGCATGTGTCAGGCATGTGG
Organism: Prionailurus viverrinus; assembly: GCF_022837055.1. Classification (NCBI taxonomy): domain Eukaryota; kingdom Metazoa; phylum Chordata; class Mammalia; order Carnivora; family Felidae; genus Prionailurus; species Prionailurus viverrinus. Next base: position 84,767,830 of record NC_062568.1, read on the forward strand.
CTATAGAGAGCTGACATAAAGATGGGTATAGTTCATGAGTTTGTTTTCTTTCCTTGATCAGCATGTTGTAAAGGAAGTAGTGGTTTTGTCCTGCAATCTTTCTCCCTAGCCTTTTTTTTCTTGATTGTGGGGTGAGGAGTGGGATTGGGTGGGATGACAAGGAAGACAGGAAAATTATATAACTAGTCCTCTCTTGGTGTAGCATCTTCCCTGATTTTTCTTTGTATTGGTCTAATTTCATTTTCTGCTATTGCCTCTGATAATATGATTGTTTCTGCAAAGTTGGTTCATTTGCATTTCACTGTGGTCCTCTAAGTCAGTGAGGGCTCCTTTAGAGAGAAGTAATAGCATGCATGACATCTCCAAAGGTTATTTCTATCCCTGTTACTTCCAAACCTCTTCACAAAGAGTCATAGAAACTAACGAAGACTCTTACATAATCTCAGCAATCCCTCATAAAAATTACATGTAGAGGGAGTGTTTTACCATAATGCTTTTAGCAGGCACATTATCCATGGAAATCTTAGCAAGCCTCTTGTGTCTGTGTATATTCCAAACTGCAGGGGGCACGGCTTCAAGTGCTGTGAGAACTCTTACACCATGCCCTTCTCTAATGTGTGAGAATAAGCCCCATGTGGACCTAAAGATTTCTAGTTCAACAAGTATTCAGTCAAGGGATAAGAGGCCAGATATCCTTCTAGGTACTCTTGATCTTTCAAATGATTCTATTGAGTTACCTCTTTCTCATATTTATCTTGGAAAAGGAGGAATACACACCTGTATTCTCCCCTATGGGTTCAGAGAGAGTAGCTTCTAACACTGACATGATGATTTCAGTATTGTCTGTTGACTCCTTCTTATCCCTTTCCAGTCTTTGTATTTATGATGAGGGAAAAGGTGTTAGTGGGAAATGATGTTTGTTTGGAAACCTCTTGTTAGGCCTTCAATTAGACATATACCCCAAATGTTTCTTGGTTTTAGAATTTGCTTACACCTTAGTTTATAACTGCTGGTTTAAGGAAAAGCTCTATTCATTATCCCATTACCTGTGATTATTGAGCACTTACTCTATGTGAGGCACTGCGCTTACCTCTGCAATGTTTACTCTTAACTCAGCACTGTTGGTCCTACACGGTTCCTTTCCATTTCTCCTTATGAGCTTTTAGAGTCTGGTAATATTTGGTTTTACTACATTTGGCTTCCTTTTAGGAAATTCAGTATTAAGAGATACATAATCCAGGATAAAGGATCATGAGATTGGCTTCCAGAGTACATACCTCATCCTGGGAAATAAAGGAAAAGTAGTGATGATTGGTCAGGCAAATCCATGTAAATGGGAGTCTGGTACATCTTTTTGGTAAAATAGAATACTAATGTTACCCATTCAGTGTTGAAATTATGACACATAAGCAGACAATATTTAAATTTCTAATTTAAATTAAATTTCAAAAAAGTGTTAACTGCAACCATTGAAAGCTTCAGAAAGTGTAATTGAGGCTTACTCTCCATTCAACATGAGTTACATAGTTTTCATTTCACCATCTTCTTGCACGTACCATGTAGGCTCACAGTTCTAAGTTTGTTCCTTCCTTAAGGGATGTATCTACGTACTAGAAATACTTAGGCCGACTTCTTCAACATGTAGTGATGAATTTTTCCTAGTGTCTTGTACATTTATCTCAAATAATAGCAGTCTTTTGAGATCTAGTATATTTGGAAGAGGTCCCAAACTCAAAATACGGATTTCAGATAGATAGGAGTTTTTAACATTTTTGCTTTTTATTTTGCTAGTAATGTAATTTCAAGCAAGTTCAATGATCTTGGAAAATCACAACTTATTTGTAAAATGGTGGCTCCTGATACTCATTCTCTAGTTTTGTTGTTATTGTTGTTTTTAGGAGATGAAATACACAGAGAGATATATACTCAGTAAACCTAGACTTTGGCATGTTGAAAGATTCACAAAAGAGTGACTCCTATTAGCAATAACAGGACAATATACTACTTGGTATATAAATGCAATCACTGGTCTTGTGTTTTCTGTTTCTGTGAACTACTTGATTTAGTCACTTCTCAAAGTTTGCTTTCATATAAATCTCTAGCTGGTCTATATTTTTAGAATATCTGAACTTAGAATTCTGATGGCATTATCCAGTGTACCTGATTTTTTACATCAGGTGCAGTGCCCTCTGCATCTACACATGTGGAATAGTTTCCATGGGACTACCTGGTTGTAAAAATCTCAGTTTTCATTTGTTGTTGGAATGTTACCAGTAACAGCTAACATAACTTTTCCTGAGCAGAAGAGCTGTGTGGGTGTAGGTGTGTACATGTGTGTGAGATGTATGTGTGATGTTCAGGTGTGTGCACATGTGCATGGATGTGCAGGTCCAAATGTATGTGTGTGTGTGTGCACTCATGTGCAGATTTTCTACAGAAAAGTATGAAGTGTATCCCCTTCATAAAGAGCCAGAAAATAACAGATGTCCAGTCTTCATGTGCATTTGGAGTTGAACTATTAGAGAAAGCCCTGTCCTCTTCTTGCTGTATCTGCATTAAACAGATTTCTCCAGTGCAATTAAAATGCTATTTATCACTTTTTAACAAAAGATTAAAGAAGATTTCACTAGAAAGAAATTAATGTGCTGGTGTAAATTGCTTGATCTATTTGTGCTTTACCTGCATTTTAAAGAGCTGCTCCTATAAGGAAAACAAGATATATTAAGAGCTCTTTCAGTCAAAGAATAAATTACAAATATTTACTGAGAGCCGATTATGGGTGAGACAGTGTGTTAAGTGCTATACTTAGGCAAGTCCTTTGGCACTAAATTTTCTAAAGTGGGTTTTAGAATGTTAATATTTTTTACAATTGTGGTGTATTTGGAGAGAGTACTATTTTCTGTGTCCCCTGGACTTATGTTTTTACCTGAAATCAAATGATCCTTAATTTTTTTAAATGGCCTTTGTTCATCTAGAAACTGAGCAGCTAAATAAGCTCTTAATGAGACATATTTTAATGGCTCTTGAAAATATCAATTAGTAGTCTTATTAAATTCATAGGTGAGGAGAATATCATATTAAACATGTTAGATTTTTTTTCCCTTAATTACCATGGCGCACTGAGGTCTGAGGTCCTCATATTAACTAAGATGCTATTTCATTACTGAGTTGGAGTTAATAACCTGAAGAAAAACAGTTGAGAAGACTGAGCATCAGTTATGGGCAAATAGCAGTTTTTAAAGTACTCTAGAATATATTTAATGTTTCTGGTTCCATATGCCATTTTTAATAATGCCCTAAATAAAAAAAAATAGTACCACTTGATACTGTACAATGATTATCTAAGGAGAAATTCACATTAGCTGATTTCAAAGAAGCACTTTAGCATTTACAGGATAACTGCAGGGCATACTTGAATACAGATATTCAGATAATAATAAATGTTTTTCTTGTTTGAATCCTTGTATTTCATTTTCCTGTCATACCAAAACATTGTTGTAAGCAGTTTTAAAAATATAAAATCATATAAATTAGCAGTACACTTTAATATGGATTTATAATTCTCAAAAGGCTTTCATGTTTATCTCCCTTGATCTTCACAATAATCCTATGAAGTATGAAGCATATTTTTATTATGACCATTTCAAGGATGAGTAAAGGAAGGCTAACAGACAATGTATTGTCTGCTCAAGGCCATGCAATTAACTCTCACCATTATCCCCCATGAATTTTCAGTTTAAAATATTGAGTAGAGGAAAACTATCATTGACAATTTATTATTTAACAAACATAGTTCTTGGCTCATTTAATTTGTTAATTAGTAATCACACTATCTCTCACAAAAGAGATTTTATCTTTGTCATTTTATAAATTAAAACAAAACAAAACAAAAACTAGTTTAAGAGCCTCAGTAATTTATTCTCATATGAACCAGCCTGTTCATAACATGGAAACACTAAAAATATCCTTTTTATTGTCAGTATTTCTCAGGAAGAAAATATCATTTGGCATTTCAGCCTATCATGTAAGGGAGAAAAAAATCTACATTTTTAAAATAATTTTGAAATTTTATGATAGAAAGGCAAATTGTTTCCACCATTTTAAATTTAAGTTGTTAGGTGGACAAGATAAAGTATTACTACATGACATATCTAAAATTAACTGTATGCCACCTGCCAATTAATTTAAAGTTGCTGTTTTTTTCTTTCTTCTCCTTCTTTTCCTCTTTTTTTCTTCTTTTTTGACGCAACATCAATTGACAGATATTTGCTTAATAGAGACTATGATAGATACCTAGTAAAGAAAATAAGAGATGTTGGAAAAACTTTTCAAATTTTCAGAATTGAGAAATTATTATTTGTCACTGCAGTTTTTGTTTAAACATTTCATGAACACACAGTCTTCTGATTATGAATAAATCAATACAGATTGATTCTCCATGTTCTATTGAAAGATGATCTTTGAACAGTTCAGTGGTTAACTCTGTAATCAGAGAATGAGATTAGAAGATTAAGAAATATATACTATATAAAAAAACTGACAACTTTTCATTTTCTTGCAAATATTGAGAGCCCACTGTGTGTCAGTTGCTATGATAGGAAGTTCAGGATTTTAATAATGTACCAATGTACCTATCATCAATAATTGACTAGTGAACAATGACTTTCCCCTCTCATGAACATATATTCAAAGAGGTCTTCTGCTGGACTGTTCTCAGTGAGAGGTCAACTTAATTTTCTCAATTCACATGAACTGTCATTCCTAGAAACTATCCAAAGACCTCCAGAAGTAGATTTCTTTCTACAGGCCTTTTTCACAAGACAAATTTTAAGCCAGAATCACTTAATTAGAATGGACGTCAGCATTGACTCAAGGGTATGTTCTCAAAAACAAAGTCCAAGTTTTCTACATTTAAAATGTTACTTGATTATATAGTTAATCTCACTTCTGAGAATTTTCCCATTAAAAGAGGGGTTTTGGAAAAAAAATGTATCAAACCTTGTTTTGTATGGGTGTCTTATCTCTAGAAACTCTTTGCTGGTTGGATTGCATTTTTTCTTATAAGAGGTTCAATAACTAAAATCGGAACCTAATTGGATTGAGCATATTTGATATCGGGCAGGTATAATAGGAAAGAGAGGTTTATTATTCAAGGTCCAAGTCTAAATTAAACTCTCAGCTTTAAATGGCACAGAAAAAAACTCAGCAAATAAATTAGTTGCAGTTACTGACACCTGAAAATAAATCATGAAGAAATGAGAAGACAGTAATGGAATGGTTTGTTGAATATAGCAGGGTAGAATTGGTTCATATCTCTTCTTGACCACAAGGTCCTCCTCAATCTGGGAAGAGTGCCCTCTTGAACTTGCAGGCTTTTTGTGAGCAGTCCAGAAAGAATTGATGGAGGAGAGAACCAGCAAGGGGGCGTTTGCCTAACCAACAACACCTGCTGAAACAATAAGATCAAAGGGCACCTGGGTGGCACAGGCAAATCACTTGAAGGTCTGTGAAAGACACTTCTTAACCATACAATAATGCAATTAGTATATAAGGAAGACAGTCTGGTTTGGGTTTAGAGTTGAAATAGAATAGATGTGAATTTGATCAATATGAGAGGAGAATAAAAAAGTAGAAAGATCCTAGTGAAAGTTTACCATGGACAGAGTTCCTCAAGGTCTCATTAGGAAAATAATTTAGAAAAATAATAAGAGAACCTAGTCTATGTTACATATTTTTTATGTCATTTTCAAATATGGCATTATTTATCTTCATTATAAACTTAGTTTCAGTTAGTTCATTGGGCACACGTTTGTTTTTTAGTAGCCAACTTTGTTTTTCTAGTGAGCACTTATCATCTGCCCTACCTTTGGGACTAATAAATAGCCTAACGTATTTCAGCTCTTATAGATTATTCCTCATAATCTGCTCAAAGCTTTCCTTCAAAAGACTTCCTCTTTTTTTTTGTAGTGGTTATCACTGATTCCTTTTTTAATTTTTTAAAATTTATTTTAAGAGAGACAGAGTGTAAGCAGGGGAGGGGCAGAGAGAGAAGGAGACAGAGAATCCCAAGCAGGCTCTGAGAGGTCAGCACAGAGCCCCACGCAGGGCTTGAACTGATAAAACCATGAAATTATGACCTGGGCAGAAATGAAGAGTCAGACACTCAACCCACTTAGCCACCCAGGTGCCCCATTAGTGATTCTTTATTATAGCTAGTTTGCCGTTGTCCACAACATAATTGAATCACTAGAAGCTGAGCATAGTTTTGTCCTTGTAGTGTCCCTCTATCTTTTCCAATTTAAAATCATTATTGGAGTTCTTAGGCAACAGTTGCACGTCCTGAGACTCTGGTCCTGTAATAATGTCTTTCTGAACATAGTCCAGAACAACAGTGAGATGGGTGTTGTGTGTAATCTAGCAATTCCACATTGTCAGAAAGAATACTTGTTAAGCATAAAGATGAGTTGGGAAGCTCTAATTGTTTTAGTTACTCATTTTTTTGTTAAGAACACAAATGAGCGACTTATATATAAGATCTAGTCTCTGGTCTGCCTATATAGCTTTAGTCGTGTCCTTAGACTTCATTTGTGTCCTACTTCATCTCAAAAATCTGCAAGCCAATGAGAAATGTAGTTGGTCTCTTAAGATCTTTTTATACACTAAAATTAGGTGATTTAAGATATTTTGTCCCATAAGCATAGGTTTTAGATATAATATTATAGTTATAAGCCTTGGGTAGGATCATACTTTTTTAAAATTAATGTTAACGTTAAAAAATAGTTAAATATAGGGGGGCCTGGGTGAGTTAGTTAAGTGTCCAACTTTGGCTCAGGTCATGATCTCCTGGTTCATGGGTTTGAGCCCTATGTCAGGTTCTGTATTGACAGCTCAGAGCCTGGAACCCGCTTCATATTCTGTCTCCCTTTCTTTGTGTCCCTCTCCTGTTCATACTCTGTCTCTGTCTCTCTCTGTCAAAAATAAATAAACATTAAAAAACATTTTAAAATAGTTAAATAGGTTATTTGTTATATTTAATACATATTATTTTAGATTTTTTATAGTAAACATAATGACAGTTTAAAACATGTTTAAATGATTATATTTAGTACTTATAAGTCTTTGGACCTATCCTACAGGCACCAGAATGTGTGTAAAGTATTTTGGACCTTCATAATATATTTTAATGTCCTCTCTTTGTAACCAAACCAACATAAGTTTGTTCCTTGGTAAGTCAGAAACTGCACCAAGTTGAGTTGTCGCCCAAAGAAAACTTATTTGCAGCAAATAAGGAGATTATGGGAATGCCTTCCAAAGCTGTGACTCCCTGAGGGAGGGTGAATGGGTTCCTTTTGTTCAGGGTTAGGATGAATGGTTACATAGGGAAGCTTTGTCATCCGATGTAGAGGTGGGAATAAGGTCACACATGTGCCTTAAAAAACATGCCCATACATACATCGTATGTTATGTAAATGAAACTGATCCTTCTCCTTGGGGAGAGATTTGTAGTATTATAATGAGGTAAAAGTAATGGTAGGTAATTCCAGAGGTCACTACATGGTCCATCTATGTAGGCATAGAGTCAGGTTTAGCTCAAAAGGTCTGGGTGGTCTGGGCTGTGGGGAGGTCTTGGCAGGGCAGTCACCATCACTTGGGGATGGTTTGGGGGTTCATTTGCCTGAATCAGGAAGAAAGCTGGACAGAAGAGTATAGTGGAAAATGTAGGACAAAGGTTAGGAAATAGAAACAAATGGGCAGTCAGGGCCAGGTCTTGGGGTCTAGCTGGTGGCATCTTCATCCCCCCACCCACCTTTGAGGGTATTGTTAAATTCAGTTCTCGCTGTATGTATAATTTTTTTGAAAAAGATATCACAAGGAAACTTTTCAAATATTAATAATAAATTGATTTTTTTCAGTCACAAATTATTCCATCTTACTTGTACCTTCAACTCTCTTGTCCATCTCTTCATTTATTCCGTTCTCTTGGCAAGACAACAGACTTGGTTAAATTCAACTCTCAAAATCTCTACACTTGTACCCAGGCAAGACAGAAGAAGCAAATAGCACACAAACAGAAAAACAAACAAAATACAAATAACAATAATGATCATTACTCTCATTTAAAATTCCTAAACACTATTGTCTGAGTGGTTGATATTAGAGCCCAAAAATTTTGCTGTATTTTTTTCTTCTACTACATTTTTTCACAACATCTCTTCTCTTTTCAATCTTCTACCTCCTCCCCAAGTTTTTATTCTCTGAGTGATTTTTCCTCTTATTTTAGTGAGAAAAAACGTGCCACACAACAGAACTTCCATATGCAACTACCTCCCATCAACCATCTCTATTATATCTAAATTGCTCTGCTTTTCTCGTTGTTACTTTGAGAGCACTGTCTATCCCCCTGTCTAAAGCCAGATTCTTTCCTTCTTCACTAGTTTTCTTCCTTTCCTGTCCCCTTAAAACTATTATTCCCTCTTTTTATTGCACTGTTTTTATTCTTTTTCTCTCCCATTCTTATAGATTACTAGCATGCCTGATTTTTCCTAATGTGTTAGCTGCCCCCGCCAAAAAAAGGGATCCTGACTTGTTACTCTTCTCCTTTACTTCATAGAAAAACATAGTACAAGAGTTGTCTCTACTCAATACCAATTCTTCTCATTCCAGTTCTTTCTTAAATGACTTCAGTCATGATTACTCCCTTACTTCTTCACTGAAAGCACTCTTACTAAGGTCAAGAATCAGCTGAATATGTCTAAATTAAAAGATCAATTTTCATTTCACATTTTACTTGAACTCTCATCAGTGTTAGTCACAGCTGATTATTTTCTTATTTTCTTTCCTCCTTGAAACATTTACTTTCTTTAACTTCAGGAACCTCACTTGTTCTTCATTCTTCTTCTGCTTTACTGGCTGAATCTTCACAGCCTCCTGGCTGTTCTTATATTCCTGAACCACAAGCCTTGGGCTGCCCCAGGATCATCCTTTCCTCACCCTTCTCTGCCTAAACTCTGTAGGTGAACCCATCTAGTCATTGGCTTTAAAAAACACTTACATACTATTTACTCCCAAACTGTGTCTCTTACCAGGACCTCTTTCTTGAACTTCAGACTTACATATCCAACTACCTAGACAACATTTTCTCTTGGATATCTTACAGGCATAACAAACAATAAATCCAAATTTGAACTTCCCTGCTCAAATATAGTAATTCAATTTGTCATGATGTCTGAGTCAACGTTCTTGATTTCTCTCTTCCTTTCTTACCGTGACTCTAATAAAACAACAAATTGTGCCATCAAGAACTTCAAATGTTAAGACTCTAACTTCTTCCCACCACTACCTATAACTCTTTGGTGGAAACTGTCATTATCATCTTGACTGCATCATGCCTCCTTAACTAGTCTCCTAAACCCCACCCTTACCCTATTTTTTGCATTACCATAGTCAGACTGATCATTTTTAAACTTAAGCAGATCACTTATGTTGAGGTATGGCTTCTCAGCTAAGAACTTTCCAGTAGCTTTCCATTATGTTCAGAGAAAAAGCCAGAGTTCTGCAAATGGCTTACAAATCTCTGCATTATCTGGCTTTGATCATTCTCCCTTTCTGTGTTTATCTGAGCTTATTTCATACTCTTCCATTCTACCTTAATTATGTGGGAGACACAAATTGAGATTCTTGATTGGAGGAGAAAATTATTATTGACTAAACCTCACTTATCCAGCAGCTCTAGCTTATCTACTATCCCCCAAACAAAATTGGCTTAACTTAGTTTTTCTTTTCTACTAAAAACTAACATTATCAGAAACTGGAAATTCAATCAAAGGAACTAGATATGCAATCTTCCATCATTTTATTCTGCCTTTTCATCTTCAATATTTGCAGTCAAATGTCTTTGTTCATTCAGCATAGGCCATGTTGTTCATATGTCTAATATTTATCATGACAGGATGAATAATTCAGTCTAACCTAACCCCACTTCCACCAAGCAAAGGTACACATTCAGATCAAATCAACTTTTTAAAAAAGTGACTGGGAGACCACTTCCAAATATTTCATGTAATTCTTTTGTAAAGTATTAATTTACTTAAGAGTGGATTCAATTATTTCTCATGCAGATATACTACTTTGCATTTATTGAGTTCTAACTTGGAACAAAACATAAATTGTTTTGAATTTAGATTTGAACCTACTTTTGTGCCAGGATACATCAAATCTATAAAATCCACATAAAAGAAATTTGGAATATTGAAACCATTGGAGAAAGACTTTTGACATTTATATAGTGATGATTTTTAAAAATCTAGCATTTGTCACAATTCTACCTAGTTGGCATAATAGTAAAGCAGTTTAGAGCAAGGAAGTGTTCACTGTCTATAGATTTTATAATTAGTTCAAATTTATACATTCACAAACTTTAACTTGCTTATGGACTAAGTTTCTCAACATAAGAAAGGGTATAAATTTCCTAATTTGTTCAGAGTTTTGTCTTTTAACCAGTATTTATAGCTTTCTTAGCTAGATACAGCAATTTTCTTGCTTCTGTTTTTAGTATTCTTTCTATCAAGACTAAGCTGATGGGTTATTCTTTCCGATAAGTAAGGATTGGCAGATTTTCTAAACAAGGAATGGAACATACATGGCAAATGCATTACCAGTAAGCCCTGCGGGGCTCATGACCAAAATTTCCAATTTAGGTATGTTTGCTGACCAGGCATAAGGGCTTAGAAGCCTTCTTTAAATAGGGCTCCAGCACTAGGAAGGGTACTATCAATTGATTTCAGTTGGCACTTAATTTGTATTCTTCCTTAGGATATCCCAATTACAAGAATTTAATCTCCTTTTACTATCATATTAGTGCAGACACTGTAGGGGTCCCACACATGTCCCTTTGCTATTATCACTTTGATGAACAGTGGCCCAACGTTCAACCACCTGCACCTGTACTTCTTTGCCTGTGGGCTTTCTTTCACAGCTGTGACTCCTTTGCAGCCCTGTGATCAGCCACACATGGCAGAGAATTAACCCTAAGAGCTCTCCTCAACCGTGATGAACTGGGGAGGTGGGTGGGTACTGTATACATATCCCTTGCCCTATGAGATAACACTGAGGTGAGATTTTACCCTGTTCCCAAAGTTTGTCCAGTGGAATTGAACTCCAGTCACTCACTGTGGGACCTGGCTTCATGGCATACACTTTCATGGCTGCTTTCCTTTCCTTCTTTGACTCGCCCATTTTCTGGTGTTTTTCTTTAACTCCTAACTTCCGCTCTAATCTTTGTGCCTACATTTGCTTCTGAGGAAACCTCAAATAAGATACACATACCAGAATACATTCAAAAGTTGCTAAGCCTGTGCACAACTTAGAGTATAAAACCAACCATAGTGGGAAGAAGGGTAGCCTATATGTTTCCTGTAAAATATAATCTCATGCTTTCATTTTCTGGATTTGGAATGATTTACACAAACGGCTTTATGTTTCCTTTCTTCAAATGCTATGTAAAATAGCATATTTTGTTTACATTGTTATGTGTTTAATTATTTTCAGACAGTGAACTAGATTACAGAAGAGTATATTTGCTAATTATTGGGATTCAGATATTTAGAATTGGTTCTAACAAATATACTAATTTTAACCAGGTAAAAAGGAATGGAATGTGTTAGTGAAATGAGAGATACTCACACACTGAGAAAGACATTCAGAGGTATTCAAATTATAGAAAACAATACTCAGCATTTAGCCTCCAGAAATAACAGCCCACTGTGCCTGAAGGGTTGCTGTGAATATTGTTGCTGCTATTAGCCTTCCGTTCAAACTGTAATGGATTTTAGACTATACATGACTGCATAGCATTTTAAGGATATCCAGATGTTGAGAGAATACTGCCAAGTAGTCACTTAAAGTGTTAGATGTCTTTCATGGCATTCCATTTTCTCTGAGACTGTCTATAAAAGTCAGGAAAAAAAGCTTTGTAATATCACTAAATATATAACATGTATTACTTTAAAAAAAATTAAGGTCTAGACAGATCCCTTTTATGTGGTCTCAGAGGGCTATGCATCAGGCTGGCTATGGCCCTTGGGTGTTGTCTTCTAGCATAAGTTGTAAAGGCAAAGGCTGATATCCCTAGCCATTTTGACATTGATTTGAAAGGACCAACAAGTTTATTGTCCCACTTGGAGCACCCTAGTGGTGTGTCTCTTTCTGCCAGCACCTGAAACAAGGGCAGAGACCACGTCTTCTATTTACCTTGCACTTCCCAGCAACACCTATTATAGTGCCCTCCAAAGAGTAGGTACTCAATAAATGTGCCTATCGACAAAGGCAAAATGACATTAGTCATCCCCTCGCCTATGACCTTGTGAAGGGAATGTAAGTCCCTCTCATCCTCCATAATAAAAAGCTGAGTATGGCCACTAATGGATGAAAAGTTTTCAGAAGCTACATTTCAGGTGTTTCCAGGTCTTGGGTCTTCATTTTCAAGCAGAACTTTTTTAAAAAGGTGGCCTTAGAACAATAGTTTCTTTAAAATTTTGTTACCTTTAGAATTTAAAAGGGTTCAAAAAACTTCTCTCTGTTAATAAGAAGAGCCCCTTTGATGCTATTTATTGGATTGCATAAGGACTTCTATTTGCACATACCTAGTACAGTCTACCAGTCTACCCAAAGGCAAATTCCACTCTATGTAGATTAAACATGTGATAAGAAAATGCCTTCTCACCCCCTTCCTCCACAGGAAGGTAATTTGTTGGACTAGAATGATACCTGGGTTTAGAATCAGAAAACTGGAGTTTAAGTCTACCTCTATTTTAATTACATAATTCTAGACAAATTATTTAATTTCCTTGAAGTTCCGTTTCCTTAAGAATTACAATGTCTAACATCAAAAGTGTGTCACAGGATTAAAAATAAGGCATACGAGAGAGAACATCCCCAGGATCTCATCTCTGATAGTAACTCTGTGAATAGAATTGACATCTGAAGTGCCATGTGCTTAGTCATTTTCTGGACTTTGCGTGCACTTCCAGATCATCTTAAATCAACCTGGCAAACTCTCGCTCTTCCTTCAGACCTCCACTCAAGCTTCACATCTAAAGTTTTCCTTAATTCCTCCTGGCTGAGGAAGGCATTCCTACCACTTTAGAATCATGTTCATCTCAAGTGCTAATTGTTTGCATAAATAATTCCTATTGCTCTCTGAGCTCCTGAGTGGCAGCAACTGTGTCTTCTTCTCTAACTCTCCTGTAGCTTGTTGTCCCCTAGTATGCACTATAGGAATTTCTGTTAATTGAATGAACATCACACAGGCAAATATGCCTCAATCTGGATAAAAATGTTTATAAATTTTACACCAAGATACTAAAATTCAGCATTATATAGGCAGAATACATGCATTTTGGGAATTCTGATCCAAATGGAGAAATTTTCCCTTTTTATAGAAAGTCTTGGTAAAATGTCCAAGTACTCTTTTCCTTGCTTTATTTTGGTGTGTGATAGGAAGATTGATCATGTCTATACTACCCAAAGCAATCTATGCATTCAATGCCATCCCTATCAAAATAACACAAATATCCTTCACAGAGCCAGGACAGTTTTAACTTTTGTATGGAAGCAGAAAAGACCCCCAAATAGCCAAAGTAGTGTTGAAAAAGAAAACCAAAGCAGGAGGAATCACAATTTCAGACTCCAAGCTATATTAGAGAACCCAGAAATGAACCCACAAATATATGGCCAACTAATCTTTGACAAAGTAGAAAGAATATACAATGGAAAAAAAGATAGTCTCTTCAGCAAATTGTGTTGAGAAAACTGGACAGTGACCTGCAGAAAAACAAAACTGGACAAATCTCTTAGACCATACACAAAATGGTGTAATTCAAAATGGTGAAAGACCTAAATGTAAGGCAGGAAACCTTCAAAATCCTAGAGGAGAAAACTGGCAGAAAACCTCTTTAACATCAGCTTCAGCTACTTCTTACTAGACCTGTCTCCAGAGGCAAGAGAAATAAAAGCAAAAATGAACTATTGGGACCTCATCAAGATAAAAAGCTTCTGCACAGTGAAGGAAACAATCAAAAAAACTAAAAGGCAACTGATGGAATTGGAGAAGATATTGCAAATGACATATTGGATAAAGGGTTAATATCCCAAATCTATAAAGAACATATCAAACTCAGTACCCAAAAAACAAATTAATCCAGTGAAGAAATGGGCACAAGGCATGAACATTCTTCCAAGAAGATATCCAGATGGCTAACAGACACATGAAAAAATATTCAACATCACTTAACATCAGGGAACTACAAATCAAGACTACAATGAGATACCATGTCACACCTGTCAGAATAGCTAAAATTAACAATTCAGGAAACAACAGATGTTGGTGAGGATATGAAGAAAGGGGAATCCTTTTGCACTGTTGATGGGAAGGCAAACTGGTGTACCTACCCTGAAAAACAATATGGAAGTTCTTCAAAATACTAAAACAAACAAACGAAATACCTACCCTACGACCCAGCAATTGCACTACTAGGTATTTACCCAAAGGAAACAAAAATGCTGATTCGAAGGTGCATATGAACCCAATGTTTATAGCAGTACTATCAGCAATAACCCAATTATGGAAAGAGCCCAGATGTCCATTGACTGATGAATGGACAAAGAAGATGAGTTATATGTACAATGGAATATTATTGACAATCAAAAAGAATGAAACCTTACCATTTACAACAATGTGGATGGAACTAAAATGTATTATTCTAAGCAGAATAAGTCAGAGAAAGACAAATATAGGATTTCACTCATATGTGGAATTTAAGAAACAAAAGAGATGGACATATAGGTAAAGAGAAGGAAAAGTAAGATAAAATCAGAGAGGGAGGCAAACCATAAGAGGCTTTTTCTCAAGAGAAATAATTTGATTAATTGGGGTCATTAGTTTACACTGAAGACATTTATTGGTTACTCTTAGGTAAAATTCCTATCCCCAATTAGTACTTGTGATTGAGTATGGTGATTGGGAAGGAGTAGTGTGGGGTCACGTAACATAAAGTATGGCCATTTTGGCACACTCCTTATTGGAAAAACTATGAGAAGAGAGTCACAATGAACTGTTACTGGCAAAGCCTTTTAAACCTCAGTGTTTTTATAGGTTTTGTTCAGAGATTTTTTAAGCTTTGCCTTTTCTATCAGAAATGCAATCATTTTATTCCATTTCTATGAAGATGACTCACCTGCCTATCCCAATACTGCCCCTACCCTGCCACTATTACTATCACCACATCTGATCATGGACTATGTTGAAAGCTTCACTGAGGTTTCTAGACACACTAGAAACTTTTAAAAGCACTGAAACTAGAACTAAACAGAGAATTCCACTTAAAATTCTCCATAAGAGTTAATATGAGGAGGATAATAGTTTTCATTTTGTTTCTAATATTCCTATTGATTATCTCTGCCTATTTTGGCCACTGCAGCACACTGGGTCAATGTCGTCAGAAAATCATCTATGCTGACAGCAGTCTCAACAAACCATTTGGAATAAAGACAGTAAGATGAGTTCACCTGTGTGGACCAATTGAATAAGTAATAAGAACATGGCCCAGCTTCCTATCCAAATAATGTTAAATATTTTTCTGTAATCCATTCCCTTAAGCTCGTTCGTTTGATGCTTATGTCATTGTTCTGCCAAGCAGTAGCCTCTGGAGATTCTCCTATAGTTTATGCACATTGACTTGGCATTTCACTACTCTTTTTGTAAAAGCTTAGTATGATTTTCTAACTTGGAGATTTTAGTATGCTGTTTCTCCAATTATTTATACCAAATGTAAAATAAGAATTGTCATGAAATGGATCTATAGAGTTTTGGTTTTTTTTATTTTTTTCTTTTTACATTTCATTTAGAGAGGTGTTCATTTATCTTTTCGTTTTCCTTCGTCATTACTAAATCAGGTTTTTATTCAGAGAGATAGATAAGTAATTTTAAATGCAGGACTTTACAAAAGTATGACTATCTTAACTGTATTATAGCTATCAGTGACTTTTATTTGAAAAAAAGAATCTGTATTTGCCCAAAGAGTTCTCAAAATATCCAATTTATAGCTAGTTTCTAGTGAATCTGTGAGAGAATATGAGAACCTTGATGGCAGATGAATGGCCTTTCTTCAACTTTTATCATCATAACCTCTCACTTTGCACATTATTCAAGTTCAGGAAATGTTGGTTCCACTGAAGTTGGACTGTGCCTCTAAACAGCATCTCACATTTTCTTCTGTAGCCTAAAATTTTCAATCAATATGGAGTTCCTTATGTAGTGTGAAAGTGAGGATCACCAAGTACCTACCTGTACACCACTCTTACCCTTGCCAAAGCCAGACCTTTTGGCAAGAATTTATTCCTCCAGCAGATTGACATTTACAACTTTGAACGCTGTGTAAAATTACCTCTGTTTCCAGTCATCATCCCCAAACTCTCCTCTAAAAAAGAAACAGAACATCATATAAAATAAGAAGCATTGGACAGAGGAAGGAGAGAAACATATTCATGTTGAGTATCTTCAATATACTAACCATCTCATTTCACCTCATTTAGCTCAAAAATGTATCTTTAGGCATTATTTTTCTAATTTCCCTGATAAATATGAAGTTGGGGCTTGGAAGTTAAACAGCTTGCTTAGAATCAAAAAGTTGAAATCAGATAATTCTGACTGTGTCTTTGTATCATCCAATATCAAGGTTGACAATAGCACAAGTTTGACAGTGTCTGACAAAATGGATGTTCAGTAAGTATTTGTTGAATGAAAGTATAAATGAATAATTCTCTCTTAAGTTTGTACTACTTCTGCATGTACTACCACCAAAGTCCAAAGGATTGTTCTGAATTACAACATCAAAGGTAGTCAGAATCAGCCTACCATTTACTTCTAGGACACAACAGTTATGTTATAAAACTAAAATAATGGTAAGAGCCAGAGGCAGGTCACCATGTTGGAATAAAAACTGTGCAATTAAGGATCTGGACAAAATAAAAGCAGCCCCTGAGGAACAAAATCAGGAATATTTTAACTATCCAAAGGTAGGAACACCAGACAGTAGAGTTTGGACTTTAAGAGCAAACACCAAAGCACAACCTCAACAGGTCAAGGCATGAGAGACAAATGTCTAGCAGGGAAGGATATGCCTGAAATCCTCAAAGTCCTGGTCTCACCCCCTCTATTGTTTACTTGATCAATTTTTGTGTGCCCAGTCGTTTTTCTGTCCAATAGAATTTTATACCTGAATATGAGCTGACCATTTCTAAAGTGTGAGCTTTCTTTAGCATTTAGGGTATGTTGAAGTAATCTGTTTCTGTCAAGCCATTTGCTTTTGGCACTTAACAAATATTGGTTGGGTATTTTGGGATGAAAACACAGACATAATGATATTGGATGGGTACCTAAAAGTTTTGAAGTGATTTGTATCTAGCTGATTTTATGATTATTCCATGAAGATGATAGTCCTTGATTTCAAATTACTTACAATTTAATGCTGGATTCCAAACTATTTAAGTGGTATATCTCATGTTAAGTGAGATCACCTTCCATGGAATTTTACAAATTCTTCATAAAATTAATTTACTTGAATTCTGCGTTCTGACTTTAGCCTATTAATTTTAATTTTAATGATCATACTCAAATGAACATTTATGTGTCTGCTAATGTAGGTTCTAACTTAAATGGAGAAATCTGTCTTCTAAATGTTGCTTATAATTAAAAGGGGAAGGAAGAAACTAAAAGAGGAAGAAGGAAGGGAAAGAAACTTGGGTTATGGGTTTTTAAAGCGTAAGTTTTTAGACCATTGTTATTTGCATTGTTATATAGTGTATGAAAAAGCTTGAGTCTGTTTCACTTGCTTTGAGTTAGCATTTTGAAGAACTTTACATATGAGCGTTTTCATCTCTCTATTTGCATACATAGAAAAGGTGATGAAAAATGCACATACATCGAATAGCCTTTCACAGTATCTCAGCACATTACAGCTTTACATATAAGTATTTCAATGGTCCAAATACTGCAGAAAAAACTCACGTTCAGTGTTGTTATTGCTATCATTTGTTTATCAGACATAGAAAATATTTCATATACTATAGACAAAACAGACTCCTTTTTCAGAATGCTTACTGTCTAATTGAAAAAACAAATAGGAAATCTGAATACTATTTTGATACTTATAAATGATAGTTAAAATTGAATATAATTAGAACTATAAGAATGTGTGGTTTTATAAGCCTATAACACTATATTGGAGAACAGGGAAATATTGGGAAGAAATTGAGCACAGCACATTTCCATGAATGAAGAGACCTGGAGTTTTAAACCAAACCCTCTAATTGCTTTTTCTTGTATGATCCTGGGCAAAGCAATTTATTTTTCTAGGTCTCTATTATGACTTAATAATCCTACTATCTCAGGTGGAGAGAAGATAATTTCACCATGATAGTACAGAGGTTAACATTAGATCAAATTCATTTTCATTTGGTACATTTTTTTTATTGATAGCATCACTTGAAGTAAATCTTTATTATTCCTAAATTCTGGTTAGCAAACCCAGTACTTAACATAATAGTTTAAAAGGAGACTTAACACATTTCCTGTGAGAAGTTTAAGAACATATATGAGCAAAAGGAGAATAATTCTTTCTTTATGATTGCTTCATTTCTCTCCCACTCCCCTCCCTTATTTCTTTCCCCTCCCCTCCTCTCTAACCCATCTCCTCTCTAACTCCTCCTCCTCTCTTTTTCTTTCCCTGCACACCCTTTCTGTCTTATTCTCATCTTTATCTATATCATCTTTGTATCTATCTTCCCCTCTCCTGACAAGCTTTTCCTTTTGCACGACTACATGCTTCAAACACAGCTAAACAAAGCCCTGACTTCATAGGTCTATTCCATTCAAAAGTCACTGAGAGGTTTCTCTGTCATAATTTTAAAAATCTAAGTCAGAGATCCTGATTGACACAATGCAAACACTTTATTGGATGCTGTATAGTTGGTGTCCACTGCTGGTCTAATAAGCTAGGGAAAAGGGGACGAGGGTGGAGATACTGCAATATAAGGGCAAATGTGCTATAAGTGCTAAATCCTGTGGGGGAAGAGCTTCTTTCTGGGAACCAAAACAAAACAAAGCAAAAAACAGATAATGAACCAGACAGATATTTCAAACTGAATTTCCTAACTATGCATTCTATATTTTATGAAGAATATCAATGTCAGAGACTGCTGATTAGGTTCATGGTGGATAATACAGTTTATTTAGAATATCTTAGTCACCAGCCAATTGGGCATTAGGCCGTAAAGTCCTAACCCAATAGGTCATTACCTTGTTTTTATTCAACTAAGTAATTTTCATCTTTCTTTTATAAATAGTTAGAAACACTTTTGCCTCACAATTTAACTTGAGAATAGGTAAAATCCTATTATACTGAATATCTAAAACTTGTTATTTGGATAATTTATCTTATGGAATATATATATATGTGTGTGTATATATATATATATATATATATATATATATACACACACATATATAAAATTTGGAACAGGTTGGCTGATAGAAATTCTATATATTTCTAATGGTTTCATTGCTTTTATTCTTCTGTGAATGTTGTTCCTTTACTTTTGCTGTTTCCTGTGGCGAAACAAAGTAAAGACTAAGCATTTATTGAGGGAAATTATGGATATTGTATTTCTAGACTTATGAATTTTTTGAGATATTGATCAAATCATTGACTATTTAAAATAACTTAGGAAAAATAAAATTACCTTATAATAGTTCATATTTGTTTTTTTAAATTGCTGATTTTAATAAGCAATATTTGCTCAATATATTTGTTGTCAGGAGAACATTTGACTTCTGTTTCTCTTTCTGTGATGATGATAGGTATTCCAGTGACCATTTGTCCTAACCATGTGATCTTTATCACATAAGAATTTTCCAGTGCAAATGTTAGAAAACTCCATTCAAATCAGCTTAAGCAAAAAATAGAAATTTAATGGTTCACATTACTAAATAAAACAAGCAGTACTGATTTTGGCATGGCTGGATTTAGGGCTTCAATAGGTCCCCAGGACCTGTGTTTTCTCCATTTGGCTTACTAAATAAGTCTGGTTCACTTTTATGCTAATTACAATTACCTGAACTGTCAAATATCTGTTTTAAATTCTTACTCAATGGAGAGGCATTCTTCTAAATAGTTTTTGGGCATTGTATAACCAGAGTTCCAACAGAAAAAATAGAACAAGTAAGATTCATAAATATATACAAATTTCTTGAAAGGATTGATATGTGGTTGAGGGAGCTAGCTAATTAGATGAAAATACTTTGGGCTGGCAGTTGGAAAGGGAAGGCTGAAAACCTTGGACAGGAGCTCATGGTCCTGTCCACAAGTGGAATTTCTTCTTCATGGAGACTTTGGCTTTTCTCTTAAACTATTCAACTGAGTAGAATAAACCCACCTAGCTTATGAAGAATAATCTCCTTTATTAAAGTTAGCTGATTGTATGTGTTAATCACATATACAAAGCATCTTCACAGTAACACCTAAGTTAGCATTAAATTGAATCACTTAGAGACTATAACTTGTTAAATTGACATGTAAAGCTGAGTATTATAGGCACTGATACTAGATGGAAAAAGACATGGAGATTGAGCAGCAAATGATAACTTAAGACCTTTGTGAGAAAAATGCTAATAGAAGTGTGATTCAAACAATCTGTTCTCTGAAAAATTAATTGCCCTCCGTGTAACAAATTGCTAATATTAGGGCAAGATTACCATTACTAAATAGTCCATTGTTTCTAATTCTTTGACATGACACTAAGAAGAGCTTGTTGTAAGACAGTGCTTCTCTCAATTAACAATCAACAGAGCTTCCCTACCAATGTTTCCCGAGTATTCATAAATTGTAATGTACATTTATCTTCAATGATCTTGCTCCCTATTCCCTCTAGAGGCATGAGCTACATGCATTAGAATACCCTGTTGTATTCCCAGAACATTGAGCACACTAAATGCTAAATTAATATTTCTGAGGAAGAAAATAATGGATAGGGAAGGAAAGGGAAGGGGGAACTAGATACAAAAATATTTTCCATATTTTTCTGTTACTAATAATGTTATGGTGATAACTTAGTACATGCATTGTCTCTTGTCTATGAAGATGTCTCTTCAAGATAAATTTTCAGAATAGAGATTGCTGGATTAAAGGGAAAATGCATATTTAAATTTTTTTTAGATACTATCCAAATTTGTACCACAGTGATTATAGGAATTAGAGAGTTCAGCAAGCTCCCGAGGTGATTATTGTGCCCAGTAAAGCTTAAGAATAACTATTTTAGAACATGGATATTTACTTTTTTGAGTATTAACTCTCCTGTCATAAAAACATTTGGTCATACATATTTGCCGTCTTACCTTCCAATTTCCACAGCCCTACACAATTGGTAGTTGATAGAACACCTGAAGCTCATCCTGGTCAAGAAACTCTGGTCTAGAAGCATCTCAAAATTATAAAAATGCTTATGTTTCTAACTCAGGACAGTTGTTTCCCTTCACTAGCTTCATTTGGCCTCTACAGTCTTAACCACACTTAGCCTAAGCTTCTTTGTGCATTTCTGCTTAAAACTAAACCAAGAGGGGTGCCTGGATGGCTCACTCATTTAAGTGTCTGACTCTTGGTTTCCACTCAAGTCTTGAGCTCATGGTTCATGAGTTCGAGCCCACACTGGGCTCAGCGCTGCCAGCATGGAGAGCCTGACCCCATGCTCTCTTTCTCCCCCTACGCTGCTCGCTCACTCTGTCATTCTCCCTCTCAAAATAAAGTCAAAACAAAACAAACAAAACTAAACCAAGAAATTTGGGTAATATTGCTTATGAAGAAGTTGATTTACAGAACTTTTGTCTTCCTTTTTCTATATCTGTTCTTCACAGCTAGGAAAGTGAACAAAGAAATCTTTATCTTTTCACACTGTAATTTTATCTGTGTAACCATATGATTTTGTCATCATTGCAATAGTATTGGACACTCTATGCCAACAGCAAACTGAGATGTGCACAAGTATAAACAAATAATATACAAGAAAAGTGCGAGGTAAATTTCATATTTCTACATCCTGTTTTTCCTCCATTTAGTAAGAATTTAAAATAGAAATTGACAGTTCAGCTAACTGGCGATTAACATAGCAGTGAACCAGATTTGTTCAGGAGTCCACAACTCCATGGATACTTAGTCACTTCTGAGACAGTCATCTGTGTTCTTTTTTAGCTCAGAAAAATGCCTCCATAAACCAAAAGGACTTCCTTAAGTGTGGAAATTAGGTTATACATCTCTGCGTCTCTCAAAGAGTAACTTTTTGACATCTAATATATTACTGCCAATATTCTACCGTTCCACATGAATCAAGTATATTGAGCATGAGACTTTGAGTATTGACATCCTGCAAACTGACCCCTGAAGGACTCCTAAGATAGCAATGCCCTTGGTCATGAAGGTAATGTACCTAGACTGTAAAATCATTCTTTTTATTAAATGGAGTGATCCTTGAGATCTTATAAGACAGGTAGACTTTCTGAGAAAAGTCCAAAGACAAAACATACTTAAGAAATATTTTTATGAAAGTTATACTACAATGCTATTCTGTACTCATCCTTGTCCCTAGTCAATGAATTAAATATCAAGTCCTATCTACTAAGACCCAAAATATTTCTGAACTGCCTTTTTTTCCATTTTCAGCCCCTGTACTAGTGCCTAACTACCAAACTAATATCTCTTTATGTAGACTACTAATACTTTCAAACCATCCTACTCATAGGTGACAATACTCTTAAAATTATATTAATGTTGGGGCGCCTGGGTGGCGCAGTCGGTTAAGTGTCCGACTTCAGCCAGGTCACGATCTCGCGGTCTGTGAGTTCGAGCCCCGCGTCAGGCTCTGGGCTGATGGCTCGGAGCCTGGAGCCTGTTTCCGATTCTGTGTCTCCCTCTCTGCCCCTCCCCCGTTCATGCTCTGTCTCTCTCTGTCCCAAAAATAAATAAACGTTGAAAAAAAAATTAAAAAAAAATTATATTAATGTTGATTATATTAACTTCCTACTTTAAGGCAAACAAAGGAGCAAGGTTTTGCTGGATACTACATGTAGGTTGTCTGACCCCCTTAGAAATACAACCAAGTGTTATAATCTGGTAACTATAGTTTAATACAAAGGAATGTTGAGGACATGCCAATAAAAATGAAAATTGGCCAGGCACAGGAAAACCATATCTTACCATGAACTAGTCACTAATCCCTACAATTCTCGAAAGGGAACTATATGAAAAAGGGACAGTGCAATCAAACTAAAACAAAGCAATAATTTATCATTAGCTAATGATTTGGATCCAAAGAAGAGTTCCAATGAGCTGTGCTGGATAATTAGGAACATTAATTTATTTTCCTATGGTAGAATAGCCTTATCCATATATTCACCCTTGAATCTAATTTCAAGTCTGATTTAGATTTTATTATTCAATCTTAGGAAGTCAGCCCAGAGCCTTTGTGTGTGTGTTGGGGGCAGGTAGAGGGAGAGAGTAGGGAAGGGAAGGGAACTGGAAAGACCACGAATGAATGGCAGATACATGAGTAAGTCCTGAGCATGCAATCCTGAATAAAGCAGATATATCTTCTTATGTTCTCTTGGAGATTATAGTCTACATAATAAACAGATCTTAAGCATATTGTGTGTGTGTGTGTGTCTGTATCTTTAATGCAAGTAAAATAAAGAAGAATGTTATAAAATATACAGAATGACATGAGATTATATCAGAGAGACCTAACATATTGGAAAAGCAGGAAAGATTTTCCACAGGAATTGACAGTTATGTTGAAAATTAAAGCCACGATTTAGATACCATGGCAGAAATTACTTTTCAGACTGGGGGACTGGATATAAGAAGAGCAAGAATGGAGGAAAACACATGGATTGTTTAAGGAATTGGAAAATGGCCAAAGTATTTGAAGTACAGAAGGATACCACTAGATGGCCAAGGTATTAGAAGTGGGGAAGTATACCAGTAGATAAAGCTGGATAGATAGGCAGAGACTAGATGGTGCTTCCTATTGTTGGCATTGTTGGCAATTATCATCTGTTGGAGGGTTTTATAATACATAATCCCCTTTTTATTTTAATAACATCCCATTGGCAACTATGAGCAGAGTAGTTTAAAAGGAACAAGAAAAAGAGATGAGATAGGAGTTCCCAGGCAAAAGATGATGGTGACTTGGTTTAGGAAAGAGAAACAGAGAAAGAAATAAATATATGAATTTGAGATATAGTTTTAAGCTAGAAGTGGCAGGATATGGTGATGAATTAGATGTAAAGGATATAAGGTAGAAGTTAGAGAGGGTGATTGCCTGGTTTCTAGAATGAGTCATTGGGCAGAAAGTGACCCTATTTGCCAAAGAGGATAAAAAAGAAGGGATAAATTTGGCAAGAAAAAACAATGTAGTACTAGATATATTATATTTGAGATGCCTAAAAGAATTTAAACACAAATATTAAAAATGCAACTGTATTTATGAGTTATAATCTCAGAAGACAGGTTAGAATGAATGTAAGAAAGTTACTGTAGGGGCACATGGGTCGCCGTCGGTTAAGCGTCTGACGTCAGCTCAGGTCATGATCTCGCAATTCATGAGTTCAGGCCCTGCATCAAGCCCTGTACTGACAGCCTGGTGCCTGCTTCGGATTCTCAGTCTCCGTGTGTCTCTGCCTCTTCCCTGTTCGCACTCTGTCTCTCTCTCTCTCAAAAATTAACAAATGTTAAAAAATTTTGTTTAAAGCAAGTTAATGTAATATTAATGAAAGTCATGGAAACTTTAAAGATTTTTCAAGAGAAAATTTAGAGATTCTATGGGTGATCCTGGGAAAGTCCAGTTATAATATTCTGGGCATGATACAGAAAAAGGAGGTGGAAAACGTAGCTGAGGAAAAGCAGTCAGGTAGGAAGAATATCAAAAGAAGGCAAAGAGAAAAAAATAATAATCAAAAGAAAGGAAGGGATTTACTTGGTCTGATGCTACAGAGAGGTTAGTGAAATGAGGACTGAGAAAGGGTTAGCCACATGTAAGTAGTTGCCAATCTCTGTAAGTTAGGAGAAAAAAAAAGTGGCATGGTGTAGGGTGGAGTATTTATCAGTTTGGTATAAAGAGTATTGAGGGGAAAAATAAAGTCAGCTTGTATGAACAAATTCTTTGGAGAATATTGGATGCAAATGAAACATGGAGAGAAAGGGCTAGAAATGGAGGGTGTTTTGAGGTTAAGATTTGTTTCAGGATGGTAAATAGTAGAGCAAGTTCATACGTTGAATGTAAGACTTGGAAAAGGAGAGGTTGAAAATGTAGAAAGAAGTGGGAATTATTGAAGACAAATTACAGAGGAGATGGGATGAGTATGGAGTTTTGCTTTGTACTGCTCTAAAAGATGTGAGGGTGCTTCCTTCTGTACTACAAAAGGCGAAGGTGGAGAAGAATTGAAGTAGATGTAGATGGGTTTTAGCTGGGATTGTAAGAAAATAAATGGGGTGCTTTTGATGTGTTCTCACTTTTGTGTTCAGTAAGAGGCAAGATCATCACTTGAGGGTGGAGTGGAGTGAATTAGAAAGCTGTGGACAGTGGAGAAGAAAAGAGAAATAAAAGCTGAAGGTTGGTTGATAGAGAATGGAGAAGGTCATGGGGACAAGGTCTCAATGGAGTCAAAAAGTTATTGCAATGAGATCACCTTAACAATACAGATAGTAAACATACAGTCAGATGGAAGAATAAGATGCTCGTGTGTGTGTGTGTGTGTGTGTGGGGGGGGAATCTCTTTTGATACAAGTATGATTTCTGGTGATGACAAATAACATACTGTTTATCATGGAAATTTGTGGTTGAAGTGTACTGGAAATATAAGTGCATTTGCAGAGAGGTCAAGAAAGCAAGGGAGACACTGTGGGTCCATTGTCCTGCAGATATTGGAGTTACTGACTTCCCCAGTTTCAAGCAGTCAGAAAGAAAGCTAGATGTTGAATCTTAAATAAAAATAATGATCTAAGAAAATCAGAAGGTTGGCAAGTGATTCTTTGAAGATGGGTGCTATTTGTGAGACCCTCAAAAAAGTAGGGGATGTTATAAGAGGAAAATAATAATCTAGAATGAATATTGAGGAGGGCACTGATTTTATATCTACCCCTGAGGTTCTTGTTAGGAGCCCATGTTTTCAATGACTGCTGGGAAAAGATGACCTCAGGAGATGTTACGTTTCAGAAAAGGTAAAAAGTTGGAAAGAACATTAAGAGGATGGTCTTAGAATATTGGGAAATTTATGGTCATGGAGTAGAAGTCTCAGATCAGATAGGTTTTAGTAAGAAGAGAGGAGGTTGTTATTATTGGATAGAAAGTTACGCTGTACTGCACTTTAAGTAGAGACCTGCATAAACAAGGGTAACAATGTTGAAAGATTTTGTCTTAAAGATGAGTTATAAGGGTTCCAATTACAGTCTGAGAAGAAGGGCTATCGGCTAGTCAAATTGTGAAGCCAAGTGTGTCATTATCTTTCAGGCAGTTATATCTGGCAGTTGCAGTTAAGTGGAGTCATGGGTAGGAGGAATGAGAGAATGAACAGAAACCAAGTGGTTCTTTTCTTGGAGAATAGAGGAAGTGATGGATCATAAGCAAGTCAAGTTGGATCAACTTTTCTTTTGCTATTAGGGCCAATACTTCCCCCTCAGGCATTAACAATCCAGAAAAAGATGATTAGGTGTTTTTTCTCCACGGTGTCCCAATCTATGTTAAACAGTGATGAAATACCCATGTGACAAAGATAAAAAGAATAATAAAAAACGGTGCAAATCTTGGTGTTTCTCTACTTTTTTTAAACTGCTCTCTTTTTACAATGGCAAGTTTATTACTTGCTGAATTGAATTCTGACTCTCAGAGTATGGAAAATGCAAAACAGAAGAAAAGCCTAAAACACTAAGATTTATTACTTTTTTATTATTAGGTAAAAATAATAAAAAAGATGAGTTCAAGGCAGTATTGGGGTGAAGTACAGTTTGAGGTAGGCTGTATTTGAGTTTGTAAGTGAGTTTAGCCAGCTGAAATTAGGGAA
This sequence comes from Prionailurus viverrinus, assembly GCF_022837055.1. NCBI lineage: Eukaryota > Metazoa > Chordata > Mammalia > Carnivora > Felidae > Prionailurus > Prionailurus viverrinus. The sequence continues at coordinate 84,794,990 of NC_062568.1, forward strand.
GGACATTTGGAAATCTATGACTTGAATAATATATTCAGTTTAAAAAAAATGGAAGATGACTTTTTTTAAAGGTGCTCTTTGCTAGCATCCTTCTTTGTCTTTTCATTGGAGATTGCAAGATTTATGAAAGATTGATATAACTTTTTAATGTGATCCAGTGCCAAGATGGGAGTTATTTGAGGATTACATGTGACAATTACAAAATGATTGCTTTCTTTATTCGTAATTAACATACAATGTTATATTAGTTTCAGGTGTGCAACATAGTGATTCAACAATTCTATACATTATGAAATATTCACCACAATAGGTATAGTCTCTATTACCATACACAGCATATTATCATATTTCCTGTGTTACACTTTTTATCTTAGTGACTTATTTATTTTCTAGGTGGAAGTTTATACCTCTTAATCCTTTTGATTTATTTCACTCATCCCCATTCTCCTCCCCTCCTACAACCATCAATTTGCTCTCTGTATTGGAGTTTGTTTTTGTTTTAGATTCCATTTATAAGTGAAATCGCATGGTATTTGTCTTTCTCTGACTTACTACACCTATCATAATACCCTCTAGGTCCATCCTTGTTGTTAGAAGTGGGAAACTCTCATCATTTTTAAGGCTGAGTAATGTTCCAGCGTGTGTGTGTGTATGTGTCTATGTATACCACATCTTTATTGATTCATCTATTGATGGACACTGGGGTTGTTTTCGTATCTTTACTATTGTAAATAGTGTGTCAATAAATGTAGGGGTGCACATATCTTCTCAAATACCCAGTAGTGGAATTACTGGATCATATGGCGTTTTTATTTTTAAGTTTCTCAGGAATTTCCGTACTGTTTTCTACCATGGTTACACCAGTTGACATTCCCACCAACAGTACACAAGTGTTCCCTTTTTTCCACATTCTCTCCAACACTTGTTATTTCTTGTCTTTTTAATTTTAGCCATTCAAATTGGTGTGAAGTGGTATCTCATTGTAGTTATAATTTGCATTTCCTTGACGATTGATGATGTTAAGCGTCTTTTCATGTGTCTGTTGGCTATCTATATGTCTTCTTTGGAAAAATATCTATTGAGGTTCTCTGTCCATTTTTTTTTATCAGACTATTTCTTTTTGGTGTTGAGTGTATAAGTTCTTTAGATATTTTGGATATTAACCCCTTAACACATATCTCTCTTGCCAATATCTTCTCCCATTGATTATTTTATTTAGAGTTAACATTTCAATGTAAAATGCCTTCTAAAGTGGTATGATTTTTATTTGTTCAGTTACTTCAGAACAAGAATTATCTGAATCTTAAAACAGAATATTAAACAATGTAGTTTTTCATGGCACTTTAGCTTCCATGTAAAGAAACCCACTGAAGCTAGCTCAAATGTATAGAGATTTCCTGAGATGATATGGAAAATCTTAGGTGTTTACACAACTAACAGCAAGAGGTAAATATAGGCTTTATGGGGTCTGGCAAATTCCTCACTCAAGAATTACATGGGTCCTTTCATCCCAGTTCCGTGTCTCATCTCTTGCCCACTTCTGTGCACATGTTCCAGTATTCTTCCTCTCGTACTGCCCCCATCCCTGTCACCACCTGTTCCTCTTACCCATGTTAGCACAGCTTCCAAATAAATTTTGATTTAGAATATGGAGAGAAAGGATTTTGGTGATTCAGCTCAGCCTATGGTTTGTTTTCATTTATATCACATTTTCCTCATTGGTCTAATTATCTGTAAACAGGAAAGAGAAGGATGCTCTTGTCACATAAGGCTATCTCTCTCAGGAACACTAACTGGGTGGAACAGGTTTAGGTGAATAAGGGTGTTGAATGGGCCAGCCACATTGACTGACATGTCTAATACATGTACACTTCTGGGAGAATCATTAGTGGGAATGTTTCCAGAATACAGAGTAGCCAGCTCAGAGCAGGAGTCTATATGTCAGGTTTAATTTCTGTGTGTTTATGTATGAACTAAAACCAGGTTTGAGAGAGATTTTTCAAACAATGAAAGCAAAAACCTCAACAAGTAAAAATCAATAAATAACTGTCTTGAACAGTCTTGGCTAGGCAGAGAAAATAGTTTGTTTATCATCCACATCCCTTAAGTAGCAGAAGCTAATAGAATTTGAATTTAAACCTCTTACTCCAAAGACTCATTACTCTTTCAGATTTACGATTGCATTTTAGAATTGCAATGCTAAATATTTAATATTCCTACTTTGGTTCTGAATGTACTTTAATTACTCTATATAATGTGGAAAATTGCTTTCTTGTTCAATATTTGTATACACAATAGAAGGAAAAAGCTGTATTACTATTGATGCTATTTGAATAACAATTATTTTAAAAACAAGGCTGAAAAATGAAGTTCCTAATGTAATCCTTGCCAAAGAAAATACATATTATTTTTCTAAAATGTAAAGAAATGCAGTTACCTTCTTTAACACATGATTAACAAATGTGGATGGTTTGCTAGGCCCTAATCATAACAATAATTTTTTTTTTGATCTGGTAATATATGGCCCACTAGTTTTATGTCTTACTCCCCTCACCCTTACTCCCTAACCCAAATCTAGCCAGGTAAACTTATTTTTAAGCAGTTGAAATGAATAGTAGGTAATTGCATTGTGAGAACTCTGAAAATTTCTAAATTCTATCATTATGCTATAACCAAATGTTAGGGGTAAGAATGTGACATAAAACCAAGGCTGACCATGCAGTTGAAAGATGTGGATAGGACTCTAATGTGTTAAAGTTCCCTTTGTCCGTTTGGACAAAGTATAAAACTACAGAAGCATCATTTAGCATGGATATCACTGGCAAAAGTAAGACTTATTTTTATCAGCTAAAGAAAATAAAATACATGTTTTAAGATGCCAGGACTTGTAACAATTGCTTTGCTTTAAAGTGTAGGGATGATTGGAGCCATAACTCTATAAGCACAGTACTCTATCACTGTCTGTGAGGGCTCCCTTTGCGACTTTTGATTTATGTCAGGCAAGTTTACCAACAATGCTCAAAGTTTCTTACTATCTCCAATGGTATAAAACTTATATATCTATAGTAAAGCAGGACTACTCATATAATCAACAAAGATGTTAGGTAAACTCAGTTTCCCATATCTGATGAGATAAGGAAGCCAAAATGAAAAAGACTTTATTTACTACAGATGCTGAATCATAGGAATAATGACCTGGATGAATAATTGAAAATAGGAAATACATATATCCTTTATGAACTAATCGTGAAACATGGCATAGAAATACAGACAGTAGTAGGAGTATTGTTTTATTTTAATTTAAATATTTTTTTAGCGGGGATCAAATAGACTCATTCAAAAAATAAGTGAAGAACAAGAGAATAGCAATCTCAATTGCTATTGAGAATGTTAGACAATAAAAAGCAATTGATGTCACATAAATGAACAGAGAGAGAAGAAATGTCAATATTGTAATCCTGAGGGAATTGAGCATAGGACAGATTTTAGAATGGTCCCTAATATCCACCATGAGTTCAACAGACATAGTACTATACTGGGGGCTTTGCTGTAGTTCAAGCAGCATAAGATACTTGGTTCCTGGTAGGAGAAGATATGGAAAGGGGAACTGAGAGCCCTGGAAGTTAAAGAGACTTACGTGTTCAGAAAATACTGAATAAAATGGAATTAAGAGATTCCAAACTACCATCTGTGTTCCTTTCTATGGAGTTTCTGGGGTAGAGTATAGATTTACCCATAGTCTCTAAACCCAGAGGTAGTAAGAAGAAAGTATAAAAGTATTGCATTTCAGTTCAAATGGCATGACATGATGTAGTTACAAGAAAAATCATGCAAACTTAGCATAAAGATTTCTTTAAAACAACTGGTTTACCCTTCAAAAATGGTAACATTGTGAACAACAAAGGAAGGTTGAAAAACTGTTCGGAATTAAGAGTCTAGAGATAAAAGATGGTTCAATGCAACAAATGATGGTGGGTTAGATCCTCATCAGAAGAAAAGGAAAGTTTACTATATAGAATGTTGTTAGTCAACAGGCAAAATTTGAATAAGAACTGTATATTTTATCAGTGCTAAAAGTATTTATTTTGATGGGTGTACTATGGTTATGCATGAGAATGTCCTTGTGCTTAGGAGGTACAGGCTAAAGTATTTAGGTGTAATGGGTCACAATGTTTGCAATGTACTGTCAGAAGGTACTAGACGATATTAGAAATGGCCAGAGGGACGAAAGGTGAACTGATGAATCTAAGTGAAGGATATAGGTCTTCATGCTACTATTCCTATATTTTTTCTTTAAGTTTCAAATTATTTTACAATAATTAGTTAAAAAATAAAGGCATGACAAACATTCATGTTAAGGCTCTGATAGTGAATAATCATGTGGACTTTGAACTTGTTTCCTCTGTAATATAATCTGCACCTTCTATCTCACAGGTAATCAGTGAGATCATGGGGTTCACAAAGCATTATTTACTTTTTCTAAGATTTGGACAGATATTTTCATTGGAAAGAAAAGAGTGATTTTCAACCTAGCTACACTGATATAACAAATGAAATTTAGATAGATTTTAGATACAAACTTTAGCTTTTGTTTATCAATTATAATACAACTATGCCTCAATTAAAGAATGTCCTGAGAATGAAGCTTTTCTCTGTAACAGTAGTAGATTTAAATTTTTTTAACATTTTTTATTTATTCATGAGAGAGAGGGAGACAGAGTGTGAGCTGGGGAGAGGCGGAGGGAGAGGGAGACACAGAATCTGAAGCAGCCTCCAGGCTCTGAGCTGTCAGCACAGAGCCCAGTGCAGGGCTGGAACCCAGGAACTGTGAGATCCTTACCTGAAACGAAGTTGGCCGCTTTACCAACTGAGCCACCCAGGTGCCCCAACAGTAGATTTTAAACTAAAGTTAAACATTACTAAAACAAGCAAACAAACAAAAAAATATATAATCCTGTGACTATGGGTATTTACTGCTTGCAGTTTTGTGATGTTAGTGCTATTATCCTTCACTTACAAGTAAACAGAGCTCATCATAGTCAGTATTCTGAAGTCTGAGAAGGTTTGATTTAGTGTAAGCATCTTTCATGTCTCCATTGGGTACTATTTTTATTTTGTTTTTGTTTTTGTTTTTCTCTGTGTTGGGGATATAAGGCAAATTCTTTACTGTTTCTTTTGCACATACCATACGTCCTCCTGTTCTTTTGATTTTACTCCTCATTAAAACAGTAGAATTTTGATAATCATATTTTTTATATTTTTCCCCCCATATTTGGTTGAAACTTAGTTACCTCAACCACTTTTATTATGACCTGGAATAAATATGAGACTCAGTTGCATCATTCCTGCCACAGTTGGTCAGTATCACTGAAAATCTTCTTGGAAAAATAAATTACATTTTACTGACCCATCATCAGCTGATTCACTCTTTCTCCATAACTAAACCTCTCAAGGAGAAGAATCAAAAAATTACTAATATGTTAACAAATACCAAATTCAATGACATTTTCTTAACCCTTATTAGTATTATTATTTTTTCATTTTTGTGATTGGCCCAGCCAACCACTGCAATCCTTTATCCTAGAACTTTTCTCCGTTAGACTTCTATGAAAGTCTGTGTGATCTTTTTGACCATAGCCTCTGATATTTATTTTTTATTTTTATTTTTATTTATTTTCTCTGATAGCATACCTCCACAGTTCTGGTCTTGGCATACTTCTCTCCTTTCCCTTTGGGATCACATGTAATTTAAGCCAACACGAGATAACTTCCAAGAAGTCTCTAACTCTGGACTCATTTTTTCTCTTCAACACTGTGTAGTTGGTACAATCATCTGCTTTATATTACTATCTATGCATGGTCTATACATATCATATCATCCATAGTGTGCCAGAGCCTCCAACTCTCTGTGCCTGAAGCTAATATACCCATACACAAGCATCTCTTCTCCATAAAATGGACCCATCATAAAAGGAAAGTAGAAAAGGAGAGTCATTTTTGTATGAGATGAAAAAGAGAGCTTGATATAACAGGAATAGTGGGCAGTGTTCTACAGTAAGAAATAGGAAAGCTAGGTACTCCTTATAGTAGCTTAACTTGGTGTAGCTGTGAACAAATTGACTTAAAGAGAAGAAAGAGAAGATGAAAGACAGAAGCAGGAAAAGAGAGAGAGAGCGGTTAAGAGCATAGGAGTAGAAGTTTGAGCATTACGTATGATAATAAAACACAGGACCTTATGCCCTTTTATTTATTCTTTACTAGAGTAGAAAAGTTCTTCATCTGAATAGAATGTCTCTTGAAAAATAATTTTTAACTTAGTGTGATAAATCAATTTTTAAGAACATTTGGGGAAATATATACTAATAATAAAATCTGGCTTACACTATTACAGAAGAGTGTGCATTAATGTTTAAAAATTAATCAAAACCTCCTCAGGAGAAAGAGCCAAATTAAAGTTTAAATAATAGTTTTTAGCTTGAAATATACCTCATACTGTTAGATGAAGCAAGGATGTTGAGAAAAGTAACTAAACACTAATTCACCAAGTTGGTAAAATCAAATATTCTATACTCTAGGTAATCTTAATATTGCTCAGTCACTGTAAATCAGATTATTCTTGAGATTGTATTTAAGTCAAGGCAAAATTGTCTTCTATTTACAAATGTAATTTAGTCTCCTGAGTAGGTAATCTTGTTAAAATATTGTCAGGTTAACTGAAATTGATTTGTGTTTACTAAACATAGTGAATACTAATCAAATATTAGACACTGAAGTGTTGGAGGTATTTAAACCTTTGATAGACACTGTTAGTGCTTCATGGAAGGATTATTATTTTTTTTCTTTTCTTCTTTTTTTGTTTTTGTTTTTTTTTTTTGTTTTATCTTGGAGGTCAACACTGCTCTTTAGACTCTTCTTTAAAATAAAGAGAAAATGAGGAGAAATAGCCTGCATTTGCTTTATGAAATTTTGCGATTTGGGAATATTTGGGAGAATTTGGGATTGGATTTTTGGAGGGGTGGTTATTTGTGTTTTATTTCCAGTGCTACAAACACCACATTTGCTTTTCCATCTGCTTAATTCCATTCCAGGTTTGCTATTCTCTACCACTCATAGCATCATTGAGCTCCACATAATAGCTTTTATAGGAAACAGACATTACTAGGCAATTTGAAAAGCAGGTTGAAGATAAAGCCTGATAGCTCACGTGCCCTGGCCTGGTGGCTTGGCTCACTTCTGAAGCTTCTAGCAAATGGGCTGCATGCATTCCTGTGGTGTCTGTGTATCGGCTCTATGAGGCTTAAAGAAACATTTCCCCTAATACAAAAATAAACCCACCATAATCATTCGTTTTGGGGAAATTTTACAGTTGTTAGTTAACCTGCTCCCTTATGCCCTGCAATATTCATTAGCAGATTTCTCTGTTTATGAGTGATATTATATGGAAATGGTTATGGGAAGCTAACAGATGTAACTACTGAAATAAATTAGAAGGAAAAGTTCTGTTTTTTACAGATGGTTCTATTGAATATGCTTCACCACCCCCCCACTTTAACATTTAGTTTTCTTTCAACAGAAAACTTTTCTTTACTGACTACGGGAATGTGGCCAAAGTGGAGCGATGTGACATGGATGGGCTGAACAGAACAAGGATAATTGATTCAAAGACAGAACAGCCAGCTGCATTGGCACTAGACTTAGTCAACAAATTGGTTTACTGGGTAGATCTTTACTTGGACTATGTGGAAGTCGTGGACTATCAAGGAAAAAACAGACATACTATCATTCAAGGCAGACAAGTAAGTGCAATTCTGTTAGAAAATGTAACTAAGGCAATGAAATGAATGGTATCATACTAGGAAGAAGACCCCAAATTTGAATTTCAATGTTGGAAATTTCTTACCAAGTCAAGGTGCAAAGGGCCGTAAAAATTATGATGTATTTCCTATATGGGAAAATGTTCTTTTCACAGTACGTTCCATAATGTCAGAGATGCCTCCGCCCCCCTCCTTTGCTCTATTAAAAGCAAATCACACCAAAACAAAAAACAACAAAAATAGAACAAAAACAGCAAACAAAAATAAAAGTACCATACTAGTAAGAAAGGTGTTGGAATAGGACAGATGTTTTGATGTATTAAAATTAAAACTTGCTAAAAACTAATTTAAGTAGTTTATTCATAAAGAGCTAGACTATCCTCTATCTCATGTGGCCCTGGAGATAACTTTGCTTACAAAAGCAAATGCCCGCTCACAAAAGTATTTTTATTAATTTAATAGGCTGGACTAAATTTTGCCTTCTGATATACTCACGTACTTCCTAGAATGAGAATTCCATGAATGTCATTGAGGTCAACCAGTTTCCCATCTGTGTAAGTTTTCCCTTGTTGAATTAAAAGTTTTGCAGATAACACTCAGTAAACACCTAAAGGACATCTTTCAGTAGAAATAAGCCTTATTCACTAGTGTACTTTCTCAAATTCAATTTTACCTCAGTGATTGAACTAATTTCATGTAAGATTCTTATTGTGGGAAGCTGAAATACATGAATCTCTTTTCTTTCTTTTGTAATCTGAGAAAAAATATTCTATAATTATCCCTTAAGGGTACTTTTCCTTTCTAATCAGTTTTTTGACAATGAGATTCTTTTTCCTTCCTTGACAGACAAGCAAATGCACTAATCAGGGTAATTAAAAGTGTTCAATATTAGAGATGAGGCCAGTTGTTTCTCTCTTAATTTCACATGTCCTAAAAACCTTGATTTTTTTTTTTGAAAGCCCTAGTAATGACTTTCAGAGGATCTAATTACTAAAATGATTATGATGGGCCTTCTTTTCACCTATATGTCATGACGATATTAAACCTTGAAACAAGGGTAAGAAATTCAAATGATTCTCCTCATGACTACTTTTATAAAGTTTTTTAATATCTGAAGCTTTTAATTGTTCATTTTTTTCCATTTCTATTTCCTATGTTTTTTTTCTATTCCCTAAACATATGCTTTCTCTGCCATTAAGTAATCCAACATAGATAATTTTTCAAAATATTCAGGCTATAGGCAAAATGGTCTATCCACCACTCTCAGCTCCTCCCACATCTGTCAGAGGTAGCAGAGCAAGAAACAGTGTACTTACTTTATGGGAAACAGGCTCTTCTGCAGGAAGACACGGGGTCAGGGAGTAGTACAATTAGATCTTTACCATGTGAACGTGTTCTCTACTCTGCCCAACGGCCCCCTCTATGATTATGCTTTCTTTCCTGAATGTTGAAGAGCAATGTAAGTATGCCATAAATCACACACTCCTAGATGAGATGCTCTCAACTTCAGGCAAAACATGCATGATATTAATGGTGTTGGGATAATACAATACACTTGGAATTTTTATAGGAAAAAGTATTGCTCAAGTCAAAATTGGACCATAGATTTATCTAGTGAGTATGATGTCAGCTTGCGTGGAAATGATATTAGTAAATAAACACATGTCATCCCCACCCCTTTTCTCTGGTGCGTGCACACGTGCACACACACATTAGGGAATAACCCTTAATTAGAAAAACATTATTATTTGGGCTTTAACATGGAATGATTCTCCTTGTTGATTCCTGTCTTTGATTTCTAGCCTGGACATGAAGAAATGAGATATGATCACCATCACCCCAAAAACAAAAAAAACATGCAAGAGCCAGCCAGTCTTCTTTTAATTACAGTTCATATGAGAGGACAAGAGATAGTAATAATGAGTCACATAGGTTGGAGAGATAATAAATCAAATGCTTTTGCTTAAAGTACAAAATTTATAAAATTTCCTGCTTAAAATAAAAAACTTGGGGGCACCTGGGTGGCTCAGTGGGTTGAGCATCTGACTTCGGCTCAGGTCATGATCTCACAGTTTGTGGGTTCAAGCCCCGAGCCGGGATGTGTGCTGACAGCTCAGAGCCTGGAGCCTGCTTCAGATTCTGCGTCTCCCTCTCTCTCTGCCCCTCCCCCATTTGTGCAATGTCTCTCTTGCTCTCAAAAATAAACATTTAAAAATTATTTAAAAAACAATTTAAGGGGCGCCTGGGTGGCTCAGTCGGTTAAGCGTCCGACTTCAGCCAGGTCACGATCTCGCGGTCCGGGAGTTCGAGCCCCATGTCAGGCTCTGGGCTGACAGCTCAGAGCCTGGAGCCTGCTTCCGATTCTGTGTCTCCCTCTCTCTCTGCCCCTCCCCCATTCATGCTCTGTCTCTCTCTGTCCCAAAAATAAATAAACATTGAAAAAAAAATAAAAAAAAACAATTTAAAATTTAGCATTTTGTGCTAAAACTGCACTAAAAGTGCACCATAATGCCAGAGAATTGTGCCACATTTTTTTCAACGAAATCTCTAGAGCAAATCAAATGATAGCCTCACCCTACCCCGAGGCAGAACCATTGTAAATCAAATATAATACAAGGAATACTCAAATGCATTGTGCACAGCTTGTAGGCGTTTGTATGGGAAAATCAGTAAACCCATTCTCTCTCTGCTTTACTAGCAGCTTTCTGTGAATGCAACTTGTCCCTACCTGCACTCAGTCCCCAGGACCTCTGCTAAGGAGAGTTTGCTGTTAAAGTGTCATGGATAGCAAAGCAAACAGCTCCATTTCTGTTACAAATATGCTTTACGAAAAAAAAAAAGTGATTTCTGAGTAGAATTTTTTTTTACATTTATTTAAATATGTTGTTTCATTATTTATTGTTTTCCATGCTGGGGCAATTATTCATCTAAATGTAACATGTGATTTAAAAATTTTTAATTAAAAAATGGCACCTGGGTGGCTCAGGCTGATAAGCCTCCGACTTCAGCTGAGGTCATGATCTCAAGGTCCCATGATTTTGAGCCCTATGTCAGGCTCTGTACCAAAAGCTCAGAGCCTGGAACCTGCTTCAGATCCTGTGTCTCCCTGTCTATGCCCCTCCCTCAATTGCACTCTCTCTCTCTCTTTCTCTCTCTCAAAAATAAAATAAAAACATAAAGATGAATTTTAAAAATGGGATTTTGAACTTATAAAATAAATTTTCAAAGGTGTTTTCTCATCAGTCCATACAGCCAGAGCTACACTGTTTTAAATTCCGTATTTCCCAACTGTATGAACAAACAGCCCCTAAAAACATCTGAAATTTTATATAACAGTGTCTTAAGCACATTATTGAATATGCTTGGAAGTTTGGTTCTCACTAGCCTTTGAAAAGTAGCTACTCAACATGTTTTCTTAATGAATCATGTATAAAATTCTTCATACATTCGGAACTGCTTTATCTACTATTGCATAATGTTTTCTATTCAGAGGAAAAAATTTAAATTAGTGAAGTGTTGAATTCTTGAAGAGAAAATAAATGATAAGATGTGTGTGACTCTTCTATGGGGATTTTCCACAGTAGTAAATAGCAATCAGTTTTTCTTTCAAGTTAAAAGCAGCATAATTAAAAATCATAGTTATTTTTGTTTCTCCATATAGGTCAGACATCTTTATGGAATAACTGTGTTTGAAGACTATTTGTATGCAACCAATTCTGATAACTTCAGTATCATAAGGATAAACCGATTTAATGGCACTGATATTCAATCATTAATTAAAATGGAAAATGCTCGAGGAATCAGAATTTATCAAAAAAGAACTCAACCAACAGGTAAGACTCAAGACTTCTTCATTGCCTTTATAATAGTGGGTTGAATGGGGAAATGGTCCTTGTGCTCTGTATGGAGTTAAAGTGGGTGAGTCATAAATTCTGTTTGATAGCAAAAGTGTACATGTCTGCTTGATAAAATGGAAGAGCGCTCCCTGCACAAGTCTAAATGACAAATTGTTCAGTTCCTAGTGAATTGTTTCTACAACCATAGAATTGAAATGATGGCTAGATTTAGATTCAGGAAAGAGCTTTCAATCATCATGTGTGTAGACAGGGAACCCAGATACTAAGATGCTAAGGATGTTTTTTGGTATCATTCTGAAAGACAAATTTCAAATCAGGTGACTTCCTTACAGTATCTGTTCCGTTTTTATTGTAGTCATTTGGGTCTCTTAACTTTCCCTAATTATTCTTTAATACAAGTTAATTAAAAATAACTTTTAATGAGAAGGCTATAATGTTTCCAAGTATTTCTTAGAAACACAAACTAGTTATTTTTGCATAGTACTTTAATGATGCTTGTTCATCAGTACAATTTACATTCAGTCATATATAGAATAATGTAACATGCCAGAATCACCACTCCAAATTTTCATCATATTTTTGTGCTTCAAAATGAAACTAATTTAGAATTATGGAAACACTAACATAGATTTAGTTGAAGCAATGTATTGTCACAAATCTGTTTACAGTCAATTTAAATTTGGGATTCTGTAAATAAACCTTATTAGAGTTTGATGTTAGTATACATTTATTTGCCAATTATTCACTGAGCATTTACTATGTGCCAGGAACTGTTGTATGTACACTGGGATTGTAGCAGTAAATAAAACAGACAAAAATTCTTGTATTTATGATATTTGTATCCTAGTAGAGAAGACATAATTTTAAAGCGATCAAGTATATTAGAAGATAATAAGTGCTATAAAGAAAAAATAAAGCAGATAGGGCATCTCAGGGATGGGGGTACTTTGCAATTTTATATTGAATGGTTTGAGGAAGTTCCAGTGAACAAATGAAATTAAATGAAGACTTGCAGTAATTGAAGGAGTGAGGCACAAACATGGCAGGTAGAGAGATGAGCAGGCACAAAGACCTTAAGGAAGAGCATGTTTAGAGTTTTCAAGAAACAGCAAGGAGATGTATGTGTTGAGAGCAGAGCAAAAAAGGGTAAGAGAAGTAGTAGGGGAGGTTGGAGAAATGAAGGAGGACCATAGCAAGTAGGGTCCTCTAGACAATTGCAAAATCTTTTCCTTACAGAGATGAGGATTCCCTTGGAAGCATTAGACAGAGTCTCATGATATGACTTACTTTTTAAAGCAATCACTGTGGCTACTATTTTGACAAAAAGCTATTGGGACAAAGGTAGAAGGTAGGGGTATTTTCATTTTGAAAATAGGAATACAAAATGAACATGGCAGAATTTTTAAAGCATAACCATTTTAGTATTAAAAGAAAATTGCCATGTTATTTGTCACAATATCAAGTAAGTGATGATCAAAAAGAAATATAACCACAATAGTATATAAAATCTTAGTGACATTATTCCTACCACAGCCTTTTTTTCTTTGACTCATCTTTTTCTCATTCTCTTCATATGTGATGGGGTACTTTTTTTTTTCTTTTTGTAACTTCTACACTCATGAAATGTTCTGTTCCTCAATCTCTACATGCAAAGTAGCCTCTATATTTTGGAAATTACTCTCTCTCTCTCTCTCTCTCTCTCTCTCTCTCTCTCTCTCTCACACACACACACACACACACACACACACACACACACACACACACATTCATTTTGTGGTAGGGTTCTCAAAATGGCAGTTGACTCAAAATTGAAAAAAAAACAGTGTTGGCTCAGCACTTCTCAGTAAAGATAGTTCCTGAATCATGTTTCTTCCACTTTAAGTGCCCACCTAATGGATTTCAAAAGAAATCCTTTCTCTGCTTAATTACCTAACCTGGCATATCTTTATAGTATCTTTTTATATTTGTAAGAAATATGTATTTTAAGAACAACAAGCCTGAATCAGAAATACCAAGTTACTTTTTGTGCCTACATGTAAACAGTTTAATATAAAAGCAGAATTTTTTTCGATATAACCTTAGGAGGGCTTTGAAAAATTCCTACCTCTTCTTTGATGAGGTTTAAACTCTTTTTTCCAATTGATTATGGTAATAAATCATAGGGTATAAAGATTTGGGGGAGGATTCCCTCTTCATGCACTATAAAAGTTTCGACATACTGATGCACATAATTATCTTGTCTTTGGAAATTTTCAAGTGTGCTGTTTTTTATTTGTTGTAGTCAGAAGCCATGCATGTGAAGTGGATCCATATGGAATGCCAGGGGGATGCTCACACATCTGTCTGCTCAGCAGCAGTTACAAAACACGGACCTGTCGCTGCAGGACGGGCTTCAACTTGGGAAGTGATGGCAGGTCGTGCAAAAGTATGTTGTTAAAATCAAACACTTTGCCAGCAGCTACTGCTTCAGAATAGGTTTTTTTAGTATTAATTAGCTATGTCAACATCAGCAATAACATAAGACTTAACAGGTGGAATTTGCCTACACAATGTACCAGCCATTTTTCCTTAGTATTTAGGAGTTTTGTTTTTGTTTGTTTTGTTTTGTTTTTGTGAGAATGTAAATGAGAAACTGAATCAGGCTATAGAGTCACTAAATTTATGAGTCCCTGGGGAAATATATTTCAGGGAAGATTTTTAGGAAGATCTTTCTTTAATTCCCTAAAGAAGGTTTTTGGTCTAATGAGCCTGAATTATTGGTTGACCATATTTTCTCTTATCTGAACCAAGAAGCTGCTCCTAGTAATAGGTGTGTTGTTTAGTCCAATAAAAATCCACATAAAGCAATGTTTCACCTTATCCAGCATCACTGGGGAGTGAAATTCATTTCATTATTTAATTTTCCAGGTAACTGGAGCTATACTAATTAAATATCAATCTCTTTAACAATTTTATTGAAAAGCTTTCCAACAGACTTATCTTTGCTTTATTTTTGAGATATGCTGAATAACATAATTGTTCTTTATTTAAAAAGATAATTAATAGTTATATGCATGACTTTTGCAAATTTAGATTTTTGCCCCCATATCAATTAAAGTCTTTACTTGGAGTCTTCATAAGCAAATAGACTAGAATGGCCCTTGTAGGAATGGTGTCCCTGTGGAGATTACTGTCTGTTAAATGTCTCCCAAATACCATAATTTTTAAAGTTATGATGACTGCTTTTTACAGTGTCCATTGTGTCTCCATTTTGTTATAACAATGGCTTTTTATTTCTGTCAGTGTTCCTTCTCTGGTCACTGTCCTGCCATGTCTTTGACTTTCTTGTCATTGCTTACTGAGGACTATGAAATTAGATCACTAAATTTGTTATAAGTTAAGTCCAAATGGTTTGAATTAGTAGTGCAAATACTTTTAAATCGACAATCCAGGAGGCTCTACTGTGATAAAATATATGTCTTAGTATTTTGTTTTCATTTCTAACTTTGTATTAATTGCTGGGTTTCATGTTCAAGATCTCCTCTGGATAATTGAAAGTTAGGAGACTCAAGATATGCAAAGTTATGCATGCATTGTGTATGTGTTGCCAACTTTTAAACTAGTGTGGTTACCACTTGAAAAGTGATGGCATGTCACGCAAAAATGCAATCATACTCACTTATACGTGCATATTTTCATGCATACTCACATAAATACATATGTTTGGAGAAAAACATAGGATGACAATTGCATGAACTTCAATCACCCATAATGTAGTGTATCAATCAAGGCACATTTACATTAACAAAGACCATTGTAGCTATTTTAAGCAGAAAATATAGGTGCTTATACAATCATTGAAAAGTCTGAAGCAATAGCTCCTAGACTCAGTCTTCAGAACATCCCTCAAAACCACCATCAAACTACCCTGGCTTAAAACCAGAAAACTGTCACAATTAGAAGCTTGGGCATCAGGAAGCCACAATGGCCATGGTAAGTCCAAAAGTCCACCATTTTGGTTGAGATCCAGGATCTCCACAACTTGCAACAAAGCTATTAGCACCAGATATGTGTCACAACTGATAGTTCCTTACTGGCAAACAACACAAAACACAACAAAGCTAAACCCTCTTCCTTGCCTTTTGATATACACAAAGGAAGAACACTAATGTGGAAAAATTCAATTTCTCCTTTAGATGAATAATGACAGAAGTAACAAAAGACAGCCTCATTTCCACATTCCAAACTTGAGCTAGTACATATGATTGTGGTACTTAAAATCAGGCCCATCTCTATTTGAGTGTCTCTGAAATGAAGTTTTTAGTTTCAATTGTCTTCTAGTGTCTGGACAATGTCAAGTGTCAAGACACTAGAAGAGATTTTAAAGTAGGTATTGAATGACTAAAATAAGTAGCCAAGTAAACAATGGGGACAATGGCTACTCTTATTTAAAGCACACACACACAAACACATACATTAAACAAATGAAGTGTTATGTTTACCAATTAGCAATTAAAACATTAATGAAAAATGTTATTGAAATTTGATATAGTGAAAACAGTATTCTTATGCATTGCTAACAGAAATTGGAAATTTATGTCACTGTTGGAAAGACATTTGATGAAACATACAAAGACATAAAACTGAAAGTATCCTGTAAGAAATTATTCCTCGTTTGACTGTAGAAATTCATTATAAAAGTATTTATAATAACAAAGACCCAGAAACAATCTAAATACCCAGCAATAAGTAAGTAGCTGACTTACCATATTGCCTCTCTAGCAGGGAACATGTTGCTGCCATTGAGAGTAATGTTTTGGGGGCGCCTGGGTGGCGCAGTCGGTTAAGCGTCCGACTTCAGCCAGGTCACGATCTCGTGGTCCGTGAGTTCGAGCCCCGCATCAGGCTCCTGGCTGATGGCTCGGAGCCTGGAGCCTGTTTCCGATTCTGTGTCTCCCTCTCTCTCTGCCCCTCCCCCGTTCATGCTCTGTCTCTCTCTGTCCCAAAAATAAATAAACGTTGAGAGTAATGTTTTGAAGACCTTTTAATGGCACAATAAGATATCATTAATTTAAAAAAATGAGGTAGTAAAATGCATATGTAAGATTCCTATTTTTTTATTTCATTGTTTTTTTTTAAGATTCCTATTTTTAAAAACAAAAGTATATGTGCACGTAAAATTTGTAGGAAATGTCACTTTTGAAAGAAATACTCACTTTTAAATAATATGTAATATTATTATTAAAAGATGTTCTTAGGGCACCTGGTGGCTCAGTCGGTTAAGCATCCCACTCTTGATTTCAGTTCAGGTCATGATCTCATGGTTTGTGAGATAGAGCCCTGTGTCAGGCTCCACACTGAGAGTGGGGAGCCTGCTTAGGATTCTTTCTCTCCTCTCCTGTCTCTCTGCCCTTCTACCACTTGCACTTTTTTTCTCTCTCAAAATAAATAAACATTCAGAAAAATAAAAACGGTACTTTCGAAAATAGATACAGTGAGAGACGGTGAAGGCAATGAGGAAGATGGATGTTAATATTCTTTACCAGTAATTCCATTTCTAGAAATGTATACTTAGAGATCATCATAAAAATGTATAAAGTTCTAGGTTAAAAAAATGCTTATCTCAGTATTATTATAATAATGAAAAGATAAAATCAACCCTAGCGAATAGTTTGACAAATTATCGTATAGGATACAGTTCATACTCAAAGAATGTGAAGCTTAAATAATGGATCAACATGGGACATAATTTTGATGCTAATATTGAGTAATAAAAGCAGAATATAAAATTGTCCTCTTATATATAATTGTGCATTAGAAAAATTAATTAATTTTGAAATAGTCACATAAAGGAATATAATACAACAGTGGAAATAAATGAAAAATGACTACAACAACCATGGATGAATGTCACAAATATAGTAAAAATAAAGATAACTCAGAAGAATTCACACATGCAATTCAAACATGAAAAATCATGTTTGGAATACATACCACGTATAGACTGAAACTTGCAAAAAAAAAACCATGGTAAACAATATAATTAGGATATTGGACATCTCTGAGATGAAAGGGGAATAGGAAAAAAGGGGGAGGAATAGGTTTAGGGCACATGAATCCCTTCCAGTGTTCTGGAAATATTTTTAAGATGTGTGTGGGGTACATGCAATTTGTTTTATTTTTCTTTGTGATAAAATGTAATAAATATTTGTTTATATACATTTAATATTCAATAACACTAATTTTGAAAGAAAACAAGGGAAAGAATATATAAACTGATAATATAGTTTGTATTGAGAGTGTTTAGTTTGTGAGTAATACTCATTTTTTCTTTTTTCTCCAGATTTTCAATAGGTTATTTTACTTTGCTAACAAGTTGACTTATGGTGCTGTCATCCAATGAAACTGAATCATTTGTAACCTCAGTTTTATTTATAAAACTCAATATGTTTTCCCTTTTATATAAAAATATTTTCTTCAAATTATGTAGACTAAGTCAATTGCTCTAGCAATTGAAGAGCCTGGAATATATTTCCATATGAAAGTCTGTAGGAGTCAGTTCACTCTATAGTAAAAGCTACATTGAATTTGGCATTTTTAACCTGGGGAATTCTTTTTGTTTGGGGTGTTTGTTTTGTTTTGTTTTTATAAGGGCTGCGTTGTACATCAGAGTTACTGGAGGACAGCATCAACCTCTAACATTCTTATTAATATTTAAAAAAAAAAGTGATGTAACTGACATTTTATTTCGTTTCTTAAACAAATAAATCACTTGTTTAGACATCTGTAATATATTCACATGCAAGTGTGTGATACTGTGTGAATCTATTTTTTTGCCTCTGACAGCCTTCCATGCAGACTCTGAGGAGGGGTGTTTTAAATATTGTAAAGTTTGTAGCATTGTCAGACATAATGAATGCTACAGTTTGTATCTACAGAATGTGCTAGATTGTAATGAATTGTAAAATTAAATGTGCCCGATGTTTTAATAAATGTCCATTTTACTGTTACCAGTTATCCAATGATCTGTCATGTTTTTGCTATACAGACAGTTACAGACAAAAGAATAATTAACTAAATATAACCCATTCACGGAAGTAATTTCGGTTTTAATTAAAGTAATGCAATTAGCTGGCCTTCTTGCATCGAGATACATTTGGCATATTTTAGAGTTTAATTTTTGGTATTGAATTTTAAAAAAGCTAATTGTGCCAGTTAATTAAACAGTGGCATTATGCAGTATAAAGAAGATTAGGCAGCATCAGTTGTTTATGTTTGTAATCTTTCTTCTGCAGGACCGAAGAATGAGTTGTTCCTCTTTTATGGGAAAGGACGCCCAGGAATTGTTAGAGGAATGGACTTGAATACCAAGATAGCTGATGAATACATGATCCCCATAGAGAATCTGGTAAACCCTCGTGCTTTAGATTTCCATGCAGAAACCAATTATATCTACTTTGCTGACACCACCAGTTTCCTGATTGGCCGGCAGAAGATAGATGGCACTGAGCGAGAAACCATCCTGAAAGATGGTAAGTGACAATGAGTAATATTGACATCAAACTGCTCACAGATAAAGCACTGTGAAAGGATCAATCCAACGTACGTAGAACTTATTTTAACCAGAACCTAAGTTGCTGTTTATTTAAAAATATTTGTTAATGTAATTTTCTTCAGTATCATTATTTCTACGTTTTTTCACGTACTAGTGTATTAAAACCATCATTATAAAATGGAACTTGGAATTGTCCAATCCATTTTAAACATTACAGGAATTAAACTAAATTATTTATTCACCTTTGTGGAAAAGGCAGATTTTCAGTTATATGTCTATAGTGCTCTATGGCAGAACATAAGATTTAGCAGGACATTAGAACTTGTGTAATATTTGATTCTTACAAGCATATTGGTCATGTCATTCAAAGTGCATTAAAGATATCAATGTCCCACTGTCATTGCATTTCTTGCATATTGTTTCTTACTTTATAAATCATTAAAATTGAGTTCTCTAGGGATGCCCTTGAAATATCTGTAGTCTCAGATAAACTTTGTACCTAGTTTTACTTATAGAAACTTTGCACCTAGTTTTACTACTTATATGCAACCATATACTTGCAAACATCTATGTATAAACTTTGTTAAAATGGTTTATTTTATAAATGTCATGGCTTGGAAACAACCAGTCAAGTAATTATGTAGTGTAACTTTGGTATCAGTAGAAAATAACTTCAATAACCAAGCAAACCTTGGGGCGCCTGTGTGGTTCAGTTGCTTAACTGTCCACCTTTGGTTCAGGTTATATTTTCATGGTTCCTGAGTTCAAGCCCCGCATCAGGCTGGGGATTCTCTCTGTCTCCCATCTCCTACTTTCTCTCTCTCTCCCTCCCTCCCTCTCTCTCTCTTTCTTTCTCGCTCTCTCTCCAGATAAATAAACTGTATAAAAAAATGATCAAACTGGGGCGCCTGGGTGGCGCAGTCGGTTGAGTGTCTGACTTCAACCAGGTCACGATCTCGCAGTCCCGGAGTTCGAGCCCCGCGTCGGGCTCTGGGCTGATGGCTCAGAGCCTGGAGCCTCTTTCTGATTCTGTGTCTCCCTCTCTCTCTGCCCCTTCCCCGTTCATCCTCTGTCTCTCTCTGTCCCAAAAATAAATAAACGTTGAAAAAAAATTTTAAAAAAATGATCAAACCAAGTCTTTGACTACTAGTCACTTTTAAACATGTTCACTAATGATTTAGGGATCATGTTTCCTCACACATACAATCTACTTCTTAAATATTTTAAAAATCCTTGATTTAGAGAACCTTAAGTATATGCTTATTATATGAAGAACAAAGTACTAGCTATCTCGGGAGATAAAAAGAATTTTAAAAAGTGACCACTGCCTTCAAGGAGTTCATAATCTACCTTTGGATAGAATATAAACACATACAAATGTAAATACTTTGCAGCATTTAATAAGTTCAAAACTGGCCCAAAGAAATACATGATTCATGGAGAATATCCATGTGGTGGGAATCCACAGGGAGGAGGAGATGTCTTTATGTGATTATTCTTAGAGAACTTTCTGTGCAGGAGGTGGTGTTTGGGCTGGATCTTAAAGGAAGAATATTATAAGGGAGGGAAAGATATTTTAGAACCAAGAACTCCATTGAACCAAGAAAAAAAAATATGTACTCCAGAAAGAGGATGAGATGAACTTAAGTGGATCACTTAAGATTTTAGTCACAGGGAAGAGGGTCCGAGGAGAGGTGGAAAGTGGAAGGTGATGAAATAAAAGACCTGGGATAAGAGGTGAAGGGGCTTGGATGAAATCCTGAAAGGCTAAGAGGCAGGCAATGCTTTTGAGCCAAAGAATCATGTGAATGAAAACATATGTTTTAGGATAATCAAACTGGAGGGTGGAGTGCAGAATGAATCAGAGAAGAAGGAGAGAAAATAAGAGCAGAGACACATTAAAATTATTTACAGCATGAGTGGTAATGAGTGGTGGTCTCTCCTGTCTTTTAGTGGGAACAGGGAAACATAAGGAGATTATTCATTTAACTCAGGTTCACTTTAAATCAAACCTTGAATGATAAAATGTACACTTTCCACGAGTGACAAATGAAGTATTAAAATGAAAAATCTCCCTGGTTTTTTTTTTTGTAGTTTACTGATTAAGGCAATATGAAGCCACCATAGCATTTTTAGAGTTGCTAATTAGAGTTAAGATTTTTATCTTAAATTGGACATGGCAGAGGCTGTCTGCCTACATTTCTTTGTAATGTGATTTCACATGATGGAGAATTGACAATTTTAGAAGGACAATAGACTTTCACATTCTGTGTCAGTAGATTCATTTGGATTGCTCTGATTTTGAACGAGAAATTTTCAAGGACTAAAATGTAACATAGAAGGGTCTTGGTTTCCTTTAAAAAAAAGTCAGTTCCTGTGCTGTGACTGAATGTTCCAGTTAATAATTCTAACTTTGATAACAATATCTTATCAGTGACATTGGTGCATCTTTGCATTTCAGCACAGCAACAGAGATCAGCTCTAATAGCCACTTGACTGCCAGGTACATCTGTACATTGTTGTTTTGGCAGTATGAAGGTTATGAGAACATTTTGTAGATTTCACATCTGAAATATACTTAACATTTTGATATTGCTGTGCAAAGACTGTTTCATACTTTTTTCTTAATCTTGCTCCTCACCATTAAAGAGAACAATAATAGACATTATGATATGAGATTAAGATGTCAAAACAGAACTTACATTTGGCAAATGACAATTCATTCTTAGAATCGAAACAAAATAAATTCTATATGTATTCACTAATTTAGCTAGACTATCCACCATCCAACCTGAAGACTAGAGGTAATGCTTGGTTTGACAAATTATTTTGTAAGCTTGGTAGAAATTCTGAATCTCAGATATATTTGTATAGTTTGCAGTACAAGGATATAAAGATTTTGCTGTTTGTAAATAAAACATCAATATCTTGAATATCTTTCATGTAAGCTCAGATCCTTTTTATAAAGAAAGAAAAACAGCATTTCAGAAAATTCCCATCTCTATTTATTCTTTGATTTTTTTTCTCTCAGAGGTTGATGGAAAACTTCCTAAATGTGGTGTATCCTATAGTCTGTAGAATCTTGTGGGCTGAAACTGTAGCTAAATAAAAGATAAAGGATGAGCACCTGGCTGGCTCAGTTGGTTAAGTCTCTGACTTCAGCTCAGGTCATGATCTCACAGTTCGTCGGTTCGAACTCCACATCGGACTCTGTGCTATCAGCTCAGAGCCTGGATCCTGTTTTGGATTCTGTGTCTCCCTCTCTCTCTGCCCCTCCCCTGCTCATGATCTGTCTCTCAAAAATAAATAAACGTTTAAAAATATTTTTAAAAAAGATAAAGGAAAATTGTCTCTTTGAGATACTTATATCTACCTCAATAAGTACTGAAAACATCTGTGAAATAAAGACATATTAATTATGTAATTAAAAATAGACTTCCATAAAGACAAATCTGTACCAATCTGTAAGTTTTTTTATTCTCCAGAATTCTTGCCATAATTTTGTAAAATTCATACTATTTACTTTAATTAATTATTTATTTATTCATCCAGTTAATAAACATCCAGCAAATGCCTTTGCTGGGCCAGGTGCCATTGTAAATGATGGGACTATTGCAGTAAACAGGACAAAGCTTTATATTTAGTTTGTATCTAAATAGTAGGAGGCATATAATAAACACACACATAAATGTACAAGATAATAATAAGTGCCATAAAGAAATTAAAGTAGGACACTGTGGTCAAAAGTAAAAAGAGATATTAACAGGAGGCAAATTTAGACTAAGTGGTTAGTGAATTTAATTACCTATTCTTGTTAGGTATAATTATTATACCATCTAAAAGAACAAGATGGATATTCTTTATAAGATCAAATTCACTTTTATCTTCTTGGGTGTCTTGTCCAAGATCCATTTTTTATTGCAGGATGAATTATAATTCTCAGCAGAAAGGAAAAAAAATAGAAAACTGATAGCTTACTATTAAATTTATTATTGTATGCATTCTGTTAATGCAGTACTTGTTTCTAAACTGTATAAATTAATTCCACTGGGATATGTATATCCAAATAGAAGACATGTTAAAACAATCTTTCATATCGTTCCATATCTTTAAAGTACTAAAAAAAAAAACACTCAAAGCACTTTTCCTGAATTTGAGAGTTATTAATGCCTGCAGCTATAACAGAAAAACTGTAATTTCAAAAGCTCCCATAATTAAACTGGATATTTGAGGTCACCAAGTTTGTCGTAATTTGTTACAATAGCCAAAGGAACTAAAAGAAAGCGTGTGCTCTTAACCACTTTATATATTGGGGGGGTCTCTCTTTCTCTCCCCCCATATATATACATATATATATTCATATACATATATTCATATACATATATATACGTACATACATATATCATGGTGGGTTCTATTTGATTGAGATCTGGAGTAGGTACATGTTTCCACACCTCAGACTCTTCCTTTAACTGAAGGTATTTGCAAAAGCCTTTAAATTGGAATATAAAGAATAACTTTGGACAGGATTGCAACATAGGATGTCTTTTCTGATAATATGAAGAGAAGTGTAGCCAGGAGGAAAGAGGAGTCTGTGCTGAACATATTCTCTAAATAACATGTTTGAAGATAATCTGTTGACTACCAAAGCATAGTACCTTATTTGTGTGTTTGCTTGTCCAGCATCTGAAGGATCTTCAGCTCAATTCTATCCCTGGCATCTCCATTCTCCCTCCATGTATTTTAGAATCCAACAGTTTTTCCAGTTTGTCAGTTTGAAATATATGGTATTATACCCGGGCATGAATTATTATTCATCATTGTAAATCTTAAAATACTCACTACCAGCACCACCACTGCCAGCACCACCCCTCCCCCCCCTCCCCCCCCCTACTCCCCACACTTCCACACAAATGACGACCAACTTAAGACCCACTTCAGAACTCCAGAAACATTCCCAGGCCTCTCCTCTAACTGGTCCTAGGGCACCTACTTACAACAGATTACAGGATATAATCTGTTCCCAAAGGACATCAATCTTAGTGTAAGATTATCATTTTCTAGAGATCACCTTTTGTTCTTGGATGTCAATGAACTTCACCATTGAATAACGCTGTATGAATTTCTGGTATGTCCTAAAGGTCCATTGTGTGTGTGTGTGTGTGTGTGTGTGTGTGTGTGTGTGTGTATTTTTATTCCATGTACATAACATAGTATTATATTACTTTCAGGTATACATTTAGAGTGATTTAACATTCTCATATAATTCCCAGTGCTCATCAAGATAGGTGTACTCTTAATCTTCACCTATTTCACCCATCCTCCTATCTACCTCCCATTTGGTAACCTTCTGTTGTTTTCTATAGTTAAGAGTCTGTTTCTTGGTTTGTCTCGACTTTTTCCTTTGTTCTTTTTTTTTTTTGTTTTTTTGTGTGGTTTTTTTTGCTTTATTTCCTAAATTCCACATATGAGTGAAATCATAGGGTATTTATCTTTCTCTGACTGGTTTATTTCATGTACCATTATACTCTCTTGCTCTATCCATGTCATTGCAAATGCTACGATTTCATTCTTTTTTATGTGTGAATAATAGCCCATTGTGTGTGTGTGTGTGTGTGTGCACGCACATGCATCCCATCTTATTCATCCATTCACCTATCAATGGACACTTAGACTGCTTTAATAATTTGTCTATTATAAATGCTGCAATAAACATAGGGGTGCATATATCCCTTCAAAATGTATTTTTTTTATTCTTTGGATAAATACAAGTAGCATGATTATTGGATCATAAGGTAGTCCTATTTTTTTTTTTTTTGAGTAGCCTCCATGCTGTCTTCCACAGTGGCTGCACCAGTTTGCATTCCCACCAACAGTGCATAAGGGTTCCTTTTTCTCTACATCCTTGCCAACACTTGCTGTTTCTTGAGCTTTTGATTTTAGCCATTCTGACAAGAATGAGGTAATATCTCATTGTGGTTTTGATGTACTTTTTCCTCATGATGAGTAATGTTGAGCATCTTTTTTGTGTCTATTGGCCATCTGTATGTCTTCTTAGGAGAAGTGCTTGTTCATGTCTTCTGTCCATTTTTAATTGGATTATTTATTTGGGGGTGTTGAGCTATATAAACTCTTTACATATTTTGGATACTAACCCCTTATTGGATATGTCATTTGCAAATATCTTCTCCCATTCAGTAGGTTGCCTTTTAGTTTTGTTTGTTGTTACCATACTGT
This sequence comes from Prionailurus viverrinus, assembly GCF_022837055.1. Lineage (NCBI taxonomy): Eukaryota > Metazoa > Chordata > Mammalia > Carnivora > Felidae > Prionailurus > Prionailurus viverrinus. The sequence continues at coordinate 84,820,432 of NC_062568.1, forward strand.
TTTGATTACTACAGCTTTGTAATATAACTTGAAGTCTGGAATTGTGATATGTCCTGTTTTGTTTTTCTTTTTCAAGGTTGTTTTGGCTATTTAAGTTCTTTTGTGATTCCATACACAGTTTAGAATTGTTTGTTCTAGGTCGGTTGATATTTTGGTAGAGAGTACATGAATCTGTAGACTTCTTTGGATAGTATAAACATTTTAACAATATTTGTTCTTCTAATCCATGAGCATGGACTATCTTTCCATTTGTGTTATCTTGAATTTCTTTCATCAGTGTTTTATGGTTTTCAGAGTATAGGTCTTTCACCTTTTTGATTAAGTTTATTCCTAGGTTTTTTTTTTTTTTGGTGCAATTGTAAATGGGATTGTGTTCTTAATTTCTCTTTCTGCTGCTTCATTATTAGTGTATAGAAATGCAATAGATTTCTCTATATTGATTTTTTATCCTGCAACCTTACTGAATTTATTTATCAGTTTTAATAGTTTTTTGGTGGAATCTTCAGTTTTCTATGTAGGGTATCATGCCATCTGCAAATAGTGAGTTTTACTACTTTGTTACCAATTTGGATCCCTTTTATTTTGTTTTGTTGTCTGAGTGCTGTGACTACGACTTCACTACTATGTTGGATAAAAGTAGCAGGAGTGAATATCTTTGTCTTGTTCCTGATATAAGGGAAAAGGTTACCATTTGTTTTTGAATGTCAGTGAACCTCAGCATTGTATAACTCTCTAGAAATTTCTCGTGTGTCTAACGAACTAATTTTATGGTGATGAAACTAACATATTGAGATATCAGTAATGAATTTTGTTAGAAAGTTCCCATGTACTTTAAGCAGTGATTGCCTTGGAAAACACTTTAAAATTAAAAACAACCTTTTACTCTCTGCTCTTAGATTCCAGGTGCATATCAGTCTCATTTTTCTGACATTGACTCTGAACTTTCTCATAAGGGAATGCTCAAAGATTCTGAGAGATATAGACTCTGACCAACCATTAAAGAAAATAATGGACACATTTGTCAGTCATCAGACATTTCCTAATTAAAACTGTTAAGAAGAGATTTGTGAGCATTTGCAATTCCTGAGATTCTAATAGATATTGCCCCACTGAGTAGCAAGGTTATAGCCTGTTAGCACGTACTAACTCCCATTGTCTGTCAATAAGATGTTTTTGTTTCCAGAATTCAGTGGAGATTTGAGTCTGAAAATATGGGCTCAGTTTCATAGTTAATTTGCAGACATATATTTCTCATATTTTTTTATGTTTCTCATGGAGTATATGAGATATTTGGGGGAAAAAAACCCTCTAAGCGAATATATATGTCTTCTGTGAAAAGTTGACATGAATAGGAGTAGCTTGAAATCTGGATTCCAAAGTACGTTGTCATTAAAAAAAAATGTAATTGGCCATGTGGCTAATGAATTTTGGTGAACATAAAGATATCTTTCCCCTTATTTATTTCCACACAACATAGGCATATATACCTAGGCATAAGCATGGACAAATGTGTGCTACTTGTGCTGCAAATGCATGCATACAATGAACTACAAATACATGCATATACATAATAGCTGAGATAGCTCTAGAACTTCTATAAAGACATGTCATATCCTGTAAATTCTAAATTGCTGGTAAGATCAAAAGAGAGAATGTGAAAATACTTGGTAATCTCCAAAATATATTAGAGTATTATTACAAATATAACCATTATATCAATAGATATTCTGATCAGTATAATTTTTTGCACATTTTAACTAAATTTCCAGTTTTCATGATAAATTAAAATAAAGAAATGCGTTCTACCCAGTTTCTTAATTATTCTTAGCATTATGTGATTTTTATTTGTTACTTAAGAAATCTCTTGGGGATTCTTTATTAACCTAGGGCTACTATTGTGAACATTGACTATAATTGTAATGTTGCTTAGGTTAATACAGATTTCTGAGTAAAAGACAAGTTTGACAAATCATACTTGGCTGACATGACTTTAAGGTCATAGACTAGGAAATGCTAGCTCAAATTGTGGGGAAAGATAATATCCATGATGCAAGCTGAACAAGTTCCCATTACACTCTCCATTTTGAGGGGATTTTAGGGGAATGGTAATAGCCATTGTCTGTATAACCAATACATCAAAAATGTGGCTCTGACCTATCTAAAGCATAACTTTATTTTTGTCTCCCATTTGGTCTTGAAAATTTATTTTGTAGCGTAAGTCTCTTATTGGCAGAACTTTCCACAGCAAAACTTGAAAACTTGTGTTGTCTTCTGGCTAGAAGCCTGGAAAAGGAAAGGAGGACATATTTGGTTCCTTATCTTTCTCTGCCATGCATTTATTTTCCCTGCTACCCATCCCAACTTGCTGGTCAACTACCAGTGCTGACTCATGGCTTAGCATTGGTGGGAACTGGTGAAAGGGGTACAGTGATACAGAGATAGCAAGGGTCTTACTTGAATTAATCCCTTTGTAAACTGACCTCTCTATGAGCATGACAAGTCTTTAAAATTGACTCTCTTGAGGAGTTTAGGTATGTGTGTCTGTATGTTTGTGTGTGTGCATGTGCAAGATTTTGGGGAGTTTTCTGTAGATCTAATTTAATTTCCCCTGGACAAAGTGTATGAGATTTTATGCTTGTGACTTTGCATTCTGAATATCCAGTTCGTATCTATTTTGTTACTGTTTGAGTCCTTGTACCCAGCTGAGCTATGTTGTACTGGACAGAAGACATTCCTATGCCAACATTCTCTCCTGTGTGGTCTACACAATAATCTGAAAAACTTCTGCCCTGGTAAACTCTGGGAATACAGATATAGTGCAAATCAACCACCACTTAGCTTTTTCAGATATAAGACTTTCTCAGGCATAAGTTATGTGCATTTGGGAAAACTGACAATTGAGAACTCAATTCAAAGATCTCTCAGGGGTGCCTGCATGGCTCAGTTGGTTGAGTGTATGACTGTTGATTTTGGTTCAGTTCATGTTCTCCTATTTCATGAGATCAAGCCCCAAATCGGGCTCCACACTAGGTATGGAGCCTGCTTGGGATTCTCCCTCTCTGTCTCTGCCTGCCCCCTCACCCCCCACTCTTCTCATTCTCATTCTCTCTCTCTCTCTCTCTCTCTCTCTCTCTCTTAATAAATAAATAAATAAATAAATAAATAAATAAATAAATAAATAAACAAACATTAAAAAAAAGTCACATGGAAGCTCCATCACTAGAGTTGAGGTGAAGGGCATTCCTTCAATCTCTCTTTCCTATAGCCTTGGGAGATTGAAGGTGAAGGACTAGAGAATTACAGAAAAGCAGCCTCTCCAAAGTTCTCTTCCCTTTACATTGTCTTCCCTTTACATCATTGATCCTGTTGAGGTACCCAAGAGCTGTGTAAACAGTTCTGATATAGTTCTTTGTAAAATATGAGAACTATTTTTTTTTCTCACACTTGCTTTGATTTTTTTCATCATTTTGGCTCATATTCCAAGCTTTAATTTTAACATCCCATTACAAATGTCACAGTGAGTTACTATTGCTCCTAATTTTGCAACCAAATTGCCGATGTTCTAATAGTCATTAGGCAGTTGTCCAAATGACACCTGGAAAATAAAAAAACAATAGTAAGACTGTTTTGAAACTTCATTTAAACATACAGGTGATAACAAATAATATTTTCACTCACCTTTATGCTCCTAGTTCTTTTTTTCATTATTTTATTTTAATATCACTTTTGTTCTTTTTATTTGAAACACTTTAAGCATTTTGCAAGGCTTAGAAATATGTCTTTTCAAATTAAAAAAGTGTTTAAAAATAAGAATAAAAGCTCTTGAGAGGTTCCAAGACAACACTATCCCTAGACAAGAGGTACAAGAGCACCTCTTCACCTCTCATCATTTTTCTCCAATTGTAACAACTCAAATGGCACTTTTGCCTATCATTTATATTTTTAAGTGTAAGGAGTACTAGGTGTGGCATGGTTTCTAAAATGTTATATTTCTGGCCATTGAACAGTATCATCTGAGTTAATTTTCTCTCCAAATTCTCCAGAATCACAAAATACATAGACATTAAGATTATTTCCAGTCATAGACAGCAATGGCTCTCAAGATAAATGAAAACATTTCTTATTTGCTGTGTATCGCAAGTCATAAAACTGTTGCTATTAAATAATTTCCATTGCATATACTATTTTACGTTATGCCAAAGAGAAAATTATGTCACTTTTGGATACCACAGTCATGATTTGTGATGTGAACAAAGCTAGAGTACCTAGCCATGAGTATGTATATTCTATACCCTCTTTACCACTGATTAGTTTGATGATGAGCATTACCATATATATTTAAATATATTTAGAGTCAAAAATATTAGATTAAATGTGACTCACATTAGTTATTTGGTATCATATAGACAAAAATCTTTAGGTAATGGATCTTTTTCTCTTTCTTTTTTTCCTAACAAAAATGGTTGAATTAAATGATATTCTTTTGGGGGCGCCTGGGTGGCGCAGTCGGTTGGGCGTCCGACTTCAGCCAGGTCACGATCTCGCGGTCCGTGAGTTCGAGCCCCGCGTCGGGCTCTGGGCTGATGGCTCAGAGCCTGGAGCCTGTTTCCGATTCTGTGTCTCCCTCTCTCTCTGCCCCTCCCCCGTTCATGCTCTGTCTCTCTCTGTCCCAAGGATAAATAAACGTTGAAAAAAAAAATTAAAAAAAAAAAATAAATAAATAAAAATAAATGATATTCTTTTGTTCTATCTAAAAATGGCTACAAATTTTATTCTGAACCTCTGTATTTTTCTTCTGATAAACTCTAGCCATTTTTATAACTTTATTTTTAAAAATCATCTTTATTGCATCATAATTTGCATATAGTAAAATTCACCTTTTTAAATATTTTTTTAATGTTTAGTTATATTTGAGAGAGAGAGAGAGAGAGAGAGAGAGAGAGAGAGAGAGAGTGAATGGGGAAGGGGCCGAGAGAAGGAGACACAGAATCTGAAACAGGCTTCAGGCTCTGAGCCATCAGCATAGATTCTGGCACAGGACTTGAACTCATGAGCCGTGAGATCATGACCTAGGTCGAAGGCAAGATGCTTAACTGATTGAGACACCCAGACGCCCCAAAATTCAACTTTTTTTAAGGGAATAGTTCAATGTATCCAGATGAATAATCATCACCACAATCAAATTAGAATATTTCCATCTCCCCACAATGTTCCCTCACATTCCTAAAAACTAATAGTTTAATTTCTATTCTGCTCTGTTTTTTTTTTTTCTGTAGTTTTATCTTTTCTGAAATGTCAGAAAAAAATGTTCATATAGTTAATAGCTATTGAGTTTGGCTTTCATCTCTTAGATAATGCTTTTGAGATTTCTCCATGTTGTTGCATATATCTATTAAATTTTTTGTTAGGTTATATTACGCTGTATGGATGTACCCCAAATTTTTTATGCGTTTACCAGTTGATGTTCATTTGGGTTGTTTCAAGTTTAGTCAGTTATGAAGAAAGCTATTATAAACACTTGTGTATAGTACACTGTGTAGACATGTGTTTTTTTTATACAAGTGGATTGCCTGGTAATATGATAAGATCTTGTATAACTTTATAAGAAACTACTAAACTGTAAACTGTTCAGTCTGTCCAAACTATTTTTCACTGTGGCTGGGTAATTTTGCTTTCCCAACATCAAGTGTGAGAGTTCCAGTTTTTCTGCCTTTTGACCAATGCACAGTATTATCAGTCTTTTCATTTGAGCCATTGAGGTAGATATTGATAACTCATAGTTTTATTTTGAAGGTTTACACATCAAGGTTATCTTCGGGGTGGATTCTATTGATAGCTGTACCTCTTCTGTTGGTCATTTTATCTCAGTGAGTTAGGTGTATGGATTTTGTTCTTATTATAGTTACCTTTGGTAAACCACAGCTTTCATATCTCTCCAGTGATGGGTTGATGCTACCTTGTGCTTTATATGGAGATTTGAGTATGCCTGCTCATTCCTCAGCTTTTAATACTCCATTCTCAGCTGCCTTAATGCCTTTGTCTACACTCTCACCTTTCCCTCAGTGAGATTATTGTGATATGTTACTAAGTGAGAAACTCCTGGGGCGTGGAAGAGGGGTTCTCCATTTTCTTGTTTCAGTTTTGGTCTTAGGTATCTGGGGTTTTGAGGCAAGTCTTCCTGGTGCCTCTTCTCCCTTAGCAGCCAGTGTCCACCATGTGCTGTGGGAACGCTTGGCCTGGAGATGATGTTCTGCTACAGCCCCAGAGTGGCAAACACCTGTGTTGTTTGTTTGTCTGGGTTTTGTTTGTTTACTTGGTGGTTGTTTTGTTTTGTTTTTGTATCTAGGAGGAAACAGCTTTGCTTCCAGGGCAAACAGCTTTGTTTCTCCTGTTCCATCAACATCAGTGTACCTGTGCTTTGGACCTGTGGCAGTAGAGATTCTTACCTTTCTCCAAGACTAGTGTTGCTTGTTATGAGTAGCAAAGTTATGGTAGGACCAAAGGTGTTATGACTCCTCCTTCAGGTTCCCTGTGGCTTTGGCTTCTACCCCTCCCTCAAGGGCAGCTAATCTTTTTTTTTTTTTTTAATTTTTTTTTAACGTTTATTTATTTTTGAGACAGAGAGAGACAGAGCATGAACGGGGGAGGGTCAGAGAGAGGGAGACACAGAATCTAAAACAGGCTCCAGGCTCTGAGCTGTCAGCACAGAGCCCAACACGGGGCTCGAACTCACAGACCGTGAGATCATGACCTGAGCGGAAGTCGGCCACTTAACTGACTGAGCCACCCAGGCGCCCCAAGGGCAGCTAATCTTGATAATTCACTTTACATTTGAGGAAGGAAAGCTTTCCTTCCCCCTTTCTAGTGGCAGGTGGTTTTTGTTTCTATACACCTTTCACAGTCAGTGGAAATTTTGTCCTGCTTCTAGGAGTGGGAAAGTCTCTCTCCCCATCCCCAGTGGTTTAAGGAATTTCTTTTGTATGAGAGAAAAATCTAGGGGATAGAGTGGGTTTCATATATGCGAGACACATAAGGATTTCTCTCAGGTTTCCTGCTACGCCTTCAATATTTTTCATGAATTCAGTGAAAGAAATTTCTTGTGCTAGTTTCCCAGGGATTCTAAATTTTCCCTTTAAACCAAACTTAGTTTTAACAATTCTTTACCATTTTGGCTTTCTTAAAATTCTATTTTTATGGCGCTTTGCTTTTCCTCCTATGCTTTGCCAATGGTATGACACTTCATTGGTCTCATTTTTTCCTGAAAGAGGCCTATCACTCTTTGGATTTTTCATCTTGTTGCCTTGGGATCTCAGCTTTTATTTGGACCCAAGGAAAGTTATGATCTTGTAGATTATTGGGCTTTCACTTATTGTTGTGTTTTAATATTCTTTTGTAGCTTTCTTCATCCTAAACAAAGCCCAATTCTACATGTCTATAATTCATAAATGCAAATGGGAATTTTAAGAACAAGCTTGAAATATTTTTAAAAACTGCTTTGTCTCTCTTTACCTTAGCATTAGAAGTAATTCTTAAAAATACTGACTACTACTTATGAATACATGTGAATGCCTTGTGATATTTTTAAACATTCACAGTTTACACACACACAAAAATTCACTTGATGCAAAAAGATTTGTGTTTCAACTTTCAGTAAGCTCATTTTGTATTTCTTTTTAACCATAAAAATATATATATACTAACAGTATTGATGGGAGTTTACACTTTGCAAAAAGGAAAAAATAGCTTAAAACATTATGTTATCAGGAAAAAAATATGTTGGGGTGCCTGGGTGGCTCTTTCAGCTAAGTAACCAACTCTTGATTTTGACTAAGGTCATGATCTCATGGTTGTAGGATCAATCCCCGCATCAAGCTCTGCTTGGGATTCTCTCTCTGCCTTCCCCCCCACTTGTGTGTGTGTGCGTACGTGTTCTCTTTCTCTCAAAGTAAATAATTAAACTTAAAAATCTTTTATTAAAAAGATGGCACAGGATGATATGATTAAAGGCTATCTGAAAATCTGATTCTTATTTATTGCCCAGATTTCCATTCATTTATCTACATTAAACATTATTTAAGTACCAAAGATCTGCTAGATAGAAGGCAAGGTATTCATGTAGAATTATGATTGCCATTCTCAAAGAATTTGCATTCTAGTTGAATGCATTTGTCATATTACAAATGAGTCAAAGGAGCAAGCAGACAATTAAGCCAGACATTGCCCTCTATATTCATAAAAAGCAATGGAAAATACTAACGAAAGAAATTGATAACAGCACTGAAAAATTGAAAGGTATTCATGAGTGATTAGAAATAATGAGAAATTTCTAGCCAGAATGCAGATTGGACTATATTGACCAGAGAGCAAGAAACCATAGCCTAAAACATCACAGGTATAAACTTCAAATATAAGAGTTGAAAAGGAGAATGCTATGGTCTTAAAAACCAAAAGAGATGAAAAAAGCCTTAAGGCAATGTTTAAAGCAGTTTAGTAATTACGTGAATTAAAAACAGTGGTTCCAGGTCAATCCATCGCCCCTGGCATTAATTATACCCCTAAAAAGCACACACAAAGAAGGGTTGGGATGTGTCTACTCATTTATGGGGGAAAAAAAAGGTAGAGTTCTACCTCCAAAGCATATGAAAATAAAGCTTAAAGAGCACAAAAAATTTAAAATTTAGGAAAAAAAATATTTTATGGTTTTGGGGTATGGAACATTTTTTAAGACACAAAACCCAGAAACTATTAAATAAATGTAATATATTTATAAATATATATATAATATTTAAATTTATTTATTAAATCATATGTATAAGCTTATAAATCAAGCTTATGTATATGTATAAGCTATATAAATCAATATATATAAGCTTATGTATAAGCTTATATATATTAAATAATATATAAATAGAAGCTGTGTAAAAATATTTTATTTTTTATGAAAAGGGACATGATAAGCAAGTGAATGCAGAAAATAAACTAAGCAAAAGTCTTTAGAGCATATATATCAGAATAAAGTGATTATTTTACTGAATAAAGACAATGTCAGAAAAAAAATTAGTCAAGGTAATTCACAAAAGAATACAAATTTCCTAATTAGGCACATAGAGAGATGCTCAACATTGTACTAATCATGAAAATCTAAATTAGCACAATAATATATGACTTTTCCACTTATATAAGAATAAAAATTAAAAGACTGATAATAGGTAATATTAATGACATAATAAGAAAATAAAATACTTTCTACACTATTGGGTAAAATGTAAATTGTTACAGTGGCTTTGAAGCATTATTTGGTAATATCTATTCAAATTAAATTACTTGTAATATTAAGCCCAACAATCCCATGTTCAGTTATTTATCCAAGTAATGTGTACACATGTTTAAAAATGTACATTACCTGTAATAACAATAAAATTGGAAATAACATAGATGTTCATCAAAAGAGGTATGATGTATTTTTGCTATGAATGATAGTAAGTAGTGGTTAAAATCCATGAAGTAGAAATATATCCTTAAATGAACAAACTCTAAGATAAACTGATAAGTAAACAAAGTGAGTTGAAAATATTTTTCTGCAGGCAGACTGGTCCTATTTATGTGAATATATTAATTTTTTAAGAAAGATGAGAAAACTTTATAGTGACTATCTTTAGGGAGGGCCATGTGAATTATTTTGCTCACATATGACTGTACTTATAAAGTATGTACAACATGAAATGCATTGATATCTTCCCTTTTTTGGCAAAATAATTTAATGTTTAAAAAGGTAAATGTTGGGCGCCTGGGTGGCGCAGTCGGTTAAGGCGTCCGACTTCAGCCGGGTCACGATCTCGCGGTCCGTGAGTTCGAGCCCCGCGTCGGGCTCTGGGCTGATGGCTCAGAGCCTGGAGCCTGTTTCGGATTCTGTGTCTCCCTCTCTCTCTCTCTGCCCCTCCCCCGTTCATGCTCTGTCTCTCTCTGTCCCAAAAATAAACAAACATTGAAAAATAAATAAATAAAAAATAAAAAAATAAATAAAAAGGTAAATGTTACATGGTGTGCCAGGAGAGGGAGTACTCAGCATTGGACGGATTGATTAAGTATTGGACTCTTGATTTCAGCTCAGGTCATGATCTCAAGGTTCCTGGGTTTTGCCGCTGCATTGGACTCTGCACTGGCAGTGTGGGGTCTGCTTGGATATTTTCTCTCTCTCTCTCTCTCTCTCTCTCTCTCTCTCTCTCTCTCTCTCTTCTCTCTGTCCATCCCCCGATCCCTCTTTCAAAATGAATAAAGTTACAAAAATAGTAAACATTACATTTGACACACAAACCCTAATTTTAATTTTTTAATAATATTTAAAATGTTGATTTTATATATGACAGAGAAAGAGAACAAGGGGGATAGTGCTGACAGAGGGGGAGAGATCTGGAGGGGCTTGAACTGGCAAACTGTGAGATTATAAGGTGAGCCAAAGTCAGAGACCTAACCAACTAAGCCATTGAGGTATCCCCAAAAGGTCATTTTATTTTTTTTTAATTTTTTTAACGTTTATTTATTTTTGAGACAGAGACAGAGTATGAATGGGGGGAGGGTCAGAGAGAGAGGGAGACACAGAATCGAAAGCAGGCTCCAGGCTCCGAGCTGTCAGCACAGAGCCTAACACGGGCTCCATCTCGTGAACCACAAGATCATGACCTGAACCGAAGTCGGACACTTAACCGATGGAGCCACCCAGGCACTCCCAAAAGGTCATTTTAAAAACTGTTCTGGGGCACATGAGTGGCTTGGTTGGTTAAACATCCACCTAACTCTTGGTTTCGACTCAGGTCATGATTTCAGGGTTTCATGAATTGCAGCCCCATCAGGCTGTGTGCTGGTAGCAGAGCCTACTTAGATTTCTCGCTCTGTTTGCCCCTTCCTCGCTCATGCTGTCTCAGTCTGTCTCAAAATAAATAAGTAAACCTAGAAATTTAAAAACCGTGTTCTGAATGTGTCTCACTGTCTGAGACATCTGTAAGTGTCCACTATTTCCATAAATACCAGGCATAGTTTCTGCTTGTGCAAAAAGGCAATGCACATTCCTGCTTCTTGGCAGAGAGGAGTTTTCATACCCATTGTCTCCCTACAGGGAGTCTCAGACAGTCTGTCTGAGATAGATGTTTCACTCTCTCTTCTTGCCTGACAGAAGCCCAGTACTGAAATGCCCAGCATGGGACAGAGAATGCCTGAACATGGTGTTACTGCAATACACCCTGCCTTCATTGCTGTCCCCACACCGCCATCTAGGTCTCTTGATGGCACTAGACCAAATTTTTCTATTTTAAAAGAAAGCAAATATCACAAAATAAATACAGTTATGGGTGATTGGATTTAAAACAAGAGGAGTTTCAATACAACTAGTGAAATAATGATTACTTTTGTTCACATTAATGTAAGTTAGTCTCTTCAAACATGGATAAAAACAAACAAAAACAGCCCTAACTGTTCATCTTACCTCTTAGTGGATGTTGTTCTAGTTTAGTTTGCTCTTTGCCTACTAAGTAATTCCTCCAAATTTCATGCCATTGAATTTTTTCCTTTTATATTACATGAGGGATTTTTTTTCTAACCAAATGTATGTTTTATTGTTGTCTAGTTGTGCTATAAACTTTTCTTCTTATACCTCCATAAACATCCATCTACTTCAGTTATGACTTAATGAGTTATTTAAAAAATAGTTTCAGGACTAATTTCTTTACCTAAACATATTGTTTTTGCAAGTCCTATATAGTATTTCACATTGAGACTACTTCAAGGATTATACAGTTAAAATGAAAATTTATCTCATAATTACCTTTTAAAAAGTTTCAAGGTAGAATACTGACTCATACATTTAAAGTAGTAAGTAGAGAATTAAAATGATCGAAATTCTCAATTTCAGATAGCAAAGTAGTGGTCTTCAATTCTGAAATTTGCCAAATATCTTATCATTTTTATTTCTTTGAATATATGTGTGTATATATATATATATATATACACACACACATATATATGTATATATACATACATATACATATATATGCCATTATATATAGCCCCCCATGTTAATGATTATTTTGACAAATTTTGTAGTTTCAGTACTTAAAATAATATTTTAAACCAATTTAAATGTGATCTGATTGTGAAAATATTTATTGTATTATAATAGTAGCATTTACTTAAACTCCTAATATGTACCAGACATTTCATTATAAATTATTCTGGATCCTTTTAATATGAAATTTATTTTCAAACTGGTTTCCATGCAACACCTAGTATTGATCCCAACAGGTGCCCTCCTCAATGCCCATCACCCACTTTCCCTTCTCCCCCTCACCCCCCATCAACCCTCAGTTTCTTCTCAGTTTTTAAGAGTCTCTTATGGTTTGGCTCCCTTCCTCTCTAACTTTTTTTCTCCCTGTCCCTCCCCATGGTCTTCTGTCAAGTTTCTCAGGATCCATATAAGGGAAAAAAAACATAAAATATGGTGTCTGTCTTTCTCTGTATGACTTATTTCACTTAGCATAACATTCTACAGTTCCATCCACGTTGCTACAAAAGGCCATATTTCATTCTTTCTCATTGCCAAGTAGTATTCCATTGTGTATTGTGTATATAAACCACAACTTCTTTATCCATTCATCAGTTGATGGACATTGAGGCTCTTTCCATAATTTGGCTATTGTTGAAAGTGCTGCTATAAACATTGGGGTACAAGTGCCCCTATGTATTAGCACTCCTGTATCCCTTGGTAAATTGCTGGCAGTGCTATTACTGGGTCATAGGGTAGATCTATTTTTAATTTTTTGAGGAACCTCCATACTTTTTTCCAGAGTGGCTGCACCACTTTGCATTCCAACTAAATGTACAAGAGGGTCCCCGTTTCTCCACATCCTCTCCAGCATCTATAGTCTCCTGATTTGCTCATTTTAGCCACTCTGTCTGGCGTGAGGTGATAACTGAGTGTGGTTTTGATTTGTATTTCCCTGATGAGGAGTGACAATGAGCATCTTTTTATGTGCCTGTTGGCCATCTGGTTGTCTTCTTTAGAGAAGGGTCTATTCATGTCTTCTGCCCATTTCTTCACAGGATTATTTGTTTTTGGCGTGTGGAGTTTGGTGAGTTCCTTATAGAGTTTGGATACTAGCCCTTTGTCCGATATGTCATTTGCAAATATCTTTTCCCATTCCATCGATTGCCTTTTAGTTTTGTTGATTGTTTCCTTTGCAGTGCAGAAGCTTTTTGTCTTCATGAGGTCCCAATAGTTCATTTTTGCTTTGAATTCCCTTGCCTTCGGAGATGTGTCAAGTAAGAAATTGCTGCGGCTTTGGTCAGAGAGGTTTTTTCCTGCTTTCTTTCTAGGGTTTTGATGGTTTCCTGTCTCACATTCAGATCCTTCATCCATTTTGAGTTTATTTTTGTGAATGGTTGTAAGAGAGTGGTCTAGTTTCATCCTTCTGCATGTTGCTGTCCAGTTCTCCCAGCACCATTTGTTAAAGAGACTGTCTTTTTTCCATTGGATATTCTTTCCTGCTTTGTCAAAGATTAGTTGGCCATACTTTTGTGGGTCTAGTTCTGGGGTTTCTGTTCTATTCCATTGGTCTATGTGTCTGTTTTTGTGTCAATACCATGCTGTCTTGATGATTACAGATTTGTAGTAGAGGCTAAAGTCTGGGATTGTGATGCCTCCTGCTTTGGTCTTCTTCAAAATTATTTTCGCCATTTGGGGCCTTTTGTGGTTCCATACAAATTTTAGGATTGCTTGTTGCAGCTTTGAGGAGAATGCTGGTACAATTTTGACTGGGACTGCATTGAATGTGTAGATTGCTTTGGGTACTATTGACATTTTAACAATATTTATTTTTCCAATTCATGAGCGCAGAATGTTTTTCCAGTTCTTTGTATCTTCTTCAATTTCTTTCATAAGGTTTCTATAGTCGTCAGTATACAGATCTTTTACTTCTTTGGTTAGGTTTGTTCCTAGGTATTTTATGATTCTTGGTGCAATTGTGAATGGGATCAGTTTCTTTATTTGTCTTTCTGTTTCTTCATTATTGGTGTATAAGAATGCAGCTGATTTCTGTACATTAATTTTGTATACTGCTACTTTGCTGAATTCATGTATCAGTTCTAGCAGAACTTTGGTGGAGTCTATCGGGTTTTCCATGTATAATATCATGTCATCTGCAAAAAGTGAAAGCTTGACTTCCTCTTGGCCAATTTTTATGCCTTTCATTTCCTTTTGTTATCTGATTGCTGTTGCTAGAACTTCTAACACTATGTTAAACAACAGTGATGAGAATGGACATCCCTGTCATGTTCCTGATCTCAGGGGGAAAGCTCTCAGTTTTTCCCCATTGAGGATGATATTAGCTGTGGGCTTTTCATAAATGGCCTTTATGATGTTTAAATACATTCCTTCCATCCCAACTTTCTCGATGGTTTTTATTAATTAAAGATGCTGAATTTTGTCAAATGATTTTTCTGCATCAATTGACAGGATCATATGGTTCTTTATTTTTTCTTTTATTAATGTGATGCATCACGTTGATTGATTTGCGAATATTGAACCAGCCCTGCAGTCCAGGAATGAATCCCACTTGATTATGGTGAATAATTCTTTTCATACGCTATTGAATTCTATTTTCTAGTATCTTTTGAGATTTTTTGCATTCATATTCATCAGGAATATTGGCCTGTAGTTCTCTTTTTTTTTTTTTTTTTGCTGGGTCTCTGTCTGGTTTGGGAATCAAAGTAATGCTGGCTTCATAGAACGAGTCTCGAAGTTTTCCTTCCCTTTCTATTTTTTGGAACAGCTTAAGAAGGATAGGTATTATCTCTGCTTTAAATATCTGGTAGAATTCCCCAGGGAAGCCATCTGGTCCTAGAGTTTTATTTGTTGGGAAATTTTTGATAACTGATTCAATTTCTTCTCTGGTTATGGGTCTGTTCAAATTTTCTATTTCTTCCTGTTTGAGTTCTGGAAGTGTGTGGGTGTTTAGGAATTTGTCCATTTCTTCCAGGTTGTCCAGTTTGTTGGCATATAATTTTTCATAGTATTCCCTGATAATTGCCTGTATTTCTGAGGCAATGGTTGTAATAACTCCATTTTCCTTGATGATTTTATCTTATTGGGTCATCTCCGTTTTTTTTTGAGAAGCCTGGCTAGAGGTTTATCAATTTTGTTTATTTTTTAAAAAAAAACAGCTCTTGGTTTCATTGATCTGCACTACAATTTTTGCAGATTCTATATTGTTTATTTCTTCTCTGACTTTTATTATTTCTCTTTTTTTTGCTGGGTTTGGGGTGTCTGCTGTTCTGCTTCAATTTCCTTTAGGTGTGCTGTTAGATTTTGTATTTGGGATTTTTCCTGTTTCTTGAGATAGGCCTGGATTACAACGCATTTTCCTCTCAGGACTGCTTTCGCTGCATCCCAAAGCGTTTGGATTGTTTTATTTTCATTTTCATTTGTTTCCATATATTTTTTAATTTATTCTCTAATTTCCTTGTTGGCCCATTCATCCTTTATTAGGGTGTTCTTTAACCTTCATGCTTTTGGAGGTTTTCCAGACTTTTTCCTGTGGTCAATTTCAAGTTTAATACAAAGCATTGTGGTCTGAAAGTGTGCATGGTATGATCTCAATTCTTGTATACTTATGAAGGGCTGTATGTGACCCAGTATGTGATCTATTTGGAGAATATTCCATGTGCACTCAAGAAGAAAGTATATTCTGTTGCTTTGGGATGCAGAGTTCAACCTATATCTGTCAAGTCCATCTGATCCAATGTATCATTCAGGGCCTTTGTTTCTTTATCCATTGTTGTAAGTAGAGAATTAAAGTCCCCTGGAGTTACCACATTCTTACCAATAAGGTTGCTTATGTTTGTGATTAATTGTTTTATATATTTGGGGGCTCATATTTTCATTGCATAGACATTTAGAATTGTTAGTTCTTCCTGATGGATAGACTCTGTAACTATTATATACTGCCCTTCTTCATGTCTTTTTACAGCTTTTTAATTTTTTTTCTTAATGTTTATTTATTTTTGAGAGAGACAGAGACAGAATGCTAGTGGGTTAGGGGCAGAGAGAGAGTGAGACACAGAATCCGAAGCAGGCTCCATGCTCCAAGCTGTCAGCACAGAGACTGACACAGGGCTCGAACTCTTGAGCTGTGAGATCATGACCTGAGCCAAAGTCAGACACTCAACCAACTGAGCCACTCAGGTGCCCCCCTTTTACAGCCTTTAATTTAAAGTCTAGTTTGTCTGATATAAGTATGGCTACTCCAGCTTTCTTTTGACTTCCAGTAGCATGATGGATAGTTCTCCATCCCCTCACTCTCAATCTGAAGGTGTCCTCAGGTCTAAAATGAGTCTCTTATAGGCAGCAAAGAAATGGGTCTTGTTTTCTTTACCCATTCTGATACCCTGTGTCTTTTGCTTGGAGCATTTAGTCCATTTACATCCAGTGTTATTATTGAAAGATACGGGTTTAGAGTCATTGTGATATCTGTAGGTTTCATGCTTGTAGTGATGTCTCTGGTACTTTGTGGTCCTTGTAACATTTCACTCACAGAGTTCCCTTAGGATTTCTTATAGGGCTGATTTAGTGGTGATGAATTCCCTCAGTTTTTGTTTGTGAAAATGTTTATCTCTTCTTCTATTCTGAATGATAGACTTGCTGGATAAAGGATTCTCAGCTGCATATTTTTTTCTGTTCCTCACATTGAAGATTTCCTGCCATTCCTTTCTGGCCTGCCTGTTTTCATTAGATAGGTCTGCCACTAGTCTTATCGGTCTCTCTTTGTAGGTTAGAGCCTATTTATGCCTAGCTGCTTTCAGAATTTTCTCTTTATCCTTGTATGTTGTCAGTTTCACTATGATATGTTGTGTAGAAGATCGATTCCAGTTACGTTTGAAGGGAGTTCTCTGTGCCTCTTGGATTTCAATGCATTTTTCCTTCCTCAAATCAGGGAATTTCTCAGCTGTGATTTGTTCAAGTACACCTTCAGGCCCTTTCTCTCTCTTTTCCTCTTCTGGAATTCCTGTTATATGGATATTGTTCTGTTTGATGGCATCACTTAGTTCTCTATATCTTCCCTCATACTCCTGGATTTTTTAATCTCTGTTTTTCTCAGCTTCCTCTTTTTTCCATAATTTTATCTTTTAATTCACCTATTCTCTCCTCTGCCTTTCTATCCGTGCTGTGTCCACCTCCTTCTTATTTTGCACCTCATTTATAGTGTTTTTTAGGTCCTCATGACTATTTCTTAGTTCCTTGATCTCTGTAACAATAGATTCTCTGCTGTCCTCTATGCTTTTTTCAAGCCCAGTGATTAGTTTTATGACTATTATTCTAAATTCTTGTTCAGTTATATTGCTTAAATTGTTTTTGATCAACTTGTTGGCTGTCACTACTTCCTGGAGTTTCTTTGAGGAGAATTATTCTGTTTTTTCATTTTGGGTATTCCCAGTGGTATCTCCAAACTGCAGGGTACTTCCCCTGTGCTGTTGGGAGAAACTTGTGTTGGTGGGCAGGGCCGCAGTCAGACCTGATATCTGTCCCCAGCCCAACATTGGGGCCACAGTCAGACTGGTGTGTACCTTATCTTCCCCTCTCCCAGGGGCAGAGTGGAGTGGTATGGCCCTGTGTGGACTGTTTGCACACTGCCAGGCTTGTGGTGCTGCTTTGATGGGATCTGGCGTATTAGTGAGGGTGCAGGGGTGGATCCACAATGTGCACAGGGGTGGGAGGGGCAGACTTAGATCACTTTGCCATCAGTGGTCCCCTGCAGGAGGGGTCCTGCAGCACCAGGAGGGAGGTAGACCTGTTGGAGGGATGGATCCACAGAAGCACAGTGTTGGGCGTTTGCGTGGTGCAAGTAAGTTTGGTGACAGGAACTGGTTCCCTTTGGAATTTTAGCTGGGGGATGGGAGAGGGAGATGGTGCTTGCCAGCACCTTTGTTCTTCCTTGGAGCTCTGTCCTTCTGGGACTCAACAACTCTTCCTCCCGGCGTCCTCTTGCCCTCCCCGCTCTCTGAGAGTAGAGCTGTTGACTTTTAGCATTGCAGATGTTAAATCCCCATGGCAGAACTCATGGAGTGCGGCCCCTCCACTTTTGCAAGCCAGATTTCGGGGGCTCTGCCATGCCCAGCGGGCTGCCCCTCCGTTGCTCTGGCTCCCTCCTGCCAGTCCGTGTAGCACACACCACCTGTCTGCCCTTCCTATCCTCTTCCATGGGCCTCTTGTCTATGCTTGTCTCCAGAGAATCAGTTCTGCTAGTCTTCTGGTGGTTTTCTGGGTTATTTAGACCAATGTGGGTGGAATCTATGTGATGAGCAGGGCGAGGTGAGCCCAGCATCCTCCTAATCTGCCATCTTCTGAGCATCCCTCCTAAGTTATTCTGGATCTTTAAACTTAACCTTGAAAGTAGGAGAAATTGTGTTTTTTACATGGGTTAGGAAGCTTGGTCTTAGGAGTTAAGGAATATTCTCTTATAACTCAATTAGTAATGTTATATGTTAGGATTTGGACCTGTTTCTCTGATCGCTAAACTCCCAACTGCCATACTTTTTCTAACATGCCATAATACCTCCCTTCATTAAATTTGTTTAGTTTGGAGATGATTACAAACAGTTATAGAAATTTGGAAATGAACATGTCCTTGAAGATCATAATAACACACTGTAGAGTTTACATGAGCAGGTGCAGGAGTAGTGTCAAAGTGTCTGCGTTTGAATTCTGCTCCATACTTTATTAGCTGTGTAACCTCAGACAAATTATGTAACCTTTCCAAAGTTTTGTCAACTACATATGTGAGGTAGGAATAATAATTGTTGTCATTTGCTTTGAGAATAAGGAGCCATCGTGTTTTTGCAAGGTATTTAGTACATGGTAGGTATAATATATGCATAGGATTCTCTAATTTTGCATGGGAAGACAAATGGGTTCAGAGACTGTGTCATTTGCCCAATGTCTAACGGATAGTTAGCATAGAATTTTTATCAATATCCCCAAGTTCCAATTTATATTCTTACACTCTTTCCACTATTTGGTATGTTGGGCCATCATTTGTAAAATGCATAAATTCTGTGGCATGTGGGTGGCTCAGTCAGTTAAGTGACAGACTCTTAATTTCATCTCAGGTCCTATCAGGCATGAGATGAGTCCTGTGAATGGGCCTCAGCGCTAGGAGTGGAGTCTGCTGAAGGTCCTCTCTCTGCCCCTCCCCACTTGTGCACCCACACGCTCCCTCTCAAAAAAAAATTAAGTAAGTTCTGCAGTAATAATGTTCTGGAAGAATTGTGAAATTCAGATCAACTTCAGCATGTAAATATATGAAGAAGAAAGCATCTTTCCTGGTAGATAGTTCACTGTTTTGCCAGGAATTCTGGGGGCTATAAACCAGATGAGATAGAAAAAAAATCCCTATTGAAATGCGGCATGGTTTTTAGAAAATATCATCTGTGATCCAGAAGGATGTATTTATTACATAATTATTTCAAACTGTAAGCAAATTAATTGTAGAAAGGCAATCTGTTTCTTATTAAACAGCTCTTTAAAATGTTCTTGATCTATTAGAACATTTACTGTAACATTTATAATAAATTTTCTATTCAATTCCAGAGATTTCCCCCCTTACTCTTTGCAGTTATGGTTGTTTCCATCTTTATTTATTTATTTTTGAGAGAGAGAGAGAGAGAGAGAGAGAGAGAAAGAGAGAGAGAAAGAGAGAAAGAAACCATGCAGTCTTGAGCAAGGGAAGGGAGGGGGGGGGTACAGAGAACCCCAAGGAGGCTCCATGCTGTTAGCACAGAGACTGATGTGGGGCTTGAACTCATGAACCAACCATGATATCATGACCTGATCAGAAGCCAAGAGTCGACACTTAACCGATTGAGCCATCCAGGTTCCCGGAACCCCTTACTGTTTGAATTAAGAGATACTGCTCTATAGTAGCAGAGTATGAATTATGCTTTATTTAATATAATTTACCTATCTGTAGGCTACTGATATTCCAAATTTTGTAACACATTCAACATTACAGTGACAAGGAAGGAAAATATTTTTTATTGACTTTTTACATTGCATAATACTTTTCAAGTAGTAAAAATTTTCATCTAGCATATTTATTTAAATTAAAACTTTGCAAAATTTGCTTTTGATGGCTCTTAGAGTAGTGATGGCATATGTCAAACACTGAGATGTGAAATTTTTAGCCTGATTAAGTGATATGTCTCCATGTGAAAATCTGGGTATACATGTCTGTGTGATTTTTTTTTCTGTGATTTGTTTGATTTGTAGGTGTTATCTATAAAAATGTTTTCCATAATCCAAATATGAGTATTTTTAAGGATCTAGTAGTCAAACTAAGGATATGATATTTCTTCTAGGTATTCATCACTATATGAAAATACTGGGATCATATCATATTGAAACAATAGGAGAGTACTCTCACTAGAATTCTGGAATGAATAGGCTACCCACACATCTCCAATTATGTTTCTTCTTTCCTTTACCCAGAAAGAATATTACTTACTTTCATTTATTAATTTTTTTTTTCATTTTAGAAATATTTACTACCCCTTTATTACCAATGTCTACTAGGGGTTTTAAGCACAAATTATATTTCTACCTGTACTCATATTCTACAGATACAACTGGAAAAGATAGCATGTCCATAGTTCAGTAAACTTAACAGGACAGTAAGTGATACATGTTAGGAATGAGATACAGATATAGTACTAAGGGAGTTCAGAGGACAGGTGAATTTTACAGAGAGAAAGAAAACATTTGTGTAGCAAAGAGAATGTTCTTATGGCCTTGCAAGACGGAAAGGAATTAGAAAGATGAAAAAAGAGAGGAAATGGAAAATAAATATGCACACAAATGGGAAAGTAAAATATGTATATGGAAGTGGGAAATAAGCTAACATTGCTAACAATTATTAAAACCTATTTTCATATGGGAGCGCCTGGGTGGCGCAGTCGGTTAAGCGTCCGACTTCAGCCAGGTCACGATCTCGCGGTCCGTGAGTTCGAGCCCCGCGTCAGGCTCTGGGCTGATGGCTCAGAGCCTGGAGCCTGGTTCCGATTCTGTGTCTCCCTCTCTCTCTGCCCCTCCCCCGTTCATGCTCTGTCTCTCTCTCTGTCCCAAAAATAAATAAACGTTGAAAAAAAAAAGTTTAAATAAAAAAAAAAACCTATTTTCATATGAACCTTATGTGTTATTTTATTTGACCTTCTCAAAAACCTAATAAAGGGAAGTCATAAAAATTCTTATAAAGGCTAAAATGAAAGAGAGCTTGAAAGTAAAGATGCCCTTTTTTCTCTGACATCAAAGCCCATTTTCTCCCCAAAACAGAACATCAATTAGCTAAAAGGAGTATAATCTAGCACAGATGCTTGGATCACAGAGCTTATAAAGGAGGTTAGAGGCAGATAATTGTGGATGGTCTTCTATATCAATGGGACGAAAATTGGAATTATTCATGAGGTGATGGTGAGCCATTCATTTATATATCCACCCAGACAAGCAGTATTTGTTGAGATCATGTTATAGATAGGCAATGTTCTAAGTCCTGAAGATACACCAATGACCAAGTCAGACAGTGTCTTGGAAACAATATATTGGAAAATATCTTGAAAATGAAGGTTTCATACATGACTAAAAGAAGGGAAAAAATAACCATAAGCTCTTGTAAATATTTTATTGTTGAAGAGAATTTACATTTATTTCCTAGATTTACAATGGCAAACAAACTTATGGTATCTCTATCCCAGACCACTTTTATACTAGGCTCATAAACTAGAATAGGAAACTGTTACATGCTTTTTGCCTGTCCCCCTTCCTCCAAAAAGAAACAGGAATGATGACTACTACTTCATACCTTCCTTAAACATCTATTCTCTTTTCTCTTTCTTTTTCTCTTAAACATCTTTTCTCTGTATCTATTAACTTTTTTTTCCTTCACTATTCTTATGTAAATGGAAAGAATCAAAGTTCTCATCAAATTATGCATTTCAGCTCTCAGTTTTTTATATACAAACCAACAAATTAGCTGTCATCTAGTGTAATGTGCAATATTTAGATAACTTGCATGAATATATTGCAGTGGCATTAGCATATTTAATGTGTGGGGACAGTCTGATAGCTATATGAAATATTTTAATGCACATCTGTTTTCTTCTTTGATTTGTACACATCTGCCTCCCAAGGATCTCAGTGTGTTCCTGGCACCAGAATTAACACTTTATCTCTGTTACCAAAATTAATTTTGATAAACCTTTATTGTACATCAAAGAAGAATGTGCATATTTTGAGTCAGTGTTACCTTGATGTTTTAGCTATTAGGGTTTTTGTAACTTGTCCCACAAAGAGTAATTTAAAATTGTAAAATATAGCTATTATTTCAAGTTTAAACAAGTACCCTTTTTAGAGATGAAAATGATATCTAGAGATATACATGGGAAAGAAACCATTCTGAGACAAATATTTCCAAATATTTGTCACTGTGATTAACCATGAAACATTTAGCTTTTCTCTTTTTAAAGTATTTTACATGTATGGAATTTCAATAAAATGTAAGCCAGTCTGAGACTACATATTTGAAAAAATTATAGTAGTTTATATTTACTACAAAATAACTAGTCATACAGCTGTACTCTACTAGGTATAGATACCTAATTTAGTATTCTTAGTAGCTTTTGCCAAAAAAAAATACAAAGAACTCTTTGTTTAATGGCAGGAAATTCATATTTTGGGAAATTGAAATGGATTAGAAAGAGTTTGAGAAATATCACTCACTTTAAAGGTAAAACTTCAACCGTGTAGAGCAAGAGTAATTGTGTCTTCCACAGGACGTTTGGTAATATCTGGAATCATAGTTGGTTGTCACAACTGGGGAGGGAGGTGCTACTGGAATTAATAGAGAGAAGCTGGTGTGCTAAACGTCATGCAATGCGCAGGACAGTCCCTCATGACAAAGAATTATGTCCAGATTGTCATCAGTGCCAGTTTGAGAAACCCTGTCATGGAGGATGACAGGGAGTCAACCTGGCACCATCGTATAAGTGTCAAAAATATAAATTTAAAAAAATGAGACTTTAATTACTCACAGCATAGCAGAAAGCATGATTGTAAGCATAGTGGCACTCTTCCCTGTCCCCAGGTCTCACAGGGTGAATTGATGGCCCCACATGGGTGCTGAGCAAGCAGTGAATTATGACATAGTTGAGAGTCCCATGGCCTGGTGATCAGTACCTTTAGAGCAAAGAGCCAATTTTGTTCCAAACAGAAAGTTCCCTAGTTTCTCTGCTTTGTAGAGTAGTTATTCAGTTGTAACTGTGTACTTTCCTTGATTTAGTTGCCTACGTGACTAGCTTTAGAAAATGTTCAGTGTGAGAAGACAGAAGCCTTAAATTCAGCACATTCAGCAAGAAATTTCAGGGACACTCAAGATCCTGTGAGGACTGCCTCTCCCGATACCCACAGATAAGACCCTGGAAATAAGCACAAGTCATATCAAGGACTCATTTATCTCTGTTCATGAGCCTTTTACATATAACTACCTGAAGAATCTTCCACCTAAGGACTTTTAAATTCATAGAGAAAAAAACTGAACACCCTGGGTGTGGTGCCACCACAGGGCACTTACATATGTAGTAGTTACTTGTGTCTGCAATGCTGTTCCACCAGGTGTCCCCATGTGTCTCTCCTGTACCTCTCAGAAGTCTGTGTTTATAGATTACCTCCTCACTTAGCCTTTTCTGGTCACCCCATCTAAACCCATTATCTATACATATTCCTGGCCCAAAGGGATTCCCTTATCCTTTTTCTCAGGTTACTTTTAGTAATCATCCTAGACATATTTTGCTTGTGTGTTGCCTTGCTGCAAAAACATAAGCTTCAAGATATCAGAGGTTTGGGTCACATGGGTGGGTCAGTTGGTAGGGTCCAACTCGATTTTGGCTCAGGTCATGCTCTCACATTGGTGAGATCAAGCCCCGTGTCGGGCTCTGCGCTGATAGCGCAGAACCTGCTTGGGATTCTCTCTCTCTCCTCTCTTTCAGCCCTTCCCCTGCTCATGCACCAATTCTCTCTCTCAAAATAAATACATAAAAATTAAAAAAAAAAAAAAAGATGTCAGAGGTTTTAGTTTCACTCATTAATAGATCCTTAGTGCCTGGCTAAATGGAAGCTGTACAAAAACTGTTACTGAATAGGTTCTTTACTTTGGCTATCATTACTTTTAAATAGTAACTAAGGTGATTACACAAAGTTAAGAGCGATTGAAGAATGATTTTTTTTATTCTAAAATGGGGAACAACATAGGGGCACCTGGGTGACTCAATTTGTTAAGTGACTGACTCCTGGTTTCAGCTCAGGTCATGATCTCAATTTGAGACCCTTGTAGGGTGCTTTGCTGACAGTGAAGAGCCTGCTTGGGATATATTCTCTCTCTCTCCTCAAAATAAATAAACAAGCCTAAAAATTAAAAAAAAAAAAACACTTTAAAAAAGAAAATGAAGAAAAATAAGATCCATCATTATTTTTTTTCATCAGTATTATCTGAAGTTATTTTGGTGTTTATGGATATTGTTCTTATAATGAGTTTCCCTGATAATTCTTATTTTGTTTTAATTTTATTTTTTAAATTTACATCCAAATTAGTTAGCATATAGTGCTACATTGCTTTCAGGAGTAGATTCCTTAATGCCCCTTACCCATTTAGCTCCTCCTCCCTCCCACAACCCCTCTAGTAACCCTTTGTAGCAATCTTGTAAAATTGTACATATTCTCGTGATTCATTTGAACTTCAACAACATTCTTAGTGAAAAAATTAATTACAATTTTTATCGAATCCACATGTAAGAATCATCTTCATTGTGCCACACATTCTGACTCTCTGAATCAGTGTCTCCTTTTTCTACACAGCTTTGTTATTATTAATTATTACTGTTTTGCAGAGTCACATGCCTACCTTGAATGATTTCATACTATCTACTTATGTATATGAATTATTCTGCACAAATTTTCTTTGTGGTTTTGTTGTGGAATTGTAAGGATTAATTTAATTTACTGCATCCAAATTGTTATAAAACATAGCATTAATATCATTTTTTAAAAAATGTTTTAATGTTTATTTATTTTTGAGGGAGAGAGAGAGAGAGACAGAGCATGAGCAGGGGGAGGGCAGAGAGAGAGGGAGACATAGAATCCGAAGCAGGCTCAGCATTGATGTCACTTTTAACTACCTCCGTTTTTGTTCTACAGATTATGCTACATCTAACCTTTGACATTTGCTGGATATAAACACTAATGCATTTCTAAAGCCATTCATTTATGTATTTCATTATAAATATAATTATAAAACTAATATAAAAAAATTAATGAACTACTTTTATTTAGTTTGGTAGAAAAATTGCAAAATAGTACTATTTCCATATATTCCTCACACTTTCCCCTAATAATGATATCTCAAATAACAATACCAAAGTTACCAAAACCCGAAAAGTAATTATGATACAATGCCATTAACTAAAGACCTTGCCCAAATTCTACCAATTTTTCTACAATGTATACAGTACTTAAATCTTCTCAGTCTCTTGTATCCCATACCAGTGCCTCAATTTTTCCTTTACTTTGAATATTTGACTTCCTTTAATGTATAAGTTTGTTGAATATCTACATTGTCAGCCATCAAATATATTTTGCTAAGAAAATGAAGCTATGGTTTATTGCGAATAATGACTTTTCATTGGAAAGTTGGTAAACCATCCTTTGCTTCAGTGTACGTAATCTGTCTCCTTTTTCCTTTACGTCCCACTTCCCACGCCGCCCCCACCCCCCCCCCCCCACCCCATGAATCCTTGCTTGTATTAACTGTCTGACTCTTGCTTTGATTTATGATTTTTTTTTCTTTAACAATTCTTGGGATCAAACTTAAAGTAGATGTATTGACTACCAACTAAATGGGACCCTTGTGAGTCAGTTTATTTTTCTGGGGCTTTGTTTCATTATTTATAGAATATAGACACTGGACTATAGGGGTCTTTAGCTCCCTTTAATCTGTAAAATACTGACTTTATATGTATGTCCCTGCCTAATTTTATTATTATATTTTTCCCTGACTCACTGCTTCAGTTTTGGAAGGCTACCTGTGGACCAGTGAGGGTTGTTACTATGTGTCTTTTTTTAGATATTTATAGAAGGGTTTCTGCAAGATAAATTTTAAGGACTTTTTCTCTTTTACCTTTTACTCACACATGTGTTTTGCCTATCTTGTTTTTCCGCTGGGAATTAATGCGGGTCTGAAACAAGTATACTTTTGTTTAAGTTAGGATAATAAGGTAAGTTCCAGGAGGATGTCCCACATCTGTTTTTTATCATGGTAATTATAAATATAATGAAGACTTATATCCTCTGGCTTTTAAGCTCAACTTGGAATTTAATAGTGGATATCTTCCCCTAAAACCTAAGCAAAGTATGTGTCACCTTGTTTCTTTTAAAAGTTCCTTGAAAAATATCAATTAAAGTGGTACAACTGTTTGAATGTTTAAGTGACCAAATGCAAAACTATGAAACATATTAGCAAACATAGCTAATAAAAAAGTTACTTTATATGAAATTAAATTGCTCAGGGAACTTCTAATGGACTTGCCTTTTCATCTACTATGAAAGAGAATGAGTAATTGAGTATTAATGCAATGAGTTCCAAAATGTTTTATGTTTATAAATTATAACTTCATGGGACTAAGAAGAATATTCAAGAATAGGTATATTATTTTGTGTTCAGAAGTTAAAGCTGTTTTTGCTCTGTTCTCTCTTAGTAAATAGGAGGAATTGGGTAGTAAAAGCACATTAATGGAAATTACTTTCTCTCTCTCCCATTCACAATGAGGATGCATATTTTGTATTCTTTCATGAGATATTTCATCACGTGCAGCCACAACAGGAGACAGAGGAGAGGCTCAGGAAAACAAAGTTGATTACATTCACAGGCCTGAGAGACAGAAGGCACAGTGCAACATACAGGGCAACATAAGAAAGACAGCATGGTGGTCAGGGGTCAAAAATAGGAATGAAGGGATAGCTTTAGCTAACATCCTTTATTGGCATTTCTGTGGGAAAGGCAAGCAGGTAGGATAAACACTTTAGAACTGGCTTGTGTGAATACTTCCACTGGATTTTAAATGAGAGGAGTGATAGTTGCTTGGTACCTGGCCCTGGGATGATTTTAAGGCAGAAGAGTATTCTCTCCTAGGCTGTGGACCAGATAGAGGAGGTATGGCTTTGGATTGGTCAGGTTTTTGTTTGTTTCATTTTGTTTTAATGCACATTGTTACATTAATTTTAGGGGTACAATATAGTGATTGAGCGACTCTATGTATTGTGCTATGTTCACTGTAAGTATAACTATTCTCATATAATGCTATTACATTGTTATCAACCATATTCCCTATTTTGTACCTTTCATCCCTGTAATTTACTCATTTGATAACTGGAAGCCTGTATCTCTCACTCCCCTTCACCCATTTTGCCCATATCCTACCCATCTGCCCTGTGGCAAACATCAGTTTGTTCTATGTGTTTACGGGTCTGGTTCTGCTTTTGTTTTATTCTTTCTTCATTTCCTTTTTTAAATTTTATTTATTTTATTTTTTCATTTTTAGACTCCACATATAAGTGAAATCATATGGTACTTGTTTTTCTCTAACATATCACTTAGCATAATATCCATTAGGTCCCTTCATGTTGTTGCAATGGCAAGATCTCATTCCATTCCCTTTTATGGCTGAGTAATATGCCTCTGTGTGTGTGTGTGTGTGTGTGTGTGTGTGTGTGTATGTGTGTGTGTGTGATCTTTTTTATCCATTCATCAATCGATGTACATGTGAGTTGCTTCCATATCTTTTCTATTTTACATAATGCTGCAATAAACATAGGGGTGCATATAATGTTTTGAATTTGTGTTTTTGTCTTCTTTGGATAAATACTGAATAACAGAATTGCTATATCATATGGTATTTCTATTTTTAATTTTTTTGAAAAACCTCCACACTGTTTTTCATAGCAACTGCGTCAGTTTGCATTCCCACCAACAGTGCAAGAGGGTTGATTTTTCTCCACATCCTCACCAACACTTGTTTTTTCTTGTCTTTTTGATTATAGCTATTCTGACAGGTGTGAAGTGATGGTTCATTGTGGTTTTGATTTGTATTTCCCTGATGCTTAGTGATACTGAACATCTTTTCATGTGTCTGTTAGTTATCTGAATTATGTACATCTTCTTTGGAAAAATGCCTATTCAGGTCCTCTGCCCACTTTTAATCAGATTATTTGGGGATTTTTTTTTTTTTTGGTGTTGAGTTGTAAAAGTTCTTTTTATATTTTGAATATGAATGCCCTTATCAGATATATCATTTCTGTATATCTTCCCCGCTCAGTAAATTGTCATTTTTTTTGTTGATGCTTTTCTTTGCTGTGTACAACCATTTTTATTTTAGGCTAGTCCCACTAGTTTAGTTTTGTATTTGATTCTTTTTCCTGAGGAGACATATCTAGAAAAATACTGCTAAAGCCGGTATCAAAGAAATTACTGACTTTGTTTCGCTTTAGGAGTTTTATGGTTTCATGCCTCATATTTAGGTCTTTAATCCATTTTGAATTTGTTTTTACATATGGTATTAGAAAGTGGTCCAGTTTAATTCTTTTTCATGTAGCTGTCCAATTTTTCCTACAATATTTATTGAACAGACTGTCTTTTCCCCATTATATATTCTTGTCTCCTTTGATATAGGTAGATCATATAAGTGTGTGTTTATTTCTGGGCTCTCTATTAGGTTCAGTTTATTTACGTGTCTGTTTTTGTGCTAGTACCATATTGTTTGATTACTACAACTTTGTAGTGTATCTTAAAATACAGGATTGTGATACCTTCAGGTTTCTCTTTCTAAAGATGGCTTTGGCCATCTGGGGTCTTTGGTGATTCCATGCAAATTTTAGTTTTATTTGTTTCAGTTCAGTGAAAAATGCTGTTGGTATTCTGATAAGGATTGCATCGAATCTGCAGATTGCTTTGGGAAATATGAACATTTTAACAAATCAGTTCTTCCAAATGGGTTGGTTAGTTTTCACATCAAAGGCATATTCCTGGCTGGGCCCTTTGCTGTCTCTAAGAATTGGGTATCCCTAGAAGAGGCAGTCTCCTCCTAGCTGGAAAGGTTCTTGTAAAGATGTGAAAATACCATAATTTACAAAAAATAAAAACATTTAATAATATTTAGAACACAACTCTGATATTATTTACAATTTTTAGTGTAGTATGTAAAAATGAGCTATATACCCATTGCTGATTTGTAAGCGAATTCTTAAAATGAAATTATCTCTGCCCTTCCATCGTGTGTACTTTCCAGTTTCATTTGAAAGGAATGAATGTGAAGAGTGTATTTCTTTTGCTTAGAGCATTTAGCAAAATAATTTCCAGATGACTGGCACAGTAATGGTATATTAGGTTCTTCATGGAAACATCCAATAGGATGTGTACATAAAGAGTAAGAGAGAAAAATGTAATTTGAAGAACTGGCTTGCATGAATGTGGTGGATGGCAAGTCAAAAATCTGCAGGATGGTCAGCTAGGTTGTAGACCCATGGAAAAGTTGAAGTCTGAAGATAATTTAGAAACTTAATTCCCTCTTCCTCAGGGGACTTCAGTCTTTTTGTGTTTTTTTTTGTTTTTGTTTTATTTCTAATGTCATATGAGTAGATGACACCAACCCACAATATGGAGGGTAATATGCCTTATTGCAGGTATATGGATTTAAATGTTAATCACCTAAAAAATTACCTTGACAGCAATATCTAGACTTATGTTTAAACAGGTATCTGTATATCTTGGCCTATTCGAATTGACTCATAAAATTAACGATCACATATGGCTGGCTGAACGAAATACTTCAAGATGTGGTAGTATAAATCAATAAATAATTCCCATAAGAGCAATAATAGCATAGAACGCTAAAATGTTTGTTAGTGGTGGTCATTTTCATGCTAACCTGTTTGCTCATCTGTCTACATTTATTAAAGATTACCAATTTATGACTTCTGTGACTTTCCTTGGGAGATATTTCTCTGTGAATCACTCACATTTCTGCATGTCTTAGAGTGAGACGATTACTGCCTTTTATTCAGAAATATTCTTTCAAGGACTTTTGTATAGAAAAGAGCTTTGGAATAAGAGTTAGTTTATCCCTACAGTATAAAGAACAGTCCTGTTTATTGCCCTTTAGAAAAGATTTGGGTTTCCTAACTTCAGAATTATTTCACAAACTCACTGTTTGTGAACACGTCTATGTGGGTTGAACCCAGTCATCCCCACGGGACTTTGGAGTTAAAGAAACTGGTATCAGTTTGCTCATGACCATGCTACTTTCTATGCTGTGAGTAATAAAGTCCTTAATTTGACTTACACGTCTTGTGTCTTCTAGCATCATCCACGAAACAGTACTGGGCTAAGTTTTGAGCTTGAAAGTAGGGGAAAAAACTCAGTTCTTAATAATTCTTGAAACCTTCCATTTGATTATCATTTAGATAGATTATCATTTATTAGTAACTGTGATGAATACTGTGGTGCTTTCTTTACTCTCTTCTATGCTCATCACTGCATCAAAGATGAAATATCTGAATGCCATAGAGAGACAGTCTGTGACACTCTCCTCCTAAATTGAAACCAACAATATGCTTTTGATAATAAAAAAAGGAAACCGCTATATTTTAATACATTCTTTTCATCTTAAAATAAGACCCTATATGCACTTTACATTTCTCTTTAAATACATCAGTAAAGTATTTTATTCTGATTGAGAGTAGCTTGTGTATTTATTCTCTCTGACCTCTAAACTGACCTGAGAAAGGACCTGGAATGAAAATGAGGATGAGAACATCAGCCTCAGCTGGCCATGGAGGGCAGATGATAAAGAGAACTTCACTCTAGCCAAAGATTCCTGCATCTCCAGGAGATAGGGAATTTAGCAGGCAAAATTTATTGGCACGCTATAATTAAATCAACTTCATTCACTCATGTCAGAAACATAAAAGTTGAGATGCCTCAGGCCACATTGAAATACACAAAGAGGATGTTGATTAATTGAACTACATGAATAGGAGGCAGGAGAATTGTCCAAGTGCTAACTCTGAGGCAAGGTAAGGCATCTTCGGCCCTAGGCAGATCTACGTTACATGCTGCACATGCGGTTATTTAAGGCACATGATCATCCTCTGCACTCGCACACTCTTGTAATGCTTCATTCCAACCCCAAAAAATAATGTTCGCATTAAGAATAGAAAATCTTGGCTATATTGGGAAAATATAGGCATTGTCTTTTTATGATGGCAATTGTGGTGTATAATTTCCAATTCCTTATTACGTTAATCCCAATTCTCTTGTAAAAGATCAAGACTCATGGGTTATTCTGGAGATTCCATCTATGCACCTTAACAAAACTAACATCACTGACCACATCCATTGCGTTTCTTTAAAAAAAAAAATTGGACCTGGGGCGCCTGGGTGGCGCAGTCGGTTAAGCGTCCGACTTCAGCCAGGTCACGATCTCGCGGTCCGTGAGTTCGATCCCCGCGTTGGGCTCTGGGCTGATGGCTCAGAGCCTGGAGCCTGTTTCCGATTCTGTGTCTCCCTCTCTCTCTGCCCTTCCCCCGTTCATGCTCTCTCTCTGTCCCAAAAATAAATAAACGTTGATAAAAAAAAATTAAAAAAAAATTGGACCCAATTTTAAAAGTAAACAATTTTAAGTATATAAAACTTGAATCCTCTTCTGTTCCATAAATGTGTAAAATCTAAAAGGCCTGCAATGATGTTAGTGTTAGAAATTTTTCTCTAGTCTTTTAAAAATTTATTTTATCTAATTCTGGGTATTAATTGAAATAACTTATCTAATTATTTCTTTAAAATCCAAATAATTATTTAATTTACATAAATTGTATTATCCTTTATTCATGCTCATTATCTTAGTGGTAGATATCACCTATAGGAAATATTCAAGAATTTTTCACCTAAGTGAAAAGTCTAGTTTTTGATGA
Source organism: Prionailurus viverrinus (assembly GCF_022837055.1). Lineage (NCBI taxonomy): Eukaryota > Metazoa > Chordata > Mammalia > Carnivora > Felidae > Prionailurus > Prionailurus viverrinus. Next base: position 84,852,536 of record NC_062568.1, read on the forward strand.
GTGCATGTTTTTTAGCAGACTAGTCATATATTACACCCATTTATAAAAATTATTCTTAAAATACCAGAACAAAGTTTCCAAAAGAAAAATGATGGGAAGTTGAATAATTGGAACCAAAACAATATGTTAATCTTAAGTATTTACAGAGTATATTAAAAGGTCCATTTTTAATCTGAAGTATATGGATAAATATCTCAATTCTTTACTTAGAATGGAACATGTAGGTATGTTAATAAAAAAAATATAAGAAAACATTATCTGAAATCTTTTTTGAAGGAGTACAAGCATGTTGAGAGTCCTCTCTTATTGATAAATGAAAATGAGCATTTTGTTAAACTTAAGGGAAATTTTGGCAGATTAAAAAATACATTTGTAATCTTTGATATTAGTTATATAATAACAATAACAATATAGTAGTGAATGTTGATTTTACAATGTAGAATACTTGAACTCTACCCAAAGATATCAAGGCAATTTACTCTAGCAAATTTTACCAACTTCACCTTTCTTACATCTGAACAGCCCATATGTTTCCTCAAGCTGGTAATTCATATCTCTGTAGTCATCTATGTTTGTTTGATATTTGAGTGACATTAACCTTCATATGTCTTGATCACCTTGTTGAAATATTTTGGTCTTAGAGTCCTTAGTAGTCCATCTCAGATTCCAACCAATGCTTCTTGAAATAAAAAAATGTACATTAAACCAATGTTCTCGGTGTTAGTGTTCCATCAGTCTTAGTTTAACTAAAGGCAGATACGATATGATATGGAGTCAGAATACTTTCTTCATGAATGTATATTTGTTGAGAAATGGATTCACTTTGAGGCTCTTACAAAAGAACACCCTGTTAAGATAGGCTAAAAAGATCTCCAATTTGCACGTAGACTCTTAGGAATTTCTTTATTTTAAAATTTGTATTCAACCTCATTTTCACCCACATGGGAAAGAAAAACAAAACACACACATCCAAACATCTTTAAAAAACATTAAGCTAATCATTTCCTTGCTATCTTAATAGATTAGGTAGTTAGCTAAAGGGACGGATATAGTGAAAATTATACTATTAGTAATATATTAATAATAATATTTATATAACATTGACTATGTGCCAACCATTATTTTATGTATTTTACATATATTAATTAATGTTAAAACCATCCTATGAATTAAACACTAACATTACACCTGTTTTAAAGATTAGGAAATTGAAAGTAGAAAGGTTAAGCAATTTAGAGATACCATTAGTGGCAGAGCCTAGGCCCTGTAATTCCAGAACTTATAATTTTAATCACTACTTTATGCTGTTCAAGAATTTCATTTTCCAAAAAAAAAAAAAAGCAAACAACACAATTGGGAACAGGATTCACTCAATTTTGAAATTCAATTCCATTTCACTCTCACTATGTATTCACAACTGACTCTACGTATACTATTTCTAGTTAAAGTTGGCCACTTGTCACAATGCAAGGAAATATTAAATCATAATTTTAAGGGAGATAAACATAAAGTATATTTCTATCAAGTAACACTCATAAGGAAAAGAGTCAGGACATATATAGAATATTGTTTTTATCCGCTAAATGAGTAAAAACTAACATATACTGAGAATTTACAATATTGCAGGTATGCTAAGTGCTTTACATGCAGTAGCTAGGTTACCCTTTGTTATCATCCTCTGGTGTAGGTGCTATTATCTTCACTTAATGAGTGTAGAAATTAAAGATCAGAGTGACTGAGGTGCTTACCCAAGTGTCAGCAACAAAATTTGAATCCAGATAGTACTGCAACTGCTTCCAATGAAAAATGAATAAAAATTGTCAAGTTAGATGTCAAAAGGAAAAGTTATAAAAATAAAAGGGCTATTGAAGATGGAAATGTCCATGCTGGAATGGATTTCAAACGTAATACAGTTTTTGAAAACCAACTAACAAGATAAAAATCAACCACAAACTATGATAGATATAAAGGAAAAGAATAAACAGCTATTATTTTCCCATTATTCCAGAGCTGGAAAGTGCTCAGGAAAATTAAGTGTCGATATGGCAAAGACAAAATTAAAGTTTTTTTTTTCTAAGCATAGACACAATTAACCTGTGAAAATGACTCATCCTGGATGGTAATGAAGCAGATAGCTTAGTGAAATTGAGAAAACATATCTGATTCACTATAATGGGATTTTCAGTTAGATCAAATCACACATTGTATTAGTCATCCTCAGTCAGGGCCTATGCTGATGAACAGAAAGGGTCACATAAGAAAATCTTATTTTCCTCCAAGTCCAGAAGGGTCGTGATTAAAAAATATGATAATAGTAAACATTTACTTCATGTTCAAATGAAGGAATGGCATGTAGATGTGCCAGTGGTGTGTGAAGGCACAGTTCTGTCTCTAGTGTATTACTATGTACTGCTTTGCCCCATGAGTTGCAGTTCTCTACCTCATACCAGGGAGGAAAAAGAGACAAAGGTTTCCTTGGTTTCGAGAGAAGAAAAGGAGTTCCCGGTAATTTCTCATGCATTAGAAAAGTGAACTATCCTTAGGATGTCGTGAACAGTTTGGAAGGTGGTTCATAAAATGGCAAAAAGCAAGGGCAGGACTCACCACAGGAATTAAAGATCTCACAGTTTTAAAGATCTCTATGCTGAGGATCACTGACTTGTATTTTTATTCTAATTCTGCCACTACTTGTGTGATGAAGGACAATCAGCTTTGAGTATAAAGTGTTGGCATTTCCCTTTCTGTAAAGCGTTTGAATTAGTTGAACTCGTATAAGTTTATATATTAATAATATTCCTTGGGATTATCACTGCCTGTATCTTACAGAAGGCTGTAATAGTATCCTTTGTAATATAAGTCTAGGATATAGAGAAATATTTTAGTGTTTCTTTGAGATTTACTGTTCATGCAGTTCCATGATGAAAGCCTGTTCTGGGCTTTCAGAGATGTGCTTCTGCTGGACCTGTTCATCTGTTGGCAAGAGGGCATTCCTATTATTTTATTTTTTATAAATAATTTTTTTAAGTGTATCCATTTAAAAAAATTAACAGTTTATTTTTGAGAGACAGAGAGAAACAGAATGCAAGCAGGGATGGGCAGAGACACAGAATCTGAAGCAGGCTTGAGGCTCTAGGCTCTAAGCTGTCAGCACAGAACCCCACACAGGGCTCGAACTCACCAACTGCGATATCATGACCTGAATCAAAGTCAGAGGCTCAACCAACTGAGCCACCCAGGCATCCCAAAAATTTATCCAGTTTTGTGTGAGTGAGAGAGAGAGAGGGAACGTGCATGCATATACACACAAATGAGGGAAAGGCAGAGAGAGAGGCAGGGAATCCCAAGCAGTCTCCACAGTGTCAGCACAGAACCCAAGGTGGGGCTTGACCTCATGAAACTGTGAGATCATGACCTAAAACAAAATCAAGAGTGGGATACTCAATCAACTGAGCCACCCAGGTGCCACCCCCTTATTATTTTGATTATTCAGATTACATATTGCAAGTTTGAATATGTACTTTTTGAACATAGTCCTTGTTCCTATTACTAGATTTTCCCCTAAATAGTCTGTATCTATGTTCTGAGAACGTTTACCCTTTTGTGCTCTCATCACTTACAGCAAGGGCAGGACTCACCAGAGGAATAATGCAGTTTTAAAGATCTCTACACTGAGGATAATATGACTTGGATTTTTATTCTAATCCAACCACTTCTTGCGTGATAATAGACAATAAGCCTTCATTTTAAAGTGTTGGCATTTCCCTTTTTTCACTTCAAAGTGTTGGCACTTCCTGTTTTTCTCCAGATAACTATTTCAATTAAAATATAGAGGATCTGCTGTTCACATAAAATGGCGTTCAAAGTAAAATTGAAAAATATTATGTGGAATGGTGATGTTTTCCAAAACAACCTATAAAGAATCCAAGAATCAGAATTCATTCCTCTTTAAATTAAACATTTTATTAAGTAGAACATAAGTAGTGGACACTGTTGTAAAATGTGTTGTTCTCTTGTTTTTGCTTTTTACAGATCTTGATAATGTGGAAGGAATTGCTGTGGACTGGATCGGAAATAACCTTTACTGGACAAATGATGGCCATAGGAAGACCATTAATGTGGCCAGGCTAGAAAAAGCTTCTCAGAGTCGGAAGACTCTTTTAGAGGGAGAAATGTCCCATCCCAGAGGGATTGTGGTGGATCCTGTTAATGGGTACGTAATATTTGATTAGCCTAATAGGAGGAATATATATATATATATTTAGTAGTGGTAAGTTTGATTTAAATTCACACATGAATGGCCTGATTGGGAAAGCTACTCATTTAATGATTTTCTCTTACAGAAAATATGCTAACTAAATGTGCCAAAATACATTTAACTGAAATAAACAGATTATATGTATAAAGGATATATTTACTTGATGTACTCAGATAAAGACCATACTTCTCCATTTTAGACTGCCTGACACCAAGATAAATAATCGATTGAAAGAATCAATCAATTTAATTTTTAAAAGGCATTAAAATTTAATGTATTCATAAAATAGCAAAGATTTTTATTTATATTTTTGATACATTTACTGTGAGCCAGGCATTTTGTTAGATAGGTTCACTATACTCCTTTCCTTTAATTCTCACAATAATCCTTTGAATTAGTTGCAATTTTCATCCTTGATTTATAAAGAAGAAAAAGGTAATTGATTTGCAAAAGATCATTCAATTATTAAGTGACCAACTAGATATTTAAACTCAAGCAGTATATCCCAGAATTTACTCATAACCTCTATACTGCACTAATTTTTACTAGTCTAGGTTAGTAATCACATAATTTTAGCATAATCATAGTTTTCATAGAGTGAAATCATTTTGAGGTATGTACCACGTGTTTTAAGATGGAATAGTTTATGCAATACTCACGTAAATTTATTTCCTTTTATTTGTATTCAGAGCTATTACCTGAACACAAACAACACTGTACATATAGAAATATTAAAAAACTATGAACATTCCTAACAGAATGTCAGAATTAAATGAATAGATTACATATTTTAAAAGTGCAGTTGTTATATGTGACATTTATAACCCCATGTCTTATATTTCACTGTTTGAAACTAGCATCACAAAATGAACATACCTTACACCTTACTACACACATACAAAAAATACTTCATTGAATAGGAAACATGTGGCTTCCTTATAAACTGTGATCACCAGATTATAGTTCCTAGAATTGTTTGTGTTGAGAATAGCTCCAAACACAATTACGGTGCTTCCTTTGACATTTAAACAGTGGCTGAACTCATTGTCTGTGTTTTTATAAGACATAATTATAATTTCAGTGATTTTATGTGTGAATTCTGTAATTATCTGTCCTATTCCTGGCCTTTAAAACCAAACCATCTATCTGACCTTTAAATCAAGGCAATCTGAGAAACTATTTATTACACACGTCTTTTACATCTTCCTGAAGGAAGATATCTTAAAACAGCATTATTGTTCTCAGTATTCTGTTAGAGAAATACTTTGTGATAGTTAGAGTCTTCATGGTGTTCAGATGACACAAAAATGGAAGTCACAGAATTATATGATTTAGGAGGAAATTTAGAGGCCACTAGTCCCATCTCTCAATTCCTATTCAGGAATCTCATCCAGTATTTTTCTAATAGACAAGCATCTAACTTAGATTTGAAACCTATAGCATCTACATAGTTGACGGTATTTGGGGGCAACTCAAATTGACTCATTGACGCAATATCTGCATCTCTGTAATATCTACTAGCTGACTCTGTATTTGCTCTAGTGCTACAAAGAATGACTCTTCTGCCTCTTCCATCAGACATTTTCTAATAGAACACTGCTATTATGCACCAACCTGAAAACCACATATATTTGTGTACACACACACACACACACATTTTTTTTTTCTCCTAGCAATATACTACACCAGACTTTTGCACTAGGTATACAGTGGTTAATAAAACAGGCATAACCTTAATACTTATGAAGCGTCTTCTGTTGTCTATGAGGTGGAGGGTAGGTAGATAGAATGAGAAATAAATGCCCAATGGGCAACTAACATAATTTCAACAGACCAGAATGGAGGAGGAAAACAAACAGGATGACATGATGGAGACTAATAGGTAGAAATTGATTTCAGTAGGTTTGCTGAAAGGCCTGAGGAGGCGTCATTTAAACCAAGATTTAATTGTAGAGAAGGACTTGGCAATGGAGAGTGAGGGAAAGAGGATTTCAGATCAAGAAAATGGTGCATTTGAAGATCTTAATTTGGGTAAAAGCTTGAATGTGAGGAATGGCAACGAGGACAGTGGAGCTGCACCATTGATAACAAGGGGAGAAGTGACGGAGATGCACTTGTCCACCAGGATGACAGCTTTGTACTTTGTCTTCGGTGCAGGGTAAAATGTGGAAGTGAGAAGCAGATTTATATTTTAAAAAATCCAATCTGACTTTCCTGGGGAGAATGGATTGGAACATAGAAGTAGAATTGGGATCATGTGAATTTAATTGTCCCAATTATTGCTTGAGCATAATATAATTTAAAAAAAAAAAAAAAGAAGAAACTTTAGTTTGGAAAAGTCCATTTAAAATAGCACAGTGTAACGTTATACAAAACATTACAAAATAAGACACTTGATTTATTAACATGTTTTTCTACCATAATATCTATTTGCAGCCATACACAGAAGGAGAGCATTACAGGATTTTCTCTACCATAATAGCCTATTAACAAAATTACTCATTCTAGAGATTTACTTCATCCAGAGATTTATAAACAATTACAGAATCGGTAATGAACATGTTCATATAATTCTTTATTCAAATATACTATTAACTGCCATGTAGGAAATCTAATGTGCTTGGTGTGCATGCACACACACATTACCTGTATTATAAAATAGAATGAAATAATGTTCTTCAAAAATACTTAAGGTTTTTAATTCAGAATTGAGCTTTACACAATGAATAGGATTTGCAGATAAGTAGATTTGGTCTCAGGGTCTTAGGATGTGCAGTCATAAGGTTAGTCACTGTCCTCTGAAGGGACAGTGTAAATACTTGTTTAGAGGCAGGGACGTTAATGGCCATTTTGAGATGAGATAAGTTCATTAAGCCTAAAGCAGAGGGCATGTGAAGGAACATAGAGAATAAATTAGAAATACGCAGAAAACTTCAATGTTGGGATTAAAAGATGGGATTTTCTTTTCTGACAACAGAGTAATCAGATGGTTTTGAGAATAAAAGTCACATTTTATTCATGACCTAGGAAGACAAGTGATAGCAATATGACAGGCATATGTGAACAACCTGTTAGGAGTTCCCTTTGAAAAGGGATAAGAGACAGACTGTGGCATTTGTAATAGGAACAGAAAAGAGACACTGGAAGAATACAGTTGGCAGGTCTCAACAATTGTTGAAATGGGGATAAAGCTGCAGGAGGAATTGGTTATGATGGCATGTTTCTCAAGCTGATAGCTACAGGTGAATTCCCTCTGTTCCAATAATTTCACACTTCATAATTAATGTCAATAACTTAGAAAACTGCATCTTCAGTTCTGACTCATCAAAATATTATCTATAGTAAATGTGTCCAAAGCTGAGCACATATTTTCCCTCAAACATGATCTCCAGTATCCCTATCTCAATTAATAGTACCTGCTCTCTAGTTAACTGCTAGATGTTATGGCAACACTAAATTGAGTTTTTTAACTGTGAAATTTATGGCAGAGAAGTGCTTAAGGATTTAAATATTTCTAGGGTCCACCACATAATACTGTTTAATTGGGGTACATTATTAACATCAATAGTCCAAGCTTAGTGCTGTAGGATACAATTATGAATAAGAAATAATCCCTGACCTTAATTATTTTAATTTTTAATTGAAAGCATATGACATGTGACACGTCAAATATAATACAGGGCATAAGTGCAATAAATACTATAAAATAACTAAAAAATGTCACCAGGAAACAATGGAAAGACCTTATTTTGACAGAGAGGCTAGAGATAGACTTCATCAAATAATTGTATTTGAACAGGAGTTGAAAAATAGAGGTGCAATTTTTCTTGCCATATTAGCAGAAGGCTCGCTTAATCTAATATTTATTTAATGAATACCCCAGTCACACATATAAAAATAATTTATATTAGTTTCTGCTTTCTATAGTTCCTATTTTCTGTGTTTAGGAATCATCACATTTCATACTGATTATAAGTCTTCTACAATATAACTTTTTATTGCATAACGAAATTGATAATCGCATACGTAGCTTTTGTTACATTGGCACTCTTATTTAAATATTTATCTTATATTTTATTTGAATAAAGATAATCTTAGATAATGGATCAGATCATAACAATTTCTTCAAATAGCAAAACAACATAAAATATGCTTGTGTTATCCAGAATTACCCATACTTGTGTCTGCATGTATGTGTAATTTGGGTTGGAGAATCAAAGAAAAAGAGTGTCACTATGGTCAAAAGAAAAACTAGAGGGGAAGATAATTGCAATTTTAACAAGTTGTAAATTAGCAACAACAATAAAACTGCATTGACTAACCATATTTAATATTTCAAGAAAGTATTAACAGAAATATAAAAAGTTGCATATTTCTCATTCGCATACTCGATTTATGCAGTTGAAGTCAACCACTCATACCAAACTAGCATAGGACTAGAGCAACTAGAATGACTGCTTCATTTGTTCCTAATTTTGCCCCAATATTGAGACCACTTGAAGAACATGCTGGATGCAAGCAAGATAAACATATTTCCATGTTTATTTCTAGGATTAGAATGTATTTTGACTTAGTAAAATTCACCAATATCAATAATTTTCATGTCTAAAAGGACATATCAACATAATTGTAAACTGTCACGGGAATTTTAAACATTTGAACTGGAACAAAATAATGGATGGTGTGTTATATCCTCACTTGTTCCAAATCTTCCTGTTTAGATCTCAATAGGATTTTTAGTCATGGATACAGATTTTTCCCAAATGACCTCTGAAATTCTTTAGGGTCCACAAAATGTGGAAGGAAGAGGATCTACTACAGACATTTTTAAGGTCAGCAGCTTAGAAAAGCTTTAGAGCTTTATAAAGTTGTATATGAGGCAACTGAATTGAAACCTACACTTTAATTAATAACTACGGAACTTTCACATGACCCTAGAATGACACATGTGGAGGGTTTTAACCTTAATCATGAAGGAATTGGAACATTCCCTCAAGGCCCCCTCTCCCACTATTATAGCTTACACAAAAGACTTGTTTCTAAAGGCAGAAGCTTTTTTTTGAGATAGAAATTAAAGCTCAAAATCTCAAGGTCAGTCAACCTGATGTTATTAAACTTATGTGCAGCTAAATCATCTTCTGTGGATTTTGAGGTAATAATAAGCAGCAATAAAGCATAGATAATTTGCATCAGGAAGACAAATTAGGCTTGACCAGATAAACCCAGTATGGTCATACTTTTTAGTACAAAGGCAATCCAATTGCCTGTCTTACAAAAATAATAATTCATCTGAGATTAAATAAAGCCTGGAGTAGATCATTAATAGCACCATGCATTCTCATGTCAGTCATTCTGCTTTTCAATCACATAATTGATTGTATGTTTTATGAAAGGGGCAACATTTAAAAATAGTAACACCTCAAAGATCAATTTCCAAACTTGGTACCAACACCAAAGAAAATCAATATTTGGTACTTACTCTTAGATTAAACAATGAATGAGGCCAGTAATTATGGTCATCGTGGTAGTGGTTTTCTCTAATGTGTCTGAATGGACTGGCTTCACTGAACACATCTGTACTTCCCTGAGTACCTCACAGATGTGCCCTCCCTTTGGCAGATGAGCATTTGGTTGAAAAACAAATCAGAATGTAGTTAGATTTTATGGAAGTGCCAGGCTGAAGAAGGGTCCCTCTATAAGGTGGCTCGTTGAAATAACATGTGTGCACTCTCGTTTGTAATGTCTTAGTTGGATGTATTGGACAGACTGGGAGGAAGATGAAATAGATGACAGCGTGGGAAGGATCGAGAAGGCCTGGATGGATGGCTTCAATCGGCAGATTTTTGTGACTTCAAAGATGCTGTGGCCAAACGGTTTAACTCTGGACTTTCACACCAACACATTATACTGGTGTGACGCCTATTATGATCATATTGAAAAAGTGTTTTTGAATGGAACTCACAGGAAGGTAAAAGACAAATGCTGCTGTTTTTTTTTAACTCACAGGCTGCTTCTTCACAGAGCCTTGTTGTGCTGTGTTAAAAATACTTTCAAGTTTATTTTTACCCCTCTGAGGTGGCTGCCAGTAGTCTCTGTGGGGTGGCTAAAGGAGGCTGAGCATTAAGTAGTGCAGCTGGCACTTGCCTCCGGGAGACCAAGGCCAGCTCACTGTGGTATGCCAGGATTTGTGGGATTTTAAAAAGAAGCTCTCAGGATATCAGGGCTGTTTTAAAACACAGTTTTTCTACATAATTGATGAGTTTGCTATGACCAAGCAACCAACTCTATTCAAATATCTTTAATATTTGCAGCTGAAAATTAACCTATATATTATGAAAAAGTAATTATAGTGCATTTATTTGAATAAAGAATTTCATGACATTGGAATTGAAACTGAACTGAACTTCAGGGTTATTGCTGTGAATACACATCAACTTCCTCTTGTCTCTTTTGGTAAGACCATTGCAAAGTGATTTTTAAATTCTTGGGTAAATTGAAGATGGAGTTGACTGTCTGACAGAGGCAGTGTTGACAAAACATCACCTCTACTTTTCATCTTATAATAACCTGAATTCATATAACATTATGAACTGACTTCACCTGTTTAGTTAAATAACAGAAAATGGAATGCTAGAAATTATCAAAATGCTTCCGTTGATAAGATAATAATAGTATGATATCATACTTCCTTCTTTTTGGAAAGGAAGATTGTGCGATGGGCCAAGCCTCCTCATTATGAATTCTGTTTGACAAATAAATATTACATTAATCAGCTAAGACCATTTCAATCATTGGTTGACTCTAACCATGCTTTTAATATTTTTCCCCAATAGTAAAATTGATTGGCATTTAACCTAATGTCACATACTTTAAGAGGTGCCAGGTAAATATTTATGATTCCTTTGAAGGGATTGATATATACACCATGTAGATAACATTTTAATGGCTAGCATATTTTAACATTCATGGATGTGACAAAACAAAAGTAAGAATCTGTCTCGATTATTCAATATATGAAAATGTGATATGAAGAATTAAGATAAAAGTAGCAAAAATGGAATTTCCAACCCCACATTATTTAGATAAGTTCAATACTTTAATATTAAGTGGAGTACAAAATTATTTTTCATACTGTATACACTATCATTTTATAAATGGTGAAAGGTGGAAAGGTAGTATGTTTGGAGGTGTTACTCCTTATTCCTCTTCTACAAACCTACATGTGAAAACAGCACTTATCACATGAGTGCTCCAGTTAAACAACAACAAAATGCAACTAGAACATAAAGGATATACTAAGAAAATCAAAACTGAAGTTAGTGAATCTTGTTTAGCTACTTACTACTAATAAATGTTTCTGTGTTCAAAAGTAAAATCTTTACCTCCCTCCCTGTCATTTCCTAGATTTCTTCAATTTGCATTAGCCCAATTAGGTAGGAGAATCCCTTTCACTCCCAATTGTGTAAGACTCTGTTTTATTCCTTGGGTATTGGATAAGCAATATCACAATATTCATAATGACACTACTCAGATCAGTTTCTGTTCCAGGTTATGATACTGGAATATCATAAAGAACAGAGACAAGGAAGAGTGTCAGGCAGTCCTTTTAATGTTTGCACTTTGTGACCATATGAGTAATGTCATATATGAGAGCATTTAAATGGATGAAATACAAATGGAGTCTCCCTAAAATAACATGTCCTAAAAATAGGAAAATATGCTCACATTGTGAAATCCATTTTTCAAATATACTGAAGGAAAATATATTAAGATGTTAGATCATTATGTTTTATACTTATTTGAATGTCATTTTCTCTAAATAGTTATGTTTCTAAAGGTCAGTTTAGATTTTTCACAATGTGTTTATATTTTACAGATTGTTTACAGTGGGAAAGAGTTGAACCATCCTTTTGGACTGTCGCATCATGGGAATTATGTGTTCTGGACTGATTATATGAATGGTTCCATTTTTCAATTAGATTTGGTAACGAATGAGGTGACATTACTGAGACATGAAAGACCACCCCTGTTTGGGCTTCAGATTTATGATCCACGGAAGCAACAAGGTATTAAAAACCATATAAAATTGCTTCTGAATTTTACATAAAATAATACTTCACAGTATTTGCAAAAGCTTTTATTTTGACAGTGTTACTGATGTTTTATGATAAAAGGTGTCTAGTCACTCCAAAGTCAATCAAATCTTGGACTTTGTCACCATAAACATTTATTATTTATTGTTCAAAACAGCCTAAGCAAGTAACGGGGAATTTTATTTGAGTGAAGCTCAAGGTTTTCACCAAATGCTTTCTTTTTCATGTCCTTTTCACAAAAGAGGTATTCAAAGTATTTAAAGTAAAAAAAAATGCACTTAATGTTTTTCAAGAGTATTGTGAGAAGTGAGAAAAACTTTTAGTGGGAATGGAATGTTATTTGAAAATATTTTAAAATATGTGATAAATGAAAAGAGTTTTGTAAACTGCATCTTACTGTATTTATCTGATTAGTTTCATATTGATTTAAAGAATATTTAATTATTTTAAAGGGTATGAAAGTGAAATAATCTACCAATGTCTACTTAAAATTACATAATATCATTGTGTATTTTATCTACATGAGTTATTAATATTTATTAGGCCATCTACAAATCGCATGACTCAGAATTTAGGTATTAAGCAAAGAAAAAACTTAGTAAATTATGTGGAAGACTTTTTGTTATGAATCTAGATAGTTACTTTTTCTTTTATTTAGAGATATTCTTGTGGAAGTTAAATGAACATACATTTCAATGAATTTATGCAACATGTGAGAGAAGAAATACCTGGCTTACTGTGAAATGGACTTGGGCTTAAATCCAGGTTCCAACACTGTTTCTTCTGAAACTTTAGACATACCATAAAAGATTTAACAAAGAAATGTTTTCTTCATAAAATTCCCGTAAGAATTAAATCACTGTTGTGATTACTTAGAGTAGTGCCACCCACACATTTTTAATTAATTTCTTCTTATCATTTCTCTATAAGGAGGCATATTTTTAATGTTTCCTTCCATAGAAGAATGTTAAGTAAATATTCAAAGGAATAATGTGTCACAATTAACAAAGCACATGCCTCTAATAAAAATATATGGAACTTATTGCTATGTTTCATGAGGAAATATACCTGGTGTTCTAGACGATCCCATTGACATATAATTGTTCAGAGCTATCTCTTAGATGGACAAAGCTTTTAAAGTGCTTTATAAAAATTTTCAATTAAAGGCACATTAAAATGGAAATCTAGCCTTAATTACTCACCTGTTTATACAACCTTTATTGTAGAAACCATTATGTTCCGTCAAACTGAGAGAATGTGTTTGGGCAAATTGATTATTTTTCATAAACTTAGGTGAAAAAATCAATTATTCTTAGATTCCTAACCAGTCTTCTGGTAGCCAAGGATTGACTGTTAGTTAGCCAAATCTTTTGACTAAGTAATATAGTATGCAAAGGATGCTGGACAACATATTTTTCGTTTAGTCAGTAGACATTGAAATTGGATAACTGACTTAGCATCTAAATTTTTAATATTTTTTTCCTAAATTAATCAAAGTAAGTAAAAAGCTATCAGATGTTCAAATGCAGACCTGTTATCTTACCATCTTATAATTTCAGTGAAAATTATGAGAGAGAAAATGGTATTTCTCTTTATAATTTGTGAACATTAAATATTAATAAATATTTAGAAACACATAATCAGTGGTACACAAACTTTGTTATATACTGTCTTGTTAGACTATTTTTCTAAGAATAAAATAGCTGCATTTGAATAAAAAATCAATTTCCTCCATAGGGACAGATCACTATTTCTTCATGGAATGTAATAAACTAGTATTATATAGTCTTATATTTTCTCTCTCTGAAAGACTATAGTATACGATTGTTTACATTGTATAAACTTTTGTAGTATTTATACATGTATATGTGAAAAAAAATATATATATACACACAATAGATACTAACACACACAGACACACACACACACACAGACACACACACACACACACACACACACACACACACACCACTCCTCAGAAATACCATGAGTAATATCCAGGAATGTCATTAATGTACCATCTAAACTCTTTTAGACTTGGTGTCAGAAAATTAGTCAGCTAATTTGACCTCTCGAGATCAGAAGAGACTCTTATCAAATTACTTGTTAATAAAGCAGCTAATTTCAGGAAGGTAGATATATAATCACACTAAACAGAAAGCTACCCCTAGAAATGAATTCCTAAGTAATGCATAGGGATTTAGGGCCAAAACCTTTTTTTTTTTTTTCTTATATGCTACTGTTGTTTCTTCTGATTTAATTAATAAACTTTAATTCTTTTTCACTTATATTAGATATCTAGAAAAATTTTTATAATCCTCTCCTGAAATTCCTCATATAAAGTAGAACAATTGTATACTACAAACATACTTTTATCTGTTTATTCTCTAGGTTCAAAAGCACACTTTTATTTTTCGCCATGTTTAAGAGAATGAGATCCTCAAAACTAAGTGCAATATCTAAAAAGGGTTGATGACTAGTTTCCTATATAGAATTAAAAATAATTGATTAGCTTCTATGTTAAATATATGAAATTTATTAACTAATAACTAACTAAATCTAACTTCCAGGAGATGGGTCAAACATTATTTAAGTCTCACAAGAGATGTTTAATGTAGATACTATAGATTCCTGTTGTGCATATGAAAATCCCAAGGATCAGGCACGTGTAGCCCTTTGCCCTCAGGAAACAATGAGCCAGAGATAAACTGAGATTCAAATTCAAGTTTGTCTAACCACAAAGTGTTTTTATGTGATTAATTTATGTGGCCAATTTTATGAAAAGTATATAACTACTATACATTTACAGTTTATTTAGCTCTGAGAGAGACAGAGAGGCAGAGAGAGAAGGAGATAGAGAATTCCAAGCAGGCTCTGTGCCATCAGTGCAGAGCCCAATGAGAGATTCTAATTCACCAACAAGTGAGAACATGACCTGAGCCAAAATCGAGAGTTAGACACTTAACCAACTGAGCCAGCCAGGCACCCCATATAACTACTATACTTTTAGATAGAAGGAAACGAGTATGTCTGTTCTGCCGTCATTGTAGTTTTGTCATTGATAAATGTATGCAAATCTTATATATATATATATATATATATATATATATATATATATATATATATATATATAAAGTTCTTGACTATATTCTACAACCCAGCATTCAGAGATTTTATATTACAAAGCACTAGTATAAAGACACAGTAATCTTAAATTAATGCATGACATGTCCATTAACAACATTACTGTGTAGGTTTAGTAAGATATTTATTTATTTTTGTTATTTTTTTCTAATGCCCATTTCTATATATTTTTATTTTTTTAATTTTATTTTTTTATTTTTTTAAATATTTACATCCAAATTAGTTAGCATATAGTGAAGCAATGATTTCAGGAGTAGATTCCTTACTGCCCCTTACCCATTTAGCCCACCCCCCTCCCACAACCCCTCCAGCAACCCTCAGTTTGTTCTCCATATTTATGGGTCTCCTCTGTTTTATCCCCCTCCCTGTTTTTATATTATTTTTGTTTCCCTTCCCTTATGTTCATCTGTTTTGTCTCTTAAAGTCCTCATATGAGTGAACTCATATGATTTTTGTCTTTCTCTGACTAATTTCACTTAGCATAATAGCCTCCAGTTCCATTCACGCAGTTGCAAATGGCAAGATTTCGTTCTTTTTGATTGCCAAGTAATACTCCATTGTGTGTGTGTGTGTGTGTGTGTGTGTGTGTGTGTGTATATATCACATCTTCTTTATCCATTTATCCATCAATGGACATTGGGGCTCTTTACATACTTTGACTATTGTGATAGTGCTGCTAAAAGACATAAATAGACACTTCTCCAAGGAAGACATCCAGATGGCCAACCGACACATGAAAAAATGCTCAACATCACTCATCATCAGGGAAATATAAATCAAAACCACGGTGAGATACCACCTTACACCTGTCAGAATGGCTAACATTAACAACTCAGGCAACAACAGATATTGGTGAGGATGCGGAGACAGAGGATCTCTTTTGCATTGTTGGTGGCAATGCAAGCTGGTGCAGCCACTCTGAAAAACAGTATGGAGGTTCCTCAAAACTAAAAATAGAACTACCCTACAACCCAGCAATTGCACTACTAGGCATTTATCCAAGGGATACAGGTATGCTGTTTTGAAGGGACACATGCACCCCCATGTTTATATATTTTTTTCTAATGTTTGTTTATTTTTGAGAGAGGTGGAGAGACACAGAGAGAGACTGCAAGCGGGAGAAGGCAGAGAGACAGTCAGAGAATCTGAAACAGGCTCCAGGCTCTGAGCTGTGCACACAGAGCCAGATATGGGGCTCAAACTCACAAACCGTGAGATCATGACCTGAGCCAAAAGCAGACAACTAACCGACTCAGCCACCCAGGTGCCCCAAGATTTATATTTAGTGGTAGGGTCATCATCACAAATTGTATCTTTCCAAAATTTCCATTTTGGAAATAATCACTACCAAAAAATAACCCAGAAGGCTAATTAAGGCCTTAATGCAGTTAACATGCATGTGTGCATGCACACACATGCATGCATCCCACACACAAAGTAACATCAAAGCAAGGCAAATTTTCAATGAGCATATAACTCAAAAGAGAGAAAGGACACATTTTATCCTTTCCTCTGATTGATTGACATTATTCAAAGTTGACTCCTCTGAAATTATCCTAGATGAAATCAGTATCTGGATTTAGGATCCCACTTTACTGTTTTTTTTTCCAACTTTTAGGATGAATGCGAAGTCTAATTTCTCTTCCAAACTGTAAGTCAGACTGTCTATCCATCCAATAAGAAAAACAAAATCTCCATCAGTTTATATATTTCATATTAGGTATAGAGACTTCTTACTTCACATATGATAAAACTTGAAGAAGTGAAGTCTAAGAAGCATGTAGAAAAGGGGATTTCTTCCCTCCTATCCTTCTGATGAAAATTTAGATAAAATAGAACAGTAGTATTCCTTTGTGGTGACAATTTATGTATTTTGTTATTTGCTAGAAATAAAAGATAATTTATTAACAAATTTTAAGTTACTAAAGTTTATAAACACTTATATTTTATTATTTTGAGTATAGCTGACACATTGTTACATTATTTTCAGGTGTACAACTTAGCGAGTTGAGAAGTTTATATACATTATGCTGTGTTCCCCACAAGTATAGCTGTCATCTGTCCCCTAGCATTGCTATTGAAATATCATTGACTGTACTCCTTATGCTCTGCTTCTTAGTCCCATGACTTACTCATTCCATAACTGGAGATCTGTATCTCCCTTTCCCCTTCACCCATGGTCCCAACCCCCAACCTCCTCCTATCTGACAACCATCAGTTTGTTCTCTATATTTATAGTTCTCATTCTGCTTTTTGTTTATTCATTTTTTAAAGATTCCATTTATGAGTGGAATCATATGGTACTTGGTTTTCTCAGTCTTATTTATTTCACTTAGCATAATACCCTTTAAGTCCATTCATGTTGTTGCAAATGGCAAGATCTCATCCTTTTAATGGTTGTGTAATATTCCTGTGTGTGTGTGTGTGTGTGTGTGTGTGTGTGTGTGTGTGTGTGTGTAGATCATATTTTTCTTATCCACTTTTCTGTTGATGGACATTTAGGTTGATTCCATTCTTGGCTATTATAAATAATGCTGTAATAAACATGGGAGCATATATCCTTTCAAGTAATTAAGCACTAATATTTCAATATAAGCTTGTGAAATGTTTTCATATATCATCTACATCTTTATTACTATTCTTTGAGAATTGTAATATGCCTTTAAATAATCTACCTTGAAATGCAATGTATGTAGACAGAGTATATGCGTACTTACCTGCAAATGAGAAAAGCCCCTTTATCTTCTTAAAGTGGACTTAGATATAACAACATACAGGTACCTTGTATCTGCACCCCCAAATGATTGTTTCTGTTATATTGCTAACTAAAATTCATTCATTCACTCATCAACTAAAATTCATTCATTCATTCATTCATTCATTCATCAACTAACTAATATTTATCAAACACTCATCTGTTCGATACTCTATAGGGGGTAGAGTAATTCCACTTCTCTTAACTAACATATTAGGTTTGGGGGGAAAGACAAAGATTTTGGCCCAGACAGACCACTATCTTGAACTTATTTTTAAAAGATACTCCTTATTTGGTTTCCTTCATTATTTGATTTTTTCAAAAGTAATTACTTCCAAAGTAATTTAATCTAGGATTTCATTGTGTTGTTTTCACTGTGTTATTTCTCTGTCCTTTATTGATTTAATTTTATTTTGTCATATATAAAAGAGTTAAGAGTATAAGAGCATACATTTTAGATTAAAAAAATCCTTGTTTTCAATTATTTAGAAATAATTATAGTAATCCTTATTCTACTTTATTTGTTTTCTAATAAGGACTATTTATTTCTAGACATTAGAAAAGTCATTTCAACCCTATCTCTTCAGTAGTCACATTTGCATATGAGATAAGCCTACCTTAAAAGCTTATTATAAAAATTGAATTAAATATATGGTATAAGTAACAAACAAATAAATAAATAAGGTAACTATCCCTGACATCGATGCACTGTGAATTTTCAAAATGATAGCTATCGATTGTTAATAGGCACTCATTCATTAATATTGGTATGTAATTTTTTTAATGTTTATTTTTGAGAGAGAGAGAGAAAGACAGCATGAGCAGGGGAGGGGAAGAGAGAGAGGGAGACACAGAATCTGAAACAGGCTCCAGGATCTGAGCTGTCAGCACAAGCCTGACGTGGGGCTCAAACCCACAAACCACAAGATCGTGACCTAAGCCAAAGTCGGATGTTTAACCAACTGAGCCACCGAGGCTCCCCTGTGTATAAAAATTTTAATGCTGTTTGTCATTAAATCATATTTTTAGGAGAATATTTTTACATGAAAAGTTTTGCAACCTGCTAGAAATTCAATAAAAACTGCCACATGAGCTGTATCTGAAATATGTTGAAGTAAACTGAAGAATATATATGATTTAGGCAATTCTCATGAGAGATATGAAATTATTCAAATTAATTTAAATTTTGGATTTCTATCATGACAAGAGAAATATCACTTCCTCTTTTTAATGTATAGAATTCATTGAAAGGAATATATTTAAAAGTTCAAGTAATGGTAATTTATTTTTAAATACTTACATTTCATATTGAATAAGAATTGTAAGCACGAATCATGCTATTGAAAAAAATAATAATGTGATATTTAGCATATATTTTCTTTTATTTTAAGGTTTTATTTATTTTTGAGACAGAGAGAGACAGAGCATGAACGGGGGAGGGTCAGAGAGAGAGGGAAACACAGAATCAGAAGCAGGCTCCAGGCTCCGAGCTGTCAGCACAGAGCCCGACGTGGGGCTCGAACTCACAGACCGTGAGATCATGACCTGAGCCGAAGTCGAACGCTTAACCGACCGAGCCACCCTGGCCCCCCATAGCATATATTTTCAATATGAAAATGTGACATGATATACTGCTTTCAGTACTTCCTTTTTACTGTTTTAAATTCTTCATATATTTCTCAAAATACTTTGGTTAAATCAAAATTTCAATAATCTGAACGTTACTAAAGTAATGAATATACAGTTAGACTGTACATAATATTAATAAAATATTGAGAACACCTATTTCCCTATGAAGTATTACATTTTTAGTCTATGGTTATGGAAGAAGCATGGCTGTATCTGAACACTGCTTAAAAAAATTGCTACATCTCTTGGTACCTGGGTGCCTCAGTCCATTAAGCAACCAGCTCTTGATTTTGGCTTAGGTCATGATCTCAAGGTCATGAGATGAAGCCCTGCTTCAGTCTGTGCTAAATGTGGAGTCTGCTTGGGATTCTCTCCTACCCCCCTCTCTCTGCCCCTGCCCACCCTCCACAAAATAAATAAATAAACTTTAAAAGAAAAATTTCTACATCTCTTGTTGGAAAAAGTTTGAACTAAGCTTCATTATCCTCTGAGTTCAGAAATTGATACTAAAACCTGAATTATTAGTTTCCATAGCTTTCAAGTATATTTTTACCTTTTATAAACATGCAAAATTTAATTTACTTCTCAGAATAATGAAAAGAAATGAATGTATAATTCAGATTGTTTCTTGCAATCTGTAGACACACGAAATAATCTATGAGAATGAGTTAAATATTTATTGTATATAGCACCATTTTGAGGGTTTTTTTTTTTTGTTTTTAAAGTCATTCCTTAATATTCGCTATATAGCACACCTAACCCAGTACAATAGTCTCATCTGTCACACCAGTCACATTTTTTGGCACTGTGCTTCAACTGCCAATACAACTTTAACGATTACATTATTTTAGTGTAGTCATTCTAAGTAATTAAAAACTATTTTTTAGTGTTTGAGTTACAGTTTCTGATATAATCAAATGTTACTTATTGATACCTTGAAAACTGCAACATAATGTTAAATAGCCTGGACATTTACTTTGCCAATTAGATTGCTAGTGTTATAGACTTCTTTGTAACATTATATAGGTATATATAGAAGTAAATATGCTTTATTTCTTGCCTTTCCATCTTCTAGGAATAAATGTCATCAAAATGATGATTACCCAGATTGTATAGAATCTCCAACCCTTTCAAAATTTTATGTCAGGTTTATCTTAGTTTCCGAGGGTGTCTCACAGATGTTTATGGATAATACCTTTGTGAATCTCCCCTGCTTTATTGATATCTATTGCTTACCTTATCAGTGCTTCTGCTGGTTAGGTCTACTGGGATGGTCCACTGGGTCAACACTTCTACCCTTGTGCGTCACACATTCTACTGGCACTACAAGACCATTCATTTTTAAAGTTTCACAGATAGAACCTGTGTTTCGTGGACTCATCAATGCACTAACATGTCAATGTGCTCCTTGAACAAGAGGGAAGTATATTCCACTCCTTTCCCTTGTGCTCATTTGCTTTCTGTTCACTTAATATCCAAAGTCACATTCTAAGTGTTAATGATCCAATTTAGAAAGAAATCAGAATTGAATATACCAGGCCTAATCTGCTATCCTGGACAGACATCATCATGTCCTGTAACCTTGCTGTCTCCTAGTACTTCTCTGCACACATACCTCTATATCTTCTAACCAACATGCAAATTCCTTTTATCTCCCAGTGTGTCATATATTTTTAAATGTTTCTGAATTGTACTTAGTGTTCAGAAGATATCCTGACTACATTAATGAATATGTAATATACATATGCTTGTATATGTGTACATTCTTATGCCTACATACATATCTTAGAAAGAATGTGAACCTTAACCTGGCTAATTTTGGATGGAATCACGGTTCTCTGACACATTCACTTCCCTCCTCTTACAGGTGACAACATGTGCCGAGTAAATAACGGCGGCTGTAGTACATTGTGCTTAGCCATTCCAGGAGGCCGAGTATGTGCATGTGCCGACAATCAACTTTTAGATGAAAATGGGACAACTTGCATATGTAAGTTTTCTTTGTGTTTTTGTATTTGTTACACTTATTGTTTGTCCATATATTTTTGAAGAACAGAAGCATATGAAACCAAGGGGGAAAAAATCAAACTCGGAAAGACAAAATTCAGATAATCACTTAGGTATAATTCTTTTTAAACTACAAATAATTAACTGAATTAATTTAATTTAAAAACATGACCAGTGATGAAGTTTTCCAGAGTATTTGTCACTCCTGCATAATAGTTTAGTAAAATATATATGCCACAGAAGACTATTTCATAAAATAGGGAACCTCACTGTTAGGAGGTTAGTTGTTACTTATATAGATGATAGTGTAGTTGTGTGTTATATAGATGTGTAGTTGTTAGTTATATAGATGATAGTTGATGCACATTGTAAGACCTTCAACTAAATAGTTAATAAGGTTGATTATCTATCTTTGTTGTGAAGTCAAAAGAAGCAGACAAAAGAAGAGACTTAGGGAAATTCTAGACTTTATCAAAATAGTGAATTAGTTGGATTAATTGACCTGGATTAAAGGCACTTTATTAACTTTTACTGACCGTCCTCAGTTTGTTGCATCTTGTTATTCTCATGTGGCCCTTTTGAAATTTGTTCTGTCTATACATATCAAGTCCCTTGCCACAATAATAGGAGCAATGATATGTATGTATTGAATACTATATAAATGCTTCTGGAATGATTTGAATTTGTTGCATGTTACTCATGATTCTCCAGAAAAACAGAACCAATAGCATGTATGTGTATAGAAAGAGATTTGTTATGAGGAATTGGCTCATGCAAGTATGGAGGCTGACAACTCCCCATATTTGCAGTGAGCAAGTTAGAAACTGAGGAGCACCAATGGCATAGTTCCAGTCCAAATGCTGGTTAGGCTGAAGACCCATGAAGAGCAGCCAGTGTTTTATTTGGAGTCTTAAGCCAGGGGAAAACAAAACAAAACAATATCCCAGTTCAAGGCAGTCAGGCAGGAAGAATCCCTCTTATGTGCAAGAAGGTAGGCCTTGTCATTCAATTCAGGCCTTCAAGTGACTGGATGAGAACCACTCACATCTGAGAGGGTGATCTGCTTAATATAGTCTATAGATTCCAATGTTAATCTCATGTAAGACACTCTGACACACACACCCAGAATGATATTTGACCAAATGTCTGGGCCCTTTATAGCCTACTCAACTTGACACATAAAATTAACTGTCACAAATTGTTAAAGAATACACAAATAAATGGATTTTTCCATCAGTGATAATGATTGTCTCTGGGGAGGCAGGAGAAGTATAATGAAGAAGACTTCAACTTAACTGAAATATTTGATTTCTTCTGAAGAAGCAATAATGTGAATAAAGGATTTTTTAAAGTTTTTATTTATTGATTTTGAGAGAGATAGAGACAGTGCAGGCATGAGTGGGGGGAGGCAGAGAGAGAGAGGGAGACAGAGAATCCCAAGCAGACTCCAGGATGTCAGTGCTGAGACCTATGCGGGGCTTGATATCACAAACTGTGAGATCATGACCTGAGCTGAGATCAAGAGTCAGATGCTCAACTGACTGAGCCACCCAGGTGCCGCAAGGATTTTTTAAATGATTTAATATGTGGTAATACTTGAGAAATATATAGAAAGAATTTAAATGAAAAATCTACCCGTAATGCTACAATCCAGCAATAAACTACTAAAACATTTTGATGTTGTTCCTTTTAATTATATATCTCTGGAGGTTATTATTTTTTTACTAGTACTAATGATAATCATAGGCAAAATTTATTGAATTCTTGTATAGATTTCATGATTCTCATTAGCTGTTAATAATAGTATAAGGAAGATACTTTTACTTCACTTTATTATTCAGAATGAAGACTTGAGAGTTAATAATTTTTCAAAATTCACATAATTAGCAATCAGGACATTTGGAATTTAGCCCCTAAATTATTTTATTTTGGAGACCAAATTCTTAATTATGTTTCAGTGTTACAAATTTTAGATCATACCTTGGTATAATTTATCTTGTGCTTTATTTTTACTTAATTGGAGCATAAGTGTCTTATCATGTGACTACATCTTCTTTGTAAACATGACTTTTAAACCATTTATCCTCATGTTTCTACTTGATGTTTGATGTTACTTCTGATCTATTTTTATACACCATTTGTGCGTTTCCTTACTGTTTATGATCCCTTCTATATTTTAGCACATAGTCCATGGTCATATTGTTGCATCTTCTTTACATCTTTTTTAAGCATTTGGAATAATAACACCAGCTTTAAATTCTATTACTTTTGAATTTTAACTATTTGAGATGAGGACTTTGGCTTTCTTTGTATTATTCTCTTTATCTTCTAAATTTCATTCCTTATTATAATTTAGGATTTCTGACAAAAATATTATTTTGAATCATTAATCATTGTCTTTATATAACAGGTTTTGACATATATAGCTAGTTTGTTGATCAATTTTATAATGTTTTCTTTTTGACCTGAATCAGTGCTTCACTAGTTGTATTGCTCAGTATTCAAACTTTAGCTCTTCATTGTTTAATTATTAATTTTCAATTTCTTTTGTTTTCTAAATAAGTCTCCTTTGCATTTATATGTGATAAACAATTCTTCTGAATATTAATTCTTGGCCAGACAAAAATTTTCTTTAAACTTCTAGAAATACTATTTAATTTAATTTAATAAATACTATTTAATTTATTCTGGGATAATATACTTGAGAGCACAATTACGAATTTTACTTCTCTGGGAAAGCTTTTTTCATTACTAGTGGGATTTTTAAATTGCCTGTAAGACAATTCCTGTAGAACATAATTATTTGAAGTATACTTTCTTTGAGTAATCAGGTGGTTTTCCTTCCTTTGTTCTGTGGTAATATTTTGTAATTCCTATTTTGTTGTTGTTTATTTATCATAGAAAAGAAGAGATCTATCGAGACCCCTAGTTTGTCAACAGACAAGAATTAAGCATTGCTTTGAACAGCGTAAAGTCTGTCTAGTTGTCCACTAGCCTAAATCATAACTTAGGTATTGAGAGAATAGGTATAGTTTATATGCAGATTTCTAATTCAGTTTTTAGTGTCTACCACACGTTCATCTAAAATTATTTTTCTGGTATAAAATGAGATATTTTGTTATGCCCTCTGAATAAATCTGACACTTTGAATGGTGAACACACACACACACACACACACACACACACACACATACACATACATACATACACACAGAGTTATGTGTGGACATCCACCAAGTCTCATCCTGACCTTGGTCTATCCCCAGACTTCCTCCTAAGGATGGAAGGTAACAGTGCAAGTATCTCCTTTTTTGGTAAGCACAGACCTCACAGTCAGTATTGAGGGAGCAAAGTGTTTGTTTAAAGATAGACAGCCTTGGAGCACATGGGTGGCTCAGTCTCTTAAGCCTCAGACTCATGATTTCAACTCAAGTCATGATCTCATGGTTTGTGAGATGAAGCCCTACATGGGGCTCTGCACTCACAGTGTGGAGCCTGCTTGGGTTGTCTCTCTCCCTCCTTCTCTCTCTACCCATCCCCACTCTCAAAATAAATAAATAAACATAAAAAAAGGTTTATTCCATTTTTAGTGATATGAATTAGAGAAACTTTTGGCTGAATATTTAAATCCAGTCCTATTGGTCTTGTAATAAAGTCAAAATTCTCTTAGGATGGTGTCAGTCAAGTTATCGAGGGACTGAGTTTTCAGGGATCTATGAGTTTTTATCCTTCATCTTAATTTTCATACTGGAGTGAAACAGAAGGTCTATACATCAGATACTGATATCTTGATGACTTTTTAAGCTTGAAATGTTCTAATTAATTATTTAATTTTAATTGTGTGAATCATAATTATCTGGGTCATTGACTTCCAAATTATTTTTCTATTTCCTTCACTCTATGCCCCACTAAAAACTTAGGGATTCCTTATGAGGTGGCATATCTATACCTATATCGATATTGAAGTAGAAAAAATTTGTTTTCATGACCAGACACATGTAATTATACATTTGGTGAAAGATAGAAATGTTTCTGTATTCTTGGTGTCTTTCTAATCTCTACAATTCACTGATGATATAACTTCAATACAATATAAAGATATAAGAAAGAAGATTATATTATCTATATTTGTTAGACTAAACAATGTTAAATCAACAAAACCATGTGAGATGTTCTTTGACAATTTGTTGTTGCATTTGACTGTTTAAAACTCTACTGTATCTCTAATATGTCATGCAACTTGCCTAGGTTTCTTTCCAATGTAATGGGAAAAATTAGGATAGACCATAAAATTACTCATTTCTTACACAGAACTCAAAGTGTGTTTATATAAATTATTCCACTTCTCATATTTAATGGCAAAGGTTTTCAAAGGATATGTTAACCTTCTTAGTTTTCAGATGAGGAAATTCAAGCGCAAAAGAAGTACACACAGAGTTTATGGTTGCCGAGTATGGTATAAAACAAATATGAGTGTGTGACTGACGTCTTATTAATACTGATTCCTCTGAGCTTCTCCTCTAGTTTAGGCTAGATTACAGTTTTATGAATTTATCTCAGCTGGATTAAGTCTGTAATCTGAGTTAACAAAATACATATTGCAACCATTGAGATATGATTGTTCTGGTTCCAGTCATCCTCATTGAATTGACATCAAATGAACAAAAACCCATTGGCAGTTGGTCAGGACATAATTAAACACCAATAGCTGTTTCTCAGTGAATTTGCAGCATAAGGCTATGCCAGAGAGGCATTCACCCAGCAGAAAAATATTGGCATGCTACATGATTGATTAAGGATGAATTCTAATTCCATGCCTGGAAGGAATCAAGAATGAGAGTAGGCTGGACTCTTTGTCCTTGTGAATCTTGTGTGGCATGGGCAAATCCTCTCACAGTTAGAAATGAGGCCTGGTGTAGCATAGGAACCTGGAACTGACTGCCCCAGAGAGACATATGTAAAGCCCATTGATCAATTAATTATCAAGTGAGGTTGTTTGTTTGTTTGTTTGTTTTAATTTATTTGATGCCTTTGTGGGGGGAAATACAACATACAAAATTAATAAATGAGGACACGAATAATCCCAAGAAAGTAAGCTCCTGGAAAAAAAAAAAAAAAGATAGTCACTATTTTTTTTCAACAGGATATTTTTGCCTAGAGTAATAAGACAGTAATTCTTTAAATTCTTCTTTAGTGGCCTGAAAGAAAAGACAGGATTTTCCAATGTTCTTTTCCTAAGAGAGCAACTTAAACGTATTGATCATCCAAGGGTAGCCTTGCACAATTATATGTCAGTGGTACTCTGTGACCTTCTTTACCTTGTGGAACACCAGATATATTCCTCTGTCAAAAACAGTGCTCCACTATGGCTAAGCCATTTATCTGTTCAGCTGTGACAAGCCTTATGTTCTAGGATATATGCAATCTAATGTGTAGTAAAAAGTTTAAGGCACTAAAAAGTTTAGAAGCCCCATCCAGATGAATATTTATGGCCTTCTGTGCATAGGAACTCACAGAAGATTATGTACCACTTAGGTTGGCTGCTCAGAAGACCACTCTATCTAATGAAAGGTCATCCTGCTGTGATATAAAGGAGAAAATTCAAAACCCATGGCAGCATTATTTGCACTGCCTTCCTGTATAGGCAAGCTTATATACATCAAAACCACTACAACTTGAAGTTTTCTTTTAGTTGTTTTTTTTTTTTGTCTCCCTGCCTAAATAAAGGGATAGTTAGAAATTCTCTCAAAATACAAAACCAATTTGTTAAATAAATATGTTGTGATGTGAGATGTATAAGGACAATAGAAATTTTATTTTATTTTTTGTAATGGGATTCATGCTTTTATGGCTAAGTTATAATGATTTTGATATAGTTAGCCGCTAAACATTAGTTGACAGAAGAGACAGTATTACTTTATATCTATGTTACCAGACTAGGATTAAAAAGAAGATAAGTGAATTTAGAAACATAGACACTTGTTCATGGGCACCATAGCTTATTAAACCAAGGTTAGGAACATATGTATCAAGTTCAATTGCTGAGCTGAGATCCAAATCTTAGATTATTCCAAATTAAAATAAAATAAACCAGTTTATTAGTAAAGTTTCTCCCTTTACTTCTTCTTCTTTTTTTTTTTTAATGTTTATTTATTTTTGGACAGAGGCAGACAGAGCATGAATGGGGGAGGGTCAGTGAGAGGGAGACACAGAATCCGAAGCAGGCTCCAGGCTCTGAGCTGTCAGCACAGAGCCCGACACGGGGCTCGAACTCACAAACTGTGAGATCATGACCTGAGCCGGTGGGAGGCTCAACTGACTGAGCCACTCAGGCGCCCCTCCCTTTACTTTTTTATAATCTGGACATTTACTCCTGCCATCCCATTTTTTACTGGGAAGTAATTCTAGAGTGCATATTTCCCTTTGTGGTGTATGGAAGGGTCATGTGGAGACCTTCTAATTTCAATGTTCTAACAGCAGGTATCATAGGATGTATGAAACCTGATAGTTCCTTGCTGGGAATATTGTGATTCATGTCATTTTAGCTTTGATCCTGGTTAAATTAAAGGATTATTTATGACTTTGTCAGTTTTCTGGTGAGATCATGTTGTAATATTTTTATAAGAAGTGACCCTAGCAGTAGAATTACGGATTCTCCATCAGTTTTCAAATTCATAGTGCAAAGCACAGCTCTAAAGCAAAGCTTGCATTTCTAGCACTTGTTAATATACTGAAAGCAATGTATGTGTCTGCCCAAACACACAAGTGCTATATAGGTTCAGTTACATTAAACATCAGAAAAGAGTGACTTTCATGGAGGTTTCCTATATGTTCACTGTTTTGGTGTGGGGGAAAATTTATCACTCCCTCTTTCTGTTTATCTACATATAAATCTTTTTCTCATCAATTAAATTCACTTCATCAGTGATCTTGGGTGATGGTAGAAGGCTATTAGCTTTTTTAGCCACTTGAAATGAAATTGTTTTCATGAAGTATTTATACAATCCCTAGAGATAGAATTTCTCCCTATAATAAGGCTGTGACATAGGATTATCCATCTCTGCTAATTCCAGTAATTTAGGCAGCAAGTAATTTTTAGCATCTCCTCAATGCCTGGTTCTATTCTAGGTTAATACCTCTATTCTGTATGTGACATTCCCTTCCTACATTCAAGGATTTCAAATGGAAACATTAGATGTATAAAAATTAATTATAAAATTACTCCTTTATAGAGGTTTTTGCAAGGTAATAGAATACTAATCTTATTTTTTCTAGATACTATTGTCTCCCTTAATGTGATGCCAAATATATTTGCTTCATCATATAATTGATTCTCACAAAAGTATGTAGATTGCCTGGTCATCAACTGGGGTGCTATGATACATGACTTTGCCACCCAATTTCAGAGTTAGGTCAATGCTGGGAAAAAAGCCCATGCTTTTTGAATGTCTAAATTGCCATGTTATCCAGATTATCACCTATCACATTAGATGTCTTCTTTTTCTTTTATTTTTTAAATGTTTATTTATTAGAGAGCGAAAGAGAGAGAGAAAGAGATCGTGAGTGGGGGAGTGGTAGAGAGAGGCAGAAACACAGAATCAGAAGCAGGTTCCAGGCTCTGAACTGTCAGACAGAGCCCGACACAGGTCTCGAACTCACAAGCAGTGAGATCATGACCTGAGCTGAAGTCAGCTACTCAACCAACTGAACCACCCAGGCGCCCCTAAATGTTTTCTTGATAATGGACATTGTTAGCTCCAAAATAATCTGTCTTCTATCTTTAAAAATCCTGCCCAATTGATAGCATTCATAACATGGTTTCTGTGTGACATAGAAACTACTGACTTGTAACTTCTGTCTACATCTGGAAGACTTGGGTTAGGACTAGAAAAAACTAATGATGTCAAATACTCAGTATGGTTTTTTTGTTGTTGTTGTTGTTGTTTTAATATTTACTAGTATGTCAACAATTCTGAAGGGTCTGAGATTTTTACCCTAGGCAAGCTAAAATGTGAACCTGTTAAAGCTTCTTAGATTCTGACAGAAGACCCACAACTCCTGGATCAGACACAGAAGATGTTATTAGTCATGTCACAACAGGCAGCATGAGTTTCCTGTTCATATTCTTCTCTTTGTCCTACTCACCCCCAAATCATGTGGGGGCAATGCACAGGCAGGTCTAGGTGGAAGCTACATACACAGTGAATTTGTATTCACACTGAGGAACCTCAAGCTTGAGTCTACTAAAAAATCTTCCCAAACTCTGCCCCTAAGGAAGACATTATCTTTACAATTTTGGCCAAGAGAAAAAAATACTCTCTGCTCTAGAAGGTGGCATTATCTCTGTCTTCCAAGGCTGTGAGCTATATAAATATTCTTGAAGAAAAGTCCAGAATAAAAACTGACACAAGAAGTATAGAAATGCAGTGGAGAAATGCCTCTTGTTCAACAAATTGCAGGGCCTACAAGAGTACTTGCAGACACTCTTTAAAATGTCAAATGTATTTGTATGTATTTCATTATATCTGTTCTTACAGATATAAGCAATGCCTAACAGCTATTACGAATGATAATCATATACAGTAATGACATTGATGTAGATCAATAACAGCAGTAAATATAACAAGATGAAATTATCCCAGGAGGTTGGCTCTATTGGTTTTCAAACAATTGTTCACAGTCTGTCATGAAAAATGAGAATAAAACTTTGGACGTTGTCATCATGTATTTTTGAAAAGTGCCAACTTTGTATTTGCAAATATCATTTAAAAATAACCAACTACCACACATATTTGAAACCATGTTTAAAACCAGTTTGGAAATTTTTCCTATTTGCATTCATTCCATAATGATCTAAATATCACTTGAAAAACATTTGAACTCTTAACAGACATAAAGACCTTATCTCTAAATTGATTATGTTAAAGAATATTTAGTTTAAAAATACTAATTTGGGGGAGAGCAGTTTGTCCTTCCCTAGACACTTTGCTCTTCTTTAATATAATTGTAATTGTGCAGAAGCAGCTATAATTTCACCCTTGTATATGGATATCCTTGATCATTTCTTAAAACTGTCAATTGGGTTTATTTGATCAAATAACCATATGAAAGCCAAGTTTTTTAAATTGG
Source organism: Prionailurus viverrinus (assembly GCF_022837055.1). NCBI lineage: Eukaryota > Metazoa > Chordata > Mammalia > Carnivora > Felidae > Prionailurus > Prionailurus viverrinus. The sequence continues at coordinate 84,883,548 of NC_062568.1, forward strand.
TGGGATTTTATCAGGAAAAAAAAGATGGTTTCTGGGATTTTCTAGTCGTCAAGCTATCAAACAACCAAATTGATGTGATACATCATAGAAGTAAACTATAGAGAGACTACAGGAAATCTTAAAGCTGAACTTAAGTTTGGGTGAAAACATTGCATCTCAAATTAGTTTTCTTATCTGATTAGATTTTTTTAACTGAGATTGTTGACCATTAGGCTTAATCACTATAGAATGGAAATTAATCAAACCACTCTTCATTAAATGCCCAGTTCTAAGCTGATCTTATATGGAGTCAAAGAAGAAATTATACCACCCTCAACAATCTTAGGGTCCAATTGACCAAATTTGGGACTCAAGTTAGGAAAGTTTGCATGCTATCGGTGATCGATTGTAGAGATTTTGAGAGGAGAGTTCTGTTGTAGAAAAGGCCAGACATATCCCAGTACTTCCACTTTGCTTTGGTTACTAACCCTCACAACTAGTTGCTACTCAGAGTTCAATGGGAGAACCAATGATTTGCCCTCTTTGGTTTTAAATTGTTGTCGTTTCCTATTTGGAACTTGTTCTATATAGATAACAATTTACTTTTTTTTTTTTTTTTTTTTTTTTTTTACTTTCAAGTAACCTTACAGAAATGACATCATTAGAGAAATTGCTGCTTCAGCATTTTGTTATTGAAAAAGGATTAGAATTAAAAAGGAGATAAAATTACTCTCAGTTCCTGCATATAGTGTCTGCCTGTCTGAGAGGGGATAGAAGAAACACAGGCTTACCTTTATTTGAATTGAATATTTCATTCACTGTACTGATTAGTTTTTATACTTAAGGCCTTAAGCAAGAGTCTGAATTTAATGGGCAGTTTTTCTTTTCCAACCACAGGAAACCTCATGTCTTGTGCTTCACTGCATAACTCTCTGAAGCAGATTCTCCACAGTTAAGGTTGAAGGGTCGTATTCCCTCTTCCATTCTTTGGAGCAGGGAAAATGCAAGGATTAAGGGAGTGCTGACACCAAGTGTTCTGGAAATGTCATATATGTTTTCCCAATATCCCATATTATTGACTTGTATATAGGTTTTGTGATCATTTATCAGTTCAAATGAGTTGTCCAAAATAAAGTTTAAAGCCATCAGGTGGAAAGATTGGGTTTGTTTCTCCTAACAATAATCTAACTTTTGATAATTCAACACCTTTTTTGGTCCATGAAACATAAACCATTTACTTTAACCATTGCTACACATTCCTGTCTCTTTGTAAACTCTATTGAATCCACTCAAAGTGAACAATAATAATCATCATAATACTTTGTTTTTAAAAATTTTTAGTGTTTATTTATGTTTGGAAGAGAAAGACGGGGGTGGGGGAGGCAAGGGGGAGAGGTAGAGAGAGAGGGAGATATAGAATCCAAAGCAGGCTCCAGGCTCTAAACAGTCAGTACAGAGCCCAACACGGGGCTCATTCTCAAGAACAGTGACATCATGACCTGAGCCGAGATCTGACATTCAACCCTCTGAACCACCCAGGTGTCCCTAACACTTACAATTTGTGAATAAACCACAATGAACTGAATTCCTAACACTTGATTAGAGAACATGGAGTATTCAGAGAAAATACTGCATAGAATATGGAGGTACAATGAGATGATTTTGATTAACTTAATAGTTCCATGAATACCTAACCAGACCTGAGTTTTTCTCCCACTTGCAGACCAGCAAAGTAAATGTGACTACCATGGCTGTGTTATTGCCTTGTCTTTTCACTCTGATTAATTTAGGGTGCACTTATCTGTAAAATGAAGGTAGTAAAATTTTTTGCCATGCCTACCCTGTCAAGTGTCATGAAGATAATTGAAATTATGAATGAATGCCCTTTAAAAAGTAAAACTACATGATCCACATGAATATGAGGTGGTATTATGTTATTATTATTGTTATTAGTGATTATTTTGGTGACAGTTTAAAATCTTTAAAATTCTTAGTAGAATAATTATTTTCAGAAAAAACTTACCTTTTTCTCATTTCTAGAGATGGTTGTCACTACAATGTTAAGATGTCTTTATATTTTCAATAAAATGAATCAATATTTTTGTTATTAAAATGAAGTTTGCATTGTAATGAACTGAACATGGCTAGTATTGTTCTTATGACTTTGATTTTTTTTTTTAACCCTAGTTAATTCTGGAGAAGTATTGCCTCACATATGCAAAGCTGGAGAGTTCCGCTGTAAAAACAGACACTGTATCCAAGCTCGCTGGAAATGTGATGGTGATGATGACTGTCTAGACGGAAGTGATGAAGATTCAGTAAATTGCTGTATGTTTTCCTTCAAATAATATTACATTTTCCTGAGTCTTTTGAAAAATCTAAAAAAATCTTTGATAAAGAGTTGAACTCAGCTTTTTTTTCCCTTAGTCTACAGAGAGTAGATTTTAGATTGTCTTCTTGCATGGTTTTAAAGCACTGTTAAATAAAGTCAAGTAAATCTACCTTCTTAAAAAAAAATAAATAAAAAAAATAAAGCACTGTTTTTCTCATCCTTTTCCATCTTTAATATTACCATTTTAACTAGAAGTCCTTATTACCATATTACCATATGGTAATATTACCATATCACCATATGGTAATATTACCATATTATAATATTTTTATATGATAATAATTTATTGTAATATATTTTATTACAATATATTATAAAATATATTTATTGTAAAATATATTGTAATAATAATTATAATATTACCATCATACCATATTACCATATGGACCAGAAGTCCATATTACCAGAAGTCCTTCCTTCCCTCCTTTATACTGTCAGTGCCACCACACCATTGTTAGAAAGTTGCTATTGAGATCCTTCTGGATCTCTGAATTCAAAGATGTGGAAAATCAATTGAAACTCCCTCAAGTCAGAACTACTCACACAGAAGGTCACGATCTACTCCATTGCCCCTTGGCAGCAGAGCCTTGAAGAAGATCCAAGGACACAGACATGGTTTTGGAACATCTCATTACCTAACTTCACTGGCTCAGTACATGGTAGGAGACACATATGGGGCACTCCGATAGAAATTCAAGGTTTGATTTTCTTCCCTTTGGCTTCTATTTAGCTGCTTATCATTTCCCATAGTCAGAATAATTTTATGTTTCTGGTTAGAATAAGGAATTGTCCCACATATATGAAAGTAAAACACTTTGAGAAACACATTAAAAAAATGTTTTGACAATATATTTGATTAGAGTCATACTGGAATGGCTTTGAGATATATAAGATCTTTTTACAGGGAGAGAGGTATGTGATTTATATATGTTATCTTTGGTCTTTTAATTTGACCCAGATAAATTATTTTAAAAAGAAAATTATTTTCCTTTCAATTGATGACATTTTCCAGGGTAAAATAGTTGAGCTAATTGAGTTAATTAACAGTCCATTTTCTTTTCTTTCTTTCTTTTTCTTCTGTTTTTTTTTTTTCAAATCAAGACTAAAAATAACGTTTTAACAATTCTTTGTTAATAATGGACAGAATTGGTCTGGGTGTCTATATAATGCAACTATCTGCATTTAGGGATAAAACCCAAATGTGAGCTCTTAAAAAATATTGTGTGTACATAATATAGAAATTGTATTTAATACATGAATTGCACACTATTTTCCCTTAATTTTCAAACATGGACTCTGACTTCAACATTATGTGCTTCATATTTTCAACCTTATTAATATCTATATTATAAAGTGTGAAACCATAAATAACACATCAAATACTAAGTTGATACAATTATACAAAAACTTCAGAATGGAGGAGCATTTCATCTAAGGAGAAAGTGTTTTTTCTCTACTTTTTGACACAAATGGTGTAGTATTTATTGAGTAAATTGATTACCTCATTCCTTCTGACTCATAATGTTTATTCATGGCTTTAGTGAATGCTCCCTGCATATCAGCTTCCAGCATAGTCACAGAGCACCTGTACAGAACACTAGTATTTCATCACGATAGTCATGCAGTAGTCCTTAGGTCCATGCTTCCCTCTGTGTGATTGTTCTTTTCACCAACTCACAAAGAAACTAATTTCCTCTATGAGCATATGGGGCATTACATTTGTACTGTTAATTGTAGTGTTAAAATTCCTCGTCAGGATTTTTTTCTTGATTATTTTCATAACTTTCCATACCACCACCCAAGCCTATGCCGCGGGCTTTTCCTACAGTCCTTTTTTTCACATATAATCCATATTCAACTCTAAATAATTAATTTTTATCTTTACCATCTCTCAATCCTCACTGGCTAAATTAGCCTCCTATCCTAGATTAACTCAGCACGTGCCCTGCTATTATTCCTACCACTATTGCTCCCTTAATTAAAGTCCACTTTCCATTCTGTTTCCTGAGTTACCAGTATTTATAGAATGAAGTCTAATCTCATTATTTCAGTAAATCTATAACTAACAAAAAAATCCACCGACTCATATATAAAGCACTGCATGTCATGACTCATGTTTACATTTTCAGCCTTACATGCGTATCATCATACACTTACAATCTTTGTTCTTATCAATTTGGACTACAAGTAGATCTCTAAAAAAATGTCCTCCTGTTTCTCTCCTGTGTAACACTCTGATCTATGGAAATCACCATAGTTTCACATTACCTTTATAGGGAAATCTCTTGTGAACATCAAAAAATGTTCTCTATATAGCCCAGTTGGAGTTAAACATCTCATGTGTATTTCTTTATCATGTTAGTTAACCAACAGTATCGCAATCATATGCTTCCTTATCTTGGTGAATATCTTTATGAGGAGACACATTATGTGGTAACATTTTTGTAGTCTCAGAGTGTAACACAGCACCTCACACCTGGAGGAGAGATCACTAAACAAATGGGGCAATGGAGCACTAAACCTCTCAGGCCTCCTTCCAACGAGATGGTATCTTTTCTAAACTTGCAGTGATTCAGACCAGCATTATAATCCTGAGATTCCATGGTTAATATTCCAACACTGTGCAATTCATTTCAGAAGATTATTTATATTTTAAATACTCATAAGGTTTGACTTTGAAATCTGTTATCATTCGATTTTCTATCATTTAGCTTCTCAATTCAAATTGCAGGAGTATGAGTTGTATTTATGCCTCCTTTTTGGACTCTGATTTACATCATTGATGAAAACTGCAAAGGTCCTTGATCAAGCTTCACTGAAATATTTTTGCATAATCTTGGTACTTTAAAATGTTGACCATCTAACATACTGAATGACTTTCATTCTCATGAGCAACTATTCTTGCTCAACTCCCTGAAGTGAGTAGAAAATGTTAACCGTGCTCAAATGCCAGGAAACATAAGGCTTTCCCCCCTATTTTTTTCACTATGCATAATAAAAACTTTCTAAAAAGTGATAAAACCACTCTCTCACCTAAGGTACTTTAAGATACAGTGTTTTATAGAAACTGGCTGGAAAGGCATACATTTGCTATGCAACAGCATGATAAAATGGCTATTTTTCAAATTCTAAGTAAAACTAATACCAAAATTTATTTTTATCATACAGAAGTGCAACTACTGGGCACAAGGAAAATTACTTCAAAAAGAATGTGAAGTGGTGAAACAAATACTGAGGAGCATGCCAATTCAGTTAGGAATTTAGCCTCCAGGATGCAGGAAAATAATCACAGAAGGTTAACTTTAAGATGGCCTCCTGCTGTGTTTAGATATTGGAGGTTTAATCCTTAGCTATGCACAGCTTCCCATATGAGGATTGGTCTTGTCCTCAGTATATCTTGCGGATGCATGTTTATTTTTTGTACTAGGGATAAAAACTCACGATGCTCATTTTCATTATTAAAATTATGCAGTATCTCATATTTCGCATCAACTCCAAGTCACAAATGATGCATTTTTTTCTTCCTTCCAGTCCTAAGAAACATTGGAGAAAGCATAACCAAATTAGGCTTATTTAATATTTCAATAAGTACTGAGTGCATGTGTGGCTTAAGAAAATGTATTTTTAATATATGATTGAATTATTTGATACATATTATGTTTCATATTAAAATATGAGGTATTTCAAATATGTTTGGCAAAAATTCTGAAATTGAGTCACTGTGATAAGGGATGGGAAACAAACTTAGTGAGATAGTTGATTTTAGTGAAAATATAAACAAATTAATATATTTCCTTTTATGTGAGATTTAATTTCTTGGTGTCTTCATAAAAGTATTATATTTTAACACAGCCTAGAATATTAATACTTTCCTCAAAATATGAAACAATGAATGAAAGAAGCTGTGGCATTTATTATACTATAATAATTACTATGACTTTTCTGTAATTATAACTTAAAATAATCATAATTTATCCAATTTTAAATTAATAACCTTGTTTCTTCTCTTCCTACACCCCTCCCTTCCTTCCCAGTCAATCATAGCTGTCCTGATGATCAGTTTAAATGCAAAAATAATCGCTGTATCCCCAAGAGATGGCTCTGTGATGGAGCTAATGACTGTGGAAGCAATGAAGATGAATCCAATCAAACCTGTGCAGGTAAAGGTTTGCTTGAATATATACATAGATCCCTTCCAAAGTTAGTCTCCAAAAAAATGGAGGTCAGTGCTTTGAACTAAGCTGAACCTTCCTAGGGCTGATGATCTTATTATTGTTGTAGTAAATGAATTCAGAGTTGGATGCCACAAAAGCTAGAATACAAATTAACTTTTACTTAATTCTTGGGCATGACTCTGCTTTGCAAAGTAATTTGGCACTTTATCTATCCATATTGGTTGAGTGTCAATAGACTACTTGGACAAGACTTGTTCCTGCTAAATTTTAATTGGCATTGGAGGTTAAGGTTTGTTAGCATGCTGTGATACAGGCCATCTCACAAGGACAACTGGTGTGTGTGTGTGTGTGTGTGTGTGTGTGTGTGTGTGTGTGTGTGTGTGTTTTGTTTTGTTTTCTTTTACATTAAAAAATTATGTATTTATTTTATTTAGTCTGCTACAGAATACCTCTGTAAATAGTTTTCTTTTCCTGGGACATTATTTATGTGGGGATAATTTTTTTTTTCATGAAAGTCCCAAGATCATGAAGCCTATTTACATTGCCATATAATTTATCCCACTGTAATAAATCTGTGAATCCCTAATCAAATTCTCTTTGAATGAGAATATATAGCTTGTGGTACAAGTTACAACAGATCGCCAGAAAGGTCATGATTAGTCAGATAAGTGTTGAAAAATAATATTGACTAGCAGCAGCCTAGAGCTACCTTTTAAACAATGAAAAGAACTGTATTTGATGACTCATATTGATACGATTAGTAAATTTGTTTTCAATCATTACATACTGCAATGTCAAAATGTATCAACTCTTCCCCTCCTCTATTTTCCAAAATAAGTCTCACTAAATAAAAATTATTGCAACCAATTACTGAAAACTGTAAAGGCAGCATGTGGAGAAAAGACCCGAAGCTCTTGAAGCCTGGTTTGTACTCTAAGTTGGGCCACTGGTTTTCTCTTGGGAAAGCTTGTACTTTTGTGCAGTGCTATTTCCCTGTATACTTCTCTCTGCTCTCCCAGAGTATGAATTAACTAGAAAATATTTCCTTAACAGATTTTCATCATTTACTAAACAACAATGAAAGAGCAAAACAGTTGCCATTCCATAATCCTAACCTGCATCTTATATTCAGTTCTTTATCCACAGTTACATATTAGTGAGGATCCTGGGCGATTCTCTTGCCCCTATTGTCTCTGCTTCAGTATTTTAGAGTGATTATTCTCAAGATATTTTGTGTGTCATGGAAGGCTGTTTTACAAAGGACTACCTAATCAAAAGGAACCCCTAGAGACCCTCTAGTCCTAGCCTCTCCCTTCGAGCCCATTCATTTCATAGCCAAGGCATGGGAGAAAGCACTTGCCTTAACTCACATCGTTGGTAAGAGTTTAGGGGAAACTCGATGTATGATTAATTCTCCAAGCCTATAATTTTGTTATCAAACTATATTATTCTATCAGTTAGAATTTTAGGTATGGTCAATTTGATTTTGCCCAGATTCTTCTTACAATTATGACTATGATTTATAATGAAGCGTCTTTCTAAGCTGGTACAATTTTATTATTTTTTAAGGTTAAGGTATAATTCTGAGACTATGTTTCATTACATCCTAAACAGATAGGTCTGTTTTCACTTTAAAAGAAAAAGCATTGCTGACTCAATTCATAATACCATGTCTTTTTCATCTCTACTAGACTTTTAGAATCTGCTTGTTTCTACATGAGTCTTAAAGGCACGTTTGGGATTCACTAGCTACTTATAAATCAATCTTATTTAATCTTAATTAGTGAGATTTCCAGGAAACCCTATACCTGTAGTCCACTAGGAAATAGGGCACAATCTTTTTGCACGTCAAGTGCCACTTTTAGTGATGCCAGCTGAAGTCTGCCAGTCAGGACCAGGTCTTCTTTACAGTATATTTATAGTGGATATTATGGTCTCTGTATGCCTTAAGAAACTGAATAAGGAGGGGCGCCTGGGTGGCTCAGTCGGTTAAGCATCCGACTTCAGCCAGGTCACGATCTCGCGGTCCGTGAGTTCGAGCCCTGCGTCGGGCTCTGGGCTGATGGCTCAGAGCCTGGAGCCTGTTTCCGATTCTGTGTCTCCCTGTCTCTCTGCCCCTCCCCCGTTCATGCTCTGTCTCTCTCTGTCCCAAAAATAAATAAACATTGAAAAAAAAATTAAAAAAAAAAAAAGAAACTGAATAAGGAGAAAAACAAATATGCCTTTTAGCTTTGAAAATTATGTTGTTATGTTACAATATATTTTCATTTTGTTTGACCAAAATAAATAAATATGTCACATAGTTAATCATACTGAAAAAAAAATATATGGCAAATTCATTAGATAATTTCCCTGTCTGGGCCATTACATACATGGAAAAATATCATAGATAAAGGATTTTCCAAAGGGTGGGATTATTTTGTAATTGAATCCATTGTCCTGTACCTTTTATCATTGTGAGTACTTTATATCTAAAATAAAATCCTCTCCTATAAGAAGCTAATTTCTTGTTTTGTTCCTTTGGTATTTCTCCATGAATCTGCTAATTCAATAAATATCTATCATGACATTAGATATAAAATAAGGAAAAATACACTATGTTTTTCCTTAAAAAGCTGAATGAAGATGGGGAGAAAACATGTAAACAGGTCATTCTAATGCAAAATTCAAAATGAGCTACAAATAGAAGCACAAGGAAACTAATTTAGTCTTTGTCTATCTGGGATCACTTCCTGAGGGAGGTGATATCCAGGCTAAGCCTTAGAAAGAAAAAAAAGAAAGAGAGAAAAAGGAAAAGGAAGACAAAGAGAAAGAGATGTGTATAATAGTTCAAGTCATTTAAGGAGGAAAAATAATCTGATAAAATTAACCATTGACAAGATTGTGGAATAAAAGGAACCATCATACCCTCTTGGTGGTTATATAAATTGTTTTTCTACATTGAAAAGCATTTGATCAAATCCATAAATGCAGACACATACATACCTTCAAGTCTATAATCCCATTTCTAGATTTATACTCTTAATACCTATGTACAAAGCGATTCAAGTAACAATTTTATTGTTCTAATGCTGGTAATATTGAGAAATTAGAAACAATTTAAATGACCATTATCAGGAAAAACAAATATATGTATATCCACTATATATGAAACTATAAAACTATATATATATATATATATATTTATATATGGCTATATAACACCAAATATATGTATATTCACATATATAACACATATAGTTTTATATTCACATAATACAATGCCCTTCATACTTAAAATGAATGAACAAGAGCTTAAATATCAACAGAAATTAATTTCAAAATGAACGTTAACCAAAAGTTGACAGATTATGAGTGATTTAGTACCATTTATATGAAATATAAAAATATAAAATCGGGGCGCCTGGGTGGCGCAGTTGGCTAAGCGTCTGACTTCAGCCAGGTCACAATCTCGCGGCCCAGGAGTTCGAGCCCCGCATCAGGCTCTGGGCTGATGGCTCAGAGCCTGGAGCCTGTTTCCGATTCTGTGTCTCCCTCTCCCTCTGCCCCTCCCCCGTTCATCCTCTGTCTCTCTCTGTCCCAAATAAATAAATAAACGTTGAAAAAAAATTAAAAAAAAAAAATAAATCTATATGTGTTTATTGCTTTATAAATGGAAATATGGAAATAACAATATGGATTATTAAATATGGAAATAAAAATGGAAATATGGAAATAAAAATAAGAAATTAAGAATAGTAGTTACATATAAAAAGAGAGAGAGGGAGATATATGATTGGAAAAAATTACATAGGAGATTTTAAATATAACTATAATACATTTTTCTGAAAAAAAACAAAAAATAGTCTGTAGTAAACATAGGAAAAAAATTTGATAGAGCTATATGATTGTAGACAGGTGTTAATATTATTATGTCTTATATTTTTCTATGTGATAGAAATATTTCACTGTGAAAAAAAAGGAACGATTGATTGGCATAGTTGCTGAGGGTGAGGTCAAGTCCATAGAGGATGGTAGGGGCTTGGAGGGTATGCCTGGAAGAGGAAACAACCTATGTACAGCAGGCAGAAAAGAGCTGACAGGCAGGAGCTTGGTGCTTGTTCTTCCTCACAAAAAGAAAATATGTTTCTGTACTTATGAGAGAGACCCAGAGGCCAAAGATGAGAAGTAGTTTCAAGTCTTTTTCCTCATAGCCACTGATGATGATACTTAGATGAAAGCCTAGCCAATTTCAGATGAGATTTTTTCCCCACAGTATGGAATTGTAATTAGATTATATAATATTTATTCTTCTCACATCTTTCGCAAATTTTGAGTAAACTTAAACTAAATAGATACAATTGAATTAAGAAAACCTGATATATTAAAGATGAAACTTCTTTACAAGATAAATTGAAAAGTATGTTTTGATATGACATATGTTTTGTTTAAGTAGAATGCTTTGATTAAAATACAGCAAAGGTTAGGAATAATGTGTGAAGCTCTCTTGTCTTCTTCCTCCTTATTGTTCCTGTGCATTGTGGGATTTCTCACTGCTACAGGACAGCAGGAGAAGTATAATTAGTGATGAGTAGAAAAAAATCACGTTGTGACAGTGGATTTCTCACTCACTGCTAGATAAACAATTCCACTGAAGAAGTGTAAATTTCCTCTTCATTACAGCAGCATTTGCTACAAAATTAGATTGCTCTGGGGCTGCTCTGCTAATCTCACCTCCAAACTAATTTAGAAATGATGGTGACAAGAACTGAAAAAGTAAAGGTTGTATCTTTATGATATATCCAGTGATTAGAAAGTGATGTTTTAGTCAATCTGATTATATCATGGAGACAGAAAGTACTTATAGATTTATAGAATGAAGCATTTTTTTTTTCTTATGTGAAATGACTTAAATTTCCTTGGTGGACTAAGCAGAGGATTAGTCCATGATTAGAATGGACAAAAAATTCATAGATTCTCAGGGCATACTATTCCTCAATAATAAGTCAGTAAATACTCTTTGGTGTAATAGGTCATAACCGTTCCTTAAGCTTCTGAGTTAGTGAGGTGACACATACATTCCCACACCACACACAATGTGAAACAGGTCCTTAGGAGTTCTCATTCTCCTCTATAATCATCTTAGCGATCCTCATGAAAGAAATCTGAGAAAACTTTGCTAAAATGAAGCCTGAACGACAAGGAGTACTGTGACATTAAAAAAAAATCAGATAAAAGAATGTTGGAATATTGGGATATTTAATATATTCTTATTATGAGTCAATTAGAATTTAATGGAGATGAAATGAACTATTTAATTCTATATCCTTCTTTAAAGCAAAAACACAAGAAAGACTGAGGAATGAAATAGGTTGGGAATGAGGGAAGACAGGAGAGTTGTAGGAAAGAATGAAAGGTAGAGAAAAGAGAGAGAAAGGAGAGAAAAAAGAAAAGAAGAAGGAAGAAGGGAAAGAGGGAAATAATGAGGGAGAGCTGGAAGAAAAAGGGAGAAAGAATTGGAAAAAAACAGAACAAAACAAAAGAAACCTTTGTTATTAAATTTCTCCTGAATCTCAAAAGGTAAAGAGTATTTACTGCAATCAGTGAAACAATACAGACATGTAAGAAACATGAATCTTCCTCATACCTCGATGCCCTCTCTTCCCACCAAGTGAACTAAATGCCAATGTCTTCATTCTTCTCTAGGCTAATCCGTATATATATATGGACTATGTACGTGTGTGTGTGTGTATTTCAAGTAGATATAGTTTTATTGAAATTACCTAGGAACTCTGTTGATTTAGTCTAAATGTTAGAATAATTTCACAGAAAATCTATAGCTAGCCAAATGAGACAACAAATATTTAATCCTGGTTGAAATGTCAACATTGAAAACTTCAGCAGTATACATGTTTGTTGAGATACTTAAAATCTAATAATGTAAAATAAACACTCTACTTGTAAAAAGGGAAAACTCAAATATTATGTGAAATGTTTTAGATTCAGAACCCTTATCCATATAAACAAAGCAGAATACACAGTGTAATAATTTTATGGAATTTCTTTTTTTTTTTTTTAATTTTTTTTTCAACGTTTATTTATTTTTGGGACAGAGAGAGAGACAGAGCATGAACGGGGGAGGGGCAGAGAGAGAGGGAGACACAGAATCAGAAACAGGCTCCAGGCTCTGAGCCATCAGCCCAGAGCCCGATGCGGGGCTCGAACTCATGGGCCGCGAGATCGTGACCTGGCTGAAGTCGGACGCTTAACCGACTGCGCCACCCAGGCGCCCCAATTTTATGGAATTTCTAATTTATAGACACTGAGGATAGAAATGGTACATTGAATCTAATATGTCCAATCAAACCAGTAATTTTTCATTTTTCTTAAGTGATCCTTTCAGTGTTCACTAATAATATATATACATTTTAACATAGCAATTACACTTTGCTTAAAAGGAGACAACTAGCATATAACTTTTAAGAAATTTTTTATATGACCTCTGAAACCCTGATTTATGGAGACTCTTATTTTATTTTATTAAAATTTTTTTTTAATGTTTATTTATTTCTGAGACAGAGAGAGACAGAGCATGAGTGAGGGAGGGGCAGAGAGAGAGGGAGACACAGAATCAGAAGCAGGCTCCAGGCTCTGAGCTGTCAGCACAGTGCCCGACGCGGGGCTCGAACTCACAAACCACGAGATCACGACCTGAGCCGAAGTCGGTCTCTCAAACAACTGAGCCACCCAGGCGCCCCATGGAGACTCATTTTAATGTGTTTGGGTGACTTGCCTTTGAACCACTTTCAATTTTATACCAACTGTTAGTTCATTGGAATTTTGATGAAACAGAAACACATCCTTCTGATTCTTAAGCCCCAAAACAGAAAGAAATCTATGAACTAGGTAAAGTTCTCTTATCATAGCTATAGAAATTCTGACCCTAATTGTTCCTCATCTGTCCAATCCTTATCTAACCCATATATTAATAAAAGGTGGAAGAATCCCCCTCCTACAATTTCCCACTCTTTTCTCTGATCCAATAAAAAGAGGGGGTGGTAGGAAACCAATACTCATGAAAACAAATTTGTATCTCAGACAGACAAAAGAGAATTAAACACTTAAAAATATCTAACTATGTAAGTATGTTACTAAGGCCTGGGAGAAGAGTTAGGGTAGCTATCTAGGATTTCATGCTTTCAAAAGTTGACCTGACTGTAATAGAAAATGGTAACCAATTCCTTGTAGAACAATAACCCCTTCACTGAACAATCAAAATGGCTGCTTTTGGCTAAGGTAGAAAGTTTCCATGTGTATGTTCATTGAAACTTTTGAGAGAGGCCAAAGCAAAGTTTACTAATATACTTTGATTAAAAGGTTATAGATTTTATTATATAAGTGATGAATCACTAAATTCTACTACTGAAACCAATATTACACTATATGTTAACTAACTAGAATTTAAATAAAAACTGGAAGGAAAATAAAGTTACACATTTTTATATAACTATGCTGAAAAGTGAATTTGAAAAGTCCATCATAAAGCTAAATGTATGTTTTAGAAAATATTTTCTGCATTCTTGTTTCATATACTGGATCATTTTGAGATGTAGAAATAAATGCATTGAAATGTTAGAGGAAAAGAACAATTCTGACCCCATGATTAGAAACTAGATACCCTAATATAATCTCCAAATCTTTCCTACTACATGACAGCAAGTTTTCTTGGTTTATTGACATAGACTCTGTAAAATTCTTTTTTGTTAATTAAAAGTTGGATGAAATTTAATTCAACTGTATATTCATAAGCATGTGCCAGGCAAAAATTGTGATGTAATGAATTCATAGCTTCATTTGTGGACATGTGTGAGGATTACTGAATATCTTGTCATTTAGCAGTACCTGAAATTGAAGGGCAAAGCACGTGAACTTTAGAGAAGATGAGCAAGTTGGCAGTATCAAAAAATTAAAATTTACTTTAAAAATATTTTATCTAATAAAGTAATAGAATATCTTATGTGTGAAAGAGTTACTGCATCATTTATTTTACCTGGATGTTACTCAAAAGGCCTTATTTGTACCTTAATGGATTATCTTAGCCAGAACATGCCAGCTGGACCAATTTTCTTGTGGAAATGGGCGCTGCATTCCCAGAGCCTGGCTGTGTGACAGGGAAGACGACTGTGGTGACCAGACAGATGAAATGGCATCTTGTGGTAAGTTGTCTGTGAAACATGCTGTTAGTAGAGGCTATGTCAAAGAGAAAATTCTGTCATTTTGTCTCTCTTAAGAGGCCCTTTATTTCTTTATAAATACTGGTCAACAAGGCAAAAGATCTGTTAACATTTTATTACTGCCTTTTAGGCCTGAGTGTGTACTTTAGTGATACCTTTGGAATATATCCATTCCATGAGTCAGTAACCATATTCTCAGCCAAAATAAAACGGATCCCAACATTGAGGATTATATTATGAAGTAGTTACAAACTTAATATGATATTCTCAAATGTTCATTATTATCAATCTTATGTCCGTAATGATTTTTTTTTTTCAAATAGAGTAGCTCATTGGGTAGCATTTGGACTAAATTATGAGTTTCTCATTGACATGCTTATGATATATTCTTGGAGCAATAAACAATACAGGCTGAGATTACATAGTTGTCAATCCATTTGTTTCATTTGCATTGAGTCATATAATTCTGTTATTAGTTTAAGGTATTTTTGTTAATAGTAAAATTTCTAGTCACTTTCAACTGATCCTTCTTTTGGAAAAAAAAATTTTATTGTTACATAAAATTGCAAATTTAGTTATTCTCATTTGTACCCATGTATCAATAGATTTTATTATCATTTATCAAAGTGATGTATAGTGAAACATAGTAAGGAAATTAACCAGGTTTTCTAAGAACTTGTGGAATCTTTCAGGCATGGATATGCATTTTTTTAATTACTAATGGGGAAACATATATTAGATATCCATAGCACATTTATTAGAATATAATGCAATTGAGCATATTTTTTTTTAATAATTTAACTACATGTCATAATAGTTTTAACAGTTGGGAAATAAGAAGACTTTGTTTTAATCCCTCAATTTAAAAGGCTCTATTTAGGGGTTCCATTATCTAAAATTTTATCTTTAAAATTTTTCTAATACTAGACAATTAAGTCCCTGTAGACATTAAAAGTTGTAACCTTTGAATAAAGTATAGATGAGTAAGTTGTACTGATTGACACTGTAAAGAAGACAATAGCAGTTTTGAAGAAGAAAGTAATAGACAGTCACACAATAACAGTCACTTTTATATTTCACATGTAGAATTCTCAAAGCCTGGCCAGTTAAGGGATTCAAAAAAATGTATCCCTTTCCTTTCTAATGTCCGGACTATTCATGTGGCTGGGTCTGCATCTAGGAAGTTCTATCATTTAGGAAAACTTGATCGTTTTTCTGTTCTCAGCATCTCCTTCCAGAATATGCCAAAAGGGTAATGAATAACCTGCAAACAGTAAAGACAGAGAAGTCTAATTCAGATAAGAAAGTCCATGAAAACATTATAGAATAGGAAAATACATAATGAGCTCATTAGAGAACTTCAATTAGGTCTTTGATCTGACTTGTACTTTTCATGATGTTAGGGGAAAAAAAGGTTGCAGGAAGTTCAGACACATATATCCTATTGAATATTTGCAATACATCTTTGAGAAACATACTATTGTCTAGATTTTACAGATAAAGGAGTAAAAAATTAGGGACATTTAACAACTTGCTTGAGATCACAAGGCTAATAAATAGAAGGACAAGGCTATGAATCCAGCTATACTTGAAACTAAAACTCAGGCATTTCAGGTCGACTTTGTCTGGGAGTCATGGATTGGGTTCAAATTGGGAGTAGAACATGACATGATACAGATCCATATTCATGACTATCTAATTAAATGTGCGTATACCCTATAATGAGTTTTGTTCATTGTTGGGTTGGTAAATTTTTTAAGATCTCCTGGCGTGGGGGAGCCATGATCTAATGTTTACCTATTTTTTGTGGGGTAAATACTCCTGTCATGGCCAATATCAAGTTGCTCACGTGACTTTTTGCGTGTGGATTTGGGAAAAGTTGTGCATACCAATGCATGGTGTTTCCATAATACAGATATAATAGACATAACTAACTTCAAGAGCAAAATAAAATTCATATAGTTTATTTTAAATAATGGATGTATCCTTAATAATTAATTCTTAGAATCCTTGAAAATTTAAAAATTGGTTATTGTAAGCTGGTATTAGATGCTTCCAGTATACCACTGGATAGGAACAACTGTGAAGTGCAGTTGTCAGTTTGCTTCTGAAATATCGCCAAACTTTATAGAGTATCAATAAGCCACATGGGGTAGTCTCAGTACTGTTTCCCCTTTATAAGATAAGAACATGTCCTCTCCAAACTTGTTCCTCTATGTAGTAACATACATTTATCTTTCAGATTGTCATTATACATCAAAATTTATGTCAGTAAAAGAAGCTGATAGTGAATCTCTAGTGGGCACAATTTTACTTTCAAAGTTTTAAGAGAGGGATGCCTAGATGGCTGAGTCACCCAGAGCATCCAACTTTGGCTCAATTCATGATCTCATGGTTCATGGGTTCAAGCCCTGTGTTAGGCTCTGACAGCTCAGAGCCTGGAGTCTGCTTCTGATCCTCTCTCTCCCTCTCTCTCTGCCCCTCCCCTGCGCTCTCTCTGTCTCTCTCTCAAAAAAACAAATAAACACTGAAAAATTAAAAAAACATAAAGTTGTAAGAGAGAACGACATGGATTACTCTCATAAAAGAAATTATCTCTGCATTGAGGCACCTGGGTGGCTCATTTGGTTAAGCGTCAGACTTCAGCTTAGGTCATGATCTCACCGTTTGTGGCTTCAAGGCCTGGATTGGGCTCTTGTGCTGATATCTCAGAGCCTGGAGCCTGCTTTGGATTCTGTGTCTCTGTCTCTCTCTCTGCCCCTCCCCCATTCACACTGTATTTCTTTCTCTGTAAAATATAAATAAATGGTAAAAAATTAAAAAAAAATCTCTGCAGTAAATGCAAAATGACAAAAATATTATAAATTGTTTAATTTACTGCATCATAAAAAGTCATTCTCCTTGGCAGTAATCTAGAAATGAATGTAAGTTCAACTAATTCCCAGTTTTATTAGGCATCATTATAATATTTGGGCTGATCATATTTTACTTTTCCCATTGGAATCAGCCAAGTTCCCAGAGGTTTAATCCTACTAGAAGACTCACCATCATTTATTTTGTTTTTATATTTTAGCTCCATGAACAACTTCTGTTTCATTTCATAACTACTATTTTTCACTGAAAATAGTACCAAAATTTGGATTTTAAAACCTGAGAATCCAATGGTTAGAAATACTTCTGGTCGGGGGCACCTAGGGTGGCTCAGTCGGTTAAGCATCCAACTCTTGGTTTCAGATTGAAGCCATGATCTGACAGTTCATGAGATTGAGCCTCACATCAGTCTTCTCCCTGACAGCACGGAGCCTGCTTGGCATTTTTCCTCTCCCTGTCTCTCTTCCCCTCCCCCTGCTTGCACTTGTTTGCGCGCGCGCTCTCTCTCTCTCTCTCTCTCTCTCTCTCTCTCTCTCTCAAAATAAATAGACTTAAAAATAAAAAAGGAACGCTTCTGGTTGTATTTAGGAGTTGAAGCTTTTGCAAATGAGGGTCAAAATTCAGTGGAATTCATTAGCACCTGTTTAAAACCTAATTCATTTTACTTGCATTTGCTTTTACAAGGTAACTGCACATTTTAGGTTGAAACTATATGTAGGCAAACACATAATTAGAAAGGGCCTTGAAGATTCTCACTTCATCTTTAAAGAGCCTTTTAACTTTTTTTGGTAGTCCTCATGTTGGGCAAAACAGAGTCTCTGGAAATTGATTCTGCAAATAAGAACAGATATGTTAAAATAGTGAAGCCTGAGTTAGAAGTGGACTGTGTGTCAAGGAACTAAATGGTCACTTGTTTCAAAGCTATTAGCGTGGATTCTCAACTTTAGCTGTCAGTAAAAGAATCACCTGCCCATGCCTCACCCCAGACTAATTAAATAAGAGTCTCTGGGGATCAGATGCAAGAATCAGTATTGTTAATGCTTTCCAGTGGTATGAAATGTGCCCTCAAGTCTGAGAACTGTCAACTTAAGGCCAAGGTTCTCAAACTTGATCATGCACCAGAATCCCCTGGAGAACTTATTAAAAAAGCATAAAGAAAAACATAACACAAACCAGAATGCTGGGACTGATTCTCAGACTCTATGACCCAATAAGTCTTAGTTTGTCCATGATTTGTATTTATATTTATATTTCTAACAGTTGATGCTGATCCTACGTGGTCAAGGGACCACACTTTGAGAGCACCATTCAGGTTTGATTATATCTTACATGTATTTAGTGATGTGATTATGTTTACATATGCAAAATGAATTTAAGATGGAAGCAATTAACCTAGCAAATTTTCTTCCCATTTCCATGTTACAGCATTGAATATAAGAGTATTTCATGATTAAATGTAAGAACATTTCAGACAAACTTTTACTTTGCCCCTTGGAAAATTTATCATCAAAAGCAGTACATTTGTTTATTTTAAACTGTAGTTTATTTTGGGAGTGTTCTGTCTTCCCAGTATTTCAATATAGCTTTTATTTGTTATTACTTTTTAATAAATACACGTTAATGTGAGTTGTTAGCTTCTGATTTGTTCAAACTGTTTAATTAAAAAAATAATAATTTATTAACAGATTGAAAGGTAGTTCAATGGAGTCTAATAAAAATCCATTAAAATTTGCAAAGTTAACATGACTCCCTTTTATGAGTGTTAATCTTTTCAATCTATGAAAATAGTAAAATTCTGTCTCATGTAACGTATAATCTTACTTGTAAAGCTACTTGTAATTTTACTCCACATAATTAAGGAGCAAAGAATTAGAAACAAAACTGGCAAGTATCAGACACAAAGAGAAGAGACAGAGCTGTCAAAAAGAAATAATTTACCAGTTAAATCAGTGTATGCTTTATATCAAAGATTTGTTCAACTAGTTATTAGAAAACCAAATTTCATGATTAACTATAACATTTTTTTGAGTTTAGTAAGAAAAAAATGCATATTTGTATAACCTAATAAATGAAGACTGTTAACCCAATGGGCACTGGCAAAATATGAGTATTGACAAGCACTGCTTTCAGTTGCTCCCTCATTCCTTAATAACATCTTGGCAGACACAATGATTCTGGTAACTCGTTATTTCTAGAACTCGATTCAATCCACTTTGAAACTTCATTATTATATCTTAGTCAAAGCTTTCTTCTACCCCACTGCTGGCTAGACATGAAGTTCTAGGAACATTGATGAGAGGGGACCATGTTTTGTTTTTCCACCCTACATGTCCCCCCTCTTCTAGACTTGGCTTTTCAGTCAGATGGGAGAGATGGATAAATAGGTAGCATCTTTTAAGTGGGTGCAGTGGTAACCTTCTCTGCTTCTCTGAAGATAACAGCCCTCTGACACATGTGCAATGCAGCTCTTTGAGAAAATGTGAAATCTTCAGAGAGGCGTGAGGTCTCATTTCTCTTCATAGTTCCCTCAGCTCTATCTTCTGTTTCCGCTTCTTCTCCCCCCACTTCTAGATTTCTTTTATCCCCATCCCCCATTGTTCCTACCACAGATTTCATATCTCATAGTCCTAAGAGTCTCTTTTGCTTGGTGGACACCTTCTTGATTGCATTACTCATATGACCCCCCCCAAAATAACAGTTTTGGGCCACCTGGATGGCTCAGTGGGTTAAGTGTCTGACTCTTGATTTCAGCTCATGTCATGATCTCATGGTTGTGAGATAAAGCCCCGTATTGCAGTCTGCACTGTATATGGAGACTGCTTAAGATTTTCTCTCCCTTTCTCTTTCTTCCCTTCTGCCCCTCTCCCCAACTTGAGCTCTCTCTCTCTCTTGCATAAATAAATAAATAAATAAATAAATAAATAAATAAATAAATAAATAAATAAAATGGAAAAAAAAAGTTTTTCTCTCTCGTTTGTGAGTACACTTTTCCCCCTGCTCTCCCAACTTTGATCAGGCTAGTCTCCTAATGACCCATCAGTTCTTTCTTCTCTAGATTCAGGGTAAAATGGTTAGTCTACCTCCTGAGCAGCATTAATTTATTTCTCATGTACCCACAAAATTTCTTGAATTATTCTCATGGAGTCTCTCCTTCCCTTGAGTCTATTGGTCTTTGCATAAAATTGTCTTGTGGGCTACTCTTCTTTTGGAAGGAACAGCTTCAACTATTGCGATTTATGTGTAGCATGTAAGAGTACTTAGATTCTCCTTGTTCTTAGTATTGAGTGGGCCAGTGTCATGTCAAAAGGAAAAATGGCACTATTACATGTTAATTATTATTCATTTTCTTGTTCCTTCTCGCTCTCCTTTCCTTCCTTCCTATTTGCTGTTAAAGCTGGCAGGCACTTGCTGACCAATGCAGACAAATTCTGCGCAATGTGCACAATGCATATATACTCAATGCGTGGACATTTATAAAGAATGAGAAAACCATTCATTTTATCCCCTCACATTATAAATAAGGAAATCAAAACACCAAAACATGTGTGTCCAAAATTTCAGAATGAGTTAGTAAGTCTGACAAGCACTGGACTCAGGTCCATTCTCTTTGTTTCAGAGATTCACAGGTTTTGGTGGTTGCCTGCACATGTTATCTAATTCAATCCCTCATCCAATGTAAGAATTCTAAAACTAGTCTCAGAGATGCTTACCCAGTCCTTGTTTGGATATTTTCAGGAACAAAGAACTGGCCTTTTCGCAGGGTAGCTAATTCTACTGTTAGTCAGTAATTGTCAGAATATTCCTCATTGTTGCAACCAACATCTGCCTTCCTAAAGATTCTAATCAATGATACTTGTTCTGTTTTCTGAGGCTATACAATCTAAATATATAACCTTGTCACAGGATCACTCTTTAGATAACCGAAGGCACATTCCTGCCTACCTAACCCTTCTCTTTTACAAGCAAAAAACACCACTTCTTTCAGATTTCCTTACATGAACATTTGTATGTTATTTCCCTCCCAATTGCCCTACTATGAATATACTTGGATTTTTAATGACGTTGGTAAAATTAATGTTCTAAAATGGGGAGTTGATGTCCAATGTGTTAGAGTTTCAGTTTACAGATGAATAAGTTCTAGAGATCTGTTGCATAATGATACGAATACAGTTAATGTTACTGAATTATGCACTTAAATATGGTTAGAATGGTAAATTTTATTTTATTTTAATTTATTTTGCCAAAATTAAAAACAAATTCATGGCCTAGATAGAATTAAACAGAACATAGTATCCCATATGTGGTATTTTTGAACAGATTGAAATGGATTTATTACCTTCAGTAATTTCTAGGCTTCTGTTAACGCAATTATAAATGGGAGCCTTATCACATAACTCCTATGTCAAGTGCCCAGCTAATTAAAATAACTAAGCTTCTCTTATGACTTGATCACTCCTTTTGCTCCTTTTGGGTGCTTCTAATGTTTAATTTTCAAAATTTTTTACCTTTTATTTTGATAATCTCCTCATTGTTCCTTATTTACCTATTTCTGAATATGTACATGGGTCTGATCTTTTCCACTCTATGCTATTACTCTTAGATTTCCATCCTCCTATAACTCTTAACCCTACTGCTGTCTTGCAATTTTGAACCTATGATATTAATGAAGTCTCCCAGTTTTATGGAATTCAGAGATTTGATAAGCATAATTTTTTTTGTCAACGTTTATTTATTTTTGGGACAGAGAGAGACAGAGCATGAACGGGGGAGGGGCAGAGCGAGAGGGAGACACAGAATGGGAAACAGGCTCCAGGCTCTGAGCCATCAGCCCAGAGCCTGACGCGGGGCTCAAACTCACGGACCGCGAGATCGTGACCTGGCTGAAGTCGGACGCTTAACCGACTGCGCCACCCAGGCGCCCCATGATAAGCATAATTTTTAAGGCTGTAATCAAATGATACTAACAAAGGTGTTAAACTTTTGGCAAGTAATTAAAAACATCCTTCAGGGGAAACTGATTCAATAATTAAAACTGTACAGAGACAATTTTGAACCCATTAAATTTAACACCATCTTGCATGCATGATACTTTCATTTTTCATCAGAAGATTTATCAAACATTGCCAAAAATATGAGAACGCTTTATGGCATTTTCATGATACATCCTTGTCTAAAAATTGTATCAGCAAATAAATGAATCTCATTTGGCATAAATTTTTATTTTGTTCTTGAGCAAAGAATCTCTTTAAAAATTCTGACAAAGTAATGTTTTAGCAAGTTAATACTAGAATTGTTGTCAGATTTTATATATATATATATATATATATATATATATATATATATATTTTACCTTTCTGTTTGCAAATTTTCACTCATTTTTGAAATTGGAACAATATTATTTACCAGTTTCCAGTTTCCATACATCTTTCCCATCTTCTATTTATTTCAAAAGCACTGTCAATATTCCGAGATCAAAAATATATGTTTCATAACTTCTTTGATAACTTGTTTCAATGTGGAGATAAATTCATTTTTGTTAAGTAGGTGTTACAATTTTCTCTCTTTGATTTGATTTAGAGCTTTAACTTCCCATCAAACCTGTTTGTTCTTCACTCTCCAATCTGGCAATAATTACTTCCATTCAAATGACAGAAACCAAAGAAATTAAGTTATTTGATTTATGGTTTGTATCCCAGATGGCCGTGTTCTGCTTTCTCATGTTCTATACATTTATAGTTAAACAATTTTATTTTGTTTAGAAGTGGCATGCAAGCTTCTGCTAGGTTCTCTCTTATGTTATTCTTATGGGTATGTGACATGCTTTCTCATCGTCTTTGGTTACGGTTCCCTGTTTTATACACATTTGATTAATAAGGCTCTGTATGCAGGAAAGTGGGGAGTTAGGAAGACCCTGGTGAGCATATTGAAAACCACAGGCAGAAATTATTAAAAACAGCTTTTAGTTCCTTGACCTAACTCAGCATTTCCCCAGCTTCTTGCTTAAGGGTATGAATCACACAGGGTGCTTGGTACTAATAAATATCCTCAGGCCACTACCACCCTCCCCCAAAAGTTCATTCAGTAGGTGTCACATAGAGTCCAGGAATATGTATTTTGGGAAAAGCACCTCCTGTGATTCTTATCCTAGAGCAATTCCAAAAAATTTAATAAGCTGTGTGATGTCAACATTCCCTACAAATTAGAATTTGTTAAGGCTACTACAAATCACCACAAACATGATGGCTTCACATAACAGAAATCCATTCTCATAGTTTTAGAGTCCAGAAGTCCAAAATCAGCAGTGCTCCACAAAGAGAATCCTCTGCCTCTTCCAGCTTCTGTTGGCTGCTCCACCTTGGCTCCAATCTCTTGTCTGCATGTTCACATGGCCTTTCTCTGTGTCACTATCACATCTTATAAGGGCGCAAGTCCTTGGATATTTAGGGACCTCCCATAATCCAGAATGAAAGAATCTTGAGATCCTTAATTACATAGGCAAAGACCCTATTTCTAAATAAGACATTCACAGGTACCAGGCTTTAGAATGGGACATCTCTTTTTGATACATACATTTCAACCCATAACACCTGAGGAAATGTAGTATGTGCTATACTACCAACTGAAGTATAATAAAGGCTCAAGTATAAGTACTTTTAAAAGCTGTACATATAATTCTAATATACATCCAGGTTTGTGATGTGAAACACTCACAATTCTAATTATTTACTTTTGCCTCCTGGCTAACTTTTTATCCAAACTCTCTGTTACATACCAGGAATCCTCAGATGTTCTTTCTTTTCCATAGTATCTGGAGCTTTGCACTACCAAAAGCCACTGGGCAATAATAATTCTAAGTGCCTCTTGGTCCTGACAAAAATGCAGTCCCTTAAATTTCTGTCAAGAATAAACATGAATTCTTCTGACATTTCAGCAGCAATGATTTTATACACGCACACACACACACCCACACCCCCCCCCCACACACACACAATCAGAATCAAATGAGAAAGAATATGTAAAATCTCGGTAGTGGTTAGTATCTAGTAGTTATTCAATAAGAGATGAGCTATAGCCTTTTCTTCTTTTTTTTCCTTCCAAATAATTTTCTTTATCAAATGGAACACACACACACACACACACACACACACACACACATTTATTTTTCAAACTAGAGTTGGAATTGGGCCAATTGACATTATTAGAGAAAATAACATTTCCAAACTCTTATTTTTTTAATATTAAGTTTAATATTTTGAAAGATGTCA
The DNA here is from genome assembly GCF_022837055.1 of Prionailurus viverrinus. NCBI lineage: Eukaryota > Metazoa > Chordata > Mammalia > Carnivora > Felidae > Prionailurus > Prionailurus viverrinus. The sequence goes on from NC_062568.1 coordinate 84,908,443, forward strand.
GGTTGAAGTATCCTACTGATCCAGGAAACAAATCCCTTCTATCATGTTGAATTGGCATTTTGAAAGCAGAAAGCTGTGTGCATGTCAGTGTTTGAGCCATTTGTTGCTGCCCCTTGCTGGGATGAGATAGTTTCTATAATTTGAGCAGAACCGAGGTGACTGAAGTTGGGGCTTTACCCCAAGGTACGTTGCCAAAAAAAATCAGGATGTAACCTCTGTGAGTTAAAGTACATAAGCAATTTCATAAAAATTGCTCTTATTAATAACATGCTAATTTTTTAATGATAAAAATGAAACAGAAAAATAAATCTTAGGCAACCTGACTACTATTTTGTGGCACTGAAGAATTTATTCCTTGTGCCTACACAGTGCTAAAATTACTAATCCTAGAGTATGAATTAGAATGAGAAAAATATGACAGAATACCATATAAGGACAGTTTTAAAAATTCTTGTATTTTTGGGGACCCTTTGTGGCTCCTTTGGTTAAGTGTCCAACTTTGACTCAGGTCACGATCTCACGGTTCTGTGGGTTCGAGCCCAAATCAGGCTCTGTGCTGGCAGCTTGGAGCCTGGAGCCTGCTTCATATTCTGTTTTTCCCTCTCTCTATGTCTGCCATTTCCCCACTCATATTCTCTCTCTCTCTCTCTCTCTCTACCAAAAATGAATGAATGTTAAAAACAAAGAATTTCATTAAAAATTTCTGTGTTATTTATTTATTTATTTATTTATTTTTTTTTTTAACATTTTATTTATTTTTGAGACAGGGAGAGACAGAGCATGAACAGGGGAGGGTCAGAGAGAGGGAGACACAGAATCTGAAACAGGCTCCAGGCTCTGAGCTGTGAGCACAGAGCCTGACGCGGGGCTCGAACTCCTGGACTGCGAGATCATGACCTGAGCTGAAGTTGGCCGCTTAACCAACTGAGCCACCCAGGCGCCCCAAAAATTTCTGTATTTTTAAAATGTAGATATTTCAAAATTTGTTTTTTTTCTTCTGGAAGATACGGTCGTATACGCACACGCACACCAAAATTTCCTGAAATATAGTCTTAAAATAAGTAGAAACCAAAATAAATTTATTTGAGTTACTTTTTATATGTTCTGAGTTTTTACAGACATTATAAATCAGTTAATTGTTTATTTCATGTAGTATATTTGTTGGGGAGAGTCTTTTTTTTTAAGTTTATTTATTTTGAGAGAGAGAGAGTGTGTAAGTAGGGAAGGAACAGAGAAAGAGAGGGAGAGAGAGAATCCCGAGCAGGCTCTCTACCACCAGTGTAGAGACCAGTGAGGGGCTCCAGTCACGAATCACAAGATCATGACCTGAGTTGAAGTCAAATGCTTAACCAACTGAGCCACCAAGGTCCCCCTCATCTGGTACATTTCATTGGGAATTTCCAATTTACAAAAGCTATTATTTCTTTATCATTTCTTGAGACAAAAAAAAAAATCTAAGTTCATTGTTTAATTTTTAACTTTTGGACTCAATTGAGTTTAGATTTATTTTAGTACTAATTATTTTAATTGCCAAGGATCCCTATCACTTTTAGATATAAATCTGTCCTTTGGAATTTTTCTGCTGTCCTAAAATGTATAAAAACAGAAAATGTAAATTTTTCCTAATGTTTATTTATTTTTGAGAGAGAGAGAGAGAGCGAGCGTGAGCATGTGCACAAGCAGGGGGGTGGGCACACAGTGAGGGAGACACAGAATCAGAAGGCAGACTCCAAACTCTGAGCTGTCAGCACAGAGCCTGACAAGGGGCTCGAACTCATAAACCATGAGATCATGACTTGAGCTAAACCCAGCCCCTTAACCGACTGAGCCACCCAAGTGCCCTGAAAATGTAATTTTGTATAAAGAGACTATATTTTTAGTCTCATGCACTATTTTCTTCCCATCAATGTTTATGTATGTTCAACTTTCACCTTTCTTTAAAAAGATTAGCACCAACATAACTACTTAACTGTTTTTGATCCTGTATGTCTCATCAGCTGTCACATTGATTCTTACATTCCTCATAGTAAAATGTCTTGGAAAAGTTACATAAATTTTATGTATCAATGTTCCACTCAGTCTACAATAGACTAAAACTGTTTTTCCTCCTCAAATCATTCCACAAAAGCTGTATTTTCCAAGCTCAACAGGAAAAAAATAATGTGGGTAATGCATTTCCATTTACCTCTCATGTTACCATCATTGTGGTCTTTCTCCTTGAAATACTTCTCTTGTCTTCAGTGAAAGATATTTCTTGGTTTCCCTCCTACATATTTTCTGGTTCCTCTGTCTATGCCTAACTCTGAAATATTCTTTCAGTATTTTCTTTGATAGAGGGAGTTGATTTCTTTGTAGGAAGTTCTCATTTTTATTTTATTTTATTTATTTTATTTTATTGTTTCTTTTGAGTGGGAGGAGAATAGATTTTTCACTCTCGATTCAATACTGCAAATAATTTATAGGTTACTTTAGTTTTCATAAATTTCTTCTTGGCATCCTAATATATCACTACAGTGTTTCTATACATGAATTTAGTTTTACTTATCTCGAGTTAAATTGTGGTTCCTTAATCTAAAGTCAGGTCTTTCATAAATTCTGGGAAATTCCAAGAAATCATCTTTTTGATTATTACCTATCCCCATTTTCTCTTTCATGTTTTTGGACTACGAATTTAATATTTTCTCTTTTTAATCTATTCTCCATGATTCTGTATTTATTATAAATTATTTTTTATCTTCAAACTGCAACATTGGATATTTCTTCTGATATGTCTTCTAGTTTAGTAATTCTTCAAACATACTAATTTATAATTTAATCACTCCTTAAAGTTTATAATTTCAACACTGGTTTTGATTTCTAAATGCCCTATTTGGTTCCTTTTCAAGTCTGCCTGTTTTTCCTCTGGGTGTATGTATTGTTGTTTTAACTTTATTTATTTTGAGAGAGAGAGAGAGAGAGAGAGAGAGAGAGCGCGCACAAGCAGGGGAGGGCAGAGAGAGAGAGAGGGAAAGAAAAAGTATCCCAAGCAGGCTCTACATAATCAGTGTGGACCCCTACCTAGGGCTTGAACTCACAAATGGCAAGATCATGACCTGAGCCAAAACCAAGTGTCAGACACTTAACTGACTGAGCCACCCAGGTGCCCCATTAGGGTGTTTTTTTTAAAGCATGCTTTTGTTTTATCTTTACCTTTATTTTTATTTTTATTTTTATTGTATTGTTTATTTTATTTATTTTTTTTTTTTTTGAGAGAGAAAACGCACAAGCAGGACAGGGGCAGAGACAGAGAAGGGGGGGCAGGGGACAGAGAATCCAAAGCGTGCTCCTCCCTGATAGCAGTGAGCCCTAGATGGAGCTTGAACTCACAAACCTTAAGATCATGACCTGAGCTGAAGTCCAAGGCTCAACCAATTGTGCCACTCAGGCAGGCGCCCTTTGCCTTTATTTTTTAAATATGTTTTGACTTCCTTATTTTATAGTGTTTATTATATTTTAGTCTATAGTCTCTGTCATATACCTGTTATGAGACTGAAGCACTGTCTACTGTGCTAATGAGGCATTTAGATACTTTTTAAATATCTGAAGATCTTATGGATTTAATTCTGCCATTTTTTGGATCTGATAAATTTCCACCCACCAGATACATATTTTTTCTTTTGCTTGCTTGTTAGCTCTACTTCTTTGCTCCCTCCCTTCCTTATTTCCTCCTCTCTCCCTCCTTTTCCACTTTCTTCCTTCATTCCTTCACCCCTTTTTTATTGTAATTTTTTGAGCCTGTCTTCTATGTTTTTTGGCCCTGTGAAAGTCTTATGAGGCCTGTCTTGAGGCCACAGCTTTCCTGAACAACCTATTGTCTGAAATATTGTATGCCCTGAATTCATCTTTACTTTGATTTTTTTTTTTAATTGAGGTTTTTTGAACTGTAGAAAGTAGAGCTTATGATACAGTTTCACATCTATAAATTTTGGGATATATATATATATATATATATATATATATATATACATATACATGTATATACACACACACACACACACACACATACATATATTTTTTTTCCATTCACAATCCAGGCTGAGACCTCTCTTCATACTGGGAGGGGATATTATCTCCTCCAACCTTCCACTGAGGGTTTAGCCTCTGAGGGTCCTGGGTCTATGCTCAGATCCACACCTTAAGAGCAACTAAGAAATTATCATCTGTTTAGTGTTGATATTAAAACCCAAACATCTAGATTACTGATCCAGCATTCTTCTACTGTCTTTGTGGGCAAAATCAGTCTCTCTCTCTCTCTCTCTCTCTCTCTCTCTCTCTCTCTCTCGCTCACACACACACACACACACACACACACACACACACACGCCTACACATATTCACAAAGCTATGGAAACTCAATAACCTAGTTTTCAGTTCTATTTTCATTTCTCAACTCTGAAAATTTGTATTATTTTCTTGCCCATGCACTATGTATTAAAATGTTTGGTTATTACTTTTGCATTTTTCATTTGTCTTCCTCATTGCCAGAACTGTTCTATATGTCTTTCTAGCTCTTCTGTTAATTTCATTCATACATTCCCTGGATGGATGTTCCATTTGACCTCTAAGGGTCTCTTATATCAGTAGTGATTATTTCTAAATCTATCACACCAGCCAATTTGTAGCTCCTAAAATTTCACTACATCTGTCTTACACATTACTGCAGCTATTTTGAAAATTTTAGTTTTTTAAACATTTTATCTACTCTGACTTCTGGGCCTTCAGGAATGCTGTCTTTCTAGAATATTCTAAAAGCATCCCTTCCCCTCCTGTTCTCCTGATTTGATGTGAACATATTATTCATATTTGCTTGTATATAACTTCCTCTGGTATGAAATAGCTGAGAGTAATTTTGATGATTCTGTTCTGGGTTGCAATAACACCTTGTGTTGCTTATATCATAGCATTTATCAGAGATTTATTGAAGTCACTTGTTTAATTATACTACAAATATTTTCTTACTAGATTGTAAGCATGCTTAGAAATGAAAATGGTGAACTTTGTATTCCCAGTATTTAGCACTATCTTATTCATTCATTTATTCATTTATTCTAGGTAATGTATCACTAAGACCTAGATCTCTGTCTTGTATAAAGCTCCCAATATTTTGAATGATTAAACCTTTTGAAACAGTTTTCTACTCTTTTACAGAGGAAACACTTGAGACCAGAGATGTTAAGTAACTATCCCCAATTATATATTAATTAGTGAGAAAATCAGGATTTTAATCCAGGTTTGCCTGCCTACAAACTCTGTTCTTTATATAGGACTTACGTGATGTATAAAATGAGGTTTTATGTAACAACAAAGAAAGAGCAGCAAAATAAAGATTATTTGTGGTACAATGTTTTCTTATGGTTTTCACCAAAGTATATTTACTTTATTGGATCTTTTGAAGTCTGTCCTAAGTAAGTACCAATTCTCAAGAGCCATAGCTAGTATCATTATCAAGAAATGTTATATATTTTCCCAGAGGATATAGTCCTATAATCTATATAATTTTAAAAAGCACTATTTTCCCATAACCACATTTAATTATACCTTAGAATAGATAATAATCAGAATTAAAATGTAAGTGGAAGGCATAAACGACAGAAAGAAGAATTAAAATTTTCATCCTTCCCCAAATTTTTCTGCACTATGATGTTTTAATAAGTATTGGTATGATCAGCATGGTATGGGGAAAAATAATATATTTTGGAAGCAGTCAGACTAGTATCCAGATCTTACTCTGATACTTGCTGGTTATACAGTATATCCTCAGGCAATTTACGTTGTTTTATTTTACAATTCAGGTTGGCTATAAAAATTTCAGGGCTGTTGTGAAGAGTATAGGTAATGTATATACATAGCTAGCTTAATATCTCATACTTAATAAATAATAATGTGTAATGTGCATTGTATCATCTCCTTCAGGTTTAGACAACACTTTCCTATCCCTGGACTTTTATAATATTCTTAACTTGTTATTTATTTTAATTTGGATCCTGTATACATTTTCCACATGATGGTCACCTTTATATACATGTAGGATGTGGACTACATACTCTAAAACAAACCTATGATAGCTTTACTTTGAGAGTTCAATAATTAGTTAATTAGAATTATTAATTTTGAGACCAAAAAGGAGAAATAAGTAGGAAGATTCCTAGAGATAGGAAAGAAACAAATTGGATCTGAAAACCACCTCTAAGCTTTGTATACTGGATAAATAGAAGTACCATACCAACGATGATTACCCTTGAGAGAGAGAGAAAATTGTTGCCATTTACATAATAGCATACATATAACCTGGCAATAAATTTTAAGTGAAAGATATAATAGATAAATTGAGCACACCACCTGCAACAATAGAAGATTTCTTAACAGTCCATTACTCCACATTAAACATTCTATGAGGTTGAAGTAACTACAGAAATAAAATATAGTTTTCTTTAGTGTAATTTTAATATGAAAAAATGTAAGCCACTTCCATTTATATATTTGTTTCTCTTTGTGAGAGTTAATCAGGTAATCTTTCCAAGTGTCTTGCAATCTGTGTCTCATGGAAGATCCACAGTCAAAGGATATTTATATAAAGTCAAGAAAGAAAAGATTGTGTTTAACATTTAACTCTTTGTCAAATATAAGAATTCATGCTGGTATTTTAAAAAGAACAAGTACCTAGAAACAGACTGAAATATTCAGATAATCTTTTTAACTTTTAAATTAATGCTAATAGGGAAGAACAGAGAAAATGTTAAATTTAAGTAGCTTTTGTTTTATTTTTTAGGAGAAGATGTATATTGTTGTCAGAACTCATTTATCTGTCACTATTAGATACTGGTGATAACATACTAAGAAATTATGGATACATTATTTTCCAACATTAGTGAAAAATGAAGTGTCCTATATTATACTTAAATTTTTAGTGGAACTCCTAAAATGTGTTGCACATTTGACTACATTAAGTGGAGAAAATCCAAAGATAATTTAACGTTTTAAATGTATTCTTATATTTTTTTTTCTGAAATTCAGTTATTATCTTTTATTAGAATACTGTGATAATCCCAGGAGTTATTTGGGAGATATGCCCCATTTTTATGCTAATAAAATGCTTTCAGGGTGTTGTGCACTTGCAGAGGATGTTTCTTCTGACTTCTTGACCTTTAGGATTTAAAGGACCTGAGAGATCAAGTGACAAACCTGACATCTGTCACCAGAGAGGCATTGTGACTTATTCTAGGTCACAGTGCTTTATCAAGGAAACATGAATGAAACATTAGTAATTTCACTCCCTTATATGTGTCCCTTCAATTAATACCTCTGTTCTTTGTAGTGATTTGCCCTATCCTTTCTTCTAGTCCTCATTTTTTTAAAACTTTATATAATTTGCCTCTTGTCCTATACTAAATCAGACAATGTGGTTACCAAGAGAAATGATGTAACTATTATGTAAAAAAATAAATCAGAAATGAGATACAACTATCTAAGTACATATATGCATCATATGCACGTATGTATGTTGTATTCACTGTGGTCAGGTATATGACTTATTTTCTTAGAAACTGAAGGTATACCGGGTTTTAGATTATTTTATTTATTTTGAAAGTTTTTACCCTTTAGAAGCTAACGTTCAGATTTGGGGCACGAAGGGCCTGGATTTTAGACTCAGAATCTGAGAGGTAGAATCCTAAAGGTCACTTGGAAAACTTACTGAACAATGAAGTATTGCCAAATTTCAGATTCTCCAAATGCTTGGGGTGTTTTATCACTTTCCTGGTTAAATGTGTGATTCTGGTTAATACGTTCCTAAATTTATAGAAGAGAGATTAAAAAATGTGAAGTAACCTGTTGTAGATTCAACAAGATTTGATATTATTTTTCAAAACTAGATCTCATCGTATCTTAGAATCTGCATTTTGACTGTATTCATTTTAACCATAACTTACACTGATGTTTGGTTTAAAGTCACTATTCATATCTACTGTACATCTTCTAAACATTAAACATTTATGCAAAGAAGAAAACATATTTTGGACAACATTCCTGTTGATTCTTGAAACATAAACACATAAGTTTTCATTATCTTGTCAGGTAACAAGAGAAAACTCTGTTAGAAGTATTGATTAAAGGATGCCTTGGGCATTTTCACTTCTTTTGAGCACTTCCCCTTATATGTCAGAAAATTTGTTGAGTCACATCATGGATAGCTTTTGATACAGTCTTTTCTCTCTTCATATCAGTGATTGCCTCCTTTTTACTGCTGTCTTTGAATAATGTTTAGGCTCTGATCACATTTGGGGGTTTAAAAAATTAAATTTATTCTAAAATTTGTATCTTGAAGCACATCTTTGGTAATCATAAAATTTAATGGGGATTTGTTCAGTTTTAGAATAATTTTGATTCATATTCCAATACCTCACATGTATATACTCAAATTAAACCACACAAAGAAATAGCTTTTTAAGAAGTGAAAAGCAGGTAATCAATGCCATATCAACCAGATCTGGTATGAGCCCACCACTTTCCCTACATGTTATTTATGAAGTAATATCAATTTATGTTGTCATTTGGGTAAATTACCAGTAGTAAAGATGGCTGTCACTTGTAGTCTGCTCACTGGTTGCTACTGCTGGTCAGTCTGCCTGATTCTCTTTTCCCAGCTCAGCTACACTCTAGAGAGAATTCTCATGGGCTCCAAAGTTGACTTACTGTTTCACCATTTTAAGAGTAAGGATGAATATTTTAGCCTCCAATGTAATTTGAAATATTATTGAAAAGATACGGCACAGGATATGTCTTTGACACTATCATGCAAAATTAATTTGCTCACATTTTACTATTCTAGCTAGTTGTGACTTGCCAAAAACTATACATCAATATACACTTTTAACTTAACAATTTCATAGTTTTTAATAAAGGAAAAAATGCAAATCATTCTATAAAAGTTCTAGCAGTGCCATTAAAAATTCTTACTTTCTGACAATACCATCACTCATGTGATTCACTGGTTAAAATAGTATGAAAGTGCTCAGTAACATAATTTTGGGTATTCTGTAAAGTCCTAACTCTTAGGGATGATCCAGAATAGGCCTGCAGGGGACCTTTGGGAAACATAACTATTAGACAGGCCCAAGTCCCATAAGAAGAGCAGGTCCAATATGAGGTCTGATTGTAACTGCCATTCAAACCTTCTCTTCAGTAGTGCAGTGCAGGGAACTGCTGTCCCCAGGAAGAGAGCATGATGGATGAGAGCATCCTTTCCAATAGGCGAGAGGGCCTAAAGATGGAGGGCAAGGGCATGGAGCAAACTGCCCATGTGTGAGCCCCATGACTCAGCCTTCAGCCTTCAGCTACCTGGGATTGGTACTTAAAATATTAAAAGATTTTTGTATTCCAAGATTTTATTTAAATCCAAGTTAGTAGTAGAAGTTATTGATTCATCACTTACATATAAAACCCAGTGTTCATTACAGGTACCCTCCTTAATGCCCATCACCCATTTTAAAAGAAAAATGAAGGATAGACCTAAAGATGCATGACCAAAATCATTAGGTAAATCTTGCATGTTCTTCTCTATAAAAAATAAATTAAATATTGATAGTGTTATAGAATTTAAAGTTAAAAAATTTTAGTTTTTAATTTTTTTTAAAGTTTATTTAATTATTATTGAGAGAGAGAGCACAAGCTGGGGAGAGGCAGAGAGAGACAGAATACGAAGCAGGATCCAAGTCTGAGCTGTCAGCACAGAGCCTGATGTGGGGCCTGAACCCACAGACCATGAGATCATGACCTGAGCTGAAGGCAGACATTTAACTTACTGAGCCACCCAAGCTCCCCCAAAGTTAAAAAAACTTTAAATTATTGCTAACAGACACATGAAAAGTTGTTCAGTATCACTCATCATCAGGGAAATACAAATCAAGAGTACAATGAAATACCACCTCATACCTGTCAGACTGATTCAAATTAACAGCACAGGAAACAACAGATGTTGGCGAGGATGCAGAGAAAGGGAACCCCCACTCTTGGTGGGAACACAAAATGGTACAGCCACTGTAGAAAACAGTATGCAGGCTTCTCAAACATTAAATAGAACTACTCTAAGACCCAGCAATTGCACTACTAGGTATTTATCCAAAGGATACAAAAATACAGGTTCGAAAGGGTATATGTACCCTGATGTTTATAGCAGCATTATCAATAATAGCTAAATTATAGAAAGAGCCCAAATGTCCATCGACTGGTGAATAGATAAAGAAGTTGTGGTATATATACACAATGCAATATTACTCAGGTATAAAAGAGAATGAAATCTTGCCATTTGCAATGACGTGGATGGAGCTAGAGTGTATTATACTAAGCTAAATAAGTTAGAGAGAGACAAATACCATATGGTTTCATTCATATGTGGAATTTAAGAAAGAAAACAGGCAAACATAGGGGAAGGGACAAAAAAGAAAAAGGGAGGCAAACCATAAGAGACTCTTAACCATAGATAACAAACTGAGGATCCTCAGGGGGAGGTGGGCAAGGGATGGGTTAAATGGGTGATGGATAATAAGGAGAGCACTTGCTGTAATGAGCACTGGGTGTTATATGTAAGTGATGAATCACTAAATTCTACTCTTGAAACCAGTATTACACTGTATGTTAACTAGAATTTAAATAAAACCTTGAAACAATAAAAAATGATAGTGTTGTAGAATTTAAAGATAAAAAAACTTTAAATGATTGAAATCTCCAACATTGTAAAATTATGCAGTAGTGACTAGTATGGAAACCAAATGCTAAAACAGTGGAAGTATTTAAAGACACATTTCTAATAAATACAAGGAAGTCTACCATACATAATGAAACAATTTATGAGAAATACTTAAACTTCAAGTTGAATACATCTCTAAACTAAAAACAGGTATAGTAAAAGCAGCTTAAGTACATTCATGGATAGTAAATGAAAATAATATAGGAAATTGGTGATGGAATAAAGAATGGAGGGAGAGTTTGATGAAGTGAACTCTAAAGACCTGTTTTTTTATTAAGGAAATAATGGCCAGTTTTAGGCAAGCGTAACTTTTCAGAGTTTATTTTCTTACGGCTAAAATGATTGGATATAGTCAGTGTTTTGTTTTGTTTTAAGCTAGGAAAGATATTATTATTATTCATATATTTTACTCTAAATAGTATTCAAAACTCCAAAAAAAAACTATAGATAAATATTTGTGTAGTTAAATAAGAGGTTAATAATTTGGCTGAAGAAGTTTGGACAGCCAAACACTAGCCTGCTCAGCCATCTTGGTAGCCTTGAGACAGAGCCTGCAGAGTACAAGTTGAAAATATTTATGGTCTCCCTCCCACCAAATATAGACTATGATTGTAAGCCACTTGTTTTAAGGAGAAGAGCAGCCATTTGCTACAAAATGGCTTTGTCTCCAGCTGTCAAAAGAACAATATAAAAGAATGTGGGGCACAGATCTATCTCCATGTGGCAATTTCTTTGTATCAGTGAACTGATGGAGGTTTTTTTTTTCTTCTTTTTTTATTTTTTGATGTCTGTTAAATGAGCTCTTGTGGGTGATGGTTTTATAATTCCATGAATATTGTGCTGAGAGCTAAAATACCTGGTATTAAGCACATTATGTAAACTATGTGAATTGCTTTCACCATAAATGAAAGTCTTTTTCCTGGCAATTGTATTCTTTGATTACTACTACCTTTTGCCTTTTCTTTTCTTTTTCCAATCAGTCTAGATTATTTTCTTTTCTTTTTCCAATCAGTCTAGATTATCTGATCATTTTATGACACTTTGCTGAATTGACTACTCCTTTGAATTAACAAGTTACCTCTTTTTAGAATCTTTTTCTATGCTAATTCTATGTTTGTCTATGTTTAATTTTTTTTGTTGTTATAGATATTTAGGGGTTAGGAAAGGAGGTCTTTGGATTTAATAGAGTAAAATTTCATTTTGAATTCTAATTCTTTATTGTCGATTTTCAGAGAATTCTTGTGTTTTGTGTTTTGTGTTTTGTGTTTTTTTTTTTTAACCTTAGAATTCACTCCTCGAAACATTTATAACTGTATGATATCCATGAACTGATTTTATTGAGATGTTTTGTTTGTTTGTTTTTACTTTCACTTTTTGATGTTGACATCTCTAAAAGGCGAACTTAGATCTTACTTTCCTACTTGGTTCTCTGTATTCAGAAAAGGCCTTTCTGTTTAAAGTATACACGCATTGCTTTGCGTATAATGAATACACATGGTCTTTCACCAAATGATTCTCCTTGCCTTTCAGTCCCTGTACAGTATTCATTTAAAAAATATTAAAAGTATGGGTGTCCTATGTCCTCAAGAAGTTTATGTCACTATATTTGTATACTGCTTCCTTTGTGCCTTTTGTCGAAGACAGGGGTGGAGTTCTGGTCCCATTAGCAAATGAAATACAATTTAAGCCAAGCATAGTCAGTAACATCTTACCTATTGAATGTTTTTATACCTTTCCTAGAATTTCCAACTTGTGAGCCACTAACTCAATTTATATGCAAAAGTGGAAGATGCATTAGCAGCAAATGGCACTGCGACTCTGGCAAGTACTACTGTTCACTGTATTGCACTGATTTGATTGGGGGCCTGACTGTTGGTGAGACATAGTTCATAAGAGAAGCTTGCGGAGCCAACAAAATGGCTAAGACAAGTGGTAAGAGGGCACCTGGCACTTCAGCGTGGATTAGCATTAAGAGTAATGGAGGTCAACATCTGTCCCATGGGGCAATGAAGAGATTTGTGTTCAGACATTATGCTGGACATCGTCTAATTCTACAGATGCGAAGTAAAGGGGATAATTGAGGAAATGACCTGGACAATTTGAGTTCCCCAAAGCATTTATGTAAAGTGCTCTGTACTCTCAGGACAGAGGAGTTTATAAATTATTATGGAATTATCCAAATGGTCTCATTTCTGCCACCTTGCTATTTATGTACAAATGATGTTTTTTTTTTCTTATACTCAATTGTATCCCTATGCTGAATTATACCGAACACAGGTAAATGAATTATGTATAAATCATACATTCTCAGCCACTGATTTCAATTTAATCTATTTCCACTTCACATTTCTCTCACCTCCCTCCTGCAATGGTTGTTAATATAGAATATAAATCATTGCTAATGATAGTGACAATTTCCCGGTATTAATACACACTTATCAGTTAGTAGGGGAAGGGGAGTACGTAGTCACTCTTCATGTTGGAGAATGGAGAAGAAAGGTCTGAATTAAAGATACGGTTATACACTGTGGGGTGTAGAGAGATTGTGGGTCTGAACAGTTTTCCACAATAATTATATCACCAGCTGTATCATTTCATGAAATTCCTGCACTCATCATTGTCCTCTCATTTTATAATTATTTCATGTCGCATAGATTTGTTGTCAATGGTTAGTGATTTCTGAGTGAAATGGAAATTAAATTTTAAAATCCAAGTCAAGGATTTCTTTTTTCCTCTTTGGTTAGTAGTTGATGTGAAAGCACAAGGGAAGCAATGTCAAAATGAAAATAGTTCCCCCACTGTCCATGGGAAAGTTGATCATTGATTCCTTTATCAAAAACAAAAGAATGCTCTATATACAAAAAGAAACGTTAGAGATTTTGGAAGAAAAATTTTCTTCCTGGGTCAGTTTTCACTCCCTTGATGTTGGTGCTTCTTTCCAGATGATGACTGTGGGGACGGCAGTGATGAAGTTGGCTGTGTTCACTCTTGCTTTGATAATCAGTTCAGGTGTTCCAATGGCAGATGTATCCCAGGCCACTGGGCCTGTGATGGTGACAATGACTGTGGAGACTTCAGTGATGAAGCCCAAACCAATTGTACCAGAGAAGGTCAGTAATTTTGTGACTCTATGAACTATCATTTTAAATTGATAAATAAATATATATATATATATATATATATATATATATATATATTCAAATATACATATATTTGAATATTTCAGAATGGATATTATATTTTACTCAGCAGTTAAAAACATATATATTTGGAACAGTGTAAAATAATTTACAGATCACTTTCACTCTTTTATTTCTCTGGTTTCTCATTTTAATACCTCCTTATACTCCGATACCTTCTGTGGTTTTGCTTCCTACTTTCATTAGATGCTTTAGTTACTACGACTTTAATCCTCTCCAACTTCTAAATTGCCAAACCCCAAACCCATCCCCAAGGAAAACAAACAAGCAAACTAAACAAAGAAACAAGAAAGGCATAATTTTTATTTTATTTGAACAGCAAATTTGTTTCCTTAAGGCTTGAAATAACCTCCTATTGATTGTTGATTCATTCCAACTGAATAAGTCCTAGAATGCAAGCTGCAAGAAGGAAACTGTGACAACGGGTCGCAGCAGATCCACGGGAAGCTATACCCTGTCATTTGCATGCGTTACTTTGCAAAATTTGATCATCCATAGGGCATGTTAACAAATTAGAAATCATGTTGGAAATATCATAGGAAAAAATCATTAGGCTGCCAAACATTCATACAATCAGTAACATTTTTTTTTAAGTAGAAGTTTTCTTTCTGCTTAAGAATTTGGAAGAATTTGTCATTCACTTGTTCACTTATTCTACTGATATTTATTGAAGACTTTCTATGTGCCAGTCACTGTGCTTGTAGAAAAAGATAGATAAAAGGATAAAGAAATGTGGTCCCCATTCAGCATTTAAAATCTAGCAGGCAAACAGAGAATAAAGTGATCTATTTAATGAGTTGGGTATTGGAGTGGGAGGCATATATTGAATGATAATAAGAAAGGAATCATTTTCAAAGTGTTTTCAAGGGCATATATTTGTCTTCTGCAACATTTAATAACTTAAAAAATTTCTATAGTTTTTTTCCTCTGATGTGATTCCTTTTGTCTTTTTTGTTTGTTTGTTTCCTGTCTGTGTCCCTCCCTCCCTCTCCTCTTTCCCTTTATCTTTCTCATTCCCTTTCTCATTCTCTCGCTCCCCCACCCCTTTCTTTATCTATATCTCATTCTTGTGTCAGTTTCTCTCTTATTTCAGTTGGTCCACTAATACATATGAACTAGAGCTTTTTTCATCAACAACCTTGCATGGAAACAGAAATGCTGTAAAAAAATACTTTTTTTCCCTTTTTTCTTTCTATATTGGAAGCATTCATCTGGGGTGTGGTTGGTATGTCATTACTAAGTTACACTATGAATATAAACTGCATTTCCCCCCACCTCACAGATGTCTTTATAGGCTCCTCATGAGGTGTACATCTGTGGCCTGCTGGCACTGCCCCCAATATGCTGTGAAAGATAAATTTCCCCAAAGTTAATTTACTTTCATCTCAGAAGTGAGATCCTATCCCTCTTTTCTATGTTTATTTGTCCCTAAATTAAAATAATTATTGCACATTAAGAAGTTTTTGAGAGATTGCTTTAGCTTCATGAGTATCCAGAGTAAGTGATACACAACCCTTTGTAGCCTCACTAGGTAGTTTCTCAGGTTTGGAGTATAATAGAATCGGTGACTATTGAATGTTAACGACCTTCACTTCTAGAGCACCTCACTTTCACTTATATATTACTCTAAAGAATATACTGTCAATGTGAACATCATGCATTTCTTATATGATTATGGTAATACAGTAAGGAAATGATCCAGAGAATCTACATGATTCTTGGACATGTTTCAAGCACAGAATGAGGAGAACATCCTGAACTAATTTATATTTATCAGATTATAAATTCCCTAATCAAATATTCCACTTGGTGAATACAAGTTGCAGGAACTGAAGAAAGGGAACAGTCTAGGATGACTTTGCTATAAGACAGAGTATTTCAGAGGACATTTACATATTTTTATCCATCATTATTTTATATATTCTGATACAGAAGTTGTAAAATAATCATGGCACATAGAATTGTTAAAGCTGATCAGGAAAGTCATTTTGCACATGCAGGTTTTGTGAGACCGTTGCCAAGGTAAAGTAGAAATTTGATGCAATTAGTCATATAATTTAGTCTCAAAACCTGCTGTGGAAGAAAGAGCAGGGGATTCTGGCTTGAGTTTCAAGACTGGCTGTCAAAACTGATCAAATCCACCGTATAATTGCTCAGCACTTTGCTGTACATTGCCTGGGTTAAAAGAACATATGGTGTAGTTTCTCTCAACTTAAATTGATTTCAAAAGGGCAAAAACACTCTTGAATTCACTTTTAATTGTAAAGAAGCAGAAGAAACCAGGAAATGGAACATTCCATATATAACCCCCATATTTAGAAAATTTCTGCATTTATGTTCAATGCATATTCTCTCTGAGGAATTTCTATAGTGATGATCATTGTTTTCATCATTAGTATGATTAATATATGGGGAAAGTATTAATTGCTAATCCCTTTCTAGATTATACTTCTCTCCTTCCCCCTCATGTTGTGATGGTCTTTCCTCTCACTTCCAAGCTCCCATACTAGGCACACAATGTGCAATATCTTTGAAAAGCACTGTACACACACACACACACACACACACACACACACACACACGGTCTACGAGCAAGAGTAGAATAGAAAGACAATCCATAGCAGACTGATTTCCTTCCTTTGTCTCATTGCCTGTTTATCATTAATTTAGCTCTGATTTGTTTTTGGTTGTGACAGCTTTGGTTGGTACATATTTCTATAGTGAACCGTTAGTAAAGCTACTGGGTGTATAGTTTTTTTTCCAAGTGGAGGAATAGTTTGTTTTTCAAGTGGAAGAATTTGGTAGAAGGGAACACCCTCTAGAGCCTTAGGTCTGGCCATTTAATAAGTATCAAAAGGTTTTGTAAAGAAATGTTTTTACCTGTAAAAACATCAAGAATAAAGTTAAAATGAGACTTTTGTCTTTTCTTACAAGTGTTTAGCTCTCTGGATATAATGTAAAAAAAAAAAAACAGAGGAAGAGAGAGAGACAGATAGATTCTGGACAAATGCATCTATAAAATACCAAATGTATACAATTAATCTTATCTCATTGTTGACAGTTTAATTCATTTGAATTATGTATGCTTTCATTCTTCTACTCTTAAGGGGAATAGTCACAACCATTTTCCCCCAAGGAATAAAGCATTTCTAAAGTAAACATATGCATTTTTTGGGGGGTATGTTTAGACAGCTATTCATCAGGTCAATTTCCATTCATAAATTGTTGTAAAAATTTATACCGAATAATTTCAGCATGGATTTGATGGATAATGGAATAGGTTTCTCCGAATTGATTTTGTCTCAATTTTGCAAAGTAAAGAAATCATTTGACCCTAATTTATGGTGATTGTCCTTTAAGTTTCTGTATGGCTGTCTAAAAAAGGGAACATTTACAGCCAGCTGTACTAAGTGAATAGGCTGGGTGATGATAGAACATATGTGATCTCTTATTTACATCACAAATACAAATGAAATGCAAATTTAAAATTAAGCATGCATTGCCCTTCAGTTTTGATTTATTATGAATAATCTTTAACAAGTTCTGAAATCCATTAGGGAATTAAATGCATAACGTTATTAATATTATTTCTACAAATGGTCATATTCTTCTGTTTTAACTGTTTAACTTTCCTTCTTCTTTGGAAACTTTCACATTTCTTTTGGGATTTGTATTCATTTATTTATTTATTCATTCATTCATTCATTCATTCATTCATTTTACCTACTACTTCCCTGTTCACAGATTTAAGGAGGAAGCTAGGATAATTTCATTTTATCTTTGTAATTACATAGTCAAGTACAGTATTTGATACACAATGAATGCTAAATAAATTATTATTGAGTGAAAGAGTTTATTTCTTCACTACAAAATTTGATTATACTCTCAGAATCCAACCCTTATTTGTTTTATATTATATATCTAATAACTTTTTCTGTTCCTTTGACTTACTCCCAGATCCTGGAGTTTATGTTTACAATGATGCACAAGAAAGACTAGCTGTACTGATCTATTCATGTACATCTCCTTAATCAAGTCATTTTCATTTATCAAAAAAATACTGGCAGTTTCAACCCATGACTTAATAAAATAAAATAGACAGGACATCTCCCTTATCTTTTATTATTGTTTATTTATTTTTATTTTCTGTCCAAAACAGAGTAAATTCCAGAAAGATAGGAAGAGTTAGTCTGTTTGTTTGTTTGTTTCTGGTATCTATTATTTGATAGTAAATGCCAGTGAAGAGATTCTATTAGTAATAATTTAGTAGGGGCAGGGGGAGGAGTTAGTATATATTAACACTATATATATATATATATATATATATATATATATATATATATTAATATATATTAGTATATATATTAGTATATATTAACACTAATTGCCAGGCACTTTACATTTGTTATTCCATTTAATCCTCACAATAAAGATTACTCGATAGGTTAAGATGTTTGCCTGGATTACACAGCTGGAGTTTCAAATAAAGATTTCTGTTTTCTATTCTTCCATCCAGCTCCCTGCTTCTGCAGCTGTGCAATATAACCTACCCCTGCCCTTTTTTCTAACTCTTAATGCATTAACATTTATATGATCTCCCAATAATTACAATATTTTTCTCAAGTGCATTCTCATTTTTTAACTTTAAGAGAAAAGAAAGAACTTTCTACTTGTTACAGGTCATTATAATGAAATATTCCAAAGGACACTAGAAGGAACGTGGACCATTATATTAAATAAGCTCAGTAAATCTGCCTCTTTTGTTTGTTTGCTTCAGTTCTCCTTTCACTTCCACAATTCTTCTTGATAAACTAGATTCTAAAGCTTTGTCATTAGAATAGCTGTGGACTTTCCCACAAAGGCAATTTCTTCAGTTGCCCAAAGAATATGTTAGTCTGCCATAAAAATTTCACCTCATAGATTTAAAAAAATATTTTAAACTGGAAGAAAATGAAGAGATCATTTAGCTCAGTTATTTTATAGTGCAGATGAGGAAAAGGGCTCATCTCCATAAAATTATTCTTCTGTGTATGTAACAGTAACAAAAACATGCTGCTTCCTGGAAGGAGCTGATAATGTTCTGTGTTAGAGATTTGAGACTGAGAACTTTGTTCCATAAAGACATTTCTACAAGAGGTTTTGGATTCAAGTGATTATGCTGAATTCTTTGTGGAAAATTCAGAAAGGTCAGACGGTACAGCCAACCAAAAAGGGATAGTATCCTCCCTAGGGACATTGAATCCACTCCAATCAGTGTCGGTATGAAAACTTGACTTGTGACTGAAGATTTGGGTTACATATTTAAGCATTGAGAGAATGGAAATTAAAACCAATATTTCCTGAATTCCAATCCATGTATTATCCATATCAGCTGAACCCATCATCATGTTTTTAGCAGCACAGTTTCCTAACCACATAGAAAACAAGGTACCAGGATGCCTCAGTTTGTTAAACAACCAACCCGTGATTTTGGCTCAAGTCATGATTTCACAGTTTTGGTGAGATCTAGCCCTGTGTCGGGCTCTGTGCCAGTAGTGTGGAGACTGCTTGGGCTTCTCTCTCTCCCTCTCTTCCCCTTCCTCGCTTGTGCTAGCTTGCTCGCTCTCTCCCTCTCTCAAAGTAAATAAATAAACATTAAAAAAAAACAAGATAATAATAAATACTACACACAGACTCAATCATCTGTTTATTTTTCTCTTATAAAGATATTCTGAAGATATTTTCAATTAATTTTTACTGAAACACACAATAAAAAATGCTGTTATTTCTCAATCACTGAATTTTCTTGACAATCAAATATTGTCTTTGAATTTGAGGAAATTAGCAAATTGTGTACTCAGAAAAATCATATAATCCTTTCTTCTAATGGTTTTTAATTATTCTTCTTTAATGAAAATACAGATGGTTTTCTGAAAAATACAATTAAATGCAAATTTGAACTTTATCTACTTTTAGAGAGGTATAATATCTACTTGCAATGAGATACAAATTGGGTAATCTTATTCACTCACAGATTTATTTATTTTCCTTGGGAAATGTTAATACTGAGATATCAAAATAATGTTAATTATTAATGGATTTTATCCATAGGAAACTCTTTTTGTTTTCTGGGACAAAATAGCTCTTTAAAGGTCAATGTAACCTCAATACTATAAACAACTTTTACATCAATAGCAAAGAAGACCCAAGGTTTTTGAATCAACTAATAACAAGGCCTGTTTTGAGAATCCATAATGTTTCTGGCAATGTGATTATCAGTACAATTAAAAATGATTAGATAAATATAATTTTAAAAATAAAATATTTAAAAAATGGTTCATAAAATAGGAAGAAAGAAGTCAATTATCTTTATTTAACTATACAGAAATTAATAATAGATCCATACTTCTTCTTAGATAAATTTAGCTCTTGTATTAAGATAGTAATTATGCATTTTGACACCAAATACAGTAATATCTCTTGTTTTTTTAAAAGATACAATTAATAACAAAAGTCAATATGTAATGAAAACACTTAATTTTAATGAAGAACCTCAGCTTGTTTCTTCCTCCTTTAATAGAGCCAAAAAATAAGGGCAAAAGTGAATTAATTTCCATAGTCTAAATTCTGCTCCCTTATTCTTGGGTTGTGGTTAATGATCAGTGAAATGGTAGGACTTCAGGCATTCAGCAGAAAATAGAAAAAAGAAAACAGAAAAGAGACAAAGGACATGGATAATATACAATGTAATTAATTCACCTCTCAGTAATTGAGTATTGCCATTCTTTTGTGAAAGTAAAGAAATAAGCAATAGGATAGAACTTGTTTTTTTTTTTCCTGTAGAAATAGTTGTTAGTTAGCTTCTTTCAGAACCTATTTAAACTGTCAGCCTTTATTCCTTTATTTAAGTGAACTATCAATTGAATTTACACTTAGATATTATATTCCTGCAATGTGATGAGCAGATTTATTCACTTTTTGTTGGAGAATTTGTTTTTGAGTTGGTATTCATGTACATGTTTATTTCCCAAAGAAAATTAATTGGCATTATTTGAATCTAAAACCTTTCCACAAATAACTTTGGTGCATAAGAGCATCCACTTAAACTACCATGACCTTCCCAGTAAGAATAGGCTATTCCTGGCACAGAGTAGTCACTGGTTTCATAATCTTCCAGCACAGCATTTTGTTATTGTCGATATGTATGCACTTAAATGAGATGTTCTGTGAATCATAACCATAATTTATACCACTTTACAATAGGAGTTGGAAAATATTTTCTGTAAAACGTCAGATAGTAAATATTTTAGATTTTTCCCATTACAACTACCCAGCTGCATTGTTTAGGCACAAAAGAAGCCATAAGAGTATATGTCTACAAATGATTCTGTCTGTGTTCCAATAAAACTTTATTTACAAAACCAGTAGTGGACTAGAATTGGTCTGCAGGTCATAGCTTGCTGACCGCTCATTTAAAAAATATACAGTAAAGGAGCTACAATCTCAAATAATTCTTTATGTGCATGTTTCATAGAATCAATCTTAGACAAAGGCAAAAGATAATGGGGAGGAAAAAAAGACCAAAGAAAGAAAAGCCATTAAAAATTTCTAAGTAATATTCTCAGGCTCTTCCTCAAACATACACCTTATATGTATATATTCGTACACATACTTTCTTATCAGAGTGTTCTGCATTATTTTAAAATATCAAATCAAATAATGTAATCTTTTTATATTTGTGCCCAGTAAATATTTGACACCTGTTGTGAGTTAAGCTTATTGCTAAGCTAAGAAGTAAATTCCAAATGTAAAATATCTATATTGCAACCTGTTTTAGTTAATAGTATCTAGCATATCTATTAAGGTGATTGGCTAATTTGAACAGTATGTGGAAAAACAGACTTCTCAATTAGATAGCCAATTCAACAGATTGATACATTGTGTACAATAATATTTAGATGCTGTAGACATGTATCATTCTCATAATATATTAAATTCTAAATAGAATGCTCATGGTGGAGTTTCAAATATCAAAACTTAATTTTAATGAACTAAAAACAATGTTTTACTTGTTTTACATAGATTTAACTTCTATACTTTAACTTACTGGGGGATATTTAGTATAACCGCATTGCAATTTTGCTTCAACATTTGTTTTGTGTCTATATATCTATGTATTTTTAACACCAAAATCATTTTAATATTACATAATTGAATTTGTGCTTAGGTGTCCACATATTCTCTTCCATTTCCTTTTCTTCAGCTTTTCTCACTGACCCAAAGAGTAAACATTAAAGATTTGGAATATGGTCTCTTCTTTATTATTAAAATTTCCATTAAATCCCAGGTACCAATAAATAGTTTTCATAGTCCCATCCAACTTCTTATCAGGACAGTCTCCAGTGGAAGCCACATACAGGGGTAGAAACAGTTTGTTAGGATTGAAAGTAAAACACAAAAACCATGCCCTGGAAGTGTGCTGAGGTGGGAGGAAGAGAGGGGTGGTCAGATTAATAACCAAATGATATAGCATCTGTAATCTAGATAACCTGGAGGCCATCATCAAGGTCCAATAGGATGAGGACAAATTGAAGAAGGAAGCCCTGGGCTTGACTTCATTATTTGTTCACAGCAGAAATTACAGTACTATCTGGCAGGCAGTAGCCCCTAGGGAATCCATCTCACATAACATGGAGAAGATCAGAACAGTGTATCCCACCAACCCCAACACAGGTTCCAGATAGGCTAGAAGGTAGGTTTTAATAAGGAACCCTCCCCTAAGGGTCTATAGAAACCAAAGACATCCTAACCTACTAATGGGATGTTAAGGGTCTCCTAAGGCAGAAGTGGGCCAAGGTTAGATCCACACCCTGTTGGAAAGTGAAATGAAACTATTGACATGCTGCCAAACCAATTCTCAGTAGTTTCAGGGCAAGTGAAGACTATCTAGGAACCTTCAGCAAACAGCTGCCTTAGGTAAAGGAATTATTAATAC
The DNA here is from genome assembly GCF_022837055.1 of Prionailurus viverrinus. NCBI lineage: Eukaryota > Metazoa > Chordata > Mammalia > Carnivora > Felidae > Prionailurus > Prionailurus viverrinus. The sequence continues at coordinate 84,931,400 of NC_062568.1, forward strand.
ACAGTTATTCAAGCTAGGAACTGAGCAGGGACTGACACATGGTGATTGTAGGTAATGCAGGAAGCTATGTGCACATGCAACACATAGTGCTTTTTACTTTTCAAAGCATTTTACAATGAATGACAAGTTAATGTATAAACTCCATTAAAACAATAAAAAGTTTTTTTTCCTCCCTAGATTGGTCTCACAATTTAAATAATTCATTATATTTGGAACACCATTATTAGCTATTTTCTCAGGGGGGCTTTAACATTTCTTTAAAAAAAACAGTATATTTTTTTCAGCCCTGTTTTTCATGTCTTTTTAACTTTAGGATGAAAAAAATTCCTTTCTGTCTCTCTACAGTTGCTAGTCTTCTAACTCCAAGTATTTAGTCACAGTGAATTCATTTAAATATTGGGATAAATTCCACTGTCAGTTGCCACATTTCCTTCAGGGCTCTGCATTTATTTATTTATTAGATTCCCCAAATTGTATGCTTGGTTTAAATAGCTTCGGGGCAAAAATACAATAAAATTGCATTAGTTAAAAATATAACCAGCATCAGCAACATGAAAACATAACAGTAAAACAGCATGAGCATATACATACAAACATAGTCATCATTTTAACACTCCACTGGGACAAGCCATATTACAAAGATAGATTGTGTGCCAAGCCCTGAAGCTTAAGCAGCTAGGGCTCTGGGGAACCACACAGGCCTGGAACTCAGGTTGGAATGGCTATCATAGGCTCCTTAGAGATATGCAGCTCTCCATCCAGGGGAAAATCAACAACTGTTAACAGAAGCAAATTTCATTTGGCAAGAAGGTTAGGGGGAAATAAAACTCCACAATTTTTTTTCTGTGTGTTTTTTTTTTGGCAGAGAACATCATTTCTAAACATCAACACACGCCCAATCATAACAGACATTAAAAAATAAGTCTGGGGTATTTTTATTTATGTCAGAGAATTGGATGAGACCTGGAAAAGGAAAGAAAATAAAACTATGTGTGTATATATATGTGTAATAATCTACTTGACTTTAGTATAAACTTTGAGCTAATGAAATTATATATTGTATTATATATGTAATTGTATCATACACACACACACACACACACACACACACACACACACCCCCTTGTAAATTTAAAGAATCTTAGATTTTTTCTTTTCTATTTATTGTCTAAATGCTTCCCCAAGTGATCTATAAATAATAATGTGTATCTGAGCATATCAGGATCTAGCTGGAGGTCTTTCTGTAATTCCCAGTAGCCTTCAGGCTTAAATCCAAGCCATTCAGCAAAGCATACAGGGCCATTCAAAGTCTAGACCTTGCCCACCTGTCTAGTTTTCTGTTTCTCCCCTCCTCCATCAAAGACTACAGAATTTTAGGAATGATGCTGACTTTGTTCAGAATATCCCATTCTACTTCTCCCCCTGCCCCTGCCTGTCTCTTAATCATGAACAGAACTCTTTTCTTTTCCTCTGTCATAAGAATTCTTCATCTGAAGTCCCCAAGTCCAAGTTATTTTTCTCCTCTGCATGCTTTCATGGTGTTCTCTCCTACTATAGCACTTAGGACATTGCTTTGTAACTGCCTATGTTGCCTGCTTCCTTATATACCCATTCTTTTATGATCTTTCCAAGGCAGCAACAATATCTTCCATTTGGCCACCTGAACCCAAGAGCCACTTATCTGGTTTCCCTTTTTCCACATAAGCCTCATAATCTCTCTCTCTCTCTCTCTCTCTCTCTCTCTCTTTTTTTTTTTTTTTTGCTTTCCACACAGCAGCCAGTGAAAGATTTTAATAGTGTAGATTACATTACATCATCACCATTCCTCTGTTGTATAATCTCCAGTAGATAGCTACATATTGAACTGATCTTGCCATGGATGTGTGTGTGTTGTTTTTTTTTTTTTAATTTTTTTTTCAACGATTATTTATTTTTGGGACAGAGAGAGAAAGAGCATGAACGGGGGAGGGGCAGAGAGAGAGAGGGAGACACAGAATTGGAAACAGGCTCCAGGCTCCGAGCCATCAGCCCAGAGCCCGACGCGGGGCTGGAACTCACCGACCGCGAGATCCTGACCTGGCTGAAGTCGGACGCTTAACCGACTGCGCCACCCAGGCGCCGCGCCATGGATGTTGATAAAGCCGTGCAACATCTAGCCCCTGCTCATTTTAGCCACCCTTGTTCACTTCCTTCTCTTTCTGTAAAAACAAACATTGTTTCCTGCTTTGTAATCTTTGCATTTGTTATTTCCTCTAACTATCCCCTTTACTCTAACTTGCATGGCTAGCTCTTCCCCTTCATTTTGGTCTCTTCTGAAATATCACCTTTTCAGAGAGACTTCCCTAATCACCCTTGTCAAGACGTTCCCTATACCCAAGTCACTCTTTACAGCAGTCATCAAAGATATTTACTGTATATTTTCACCTCTTCTTTTTCCTGGGCACACAGCGAGAATGTACTTCTTGGAAACTTTGTGACTGGTTGGAACCAACTTGATGTGCCTCACCCCCTTCCTCTATAGCATAACTTTGATCCATTTTATTCACAACATTTACTACTACCTAACCTAATTTATGCATTTGTATAACTATTAATTAAGTGCCTGTGCTCCTCTTCCCTCATGTTAGCTCTGTGAGAACAGTAAAGTCTCTCTCTTATGGACTGTTCTATCCTAGTACTTGGAAAAATACCTGGTAATTTGCAATACATGTGTTGAAAGAGCAAATGAAGGAGTGATTGAGGCCAGTATTCTCATTTAAAAAATTATGAAACCAATTTGGTAGATCTCTGCCACTAAGATGTGTGATTGTGGGTAACAATGCTCATAGTTTTTGATTCCTTGCATCTTTCTTCTTTCCTGATTGGCAACCAATTGAAGAAACAATTCTAAGAAGGCTAGACTACATCATTAGACTTGTAATTTATTGATATTCTCATAAAATATGAAATTTTGCCATGATCTCGCAACAGAATAAAATAAATAGTATATTTTATTAGAGAAGAAATAGGCTGAACAACAGTATTTAAAAAAAAAAGTAGGGGTGCCTGGGCATCTTAGTCGGTTGAGCGTCGGGCTTCGGCTCAGGTCATGATCTTGCGGTTCGTGAGTTCGAGCCCCGTGTCGGGCTCTGTGCTGACAGCTGGGAGCCTGTATCCTGCTTTGGATTTTGTCTCTCCCTTTCTCTCCGCCCCTCCCTCGCTTGCACTCAGTCTCTCTCTCTCTCTTTCAAAAATAAACATTAAAAAAATTAAAAAAACAACAAAAAGTAAATGAATTTATAGGCACTTCATAATTATTGTATGGGCTAATTATTTCTTTTTTTCCCTATTCTTAAGCTCTACAAGAGAAAGACTTGCAAGAAAGTAGTAATGGTACAGTGATAAAGAAAGCAGCCTCTAAAGTTTATTTATGTGGGTTCAAATCTCATCTCTGCTGCTTATCTGTATAACTTCAGACATACTTATTGTGGTTTTTGTTTCTGTGAAATGAGGTGCTCTCAAGGCAGTTTTGTTTGTTTTTAATTAAAATCAAAAAGAACAGATGAGTGATCTTTTTTTCACTGGGTTTTAATCCATTCTAATATGATTAATTTGAAGCATAAGAAAAATCAAATGCCATATAAACTACTATTTACATGCAAGGTATATAGAATGGGAATTAAAATTAAAAACAGGAAAGTGTGTAATTGGTCTTAGCATTCCCCTTGGAGTTTGCCATGAGTCAAGAAAAGCTCTGAATCCCTTCCACAGGGGAAAAGATGCATAACAACATAAAGCATCATGTATGATTTGTGAGATCTTATAAATCCCTAAAGCTTATCCATGGATTTCCTGAATCTACAAACACCAGAATAAGAGACCCTATCCTAGATAGCTTTTGTTTTTAATTGAGTCTTAAAGAACATTATGGACATTAATAGATGAAGTATAAACAGGAAGGCAGCCCAGGTTGGGGGGAATTACCTGATCAGGAGGGGGAGGTATACATTAGTGACATGTGTGTAAGCATTATTAAGGGGATAATTGTTTCACCTTTTAGATTTGAATGTTTATAATGATGTATTGTATCTCCTTCTCCAGGTAATACCATCATTTTAAACTTACTACAATTAGGTGGTTTCTGGTGCCACTTAGTAGATAGTATACTCCCCCATAGAGGTTTAGACATGGATAGTTTAGGAAGAAAAAAAAGCCTCAGGGAAATATCACATTTGTATTTAGATTTATAAGATGAATGTTTATTTAGAATAAGAAAACAGATGAGTGGATTCATTCATGAAGTACAAATAGATAAACCAAATAATATCAAGCAAAGCAAAGAAAACGCAAATGGAAATGGGAAAAAAAAAACAAAAACCAAAAAACAAAAGACCTCAGACAATTAGCAACACACTCTCTCCCTTTCATAGAGTACATTTTGATTTGTGTGACCACGATTTATTTCCAGCTCTAAATGACATTGAGCTAAAAAGCTGAGATTCTATATGTAAAGTTCCCATAGTGCTGGATCACAAATATCCCCTTCTCCCAAAGCAACAATTTGCCTTTTGCAAGTCTCTTTTTTGAATCACATTAATATATATACATTTCTCAGTTTACATAAATCTTCTTGAGAATTTCCCATTACATCATTGAGTTAATGGCTTAACCAGACTTTAAAGAAGTAGATATTTGAAACCAAATCTGAAACATGTTCAAAAGAATCAAAGCATTACTTTTACAATAATTAATTAAATATAGAATTCCATTCATTATTATTGACATTTTTGAGGCAATATTGCACATGAAGAAATACAAGATGGGAAGAGGAATAGAAATGTGGTGTAGAATTTGGTAATATACTATTTAATTTTATTTAAACTAATGAAATGTTTCCTCAATTAGGTACTTTTAAATGTAAACTATGTTATTTCTTCTCAAAATGTCTTCCTATTTCACTTTTCTATTTCTTTATTTACTTAGCATGCTTATTGTTTCCAGAAATAATCTAAATGATAACCTGGAAAGATGAAAGATTATGAAGACAAAGGACTTTTTTTAAAAGGCAGAAAAAGGATTAGCAATGTAAATAAATCTGAGGTTGAGATTGATCCAAATAAATTCATATATGAAAAATGTTTCATAAATTCTGCTCTAAATTCTATGTAGCTATTGCAAGGAGAGAAACGTGATGAGTTTCAGGATTTTTCATGAATATCCATAAAAAGGACTTACAAAGAAGGAAAACTAATTTGCACAAGGGAATAAAATTAGTGCTAATATTGAAGCAAGAGTGAAATAAAATTTCCCTTACGGGTTCTCACAAGTAGATTCAAAATCAAAAGAAAATATAATTTTCAATTGCCCTACTGTCCACCTACCTCCACCAAGGAAAAAAGTCCACAAGGCAAAATACAATAAAAATGTGTATCTTCATCACTTCATCATAGTAGGAAGCTGTTAATACATATAATGTTGACATTATGCATGTACCTATATTAATACATGTAATGTATTAATACATTAATACATGTATACATGTAATTATATGAGCTGCCAGTCTCCAACTCTTATTTTACAGAATGTAGAAAAATCAATATACCATACCTTCCATTATTAAGTATTTGGAATCACTGTGTGACAACTACTTGAAATACAACTTTTATATGTTATTGGCTGAGTTCAGACTATAGGTTATAAAATTCAGCTGAGCCAAAGTTTGTGTTTTTTGTTTCAAGTAAGTTTACGTCATAAGTAAAAGAACCAAAGGCCGTTTCACTGCTGCATCAAAGCTGGCTTCTTCACCATAGAATCACTTAAAGAGCTGAATAGCTCTTGGAACATCATTTGATTTGTCTCCTTTGCTCTTCTTGAATATTGAAATCGCATAGGATTCTCAAGTTACCTTTAAAAAGACCTCAAGTTCGAACACTTCACAATATCTTGTTTATGAGATCTGTCCCAGCATTCTTTACCAATATAGTTGTTAAGCCCTACCGCTAAATGGACACTCCACAGATATCAAATTAGGTATGGTGGGAGTTTGCTGTATCACATTGCATATATATCTTCCAAATGTGCAGAGACTCTGCCATCTTTATTGTGTGTATGCAAGGAAACGTTTTGTTTAATCATGAAGACTCCAGATACCCAAAGTCAGAATGATTTGCATGACTAGAAAAATAGAAAAAGAAAATCTCATTTTGGAAAGGACTTCAAAGCCATCCTAAACTCACTGTCTTCTCTGTAAGTTAGGTGTGATGAGTATGAGTGTTCTTTGCAGTGGTTACTTTTGAAAAGAAGTCTTACAGGTTTTCTGTTACTTGGAACAGCTATTTTCTACCAAAAGTGCTTCTTTATTCCTGCTTCAGTGGGGCTCATTTTATATATTTTTCTCATTGTTGTTCATTTTTTCAACATTGCTGCTCCAGAAATACTTAAAAAGTAGAGGTAACTCTATTTTGTGCATCTTCATACTATTGTATCACCTGACATATAATTTTTGAAAGTCTTTACATAGAAACTTTATATCATAGAAAATAACAGGGTGTAACAACTAAATTTTGTAGTTAAAATAATTATGTACAGATACCCAATTTATTCCTCACAACAACCCTGCAGGCTTCACTTTCTGGATAAATACATAGTAGTTTAAAAAGATAGACTAACTGCCTTGGTAATATAAATGGCATTGTTATCTTTGACCTCAAGTGAATTTAATGTTAACTCATAACCACATGATTCTGACCAAACCATCTTATTACGTAAGTGATAATTCACCTGAAACTTTTTCAAATTTATCATAATAATATAGATTAATTGCTATTATAGATCTATTGTAGATTAATTGCTGAATATAGCTGTATGAAATACACATGTATTACATTAAAACTTCAGTGTAGAAAAATTTATACTAAAATCTATTTTACAGCAGAATGTAGAGATACGGGTTAATGTGATATCTCATAATATTAGATATTAATGAAAATTTAAAATACTGCTGATTATAGTCATATTCAATTGTTAAACTGTTAAACATCCATATAGCCAACATTTATAGTTCCTTATTCTTGCTTAAGCTTACCTGGAGAATTTAACCTATGTTTTTGGTCACCAGGTTTTGAGAAATACTGTTATCTGGGAACTGTTGAATTATTAATTGATAAATTGAACTTGAATGCATAGTACCTCATTAAATTCTTATGTGTCTCTGTTCTAATTCTAGAAGTGAAATCTTATGTCCTAAAGACTTCGTTATTTAGAGTTTTTTGTATGTTTTTTTTTTCAAAATTTTAAATGTTATTCTTCAAAGATATTATTAGTCAGAGAGTACTTATTTTTTGGTTATTTACCTCTTACTAGTCTAAAGGAAGTTGTCTAAAGAAATGTCAAAAGAGCAACCAAAGGTCTTAACATTTAGTATAGAGTATGAAATGTTTTCCTTTAATATGCCATAGAGAAAAACCCTTCCAAGATTTCATTCTTAAGTTTCTAATAAAAATCATAATAGAATATCTACATATTATCTCACTTGCTCTTCCTTTTTTCTAATGTATGTGGCACTTTCAGGAATTCTGTGGGAGGCAAGAAACATCATTTCCTCTAATTATTAATGTTCCTAAAATGAAATTGAAAATATCAGAGAGTATTACAGCTATTAAACAACTAACGTGAAAATACATTGTCTCTGGCATCGTAATACCTGAAAAGAAGAAAAAATGAAAAAAAAATACCATCGAGGAAAATAATAATTTCTTTCCTATCTTTTCCCTGTTGCCTCTCTCTCCCTCATTTCAATTTAAGAGATTCGCTCTCCTCCTGGTTGTAATGGGAATGAATTTCAGTGCCACCCTGATGGAAATTGCATTCCTGATCTGTGGCGCTGCGATGGGGAAAAAGATTGTGAAGATGGTAGTGACGAAAAAGGCTGCAATGGTACTTTACGATTGTGTGATCACAAAACCAAGTTTTCCTGTCGGAGTACAGGTAAGCAGAGTACTGGTTCAGCTTATTCCTTGGGCGTCCTGGAGATAGAATCCTTTTGGCCTATCCTCAATGTATATCTTACCTTCATAAAGTGTTCTCGTGTCTCCAGTATGTTTGCTCACATTCTATATGTAATAATAGCTAACATTTATTCAGAACTATCGATGGGCCTAGCACAGCTCTAAAAAAAGTGTTCTTCATGACTCATTTCATCATCCCAGTACACAGTGAAAAAACTGAAGCCCAGACAAGTTTTTAACATGCTCAAGTTAAAAAATATGTCAAAAGAGTCAGCATGCAGAATTGGTATTTGCAACCAAGCAATGAAGATGCAGAGTCTGGGATTTCAGGCTTTTGAAGGAGACAAACCCACAGACAGTATTGTTCTTTTTACAGATAAATCCTCAACATAAAATTTGATGAAGATGAATAGAATGGAAAAGCAAAATTATATACATTTATTTTCAACTACAGTAGATTCCTAAATTTAATTGTTCCATTGCTAAATTTCAGTAAGACAAAAGTAATGACTTCCATTCAAATCTTTGATTTGTTTTGAAAGTCACTGAAACTTTTATTAATTTTTATGATGTTATTTTATTATTATGACTTTTCCATTTTGTTTTCCCATATATAGTATGTTCTACCTGACACAATAAACTAACTTATTTATTTTCCCCTCTATACTAGATGATGAGTTGAAATTTAGAGAAAAAATATATTACAATTAACTGTTGTGGTATAATTCATGAAATGGGTTATATCATCAACAAAATAATCCATGGAAAAAATTCCATATTATGGGATATATATTATAGAATCATTTCTGGGATGATGTGAAATTGCTTTTTGAATTGCCTAATCTCTGGATGATTCATTTTGCTCCCTATTATGTATTTCAACCAAAAGGTAGAAATCAAAAGTTATCATAGCTGTGGGTAAGAGAACACTCTGGAAACCATATGACTATGGGCATTTGAAGATATAAAAAGATATGGTGTGTTTTTTTTGGACACACCTCCTGGTTACAATTAAGCATTCAAGTAAGAAATAAAGAGATAAATGTAAGCTAACATGGGCATAGAGAAATAAATACTCCTGAGGCTCATTGTTAATGAGGGAGTTCTGTTTTCAAAATGGTTACTTTTCTAACAATATTTTTCACAATTATGTGACTCTTTTCATTTGTTAAAGTAAATATTTTAGTTTTGGGCTTATTGATTAAAAACTGTGACTTTAAGTTTAGAAATTATCTTTTTGGAGCACGCTATATTGATTGAAAATTAATAGATGAATAACTTGTTAAATAATAATGTAGGGAGGAAGAACCTTTTCCTATACCCATATTGGATACCCTTTAAATTAGACTGGCCAAGGATAGATTAATAATAAAACAAAACCAGAACAAGATTATTTACACATATATCACACATGCATGTGGGAAAACTCAGTGATGAGTGACTGACTCCACAGGATGGTTACAACTTGGGCTTACATAGAAGTTTAGCAAATAATAGTAAATTTGTAGAAAAATGATGAAAGAAACAAAAAGGATTTTGAGTTTATAGGGATGGCAAATTGTAAGCAGGTAAATGTATGGGAGAACTAACAGAAGACAAGGCTAGTTAATAAAGGGTGTGCATGTCCATTTTGGCACTGATTTTTCTATTTCCTTCATGACAATACACTTCCCTAGAAAAGGATTTATACCAGTCCTCATTTCTCAGAAGTTTATGCTTATAATCAGATAAGGGAAGCTATAGCAATGCTTCTTTCTACATCTGTTGGATCTCAGATGCCTTCACTCAAAATAACACTTCTGTTAAAATGGCATATTTTGGGGGTAGTATATTTTGATCCCATACACTGGATATCTTTGGAGAATTGAATTCTGAGGGACAATTTTATGTATGTTGTCTTGGGATTTGGATTATCCCCTTAATAATGTTTTTAATCAAACATAAATAAATGTACGAAATACTTATAAACAAAAATTTAATGAGAAAAAGAACTGAAATAAAATTTATGTTGAATTATCAAAGTATAATATATACTGAAATATAGTATAACATGGCAAATATAGTTGATAATACTGTATTGTACAACTGAAATTTGTTAAAAGGGTAGAACTTAAGTGTCCAAACACACCCACACACACAAATAATAAATAATTTTAAAAATTAAAGCAAAATGTGCAAGGTAGTAATTTAAGCATTAATTTCTTTCTAATTTAATCTGTGGCTTAAACATAGTAAACCAAAATTTATTCAAACTATTTAAGGAGTCCTAACACAATTATATTTGCATATTTATGAATATTGCATATATTAAAGAGAACTTTAAACATAAGTATTGGATTAAAAATGTATACATGTCTATAGTACTTTTGATATTTTTAAAATTTACCTTAATTAAATCATTAGCTTTACAAGCTAATATACCTTTAAACTACCCAAGACACTGAATTCAGGGTCCATGTTTATTTTTCAAAGACTTCTAAATGCTAGGATAAACATTTAAAAGTTTTCAAGGTAATCTATTAACATTTGGTGGTTACAGTGGCTTTTCTTTTATACATAAATTGCCGTATATTAGAGTAAAAATGTAAGCAGATTAATGTTACTTTATTCTTATAAAGAAGAGAATGTGAGCTAAATTAAAAGTGCAATATAGTCATTAATATAGAAGAGCTTCTAATTTCAAAGGACCTATTTTTTTTAATGTTTTATTTATTTTTGAGAGAGAGAGAGAGACAGAGTGTGAGTGGGGGAGGTGCAGAGAACTAGAGGGAGACAGAACCAAAAGCAGTCTCCAGGATCTAAGCTGTCAGCACAGAGCCCGACTCAGGGCTTGAACCCATGAACTGTGAGACAATGACCTGTGTTCAAGTTGGAGTCTTAACTGACTGAGCCACCCACGCGCTCCTCAAAGGACCTATCTTCGCTAAGAACTACACTCTTCCATATTTGGTCCCTCACACCAAGACCAATAAGTTGCAGTTATATTATAGTTAAGCAATCTGGTGGGGAAATTTCATATCTACCTCTTATGGGAAAGAATCTCAGAAATGCATTCTTCACATTGGAAAAAAGAAAAATATGTGATATTATACAATGATATCAAAGTTAGGGGGATAAGAGGCCCTTTGGTGGTTAGTAAATTTAACCCAAACCTTTCACTTCTAGAAATTCATGTAAGGAACAGCAGAAGTGTATAAAGGTAAATATAAAAAGATTTTCAATGCAACATTTTGTTTTAATAGCTCCCAAACTAGAAATAATGCAATCCCCATCATTAGGGGCACTACTTAATAATTATAGTGCATTCACACAATGAACTACTCTAATGTCATTAAGAAGACGTAAGAAAAAATTTCCTAAGGATGAAATTTTAAGTTCACACTTTGAATCATTTCCCTGATATTAAAAATACATAAAGATGATGGTAAAATATAATAGGAGAAAATGAGAGAGATTTGGTCTTATTAACAAAATACATCTCTGATGAATTGAAATAAAATATAACAGAAGTGGTGGATTGAAGCTGGATGCCTGATTGGATTGGATATGGAGACCAGTAGAGATGCACAGGTTAGGTTTAACAGGAAATGAAGTTGGGGACTGGAGCTAGGCTCACTGATGAAAAAAAAAGAATTGGAATAGGACTCCCTTACTTTTGAAAGAGGGGGAAAAAATACATCTGGTTGCTTCCTAGGATGGTTACTTAAATGAAGTTGTGTGCCTAGAGAGATGGAAGGCAATCAAGCCAATCCTCTTGCTGTCTCAGAGACTGAAAGTGATTAAAAGACAAATACAAGATGGATTTGTGAACCATGAGTAGGGGTGGTTATGGAGTGGGCTGAAGTAGAAACAGCAACACCTGTACAGAGTGATAGATAAACACATAAAGTCAGAGAGAAAATTGAGAATTCCTACCCAAGGTGAGATTGAAAAAAAATTATAAAATCCATGAAGAAAACAATCTCTAATAAAACCAGCCATCAAAAATCAATCATGAAATGAATTTACTCAAGATTAAATGAAAACGAGATGTCTAAATGACATATCTTAAAAAAAGGGTTTAAAAGAAGTATGTTTGAGATCCTCAAAGAGAAAAAAAATGGAAAAGAATATCCCGAAAGTGAACAAGAATATACCTATATTTGATTATATATAGGTGTATGATATATTGAAGTAGATATGATGATTAGAATAATTGTAACAGAAAAAGGTGGAAAATGGTACCTATTAGACTTGAGAATGAAATATGTCAACACGGAAATTTTAAAAAATTCTAGGATGGACATAAAGGAAACAAATTGAAAAAGAATAATGTACATTTTACCCAGAAAGTATTACAGAAAAAGAGAAAATAAATAAATAAGAAAGAGCAGTTAAGATATATGTTGAAAGGACACTTGGGTGAGTCAGTTAATTGTCCAACTTCAGCTCAGGTCATGGTCTCACAGGCTCCTGGGTTCGAGCCCCAAGCTGGAGCCTGCTGTGGATTCTGTCTCTCTCTGCCCCTCCCCCCGCTCTCTTTCTGAAAAATAAACATTAAAAAATAAATCAAAAAGAAAGGCTACAACAGATACAAGAAAGTCCATGAGACAATATAGGTATTAACAGAAACACACACACACACACACACACACACACACACACACACACACAGAATAAGTTTTAGCTAAAGTGAAGAACTTGATTCCTCATAAAGAAGTACATTCAGGCTTCTGAATAAAATTAACAAACTTAACCCAAACTTCTAGAAGTCATTTTGAAATTGGATATCATCAGATACTGAAGCTACCAGAAAGAATATTAAATTACCTAAGAAAATAGGTAATGCCACAAGAAAATAGAGTAATAGATGCTGAGGGAAGAACACTTTCAAGCTATTATTCTATACCCAGGTAAAATATTATTTAAGATAATTCAGACATACAAAGTATACTGTTATTTTCCACATTTTTCCACGATTCTCACTAGGAAAATTATTAAAGCAATAAAAATATTGGTATTAGTGAGAAAACGAAGGGATAAGTTTAGGGACCAGAATAAAATATTGCTGAGACTAACCACAGCAACAACAACAAAAAAAAAACAAAACAAAACCAAAAAATTTAATTATAAAAATACAATCTTTAATAAATATTTTGAAATGTAAGTATCTTACAGGAAATAATACATTATAAACTTTTATACAGCAAAAATTACAGAAACCACAATGAGAAAACAATATTAGGAACAAATTGTATTCATTTATTCTAACCCATTAAAAATCAAATGGAATAAAAATAAGCAAGAATTTAGATCTAAGAATGCCTAGAGCAAATTAATAAAAATATAACACTTTTCTTAGAAGTAAAAAAAATACACTTTCTTTTACAAGGCTTATGAAAGATTTTTTGAAAGGAGCATTTAGTGTCACAAACATTTAGTGTCACAAACACCTTCAGTAAATTCCAAGAAGTAGAAATTATGCAGCCAGAATTTCCTGATCTAGTAATTATGAATAGTAAACAGCCCTTCTATTTGGAAATTTAATAATAAAGTAAGACACTTTTTTATCTTAATTCTAGAAGGAATCAAACTGGAATTGTAGAACTTTTAAAAAATAAAGATCTGTATATATCAGAACATATGGAATATAAATAAAGCATTGCTCAAGGAAAAATTCATAACTTAGTACATTTATATGCAAGTGTCCCAAAACTCAGTGAATTTTTAGCCTTTAACAACTTCAGAAGTATAAAGTTATAAAATCATCGAAAACATCATCTGAAGCTTTATTTTTAACATATAGCTAGTTTTGTGAATCTTGAATAATGAATGTTTAAGTCTGTTTCTTGTAGCTTCTAGCAGTTTGCTGAACAACAGGAGCTGAAACAAAAAAATAGTAATGCTAAAAGGTTATATTCTAAATTTGCAAAATTACATGTAATGTAAAAGTCAGTTTACAAAAGTATAATAGATTTAGATAAACTTTCAAATAAGTTTTATGCTTACAACATTTGTATTTCTAAAGTTATTAAAGGTTAAAACTGCTCTAAGACTTTGAGACACATATATTTACATTAAAAAATAAAAATAAAAAAACATTTTTAACAATATGTAAGGGAGACAGTATTCACCAATTTCCTTATGTTTTGTTATGTTTCTCTACTCTCTTGCAGTTAGGTTGGGGCCAGGTGACTAGTTCTAACCAATGGACTGTATCACTTCCATGCTAAGGCAGTTAAGCTAAAGTGAGCACCCTCCTGCTCTTTTGCCTCCTATCCCAGTGACCTTTTAAATTATCAGTCTAAAGAGAAAATATGCAGATTTTAGTTTGTTGTTGTAGCAAGGTCATCCTAACTAATGCAATAACTAACTCAAGAAGTTAGGACATACCAACAACACAAACCAAAAGAAAACAGAAAAACAGATTAAAATTTAAATTTAGAAAAGAGAAACAAAAAACACCATAATTTCAAAATTCAAGCCCTAAGTTTTTGAAAGAATAACCAAATTTGCTAATACATCAACTGACCTAATAAAGAAAATACACTGAAAATTCAGTCCATAAATGAGAACTGGAAAATAATCAGAAATGCTGAAAATCATACCAATTAAAGAAACTAGTCATGTTTCAGAAGTTAATTTTAAAACTTATGTTAATAAAATTGTATATTCAGAAAATATACATTTCCAAAATTTTGTCTAGAAAGGAAAATACGGGTAATTTATTTTATTACAATAGGAAAAACAATCAAGATCTGTCCCCTTCTCATCATTCTTCCAAAAGCTCCATGTCCAGTTGAATAGTTCTACCAGATATATCTTTTTTTATAATTTTTAAAATGTTTTTGTTTATTTTTGAGACAGAGACAGAGCAGGAGCAGGGGAGGGGCAGAGAGAGGGAGACACAGAATCTGAAGCAGGCTCCAGGCTCTGAGCTGTCAGCACAGAGCCCGACGCGGGGCTCAAACCCATGGACTGTGAGATCATGACCTGAGCTGAAGTCGGAGGCTTAACTGACTGAGCCACCCAGGTGCCCCTACCAAATGTTTCAAGGGACGTTGTTCCAATGCTGTTTCATCTCCTCCAGAGCATTTAAAAGAAATAAATCTTTTAAGTTATTCTTTTTAGCAACATAGTATTGGTTTTACAACTCCCCAAAATTATAAAAAGTACCTCCCTACACACAAAAATTACAGACCCTTACTACCACCATTCTAGATAAAGCATGAGCAAATCCAACAGTATATTAAGTGAATAATTGTCCACACACACAAAAAAATCTTCCTTTTTAAAAGCAAAAATGGTCGCAAAGTGACGAAGGCAGTTAATATAGAATAAATAGGGGAAATATTTGAAATACAGATCATAACTAATTACCCCAATTCTTTGGTATCATTTTTAAAAAGACCAACTACTATAAAAGTTGGCAAAATTCAAAATGAAGTATAAAAGGCCCTTAGACAAGTGAAAAGACAATCACCCTCACCCATCAGAGAGTCAGATCTATATTGGGATTGGATGTTTTTTCAAAAGCAGATTGGTGATTATTAACAAAACCAATAATATCCTATGTTGGTGAGAGTAGATGAAGTACACACTGATGTCAGTGAATATTGATGAACCTCTATGGAAAGTTATTTGGTGATATATCTAGGTGTTAAAATGTGAATACAATTTCACTCACAATGCCACCTCTAAGACTTTATCCTACAAATACACTTAATTCACTGGAGGAGTGACATGTACAAAAGTATTCATTTAGATACTATTTTTTAAATATTTAATAAGGGGTTTAATAAGCTTAAGTCAGTAAATATATTACCTGTATACCAAATAATTGACAATTTACAGAACATATTCTCCATACACAAAAGTCAAATTAGAAATCAGCACTCAAATACTAGAAAGCCATGAATCTGAAAACTAAAATTACACTTCAAAATAATCAACAGATTAATAAATCTTAATACGTATATGTAAATATTTAGAACTGAATGACATGGATATACTGTACAATTTGTGTGAAAACTTTTTTTCAGCAGACTCAATTTTTAGAAAAGTTTTATGTTCGCAGCAAAAGTGAGAGGAAAGAACACATACCCCATGTCATATATAATCCCTGTTATATGTGCCCCATATACCTCCTGTTATTCCTACACATACAGCTTCCTTTACTAACAGTATCCCACAACAGAATGGCTTATTACAGTCGATGAACCTGCATTCCTACACTGACACATCATTATCACCCAAAGTCCACAAGTTACATTAAGATTTGCTCTTGGTGTTGTACAAAGTGTGGATTTTGACAAATGTGCAATGATGTGCCATGTGCCCCCAAGGTATCATACAGAATGGTTTCGCTGCCCTAATAATCCTCTGTATTCTGCCTGTTTACACTCCCTTTACCCCAACCCCAGGCAATCACTGATGTTTTTACTGCCTCTGTAGTTTTACTGTTTCTAAATATGATGTAGTTGGGATCATTAGTATATATCCTTTTCAGCCTGGCTTTTTCTTCTTTCACTAAGTAACATGCATTTAATTTTCCTCCCTGTCTCTTCATGACTTGAGGGCTCATTTGTTTTTAGCAATGAATAAATTACATTTTCTGGATATACCACAATTTTTTAATCCATTCATCTGCTTTTTAAAGATAGCTTGGTTGCTCCAAGTTTTGGCAATTATTATACAAACATGTGCATATAGGTTTTTGTGAAGACATCCCATGGAGCATGGTTGCTGGATCATATGGTAAAAGTGGGTTTTGTTTTGTAAGAAACTGCTGTACTGCCTTCTACGGTGGCTGTACGATTTTTCCTTCCTAATAGTAACGAATGAGGAGTTCCTGTTGCTCCAGATCCTCACCAGTATTTGCTGTGTTTTGGATTTTCACCATTTTAATTATAGCAGGATTCTTGCACAGAGAGTCATAATACCTAGGCTTCTCTTTCCAGGAAGCAACTTTATTCATGCTGGTACGGCTCCGTTGGGTTTGTACAGAAGAACTGAGCCCCGAACACCACATGGCATAGTTTTTTTTTTTAATGTATTTTCTATTTCTTTGTCTCACATATATGGTATCACACAAACCTGCAGTCTGATTACGTGATCTCATGTTACAAGGTCATGAGGGATGTTGTCATGTACGTATATAGCCAGGTTGCCTTGAGGTTTGTTTTTTTTTTCTTTCCTTAGGGAGGGGACTTACCACATAATAGGTGTATAGTAATATTTCACTGTTGTTTTAATTTGTATTTCCTTAATGATAGATGATTTTGATCATCTTTTATATTGCTATTTCACTAAATTGTTTCTAATAACTCAATGTTACAAAAAACCTAAATAGGCCAAAATAGGGCACTAGATGCAAACATTTTGGTATATCCATGCCTTGCAGCAACTTCAAAGATGGGAAATCACTGTAATACGTGGACATGGACATTTCTGGTGATTAAGTGTCAAGTAAAAAGTAAAGGAAAACAATAGGGGGCATAGTATGTAACTTTTTTTATAGAACAGAAGTATATTTTTAACAGTAAAGCATATTTGTAGAATTCGTAAGAACTTCTCAATATTTGTCTCTGAATAGGGGGAATGGATGACTAGAGAAAAGAAGTGAGACAGTTTATACTTGTACAGTCTCCTCTTATGATTGACTGCCTTTAAATTGGGGGCTGACCCATATAACTCTTACTCTAGATTCCATTGGAAAAGGCAACATAGGTTTTCAAGTCAAGCCCCAGGGAAGTGTTAAGAGTTGAGGATTAAATGCTCTTTAGAAAAAGTATGTAACAAAACTCACTGGCACACATGGGGATTTAACTCTGACATTGGTTTCATAAACAGCTTGCTCTGTGCTGATCCTCTGTGTAATGAAAATCCTCTGGGGGTTTCTGTGAATGGCAAAGTGTTACTCTTTTCCATGATTACATTGTTTTGTTTTCCTTCCCCATTGTTGTCTCAGTAGTAACAAAGTGAAATGGTTAATTTAATCATTATTTAAAAGCAATCTGAATAATTAGGACCAAACATTTCCTACAGTGGAATAGTGATTTTATTGAAATTATATGATGAATTGCATATGCAGAATTTCTAAATACAGCACTTTCCTCTCTATCCCCCATCTATAACCAACCTTATAGAATTGTTTTATTTATTTTTGATGAAAACAATGTGGTGAGCTCTCCACTGTCTATGTGTTCTAGAGCTAGTAAAATACTTAGCATATTGCTTCTTATGAAACTTAGATAATTCTCTTTTGATTCTCCCAGTGGCAGTTTTGAACATGTTGTTGTATGCTATCTATTTTTTTCTCTTCAATCCTATATGTGAAGAAGAAAATATTTTTGCTCAGAGGACTTTCTTTAATATTAATTTTTATTCTTCTCTATAAAATGCCTAGTCCAATAACCTCAGAAACATTTTTATTAATTTTATTAAAATTTCCTATCTTCCTCCTTCTCTTCAACAAATAATCTTTTGTGGTGTACCTAGTTGTCTTACTTATCATTCATTTATTCATTCACCTTTTGCAATCTAACACCCTATCTCAACCTTTGATGGAAATTGCTGTTTTGGTGTTCACCAGGGGTTATTTCACAGTCCATACTCTTCTGTGTCTTGAGTCCTCCTCTTCCATTCAGTAACGTGAGTTCAGATAAATTGCTAAACCTCTAAGTTTCAATTTTCTAATCTGTAAAATGATGATGTTGATAATGATATAATAATAATAGTAATAATAATTAGAATAGAACATACAGTAAGTGCCTATTACACAATATGATCTTGATGAATGATACTTTATTTTTTTAAGATTTTTAAATATATTTTTAAGTATTCTCTACACCCACTGCGGGGCTTGAACCCACAACCCTGAGATCAGGGTCACCTGCTTCACTGACTGAGCTAGTCAGGCACCCCAACCTTTGACTAATACTGCACTTTGATCTCTTTCTCTGTAACATTTGACCTTTTTCTGCAGGGTCAAAATGTCCTGTCCTTGAAACCTTTCTTATGAAGTCTTATATTGGTTGTCCTCTATTCACTTACCATTTATATTCTCTTTTTTTAGTTCACTTTTCCATGCCTGCCTCTTAGATTTAAGTTAAAAAAATACTTCTTGAATGCCTAAAATGTTTCAGAAATTGTGGAGATTTTTCTCTTAATTTCTTTGTTTTGCTCCTTCTCATCTTTCTGCAAAGAAGGTATCCACAGCAATCTCTTTCTGTTCCCAAAGTTTTAACTATCACTTCTAGATAAATGTCTCCCAAATCTCCGTCACTGGAAATCACTCCATGCTTCAAACCTGTTGTTTTCCTATGCTATGCTGCACATCTCACTTTTTCTCTGAAGTCAGAAATTTTTCCGCATTTCTCTATTTTTTTTTTTTTTTTTTTAGAAATATCTTCGGGGCCTCTGGGTGGCTCAGTCAGTTAAGCATCTGAGTCTTGATTTCGGCTCAGGTTGTGATCTCATGGTTCGTGGGTTTGAGCCCTTCATCGGGTTCTGTGCTAAGAGAGTGAGGCCTGCTTGGGATTCTCTCTCCCTCTCCTTCTTTCTCTGTTCCTCCCCTGCTTGTGCTTTCTCTCTCTATCTCTCCCAAAATAAATAAATATATAGATAGATAATAAAATCAACTTTTAAAATTTTTTTAAGTTTTTAAAAATTTTAAAAATTTAAAAATTGCAACTAAAAACCTAATCTTTAGGGGCGCCTGGGTGGCACAGTTGGTTAAGCATTCGACTTCAGCCAGGTCACGATCTCGCGGTCCGTGGGTTCGAGCCCCGCATCAGGCTCTGGGCTGATGGCTCGGAGCCTGGAGCCTGTTTCCGATTCTGTGTCTCCCTCTCTCTCTGCCCCTCCCCCGTTCATGCTCTGTCTCTCTCTGTCCCAAAAATAAATAAACGTTGAAATAAAAATTAAAAAAAAAAAAAAAACCTAAACTTTAAACATCCTTCAAGCCTCTTCAAATTCTCCAATCTTCTAGGATAAAAAAAGAAACGTCTTCAATTCCTAAACATTTGGATTTGAAACAGAAAGTACCTTTAGATATTCTAACTTGTAATCATTTTTCAGGTCCTATTGAATCTACCTCTACAATTTCTCTACCATCACCCATTCCACTCTTTCCACTCACGTATCATAGCGTATGATAAGCCTTTATTATCTGTCACTTAGACCACTGTGTGGGCTACTCTGTCTTTCCCTGACAATAATTAGCTTCAATCCATTCTACACACAGCTTTGGCTCCCTCTTACCTCATAAACTGACCTGAGTACATACTTTCTCAAAATCTTTCAGTGTTCCTCCATTTTTATAAGAATATGAGACACTTCATGAATTAACCATCAACATTTCATAAACTGTGACTTCAAACTACCTTATTATTGCTTCTGGAGCAAGTCCCGCCCTTTCTTGACTTTATGAATTGACATAGGAATTGCATGTTATGCGTGGATTAGATTCAGCAAATAAAGCTAAAACACCATGTATTCAAAATGGCCATTGAAAATCAACTATTACACTCAGTATATGTGGTTCTGTGTATATAGTTCTGATAAAAATCTGTACATATAACTGTGCTATTAAGAAACTAACTTTTAGCATAAAGTAAAGAATATATATGCAAAATTGTTACAGTGTTTTCCCTCATAAATGGAAAGAAGACCAAATTAAGAAAGAATTGATTTACCTCCACCCCCATGCCCTGACATATTCCTGTTGAGTAGCAAGAGTAATCAGTGTGCTATTAAATTATCTCTCTCTTTCTGTTTTACTTGCTTTTTGTTTTGCAGAGTGTATATATTTGAACATTAAAACTGTACACTTGAGGCAGCTGTCTATATGAATTGTTTTTCTGTTTCCGTATGTAATATTCACTGCCACACTTCAAAACCTTTCCCAATAACATCTCAGTAAATCTTTTTTTTTTTTCAAACCAGTCCTATATATTTTCTGTTTCTGAAATTCTGTCTCACTCTCTGATTTCTATATGGCTGTTCTTGTTCTGTTTTTATATGCTCAATAGTAGAACATTTATCAGTACTAGACTTATTACTCCACAAGGTCAGAAAATTGTCTTTCCTATCTTTCTACATCGTTCAGTAGCTAGGCAAACACATTATACTCAAAAATAATTACTGAATTGAATTGAAGCCAAATATTGTTAGAGAAATAGATAAATGTGTATGTAGTATTGAAGGTTAGTAGTATAATTTTTTATTTAAAGATTGCAATTCAAAGACCAGTATTCAAAAAGACATTCTGTTATTGAGAAAATCCACTTGGATGTTCTCAATGATTCATTGCTCTTCATTCCCATATTCTCAATATTAACTGCCAATTAGATCCCAGGATAGCAATTATTCTTTTATAACATATAATGTCTTTTATTAAGATAAAAATATATCAAGCATTTTACAAAATGATAAATCTATTTTTTTTAATGGACAAAACAGTTTAACAGAGAAAGAGAAACTCTAGAATTGATCATATAAATTTATTTTGGGAAATCATCACATTTTCTAATGATTCCAGAAACTCTTAGTTTCCCTATATGTGTTGACTCTGTGCTGGCTTTTATCCTAAACTGTATATTTCAAGTTAACATAAATAAAACAGTCCTTATAATATCCTGAGTGTGTGTGTGTGTGTGTGTGTGTGTGCATGTGTGTATGTGTGTTTATGTTTGCACATGTGTGTGATTTCTCTAATTGTCATGATACCAAGATGATGATTGTTATTTCTGTTGTTGCTACTTTGTTACTTGGCTACTGTTATTCTCTTTGCTCAGAGGGCAAAACTACAATTTCCATAACATTCATGTACACATAGTAATCAAGTTTAAAACATTATAAGTAGATCAGAAAAGATTATGTAAAACTCAGTAATAAACTCCTAATATTATTTTCAGCATGTAATATATTTTTAAAGTATAATTAGTAAAGGCAAAGTAATTGACTTAGTTATTTGAACTTAAGTATGAACATTATAAATTATTTTTAAAGATTTGGGGTTTTTAGAATATTGGATATTTATAATTTCTATCACACATTTTAATATTACTAATCTGTATTTCATTCTTGTAATACAAATTTTCCCTAAGTCTCAAGGTTCTTGTATATAAAGGAGGAATCTTAAATTAGAAATCTGTAATATTTATTCTTTCAAAATATTGCACCCAATGATGACTATGTAAGGATTTATCTTAATATGAATCAAGTAAAAATCAACATTCTTTAAGCATACTTACTGAGATCATTTGCTGTTAGGTTTTACTGATAAACTTGTATACCCTCTTACCTACATTTTTGTAAGAATTAAAACCAAATTAAAACCAAACAAATAAGAATGGGAGAAGCAATTACATTTCAAACCTCCCCTACAAAATTGGAGAGAGGAGAGAGCTATTTAAATTTGTAAATTTTATCTAAGAAATGTAACCATATGTATTTATGTATCTGGTAGCATAATCTGAGTTAAAATTAATACTCATTTGAATACGATTTTTCTTTACCTTTTCCAGGCAACATTTAGATCATGAATAGCAAATAGGTTTTACTGCTGTTCTGACTCTAAAAGATTGATAATGGTTTATGGACAGGTTTTTTGAAACAATTCTAAGGTTATGCTGGAGTCAGTGGTTAAGAATATCATGATGGATTAGTGATATCTCGGGGCGGGGGGGACAACAGCAATAGAAATTACTGCATTACTCTTGAGCTCTCCTTTCATTCTATGGTACTTTCAGATGAATGCCTACAATTTAATACTTAAGTACAGAATGCCATACTTTAGACTAAAATTATATGTTATGCATCGACTTTGTCTTGCTAACTAGATTATAAACTCCTTGGTGGCAGGGAATGGTTCTTAGGATTTTCTTATATTTCCTATAATTCCAAGGGAAGTGTAAGTCACAGAGCAACCTCAACATAGAATTTTCATAAAATACATTCGTAGAAACTATCAAATTTTATGGCACATGTATGTACATTTTATCACCATCATTTTAAAAATGAGCTAAGTTTTGTTTTTGGTTTTGTTTTTGTTTTTGGACTAGTTATGCAGAAATATGGTAGAAGGGAAATAAATAGCACAAAAGGAGTCATTGAAAAATCCTGCTCTCCGATTCTAGATTTCCTGTACCTCTTCCTCACCAGAGGCAATGACTGTTAGCTATTACGTAACCTCCCCCAGAAAGAACTCAGAGACAAACCTGTCTCTATGGGTATACTGATATGTGTATGGAAATATAGTCCTAGATAAATATATTTTACCATGCAAGAAAACACTAGATTTTGTGCCTTTTTTATTGGTAAGTTTTGGAGATTGTTTTATATTAGGCAGGATTGTCTCATTCTTTTTCACTCAAGCGTACAACTTCAATGTGTGGATCCATTGTAAGTGATGTCACCAGTCTTGCGATTTTGATTTAAGTTTTTGTCAGTCTTTTGCTAATATATACAAAGTGGCAGCACATGCTTTTGTATAGGACCTTTGTGCATTTGGGCAAATGTATTAATGAAAAGAATTCTAAAATTAAAATTACTGTGATGAAGAGTTGCTGCACTTTTTATTTGTTGGAATTCATAATATTTCCCTACAGACAGATTGCCCCAGTTTGCAGACTCATCAACATTGGGGATGTTACACCCTTGTTAAATCTATCCTTGTATTATCCAATTTTTTCATCTAAACCAATCTGGTAGAGGAAAAAAAGGTATCAAATTGCCATTTTAGCTTACCTCATATTGAAAGGTATTTTTGATCATCTTATGTTTGTAAGTCATTATTGATTCATTGTGAATCTTGCACTTGTATTGGTATATTCATCTTTATCTTATTTATTTGTAAGATCCCTTTTGTATTTAAAAAATGTCCTTTTTTCCAAATAAAATATTTTTTCTGGTTTACCACTTTGTGTTGAATTTGTGTATGGATTATATTGTTGCAATGTGGAATCAAAAATATTGATGAAATTGAGTTTATCAATTTGTCCTTTATGTTTTCTGGATTTGTGTAATGAACATTTCAAGTTTTTGTTATCTTAATATCTATCTTATTCTAGAACATGTGTGTATTTATCATTGTTATTATGAAATGCTTACTTCTTTGCTATACTGAGAATATATTTTAATGTAAGGATCAAGTATTAGCTTTATTTTTTTTTCTCCAGATGGCTAAGCAATGTTCCTAACATCATCAAACTTGTATTTCCATTATCTCTACTATTCGAACAGCCAATTTTATATATTGAAACTATATACTATGTAAATGATTGTTATATATCTATCCTCTTCAGTTGTTGATATCTTGATTGATATTCTGTTAAAAATATTTTGAGTACTGTTATTTCAAAATACTTCTAAACGGTTGGCATTAACAGTTCCTACATCAATTATCCTCTTTTTTTGAAGACTCCAATGATATTTGCAATTTTATTTCTTATAGGTTTGTAATAATATTCCTATTTTATTGGGATTGTATTAATCTGGGGACAAATAACTTTACGGGAACAAATCTTCTCCAAAACCAAACTATATCTTTATCCAAGGCTTCTTTTGGGTTTCTTTGAAGACAAATTTTTTTCATATAAATTCTATACAATTCTGGTGTCGTTTAGCCCAAATACTATATTTTATGGTGGATTTTTAAATCCATCTTTTTTTCTACTATAGTCTGTTTTTAGGTATGAAATCTATGGACTTTTTGTATAATATTTGAAACTAGCTGTCAAATTTTTTGAATTCTTAGTTTCTTACAGTTCTTAATTCATTTTTATTGATTTTATAATTATATGATTATATTAACTGCATGTAATGATACACTTCTAATTTTATACCTCATTTATTTCTGTTATCTAATTATATTAGGTAGTCTTTCCAAAACAATATAAATAATATCATTAGTTTTATTAATGATGTTAAGTCAAAAATTTATAATGTCTCCATTTACATTAAATTGATCAGTGAAATATCCATCATTTTCTATTTTAAGAATATTTTCATCTATAATTAATGTTGATTATGAAATGCATTTATATTAACTATGAAACTTATAATTTGTGTTATTTTCTTATTTGACCTAATAGTATAGAAACTTATTTATCTATTTCTACAAATACAAAATCCTTTCACCAATACTTTAATTACTTTAAAATTAAGGTTGAAGCAGACTTCTGAATATATAAAGACTCTTTGACATGTGCAGTCTAATATTTTTCATTTCTTTTTCATTTTCCCTATTCATTTTATGAATTGTGGGTATATAGTCTGCTAATAATTAGCATTTATCTTCAGGTACATTTTTAATTCACACTATACCTTAATATTCCATAATCCAGAAAAGATAAATTAGTTAGAAGAAAAATGTAGACCTTCTGGAAAGGAGGAATAATTTATATTAAGAAAAAAAAAGGTTTACATAGACAGTGGTTTTTGCTTTCTATGTATTTCATATTAATTTTTAAAAGCTGGCTAAACATTAATCATTTTTCTTTCAAAGTCAATAAAGAAAAACATATTTCCATAAAATCTGTATATATTTAGTACCTTAGCTACTAAAATATTTGATAACACTTATGTCCTTTTATGAGAGGGAATATACATATCTAGTTATGAGGAGGAGTTGAGGTCCTAAGCTTATAAATATAAACAGAAGGACATTTCCTCCTGTGGAATAAAATATTTGCTTAAATTTAGGGTTGCAAAAGACTGATAACGTTTTCCAGAATTTAGGATTCTGAAAGGGACTTATATACAAATGTTTGTATAAACTTTTTTTTTTTAATTTTTTTTTCAACGTTTATTTATTTTTGGGACAGAGAGAGACAGAGCATGAACGGGGGAGGGGCAGAGAGAGAGGGAGACACAGAATCGGAAACAGGCTCCAGGCTCTGAGCCATCAGCCCAGAGCCCGACGCGGGGCTCGAACTCACGGACCGCGAGATCGTGACCTGGCTGAAGTCGGACGCCTAACCGACTGCGTCACCCAGGCGCCCCTGTATAAACTTTTTTTTTAAGTATTATAATTAAACTTTCAATTAGTCACAGAATATTTTTTTAATTTTTTAAAAATCTTTATTTTTGAGAGAGAGAGAGAGACAGACAGACAGAGCATGAGCAGGGGAGGGGCAGAGAGAGGGGGAGACAGAGAAGCTGAAGCAGGCTCCAGGCTCTGAACTGTCAGCACAGAGCAGAACTTGGGGCTCGAAGTAATGGACAGTGAGATCATGACCTGAGCCGAAGTCAGAGGCTTAACCAACTGAGCCATCCAGGTGCCCCACAGAATATTTTTTTTAAATAGGGTCAGACAATAACTTGAAAGCAAGGAAAATATTACGGCTTTAATGCTAAGATCATTTTAACAAGTAGGGCAAGAGCTGTTCAAATGCCTTCATTAAAATAAATTGTCAAACTATCAGCCAATACATTTCTTGCTGATAGCAAGTACTTCTTCTGACTAAAGACAGTGGTGAGTACTCATTATTACAGTGACTTAATTGCAACAATCAAATGGATGATGTTTCTGTTTCCTTAAGGGAGATGCATCAACAAAGCATGGATATGTGATGGAGATATCGATTGTGAAGATCAGTCAGATGAAGATGACTGTGACAGTTTTTTATGTGGACCACCCAAATACCCTTGTGCTAATGACACTTCAGCCTGCTTACAGCCAGAGAAACTCTGCAATGGGAGAAGGGATTGTCCTGATGGGTCTGATGAAGGCGATCTCTGCGGTATTGCATGTTTCACTGATGTGCTTCTCTGTGGATACTAGAAATGTTTAGTCCACTTGCTGATAATTATTATAGTGGCATACCTTCCTTCCATTTATTTCCTTTACATATAACTTTTAGCGTTGAACCCTATCTCTTTTTCAGGGACTATAAATCTATTAAAAGTTTTTAAAATATGATCAAAAATTTCACAAATAAAGCAGAAAAGGTTGGCTTGTATCCAACCAACTTAATTATATAGTTGAGCTCATCATTTAGATCTCTGAATGGTTAGTGTTATTTCCACAATTAAACTGATTATTTTTTGTCATTCAGAACAAAAGAACCTTCTTATTACTGACCTATGGGATGCAGTTTACTACCAGCCAATGGATTTATCATACCTTCTAATTCTTACAATAGAAGTGTTAAAAAAGAGGAAAGGGAGAGATTGAGTCATGGAATCAATTGAATATTATTCAAGTTTATAAAATTTTCTCTGAAATTTTTAGTCCTCTTGCAATAGCTTTCTTTGGTATGCTTTATCTAGTTAAAATGATGATTTCAATCTGATAGATAGCTTTTGAACTTTGAAATCACTTTTGACTAGTTGTCTTTTTATACCGACCAGAACATGTAAAGAAAATTACATTTCCTTCTCTGTGGGGAGATCAGACATTTAGCAAGGAGTTTTTCAAAATATGTTTTCTAGATAATACTGAAGGTGACATCAATAGAGTAATGAAGAATTTACAGAATGATAACAATAATGAGATGACTGGGGACTGTGAGAAAATGACTTTAGGAAATGATGAAGCTTCCTAATTGAAAATAGAAAAGACAACTACATTTAAGCTTAATGTTATCATATTTTGATCTGAATTAAACATTAGTAGAATACTGAGTGATACAGAAAAATTTATTATGTTTTAAATTTATGTGATAAATGTCATTTCTTCCAAAAAGTCTGTGATTCTGGAAAATAATCTTGAAACAGTAAATGCAACAGTCTTCATTCAGTGATGCTAAATTTAAACTAGATGTTTCAACCCCCACCCACACTCCCCCTCCAAAAAAAAACCCCACTGAGATTAAATAACAAATACAGGGTGACAGATTTAGTTTATCTGTATTTACTTCTTCTCCCAGCTTATTCTCCTTTATGAAGGAGATTGGTGGATTGAAGTATCTCTTGTATTACAAAATGTGAGGTTTGCTCGTGAAGGTTGTAAGAGGAATTCTGAAAGAAGAAAACTATCAATACTCTTAAAATTGAGAATATGTAAATATAGAAGAAGAGAGACTTTAGCAGGTTTAAATTCATTTCTTCAGTTCTTCAATTAACTCACCTAGGCAGGTAACTTAATTTCTGGAAATGTCAGATTCCTCATAACAAAAAGGAGATGATGATATTTATAGGAAGTGATAGTAATAATGCCAGGTGCTCTAAAAGTATTGAAATAAATTAGTGCTTTTCCACCTTTTTTCACCCTTCAGGTCAAATGAAGTAAAAAAAAAAGAAGAAGAGAAAATATAGTCATTAAGAAAAATGAGAAGAATATTATGAAAACACAGCCTTATTTTCCTATCCTCTGCTCTCTAAATTAGTATTATAAAAAAGCAGTGGAGATTTCTTCTGAATTCATTTCTTTGTCTACTTGAAAACAGAAAATTAATTCTTGCTGTTAAGTCACTATATTCATCAACTTAGGAATCTTGCTCAAACATTTCAAAAGATTACAGGAGTGAAAGAGTTTACAATAAAGTTGGGTGTGGACGTATCAAAGAAGATAAAAAAGACATTTCTATCCTGCTTATAGCACTATGGCATAATGAAGTCATATACTCTCCCCTTCATGAGGTGAAGTTGGAGGAAAGTTAGGGAAATGAAAAAAAAATCAAATGATGCTCAAAGGATTGAATTGCCTTATATGGTCCTCCTTTCCCTATCTTCTTTCACATGTACCTTTGTATTATAGCTCAGTATATGTATCCTTATAGGCAATATTGGTACCTGTAGAGAAATGGCACCTTGGTCTCTTATTTTCAAGGCCCATGCCTATCAGTCGTAGGGTAGATCCTGTCTAGCTGGACAGTGTTTTTGGTTTATGAGTTTTGTATCATAATGAGCATAATGGACATTTACCCAGTGGACATAAGAAAATATATATACCCAGTGATTTAACTTTAAATAATGGGCATGGGTTGACTAGTAGCTAGGAAATATATTTTCTGAGAGAGATACCCAAAGCTGAAAGAGTTGTGTGTGTTTTTTTTTTAAACCATTTGGTATAGATGATGAAAATGTAGGTTTTTCCTCTTCATGTCTATTCCTTCCAAATAGTTGTATTCATAAAAGCTATTTTTTGTTTGTTTGTTTTTAAAGTTTGTTTGTTTGTTTGTTTGTTTAGAACATGGGAGGGGCAGAGAGAAAGGGAGAGAGAAAGAGAGCATCCTAGAAGGGCTTGAATTCAGAAAAGGTGAGATCATGACCTGAGCCTAAATCAAGAGTCAGATGTTTAACCAACTGAGCCATCCAGGTGCCCCTCAAAAAAAGCTGTTTTTCTTTTAATCCTCCCATACCTCGTCCCCTGTTAAAGAGGAAATAGGAGTGATTTGTTCCTGTTCCTCAATACATGTAAAATTTGTACAAAAATATCTTGCATGAAAATGACTTGGTAATCTATAGACTTAATACTTGGGTAATTGCCTGAAATGGAAAAATCCTATCCTTTGGGTAGCAAGGTGTTTTTTGCTTTGTTTTGTTCCCTCCAAATAAATCTGATTTATAAAGCAAATGATAACAAACAAACAAACAAACAAAACAGAAAAGGAGCACTCAGTAAAATAAGTCTCCTAATCCTAGTGAAGAGATTATTTTCTCAGGGAGATTTTCAAATGACTTCAAGGGGAAAGGTATATGCATTTAGAAAGCAAATGAGAAAAATCTTGAATCATTCAAGAACAAAGTTAACTGTTGATCCTTGCTATAAAGATATGTCAAAGATGAACCAAGCTGGACACTAGTTGAAGTGATAAGGATAGATTTTATTCAGCATTAACTATTGCAATGGGGAAGAATATTCAGCATGAACTGAAATCACTGAAACAAAAGACTAGAGACATTTTGAAGGCTGGAGTCTGCTAAGGGAAAGGCACCTGGGAAGCGGTAAGGTGGCTGGTCTCTGTGACTGAGTCATCTGGTTTTGTTAATTGGTGCTTATCCCAGAAGAGAAATACATTTCTCAGATCTTTGACTTGAGACAGTGGTACAAGTCAGAACAAGGTGCACACAACTGGGAACAAGAGTGAGAGAGTTATCTGCTTGAATGTTTGCATTTCAAAGATATTTCTCAGGTCCTTAAGAAGACAGTTCTGGTGGTGGAAGATTTGCATCTTAAAGGTGAAGAAAAAGGACTTATACTCACAAGCCTTCTAAAGTAACTGTTCTAAAATGGGGTTCAGGGACCTATCTGCCTACCACCAGGTTTTGTCTGGAACAAAAAGTAAACTCTCCTGGTAGCATAGAGCTTCCTTAAGCAGGCACTTTAATCAGGGCTGGAGTCCTGCTAGGGAGGCTGCCTGAGTTGTTAGAACCTATGCTAGTGTTTTTTGGAGTCTCTTCTTCTGTGGTTGGAGGGGTATGGTTGGGGAGGAAAGTAGAATTGAAATTATTTGTACTAAGGGACTGCAGTTTTTATAAGCCATTGTTGAAGACTAGTCGAACAGAGGGCTCTGAAGAAACTGACTAGAGTTAGGTCAACGAGAAATTCTTTTTTAGGTAATAAAAAATGTGAAAGAAAGTTGCAGGATTTGATGACAGGTTTAGGGTGAAGGAGGAATTAACAAGGGACTAGCCAAACAAATATATTTATATATTCAATTTTAGATTTATAATTTAGATTTATTATAATATATATAATATATTTATTCAATTTTAGATTTCAATGTAAATTTTATTTTTTTAAATCTATGACTTAATTCCACACATAGCATCAGAAAGAGACATTTCAGTACTACAAGAACAGTCATATTGGAAATAAACTACAAGAATTGTAACAATTGTTTCTCACCTGCTGGGTATGATGACTTTTCTTTGCCATAATTCTCTTGAAAAAGAATGTCAATTGAACAAAAATGGGGCAAATACTTTAAAATGACTATTGTTTTGAAATGATTACGATTGTAGATGAGCAAACATATTTGGAGGAGCTAAATGAATCTATTTTTTTTCTTCTAAAATAATACTAAACTTGAATTCTTAGCAAAATTAGTTAATATAACATCTTCCTTTTCTTATTACTGTAACCTTTCATGGTGGCAAATAGTATGAAGAATAGTTGATCCATATAGAACTTTAGAAAATGCAGAAAATATTTTTAAAGTGTTATATTTAAGCTCAATTTTTGAACTAGATACATTTTCATAGACAGCTGGAAACATTTGAGGTATATAAGTAAATGTTACCGCAGTTTGCCAGTCAGTGAACAACATCCTCTTTCAGCATATCTCAAAAAACAACTAATTAAATAGGCTTTGAAAACTGCTTAAAATATTTTTAAAGCAAAGGAAGGCAAAGTTTCTTTTAACTTTATTCCTGTGCACCTAATAATACATAGGGATAGGTAATAGTATGGTTGAAAAAACAATTATGTGCTATTTTCATCAAGGACATAATTACATCATCTTGAAATTTTCCCAACAGGACAAGAACTGGCTCAGTGTTGGGACAGCTGTGTGCTGCCTCATTTTTTTTGATAATTCAACAAATATTAATATGCTAATATTTGTCCTAGGCACTGTGCTATCTATTAGATATACAAGGCTAAATAAACAGGTATTTTTTATGCCTTCATGGAGCTTACAATTTCATAATGTAATAGAATCTGAAATACATCTAATGTAATTCTCAGTTATAAGTACTACAAAAAAAATTGTCTCTCTCTTTATAAACCAATCATATTATCCATGTAATAAATACCAGTTGCTCATTATTTCAGTCAAAATATCAAGTCTACTTTTTTGTGTGTATGTATATTATTTACTATGCTTTCATGGCCTCTTTGAATTAATCATAATACCCAATATATAGGGTAGAATGGATAATTAAATAAATGGCTTTAACCAGTAAAGAGCAAACTAACCCATCCTGCATTATCATTATGAATCAGACTATAGATGTAGAAATATATATATATATTACATTATATTATATGTATATATTACACATATATGCGTATGCCTGTTTATAAGCACTGAGATAAGTCAAAGTTTCAGATCAATGTATGTCCTTTGGAGAGACCTTAGCAACTGGTTTGATATAACTGTTGAAAGTCTCAGAATAATCTTTCCAGTAATAATAGAAAGAAACATTGAACACACTTTACATCTATGGGGTAAAACAAAGTGTACTCTATAGTTTTATAGAAATGAAAACCTTCCATTCCCAGTTCTTATCATATAGGATTTGGTTATTCGATGAAATATTTTATCATGCTTACCCCAATCCCTGAAAAAAAAAATCCAGGCAGCTTTTCTCTATTCATGTATAATATCCTTGCTGTAATTCCAGCCTTAGAGAATGGAGTTCAATGATTAGTATTTAATTGAGCAAAACAATTGATAATGCTCTGTAATCTGTTCCCCTCTTTTTATAGATGAATGTTCATTAAACAATGGAGGCTGTAGCAATCATTGTTCTGTTGTGCCTGGAAGAGGAATTGTCTGTTCCTGCCCTGAAGGACTTCGACTAAGCAAAGACAATAAAACGTGTGAAATTATAGATTATTGTAGCAATCATCTGAAGTGCAGTCAAGTGTGTGAGCAGCACAAGCACACAGTCAAGTGCTCATGCTATGAAGGGTGGAAGCTGGATGTGGATGGTGAAAGTTGCACAAGTGTTGGTAAGTAGACGTGTGTTTCATTAGGCTGAAGAATACCAAGTGCTTTTCTGATTTTTGTGAGTTGTGTATCTTGCTATATTTTAGAACAGATCTTGAGAAAATAAAACACCTTTAGCAAATTAACAAAGGATTCAACTGATTTTAAATAAGGCATTTAAGTATAGTAATATGTCATTTTAGATCTACTCCAAAATCTTCTGAACAGAGTATAT
The DNA here is from genome assembly GCF_022837055.1 of Prionailurus viverrinus. Lineage (NCBI taxonomy): Eukaryota > Metazoa > Chordata > Mammalia > Carnivora > Felidae > Prionailurus > Prionailurus viverrinus. The sequence continues at coordinate 84,964,207 of NC_062568.1, forward strand.
TACTGTAGTCCTTATAATTACAGTCCATCAGATTATTTTCTTCCTTCCTGAAATACTACTTCCATCATCATCCTCCCTAAAGGCTTGTTTTTGTACTGTCCAAAATATTTACTTTTATTTCTCTTTGCAAGATTTTAGAACCCTCCAGAAGTCTGGTCCTGGCCCATACTTCCAATTTCCTCTGCTCTTAAGATCAACTCTGTCCTCTAGCTGTGTTCCTCTTCTAAGTGTCCATTTAGAACGTTCTGCTGATCTGTAGGTCTGATTCCACCGTGGGAAAAATAAGCAGAGACTCTGGAACCTGACTTTTGAACTTTAATCCTACAGCTGTCATTCATTATGTTTGTGACCCTGGTCAGGCTACATAAAACTGCTTGAGCCTCACTTTTCTAATCTTTCAAGTATCTGTGGCCATGATAACAATGTCTCCATTATAGCATGTTGCAACAATAACCTGGAGTACTTGCCACTGTGCCCCAACACCCATTAGGTACTTAATGAATGACAGCTTTTCACTATCTTCTCCAGAGACTTAGCTGAGTGTGGAACATTGAGAGTCCGTGGAGAGAATTGAAGGGGCCCATGAATGTTGTTGGAGAAAATATTACACCTTTATTTTCTTTAATGCCCCATTGAAAGTTAACACTAATTATTAGCAACAACTATGTGTCTCCATTTGAAGTAATAGGCATTCACATCGTGGTAAAGTTGTTGCTGATATCTCAAAATATCATATATGTTCAGGCTTTGGAAACCACTGTTACTTTAACAATGAGAATCATTAGACCCACTGCTCAATCTGTTACCAAATACGTTAATAAAAAGCAGGTATATTACTACATCCAAAAGTGTTTTTTTGTTTAATATTGGTAACTGCATTTCAATATACAGTATTTGATTCCTATATCTATGTATACTTTTTTTTTTTACTTTTTTCTTACAGTTTTTGTTCTTTTTAAAACTTTCTGATAAGTGGTACACAGGCTTCATCAGACTGCTAAGAACCTATACATCATAAGCTTTTTTCAGTTTGTTCCTTCCACTTAGATTGTACCTCCCCCTCTTAATCTCTAAAATTCCTAGATATTCTTTTTTTTTAACGTTTATTTATTTTTGAAAGATAGACAGAGTGAAAGTGGGGGAGGGGCAGAGATAGAGAGAAACAGAATCTGAAATAGTCTCCAGGCTCTGAGCTGTCAGCACAGAGCCCAACACGAGCCTCCAACGCACAAACCATGAGTTCAAGACCAGAGCTGAAGTCAGACGCTTAACCAACTGAGCCACCCAGGTGTCTCAAATTCCTGGATATTCTTTAAGACTTGTAAGCCGAACTTCTTTAAGGGAATATTCAAATGTGTTTGTTCTCTATTTCTCCTTTCTATGTCTAGAATATATTGTCCATGAAAATATGTGTCCACATTTTTAATTTGCTGCTTTGTATTTCCATCTATCTTCTATTCTTTATCTCTCTGATGAAATGAGCATCTTGAAGTCAAAAATCAAGTTATAGATTTTTCTTTCATGTTTTACATTATATTCAGTCCATTTCTAGAAAAATAGTATGCAATCAGAAGCATTATATTTTTTCAGAGAATGTTAAGTTGCTTCATCCTTTTATATCAAATGCTGTTTTGTGGTTGTTTCTTCTGGCTGTTAAAAATGCCTAGAGGCAAAAGTTTAGCAGACATTTATGTGACTTTCTCCTTTAAGAATCTTGTACAAAGTAATTGGCATGAGAGGCTTCAAAAATAATAACAATTTGTTGTAATGATAATAGTCATTTTATTTATGAACATGTTTTGATTGGGGAAATAGTAGACCAAATTTTACCTCAGATATATTTATAATCCTATTTTACATTAGAATTGCCCCATAACTGGTTTTTGGATACAGATGACAAAATTGTTGACTTATTTTACTGCTTTTGTGTTCTATGAAATCAATAAAAACTCATGTTCAATATTAAAATAATTCAACATTTGAAAATAAGTGACCAGGTACAAAGTAATTCTCCTAATGTAATTGGCTCCTTCTGTTCTCAGATCAGAAAGAGACTCTAACAGTACTATGTCAGCTCTCACTGCTAAGATTGCTGTATTTCACACCTGCTTTGTTTATTATAATTTAAGTGGGAAGCAAAGGTATATTTTACTTTTTAAAGATAATATGGAGCTTTCTTACATGGAGAATTTAACCTGATCATAATTTATACCTTCCTGAAACATATAGTATACCAAATAGCATTGTCAGCATTTATATTATTACAGACAATACAGGTTTTGTTAGCTATTGAAGATTATTTTTTATTTAAACCAATATTCTTATATAAAAAAGGATTTATTCTGTATTTTATTAACTTCCTTTCTTTTTTAAAAACTTTTAGTACATTCAGAGTTCAATAAAAATGAATTAACCATTAACCATTGGACTTTGAAAATAAAATTTCTTTTTCCTTGCTCTTCTTTTGTTACTTTTTCCCATCATTTTTGAATGAGTCCCTGCTTTTAAAATGTGTCCCTTCTATTGAAGGCAATACCTGTGATTATTCTTCTTGACATTTTAAAAGTAAAGAATAATAGTATTCTTTATGCTTCAAATTAGATCCATGACTCCCCAACATTTTTTCTCTTGAATCTTCTGTAGTTTTTTTTCATACTTTCTTATATATCTCAACTCCTTTCTTCCTAAATTCTTTACAATATGTCTTTTGCTGAATTGCTGAACTGATTCTGTTTTCTTGAAGTTCATTCCTAACATCTTGTTAGTTAAATATAAAGATTTCCATAAATACTGTTTTTATGATCCTGAGTTTTTATTTAATATATCTGCAAATCTAATTTTTCTTGGGCATTTCAGTACTTTATTTTACCGATTCCTTTTTAATATGTGATGTATTATTCACCTTTATCATGAAGTATTGGTTTCTTTATACTAGGAACAACCAGAATATTGCTGCTGATTTCGTTCTTTTTTTTTTTTTTTAAATTTCTAGTTTCTTTTCTGTTAGGTAGACAACTTGCAAATTTACAGCATACTTCTAGTTACATTGGAAAGAATATTAAAGCATTCCTTCTTATTTTCTCTTAGCCTGAATTAGGTTAGATTTCCCCACCAAATTTTTTCTTGGTTCTTATTCTCTTATATTTCCATTCTTATATTTAAAAAAAATATATATTTAATGCAGAAACCAGTTAAAAGGTTTTTCAGGCAAAAGATGGTAACCTCCACTAAGAAAGAAAACAACAGCTTCAAGATGTTTTTTTTTTAATTTTTATTTTATTTAAGTTTATTGATTTATTTTGAGAGAGAGAGAGAAAGAAAGAAATAGTGTGCAAGCAGGGGAGGGAGGGAGGGAGAGAGAGAGACAGACAAAGAGGGAGAGAGAGAGAGAGGGAGGGACAGAGGGAGAGAGAGAGTATCCCAGGATCCACACTGTTAGTGTGAGCCCAGTGTGGGGCTTGGACTCAGAAACCACGAGATCATGACCTGAGCGGGAATCAGGTGTCAGGGACACTTCACCAGTGAGCAAAAATAAGAAGCAAAAAATACTTTTCCCAGTATATATTGCCTTGGGTGTAATGAATTTTTTTGTATGCTTATCTTCTCTCATCCAACAAATTACTAGCTCTTCAGAATAGGATAAATTTTTATATGTGCTATATATTTTCCTTAAATTTCTAAGAACAAGAGAGATTTTTTTAATAAATATGTGTTTTCTTATCAAATTTTTGTTAACCAAACCACAAAATATTTTGTGGAAATTATATCAGATGCCAGAATAGAATATTGTGTATTCTTTAGAAAAAAAATTATTTTTCAATTCAATTTACATCCTTTTTTATGAAAGGAGATTATGGATGTAACCCACAGTTTTACAAACACAAAGCTGCATAAATGTGGTGATCTCCTGTTGGTGCACTGTGCCCACTACTGAAACCTTAATTCTCATCTACCCCTAAATGATCTGTTGGAGATCTTCCTTTACCACCTCGGATCTGATAACTGTGGCATTTATATTTCCAGCTACTGTCTTTCCTACTGTCCTGTTCTGTTTCATCAGATATCACCAAGTCACCTTAAAATGAGTTGGCTGAAATGTACTCTTTCCCTTGTCTTTCATTTATCCAGTGTCCTGTCAGTGGTTCCAGTTTTCTTCTGGTTCAGGGCTCACAACCTGAACTTACCTTTGACTTCCCAGTTCTTTGCTGGCCCCTTTCCCCATGTCCTAATTTTTTCTACACAATATCTTCCGGACACAGTCCTCCGATTGGTAGCATTTGTACCACCATCCCAGCCAGGAGTAAAAGATGTTGTAATGATGATAGCAGTCCTCTCTCTGGCCTCTTTGTTGTCATCTTCTGTTTCTTTAGTTTGTAAGAAGAATATTGAAACTTGAAGGGATGAGGTATTTTTCTTGAAAAGAGAGAGGGAAATCCAAATCTGGAAGATGAGAATTAATGGAAAGAGGTCAGAAGTATAGTGAAGAATAAGAAGTGAAAGAAAGAAGAATGAAGTAATGATAAGCAGATGGCTACCTTGTGGAATAATGGTAAATAAAGGTGAAGAGATCAAGGGAATGAAGCTGGTTTATAATTTGGCGATCCACTTCTTTATTTTAGTACAATGACACTTTTACATATCAGTCTCTATCCATGATTTTAAGTAACTCTCAGTTATTTACAGAAAGAACGTTCAATTCTTCAATCTCCTATTTAGAGCCTTCTTCATTTTCATTTATTTTCTCTCTCCAACCTAATCTTTCATTATCCTCCAATGTGGGTTTCCATTCCAAGCACCATATTATTGTTTTCATCATTAGTAATGGTAGTAAATAAATAAGTGACCAAGAATGTATTTAGTACTTTCACATGTATCGCTTCGTTTTACCATCTCTTTCATATACTCTGCTCATTATCATCTGTGACCTTTCAGGATGACAAATTCTTCTTCATGATTTCCTGCTAGTTTATGAAATTCCATATTGGATTATTCACTACAGTTTTTTTTTTATTTTCTCAAAAAGGAAATAATAATTTAATAAACTAACTGAAATCTGAAAACTAGAGGCACTTGGAGAAGTTATCAAGATCCAGAGTTCAAATAGAAATAATTTGAATATTTACACTTTGATTTTTTATTGGAAAACTGCTTTATTATAGTCAAGTGTAATCAACTGTAAATATTCATCAACTGTATTCTCAACAGAAAATGACTATATTAAATACAATAATTTGAAAAGCCTTTGGGAATTTTTAACCAAGTAGTCAAGGTAACAGTCACTGTTCAGAGTAAACAAGAAATGTTTTGGGGGCACATGGTTGGCTCAGTTAGTAGAGCCTGCAGATGTTGATCTCAGGGTTGTGAGTTCAAGCTCCACTCTGGGTGTAGAAATTACTTAAAAATAAAATGTTTTTTTTTTTCAACGTTTATTTATTTTTGGGACAGAGAGAGACAGAGCATGAACGGGGGAGGGGCAGAGAGAGAGGGAGACACAGAATCAGAAACAGGCCCCAGGCTCCGAGCCATCAGCCCAGAGCCCGACGCGGGGCTCGAACTCACGGACCGCGAGATCGTGACCTGGCTGAAGTTGGACGCTTAACCGACTGCGCCACCCAGGCGCCCCTAAAATGTTTTTAAAAATTCAAAAAAAAATGTATGTTTTCAATCACCTTTCATTTTATGAAATCTTTCAAACATATTGAGAATAACATATTCACAGCTAATATTTTAGGATACTGAAATGTTTTCAGTTTTTTTCAGGTTGTTTATGATATAAATCATTTTGTAAAGTTGATGAAACATTAGATCACTCTGAAGCCCTCTGTTCATCCATTCTTTCATACCCTGAGAACACTACCTATGTGAAATGGGGTACCTGTTCTGTCATAGTTTGTGTTCTTAAACAACATGTAATATATTTCTTTTTCTTTATAACAGATGGATTAAAATATAATTTATATACCATAAAATTCATTCTTTTAAAGTGCACAATTCTGTGGTTGGTAGTATATACGCACAGTAGTGTAACCATTACTACTATGGAATTTAGAATAAAATATTCTAAATATTTTAATCCCGCCTTTAAACAAACCCCATATGTATTTAAAATCACTCTCACTCAAACCCTACTTCACCCCTGGCAACCTCAAAATCTGTTTTCTGTCTGTATAGATTTGCCTAGTCTGGACATTTCATACCAGTGGAATAATACACCATGTGGTCTTTTGTGCCTGGCTTCTTTCATGTGGCATAATGTTTTCAGGGTTCATTCATGTTTTACCATACATTACATTTACTTTTGTCGCTGAATAATATATTTATGGTATTAATATACCATTTCGTTTTTCCATTCATCAGGATATGAGCATTTGAATTGTTTTTATTCTTTGATTATATGAATACTATGAATATTCATAGTTTTTGTGCAGACATGCATTTTCATTTCTCCTGTGTATAGAACTAAGAGTGGAATTGTTGGGTCATATGGTAGGTCATTGTTTAACATTTTGAGCAACTGCCAAAGTGTTTTCCAAAGTGACTGCTTCATTTTAGAACTGCCAGGAGTGCATGAGGGCTCCAATTTCTACACAATCTTGCCATCAGTCAATATTGTCCATCTTTTTTATTATAGTCATCCTAGGGGGTGTGAAGGGGTATTTTGCTGTGCTTGTTTTGTGTTTCCCTGATGACTAATGGTGTTGAGCATCTTTTAATGTGCCTTTTGGTCATTTTTATAGCTTTTGAGTGAAATGCCTATTCAGAGTCTTTGCCTAATCTAAGGTCACTAAGTATCCCTCTATTAGTTGTATCATTTTAGATCTTATATTTAGGTCTATAATACACTTTAATTTTTCTAAATGGTGTGAGGTTCCAACTTCATTCTTTGGAATGTGGAAATCCAGCTCCCCCAGCACATCTTGTTGAAAGGGCCATTCTTCCATTGAACAGTTCTCTGGAGATTGGGCTTTTGGGGGAGCTTCAAATTCATCTTTCCCCTCTGGGAATTTCTGGACTGTTTGTTTTTAAATCTCCTATGAAACTAAAGAAAAGGGGGTGGGATTGGTACATGTTGAAACACCACATAATTTGCAATTTGTACTGATATTCAGCAGTTTTTCTTTTTAAAAAACTTGTTTTAATGTTTATTTTGAGAGAGAGAGATCGTGAGCGGGTGGGGGGGCAGAGAGAGAGGGAGACAGAATCTGAAGCAGTCTCCAGGCTCTAAGCTGTCAGCACAGAGCCCAACATGAGGCGCGAACCCATGAACAGTGAAATCATGACCTGGGCAAAGTCAGATGCTTAACCAACTGAGCCACCCAGGTGGCCCAGCAGTTTTTCTTAAATAAACACCCATTGGATTGTTATTAGATTTTGGTTAATTTCTAGAGTTCAGAAAAAAAAGATGATTTTAACCATTTTTTCCAGTGTTTTCACTGTTATTATGAAGGAGAGGATTTGGGGATCCTTACATTACCATTCAGGAACTGATTCTCTATTTCATTAATTTAAATTGTTCATGTTTTTTAATCTATTCATGTATTGCCATCATATCTTTATTTCAGAATTCTTTATTGAGGTCTTATTGGGCAAGAAATTGTTCAGTAATTATTTTTAGTGTTAAAACATATGAAGAGCTTAGCAGTCTTTATAATTGATTTTTAACTTAATTCCATTGTGCTCAGAGTGGGTGTCCATTATTAGGTTGATTGTTTGCTATTTCTTGAGACTTACTTTAGAGACTAGTATATGACCATTTTGTTGCATTCCATGTATGCTTAAAGAGAATATGTCTTCTGTTTTGATGTACAGCTTTCTATACATTTCTGGTAGAGTGAGCTTTTTGTTTATTTTGTTGTTTTAATCATCTGTGTTATTATTTTTCATATCGGTTTTTGTGTAGGAATTGTAGTTAAATACATCACAATATGATTATGTATTTATCAATTTCTCTATTTGATTTTGTTTTATATGTATTTTAGCCTATATTATTAAGGCACACACCATTTTAAGAGTTTTATTTTATCTGTTATTTTTCTTATAATAGAGAACTTTTTATTTCTACAAAAGCTATTTCCTTAAAGTGTATTTTGGTTAATATTAATATTGCTTCATTAATAATGACATTAATAATTCAAGACTCTTTAAAATTGAAACTTTAGATCATGTATCACCAAAAGTACTCTTTTATTTTAAAAATCAAGACAACAAGGGTCGCCGGGGTGGCTCAGTTGGTTAAGCATCTGATTCTTGATTTTGGCTCAGGTCATGATATCATGGTTTGTGAGTTGAAGCCCCATGTCAGGCTCTGTGCTGATGTGCAGAGCCTGCTTGGGATTCTCTTCCTCTCTCTCTCTGCCTCTCCCCTGCTTGTGGGCTTTAGTGCTTTTCTTTATTTGTAGCGGAGGCAAGTGGAGAATCCAGGTCTTCTGTTGTAGAATTCCTTTATAAATTCAGTTGTAACAAATAAGTCAGTAATTTTGGGTTCAGGAGAATGTATTTTTTTAAATAAAGCTTGAAAATAAGAGCAGTTAATGATCTCTTAAATATTGCCATAGTGGAAATACCAGTTCTTTTGAAGGGAAGAAACACAGTATCTAGTATTTGTCATACTGAAATACCTTGCTTAATGTATATGTCATGGCCAAACAATTTTTATTTATTTGTGAGTGTTTCTAAAAAGTAGGAAGTATTAATTCCTTCTATTACTAGTTTGAATTTTTATTATTAAAAATCTTAGTAGAAAATCTATGTGCTAAATTTTAGCTATGTGCTAAAAATTTATATCAAAACAAAATGAAGTGAAAGTTTTCTCCCCGCTTCTGAACCCCAGTCTCCAATTTCCATGGCAGAGGTAACAGCATTTCCTCATTAAGACAACAAGATATATTCTACGCTTCACCTTCATGTAGGTCTAGAAAAATATTTTTTTAATTTAAATGGTAGCATCGATTTTGCATTGTTTTTATCTTCCTGTTTCAAATTACAAAATATTTGGAATTATTCAGTAGCTGTACATCTATATCAATCACATTAATTTATGTGGCCCCATTATCTTATAGTATATGACTGTACCATAAGTTATTTTGCCAGCTATCTATTGGTAAACATTTCTGTTGTTTCTAGTATTTTGCTACTACAAATAATATTGGAGAGCATTTCCTTAGCCATATGCCATTTTTAAATAGGCAAAACTATATCTTTAGAGTAATTCCTTACAAACAGACTTAGTTGGTCAAGGTGTGTGTGTGTATGTACATGCATATAGATGTATCTCTTGTGATGGCTGTTGCATAGTGGCTCTCTATATGGTGTAACAAGTTATACTTCCATTATCAATACATCAGAATGTCTTTTGCCTACATTTTAATAAATATAGGGTCTTCAACATTTCAATGATTTAAAATCCATTTATCATTTTATGAGAGAAATTAGTTTAAAATTTAAAAGTTGTTCAGATTTTCCTTTCTCTGAATTATCTGTTTAATACATCTTGTCTCTTATTTATTTGAGTATTTTATAATCAAATGGGAGCTCATGTCTTAAAGAATTTAGTCATTTATTATATTGCATATGTTCAGTGAGTTTGTCATTTGTCTTTTGACTTTTTTACATTATTTTTCTCCTACAATTTTTAATGTATATTAAACACCATTCTTGGGGCGCCTGGATGGCTCAGTCGGTTAAGTGGCCGACTTCGGCTCAGGTCACGATCTCACGGTCCGTGAGTTCGAGCCCCGCGTCGGGCTCTGGGCTGATGGCTCAGAGCCTGGAGCCTGCTTCAGATTCTGTGTCTCCCTTTCTCTCTGGCCCTCCCCCCATCCATGCTCTGTCTTTCTCTGTCTCAAAAATAAATAAAAACATTAAAAAAATTTTAATAAACACCATTCTTTTTTTTTATTTCTTCTATGATTTTTGCCAAATGCACAAAGGCCATTTTCATTCGAGAGTTCTAAAAATAATTATTCTATCTTTACTTCCAAGGCTTTCATAGTGCCATTTATTATATCAAAATTATTAAGCTATCTAGATATTTTTGTATTAAATCAGAAAATCTTCCAACTTCATTTCTTCTCCAGGTACCCTAAAACTACCATATTTCTCAGCTCTAAAATTAGATATGGGTCAGTACCAAAATATTTTTTATTGATATAATAATATATCTTAATATTTGTTGAAGTTAATCATTATTATATATTTACCCTAGAGTTGTCCTGGTGAGTCACACTTTTTTAATGTAAACTTTAGAATTATCTAGTATTATTTTTAAAGAAAAGTATTTGTCATTTTTTTTTCATCACAGGAAATTTATAAATTAATTCAGGCAGAAGCAAGATATTTGGGACATTGTTTTTTTTTGTTTGTTTCCTTTTGTTTCTATCTAATAATACTGTATGCCTTTCCATTTTTTGAAGTCTTTATTTCTTTAATTAGTGTTTTAAAATTTCTTCATATAATATTTATATATTTCTTAATAATTCCATTCCTAGATTCCTTATCTTTTTAAATATTTTTTTTTCTGTTTATTCATTTTTCTGAGAGAGAAACAGAGCATGAGTGGGGGAGATACAGAGAGAGAGAGAGAGATACAGAATCTGAATCAGGTTCCAGGCTCTGAGCTGTCAGCACAGAGCCTGACACAGGGCTCAAACCCATGAATCTCAAGATCATGACCTGAGCTGAAGTGAGACACTCAACCGAATGAGCCACCCAGGCACTCCTCCTTATCTTTTTTCATTATTACTGCCAGTGTACATTTGTTCTTTTTTTTTTCTATTTTGTCTTCTCAGTAGCTGTTGGAAGGTTAGCGATTTTCGTCTAAAAATATGTAATCAGTTCTTCCCCACCCTTTGCCTCTAGCATCCACTGTTCTATCTCTATTCTTTCACCTTTTCCAAAATGTCATTGAAATGGAATGATATTGTCCATAGACTTTTGAACCTGGCTCCTTTCACTTCATGTATTGCATGCCTGTTTGATTCTCCGTTCAGACCTTCTTCATGAATCTTTATGGTGTCAATGGGTTCAGAAAAGTTTCTGAGGCCAGAGTGTTATTTCATCCTTTTTTTTCCCAAAAAGTGTTATGGGATCTGCCCTTTTGTTACGTTACCTCCTTTGAAAATTGTGCTCTGCCAGCATTATATATGTATGTATGTGTATATGTATGTATATATATACACACACACACATATATATGTACGTATATATATATACACACACACATATATATACACATACATTATACATGTATGTGTATATATATATATATATATATATATATACACACACACACATGCACACACACACACACACACAGCTATAGGCATCATCTCTCAGAAACTGTCCATACTTTGAATGTATTCAGCATTCTTCTAATGTTGTGGTGTTTTGGTAACATGCCTTCCAGTGTTAGTGAAGGTGGAACTTGCATTTCTTTTTCTTTTTTTTTTTTTTTTGATTTTTCTAGTGTGATTTTCTAAGGAAGAGGCAGCACATCATTGCTTTGCAATTTTGAAACTCCATGTCCTTTAAAAGCTATTAAATATAAATGTCTCTAGCAAGTGGCTGCTGTGCCTCTAATTTACTACTTGACTAAAGGCAAACTATAAGCCAAAGGATGGGGAAGCTCTTCAGAGCTGAAATATCACTAGCTTCAGCACATGCTAAGAAATACCCAATTGTATTTGCATATTATCATTCCAACCTTTTCTCTTACACAATATCTCTTTTGCCTTTTCCTTTGAGTAATCTTTGAAATTTAATATTATAATAAAGATTTATTAAGATATTGAGCATCTGCACTTTTAATGATCAATTATCCTGATAAGTCAGTATGGTATATATTTTATAAATTAAAAAGTATTGAGGATCAGAGTGTTTAAGTAAACTTCTCAAACTTACACAATGAGTCAGTAAAGAGCTCTGTTTTGAACCCTTATTTTTTTACTCCAAATCTATATTTTTCGACTACTTCACATTTACCTCCACATTTGCATTCACTGTGATGATTATGAGCTTTTTAAAAAAATTCATATACATTATTTAATTGGATTCTGATAACAGTGTAAGTTAAATTGGAAGGAGGTTGTCATTAACTCCATTCTGCAGGTAAAGACAATTTCTGAAAAAAATAAAGAATTTTTTAAGGCGAGCAGTTATTTCATAGCCAGAGCAGATTCATACAAGGGATCCTGATCCAAAATTAGGTATTCTCCCTTTTAAATAACTGTACATCCAAAAGAACCATTTTCTTTATTTAGAAAATTCTAAATTCTGGATTTAAAATTTTGTGAGCATTTGTTCTATCGGGAGATCTTTGGCACTAGTTATTTAATATATGTTTGATATTTTTATCAGTTGGCTACTATCACAGTAATGTTTTGCAAGAAACACCATAATACTGTGCAATAAATAACCACGATACCTATAAGATCACAACAATATATGTAATTACTGCTCACAAGTTCTCAGGCTACCGACTGGTTTTTGTGGTCTTGAACGGGCTTGCTTATACTATGCAGTCAGCTGAAGGTTAAAGTAGGTGGCTCTGTGGATCATGGCAGGGCTCTCTCCCATGCTAGCCATCAGCTAGTTTCTTAAGGTGGAGTCTGTTCCACTTGTATTCATTCAAAACACATTCATTTAATGTTCTAGGTAGAGCTTACTAAAAAAATAGATTCATGTCCAGTGAAAAAAAATGGCCAGTGAATTCCCTAAACCAAGGACATGACAGCCAGCCTCAGCTCTGTTCTAAATCTAAGACCTGGTATGTATCATGTCTTCCCTGGTGCTAGGTATTAGGGACATCATAATGAACAAGGCAAACAAGATTCTTGTTTCAATAAAGCATTTAAGCCAGTGAAGAAGGTAGATGAAAAACAAATAAATAGTGATTTTAAATATACTACAAAGAGAATTAATAGGCTATGGAGATATAAAATAATAAAGAATGGCCTTTATTGGGCACCTGGATGGGTCAGTCAGTTAAGCTTCTGACTCTTAGTTTTCAGCTCAAGTCATGATCTCGTGGTTCCTGACTTTGAGCCCCACATTGGTCTCTGTGCTCACAGCACTTGCTGGGAATTCTCTCTCTCCCTCTCTCTGCCCTTCCCCTGCTCATTCGTGTGTGTGTGTGTGTGTGTGTGTGTGTGTGTGTGCGCGCGCGCGCGCGCTCTCTCCCTTTCTCTCTCTCTAAAAATAAATAAATAAATATAATTTTTCTAATGGTCTTTACTAGGAAATTGATCAGGATACACCTCTCTGAGGAATGAAAATAAGAACAGTAAACCTGGTTGCAGTGGACAAAAACCCAGCCCAAACTGAGTGAATAGTTACCTGCATTGGATTATATATCCAAAGCATGGGAAATATATAGGGAGTATGAAGGGAGGAACTTGTCTTAGGGAGAATTCCAGCTGTGGACTTGAACATCCTTAGGACACAGTATCACCACAGGTCATTGTTGCTTCATTCTTTGTGGCTCTTTTCTGTTTTAAAACAATATCACAAGTACACTTACACAAACTCTAAGGGTATAGACACTGGCAATACTAGAGTTAGCGATCTGTGACCTTGAAAGAAAAGACACTCTTCACCCTCAGCTTGAAATCTTTTCTAGAAGTTTATAGACTCATTAGCCTAATTTAGATTTCACATCCGCCTCTTGAGCCAGATGATTACAGTAGCTTACATTCAGAGGATGTGCCTAGACTTAAATTAGGAAAACATATTGCCCTAAAGGAAAGCTCAAAGGAATTGTATTAAATGGAAATGGGGGCAAATCTTTGTAAGCCTGGGTCCCTCCCTCAAAATATGTATTTATAAAGCAAAATTCATGTCTAACTCATATTAGTATGCCCAGCAGTAATTATACAGGACTTGATACATTTCCAAAAGGATAGCATAATTTTAGTACATTTCAGACTGTGGAGGAAGCCATCATCTCTCCTCTTATGGAGAATACTCCCTAACTATACATAAGCATGTAACTCTTACAGAATCCTCTTTTATTGGATATATTTCCTTTGTGTATCTGTAGGCATGTGATGGGCTAAGAGTAGCAGAACTAGTTTTGCCAACTCTTAGCACTTCCTATGTTGATGTTTCTGAGGTTTGGACTGTCACCTGAAGGTCCACTAAAATGGAAAACCCTTATTTTTGTCTTGAAATTACAATAATTCTTATATTCATTAATCAGAATCAGGTGTATGGAAATCTAAGGAATAAAAACGTATTTATACTTTATTTTAATGAATATGTGTAAACCTAAATTTTTCAAGTTTCTTTTAAATGTTGGATTAAAAGAAATTGCTCCTTTAATAACAGAGAATTATATAATAAATTATGGTTTTAAATAATTGGATTTGACCTCAGGTATTTTATTCTACTTATGAAAGCATATAAATATTTTTATAAGTCTATTAAAAATAAATTTATTTTCAGATCCTTTTGAAGCATTCATCATCTTTTCTATTCGCCATGAGATCAGAAGAATTGATCTGCATAAAAGAGACTACAGTCTACTTGTTCCTGGGTTGAGAAACACAATAGCGCTTGATTTTCACTTCAATCAAAGTTTACTGTATTGGACAGATGTTGTAGAAGACAGAATATATCGGGGCAAACTTTCTGAAAGTGGAGGTAATTTTTTAGTGAGAATTCCAAAACAATATTCTGTAATCTGAAGGGATTTTGATTAATCTTTGCACGTTGGTTCTCTATCTCCTGCCTCATGTATGTAAAACGATAGATGTCAAGTACATGTGTGAAAATATGTTGAGGGAGGGGAATAAATGGCAAAAGCCTGTGCTATGCATACCATTTTCAAATTATGAGCTTTTCCATGGGCATTGGTGAAAAAATTTGCTTATAAGAAATAACTACTGCCTTCCACACACTAGTAGATACATTTTGAGAGTTGAAATGTTTTGTTTTATTTAAAAAAAAACGTTTTATTTTCTTTTATTAATTTTATTTTTATTTACTTATTTAAATATTTTATTTTATTTTACTGTCAGCAAGATTTAAACAAGCACTGAATTGGTACAAAGACCACTAATATGAACTAAATGTTTTTGTCATAATTTGACTTATCTCTTTTGGCTAATGTAGGCTTAAGTCTCGAGGCTATGAGATAAATATATGTAATAATATTTTTGAAAATGTTGGATCTGTGTAGCATTCCAAACCCCAGGTGTTTCTATCAAAATATAAATTTCTCCTTAAATCACCTTTACAATTTTGGAAAAATGGTAATAACACCATATAATTATCATATGTGAATTTATGTCCCGTCACATATTGCAAGAGACTGATTTCAAGTGATGGATTTAGATCTTTGGGCTTAGATTGTTAACTGTTAAAAAAATTAAAATATATAACAAAAACACCAGCAATGTCATAAACTATGAAGAGTTGTCCTATTAGAAAAAGTGTTTTTTTTTAAATAATTACTTTAATTACAAAAGAAATTTAGAAGTGAGTAAGTAAGGATATTGGTGGGCATTATCAAATTGCTTATTTGTATTTAGACCTCACTAATGTCTTCTTCTGTTATTTGTAAACATGCTATGTCTTGTAAGTCTTTTGGGCCAGGGAGGAGTGGGGAGTATGATTTGGGACTTATCTTTGTTAAGGGTAAGTGCAGCAAAAGCTCTTATCTATCATGCTTCAGAAGAAGGTGGGTGCTGACAAGCTATACTGCATATTGCCCCAGGTAGACTTGATCCTCTTTATTCTACGCCTAAAGATCAATGCTGAAACTAAATTGTAATGATATTAACTAGCGCATCATTATTCCCCAAACCCGTGTTCTATTTCAAAAATCAGAAACAAGAAATAACGTTTTGAACCCTAAACATTGTTGTTCGCCTCAGAGTTTTTTAAAAATTCTTTTTCACCGCCACTGAAAAGACTTAAGAAATTAAAATTTTCTGGTAGGAAAGTTCAGTAATTCTAAATTTGGAGACTTCTTAGTTTCCTTTGTGCCTTATAACACATTTGCACTATATCTTTCAAACTCAATAAAATACTTTAAGACTCTGTGCTGCTCATACACTGGTCTTTTCCTTTGTCCTTAAGATGTTCCTTGAATGGGTACAAGAGTTGATTTCCTTTTTTTTTTTTTTTTTTTTTGTAGGGGTCAGCGCAGTCGAAGTAGTGGTGGAGCATGGCTTGGCTACCCCAGAAGGGCTGACAGTCGACTGGATAGCGGGCAACATATACTGGATAGACAGCAATCTGGACCAAATTGAAGTGGCCAAGCTAGATGGTTCCCTACGCACTACACTAATAGCCGGAGCCATGGAACATCCCAGAGCCATTGCTTTGGACCCAAGATATGGGTAAAGAAGTTTGCCTTTCACAGATTGACTTTGACATAAAAAATAATCTTTTAAATTAATATTGAATTCAATTATCGCATAAATTATTAGATTGCTTATTTTGTGCATGTACATATATGTATATGTATATAATTGTATATATACGAGTTTAAGTTTATTAGCACAAGTGTGGCTATAAGATTGTTTACATAGGTACTTTTAGAGGATAGAAATATCTTTTTTCCAACTATGAGCGTTAGGCCCTATTGGAAAGTGTTGGAATTCATTTTTGAAGCAGTAATTTAATGAATTTCTCTTTGCCCTGCCAAAGAGGTGCCATAATTGTTTCTAATGGTTGCAGACCACAGGGCCAGTCTCTGGGTCAAACAGTCACAGATGTTTATCACATCACCTCTTATGTATTTTGTAAGTACTTGGAGTCACTTTAAAAGAAAATTCGCATAGACTTGAAGGAGTCCAGTAATGAGACACTGACTATTGGTGTGTTTGAAAGACAAGGCACATGATTCTCAAAAACAAGGTAAAATGTTGAGTAACTCAGGTTATTGTCTCTAGTGTTCCCCTGTGTGTGCCTCTGTGAAAGAGCAGAAGAGAGACAATGGATTTGGAGCCAGAAAACGAGGATTCCAGTTGCTACTCAGTCACTTATTATCTGGGGAACCTACTCTATTAACTTCCCTTAAATTTTAGTTTTTTTTTCTTTTGTAAGTCAGAGATATTATCTTTATCATTTGGTTGTTTTTGAGGAGATGATAAATATGTGTAAGATAGTATGTAACTGGTATAGGTAGGAATACTATTTATTTATGATTTATTTGTTATTACTATTTATTATCTATTCAATTATTTATTAAATTGGTAATTATTTTGTAAATCCAAAACTATCTTCAAGGCTAAAGGTTAATAGATTGAAATTTTTATTTTTGTCTCTGTATCTTTAAATAATACAAAGTCCAAGCAGCGCCAGTGAAGAAGGGGAGTCAGCCAGGAGGGAGTTTGATGAAATGTAGAGAAGAGAAAAGGGAGCCTGTGTTAAAGTCAGCTTCCTGGCCACACTTTCTGGCTTGTTCTCTGGTTTCTGCCCAGGAGTCAGAAATCAGTAGATTAGGAAGTCTGTTCTCCTTTTCCTCAATTCACACACAGAAATTAAAGGGGCAAAGCACCTTCCCTAGAGCAGGGTTCCAAACTGGCAACCTTTATTGATATGTTTTCTTTACCTTCTACAGTGTTTTAAATTTAATTACTTGCCCCAATTTAAAACACTGAGACATTTTGTATACAATCCTAGATTTGTTGCTTCTTTTGAAAGAACACCGAGATCTGGCAAGGAGCAAAGCAGTAGGTATATCTTTTAGCTTAGAGATGGGCTCTCTCATGTTTACAGTTTACACTTTGCCTATTTCATTCATTTGCTTTCTGTAATAACAGTTTGCCAGGAAGAGATATGTTATGCTTAATGAGAAATTCCTCTTCAAAACAGACTATTCCTGAGATTGCAGGTAATCGCTGGTCCTGACCCTTTACTTCCCATAAAAGTTCATCATCAACATGGGTTTTATCCTCAATATAACAACTACCGGTGTGAAATTTTCACCTATTAGACCTATCTAACTTGTACCAGCATCTTGTAAACAGGAAAAACTTTCTGTATATGGGAAAGTGATATTTTGGAGAAAGCTCTAGTTTTAGCTATAGTTTCCAATATGAAAGGAAAACTATGAGTGAGTGCTCCCAAATTACAAATGGCACACACAAAGAAAAAACAAAACAAAAAGGATAAAACAAGTGTATCAAAGTTTTGAAAATAGTCTGACCAAACAAAGCAGTAGATCTGGGAGTTGAAACTTTCTTTTGAACTGACATTGCTTAGGATAAAATTATTTATCTCAGTTTGGGGAATATCCTACCTGAGAGGAGAAAAAAAATAGAAACACAACATGCCACCCACAAATACCATAAGTGAAAATGTATCCAGGCACTATTCCAGTGATAAAAGATCTTCAGAAATAATATATCCTCTAAGTTGAAAATACAGAAAAAGCTAGCCTCTGAATATGAAAAACCTGATAATGCTTCTGAGAAAGTTGATGCCTTCCATTACTAATTGCTACTATGAAAGTATAAAGCTGCTTAATTTTTTTGAAACATGAGAGAAGAAACAATGCTTGTAAAATAATTTTTGATATAAATAATTAAAATTCATGGGGCCCCTGGGTGGCTCAGGCTTTTGAGCATCTGACTTTGGCTTAGGTCATGATCTCACAGCTCATGAGTTCAAGCCCTGCATCGGGCTCTGTGCTGACAGCTCAGAGCCTGGAGTCTGCTTCGGATTCTGTGTTTCCCTCTCTCTCTGCTCCTCCCCTGTTCATGTTCTGTCTCTGTCTCTCAAAAATGAATAAATGTTAAGAACGTTTTTTTCAAATAATTAAAGTTCAGATGGAAGTACTAATTCGTTCAACTCTAGGAAGTAATCGAAAGGTTGACAAGTATCAGGATATGATAGGATTTTTATTGCAAAAAATTATCTTAATGGATTGATACAATTAAGATATGAGGTTCACATAAATACCCTTAAAACCAGCTGTAGCAATTACATTTAAAAATGCAGTGCAAAGTTAAAATATTTTTAAGTTTGTCATAGTTTGGTAAAAAATTTATAGTTATTTTTAAACATTGGACATTTCATAAGGTAGGCTGAGAGCATACTAAAAATGCATGTGAGCATGTGTGCTCTTGCACACACGCACACACACAGACACACACACACACACACACACACACACACACACACACTGAACTGCAAAACTAAGCACAAGAAAAGCAACATTGAAAAATAATTTCAGTGAAACTTAGATTCCTGCCTTAGTGCTATCTATTCAAATAGAAACATAAAATTTCTCCCTGTTTCTCAAATAATTCATGAATACATAAAGAAGCTAGGAATCAAAATTGATAGGAGCTCCAAAGGCACTTAAACTTTTTTGAAAAATTTTATTTAAGGTAAATCTACTAGATAATTTTTTTTTAGAAACATGGTTTCTGTAAATACTATTATCTTTCCTACTGCATCATAAGCTCTCTAATAATGGCAAGCAAAGTTGATTCCATTTCTATGAAATCCTTCACTGCTCTTGGTATATATAATTGTGCTGAATAAATGCTTGTTACATAAAGTAATGCATGTAGGGGTGCTTGGGTGGCTCAGTCGGTTATGCATCTGGCTTCGGCTCAGGTCATGATCTCACGGTTGGTGTGTTCGAGACCCGCGTCGGGCTCTGTGCTGACAGTTCAGAGCCTGGAGCCTGCTTCTGATTCTGTCTCACTCTCTCTCTTGCCCCTCCTCTGCTCCCGCTCTGTCTCTCTCTGTCTCTCAAAAATAAAATATACAAAAATTAAACAAAATAATACATCCAAATGCGTAGGCTTTTTGTTGACATGTAACTTATAAAACTCAAGGATACACTTTCAAGAGTGAATTATATACGAAAAGACAGCTAATGGATACTACTATGAACTTTTTTTACAATAACAAATGAATTAAAAAGCTTAACAACCAGCCACTTTGCTCCCTCAGCACAGCTGAGGTAAAACCGAAGCAGCGACAACAACAAGAAACAGGTTATAACATCAGCCCAATAAAACATGTTTACATCATGTGAGTTTCCTTCTGCTATGAAGGTCCTTTGTGACCTTTTCCTACAGATGCCAAAAAACAAATGTTTTTAATCAACTATTTTGCTTCCTCGGCATAAAATCCACAGGCCTTCATTTTACACCATAAAACATATTTGCCATCATGCCACATTCCTTTAATATTCTGGGTTTTGACCCAATATCCCAAGTGACAAGTTATTCCAAGATGGTAAATGGGAGTCTTAGGGAGGAGTCATTTTTCTCTCATTCCATTTTAAAGGAATACACTTATTGCTAAGGTGACCTGAAAGCGTATATGAATCTCCTCTAAACAACAAGCTTAGTATTAGGGAGTAAGAAGCACTAGGGAGTTCAGAATCTATAGGGCACTCACTTCAGTTCTTGAACTTTCATTGCCTTTGTACTGATGCAGCTGCCTGGTGTCTTCCTGCTCCATTGCTGGTATTTAAATTTCATTTGTCATAATAACTGGATGCTGCTATAACAATTGCAATTTGTAAAAGCGGATATAATAATTATGAAGATTAGTGAAACATCTAAAGAAAATTTTAATTTCATCTGGGACTGTTCCTAAATTAAACTAATAAAGATGTTGTTGCTTTTAGAAGACCTAAAGATTATAGATAAGTAACCTCTTTTTTGGCCAAGATCATTTATTTTCACCTTCTGCAGCTTGACCTGATAGATGATAATGGCCCTTTCATGCCTGTAATGATACAAGTTGTTCATGGTCCATTGACCCAATTTAATCCTGATACAGACTAACCCGTGAATGCAGGAACTGTAGAATCAGTAGACTGTAGTCTCTTTTTTAAAAAGCAATTGTGGCTGAATATTTCCATACATCCTGTAAGAAGACATATTCAGTCTTTTTATATTTCAAAAAATAATGCAATCATTGAAATGCTAATACATTTTAACCACAAAAAGAAAGTAATAAGGGGAAAATGATTCTTTTAAAATACCATATTGGAAAGTATACAAAAGAGTGCCTAGAATTTTATGAAACAATGATCCTTGAAATCAACTTTTAAATGGATTGTAAACTGACTTGTGGTAAAGTTAAAAACACTTTTAGGGGAACTAATTCTAGAACATGTTATTTTATAAAAAGAGTTGAAAATTTCCCCACTTGAATTGATGAAAGATTAGGACCATAGTCCTAACCAGAAACAGTTTAATGCTGCTATGTTTAGTGAAGAAATGAAGGAATCGCTTATTTTAGAATTCCTCAAACTATCTCAAGCCATACCTTTTTGGTCCAGTGGACCATATCTGAGAGTTTACAGTGCCTACTTCTGGTAAATATATACACGTAGAGAGAATGCAGAATTGTAGGGTTACTGATATGTGTGTTGGAATTTCCACAACTACATGTGACAGAACTAGGTAGAAAGTTACAAGAGAGACCTCAATTCTCCATTTGTTATTCAGGCAAAAGACAATGCTTCAGAAGTTGTTGGGTCATCAATCCAGACTGTGAATTACAGTTTTGCCTAGATCTGGTGGTGACTTATCCACAGATACTCAGACTAGCTATGATTCTCAAAATCATCTTTTGTTTTCAGTGATTATTTTTCCTAATCTTTTTCAAACTTGAAAACCTCTCTTTTCTACCTTGTTTGCCAAGATACCACCATAAATTTGATTGATGCTATGTTGCTCTTGTTTCTATTTTAAATCTTCTTTTTTTAATCCTAAGTATAAAGGGAAGCTGACAAATAACAATCTGCTGTCAGTGAAAAGATGTGTGCGTCTAAAATTAAATTTGTAGTGAGACACATAATTCATTTCATTCATTCTTTTAAAGACATTTAGCTACATAACTAAGTAGCCTACCAGCTTTATATTGATCAATCTCTGTTCCATTTGCTCTTTATGGCAACATATTGTATATTTATAAGCAATATGTGTATGTGTATATACATATTGATATTTCCAGGTAATTGGGCTTTTTCCTCATATAAAACAATCTACTCTTTAAAAATTAGTCTTTTCAGGGGCACCTGGGTGGCTCAGTCCGTTAAACATCTGATTCTTGGTTTTGGCTCAGGTCATGATCTCATGGTTTGTGAGTTCGACCCCCTCATCAGGCTCTGTGCTAACAGTGCAAGCCTGCTTGGGATTTTCTCTTCCCTCTCTCTCTCTGCTCCTACCCCATTTGCCCCTTCTGTCTCTCTCAAAAAATAAATACATAAGCTTAAGTTTTTTTTTTTAATTACTCTTTTCAGAAAAAAATATATTTCTAGCTATAAGATTTTATAAAGGTCCTCTGGTATTTTTGATATTTAAAAAATTCACTTATGAATTTAATTTTGAGTTGTTTATACTTTAAAAAATATTTTAATGTTTATTTATTTTGATAGAGAACGAGTTGGGGAGGAACAGAGGGAGAGAAAGAGAGAGAGAGAGAATCCCAAGCAGGCTGTCAGTGCAGAGCCCTACAAGGGGATCAGTCTCATTGACCATGACCTGAGCCGAAATCGAGAGTCAGACACTGAACCGACTGAACCATCCAGGCACCCTGTGTTCTTAACACTTTTAAACTTTATAATATAAATTTTCAAATACACAAAATAGAAGGAATTATATAATAAAATTCCTCATTTCCATTACCCAGCTTCAACAATTATTAGTATACTGTCCCTGATATATTATTTAGTTTTATCCTTTCTCAGCAGTTTACTTAATTTACTTGAATATTGGTGATTAAGCAATGAATAATTTGGATTTTGTCTTTATGGATATAATCCCAGGGGCATGAAACTCCTAAAGCTGCCTGTGAAACTAATTTTTTTCTTTTTTACATAAACTCAGTTTTTGACAGACATTCTTTGAGATAAACCCAATCCTATGACCTACTCCTTTGAATCTTTTTCTCATTGCTTTGACTTAAGCTTATGTTATAAAACTAATCCACCTTCACATTCATGCTGGTATGACATTTAAACATTGACATTAGTATTAATTCTTGTTCTCTGTCCTTCTTTGTGTCTGTCTCTCTCCATTTCGTTAACAGTTTGGAAATACTTTGAGTTTTTTTCATTTAAAAAAATCATCTCAATGACTACGTGTGTGTGGCATGCTTTTGCAAACACAAATCTTTTCTGTGGGCTGACCAGTTTCCGTCCATTTCCTCATCAAATGCTCCTGACACTGTGTACAGTTACAGTTTTTATTTACAGATGAGAAAATGGAGTCTGAGGTTAAAGGTGCTGGAATAAGTGACAGATACCAGTCTCAATCCCAAGTTTGTCTCAGACCAAAAATATATTGACATAATCATTTAATAACATTTTGTGGATGCCCAGTGCTTAAGAGTTGTATTCTGCTACTCTTATCAAGAACATCTACATCTTCCTTCTCTGTTCACCATAGGTTTTAACATATGTACTTACTAAATTTATTATATAATGTATTGAATCATCTTTTCCTTTTGTATTTGACATTCCTCTGTCCCCAAACAGACTATATACGTTTCAAAAATTGAAGTCATGACAAATAGTTTATATCACTCCATATTTCCTTATATAAACATATTTTTCTTAAAAGATAGGGTAAATTGGATTTTGAATTTTTTTCCAGAGGATTATTTCATTTTCTGAGGTAATCTACCAAATGAATATACTTAAGGATCATTCAAAATATGGAAGAATAAAAAGTAGCAAAACTATATATAATTATAATGAAGAATAAAGGTATTTTTACCAGTAGCTTTACCATTTTTCACCTAAATGGTGTCAGAGCTTATGATAGGAAAATTTGCTAGGTTGTCACTATTTCTCCAGTCCTTTGAGTTCTGCCTTCCTAAATCGCCATGCTATTCATTGGGTTCTATGACCAAAGTAGAGAAGGCAACTGCCATTTACTGATTAGCAACCATGCTCTTACTCCTGTACCAGATGTTTTCCCTTTGTTATTTTATTTAGTGATGTGACATTAAAGAATTATATGTTAAAAGCATGAGAACAGAAGTTAGACTGTCCAGTTTCCCATCTCCCTCTGCCACTCACCAGCTCTATAACCCTGGTCACGTAATTTAACTTCTGTAACCCATTCTCCCATCTCAAACATAAATAACATTAGTCATGGCCTCATGATTGATTAAAGGAGATCATCTATAAAGCACTGAAAATAGTATTTAGCATATAGTAAGCACTTAAAAACTACAGCCAGTTGTAATGATTGTGGTATTATTGTGTAACTATACAATACATACTATAGAAACATGCATTAGCAGTTTAAACCACTGTCAACTAAACGTAAGCTGTCTATCGCCTAATAGCCTTAGAAATCAAATGCATGACATAAGGTACTTAATGCCCATTGTGGGGAAGAACTGTTAGTGCACCATGAATTTGTAGAGTCTCAAATAGTATTTGGTTTTAAAAGAAGTAATAATTTTTAACATATAAAGCTGGTATTTTCACAACTGCTTTGTGTTTGTTAAATTATGATTTCCTCTGTTTTCCCTCTGTTTCCTGTCATATGATCTATGTCATTGCTATGAATGTGAAGGTTATCTCCATACTGATGACTTCCAAATTCATAACTCCAGCCCTGCCTTCTTCCCTGAACTTCACCCTGGCATACCACAGTTTCATGAATACCTCCATATTGATATCGTGAAATCATAAGATAAAAAAATTAGTAAGATAAAAAAAAAGTAAACTTTTGATTGCTCTTCACATTCATTCACATTCATTTCCCAAATCTTAGAATTGGATCCTCTTCCATTTTCCCATTTTTTTATGGATTCCCTGCACACCCTCTTCCTTACCCTTACTCTGACTTCGCTGATACAAGAAACACAGTCACTTATGATCTGTTCTCTACTCCGTTCCCTATATTCAGTCATCAGCTAGCCCTGGAAGTTCTACCTCCAAAATGTACCATTAATCCATTCACTTCTCTTTCCTGCCACTCCCATACTCCAAACCACCATCATCTTTGCCTGGTCCTTTAAAATAACCACCTGATGTGCCCATACTCTTGCCTCACTATCACCCACTTATAAATGGTACCATGTTTCTCCCCTGCTTCAATATGCTTCTTATTCCCTTAAAATAAAATCCCAAATAATTGCCTTAGCCAGAAAGACCCTTTAAGTTGCCCTCTTCAAATCCATCTTCTTGCTTTTTCCTCCTTACTCACTATCTTGATATTATTTCTGTTCTTCAGATCACCCACTTTCTTTTCCCTGTTCAGGCTTTTATTTATTTTGCTTGTCATGTTCTTTATATTGTTCTTTTCATCTTTTAGAGTCAGTGTAAATACAGCCTTCTCAAAGTGTTTTTTTCTTTTTTTCCTGATCATCTTCTTTAAGTAGATCACTTACCTACTATTCTCTTCCATAATAAAAGTTTTCCTCCGCATATTTCAGAATCTGTAATTATATATTCATGTGTTTATTTGGCTTGCCTTCTCTACTGGACTCTAAGCCCCATGTGGGTAGATAACACATCTGTTTCTTTTGAGACTGTTTACCTAACAAGTGTCTAGCATATACTAGGCACTCAATAAATATTTGTGAAATGAATGGCTGAAACAATAACATTATTTATTTTTCTTCAGAATTCTTTTCTGGACAGATTGGGATGCCAATTTTCCTCGCATCGAATCTGCTTCCATGAGTGGTGCTGGCAGAAAAACCATCTACAAAGACATGAAAACTGGAGCTTGGCCGAATGGACTAACTGTGGACCACTTTGAAAAAAGGATAGTTTGGACAGATGCCAGGTTTAAAAAAAATGATATTTTTCTTCTATATCTTCTGTTACCTTTCACAGATTGTATTTATAAACTCAAAAGATATCCTAACATGCATGTATTATATATACACACATTGAAATTGGTGGTAATATTTATTTGTTTTCCATATGATGGTGGTGGTGATGTTTGTTTGTTTTTGTTATGATGGGCTTATTTTTTCTTTCTACAAATCAGACACCCATAAAATATTTTAAATATTTTTTATAAAATATTTTCTCTGGCATTTATGTAAGTAATATAACATAACTGGACTATCTGAATAAGTTTTGATAAAATACTGATTTATTACCTTTCTGTAGGTCAGATGCTATTTATTCAGCCCTCTATGATGGAACAGGCATGATAGAAATCATCCGAGGTCATGAATACCTTTCCCATCCTTTTGCTGTGTCTCTATATGGGAGTGAGGTCTACTGGACAGACTGGAGGACCAACACATTGTCAAAAGCCAATAAGTGGACAGGGCAGAATGTCAGTGTGATTCAGAAAACCAGTGCCCAGCCATTCGACCTTCAGATATACCACCCCAGCCGACAGCCCCACGGTAAGTGCTGTTGTGAAGTAACCACCCAGAAAAGTATTTTCACCTTCATCATATAAGATTTGAAATGCAAAATCACTTTTATAAGTTAAGTTATTAATATTTTATGTATATGGTAGAAGTAGTTCCAGCCTTTGTTTTAATTAGTTCAGAATATTTTTTTCTTTCCCTTTTTTTCATATAGCAGTAAAGAAATCTTAGAAATTAAGGGTTTTATACAACGTCCTCACATTTTTAGTCACTGCTTGTATCTATAAAAAATACTGTGGAAAGTTGTAAAAGGTCTTTATATTGAGAATCTATCACCAGACTAGGATCAGAAAGGACACATTGATGTTTGCCTTCAAATGTTGCCTGTGAAGTATGTTGGGAGGAGGAGTGGTGTGGAAGAAAGAATGAAGCATCTGCTTGAGCTTTTCCATCTTAAGAGAACTGAGTTCACATGAACATATGTGCTACCTCTCCCCATACACTCCACATTTTGGTTCAATAGTAATCTCCATCTTGGCTTTGGGATTTCATTTCTTCCACTCAATCCTTGCCAAATGTTCTTAATATCAAGTCTGAACAGTTTTCTTCCTTTTTTTTTTTTTCCCCTGGGCTACTATGTTCATCCGGTGTAATGTCAGCTGATCCTTTTATACCTCTTGATGGAGTCTTCCCTTTTATAATGTGTGTCTTAACCAAAAGAATCTCATTCCAAAGCAAACAGTGGTTTCTTATCATTAGTAGATTTTTACTTGAGCATGTTATGTTCAGATGACAGCTCTTTACTGGAGGATACATTTTCCCCTTGTCTCCCTCTTTCAGTGTAGAGTAGACAGATCTTCCACTTTGTTAGCATTTCTGGTCTTACAGACTTCAATTCAATCCTTATTTTAGATTTATGTTATATTATCTTCACCTGGTTGTGACTAAAACTACTCAGCTTTCTGGTCTGTAAATTCCTTAGCTATCCTTTTTCTTTCTTCAATAGTTGGCCTTCATTCTCTCTTGATACTATTTCTTCTACCAAAATTTCCTCATCCGTAAAATTTTCTGTGCCCTGTCTCTGACATAGTCTTATTGAATCTAGTTTTGGTCCCAGACACTGTCAGTTTCTCAGTCTCAGTTTTCTTATATAACAGATCCTTCTTTGTCTGTGGGAGTTTCTACATACCATGTACTAAATGAGCAATCATGTTAAACCTTTTCTATCATCCTTAATTCCTCTACTCTTTTCATCCTACAAACCTGAACGACATGGGGACATTAAGAGGAGACAATAGAGCTTAGTCACTTTTGTCCTTAATAGGCATTTGATTTAACTAAATTGAAATAAAGCAGGAAATCATGATTCTGGCCAACATGTGACACTAATACAATACAATAAAAAAATTTTCTTTTCTGAATACTTCCTTCAGCATGAAAGAGTATCAAGTCATCAACATTGTATGTTGATGACAAATGCAGGATTGGTTTTAATTTTTATGAAAGCAAAATATGTACTTCTATGTTTTCGTGACCCAGACTCTGGCATTTTTTAGGAGCTGTAGTTTTTATGTTTAGAGTAATTTAAATGAATTGGACCGTGAAAAACGGCCTGGTTTTATGTATTACATCACTCCCCTCCTCAAAATAGGATCAATGTATTTCATTTACTAACTGTCTAATTTGCCCACATTGACATGAGCCCTAGAAAATTTATAGAATGGAAAGGAAAATGATACTTTCTAGCTTTTCTGACATTTTCATATATATAGAAAGGAACCGAAACAAAGTACAGTAGTTCCCTCCTCACACTCTGCCATGGTTTCACTCTCCCTGATCACCTCTGGTCTAAAAGCAGAATATCCTCCTTCTAAACTATCATTAGAAGATCAATGACAGCCTAACACTATGTTACAATGCCTATGTCATTCACCTCACTTCATCCATCATGTAGGTGTTTTATCATTTCATAACATCACAAGCACAAGGGTGAGTACAATATGGTATTTTGAGACGGAGAAATACCACATTCACATAAATTTTATGACAGTATGCTATTATAATTTTTCTATTTATTGTCAATCGATTGCTGTGTCTAATTATTAAATTAGATTTATCATAGATATATATCATAGGTATGTGTGCATAGGAAAAAAACATAGTATATATAGGACTTGGTAACATCAATAATTTCAGGCATCTATTTGGGATGTATCCTTCCTGGATAAGGAGAGATTCCTGTAATTCATTTGTTGGTGGGGAGATTTTTTTGACATAATTTTTTTAATGTTTTTATTTTTATTTTTTTGAGAGACACAGAGAGAGACAGAGCGCAAAGTGAGGGAGGGGCAGAGAGAGGGAGATGCAGAATCCAAAGTAGGTTCCAGGCTCTGAGCTGTCAGCACAGAGCCTGACGTCAGGCTTGAACCCATGAACTATGAGATCATGACCTGAGCCGAAGTTGGACACTTAACTGACAGAGCCACCCAGGTGCCCCAACATCATTTTTTTTATTTCTTTTGAGAGAGAGAGAGAGAGAGAGAGAGAGAGAGAGAGAGAGAGAGAGAGAATCTTAAGCAGGCTCCACACTCAGTGTGGAGCCCGAGGCAGAACTCAATCCCACCCCTGAGATCATGATCTGAGATGAAATCAAGAGTCAGATGCACAACTGACAGCCACCCAGGCACCAAGTGACGTCTTCACTTAACCTGAAACATGTTTTATATAAGACTTCTCCAATTTGCAGAAAATAAAGAAGTTTTTACTTTATGGATCTGATTTAACATACAGAATTCAGGGCAGATATTCTAGTCTTTATATACTTTTAGAGAATGTCACCTATAACGAGACCTTGCTATTTCCTAATTGAAATTCAGTCAGTTTCCAATTTTGAGAATGATCAGAGAGCATTCTACTTTTCCCCATTATAAGGATCACTGAGCATATAACAATCATTATCCATCCTGTTTATCTGCTTCAGTGAAGTAACACTTCCACTGCTATGGGAAAAAATTAAAAAAAGATGTACGAATATATTGACTATTACCAAGGATAGAGTTGCAGTAAAAATGGTGGCAAAGGTTCTGTGTTAATACAGGTAAAATAATAATAGCACCCTGTTTTCTGGTGAATAATAATGTAAAGTTCATGGAAAATAATAAATTTTAAAAATACATGACATTCAGTGCTATAAAATTGAAATATATCTTTCAAAAATTAAAGAAATAAAGGTTACAAATAGTCTTTGAAATTATCTAATACTCCAAGTAGGAAGTTAATGAATGTTTTAATACCAGTTTTCATACATTCATCTTGTGCATAAATTTCCAAGTTGGTTATTGAACACAAAAGTAAAACTTTCCAAAAGGAAAATGTATTTTAGAACCTTTGGTTTCTAATGTTGTTGTTATTTGGGATGAAGAAGAAACAATCAAAGCTCAAACGTATGCAATATAAAGGAGCAATAGTGGGTATATTAAATCTAATTTTTAACAAATGTTTATGTTTGAGAGAGAGAGAGAGAGCACACGCACAACTGGGAGAAGGGCACTGAGAGAGGGGACAGAGGATCCAAGCCAACTCTGTATGCTGATAGCAGAGACACCTATGCGGGCTTGAACTCACAAACTGTGAGATCATGACCTGAGCCAAAGTCAGAGGCTTAACTGACTGAGCCACCCAGACACCCCACTGTCATTGATCATTTTAATGCATGTTTCTATACATAAATATGTATCTTTGCTTAATAACTTTGGGGTTTGTTGCTGTCATTAGCAAGTCATATGGTCTTTTAGTTGCCAGAAACTGATAGACGAACATAAGCCCTTCCAAAACGTATCACTAAACCCTAATGAAAATTAACCCATAGTCTTTGTTTTATAGTTTTTCTTTATTTTTTAAATCTACTCTCAGCAACTTTCAAATACTTTCAAAAAATACTTAGTATTATTTTTTTACAAAGGACTTTTATTTATTTTGAAAGAGAGTGTGAGTAGGTTAGTGACAGAGAAAGAGGGGAGAGAGAGAATCAGAAGCAGACTCCACACTGTCAGTGCAGAACTCGATGTGGGGCTCGAACTTGTGAACTGTGAGATCATGACCTGAGCCGAAATTAAGCGTCTGCCGCTTAACCGACTGAGCCACCCAGGCGCCCCTTAATAGAGTATTATTAACTGTGATCACCCACACTGTACATTACATTGCCATGGCTTATTTATTTTACAACTAGAAGTTTGTACCTTTTGACTCTCTTCATCCATTTCACCCAAACCCCACCTTTTCCTTTTGGAAACCAGCAATTTGTTCTCTGTATTCATACGTTCAGTGTTTTGTTGCTGTTGTTGTTTTGTTTTAAGATTTCACATGTAGTGAGATCATATGGCATTCATATTTCTCTGTTTGACTTATTTCTCTTAGCATAATGCCCTCAAGGTCCATACATGTTGCTGCAGATGACAAGATTTCCTTCCTTTTTCATGACTAAATATTTTGAAATATATAAATGTTCTTTACCCATTCATCCATTGATAGGCACCTAGATTGTTCCCATGTGTTTGCTACTATAAAAAAAGTGCTGCAATGAACATGAGAGTGCATATGATATCTCCTATGCCAAAAAAGCAAAGCAAGAAAGTTTAAAGTAAGGACACAGAGGAGTAGTTTTATGCTGATATATACTGTAGGAACCGAGGACAGAAATATGAAAATAAAATATTGGGAAATTTGGAATAAGAATGTTACATAACACGTACTGTAGTTTCACACTAGCTAGGATAGTCACATTTCATCCCTATATGCCCTTTTCCATTGATTGGGCTGACAACTAGACACTTAACCTAAATTTTCTATTTTTTTAAAGTTTTATTTATTTTTGAAAGAAAGAAAGAAAGAGAACACAAGCCGGGGGAGGGGCAGAGAGAGAGAGTGAGGGAGACACAGAACCCGAAGCAGGCTCCAGACTCTGAGCTGTCAGCACACAGCCCTATGCAGGTCTGGAACGCGTGAACTGTGAGATCACGACCTAAGCTGAAGTCGGACGCTCAACCCACTGAGCCATCCAAGTGCCCCTAAATTCTCTATTTTCTATATATGTTGTGTATTGGCAATTGATAGCATGTAGTTGATACTTAACGTCCAACCTACTGAATAAATACATGGGAGATGGTAGTTTTCTTAGCATAGAGAGCTCATATAAATAAATATATTTGTTACTTTTATAATATTTGTTACACAAGAACACCATCATAGATTTCCCTTTAAGGTAAAAATGAATAATAAACATTTATGAAGCCATCTAATTTAAATACATTTTTATCAGTAAAGCACAGCTATTAATTGAATAAATTTTGAGTGCATTAAAAACCAACAGCAACAACAAAATTTATGATAAACTATTTTTGAGAAATATGTTAGTTTTGTTTGGATAATGAGATCTGGGCTTGTATGATTAAGCATTAAATTAAAATTATATCATCATCCTGACTTTGTAATAATAAGGAAGGTATGCACTTATATTGCCTTTTTATTAGTCCTTTACAGGCATTACTTTCAATCTGCACAAAGATTTGCAAGAAACATTCTCCTTCTGAGAGTCTTCTCACTTCAAAGCCATATAACAATTATGAATCTTTACACAATTCAGATTTCACCTCCTTCATGTTCATGCTTAACACAAGAACTCCTTTAGCACTTAGAGCTTGTATGGTTATATAATATTTACCTAACTCTGTTTTATTTACCCACTACATTATACAATATTTGAGTAGAAGAATGCCACTTATTTATTTGTGTCCACTGTATAGCGAAGTCCTTTATGTTATTAATTATAATATTAGCACCTGACACTTGCTAATTTTCATTCCAATTGTATGAGGAAGGTGTTAGCAACATAGTTTTATAGATAATGAACCTAAGGAGGATAAATACTAAGTTATTTCCTCAAGGACTATAGCCAGAAGGTGTTTGCCCAGTTATCTGACTTCAAGGAAAGTGACCTCAGAGCTCTTGCCTTAACCACTCTGCTCTACAAGAAGTTCCTGTTTGAGATTCTCCTTGGAATTGTTATTTTATGTCACCAGATGGCAGTAGAGAGTCGTTTTATTGCCTTTTAAGTGGGACAGACTAATTCTTACCTTCTTGGAGTTTATAGTCTAGAAGGGGAACAAACTAAATTAAAAACTAGGATCAATAAAATAACTGTTATCATGGATTGAGTTTGAATGTAAGAGTATAGCAAATAGATTTTAAAGGGCAGTAGGGTGTGTTCCTAAAAAGACCTTGGGTTAATCTGTTTCAACCCATTGCTCTGTCTCTCACTAACTAGGCTTGTCTAGCTGAGGCAAAATAATTCACTCCTGGGATCTCATTTCCTCATTTGTAGGTCGAAGCAGCTAGAGGTAAGGAGGAAATAAATGGAAAACAAGATTGGGCAGGGATCAGACCATGTTGGTATTTAAATGGCGCATTCAAGGAATTTTAATTTTTATCCTCTAGGATAGCTAGTTTGAATGATTTCAGACTTGAATGCACATCCAAATTACCTACAGAGGTCACTAAAACACAGATTACTGGGCTGTGCTCAAGAGCTTTAGATTCAGTAGGCCTGGAGTGTGGCTTCAGATTTTGCATTTTTAACAAATTCCCAGGGGATGGTGATGTTGCCTAAAGAACCACTTTAGAGTCTTAAGTGAAGGAGAAAATCATTTTTTATTTGTTTGGTCAATGGAGTGAGAAGAGCAGATTTGGGTGCTAGAATCACGATTTCATCTGTGCGGGGGATAGATTGCAGAGAGACAGCACTGCAGGTAGCACTGGTGAGTGGGCTACTTCAGTAGATCCAGAGCTTAGGTGATGCAAAATCTGGGATGATGGTCATAAGAACAGAGAGAATGGTATGGTTGAGATATGCTTAGAGGCAAAATCAATAAAAATGGTGATAGAAGTTGTGGAGTGGGGGAGATTGGGAAGAAAAGGAAGAATTTGAGATGGTTGTTTTCTCTAGTTTCTGTAATTGGCTTTATGATCAAGATATGACCTAGAGTCCATGGGATTGAGTTAAGGGAGGAGTCCACAAACTTCTGTGAAAGACCTGATAGTAAGCGTTTTAGGCTTTACAGGCCATATGGTCTCTGTTGCAGCTATTCAACTTAGCTGTGTGTGAAAGTAATCACATGGAAAATGAACTGTTGTAGCTATGTTTCAATAAAACTTTATTTATAGACACCAAAATTTGAATTTCATATACTTTTCATTTTATAGAATGTTATTCTTTTTTTTTTTTTTTTTGCCCTACAGTATTAGCCTGCAGGCCAAAGTCTACTGACACCTGGTTTAAAGGATAAACAAAAAAAAATAAGCTTTTGATACACGCAATTTGAGGTACCTCTGGGACATGATGGAATATTCAGGGCTATAAGGCAAGGAGAGTTTAAGCAAGAACTAGAGCTTCGGTATTCATTTAATTTTAGGTTGAAGACAAAAAGATAAATGAGATTTCCCAAGAATATTACAGAAAATGAGAAGAGGGCAAGGACAGAGCCTTGAAGAAAGCAAACACTAAAGAAGAAGGCAAGGCAGAATGCTGAGGAGGTGACCAGAAACAAAGAGATAACAGTCAAAAGAAACAAAAAACAAAAACAAAAAAACAACAACAACAAAAAAAACCCCAGTAAGACAAGTTTCAAGATGACAGAGTGACAATGGCCACTTCTCTTGGAGAAGTCAAGAAAGATAAAGACATAAGTGTATTCATTGGATTTAGTAATTTGGAGGGCAGTCGGCCGTAATTTAATTTAGAACAATTTCAGTGGAGCTGTTTGCCTGTATCCTAGTGATCACAACTATGTCTGAGGTTAGGCATTATTATAAATATTCAAGCCTTTTTACTAAAAATAAATATAATTTATTAAACAAAGGGCTATGTTATTAAGTAACACAATGTAAATGCAAAGAAAAAAAAACCAAGCATCATAACAATTAGCTTAGAAGATGCTTGTAATTAAGAGGAAAACTCTAGAGCTAGACTGTTTGGGTTCACATTCTAATTTTTTCCTATCCTGACTGTATGACCATTATCTATCCTATCTTTTTATTTGTAAAATGCAATCATTGAAAAGATTAAGTGTGTTAGTTTCTTTTCTTTTTTTTTTTTTTGAGAGAGAGACAAAGAGCAAGTGGGGGAGGGGCAGAGAGAGAGGGAGACAGAATCCCAAGCAGGCTCTGCACCATCAACACAGAGTAGGATACAGGGCTCAAACTCACAAATGAGAGATTATGACCTGAGCTGAAGTCCAGAGTTGGACACTTAACCAACTGGGCCACCCAGGTGCCTCTGCATTAGTTTCTTTTTAAAGCACTTACAAGATATCTGACAAATACTTAGCACTACATAAATGTTGTTAAGTAAATGATAGATAAATAATAGATAATAAGATAGATAGATGATAGATAGATAGACACACAATTCCCTTAGTTACTTTGTTTTACACATCACCATCTCTCCCCTCCCATTAGAAGAGGAGTTGTTTATAAACATGGAGAAAGTATACCTTTCTTCTTTTGTATATAAACCTTCTCCCATCCAGCATGTTGGCCATCCTTCTGTGTCCTCTCTCAGCTCAAAGGTCTTTTCTTAATCACAACTTCAGTTGTGTTTAATACTCGGAGTAGTTCAGTTTTTTCATGAATCAAGAACGATTCCACTACTCTGATGGTGGTGGTGGTCTTGGTTGTGGTGGTGGCTTTCTTCTGTATTTCTTTAGTTGCTATGTTTGGAATCTGTTCTTGAAAGAATTCATACATGATTGTCACTTTAAATATCGAGTGTTGCAAGTACTTTGTGTATTAGACTTTTACCGATTACGAGATGTTTTCCCAGTCTGAAGAAACTTTTCTCTTTCTGAAAAGATCTCAGTTCAATGGGGACTATATATATATTTGTTGATATAAATAGCACTGTTCAGTAGAAACCACTTTATTTTACTTTCAAAGACAGGTTTCTGGCTCAATCATCCTTTTCAATTTTGTTCTTGAAACCCATAGTGACTGTCAAATGTGCAAACTATCTTATATAATACATTAATGACAATATCCCTTAGAAAAATCAAAACCCAGAGACATGAATGAGACATGAGGAGTTTATTCAGTTACAACAATTACATTAAACGTATTTATAAAAAATTATACTCCAAGGCAGTATCCATCCCACATGCCTGCTTTGTAAAACATCTATGAGTAGTTAAGAGAATGAATGAATCTAAGTCATTTGGTTCATTTAGAGAAGTAGTATGTATAATAGTTGGAGGCTCAAACTCTAAAATCTGAAACCTATATCTCTCTTAATAGTTCTGTGATTTTAAAGTGTTTTTTTTACCGTATTAAAAATTAAGTTTACTCTTCTATAAAATGGGGGCAATTTATTTTTATAAACAAAACTGCCTAATAAGAGAAAAGGAAATAATGCTTATAAAATGCTTTATATCGTGATAAAAATAAATTGTTCCATTTTGGAACCTTACTCTTTCTATCAATTTTTATCTCACTTGCCTATTATGTTATGTGGCAATATAAGAACTGTGGGCTATTTCTCAAAGAGTAGTTTTAACATTGAAATGATCTAAGTACCTACTATCACTTCAAGAAAATGTATCTAGAGAAAATAAAACTTTTATTGACCACATTGTAAGAAAATTAGCTTATCTTACTTAAGAAAAGATTCTATATTCTAAGAATACTAGTAATATCATTTCTCCTTCAGGGGACAAAATTTCACTTATGAAACTGAAAGAAGGAGGGATTCCATTTGGGCCTTTAAATATATTTAATCATAACCAACATTTATCTTGTTAATAAAAAGGTTTGAGAAAAAAAAATACTCTTGCAACCATGTTACAACATGGAGATGAATCTCAAATATTTGCAAATTATTTAAATCATCTAATTCCACAGTTTACCATATCAAGATCTAACTACCTGTCATAAAAGTCAAATTTCTCTTTCTCCATGTATTTCTATAGATGTATATGTATATAGATGTATATGTACACATATATATGTGTGTATGGATACACTCTGTCCTACATATTATTGACAGTGTTAAAAACATTATTTCTCCTGCTGTTTTATAGTATCTCTTTATTTCAAAATTTTATGTGCTATCAGTAAAGGATTTATTTTATTTTGCATGAGCCCTATTTTAAAATGTTAATGTTTCAGATGCCTGGGTGGCTCAATTGGCTGGGAATCTGACTCTTGATTTTGGCTAGCTTCATGTTTCCAGGATCAGGGGATCGAGCCCCACTCAGCCAGAGCCTGCTTAAGATTCTCTCTCTCTCTCCCTCTCTCCCTCTCCCTCACTTGCACTTTCTCTCTTTCTCTCTCTCTAAAATATAAATAGAGCGCCTGGGTGGCTCAGTCGGTTAAGCATCCGACTTCATCTCAGGTCATGATCTCGCGGTCCGTGAGTTCGAGCCACACGTCCGGCTCTGTGCTGACCGCTCAGAGCCTGGAGCCTGTTTAAGATTCTGTGTCTGCCTCTCTTTCTGACCCTCCCCTGTTGATGATCTGTCTATCTCTGTCTCAAAAATAAATAAATGTTAAAAAAATAAAATATAAATAAATAAATAAATAAAACAAAACAAAACATAAAAAATAAATAAAATGCTAATATTCTAAGAATGGTAAGCTGGTGTGAAATAGTTAAATCAAAATGCTTTCACTTTTACTTGTAGTTGATAACAGCTTTGAAGAGATGAGGTTTCTGACTGAGGTGAAGTGAATGGCATGTGATATCAGAGCAAGGAGGAATTTTTCAGATTTGAGTAAACCTGTGAGGCTTCCATAATGAGGAGCTTAGAACTTCATACAGTACTGAGAGCCTGGTAGAAGAGAGAGAAGTGAACAATGAAGAAGAAAAGTGAGAGTTGAAACATGCCAAAGACATGTTGCTACCTCATTCTAACTATTGATATAAAAAGACAAAATTGAACTCACGTTCTCCTCTTATACCTTCTTCCTATAATACATAGACCTCTGCTTCCAGGAAGAGTTAGATAGACTAGCACCCAATTTAGTTTCGTAATGAATCCTTCTGTGTTATCTTAAAAGCATATTATAAATTAATGGGATTGGTTGGTTTATCTGAAAAACTAAATTACCGTTTTTATCATTATTTCTTTGGCAAAATATAATGGACATATCAAACAACTAAACTGCAAAAGATTTTATATGCAGGTAGTAAGTTTAGCCGCTTTATAAATTGCTGTTTTTGAAATATGCAATCTACCTTGCAGCAATAGAAAAGATTAGTAAAAAAAGGAATCATCAGAATTCTTTCTGCCTTGGTACACTATTTGATGTACTTGCCTAAGTCATGCAAACCCAAGTGATTTAGAGCCCTCCATTCAAATCCACTAATCGCTGAATCCATGGTTCTACTCCAAGATCAGGACTTTTCAGCCTCTACATTGTTCACATTTTTAAACAGATAATTCTTAGTTCGGAGGAGGGGAGGGGCTTTCCTTTTGCATTGCAGGACGTTTATTAGCATTTCTGGCTACTAGTGTGCCAATACTATCTCTAATCAACCACAAATGTCTCCATATATTCCCCACCACTGGTTGAAAACCACTGTTTTAAATAAGAAAGATTTTTATAATTATAAAATCATCATAAAGCTAGAAACTTGATGCCTGTCCTTTCAAATCATACAGCAGGCACAATGAGTAGCAAGCAAATTAAAATATCAGAAAGACACCTGAAGTCATTTCTTTAGAATAACTGAAAGTTCTTTGGTATTTTAAGATATATATTACCACTAAATATAACATTATATGACATGTTTGTTTTCACCCTTTTACAAAGCACTATGCACAAATAAATGTAAATAGTATTTGTGGCTTTTAGAATTTTTCCCATTGAAATACAGATATTTATAAAAGATCAGATAAGATTCTTTTAGACATTTACTTCATAAAAATAGAGTACGGTATAAAATTAATCCATAAACTATGATAAGGTTGATGAAAGTAGCCCCTACATACCTAGTATTTCTGGGATCTGGTGATATTAAAGCAATAAGAACATCTTTCCCTTGCACATATTTTTTATATGTGTGTTTTGAATAAGCAATTAATTCCAGTTCTTCAACTTCAAATGTTAAAATTATAATTTCAAGGTATTTGTCAAAAGGAAAATAGAATTTGGGATTAGTGTTTAATTGTAACATCCTTTTGAAAATTCCTCTCTTTTTAAAATATTAAATTAGTTTCTAAAAGGAAAATTATAATACAGATAAATTATCTTATTATATTAGTAATTATTTTGTACCAATAAAGTTTATTAGCAGAATGAATATTAGTTACTATAAAAATGGCTACATAAGAGGGAGAAAAATATTTCTCTTACCTAACAAATTGTATTCTGGCATTCTGCCTTGAGCAGAGTTTTATTAAATAAATAAATATCATACATATTTTATATTGCACCAACATTTGCATACATTTTATTTGAATTTAATGGATAAAATAATTGCTTGGGTTTAAAGGGTTTATTTTTTGCTGGTGAGAAATGGGCTACAATTAAACATGGTTTGCATGAAATATGAAATTATTTTTAATGATATTGTTTTCTTCACAGAGCACACATCAGTCTTATGTGATTGCATAATTAACATTTGGTTCTCCTATAAAATATTGTAATTATGCATTATTTAGTCTCTTTACCTACAGCTATGATGTGCTTTAGAAGATTAACTCACTTTCCAAATATTTAGATTCCTGACTCTTTAGAACATATCCCACCTACACTGAGCATGAGCATGCATATGAATCCAAATGTCCTTAAGTATAACACAGTAATAGATACCAGAGAAATTTTACAAGAAAAAATGTTATGTATATAAGTCATATGTACAAACAATATATTATACACGTGTCATAGTTCCTGCCATCATGCCACTGATACTCACACTCAGAGATTCACAAATTAAGGCCCTCAGACTCAATTCACCTTCCTGCCTCTTTTGTAAATAAAATTTTATTTGAGCACAAGTAAACCTTTTGGCTCACATATTGTTTATGCTTGCCTTTGTGCTACAATAGCAAAGTAGGATAGTTATTATGAAGGGCATAAGTCCTACAAAAGTGAAAATATTTACTATCTGGCATGTTACAGAAAAAAAAAGAAAAAGGAAAAGAAAATCCTAATCTTTGATTTACCAGTATTTACCAGCACATACAGACATAAAATGTATCAATATAGATCACAGATAATTAGAAAGTAGGACAGTAAATAATAAATTGCTTAATGCCTTGTATAGGCAATAATTAAAACTAATGTTCATTAATGGGAGACATCAGCACTAGCTACCTTCATTAGAAACTATTCTGTGAAAGAAAAAGGACTTAGGCTGATTGATGAGGGCAGGTTAAAATATTGGTAATGAAATTCCATGGGAGAAGGACACCATGTAGAAGTGGCAAAGGGCAAGATATAGATATTCAGACAACAATGAAGAATTGATTTGACCATGTGCATAATATGTGTGCAGAAGAAAAAGAAGAGGTTGGAATATTCTGAGCAGTGCTGCAGAGTACCAGATACAAGGCTGCCATAGGGGTCGTGCAAAGGTGACAAAATAAAACTTTGTGTTGGAATAGGAAAGGTAAAATTGGAAAGAAGGACTCACATATTAGGGAACTCAAATAATACTTAATATGTTAATGAAAAAGAAGTGGAAAAAATGCTTTGAAATTAAAAGTTTTGTGAGTTTGGAAGGCTGATGACATCTTGAACAAAAATAAACAGAATGGATCAGAATAAAACAAAACAAAAAAAAACACCTGGAAGTTAGAAAGCAGAAGGTAAACCCTAGCCAGTGCCAAAAGTGTCATGGGAGAAATGGTAGGAGGTAAGATTGAGACTTTGTGAGTAAGACAGTGGGAAGCCATCTAAGATTTTTAGTATATGTGCTGCCGAAGCGAGCACCCATCTAAGATTTTTTAGCAAGACAGCTATATGATTAAGTCTGTGTTTCAGAAAACTAATATATGCATTGGGGAGAAACCAGAAATCAAGAGATTACTTAGAAAGTTAGTGTAGCAACCTAAGAGAGAAATGGAGAGAACCTAAAACGAGCCACACACCATGGAATTGCAGGGAATGGTGTACATGGTTAGAGTACAGACTCTTAAATCCCTTACAGGAACTATGTCTTGTCTACTATTATATTCAAACTTTTTAAAAGTAAGCAGAATATGGGGCGCCTGGGTGACACAGTCGGTTAAGCGTCCGACTTCAGCCAGGTCACGATCTCGCGGTCCGTGAGTTCGAGCCCCGCGTCGGGCTCTGGGCTGATGGCTCAGAGCCTGGAGCCTGTTTCCGATTCTGTGTCTCCCTCTCTCTCTGCCCCTCCCCCGTTCATGCTCTGTCTCTCTCTGTCCCAAAAATAAATAAAAAACGTTGAAAAAAAAATTTTAAAGTAAGCAGAATAACTAGGTGTTTCATAAATATTTATTCAATGCA
Source organism: Prionailurus viverrinus (assembly GCF_022837055.1). NCBI lineage: Eukaryota > Metazoa > Chordata > Mammalia > Carnivora > Felidae > Prionailurus > Prionailurus viverrinus. The sequence goes on from NC_062568.1 coordinate 85,005,004, forward strand.
TAAATATAAAGATGGGTGTTTCATGTATCTCTAAGATTCTTTGGTCCAATTTGAGTTTAGGTAATATGAACTTTCAGTACTCTCTTTCTGCACAGTTGTATTTGCATTTCATCTGTTAAGATTGCTTACAGCATTCCATTCACTGGTCAGCTTTTCCCATCTCCTGCATAGAAATAAATGAGATAGCCTTGGTTCTGTAGCCGTTTACAACCTCTGTATTGATAATTGGATTCTGCAATAGCATTTCTTATAAAATAGTTAATTGCTTTATACCAAGTATTGGCAAACCTTTTTTGTAAAGAGCCAGAAAATTAATATTTTAGGGCTTTGTGGGACATATGATCTCTGCTGAAACTGCCCAACTCTGCTGTTGTAGTGTGAAAGCAGCCATAGACAATGTGTAAGCTAATGAGCATGGGTATGTTATAATAAAAATTTACTTACAAAAACAAGCAGTAGATTATATTTGACTCTGGGGTCACCATTTGCTAATACCTGCTTTATATTAAAATGTGAGTATTGTGAGTCAAATTCCTTAATATGGTAATTTGGTATCTGTTCGATTGCATGGTTAGGAACTAAAAATGTTTAACACTGTTATTTCAAAGTGAGAAAATATTAAAATTGAAAATAAAAAGTCATTTGCATTTTGCACACTGTGAAAGCAGAAAAGATTGTGAATGTTACATTACAGTGTTATCATTAATACATATGGGCTACAAAACCAATTTTTTACGTTATTGTGCATACAGAAAGTATTTTGGTTTTGCTTTTAAAAATATTTTATCACAATTATGGATGTTGAGAAGAGCTAATATGATTCTGGGCCAAAAATATTGGTGTTCAAAGTGAAATCCAAGTACCTATCATTGAGCTGTCTTGGATTATGCTTTTAATTTCTTTGAGAGGAATAACATTGCCTATGTCAATGTTTTTAAACAAAAATTTTCTCCTCCTTCCTCTTTCTCCCTTTACTCCTCTTTATTTTTTTTTCCATTTTTCTTCTTTTTCCTCATCCTCTGTTCTTTGTCTTAAGTGTTGAAAACTTGGATTTTTCTCTTACTACTACAGCTAAGTTACCCTGACGCTAGGTATTTAATGATTGTCAAACAAGGCCTCTTCATTCTGGTTCCTGTTCTGCTCACATCTGCTCTCTTGCTTCTCTAATCTACAATTCTTTATAATCATAATCTAACCATAATACATGAATCTTAAAAGGAAGAAAACAAAATATGCAGCACTTACTCCGTGTGATAGAGGGACTTGGACTCCTAAGGAATATTTAGATGCATGCTTCCATGCTTTTCTAATAGTTTTTATTTTTTATTATTTTTTTAATTGAGGTAAAATCAGTATATATTATAGGAGTTTGAGCTGTATATTATAATTCTGTATTTGTATACACTACAAAGCAATCACCACTATAAGTCTAGTGATCATTTATCACATTACAATTGAGACCTGTCACCCATTTTGCCAACCTCTTGAACCTCCATCCCTTCTGATAATCAGCATGTTCTCTATGACTTTGTTTTTGTTTTCATGGTTAATTTGTTTTATTTTTACATATATAAGTGAAATGATATGGCATATGTCTTTCTTTATCTGACTTATTTCACTTAGCATAATACCCTAAAGGTCCATCCATGTTGTCACAAATGGAGATTTCCTTTTCTATAGCTGAGTAGTATTCCCTCATATCTATCTATATCTAATATCTATATATCTGCATCTATCTATATCATCTATATATATATCTGTAATCATATATTTTTTATCAGTACATCCATTGATTGACACTTAGATTGTTTCCATTTCTTGGTTACTATAAATAATGCTGCAGTGAACACAGGGTACATATATCTCTTCAAATTAGTGTTTTTGTATTCTTTGGGTAAATACTCAGAAGTGGAATTGCTGAATCATGTTAATTGTGTTTTTAATCTTTTGAGGAATCTCCATTTGAGTTTTTATAGTGGTTTCACCAATTTACATTGCCACCAAAAATGTCCGAATATTCTCTTTTCTTCACATCCTCTCCAACAGATGTTACTTCTTGTCTCTTTGACAAAAGCCATTTTAACAGATCTGAGATGACATTCTCATTCTGGCTTTGATTTGCATTTCCCTGATAACTAATGATACTGAAAATCTTTTCATGTGCCTGTCAGCCACCTCTATGTCATCTTTGGAAAAATGTCTATTTAGATCCTCTGTCCATTTTTAATGAGATTGTTTCTCCTCTAGGTGTTGAATTATATGAGTTCTTTATGTACTTTGGATATTAACTCCGTATATATGATGTGCACATATGTTCTTCCATTTAGCACCTTGCCTTTTGCTTTGTTGATGATTTCCTTTGCTATGTAGAAGTTTTTAGACTTAATGTAGTCCCATTTGTTTATTTTTGCTTTTGTTTCCATGCCTTCAGAGTCAGATCCAAAGAAACATTATTAAAACTAATGTCAAGGAGCTTACCATCTATGTTTTATTCCAGAAGTTTTATGGCTTCATAAAATTGGCTTCTGAATTTTATGGCTTCTGAAGGACTTCAGACCTTACATTCAAGTCTTTAGTCAATTTTGAGTTAATTTTTGTGTATGGTTAAGATAGTGGTCCAGTTTCGTTATTTGGTTTGTGGCTGTCCACTTTTCCCAATACCATTCATTGCAAACACTGTCCTTTTCCTATTGTGTATCTTTGACTTCTTTGTCATATATGAATTAAACATATATGTATAGGTTTATTTCTTGGCCTTGTACTCTGTTCCATTGATATATGTGTCTGCTGCTTTTAAATGGAATGTTCTGTATATATCTGAGTCTAGCTGGTCTAATGTGTCATTTAAGGGTAATGTCTCCTTATCGATTTTATGTCTGGACATCTATATATTGATATAAGGGGCATATTAAAGTTCTCTACTATAGGGGCGCCTGGGTGGCACAGTCGGTTAAGCGTCCGACTTCAGCCAGGTCACGATCTCGCGGTCCGTGAGTTCGAGCCCCGCATCGGGCTCTGGGCTGATGGCTCGGAGCCTGGAGCCTGTTTCCGATTCTGTGTCTCCCTCTCTCTCTGCCCCTCCCCTGTTCATGCTCTGTCTCTCTCTGTCCCAAAAATAAATAAACGTTGAAAAAAAATTAAAAAAAAAAAAGTTCTCTACTATTATTGTATTGCTGTAAGTTTCTCTCTTTTGACTATTAATATTTGCTTTATGTATTTAAGTACTCCTTTGTTGGGTGAACATTTACAAATATTATATGTTCGTGTTGGACTGACCGTGTTATGCCCTTGTCTTTTGTATAATTTATTTTAAAGTTTATTTTGTCTGATATAAGTATAACCTATACAAGCTTTTTTTTTAACTTTCCATTTGCATCTTTTTTATCCCTTCACTTTTATTTTTTTTAATTTTTTAATGTTTATTGTTGAGAGACAGGAGAGAGTACATGTGAGCATGAGCATGTGCAAGGGAGGGACAGAGAGAGAGAGGGAGGGAGGGAGAGAGAGAGAATCCCAAGCAGGCTTCTGACACGGGGCTGGATGCCACCATGTTGAGATCATGACCTGAGCCACAATCAAGAGTTGGACACTTAACCGACTGAGCCACTCAGGCACCACCCCCTTCACTTTTAGTCTCTGTGTGTCCTTAGATCTGAAGTGAGACTCTTGCAAGCAAGACCCATGTTTTGTTTTTTGTTTGTGTTTGTTTCCATTCATCCACTTTGTGTCTTTTGATTGGAGAATTACTCCATTTACATTTAAAGAATTATTGATACGTATGTACTTATTGCCATACTCTTTGTTGTACTTACTGCCATACTCTCATACTCTCACTTTGTTGATTGTTTTCTGGCCATTTTTATAATTTGTCTCTGTTCCTTTTTTCTTCATTTGCTCTCTTCACTTGTGGTTTGGTGATTTTATTTAGTGTTATATTTAAATTCCTTTCACATTTCTTTTGTGTGTCTACTCTAGACTGTTGTTGATTTGTGATTACTGTGAGGTCCACATATAATACCATGGGTAGATGGATAGATGGATTGATAAATAGATATATATACACACATATATACAGTTTATTTTAAGTTGATAGCATCTTAAGTTTGACACATTCTAAAGTAACATTTTTATTTCCCTTCTCTACCATGTGTTCTATTTTTAATATCATATTTCACATATTTTCATTGTGTGTATACCTTAACTATTGTAGCTATAGTTAATTTTACTACTTATGTATTTTAAACTTCATATTAGCTTTATAAGTGGTGAAGCCTTTACCTTTACTATATATTTATATTTACCAATGAGACTTTTACTCTTATATGTTTTGTTGTTACTAGTTATTCCCTCTTCTTTTTAGCTTAGAGAAATCTCTTCAACATTTTTTGTAAGATCGGTTTGTTGGTGATGAACTTTTTTGTTTTTGTTTTTACTTTTTGCTTGTCTAAAAAACTCTATTTCTCTTTCAATTCCAAATAAGAACCTTGCCAGGTAAAGTATTTTTGGTTGGAATGTTGTTTGTTTGTTTTTCCTTTCAGTACTCTGAACATGTCATACCACTCCCTTGTGGCCTATAAACTTTCTGCTAACAAATATGCTGATAATCTTAAGATTCCAGTATATGTAAGAATTTGTTCTTCTCTTGATGCTTTTGAGATTCTCTCTTCATCTTTAACTTTGGACATTTTAATTATAATGTATCTTGGTTTGGATCCCTTTGTGTTTATTTTATGTGGAACTCTTTGTGCTTCCTGGAACAGGATTCCTGATGCCTATTTTTCCCATATATTAGGAAAGTTTTCAACTATCATTCCCTTTTTTTTGTCAAGTTTTTATTTATATTTCAGTTAGTTAACATACAGTACAATATTAGTTTCAGGTGTAGAATCTATTCATCCCTTACATGCAATATCCAGCACTCACCACAACAAGTGCCCTCCTCATTACCCATCACACATTCAGTTCATCCCACCACCCATCTCCCCTCCAGTAACCCTCAGTTTGTTCTCTATAGTTGAGAGTCTGTTTTCTGGTTTACTTCCTTTTTCCCCCACCCCCATGTTCATCTGTTTTGTTTCTTAAATTTGATATAAGTGAAATCACATGGTATTTATCTTTCTCTGACTGAATTTCACTTAGCATCATACTCTCTAGCTCCAACCATGTCATCGTAAAATGACAAGATTTCATTCTTTTTATGCCTCAGTAATATCCCATTGTGTGTGTGTGTGTGTGTATATATATATATATATATATATATATATATATATATATATGTGTGTATATATATATATGTATATATATATGTGTATACATATATACATATATATATATATATATATACACTTTATTTTCTTTATTAATTTATCAGTCAATGGACATTTTGGTTCTTTCCATAATTTGGCTGTTTTTGACAATGCTGCTATAAATCTTGAGGTGCACGTATCCCTTCCAATCAGTAGTTTTGTATCCTTTGAGTAAATCTATAGTTGTGCCATTGCTGGGTTGTAGAGTAGTTTTATTTTTAACTTTTTGAGGAGCCGCCATACTGTTTTCCACAATAGCTGCACCAGTTTGCATTCCCACCAATAGTTCTAGAGAGTTTCCCTATCTTCACATCCTTGCCAATACCTGTTGTTTCTTGTGTTGTTGATTCTAGCCATTCTGACGGGTGTGAGGTGATATTTCACTGTAGTTTTGATTTGTATTACCCTGGTGATCAGTGATGTTGAGCATCTTTTCATGTGTCTCTTAGCCATCTGTATATCTTCACTGGAAAAATATCTGTTCATGTTTACTGCCCATTTTTAAGTGGACTATTTCTTTTTGGATGTTGGCTTTTACAAATTCTTTATATATTTTGCATGCTACCCTTTTGTTAGATATGTCATTTGCAAATATCTTCTTCCTTTCCAAAGGTTGCCTTTTTGTTTTGTTGATTGTTTTTTTCACTGCACAGAAGCTTTTTTATCTTGATGAAGTCCCAATAGTTTATTTTTGCTTTTGTTTCCCTTGCCTCAGGAGACATATGTAGCAAGAAGTTGCGATGGCCAATGTCAAACAGGTTACTGCCTGTGTTCTCCTCTAGAATTTTGGTGGTTTCCTGTCTCACATTTAGGTCTTTCATCTATTTTGAATTTATTTTTGTGTATGTTGTTAGAAAGTGGTCCAGTTTCATTCTTTTACATGTTGTTGTCCATATTTTCCAATATTTGTTGAAGAGACTTTTTCCCCATTGGATATTCTTTGCTGCTTTGTCAAAGATTAGTTGACCAAATAATTTTGGGTTCATTTCTGGGTTTTTTATTCTGTTCTATTGATCTATGTGTCTGCTCTTGTGCCAGTACCTTACTGTTTTGATCAGTCATTATTAATTTAAATAAACTAACTACTACTCTTCTCTCTCTCTTCTCCTTCTAGGACCCCTACAATGAATATGTTATTCTGTTTGGTGTTGTTGAACAGGTCCCTTAACCTATCTTCACTTTTATTATTATTATTATTATTATTATTAATTATTATTATTATTATTATTTTCCTTTCTCCTCTACTGATTGGGTCATTTCCACTGCCTAGTCTTCTAGGTTGCTTATCCATTCTTCTACTTAATCTAGTTTTATGTTGAACTCCTCTAGTGTGTTTTTTATTTCAGCTATGTTATTGTTTTATAATGTCTGTGACTGCCTTTGGTACTGTGTTATTTTTCTATCCCTTTCTAACTATGTTCATCCATTCTCCAGAGTTCAGTGAACATCTTTATGAACATTACTTTGAACTCTTATCTGGTAGATTACTTACCTCTGCTACATTAAGATCTTCTGGGGTTTTGTCTTATTCTTTTATTTGGGACATATTCCTCTGTCTCCTCATTTTGCTTGATCCTGTTTCTTTTTTTGTTTGTTTGTATGTTTTGCTTTTTTGTTTTTTTGTTTTTGTTTTTGGTTTGTTTGTTTATTTGTTTTGTATGGGGTAAAATTGCTGTCTTCCTTAGTCTTAAAGGAGTGAACTTGCATAGTAGATAAACTTAAGGTTCAAACTATTTTTTCCCTGTTGGTTGTTTCTCAGACCTTTGTGATTATTTAAGTAGCCTAATTCATTCTTCAGAGGTCCCAGTTGTTGAGAGTGTGCCAAGACCTGTCAGTGTTCTAAAGGGAGGAATCTTAGTGCATACTCTCACACTAATTGTAAGCCAGATCCTCAGGCAGCAGCTTTTAAGGCATATAAATATAGTCTTATGGGTTCATAATCATAAACCACACTGACTTTCAAACTTGGGGGATCTGGGCAACAGTTGTAAAAATTATGGCTTTAGATATATGCATAATCTCTTCTCTGGGAGATATCACTAAGGTGTGAGTAGGAAAAGAGTGGGCACTAGTGTGGTGTTTCTCTATTTAGGTTCCCAGGGGCACCTCTGATCTCTGGATATGTTCAGACTGAAGCTACAGAACAAGAAAATAGGCCTTTTTCACACAAATCCTGAGGGAGTGTTTCAGTCTACTATTTATGCAGTGTCCTGTGGCTGGTAGCCTGTCGATGTCTGTTTCTCCAAATGTTTCATACCCATGAGGCCCAGAAATGTAACCCCTATCCAAAAAACCAGATTCTCAAGTGCTGTCTCCTGTGAGGGCTGTACATACCTGCCAGCTGTGGTGAGACAGTCAGTGGCTACAGTACATGGGGGTGGAATGTTTGGCTGATCAGCTAGGTCTGGGCAGGTGGGCTGTGGCTATGGTGTGTGGGATCAGTGTAATCTGACTGAGCTAGCAGTGAGGGGTGAAGAGGTGAGAGGGATTGCAACAATGGCACCTGCTAGTTCTAGCAAAAATAAGGCAGAAGAAAAATGCAAAATGGCACCTGCGAGAATCTCTGTCCTTAGAGAGGGTCTCATCATATCACTGCCTCTCTGACAGAGGGTTTAAGATTAACAAATAAGCTTCCTTTCATATGGTCTAAAAGCTTCAAACTGTTGCTTTAATGCTGGTTCCAGGGTGAGTGGGTTTGTGTGTCAGCCATTTAAGAGTGGATTTTCCATTCCCTATAGCACTATGATTTTCCTGGAAGTAAACCTATGGAAGTAAGACAGCTGTGTTAGGGGCTCATCTCTTCAATGCAGTTGCCAATGGTTGGGTTGCCTGGTGTGGGACACAAACTACTCATTTTTCAGGGACAAGTTCTATAAATGAGATCCCTCCTGACTGTGGTTTGCAGTGCCTGGGGTGTGATTTCTTCTGAAACCATGTCTCTCTGTCTCCTACCTGTCTCAGTGTGGCCCTTTTATTCTTTGCTATGGAGGTGCTGTTTGGCTAGCTTTCAGGTCCTTTTCATAGGGAGTTGTTCTATATATGGCTGTAGATTTGTTGTGTTCATGGAAAGAGGTGAGTTCAGGATGCCTTTATGCCACCATCTTAAAATCTCTCCTTAATTGATTTTCTTAGGAAAATATTTCTGTGTCTTTCATTTCCATTTATTTTATTTGTTTGCTTGCTTTTAAAGTTTATTTATTTATTTTGAGAGAGAGACAGAAAGAGATAGTGGGGGAGGGGCAGAGAGAAAATCTCAAGCAGGCTCTGCATTGTCAACACAGAGCCAATGTAGGGTTTAAACACACAAACTGTGAGATTATGACCTGAACCCATACCAAGAGTCAGATGCCTAACTGACTGAGCCACCCAGGCAGCCTATTTATTTATTTTTAATCAAATTCAAAGACATGGATTATTTTCATTACCTTAGGGAGGCTGCTAAATATTGACACAAGTCACATTGTGTATCAAGTACAGTTAATTTCTCATATCCTGTACAGTTTTATTATAATGCATTGATTTTTATTCTTTGTGCTTTAAAAGAACTCTGGACAGTAGGTCCACTTGTTAGGAATATAAAATAGTTTGAATCAGAAGTTGGGATCAGAAGTTGTAACACTTTTCTATCTTTAATTTAGTATCCTTATTCTACTAGATATGGTTTACAAAAATAAGATTTAAAAGAAGAGTTATTGATCAACTGAGATTAAAATCATATTCAAAAGGCATAATGCCAGGACAAGAAACACAAAAAGAATAATACAGTGATATTGAACTATAAAATTTAATATTCCATCCTATATTTGAATATACTATAACTTACTTATACAATAGAGTTTAGCTAATCTGTGTATGTGGAAGAAACTTCAATCTGTTAGTACCAAAAAAAAAAAAAGAAGTAGATGTCTTAATAGTGAAGGAAGATCAACATTTCTTCACTTAGGCCTCTGATTTTATAAAAAGGGTATGGCTTGAAGAAAGGATATATATATATATAACAACAGTTTCCTAGGGAAACAGTAAGAGTGCTGTGCTAAGGCAAGAATGGGATCTATATGGTAGGTTAGGAAAATAAAAACATCCATTGATGCACCCAATTCCTGGATTATGGTCTACTTTAGTTTATTATAAACTAAATTGAATCATTATTCCTGTTTTGTTTCGTTTTGTTTTTTCTCAGACAAAACCCTTAAAAAACTCTTTGCTTCTAAGGCAATAGGATTCATACACTTCAACTTACAGAAAATTGAGGGAATTAACTTAGTTGTTATCTTTGAAGAGGAAAAATGTTTTTATTAATGTAATTGCTATATATGATTGTCTGTTATTGTCATATTAATCACCGCAGTAATGGGTGCTATATAGGAACTTCACTTTGAATCATTAAGTGAATAACCCTTGTCAACCTCAGAGGTTCCCTAATAGATATATATTTTTTCTTTTTCACTGTTAATATTTCACTGTGTAATTACAGCTACCAATCCCTGTGCAGCTAATGACGGCAAAGGCCCCTGCTCTCACATGTGTCTGATCAATCATAATAGGAGTGCTGCTTGTGCGTGCCCCCACTTGATGAAGCTTTCCTCAGACAAGAAGACCTGCTATGGTAAATTTCTTGGAGTTCTCATCTAAAATTTAAATTGAATTCTCTCAAATTGTATTAGCATTAAGATTTTCCTCAAAGTGAGCCAAAAGATATTTTTAATGTCCTTAAAAACATTTGAGGTAGTGCTATTTCCAGACTCTATTGATGATTCATCTACTTTGGGGAAGACTGACAAATTCTTTAAATATGTGATATACTGCACTTTGCTATTTATTACCTTATTCATTTTTTTCTTGCCACTTTCTGATTTAGTGTGTTAGCAGAATTTATCTCTACAAAACAGGGAGATTTGTAAGTGAAAGTGCATTTTCAGAAAGTGATGATGTAGGTAACCCATGTAACAAAGAGGTACTCAATAGCTTTAATCTCTTCCTGCTCTTCTAAAGTTATTTTCACATCATTTTATAGGGGATTATCGACTTGAAGGGGTGAGAAGTGAAGTAAAATGGGTAACTTTGAAGTATTCCTAAAAAATATTTAAACAGCACATTTAAACTAGAAAAAATGATAATGAAATTTGTGAATGAAATCAGACTTGGAGTTTTTCTGTTTTATTTTACTTTTAAGTAATTTTTATCTGCAGAGCAATTACCTTTAAGGACATAAAAGAATATACTCACAAAATCTTCACTTAGGAATTTAGGTACAGGTCGATTTAATTAATTTTATATAATCATAGCATATCTCAACAACAATAATCTCAAAGAGTGCAATGAAATAATAGAATATCTGTGACTTCTTCTATTTTATTTCCTATTTTATAAACTCTGTTCAAGAAAAATGCCTATGGAAGGAAAATGATGCAACATCACTCACAATGTTACCACAGATTTACAAAACTTTGTAAGAAAGCATGCTTTAACATTATTTGAACCTAAATTTTGATAGGGAAAATGTGAACATGACTTTTAAATCCATGCTTAATTTTGTTTTACTCAGAGATAGTATAGAAAAAATACTCTTTGATTTCTTCAAAAATCATTTAATGCAATGCATTATTGTTCTAAAATATACAAAGAATAAATATGGTTGTTTGACATTTGTAGAGTTCATGTGTTTTAGCAATTGTTTAAAATTCTAAGATCAAATTGCTGAGAATTTCCTGTCATTTCTAACAAAAGAAAAATAATGGCAAGGATTCTAAGTTGTTTTACATTTGTTTCTATTAAGTATTTTAATTTAAATAATAGATAAGTCATTTCTGCCCATCAAATCTTGATTATGATTTTCTGGTGGTAAAATTCTATTAAGTCATCAACAATTAATATTTTAGAATTTCTAGATTGCTTCAAACTTGGCAAGCTTATAAGAGGAAAACGGTTATTTCTGTTTCTTTTCTAGAAATGAAAAAATTTCTTCTATATGCAAGGCGTTCTGAAATCAGAGGAGTGGATATTGATAATCCATATTTTAACTTTATCACGGCCTTTACAGTCCCTGACATTGATGACGTTACTGTGATAGACTTTGATGCATCTGAAGAACGTTTATACTGGACAGATATTAAAACACAAACCATTAAGCGGGCTTTTATTAATGGAACTGGATTAGAAACTGTTATTTCAAGAGGTAAGAGTTTTGCAAAATACAACTTAAAAATGTTACTCAATTTGTAATAATCACAAGTCTCTTTTTTATTCTTTTTTCTATTATCCAATTCTATGTTGTTAATTGAAAGTTGGAATTGATTATTCAGAGATTTAATAATATGCTATGTCTTAGCAATTGTAGAATGCTATAATTATGTTGCACATAGTACTCTAATAACTGGAAATTTAGTTTCAAAGGAAAAAAATTCAAAAGGGATCTCCTTAAAATGTACAGACTTCTAAACAAACATATTTGAAGATTCCTTTCTGCTGATGGGGGAATTATAGTTAGGCCACACGGAAAATATAGGACTTTGGAAAGGACTGGGTTTCCCTCTCTGAATCAAGTTATTATCAACTTATTTTGCATAAATTTCTACAGAACTAGACTCCACAAATAAGAGTATTCATATCCACCTCCTGACCTAGCAGGTGGAATCATAGGTTATTGGTAAATGTTGTCAACTTAGCCATTAAAAAAACAAGTAACTTCCCCAAAATGGAAAACATAGTTGAAGTGAAGTGAAACATACATGCAAATGCAGTGGTTAAACTCTAAATATTTAACATTGAATTATCCTAATCTTTTTAAAAATTTTGTTAAAGTGTGATTTCTTGGTCTGTTGTTGTTGTTGTTGTTATTTTAGTGTAACTTAATTGAGTATCTGCTCTTTTTCACTACTGCAAAACCAAACAAGACATGCCTGTTCAATTTCCTGCTCCATAAGCATGACAGAGTGATTTGGAAAAAGATAGAAGAAAGGGTGATCAGTAATCCATATAGATATAGCAAACTCTCATGTTTTGAAGCATACTAAAAATTTTAAATCAGGCTTTATTTGAACAAGGATCAATCCCTTAGTGAAAGCAATAAGAAGTACAGGTTTTAAATTCACTGGTTTTCAAGAGTTTTCCACATATCATACTTAGAAAGCTGGCTTGAGTACCACTAGTAGATCTGAGAGTATTTGACTGCTAAAGTGCTTTTTTATTTATGCTAGCTCTTTACTCATCTAAGTTTAGTACTGTTAAGGCAACTTAAATGAATTGGTTATAAGCTTATTCAAATATTTATTTCAAACTTGCCATAAGAGAGGAACCTTTCTAAAAAGGCTAATGCAAAGATTTCTTCTTTGTACAGGATTTTTTTTTTTTTTTTTTTTTTTTTTTTTTTTACAGAGGTAAGATGGAATGATTGGATAACCACTGTTAGACTAGGTAATGGTCTTGAAAGATCAGTTAAACACCTTGAAAGATCAGTTGAAGGACATTAGGTGCTTCCCGAGACTGACTGTCAGGTGATCTTCTCATAAGAAATTCATCAATGTCTAACAGAAAATTGTTAAGCACTTTATCATGAATGAGAAATCCTTACCAAAAATCTTTGTAAACTGTATGAAGTAAAAGATGTGATACCTCAGGAAAATATGGGGACAATTTTCTGTCTGTAATTATAGATTGATAGCCAGTAGTAATATGGAGTTTGTCTTTGAGAAAATCTCAAAGACTTATTTTCATTTAAGAAACTCTATTTATAATTATTAACCAAATATTGAGCCATGAAATTTTCTAACTAACAATACATATATTCATTAGGATCAACAATCGTTAATTCAGTTATTTTGACAAATATTGGAATACTTTATATAAGATAAGAAATTGAAAGAGGATCAGTATTGACTGAGCATAAAACAAGAGGACACACTATATACAGGTTGATGGAGGTAAAGAAATAAATAGAAACCAAATAACTCCAGCCTTTACAGGTTGTTGATTTTTATGCTAGTACTGAAAATAGTGAGAACTAAGGAAGTGTTTTAAGGAGGGCACAGCTATATAGTTAGGTTTGCCTTTGGAAAAGATAGTCTAGCTTTTAGATTTAGTAGAGAATTAAAGAGGTCTCGGGTAGGGGGTAGGTGGGTCATGGACTCTGGGAGACTAGTTTACTGGCTGCTATAGTGGCTTTAGTAAGAAGTGATAGAAACCTGGAATAGAAAGGAAACAATAGAGATCAAGAAATGTGGGAGAATTGTAGAAATATCAAAGAGTGAAAATATAAAGGAACTTAATTGGATATGAAAGTTGAGGAATAGGCATTGTCAAGGATAAGTCCTTCATTTCTGGCTACCCTACAAGTTGAATGAAGTTGTGATTTCCTTTCTTCCAAAGTGAAACCTTGTTAAGGCCTGATTTATCTTTCCATTATTAGAAAGCTTGAGATGAACTTTTGACAGTTCAGCTTGTGAGCTCATCAAAGTATCTCAAATCCTGCCAGTAATTGTACTTTATTTTATCCTTTCATCTTTTAGATTCCCTAAGAATGTCTGTCTGACCTTTCTCTTACTTCTTACATGTCAGCCTCTGTGTTTTCTTACTTTGCTATGCTTCCTCTACTGGACTTTTTCTTGAGAGATGCTTTCTTTCCTTATCTTCCTTAGCCTAAGTCTAATGTGAAACTTGCTTCAAAACTCAGACTCTACATTTGTCTATTGCCCCAAGCAGACCATTTTTTTTTTTTTTTCAGAAAAACACTGAAGCTCTTTGGGTCAAGCCTTCATGAAGGGGTCTAGAAATAGTTTGCCTGCTTTGTCATTCTCCATATCCTGAAGTACTAAGCTATTCTTAATTTATGTACTACCTACAAGAGCTATTTATTATACTGACTTGTGCAAGGTACACTTCATTATAAGCATAAATACTAACACATGACTGTAGGCTCATTCATAGTATAAATTAACAAATATTTATTACCATATGTATATGTGTCCCTTTCACAAAAACCCAAAATAATTTTATTCTAAGAAAAAGTAACTAACAATTCATGGCAAATGTTCTTGCTAGTGGTCTTTGGCCTGACTCTCTGGTGGTAATTAATTCTTATACTTGAGTCACTGCTTGGTCCAAATATTTTTCAATTATTTATACTTTCAGGTTTATTTTTCTGATGTGATAAATAATATCAGCTGCCATTAATGGGACAAGCACCATTATCTCATATAATCTTTCCAAACCTGTAATTAAGAATTACTTCGTTCTGCAGAGGAGAAAGCTTAAAGTCCTAAAAGCTAAAACTCTGTCTCAGAAATAAAATGAGGAAACAATGGGGGCACATTCATACTTAGGACTGTATGATTACAGCTCCCATCATCCTCATTACCCTACAATAAGAGAATTTGGGACTTCATCCCAAGTGGCTGGGTGTTGTCCTTTTATACTCATTTGCCTCTCCTGAGTGTTCATAATCTTACCTAGGATTATTGTACTTTACTGGATACAAGATTGTCCCTCCCCAAGCTCTAAATAACATGACAGGAAATTCACTTGCAATTAACATAGGAAGAAAAAAAAAAAGAAGACATTAGTTAATACACCTTAAAGTTCCTTATACAGACCGGGAGTAAGACAGTTGAGTTTCACATTTGTATCTATTCCTCTTTCATCTATCATTTATTCTCCATACAGTGCTTTGAGGTCAGTGCTTTGAGGTAAATGTTACTTTTTGCTTTTAAAAATGAGGAGGCATTTACTTCAGGTTTGCCATGCTAGGAAATACCAGAGCTTTGTTACATCCTAATTGGATTTTGACTCTAAAGTTGTGCTACGTTTCCTCCTGAGAATCCCTTCCTTTTACAAATAAGGAACTTCAGCAAGTAGAGAGCAGAAACTTTATTGCAACCACATGGTTTGTACAAATATTTCTTTCCAATGTTCACTGAATATACACTCAGCATACTCTGCAGAGTTCATTTAGTAGTACCTGGGTGAAGTATGGGGGTCATTCCATCCCAGTGTCAATAGTTTTACTGGTTTTCTGAAATATGAGAAAAATATTTTAGATGTATGTTGGCAGTTTTATTAGATTCCAAGCTACTGTCAGTAAAATTTTGTTTTTTATTAGGAAAATCTGGTGTGCCTCATTATTCTAAGGTAAAGTACAAATTTTTCATCTTTGGAAAATTAAGGACTCAACTTTGGGCAAATACAATTGATTCAGCAAAGCATTTTTTAGTACTAGAGTCATCTACCATCTGAATGAACTGGACTGTTAAGTTGAGTTAAGCAGATGCTAAAATGAACAAAAGGAAGATTAATATGAATTAGAAGTATATCTATTTATAAAGAACATTCTCTTACATGGTAGGAAATTATCATATAATCATATGCTTTTTTAACTACAAAAATATAAACCACGTCAAATGCCAACCTTTTGATCACATTGCTACTATATAAAATTTAATTCTCAGTGATACTTTGAATCTAATTGGACCTATTTCAGAGTAGATTTCCATTATTATTTGAAATTGTTATCCACTTCTGCCAACAATTATTTTGTCAGTGAGTACTAACGATTCACTCATTCCCTCTATTTTGCAAAACACCATATTTAATATGGTAATAAAAATGCTTAGAAAAAAAAACTATTACGAAAATTGGTCCAGAGAGATTGAAAGAAATGAAAACAGGTCAGTAATAACAGTGAGATCTAGATTTTGGAACCAGACCTTGAATTAAAGTAGAAAGTTTGGATAGGGAACATCTGTTGTTTTGCCTCTTTCTGAGTGGGATTTCAATTTTCACTTTCACCCAGGAAAGCCTTTTATGGAAGAATGTCAACATCTGTGATTTAAAAAAAAAAGAGAAAAGAAAAACAAAGAAAGGCAAAATCACACCTATAAATGCCATTCCATTGAGAACTATGTATCTACAGCAATGTGTGCTAATTGAGTCATACTTCCTATCTTTATTCTTTACCTTTTAGTTAGAAGAATAGAATTTTCTTTTATTTTTTCCCCATAGGCTTTATATATGTATGGATTCTGTATGTGGAACATTAGATGGGTAGAAAGATGGCTTTATTTAGTTAAGACAGTTCATAACCTCAGGGAGCTTCATATCTGGTAAAAGAATGAGATATAAACAACTAACTAAAATATAAGGCTAAATGAAATATGAAGTTTAATAAGGGTGTCAGCTACTTAGGAAATTAGCACAAGGAGTATGAAGTTATTATATGGAATTACCGAAGTAATTACCTAATTACCTTAGGAAGTAATATTCAAACTAGACCTTTGGGGAACCAGTAGCTTGATCAATCCAGGTTGAGATATCAGGAGGTACAAAGCTCTGGACACTTTCCATTTAGAAAGGTGCAGGTAGTGAGCGGTAGCTAGACCTTCCAGAAGAATAACTTAGAAGGTTAATGTGACAGCACATCAGAGAAGGTCTTATGTCAGGATGAGCAGCAGTTTTGTATTTTTGTATTATTTTTCCTAAAGGCAATGGGAAATCACTGAAAATTTTTATAGATGTTTATAGGTGATTCAGACCCTTTTGAAGATAAATCAGATAGAAATCTGAAATATTGAAAAATGATAAATTATAGATAAGAATACAGCTAGAGGGGCACCTGTGTGGTTTAGTCAGTTAAGCATCAGAGTCTTGATCTCGACTCAGGTCATGATCTCATGGTCTGTAGAATCAAGACCCATATCCTACTCCACACTAACAATGCAGAGCCTGCTTGGGATTTTTTCTCTCTCTGTCTCTGTCTCTGTCTCTCTCTCTCTCTCTCTCTCTCTCTCTCTCTCACACACACACACACACACACACACACACACACACACACACACACAATAAATAAATAAATAAATTACAGCTAGGAACTTAAGAAATGTTCTAAATCTAGAGTAAAAATTAGACTAGAACAATGAGAGGTATAAGAAGGTGACAGACACCAAGGGTGTGGTAGATATAGAAGTAATTGAACCTGATGACTGGGAGAGAGGTGAAGTTCAACAGATAATTGGAAAGATATTGGAGACATTGATCTAGATGAAAATAAAGGAGACAGCCTTACTTTAAACATTTTCCCAAATCAGCAGCATATCTAAAATACAAATAATTATAGATTTAGGAGATTGAGATGTATATTCTCTAGGAAAAACAACAACAACATAGGTTTGGGATACATACATATGTGTTAAAACTAAAACAAACAAACAAACAAAACAAGACAATGATAAATACTAAATTATTCAGAGTTGAAGAAGCATAAAATTAGTGAGGGTGTACATAGAAGGCTCCTAAAGTGTTTTGTAATATTCTATTTCTTAGGCTGTTTCTTAATTTTCATACCGTGTATTAAATATGGTAATATCCTAAAGTGTTTTGTAATATTCTATTTCTTAGTCTGTTTCTTAATTTGCATACCATGTATTAAATATGGTAATATATGTGTTTGTGTGTATATAGTTTCTCATAGTTGCAACAAATGGGATATTTAATATTTACCAAGTTCCCTTGAGACAGTTTCCAAAGATATTACCAATTTGCTTTTTTTTTTTAACATGGCCCCTTAGAACAGATATGTAATTGCCTAGAAGCTCATCTCAAATGAGTTTTGACTGGATATAACCATATCTTTCCTCAGAAAATTATGAGTATTGGGATCCCCTCGTTTTTTGAAGACATACATGATTTTGGGTAAAAGCCTAATTTATGCCTACCTCCAAGATGCTGGTGTCAGCAAGTCTACTGCTTAGGGGAAAGAAGGAAGGAAGGGAGGCATGGAGGGAGGGAGGGAGGAAGAGAGAAAAGAAAGAGAAAAAAAAGAAAAGAGAGAGAGAGACAGAAAGAAAAAAATAAATTTCATAAGCAGAGAATTGACAACCATTGTGCTGTATTTATTTTTTTTTTCATTTAGATTTATCTACACCTCAACCAGTTTATGTGGTTACCCCATTCCTCTTTCATCTAAGGCCTTTTTTCTTTGATCATTTTTCTTTTTTCTGAATTATATCCTTTAATATTCCTTTAGTTTAGTGATAACCTGATATATTTTCTGAAAATATATTTATTTAGCTTTTTTTTTTGGAAGATATTTTTTAATCGTGGTAAAATACACATAAAATTTATCATCTTGACTCTTTGTAAGTATATAATTCAGTAGTTTTACGTACATTCACATTGTGAACCAATCGTCAGAACTCCTTTCATCTTGTAAAACTGAAATTTTTAGCTATTAAACAACAACTCCTGATACCCCCTCCTCCCAACACCAGGTAATTTTACTCCCCAGGTTTCCATCAGTCTACTTCCTTTGTGAATTTAACTGCCCTCAATGCCTCTTAGAAGTGGAATCACACAGTATTTGTCTTTTTGTGAAGGGCTTATTTGACACAGCTTGATATTTTCAAGGTGTATCCATATTGTGGCAAGTGTCAGAATTTATTTTAAGGCTGAATAATATTCCATTTTATATATGTATCACAATTTTTATACATTCATCCATTGATGCACATTTGGGTTATTTGTACCTTTTGGCTACTGTCAGTAATTCTGCTGTGACCATAAGTGTGTCTTCAAGACCCTGCTTTTGATTTTGGGGAGTATATACCCAGATGTGGAACTGCTGGATTCTATGGGAATTCTGTTTTTAATTTTTTGAGAAACTGCCATGCAGTTTCCCACAGAGGCTGCACCATGTTACATTCCTACCAACGTTATACAGAAAGGTTCCAGTGTCTCTACCTCCTTGTGAACGTTTGGATGTTGTTGTTGTTGTTATAGTAGCCATCCTAATGGGTGTTAGGTGGTTTCTGATTGTGATTTTGATTTGCATTTCCCTAATGGTTAGTGATGTTGAACATCATTTCATGTTCTTCTTGGCCATTTATACATCTTCCCTGGACAAATGACTATTCCATTCCTTTACCCATTTTTTAAATAAAAAATATTTTTGTTATTGTTGAGATGTAGCTGTAAAGATAATTTTGTTGAGTACAAATTTTAAGTTATTTTCTCTCAACCCTTTGCTGACAGATATTATTCCAACAACTTTTGCATTTTTTGTTGCTATTGAGAATCTCCATGTTTATCTATCATTTTTTTTTTTTTTTGGTGTTGTGTCTTTTCTCTCGAGATGCTTTTAACATTTTTTCTCTGTCTTCATGGCATTGTTTTTATTTAGGCCTCTAGAGTCTGTTTTACTTCCTATGGGATCATGTCTTTTTATCAGCTCAGGGAGGAAAAAAAACCTCAAATATTATCTCTGACCATTTTCTCTAACCTAGCCTATTTCCTCCTTTGCAAAATTTGATTAGATGTGCTAGACTTCATTCTAACCTCCAACTCATTTAATCTTCTTGTTTCTCTGTGTTGGCACTGGATAACTCCTTTAATTTGTCTTGTGTCAATTCCTGAATTATATCTATGCTGCTGGTTAATCCACTTAATAAATTGTTTCTTTTTAATATTACTTTAAAAAATATTTATAAGTTATTTTTTGGTTATCATTTATGTCTTCCAAGGGTATTTTTAAAATAAATTATTGACTTATTGTTTCAAAGCATATTTTTTTTCTTTAACATATTCCACTCATTTTTCTTTATCTCACACAACAATATAAAAACAGGTAAGCTCTGGAGTTTTAAACCTATTGTTAAGTTTTCTCTTAATCCTTGCTCTTATGTTTCATTTCTCTGTGTGTGCTTTATTTTTGTGTTCTGATCTATTATGAGAATGAACTCAATCTAGGGAATTCTGAGGGCCTACATTGAGGAATATGTTTCTTCCACAGAGGGTTTGAATTTGCTTCTGCTGGAGGGAAAGGGAGTCACAATAAACTGGAAATCAGTTACATTTGATTTGTCCCCCATCCAACCAGACTAGTCATCTGTTGCCCCAGTATAAACTAATGCTTAAAGTTTTTGTTTATTTCTTTTGTTTTGTTTGGGTTAGGTTTGGTTTTGTTGAGTTTTGTTTTCTGTACTTAGAGAAAGAACAGCAAAAATAAGTTTTGGTTTTATTTTTAAATTATTTTCCTTTAAAAAAATTAAATCGTTAAAAAGACAGAGAGACAGAAAAAAGGGCAGAGAGAGGGTGATACAGAGAATCCCAAGTAGGCTCCACACTTTGAGCACAGAGCCCAGTACGGGGCTTGAACACAGAAACTGCAAGATCATTATCTGAGCTCAAATCAAGAGTTGGATGTTTAACCAACTGAGCCACCCAGGCTCCCCTCAATTATTCTCCTTTTTAAGCAAGCAGGGAGATTTATTTTTTTCCTATTCACCTGTATCATTGAGGATGTATACTCTTCTAATATACCTGGTATTTTTTCTTGTTCAGCTTTCCTAGTCTTTTTTTTTTAATTTTTTTTCAACGTTTATTTATTTTTGGGACAGAGAGAGACAGAGCATGAACGGGGGAGGGGCAGAGAGAGAAGGAGACACAGAATCGGAAACAGGCTCCAGGCTCCGGGCCATCAGCCCAGAGCCCGACGCGGGGCTCGAACTCACGGACCGCGAGATCGTGACCTGGCTGAAGTTGGACGCTTAACCGACTGCGCCACCCAGGCGCCCCCAGCTTTCCTAGTCTTTATGCATTTAAGAACTGATCTGTATTGCACTAAGCAACTAATGATCCGTGAATCTCTGGATTATCACTTGATTTGATTTCTCAACTTTTTGTCCCTATAACTACACCAGCCTCTGTGTTCCCATTTGCCTTCCTCTCTGGTTTTAGCTAACATACAAGTCTGTGTTAGCACTTAGATACTTTCCTGTCTGTCTTGGGATCTTGATAAATCATTTAAATAGTATAATTTATCATTTTTCAGAGAATATTATTGCAATAAAGTCTTTTCAAAAAAGGTAAAGGTCCCTCAATATAGAAAATTGAATCCTCTGAGAAATTTGCTCAGAGGTCTTTGACTTACTTGAAAACAAGAGTTAAGAGTCAAAATAGTATTTTAACATTTTTATCAAGGAAAGAAAATTTTCATTAAACATGGCAGTTTTTATCCCACTCCACCCTTATGGTGAATTTGCCAGGTTTCTCTGAAAAACAAACAGACAAACAAACAAATAAAAAACAGACATGGGTTTAGTAATGGTCAAAAAACTACAAAAGTTTTATTTTAGACTTAAAGTTGGTAATTAGAAACTCTAAATGGTGGGTAGAAAAAAGGTAAGGATAAAGAATGATAATTAATATTGGCTGAGTATATATTTGTATATGTACTCCTGAGAATGAACTTGAGGACCTTGTCTGATATTTCTAGCTCAGGTCACATATCCTTAAAATTATAGATTATATATATCATGAATTTATTAATCAATTCATTAAAAATATTTATGTTGAAGCAATGTTGTATACATCTGGGGAGCAGCACTATAAAGATATATTAGCAAGGAATCTACCTGCAAGAAATATATATAAGAGTAGTAATATGTCAGCAAATAACCATCACACTAAGTACAAAGGGATTGACCAGATACAGTCCTGTTGTTAGGTAGATAGAGACAAACTTCCTGGCTAGGACATAAAATTGATTAGGTTTTTGTGGTTGAAGGGTGATGTTGTCTATCTGCTTACTTACTTTTGTGTGAGATTCAGGTAGAAGGAAATGTAATAAGTTATGGATTCCAGGTAATGCCCTATAGGTTCAAAAGGTCAGGATAAGTCTGGAAATCCGAAAACACATCAGTATGACTGAAGTGTAAGGTAATTCGTTAAAAATAGTGGAAAAACAAAGTTGGGAAGGTAGTTATATTCAGATTATACAGGAAGCCAGGCTAAGGAATTTAGACATCACTTTCTGAGTGGTTGAAAGCTACTGAATATCTTTGGGACAAACAAAGGTCATGATGCAGAACTCTCCAGTCAAAAAAATAACCTAGCAGCAACTGAATCATTTGGTTGGATAAGGAAAAAGAATGGATGCTATTGCAATTTTAAAGACAGAAATAGATTTGAGGGCATGAACCATAGAACTGACAAGGACTAAATAGGTATTAATAGCTTACATTTGAATATGCTTTCCAATGTAGGAGTGCAATGTATTCTCTAGACCATATGATTAAGAGTAAATCAGAAATAAATAAAAGGATTTTGAGCAGCAGAAACAGCCAAAAAATAAAAACAAAAACCTTTGGAAAACATGCATTTTAGAGAAAATAAAAACATACTGTGTTATTTTTGCCAATACCAAGCAGTCCAGGGTAAAAAATGCAGAAAATATTAAGTCCTTGGATTGGCAAAATATCCTCCAACCCTGCATTAAACCGAATAAATAACATCATCTAACGTAATATTCCCAGAAATCCTATGTATTATCTGTAATTAGCCTCATTTTCCTGATAAGAATAGAGGCTGAAATTTAAGTGACTTGATTAAAGACAAAAAATAGGCACCCAACCTAGAACATGAAGCCAGGTGTTCTCATTATAGCAAGACTGTCTCTCAGCAACCAATTAAGTCCAGAGGGTGAAGGAGAAGAAGGAATAAATATCCTGTATGAGGCAAATAAATAAGTATCAGACATGGCATGTTTAGCCTTACAGAGGTGTTGTAGTACTTTTTCTCAAGAAGAGGGATCCAGAGGAGGACAACTAAAAAGAAATTTCTAGTGTTGGATCAAAAAAAAAATAAAGTTGACATTTGAGATTCACCAACTTACCAGTAAATTCATCATGAAAGGTAACTTGCAGAGGAAAGGTTGTTGATTAGAGGAGAATAAAAACATGGAAGATACCTTCTAAGGGAGCTGTGATTAAAAGTTATTTAGAAATAATAAGAGCATTTTGAGCAGAAAGTAGGCTCTGTCAGGTTTGGAAAGACATACATGGACGCTGGAACCTACCGGGCCAATACTGACAGTATAACAGACCTAGAACCACCAGGTCTCCATGTCCTATTTTGCTCTTTTAAATTTTGAAATAATTGCCAAATTTTACAAATCTGGTGTTGTCACTTTCACATGAAAAATCTAGCGTTGTGGCATCTTTCAACAATGGTAAAATTGGAAGATTTAACAATGTGGAGAGTTCAGCAACAGCTGCTCTGTGGTTCCAGCAGCGCTTGGGTTGGAACCACTGCTCTGCAGCAGTGCCTGGGAGCAAGTTAGAACTTGCCAAAGGCTAGGCCCCTTCCCAGA
Source organism: Prionailurus viverrinus (assembly GCF_022837055.1). Classification (NCBI taxonomy): domain Eukaryota; kingdom Metazoa; phylum Chordata; class Mammalia; order Carnivora; family Felidae; genus Prionailurus; species Prionailurus viverrinus. The sequence continues at coordinate 85,028,443 of NC_062568.1, forward strand.
CCTACTGCATCAGAATCTTCCTCTTAACAGTCTCCAGGTGTCTTACAAGTTTGAGTAACACTAAAGAGCTTTGGACATTCAGTATGCTTGAAAATAACAGAACTGTGTAAAATAAAGACAAAACCAAATTAGAGGATTCAAGTGCCAGAGATTGGGGACTAAATGGGCCTACTTTATATGTTAATATGTTAAAAAGATTTTCTAGTAAATACCTTAAAAAGCTTTCACAGGATCCATCATTTTTAACACTTGATTTTGATTTGTTTCTAATTAAAGTATACAATTGTATTTAAGTCTAAATTCCATCCTTTTTTTTAAAGATGCCTAATTAATCAAGGAATAACAACCCAAATATTCATATTGGCAGTAATGAATTAATCGAAACTTAATTAGATTTTAGTAATTTCTGTAGAATCCACGTTGGAGGAATATTAAAAGGATTTTGTTTCTTTGCTCATATCTCAGTCCATTTCTGTTAATTATCTATTTTGCAAGATGTTCAACTCTGGTGATCTTGTTTTAGGAAAGTTGAATTGTTTTATTTCATGTCAGGAACAAATTGGCACTTTCAAACATAAAATAGCCCATTTGTTGACGGCCCACAAGTACTTTCTCCTGACTAGAAAGATGTGCTACCAACTGAAAAAGCTGTTACTCTAATTTGAATTTTGGTCACCTTGGACCATAAGACTGCTGCCTGTGTCTGCTCCTAAGTATTTACTAGTGAATCACTGAGTGTTAGTGTAATTTCAATGCTAATTGTTGCTTCAGGTTTTCAAATGGCTCAGCAGTAAGACATTAATGATTATTCATGCCTTAAGAAGGGCTGATAAGGGAATGAGATTACAATCTTGTACAATTTTAGCTAACAAATTAAATTGTAAATTAAATTTTCCTGAGACAGAAAATAACTTACTTTGGAAAGTCAAAAGGAATGAGAAACTTCATTCACTTTTAATTTTCTCTTTCCTGTTTTACAGATATTCAGAGTATCAGAGGGTTAGCAGTGGATTGGGTCTCACGTAATTTATATTGGGTTAGCTCTGAATTTGATGAAACACAAATTAATGTGGCACGACTAGATGGCTCTTTGAAAACCTCAATTATCCACGGAATCGATAAGCCACAGTGTCTTGCAGCTCACCCAGTCAGGGGGTAAAGTATGATTATTTTTTGTAAAGTTTTTCAAAAGTTTCACACATTTTTACCTTGATTTTATATAAAAACTGTGTTTAATTCAGAGGAATTATTAGCCATACGGTAAAAAAAAAGTGAATATGAAAATTGTAAAAGAGATCCCTGCTTAGAGATTTCTGGTATCTGCATAAAATCAGATTTTTATATATTATTATAACATTTTATTAACTTATGTTTCTAAGGAGTAACAGTTCAGAATAAAAAAAGAAAAAAAAGAGGTACAGGGAAAAGTCACTGATTTCATTTCAAATACCAGTTATTAGTAACATATTTACTGCATGCTGATGTTACAGTAACTGCTAAGTAGCTCAAATTCTCCCACCTTCTGGCTAATCATCATATACACATGGAGAGAGCTTGTGTAGGGCTAAAATACTTTCTCCCCAGTGCTTTCAATGGGAATGGCTGAAGTGACTTTGTTTTCTTCTTTGGTATCTGGTTTCTCTAAACCAAGAAGATTCAATCTTAATGAATTACTTTACATAGAAATGATTTACGATAGTCATAGATATTTCAGTTGTGAATGTAGGAGGAAAAAGGAAGTGAGATGATTGTCCTTCAATGACAGGAAAAAGCAGGAGTGATACTTTCTTCTGAGGCACACATGTGTGTTACTGTCGACAAGTGTCTCACCAATTTGCTAAAAAGAATTCATCCTGAGCCAAGAATTTACGTTGATATTAACTTTCTTCTTCAGTGTAAGTTTTTGGTCAACAAGTAGGCCTACATCTAATATTTTTAATCCATATCTCTTAAATTAAGGAAACTCTACTGGACAGATGGAAACACAATTAACATGGCAAACATGGATGGCAGTAATAGCAAGATTCTCTTTCAAAATCAAAAGGAACCAGTTGGTAAGTTTGTTTGATTTTTCTTTTTGAATAGTCACTGCAGTTTTTAATATGGCAAACCTGTACTTATATAATGTATCTCTGTTCTAGAGCCTGAAAGGAAATATTACAGATTAATAATATAAATTCAAGAATTTATCACTCTCATTGAATCCATTGGGTCTAGGTGGGTGAAGGAGGAAACACTCTTTTTTTCTAGATAAGAAGGATAACGTCTTTTGATATGAGAATTTTTATAGTATCTTAAGTACTGAAGTCACTTAAAGCTTGATGTAATTACTTAATCTCATATTTTCAGTGGTGAATATCTGACACATTGCTGCAGTGGCAATATAATGTACCAAGGCTTCCCTGATCGTCATTGTGTTGTTATTAGTAGTTATAATGATATAAGTATTTACTGTTTAGTTTTCAGCAGTTTTTTATTCACTTTGGAGTAGATTGGCTTGGTTTGTTATTCTACCTTTGCTAACCATTTAAATCATTAGATAAAACTCGATTGTGCTGAAAGAAAGCTCTGATGCCTATCCGTAAAACATCTCTTAAAAATTTAACTACGGAGATTCTTTTAGAAGTTAATATGTTACATATGTATGCATAGATAGATTTACATTGTAATGTACATAGTTTTCAAATCCTAATCACACTTTCCTCCTATTTTCCTATATTTCCTCTTAATTTTAAGAGGCAAGGCTTATCACACTGCCTATTTGTCATCTCAAGTATCTTTTTAAAAAAGTCCAGTAATGAACCTGGATTTTGATATCACATTAAATGAGAGTGATAGAATGTACAAAAGAAAGTCATAATTGCCTTGAATTGAACATAGTGTATTTTTAATTCTGGGGGGGAAGTCAATTCACTATGAAGCTTTTCAGCATTTTTTCTTAGTTTTAGAAATGTGGTAGTATCCTTATTTGAAGGAGCTCATTTTACTACTGGTGATTCGGTAAAGGTGCAGTGTCACCAAGATTTACAATAAATAATTCTTTTCATTAGGTCTATAGACGAAGCCTCTGATAGAAAATGATAATATTAACAACTCTTTTCTTTGGACTGGCTGTTCTAAGATTTGATACACAATTGAAATTCAAGTTAGTGTTAGAAATTAAAGGCAAATTGAAATGCTGATACTTCTGTGTGGAAAATGATAGGACAAAAGGAACATGGGCCTCTACAAGATTAGGACCCATACAAAAGACTTAATTTGGACTCAAGCAATTCAGTTGGTTCTTATCTAGAATGGTGCAGAATATTTAATATGGAAAAGTGAGTATAATGAAAATAGTATGAGCAAATAAAATCCTTACATTGTAATGCGGTAGCCACAGGTTACACCAAAATGTTAATTTATATGCTTGTTTCGATAATGGGAAAACCTTATCTTCTTAAATGCTAAATATCCATTCCCCTACTCAAAATAAATTTTTAAAAAACCCTCCCAGCTTACATAAAGAAAGGTTATAAAGAAAAATAGTGTTACTGTTTACACTTATTGTTGTATTTGAAAATCACCTTAAATTAATTCAAAATGATACTTTTAAATTTTAATTTGCCCAAGATACACCAGTTTGACCAAAATAACCCAGAACCTCATTGTGAACCCTACCTTAAATCACCATTAATGAGTATGGCTTGCAAGTCAGACATTCATTCAATAAGCAGATTTTTACTGAGTATCAGATTTTGTATTAGGACTATTGATAAATATTTGATACCCTCCTTTCCCTTAAGGGGCACAAGAACCTAAATCACTTTAGATTCCATTAAGTAAATTTAACTCAGTGACCTTCAGCAAAGTACTGTTAGCTTGGTGGTACTTGCTTTCCTCATCTGTAAAATCAAGACAAAATGTCGATTTTATAAAGTTCCCATGAGGACTGAATGAGGAAAATTTATTAAGAGAACATCTGGCCTTTAATACTAGAACCTATCAGGAGTAATAATACAAGGTATGTTGGATCCAATAGAATAATTTGAATTATTTGATTGCAATATTGAGAGTATAAATGAGTTCAGTAAAGAATAAATATGCAATAGCATCCATTGAAATATTGCAGAGGATTATATGTAGCAAATAGGCCTCTGAGATGAGCAAATTTTTATGCACATGTGAGGAATGTACTCCATATTGTTTTGTTTTACTGCTAATGCTAAGAGGTAAACAAGTGGAAGTAGCTGGATTGTACTCTCAGATCTTCCCAAAATAATCCCTGGGGCAAAAAGACAACTGGGCCCTCATCTTCCTCTTGTAGTTCTTTAAATATATTTTTAATTTTTAATTTTTTAACTTGAGTTATTTATTTTGAGACATACAGAGAGAGAGGCAGGGAGAAATAGAGAGGGCAAGAGAGAGAATCCAAGCAGGCTCAACACTCAGAACAGAGTCTAATGTGGGGCTCAAACTCATGAACCCTGAGACCATGACCTGCACCAAAATCAAGGGTGGGCTACTTTTTTTTTTAACATTTTATTTATTTTTGAGACAGGGAGAGACAGAGCATGAATGGGGGAGGGTCAGAGAGAGAGGGAGACACAGACTGAAACAGGCTCCAGGCTCTGAGCTGTCAGCACAGAGCCCGACGCGGGGCTCGAACTCACAGACCGTGAGATCATGACCTGAGCCGAAGTCGGACGCTTAACCAACTGAGCCACCCAGGTGCCCATTCCTCTTGTACGTCTTGATGTTGTTTACAAAAATGGTTACTTACAACTTCCTTCTGTAATTTTCTACTTTAGCAAACTAACATGTTAACCAGGTCTCTGCTGTTCTTAATAAGAGACTGTGTTGTCCATTCATAAATGTAACAAATCATTTCCCTTTTTTATGTTCCTGAAATCTGAATGGCAAATGGGCTGGCGAATACTCAGCCCAACATATTCTACTACACTTCTGCCTACAGATACCTTTTTTTTTTTTTTTTTGATGTACAGAGGAAGAAAGTGAGCAGGTGAAATTCTATACTGCCTCTATTCTCCCTTGATTCCCTGCAATGAGGAATATTTCTGTCTTCGTAGGTCATTAACCATCAGTTAACACTCGCCATCTTTAACTACCACTTCAAATTAAGTGAATTAAATTGTTCAAGGTGTAAGGTACAAGAGGAAGAATGAATTTAAGGAGCTTGGAAACTAGGGACAACTTGTAGTAATTTTCACATTCACATGAAACATTCCTTTTACTGCTTGAGGGATAATATGGTTTTGGAAAAATGTTGTTTTAGGATCATAACAAACAGAGATTTGAATCTCTGCTTTGATACTTATTAACTCCGTGACTTTAAACATGCTTCTTTCCTTTTTGAAGGCTCAGTTTTATTACCTGTAAGATAGAGATAACAGTGTCTATCTTTTTGAGCTATTTTTAGAGTTAAAGGCTCATATGCAATATCTTATGTTCCACAAACCACACACTTATATACTCTAAAGAATATATGCTCAAAGAAATACGTACAAGGATATTCAATGCATCATTGTTTATAACTCTAAAAAATTTGGAAAGGCTTTAAATCTTCATCAGAAGAGGAATAGTAAATAAATGCAGCATATTTATGTGCTGAAATACTGTATACAAATACGAATATGTTTATGTATATATGTATACAAAAAGATGTAATCGATCTTAGAAGCATTGAGAGAAGTAATTAGCAGAATGATACTTATGGTATGAAATCATTCATAGAAGTTCAAAATGAAACATACAACATTAATAGATATTGCTCCTGGTTGAATATGTTTATAAAACTATGGAAAACGTAAACTGGAGATAATCCACACCAATTTTATACTAGCAGTTCTCTTTAGGAAGGAACAATAATGACATTCAAAGGGAACTTTCATCTTTTTCAAAAGATACTTTATTGTGTTAATAGAATTTATTTCATATTTCATACAAAGATTCAAATTAAATACAGTTAAAATGTTAATAGTGTCCAGTTATGGGGGCACCTGGGTGGCTCAGTTGGTTGAGCATCTGACTCTTGGTTTTAGCTCAGGTCATGATCTCATAGTTCATGAGTTCAACCACACCTCAGGCTCTGTGCTGATGGTTTAGAGCCTACTTGGGATTCTCTCTCTCTCTTCCTCTCTCTCTGCCCCTCAAAATAAATAAATAAACTTAAAAAAATAATGTCCAGTTCTAGGTAGTAAATACATGATTGTTTATTAATTTTTCTCTCTTCTGTGTTAAATGCTGGCTCTTCAAAATATCACCAAAACAACCCGTTGTGTAGACCAAGCTGAGTTTCTTACTTCACACACTGAGGGAGAACATTAAGTCATCAATGTCTCAGCAGTGTCTGAGACAGGGAAAAGCAGCACTGAAATAGTAATTGAGATTTTGAGGTCTGGTTTAAGGCAGGTGTCAAATGAAGCTTAATTAGGATCATTGAGTAAAGATCAGTATATAATTTTGGATTGATAGATATGGAAAGAAGAATTTGAGGGAAGATGGGTTAGAGACCAATGTATACAGTGTCATTTGTTGCTTTTTTGCTGGAGTTGATGAGCTGTCCAGGAAGTTCCTGAAATTTGCAGTTATATTGTTTTCAACTATTACCTTACTGGACAAGAGTTTATTAGAATAGTAAGTTATGACATGAAAGACAGTGGATAGTATGGGCCTCTGGGTGGCTCAGTCAGTTAAGCGTCCGACCTCAGCTCAGGTCATAATCTCACAGTTCATGAGTTCCAGCCCCACATCGGGCTCTGTGCTGACAGCTCAGAGCCTGGAGCCTGCTTTGGATTCTGTGTCTCCCTCTCTCTGCCCCACCCCTGTTTGCACTCTGTCTCTCAAAAATGAGTAAATGTTAAAACAAATTTTTTTTTAATTTTTTTTTTCAACGTTTATTTATTTTTGGGACAGAGAGAGACAGAGCATGAACGGGGGAGGGGCAGAGAGAGAGGGAGACACAGAAGAATCGGAAACAGGCTCCAGGCTCTGAGCCATCAGCCCAGAGCCCGACGCGGGGCTCGAACTCACGGACCGCACGATCGTGACCTGGCTGAAGTCGGACACTTAACCGACTGCGCCACCCAGGCGCCCCTAAAACAATTTTTTTTAAAAAGACTGGATAGTAAAGCCATGTTAATGTCGACAGTAGCTGTGTTTTAGGTTTTCTCACGTATAAAATTAAGACTTTGTCTCATATGTCCTTTATGGCCTTTCTTCTTACTCATTTCAATATATTAAAGGCATCCTTTGTGAGGCGCCTGGGTGGCTCAGTCGATTGGGTGTCCGACTTTGGCTCAGGTTGTGATCTCAAAGCTCATGGGTTCGAGTCCCACGTCGGGCTCTGTGCTGACACCTCAGAGCCTGGAGCCTGCTTCGGATTCTGTGTCTCCCTCTCTCTTTGCCCCTCCCCTGCTCACACTCTGTGTTTGTCTCTCTCTCAAAAATAAATAAACATTAAAAATTTTTTTTAAATAAATAAAAGTATCCTTTGTAAAGAATTGTGTACACTAATATATTCTTCACTAGCTAATTCTGAAAAATTATCTACAATGGGAGATAGGAGACAGTTGTATATCTGTCAGTGTTTAATGAAAGGAAACAGAACCAATAGTGTTAATGGATTGATAGATGATGAAAGAGAGAGAGAGAGAGAGAGATGATAGATAGACAAACATAGATATATAAAGAGATTTATTACAAGGATTTGTCTACTGAGGTTGTGGGAGCTAGCTGAGCAAAGCTGAAATCCTAGGGCAAGATGGAAAGTCTCAGGCAGCAGCTTAAGCTTTAGATCTTTGCCAGAATGTCATCCTCGTTTTCGGAGGAACCTCAGTTCTAATGTTAAGGCCTTTCACTAATTGGATTAAACCCACCTAGATTTTTTAGGATGATATCCTTAACTTAAAGTCAACTGATTGCATATAGTAACCACATCTACAAAATGCTTTTACAGAAAAAATCTAGATTAGTGTTTAATTCTATAACTGGCGATGTTAGCCTAGCCAGGTTGACACATTAAACTAACATCACAATTTTTTTTTTTTAATTTTTTTTTCAACGTTTTTTTTGTATTTATTTTTGGGACAGAGAGAGACAGAGCATGAACGGGGGAGGGGCAGAGAGAGAGGGAGACACAGAATCGGAAACAGGCTCCAGGCTCCGAGCCATCAGCCCAGAGCCTGACGCGGGGCTCGAACTCACGGACCGCGAGATCGTGACCTGGCTGATGTCGGACGCTTAACCGACTGCGCCACCCAGGCGCCTCTAACATCACAATTTTTAAACACAAACTTTCTTATATTTTATCCACTGATCTATATGCCCGCAAATATAACAATTGCGTATGTTGATCCAAACATAGATTTCTGTAAATATTTATCTACAATTTAGTAAAAGCTCTCTTAAGCAGAAACGTAAGTGAACAAAAGTTAGCTGGCATTAAATAGCCATGCTTTCTGAATGGAGACTGGGCAAATGACTTTATTATACTGAATTTAATGTGTTCAATATAGATTATTATGGGGCACCTCGGTGGCCTATTCGGTGAAGCATCCAACTCTGGATCTCAACTCAGGTCTCGATCTCTGGGTTGTGAGTTCAATCCTCATGTTGGGCTCCATGCTGGGTGTGGAGCCTACTAAAAAAAAATATATATATATATATATATATATATATAATATGAAGTATGATAACATGTCCTTTTTGAACCTAGGAAGAGAAAAAGAAACATGCTTGAGAATGTTTCAAAAATATCCACATAAAAATTAGAAAGAAAGAAAAGAAAGAAAGAAAGAAAGAAGATAAAATGAAAGAAAAACAAATATCTCTACAATAACCTGTCTTTTTAAAATCCTAATTCATATACTAATTGGCTAATTATAATTTGTTATGCTAAGCACTGTGGATGACACAAAAATAACTCTTTATGTAATAGTTGCTTTGTAACAATGATATACTTATTAATGAGAAAGAGGGTCAGGAACATGGGGTAAGGGTTCATATGCTGGTCTGTATGTATGTGGGCATCTTGAAGAAAAAGGAAAAGAAAGTGTTCTCCCAGAGTGCCAGTAACTGGGAAACAAGGCAAGCAAGGGTGATACCAATCTTTTCCTCATGGAGTTTACTATCTAAAAGGAATTACAGTATGACTAAACGTTATCCACTCCAGCCATATTTTCCTTCTCTGCTTCTCTCAACTTGTCAAGCTCTTTCCCCCAACAGTATATTTTAACAATGTATTCCTTTGCCCAGAAATGTCTCCCATCTCAGTTGTCTGCCTATCTGTCAGACTTCAACTTAAAGATTATTTCCTCAGGGGCGCCTGGGTGGCGCAGTCGGTTAAGCGTCCGACTTCAGCCAGGTCACGATCTCGCGGTCCGTGGGTTCGAGCCCCGCGTCGGGCTCTGGGCTGATGGCTCAGAGCCTGGAGCCTGTTTCCGATTCTGTGTCTCCCTCTCTCTCTGCCCCTCCCCCGTTCATGCTCTGTCTCTCTCTGTCCCAAAAATAAATAAACGTTGAAAAAAAAAAATTTTTTTAAATAAAAAAAAAAAAAAGATTATTTCCTCAAAGAGGTTTTCCCTGACCTCCCTTGACAAAGCCAAAGTCTCTTAAAATAGACACTTTTAGCACCACAATTTCATTGTTTAGTCTTGTCATTATTTTAGATTTCCATTTGTTTGTTGAATATTTGATTACTGCTTACCAACTAGAAAGGAAACTATAAAATTAGTGAAAATATTGGCTCTTTTTTTTATCAGTGTGTCCGCAACTCATAACTCAATGCTGGCACATTGTAAGTATATCTTCAAAAAATATTTGTTGAATGAAGTGACCACTATTTCCCATCCAATAGCAACAGGCTCTTACATGATTAAGTAAATCCAAGATTTATTTGTGTATCTTCGTTGAATAAAATTACTTTGTGAAAAAGTGTATATTTGGTGACCTGGATATCAATCATGTTGCATTGCATTCAATTATCTGAAGAGTAGCAAACATTTATATTTATGCCATAATTTTCTCAAAGTTTGGAGTGCAAAAATTATGTTAGTGGAGTTGCTTATAAATCAATGCATGGTTAGCTAAAGAGGAAAAATTGGAACTCTTTGGTTTCTAAATTGGCTTTCCCATATGTTCCTTTTATTCTTTCTCCTCTCTCTCCTGTCTAACCCTGTAACCATTTGGCTCTCCTTAGCACCTCAGAGCTTTCTCATAGAAAGAAAGAATAGGACAAAAAAAGACTTGGTCGAGTTATCTACATATCGACAAATCCTCTTAGTACTGGGTATAAAAGTAAAACTAAATTCTTTTTCAATAATACCTTATTCATTCTGACCATGTCATTGTAATTTCTGATCTATCCCAATAGGCTAGAGAAACTGTTATCTGTAAATTAACTATAAAAAATATCCTCTAAAGTCCTGTCTTTAGAGCAGGAAAGCCCTGTCTTTATTCAGTCACGTCAAATTCTTTATTTGTGAGGGGTTGGGCCAGTTAAGATGATGCTGTTTTCAAGGAGTATTAGAGGTGCTTATTAAAATAGGTTAAATATTAGAAAAAAATAAATAAGATAAGTTAAAATTATGTTGCATAATAACTGTTTTTTTAATTAGTGTTTTTCCTGCGTGCTTGAAACATTGTCTTAAAATATATTCAATAACATATTGTTAACTACTTGACACAGAATCTGAAGCATTTCAGATTGTTGTGTTTTCTTTTTTAAAAATTATTATTTTTGCTGTTACTTATTTATTTTTTCTCTCTCTGGAGAGTTTATTTATTTATTTTTTAATGTTTATTTATAGGGGGGTAGGGGCAGAGAGAGAAGGACAGAGAATCCCAAGCATGATTGGGACTGTCAGCGCAGAGCCTGATGCAGAACTGATTCCATGTACCATGAGATCATGACCTAAGCCAAAATCAAGAGTCAGACGCTTAACTGACTGAGCCCAACCAGGCACCCCTTCTGTGCACAGTTTAGAGCTATGATGAAAATAAGTTCATAATTTTTTGTGTTTTTTTTTTGTTGTGTATATAGATTTTAATTGCTGTTTACTGCAGCATTGTACACATTGTACACAGGGTGCAAGAGGGCCTGCCTGGCTCCAGGAGTCCCAAACACACCAGGCTTGACCACTCAGCACTGACAAAATCCAAAGGCAGAGAAAAGAGTGATGGTGAAATAAGATAGGAATTTATTTCGGAGAGATTAACACCAGGAAGGCAGTGGACTAGTATCTCAAAGACTGCCCCCAAAGTGCTGAAAATACTTATAGACTTATTTCAGGAAAGTATGGGTGGGGCAAAGGTGGGGGGATAGGAGCAGGTAGGAAGTGAAAGTCAAATTGATCAGCATCTTGGAGTCACTCTTCAGCAGGCTTTGCTGGCTCAGGATAGTCCTTATTGTTTGAGGAGGTAGTTTTGGTTCCCATCAGGGAATGCTTTACCCTCATGGTCTTCCACATGAGCCAAGGAACAAAGTGGAAAGTAGAAAGTTTGAGGTCAAAAATGGAGGCATCTAAATCCCTCTGTCAGCATCAAGGTTATAGCTCATAAGGACACACTGGTCTAGAAGAATCTTTGGAATACTCCCAAGAATTCATGCCAACATAATCCCACCTTATAAGATTCTCTTAGAACTATTGCCCTGAGATGAATTCAAAAATGGAATTTTCCAGTGCCATGAGTGGACACATGAGTAAGTGTAAAAAATAAATACAAACCTATTTTTCTTGGTGTACTTGATTGCCATACCCATGAAATACATATGCTTAGGGATATTTATTACTTTGTTGTTTACTTATTGAACTTCACTGCTATTTTGCACTTCAGGAAATTATTTTAATCATTTTTTCATGACAAGTCTGTATGGGCAATCTCTGGCTTAAATTCCTGCCCACTGCCTTCTCTAAACCATTTCCATGCAGAAAATTAGGTGATTAGGAAACAAGGAGCTACTGTTTAGTTGATTTTCTCCTCAGGCGTATGGATTATCAAATTATAAATTATTTTTCCCAGAACATAAGGAGAAAACACAACATTCTGTATGGTGTGGCTGGGAAGTATCAACTCAAAACAATAATTACCTGTCATCCATTATGGAACCTGTATTTTCAGGAAGCCATACCTTTGTGTTTGCATGTACTTAGCCTAGGATGTGTGATAGAGTAGAACCATTATCACTTTGGCGACAAAAATAACATAATTACAGTGACTACTTTTTAAGCACTTTGAATATGTCAAGCACTTATAAAATGCTTTGCATTAATCATGCCACGGTAATCATTTCTGGAAGGGTTTCTTATCCTCCTTTTACAGATTCAGAAAGTGAGGATTGTTGAAAGAAGTCAGTTGCCTGTGATGGATAGTAGAGTGGGATTCAAATCCAAGTTTATCTGCTTCGAAAGCCGTATTAAATCTTAACCATTATGCTTTGCCCAGAGAGGCTGATTTCATATAGTAATTACCTGACCTCAAGCTAAGATCAGGGAATAAAACTGGTACTCTTTCAAGCATGGCAAGTAGGGGGAAAAAACTCAGAACTTGGGTACTCCTGAGAAACGTGGGCCCGATTAGGACGCAGCAGTCAGGTTTTCTAAGCAGCCTGGAAACACATGAAGCAATTTCACCTCTGTGCGAATTGTACCTTGCAGTTAATTATTTCTGAATCTTTAAATGCTACTTTTACACAGCAACGTTGCTGATATACTAGGATTTCTAATTTGTGAAATTGTTTTTATGTTGTAATTCACTGGATTTCCCTTACTTGTTGGTGGTTAAATCCATGTGTGTGACATACTTGAAATAGAAGTATGTCATAATCTTATCAAAACACCCAATTTGGCATTTCAGGACTGTGTATCACTGAAGACTAAGCAATTGCAGCCTTCAAGCAGTTTGGGCTGAATAATTTTGTTTCTGTTAAATACAAATCAACATTCCAGTTATCCATTGTTGAACTAAATATTCTCAATTAAGATTTATTGCTCTGTCTTGGATACATTAAGTGCTTAGAGCAGTTTGCATAACAAAATATTTTAATTTACTACTTAAAGCCATTTCCATGTTTAAAATGTTTACATATTATGAATTTTATCCCTTAAGCCTCATATAAAGCAACTTGGCTTGTCAATCAGCATTATTCTTCATGGCTTATTCGAATCTAGTGTACTGTATATTTTATCTTCTTGATATTTTCTCTTCATTTTCAATGTAATCTCAACCAAAAGTCACTTGTTTACTCAACCCTAAAGTACATCTTTTTGAAACCTATTTTTTGTTATTATTTAATCATTCCAACCTATATGCTATATAACGTGAATTTTGAACTATATTCATGGATAACATTCACAAGCACTTTTTTTCACATCAAAAGAATTCAGGGGACCTCAGTTTTTAAAAATAAAGTTAAAACAAATTTATGTCGGTGGGTGGCTCAGTTGGTTAAGTGTTCGACTTTGGCTCATGCCATGTTCTCGTGGTCCATGAGTTCAAGCCCTACATCTGGCTCTGTGCTGACAGCTCAGAGCCTGGAGCCTGCTGCGGATTCTGTGTCTTCCTCTCTCTCTGCCTCTCCCCTGCTCATGCTCTGTCTCTGTCTCTCTGTCTGTCTTTCTCTCTCTCTCTCTCAAAAATAAACATTAAAAAAAAAACAACTTTGGTATATATTTCCTTGCTTGATATAATGCAGTTATGTTTTTTAAATATATTTATACTCGGCACACTCACTTTTATTATGTATGAAGCATGATCAATATTATCTCACAAAATAGCTTACAAAAAAAGGACAGAGAAACTAACAAATGGATATTAAAATTACACATTAATATACAGACAAATAATTTAAATTTACATTTTTTTCACCTGATCATTTTCTTATTCTTTCAAATGATATTAAGTATAAAAAAAAAGGTTGTTATAAAAGGCTATGAAGTATATAGTAGGTGCCAGACCTGAAAATAAAACCTGGTATACATTATCAATAACGTCATAGTCCAGTGAAGTAAAAAGACAGAAATAATTACAAACCATTTGATGCAGTGTCATTCCTGGGTACTATTTCCAGACACCATAAAGGTAAGTAGACACTGTGAAAATAGAGGGAACAACTAATTTTGTGTGAGGAAGAAAAATAGAGAATAGTACCCAAATTAGTAATATTTGAAATTTCAACTGATCTTGAAGAAAAAATACAGTTCCGTTTTTAAGAAAGTAACAAAGGAGAAGAAACTGATCTCATTCTTAGTAGAAAGGAAAAATAAACATAAAAGTACAAACATGTGAAGTGTCTAAAAAACTTTGAATTTTTCTGTGTGTCTACAGAAAAGAATCTAATGCAAGGGAATGTTTAGGATTATATTGACAGGAACTGTAATTTTAAAATGTTCAAGTGGCACAATCCAGTGCTTTTAAAAATATTTTGTTCTATTTTACCTATCAAGCTATAAAATATAGTTTTGGTGCATTATAAAACTATAGATATTAAAGCTTTTAAAATGTTTTTTTAAAGCAAAACACTTCTCAGGAAATAGCCTGTCACTGCGCCTGATTTTGCTTCCACTTTTGCACGTGTTTTTTTCACAAGGCACATACTTTTTGCTGATCATCAAAAGTTTGAAATACAGGATAAATTGTCCAAGGTAAAATGACTAATGTGACAGAGGATGGGGGAGATGCTGAAATCTTAGCTCTATGCGATAAACAACAAAAAAGTAATTAATGTAGTTCTGTAACTCTATTTGTTGTCAGTGACTTCTTAAAGCAGAGTGGATGGAGAGCTATGATTTCAAGAAAGAATTTAGATCCAGTTAAGATACTGGCAGTATAGACACGTGCAATAGAGGAAAGAACAAACGTTTTTCTTACCTCTCGCTGGCTAGGGACCTAGAAATTAGATTGACACAATGACAAACTACCCAGAGAAAAACAGTTTATTAACCAGAGTAGCACACATGCAGGCAGGAAACCTCACTGATCAGGAACTCAAAGGAGGGGTTAGAAGTTGGGCTTATATAGCATCTTAACAAACAACAGCAAATTTGTAGAATAATATCAAAACAAAGGAAAAGGGATTTAGACTTGCAAGGGAGGCAAACTGTGGGAAGGTGACCACCTGAAGGACACTAATGGAAGATAAAGATTGTTTTAGTAAGGCTCGTTTTCTAGATTCCCCTCCATGCCATCCCTGGGCTGTTCAGAGTCTAGACTAGTCTCTGGTGATTTAGAGGCTAAGACTGCTTTTAGCAAAAAATGAGGTCAAAGAGCTTTTATTTTTTTGTCTTCTGTTTCTCAGTTCTTCAAGTCAAAGTAATTCTTAAGCCAAAGTGGCTTGTTTTGGAGTGGCATATTCGATCCCTTACATACTCAACTTTTTGTTGAATAATATTGAAAACATATTGAACGTTTGTTGAAACATGCTTTTTTTAATTAAAACAATTACATTGAGATAATTTTAGATTCCCATGAAGTTATAAAAAACAATACAGAGAGTTTCCACATATTCTTTATCTAATTTTCCCCCATTGGAACATAATGTAAAACCTCAATAAAATATTACCACCCAGGTACTAACTAACCTTAATGAAGTTCATTAATATTCAGATTTCATGTTTTATTTGTATTTGTGTGTTTAATTTTAGATTGAATTGTATCACACATGTAGGTTTCTATATCCAACACCACCTTCAAGGTACTGAATAAAATGAATCAGATTCTGTGGATAAGTGGGGAAAAAAAAGAATTAAAAAAATGCTGAAAAATTCCAACACCACAATGATCCTACCTATTGCCCTTTTATAACCACACCTACTCTCTCCTGCCTACCACCCCCTTTCCCTTTTCTCCATACACCATCTAAAATGTTCCATTTCTAAAATGTTCTGTTTTTAAAATGTTACAGGAATACAATCGTACAGTATATAACCTATTGGATTGGCTGTTTTCCACTCAGCATTTTTCCCTGGAGAGTCATTGAAATTTCATGTATCAATACTTTTCTTCATCTTATTGCTGAGTGGTATGCCACGGTATATAAACACCATGGTTGACTTAAGCATTCTCCTATTAAAGGAGATGGGATGATTCAAATTTTGACTACTGCAAATAAAGCTGCTACAAACATTCATGTGTAAGTTTTTGTGTGAACACAAGTTTTTATTTCACTGGAATAAATTCCCAGGAGTGAAATTGCTGGGTCCAACGGAAATAGTATGTTTAGTTTTATAAGAAACTGCCCAGCTGTTTTCCAGAGAGACTGTACTGTTTTTCATTCCCACCTATAATGTATTAGTTATCCAGTTTTTCTCTGTATCCTTGTCAGCATTTAGTGTTGTCACTATTTTTATTTTAGCCATTCTTACAGATGTGTACTGCTTTATCATTGTCATTTTATTATTTTTATTTATTTATTTATTTTTTAAATTTTTTTTTTCAATGTTTATTTATTTTTGGGACAGAGAGAGACACAGAGCATGAACGGGGGAGGGGCAGAGAGAGAGGGAGACACAGAATCAGAAACAGGCTCCAGGCTCTGAGCCATCAGCCCAGAGCCCGACACGGGGCTCGAACTCACGGACCGCGAGATCGTGACCTGGCTGAAGTCGGACGCTTAACCGACTGCGCCACCCAGGCGCCCCTATCATTGTCATTTTAATTTGCATTTTCTTTTGATGTTGAACATCTTTTTCATGTGCTTACTTGACATTTGTATATCTTCTAATGTGAGATGTCTGTTCACTTCCTGTGCTCATTTGTTTATTGGTTTTTTTTTTTTTTTTGAGTTTTGAGTGCATTTTTGTTGACACTAGCCTTGTGTTCATTTGTTGTGTGTTTTCAGTGGTCAGTTTCTACAACTATCACAATTCCAGACACAGAAGGATTTGTGTTCTATTATCTGATATGTGGATTGCAAATATTTTCTCCCAGACGGAAGCATGTCTTAATTGGTCTTCACAGACCAACTAGAACAACAGTTTCTAACTTTGATAGACCTGCATAATTGAGGGAATGCTGTAATTACGAATGAAGTGTACAGTCTAAGTATTTCTCACACTAAACCATCTCAAAACTATCAGTTGTGGGGATTACCGAAGAAATGGTTGCAAATTTTAGAATAAGACTTTAGCTTGAAAAGGAGATACAAAAACTTGTAGTACTAATAAATAGCTAGCATTTATTGAGTGCTTTCTATGTGCTAGACACTATATTATTATTGTTATTATTACATCTTCACAATGGTGTAGTGAGGGTGTAGCCAGGTGAAGGCTGACTAGTCTTTTCTCAGACGAACCCAGAGATGAATAGACAAGGTGATTGAAAGGTGGTACCTTATATTTATATTTACTTCAGAGAGAAGCAGGGATGGAGCACAAAGAATGCTTGGGTTTCCTCAGTATATTTATTCTAGCATTTACAAATCTAAGCATTCTTAGGAGGGATAAAGTATTTTTTGAGATAGGCTAATAGTGAATGGGCAATTAACCCCATTCCACTTCCCCATGGAACAGCTATGCTCCTTTGGAGCTAAAAATTCAATGTTTTACAAATAGTTTTGCCCCCCCAGAAAAATCATGCCACTTCTGGTTAACTCTGAAAGGATTTCCATTTTGGAGTATCCAGAATATTATAGTTCTTCTACAGGTATAATAAGGATATAATTTTATGATTTTTTTTCATTTGTTGTGTATTTTCAATATTACAACTACCACAGTCCTAGATGCAGAAGGAGTGTGTGTTCTATTGTCTGAAGGTAATGCTACAGGAGAATATTTAGACGATTTCAATGTTATTTTTTATACATGCCTAGAGTATTTAAAGTTAATCATCTGGGTTTTAATATCTATAGTATGTGTTCTTCCCCATGTATATCTTTAATGTTCTTCTGTCCCCAAAGATCTCCTCATAATACACTTTCCAGCAGTATTTTAAAGGCCTCATTAAACTTATTAAGTATTCAATTTTGAAAGTTTTTAAAAACAGGCATTTTTTTTTAACTTAGAGAGAAAGGGAGAGAGAGAATCCCAAGCAGGCTCCATATTGTCAGCAAAGAGCCCAATGTGGGGATGAATCTCACTAACCACAAGATCATGACCTGAGGTGAAGTCAGAAGTCATATGCTTAACCAACTGAGCCACCCAGGCACCCCCACAATACGCAATTTTTAAAAGGAACTTCTTAATCTTAAAATCAACTGAAGAGATTTTTTAAAAAATACTGATTTCTGGGACCAACTCAAACCAATTAAAATTTCTGGGAGTGAGGCCTAGGTATCAGTATTTTTAATGCTTTTCCAGATAATTGTAATGCATAACCAGGGGCTGAAAATTATGAAATGAAATTTAGTAAGTGTTAGAAAAATATTAGAAAATTGCCATCTCTAGAAAGCCTTAATTTTAAAAATTCCTTATTCTATATATTTGCATTTTTGTTTTAATTCCATATTGCATAGTACATTGACTTAATTTGAGTCATTTAAAAAAGAAATGAGATGTAAAGTGAACTTTCCAGTTTTAATTGTAACAAAACTGAAAACTTGATGAACTTAATGTTTAATAATTATGGAAAATAATTAGGTGATATTTTTCTAAAAATATGTAGTTGTTTCTTATATCAACATATTTCTATTGGAAATGTATTTTGGCAAATTATGTTATCCCAATTAAAAAATAAGCTGGTCTATTTTAGTCAAAATGTTGAAATAATACCTTAAGGGAAATCTTTGGCTTCAAATAGGGTGAGAATGAAAGCATATGAATTAACCCTGCATTTTTACAATAATAAGAAAGATAGATAAAAAAGGTAGATTCTTTTTTTCATAGGTTTTTCAGTTTAAATGATGACTTTTCTTCCTTTGACATACCTTATTATTACTGAATCTAGGTTTCCTCTTTTGATTACCAAATCCAGGTGATTTTAAAAATAATTATGTCTAACAAAAATAAGTCTATATTAGTAGTGGTATATTCTTCAGAAAGATCCGGCAGTCCTTTTGAGGATTTTTTTTATATCAGTCACCCATTCTGAGAACATTGTAGTGCAAACACAATCATATTTCTTTGCATAGGTTTTAGGATACTTTTATGAACGTGCTCATATTTGATCTGCTTTCTCATGGCTATTGATTTAGCATTCTAAAATCACTGAGCAGTTTCCCCTGCATCAAAACACTATCAGTTTACTGCTCAGTGATTCATCTTTTGAAATAGTGCAAAAGAGACCTGATTCAGAACTTATTCCAATAAGTGGACAATAATTAATTCTTCTATGTTATTAAGACCTGAATGTATGATAGTGACAAAATAAAAAATCTTATTCTGTGAAACAATTCACATTAAAAAATTTATGAATATGTACTTCCAAAATATGCATGTATCTATGAATTTAAAACATATATCACCAATTTCTTGAATTCATAATAGGATTTTAAAGATATTTCAATTCTGTTTTATAAACCTGGGAATAAACATGCTCAAGAACAGTCAGAGGTTAAGCTAATACATTTAATAGAAGACAAGATGTACGTAGGTGACTAGGTGATCTATCACATGAATATGTATGTTAATATAGGAACTTCATTACTTTTTTTCCTATAAATCTTAAAATGATTAATCTTAAACTATTCCATCTCAATATCGATGTGAAAACTTAAGCCATGCCAGGTGGCCTAATGGAGCACTTCCTTCCCTTCTTCCCTGTTGTCATAGCATCCAGCTATGAGTAGTATATTAAAAAATTCTTTTGCAGAGGTAATTCAACACTACTAGGCAGAACTCCTTGGAGACAACTTATAATTTTAATAATGGAATTAATTAAACAACCCATTCATGTGTTCAACGTCTATAAATTTTCTTCTCTGCTCTAGGTACTATGCTAGGTATTAAAGATCAAAGCTCACTACCAAACAGCCTCTTTTCTTTCAGCAAACTCCATAAACAAAGATATTGAGTAGTAAACTCTGGGTAATTCTGACCCCAACAATGTTACTTTCATGCTCTGTATAATAATTACTTTACACATCACAAGTTAGAATCTAGAAATTCCTGGGTGTTGGGTGAATGAGAAAGTTCTGACATTTGGTTTAATTTGGAGTTGGGCACATTTGGTACTAATGCACCCTTTCCTTCAAGAAAAAAAAAGTATTGAGGAAACTTAGATAAATACAATCCCTTAAGTAAGGCCAAAAAGTATTGTTTTTAAAAATCAAGGTGAAGAAAATATAATAGATTAGTCCATTGAAGCCAGGAGTGAAGTTAGTAGTGTAAATGCAATGCAGTTGCTGCAGATGGGTCACAAATATGACTCTTCAGGTTCTTTGCAGCCAAAACAAAGAGAGAAATATGATCAGTTACAATTTTATATTTTCCACTATAGCTTTCTCTGGCACTGAACCCTGAAAGAAATTTCTCCCATGGGTTCTTGTATAAAGAGGTCACTATGTGGTATATTATTTTAGACACTATATCCTGGGAAGTGCAACAGTGGTTTTCCTATGGCTACTTCTTATAGCATCCTTCATTTAAATCAAGAGCACAATGCCAGAGCTCAATTCAGCAGCAGATTAAGTGAGAGACAAAAAGCCAATGATCTAAAAATGTGGATAGCTCTCCGATTGTTTACCTTGATTAAAAGATAATATTTGGAATACCTAGAAGAATAGGTAATTTTGCTTAGAAGGAATTCTTCATAAATGTATTTATTAATTCAGTTATTGATGAACATTTGACAACAAAATGTTTGGAGTTATATTTTGTACCATAAATCTCTAGTAAGCGATTCTTCATTGCTGATTAAAGAAAGAATTACGTGATTTGGATAGCCAAGTAAACAGAAGATAAAACAGAACACATCTGAACATTAAGTGGTCTAAATCAGGAGTTTTACTAAAAAAAAAAAAAAGCACAGAAGTAACTCAGGAAGTACCTATAGAATATCCAAAATTTCTCTCATAAAAAATTGAATGGTGAATCACTTTCAAACTGAAAATATTGTATCAAAGTATATAACTGGAATAGTTTTTATCTGATTATTTTACAAAGTGTTTAAAGCCAGTCATCCACAGTAGTCCTCAAAGGGAGAAAAAATCTGAAAACTTTATCCTGAAATGTCTAATTTTATTTGTTAGGTTTATTCTGAACCTTCCATACTTGTATTTAGTAAAACATACCAATAAGTCAACAAATAGCTGATCTATTGTATAGATTTGTAATATTATTTCTATTTGATTAAAATTGGTCTGAAAAATCATTTCTGTTCTCCGGATTGGGACTATTTGTAGTTGGGACTCAATGCACTAGAACTCATGTGATTCTCTCCAGGTGTTTCCTTTCCTTTTTTTTTTTCTTTAAGTAGGGAAGGTGTGTGTGTGTGTGTGTGTGTGTGTGTGTGTGTGTGTGTGTGGTTTGTTCCCTTTCTTCTCTGAAGAAGATTCCAGAAATAATTTATTGCATTGTATGCTTGAGTGTATACCCACATGTGCATTTCCATAAGTAGTTGAGGGTCTTAGAGGACCAACATGGAGCCGTGGTCTTATTGTTAGGACATGGACCCTGAGCCTACTGATAAGCATGCAAGTAATTATGTAGATGTATACTGAAAACCCTTGGCAATCAAAATATACATATCTTGAGACCTTTGAAAACCTCGAATACTACTATAACATGAAATTGCCCATAAAATACAATAAAGCTAACCTACAGTGATTCACTGTGATGCGGCAATAATGGCCTTAAGCCATTGGCTTGGTGTCTTTACCAAATGGTCTATCTCCCCATGACAGCATCTAAATTAGCCCAATTCAATTCCGTGTTTCAGTGACATTATCAATTTTTGAAATTTCTTCTACTTTTGTTTCACTTCAAAAGAGTTGAAACCAACAATTTGAATCTATAACTGACTAAAGTATATTTCACTGAAAGTAGAGGGAAAATTAATAATTTCATCAATGATGCTAGTTTCTCGAAAGAGTATTATGTGTTAAAATTTTCTGAGGCAAAGTGGTATGATGAAGAGAGCAAGCACTCAATTTGGAAACAGAAACTTTCTTAAAATTTCTGTAATGTACACTTACTAACTATGGACTCCTATAAGTTTCTTGACTATTCCATGTATTATTTTTCTTATTCATGAAATGAGACAGTCATTGCTTTCAGTGTCACAGGATTGTTGTGATAATCAACAGAGATAACTACTAAGTGCCTATAAAAATATATGGTTTCACAGATAGTAAAAACATTATATTTCCCTATTAGGCAGAACTTATATTTAAAGACAAAAATCTAAGCTTGCAACTTATTTTTCCCCCTCAAATCTAGTGCTGGGTGAACATTACTATTTCAGTGGCTACTGTTATGTTTAAGTTGTATAATTTAATTACAGGTCTATCGATAGACTATGTGGAAAACAAGCTTTATTGGATCAGTTCGGGAAATGGAACCATAAATAGATGCAACCTGGATGGTGGTAATTTAGAAGTAATAGAGTCAATGAAAGAAGAATTAACAAAAGCTACAGCCCTAACCATCATGGGTAAGTGCAATGGTTCTATAGCTAGGATGCTTTGTATTGACTGGGGGTTGATTAATTATGACCTGTTAAAAGCTTAGAAAAGTTACTGCTCCATTAACACCAGAAGCACATTCAAATTACACATCTCTGAGAGAGTTTTTTGTTTTGTTTTGTTTTTCTTTTTTTAACCTTGCAAACAGACTTGTAAGATTATCCAGATTGGGACTTTGTGCTGTTACCAGTACAAATTTTACCATTATTAATTCTGGGCTGTGACTTGTATTTTTTTACGATTATTTTCTTTATTCTCATGCAGTGTTCTAAAGTATAAGGGCCTTGTATATTTGTCACAATAAAGTCAAATTTGGCTTATCTCTGCCTGTAAAGGATAGCTTGATCCACACAGATAATTCAAAAAACAAGGCCACAGAGCCCATTGACCAAAGATTGAAATTATTCTCCCACAAATAATTCTTTCCAATTTTTAGGGATGAGTAGAGATCTTATAGATTTGAGCCTCATTTCCATTCTTTTTGCTTCAGCCTTTGGGGAAAAAAAGATGCTAAACAGAGAGACAATTAGGAAGCTAACAGGGAGGTATGGCTTTTCATAGAATAAATAATCAACTTCTATGTTGATATTGGAAGCTGATTTTTGAAATGTGAATTTTAATTAAATAACAGTTCAAATTTTTAAAAAGGTGTAAGAGTAGATTCCATTTAAAAAAAAAGTGCTTTTTGGTTAGAATGAATGGCTGGCTCTAAACTGGAGTTCAGGGTGGGTCAGCAGTATGAAGATTATATATTCCACATAGAATCTTAGTACTTTGGTTTGGTTACAGGAAATTAGAAAATTGTTTCATATTTGGAATTCTAAACATGATATATTCAGGATAGCATATATACAAACAGTGTGTGTATATGTACATTCATATACATGTGTGTGTATGAAAGCCAATTCGAACATATATCTACAAGGTTATTTATATAGGTGATAAATTAGGTCTTTTAAATCAATATTCCATAATCTTCACCTCTTTTATCCTTTCCCCAGAAGGAATGTTAATTATTTTTGGTTTTATTTTCACTAACGACTGTTGATGAGTATATAAAGTTTAAAAGTACATAGTTGTTAATCGAGAAAGATATGAAAATTTATTCCTTATTTAAAAAAGTGTTTTATCACCTTGACTTCAGTTACATTTAAAATACCTTAATGAAAGTAAGTGAGGTTTAGATTTCCAAAGTTTTATTTAAAACAGGAGGAGAGTGGGAAGTAAGAAAAAACATTTTAATTTTTTTTAATGTTTATTTATTATTGAGAGACAGAGAAACAGAGCATGAGCATGGGAGGGGTAGAGAGAGGGAGAGACACAGAATCTGAAGCAGGCCTCAGGCTCTGAGCTGTCAGCCATAGAGCCCCATGCGGGGCTCGAACTCACAAACCACGAGATCATGACCTGAGCTTATGTCGGACACTTAACCAACTGAGCCACCCAGGCACCCCAAGAGAAAACATCTTAAATTCAGTTCAGTTCAACATGTATTTAGAATCTTTTAAGTACAGGCAGTGTACTCATCTCTGAAGTACAAATATAAACATGGACACTATTCTCAAACAAAACAAAATGTATATTTCTGTGAGGGAGAGAGAGAAAAGAGGATTGTTTCAACCAATCATTAATCACAAAGAATGATTCAGTTTCGGTCGCTGAGAAATGCAGGTAATAAATATAACTGCTTTTATCATAAAGTAGTGAGAATCACATGGAAATGTATGTGAATACACTTTCGAAAAAGTGGTGTTTGATACAAACTTCAAAGGTGGAATCTGGCATCACTTAATTTGATCTTTAAAACACTTCTTAATTTTACCTCCTTGGGCATTTGCAGATATCTGACATAGTGTGGAATCAGACGTTTAGTAGTTTTCTTTTGCTTAAGTTTTATTCCTAAAGTGTCTTCCAGCTATCATTGTCACAATTTTTTTTATTGTTTCTTAGAATTTGTGTTTCTTTTCATTTATTTATTTATTAATGCTTATTTATTTTTAAGAAAGAAAGAGAGAGCATGAGCAGGGAAGGGGCAGAGAGAGAGGGAGACACAGAATCCAAAACAGGTTCCAGGCTCTGAGCTGTCAGCACAGAACCCTATGTAGGGCTCGAACCTACGAACATCGAGATCATGACCTGAGCCAAAGTCGGATGCTTAACCAACTGAGCCACCCAGGGACCCCAGTGTTTCTTTTATAAGAGTTTTTGACCAGGGGAGGAATTTAAACTTGTAAAAAAAATATGTTATTTTTAATAATTTCCCAATTTTCTTTTTAGCATTTGGACATTTCCTGTACTGTTTGTATAACACGATGTTGCCATTCTTTTCGTTGTGTGTGTTCAGAAGTTGCATACACACACACACACACACACACACACACACACGGGCTGTACCTAACAGGTTATTTTAAAGGAGAAATTTGTTTATGACTTTCTTATAAAGCAATATGGAAATGAGTTTACTTTATATTACCCAGCTTCGCCAAATTAATAAGAAAATTTTGTTTTATGTATATTTGTACATATTTTAAATTACCTGGGTAAAAATAGCAGAGTTTAAATTCTGTAGCAATCCCCAAATCACCACCCACATTATGTTTTTAAAAATTGAATTCCAATATATCTTATGAAATCAACCCTAATTAGCAAATAATATAGCCAAGAAACATAATAAATTAGAGAAAAATGTTAAAATGTTATAACATTTCAAAGAACACTGTTGATTTATTCACACACACACACACACACACACACACACACACACACACATACACATTGCCTCATAGAAAAATGGAAAGCTTTATAAAAGTTTCTGTACCCACCCTGCTGTTAGCAAATGAATACTAAACTTACAGAACTCGATGCTATGAACAAAGTCTCAAAAATGGAGCAGCATTCCCTTGTGGCAAAAGAAAATAAAGTTTTGTTCCTTGATAAAATAGAAGAGAGAAAGTTTTGGGGAAATCATAATGCCTGTGTTGTGTCAGCACTGTGAAACTGGGAATCCAATCTTACATAAATTAAAATTCTTATAAAAGTGAATGGCCATGCATGTATACCCCTCCCTGCCACCATAATTTCATTAAATCTTAAAGAGAAAAATATAACTAAAAATATCAGTGCCTCTAGGGTCAATAATGTATTTGATGGATATATCAAAATACATCTTTAGTTGGAGGTTTAAAACTTACAGGACAATAACTTGGAAAAGCAGTCTAGGAACTTCTATTTTACAAAGTTTCCTAGTTTGGCCCTGAATTTGCCCTGCTGCTCAGATTCCCCCTTCTTTGAGAACTTCTCTTTCTCTTTGGGGATGGAAGAAAGGGTGATGACCTGTTTCCTGCTGAGGCTGAGTATTATAGTCATAATAAAAAGGCAATATAAAAATAAAACAGAAGAGCTTTACAACTTACTATCCAGGGGATTACTGATGATTATAGCTACAAATGTTTAAGAAGATATTTGCCTACAGTAATACTGAAATTACACATCTGGAAAACAAGGAAATAATTGTGCAATGAAGTTACCAGTTATATACCAGCATATACTGGCTCCTCTGACATACTACCTAAGCACTGGATGATAACTAGCTGAAAGTTTGTGCTACACTTAAATTTAGATGTGGTTTTCCTGAAACTGAATGAAAAATCTTAGACATTTCTTATCATTTTTTTCAAACCTCAAAGATTGTAAATCGTCACTAGAGTTTCCAGTTTTACTTGGAATAATATATACAAAATAAACTGAAGAGAGCTTTGAAATATTGAAATCAGGTACAAGAGAAGTTATTTGGTAATACCTATATTAAATAAAGTAATCGTTTGATGATTGATCCAAGTCCAAGACCCCAAGACCAAGATTGCTCTATCCAAGTTTCACAAACACTTTGATACTTCTTAAAAGAAGTAGAGCTTAACTTCTTTCCCTTGAGTCCTTCCTGGACCTAGTGACTAATTTCTCATGAATAAAATAAGACAAATGTGATGGTGTGTAACTTCAGAGAGAAGGTCATAAAAGGCATGAGCCTTCCTCCTTGTCCTTCCTTCCTTGGATGGCTAACTCAGGAGAAAGCCAGATGACATGTCATGAAGTTATCCACACAGCCCAATGGGAAAGTCCACACAGCAAGGGACTGAGACCTTCCACTAACAGCCATGTGAGTCATTCATCTTGAAAGCGGAAACTTCATTCAGCTCAGTCAGGCTTTCACATGACTATCACCCAAGCCAATGCACTACAGCAACCTCAAGAAGAGACCCTAAAACAGAACCACCCATATACCTGCTCCCAAATTCCTGATCTACAAACACTTTGTGACATAGTAAATGTTTATTGTTTCAAGATACTAAAGTTTTGGGAGTATGTATTACAATAGCAAAAGATAAGTAATTTGTATGTCATTGCATTTACAGAACTCATTCATAAATAGATTTATAAAATCCAATACTTATTTAATAGAGTCAGAATAATTGTGAATAGTAAAGCATATCAGGTATAATAAGACATAATGTCATTTGTACAATGACTGTTTGGATGAGGACTCTTAACACATTTTGCCGTGAACTGAATGCCTGTGTTCCCACAAATTCATACGATGAAGCTCTGATGTGATGGTATTAGGAAATAGGGACTTTGGGAAGTAATTAGGTCTTGATGATGGAGTTCCCATGAGATCGGTGCTCTTCTAAGAAGAAACCAGAGAGCTAATCTCTCCCTCAGCCATATGAGGACATAACAAGGAAGTGCTGGCTGATCTTGGGCTTCTAGCATCCATAACTGTAAGAAATATATTTCTGTGTTTTGTGCCATTTAACCTATGATGTTTCTGTTATACCATTCCAAATTAGCCAAGACAATTTACCAGGTACTAGAGTTAAGCTCACTAGCCTATTAACTTGGAACATCAAATTCTTCCCCATTAAAATATATATATATATATAATAATGACCTTGTCAATTGTCTTTCACAAACTGTCAGAGTCAACAAAAACAATAATAACTGCTTTCAAATACTATAGCTGGCAGGTCTAAAGTTATATCTACTACTTATTTGTCTTAGATATTTTTCTCAATATTTAGCCATTTTATGGAAATTTTTTTTTCATAAATATACTTCAGTTTCATGAAATAATGATACTCTAGAACATTTTCTTACATGATTTTTAGATGGTTAGTGCTATAACATAGTGTTCAGTCAGCTCTGCTATATTTAACTATCGATTACCTAGATGCAGAGCTTTTTTGTTTATCTGTATTCAGCTTTCCTCATAACTTTGGGCATTTTCCTGATCATTAATGCCTGCAGGAGATAGTGAGGTAAACTTAAATTAATCAAGTTGCCATTCAATTTTAAGTGCCTTTGTGAGGAGAAGGAAGAGGTTGAAACTATTGACTAAAATTAGGGTTTGTGAGTTATTTATGGATTATATTTAACATACTATTCCTTTTCATCGTCAGCATATGCAGTTTGAGAGCAGAGTCTATATATTGTGTTCACATTGAAGAGAAAGTTAGAAAAATCAATTTGCGGTTGAGAGAAAAGACACACATTAAACAAATGAACTGGCAGAAACAGGTTTATTGGTATTTGGAGAAAATTAAGATGGAATTCAGGAAATGGTAGGATGGTGACTAATCTGCATTTTGTATTTTTTTTGGGGGGGGCATGGAAGATATGGGCCAAATGGACCACAGATTTAAAATAGAAGTGAGGGTTAGGGAACTTAGGCAAACTAGAAGAAATCTGTATGTCTACATAAAAAATCCTTGGCATTTGTGGATTTAATGGTCAGCATCTTATTTAATCACAGGCTGATCTTGATATAGTCCATTAAAATGTAGTGTGGAGTTATGTGTCAAGCTTTTATATGGCAAGAGTTTGAGTTCTGGGCACTCCAAGAGGTATAACCTTGAACTTAAAACCCCACCCTACACTCTTAAGAGCTATTTATTGATTGTTCTTTGTTACTCCACTGTATATGCAGTTCATCTCATTGAGATTCAATTGGGCATCTAGTTTTTGTTTTGTTTTATGATGCCATATGACTTTTGGAAACTGTATTTACAAATGAGAATACCAAAGTTAACATTGCATGTTCTCCTTGAATACTGTCTGAAAGATCTTCCTCTGCCCTATAGTCCTTCTAGCTGGACATGGAATCAAATTGAATGAGACAGAGTAACAGGAGAAAACCAAACTTAATAGGCATATGCAAAAGGAGTCCACACAGACATGAAGTTCCAAAGACAATGAGGCAACATGAAGCTTATATGAACTAGGGAGAGGGATAGGGGCCTGAGGATACAAAGGGGAGGAAGCTTGTTCGGAATAAGGGAATAGGAGATGTTTAGGGAAACCAGATTGCTCTACTATTGCAGATACGTTTTTTAGGTAGTAATCTCGTCCCATTACAGTCTCTCATTTCCATTGTAAATTTAGGCAGTTGTGTGGGAGGCAAAGAGCTTTTCCTGCATTTGCTGGGTTTTGATTACTTTTAATTCAAAATAATATTTATGTCAAACTGGCCCATCGTGGGTCAGCCTGCCCTGGGCCTCTATAACATCAATGCATAAATACAAAATAGGTAAGTAGTCTTTACCATGTGATTAAATCATCGACTTCTAGAATTTAATGTAAGAAATCATTAAAGTTATTATATTTATCCATTTAAAAAGTGTGCTTTTGATATCTACTATTCACTAACCAGCTGTGGATCTGGGACAATTACTAAACTGTGGTCCTTTATTTTCTATTCTGCAAAATATGAGCTGGGACCATATGAGCTACAAGATCTTAAAAACCTTGTATGATTTTATTGCTCATGGGTTGATCCAAGTCACAAGAAATAGTTTAAAGTAAACTGTTAATTAATTAGAAGCAATACTTGAGATACAACAAAAATTTTGAATAAAAATAATATTTTCTTGTGAAATTATGCTAATCAGAGTTCATATTAATGTGTTCTGGATGTGAAGCAAAAATATTCTATTTTGACTTTTACTTGAGAATTCAATGGATGTTTACAACATAGAATTGCTTAGATTACTTGTCTTAGAATAGGTTTATACTTTTTATAAATATCTAAGTAGCAGTCTCCAATACCCATCTAATCTTAGAATCACTTGCAAAACTTGGTAACTTCTCTTTAAAATAAAAGAAAGATTGAATCACAGATAAAGGCAAAAAAAAATCTTTATTCATTTTCTATGAATACTTAAGCTCTCTCAGCTGAATTTTTCTGTTCTCAATCACAGTTAAATATACTATTGATCTGTTTCAAGTAGCACTTTGCCAGAATAAGCTTAATATGTAAATATTAGAAGGATATTGAATTGTGGCTACTGTTAGGATCAATAAAGGAGAAGAAAAAAGCATGTTCCATGTGCATTTTCAGTCCCCTATCAAAAACAAACTCAGCCCTATAATGAGTAAAAAGTTGGCTTCTCACTTCTGTTGATTTGGTTATACACACATTTGTTTTAAGTAGGTGTTAACAAAATAAATGAATCGTTTGCTCTTTAAGGAGCCCTTGAAAGGCTTTAACAAATATAACTCCTAACGACATTTGATTATACTTTTCATAGGCTCACTTCACAGATTTGAGGTCATCATAATAGCTTCTATGGAGATTCCCAGTACATGGATGGTTTGTCTTGGGAAAGCTAAGGTTGACAGATTAAAATGCTTCCAGCACTTTAATCTGAGTATCAGAGAAGGTCATATTTATTTGCTTAAGAATGAAAACAGTGTAAATATTGTTGGGGATGTAGATGTTTCCAATGTTCCCACAAGAGATTCTACAAAAAAAAACAGTTACAATGTCCTGTCTCTCTGCTGACTGAAGGAAATGCTAAGCTAATGGCAAAAATAGTCTTTACCTACTGATTTCTCTGTTTTTTGATGTTTTTTTTTTTAACACATCTGTATTCTTTTCAGCATAATATCACTTGGTGTAATGACTGATGTTAGGATTTATTAAAAATAAAGCATATCTTTTAGGTGGCCAACTCCTGATTTCAGCTCAGGTCATGATCTCATAGTTAGTGAGACTGAGCCCCACATCAGGTTCTATGCTGACCGTTCTCAGCCTGCTTGGGATTCTCTCTGTCCCATCCTCTCTCTATCCCTCCCCTGTGTGTGTTCTCTCTCTGTCTCTCAAAATAAATGAATAAACATTAAAAAAGTAAAGCATAGATTATCTAGCACTTAGTTTGCATAAGTGTTATGAATTTCCTCAGATATATGATATACCTCATAAATAACGATAGAAATGTGAAAAGATATATATGTACAATAAATAATTGGCTTGCAGAAATCATGAAAGCCCCTTTTATTTCTGCTTTACTTCCTGAAATAAATTATTATGGCAGGTTCTCATGGCATCTATGAGATATTATTAATGATAGCAAGTGACAGGCTACGAGTGTGGTATGTTTGTCTTGCTATGATCTTAAGGCTAAGCACTCACAGATTCAAAATACAATTTATTTTAGAAGGATCCTATATGTTGTCTTCTTATGATAAGGCGACAAGTCTGATGACTTAAGAATTCTTGACTTTAATAATCCACCTTAAGGAGTCATTTCCTGTTTTGTACAAGGCAAGTCCACTTTACATGTTGTCAAATGCAGGGTTTTGTTAGTTTGTTTTGTTTTTAAATCAAAGCTTGCCAAATATTTCTCTCCCTCTGACTGTGAAAAAAGCTAAACCTTAGGTTTAAACAAGTCCTTGCTTCTTGTGAAAAAATTTTCCTCCCTTTCTTCCTTTCCTTCTTTCTTTTAATCCTCTATCCCTTTCTCTGTCCCTTGAGTTAAGTCTTCTTCTATTACTGATACCTATGCCCCTTTATTTGTTTTGTTGCTTGTTTGTTGGTCTGTTGCTTTTCTTTCACAGTCTAGCTAGGTACTTCACGACTTTTGTTTGGGCTACTGCAATGGCCCCTTAACCTTTTTTTCACTCTCTGAATCTCCAGTCTCCAAACTACCAAGACCTCCTATGTTCATACCAGCTGCGGTGCCACCTACTTCACTATAACATTTCGGGGGCTGAAAAGCACTCACAGCTTAAACTCCTTTTCGTTCACCAAAAACTGTCTGTCAGGGTATTATTAGTTTCACCTTAGAGAGTCAATAAGATTTGTTAAAACCCAAAGTATTATTAGTCCCACCTTATAGAAAAAGAAATTCAGAGTCAATGGGATTTGTGAAAATTCATTCCCCTGGGACTCAGCTCAGATCCTGACTCAAGTTAAGTGCTGTTTCCACCTCCAGGAAAAGCCTTCCTGGTCATAACTTGATGTTTCGTGTGATGCACCTCTACTCCTGCTTCTGATATTCAGGTGCGATACATCCAGGAAAACTTTGCCTATATTTGATTACACCTTACTTCTTTCTTTTCTTTTAAACCCTGTTTATTTATTTTGAGGAGAGAGAGAGATAGAGAAAGAAAGGAAGTGAGAGTGCAATCTGGGCAGGGGCAGAGAGAGAATCCCAAGCAGGCTCCATGCTGTCAGCCCAGGGCCAGACAAAGCAGCTGGATCTCACGAATCATGAGATCATGATGTGAGCCGAAATGGAGAGTTAGATGCTAAACCAACTGAGCCACCCAGGCGCCCCAATGCCCTACTTATTTCTATTTGTCTTTCTATTTCTTGCTCCTGTACGAATTTCCATATTTATCATCTACCCTAATGGGCGAAATGCCGCCCATCAAGGCCCACTTCAATTTTTACCTCAGTGTGATTTGAAATTTTTCTCTCTTCTGAACCCCTTTGTATTTTCCTAATGTAGTAGAATATATATATATATATATATATATATATATATATATATATATATATAGTTGTTTCTAATGTGTGAATCTGTCTCACTTCATAATTTGGGACATTTTATTCATATATGCATCATTCATGATACACAGCAAGATGCTTTACACTGAGTACATTTCAATAAGTAGTAATAGAATGTATGAATAAATAAAACAATGACCATTTACATGCAAAAACATCTGCCACAGCAATCAAAATATATTTTCAAAGCATGCATGTTTATGCAGAATGATCGCAACCATAAGTCTAATATAGAATTTAAATATGTATTGAAATAAACTTTAAAAGAAAATACTTTATAATATAATGATTTGAATTGGAAAGGGAAAAATGAGTAATAAGATAAAGGTGTAAAATATAGTCAATGATTTCTGGCACATAATATATATATATATATATATATATATATATATATATATATATACATATGCATATAGAAATGTGAGAAAGAAGGGTTATATTGGATTGTGTTTGTTCTCAAAGAAACACTAAACAGCTTAATGGAAGAAGAAAATCAAATACAAACACACACAAATAAAAGACTTCCAAAAGGAAACAAAACTTTAGTGTTTGGAATGTTTTAGGCTCTTAAAGGTAGTCTCTCACAGCTGGGTCTAACAGCATTATTCTCTTTAATAATAATAATAATAATTGACAGTCTAAATAAATAAAGCATTCTAGTATTTAATTTACAAATCTTACCTCATGTAATTCTCACAGCAATCTCTAGAGACAGGTAGCATTGGCCCTGTTTATTCAAGAGGTCTCAGCAGAGTCTCAGCTAGCTTAAATTAATCACTCAGGGTTACCTAGTTAATAAATAGTGTAGCAAGCTTTCTAGTCCATCATTCCTAGACTTTAATGTCTGTGTTTCTTCTAGGAATTTGTCCTGTAGACGTAGTTACACTAAGATCTATGTACACTGAGATGTGTATAAGAATATAATTTGAAATTGTAGTGAATACAAAAGTGAGGGGGAAAAGCTGTATATCTATTATAAAGGACTAGCCAAATGAATCATGAAATACCTGTACAGTGAAATACAGTGCAGCTATTAAATATGGGGTACATCTATATATTGATTTGAACTATTACCCAAGATATATATTTTAATTATAATAGCTAGGACCAAAAAGTCTGTAGAGATTGCTCCAATATTTATTATATGTATGCATTTCTTCACTTAAAAATACAAATTTAGATATGTTTTTAAATCATATTTTTGTCCATTTTGCTGCACTGTTTATTTCAGTAACTATTATTTACAGAGCATCTACTCTCTAAATGTACACATACTAGTGCTAATAGGCATGGTACCAATGCAAAGAATATATCAGGACTGCAGTGTTACTGCTGGAAACAATGTGGAGTGTCCACGGTCAAAGCTGGGTTTTTAAACATAATTTTAACTTCAAAGTTAGAGCTCTTTTCACTATGCCAGTTATTCTCAACCCAAGGCAATTTTGTCCACCAGGGAACATTTGGGAATGTCTGCAGCATAATGCACACACAACTGCTAGGTAGAGAGGTTGCTGCTCTCACTCTAGTGGGTATAAAACAGGGGTACTGGTACACATCTTATAGACACAGTGTAGCCCCCTGTAACAAGGAACTATTTGGCTCAACATTCCATCCTGCTGAGGTTAAGAAACCTCTATATCAAAAACATTCCTTGCATATTCTCTCTTTTAAATGTAACAATGAAAAAGGAGTTTGGATTTGTGTATCTTATGTTTATACTTATGTTGATCTTATCTATTGTGTATTATGCAGGCAGTAATTTATTTGTCCCAACTTTGATTCATTACTCATTCAACAATTCATCAAGTGACTATTATGAGCCAGGCACTAATTTAGGTACAAGGAATACAACAGAGCTTACAGCAGGTAACGAATCCATCATTAAGGGGCTGCTATTCCCAGTGGGAGAAAACAAGTATATAAGCAACTACACTACTGAAATAAAGTTTGTCAGGTGGTGAAAGGTACTAATGGAGAAAATTCAACTGGGGCATAAGAATGAGGAGTGCAGAATTGAGCTGAGAGGAAGGAGCCAGAAAAATTACAATTTTAAGTAGAGAGGTCGTGGCAATTTTTACTAGGAAATGACAGTTGAACAAAAATCTGAAGCGAGTGAGTGAGTCATTCAGGAATCTGGGGGAAGCACATGTAAGGCAGAAAGAACAGGAAGTGCAAATTGACTATTTGACCATATTTGTGAATACCTGTTGCTTTTAGATGGCGAGCCCAAAACATTTTTCTAATGCCGTAGGCATGCAATTTACTTTCCCACTCCATGAAATTTTATTCTGCTTAATTAAAAAATACTTGATATTACATTTGCTACCACTAAAGCAATTTACCAAAATAGAATACATAGTTAACTTATGCTTATAGTATGAGCTAGAAGTAGTAATTTACAGTAACTTCTGTAAAGGAAAGATTTTAGCTTTCATGTTTAAGAAATTCTTAATAATGAAGAAATCAGCTCTGCTGCATGTGTTTTCTTTATTTCCAATTTATTACATAAAATGTTACTATTAATAATTATGCATTTTAATAGGAAAGAAGAGAAATTTCTAGTAAATGTGATTCTTTCAAGCTGTTCTGGTTAATGTTTATGGAAATTTAAAAAAAAACATTAAATCAATTATATGAAGAAAACAATAGTTACTTAGAACACTTAACTGAAGAACTCTTAGTTTGTTGCTTTAATTTCAGAGGTTTTAAAATTAAAGCTTTAATGATTTATATTTTTTTGGAATTGTTTTTATGTCACTTAAACTTATCCAGGGTTAGAAAGAATATTAACTTATTTAAAACAAAAGATTGAATTTTTTTGAGAGAATGATTTCTAGACACCAGATCATATATTTATAAAATATTACTCAGAAAGAATTCGTGAAAAATGGAATATAATATTTGAAAATGATGCTTTTAGTTAAGGATCGTTAAAACAGATCAGAAAAATTACCCCAGTTGCTATCTCAAGGGTTGAAAAAATGTGAATGCTCTTAGACATATGAATGATCATCAGTGCACTTGTATTAGATGTTTACATAATTATTGTGCTTATACTTGAATTATGTAAGCGTATTCTACTTAAAAATATCAGTAATGGAAAGCTGAACAAACAACATATCATTTAAAAAGATTCAAATGATATTCTGTTTACTTAAAAATTGTGTTTACATCTACTTTTCAGAAAAAGATCCAGTGACTTGTTACACTTATATTGCATCTCTATCTGTAATTTGACATATGGAAACCAGTTTATTTTAAATGCACTATAATTATGCTATATATTTAAAGTAATTCTCCTTTCAAATCATACTTTTCAAAACGGGTAAGATACGTTTTAGAGTACACCGAGCAATGTCACTTAGTGTAAAGAACTTCAAATATATCCACCTAAATTTTCTAAGCCATCAGTCTTCTAATTGCCATAACACTATTCATTAAAGTAATGGTAATATATGAAATATATCCAGGCAGTTTGCCCAGCACTAAGTATAGTACATAGTTGTCTTCTCTAAGTACTCAAACCACCATTAATGAAAACTAATAGCCCATCAAAATTTACATTAAAAGTACTACTAGAAATCTCCAAAGGACTATATGTGATACTATTCCAGCAATTTTTGTCACCTTAAATTGCTGTGTTCCAATATGTTGCTCTTCTTAATGCTAATTACCTAACAGAATGGATAAATACTACAATTGCAAAGTACATCATAGTACTATTTTTGTAACTAGATTATAATTAGTGATCAGAGAATGGTCTCGTTAACATAAATGGTGTAATTAAATCATCTCAGCTTTACCATACTTAAAAGCATTAAATAGTGATTGTCTCCCCTTTGTAAACTATTAAAGGTTAATTTTTCTGGAATCATTTTTCAGGAAAAATAAATCTACATTGTTCATATTTATAGCATTAAAAAAGTGTATTTGAAAATGCATATTTTTTAGTAGAGACATAATTCTATGTATTGCCCCATGTCTCCTCTTTCATTTAAAAAGAAGAAAGTGTTTAGACTAGAAAAAGGCGTATTTTAGATTTATAATAGATTTTTGAGTTAATATAATTACAACAGCAGTATAATGAATCTTAAAAATGAATCAAGAGAACCAAAGAGGTCATTCTACAAGTCTGCCACTATACTACACGTATTATCTCATGTTGGGATGTAATACATAACTTGGAATCATAGTAAGATTTGGTGAATATTATTCACTTAAACTGTAGTTAAACAATAGGATTTGAGCCTTTTTTGCTATTTGGCAATTTTGTTCAACTCAAATTAGACTTAGATGGCATTTGATCACAAAGGATTTTCTGGGACCGTCTATACCTAGATTTAGGTAAATGAAAACCAAAATATTGTATCTGGGCATCAGTATGTTTAAATTTCTCTCCCCCCCCCCCCTTTATAATTAGCATTAGCACAATTTCATTATAATATGAAGGGAATATTAAGCATTACAATGTTAAAATAAATGTCCTCATTAATTTAATTCTAATTAATAGTGTTGCATATTTAAAACTATAACCATTCAAGGAATATCCTGAGTAGTATGGGGAAAAAATGAAAGAGCATAAATCATGTGCACCTTTTAAAAATACTGTGCTTTTAAATTTTCAAATTACGTGTAAAATTGTTCCATGGAGCTTACAATATAGATGTAGCAAAGATGGAAAATACTCAGAAAGGCCAGTGATAAGATTATTTTGTCCTGAATTGACTCCAAATGAGATTATATGTGGGAGGAAAAAAGACTGTAATCGTGGAATAGAAGAGCTTTGCCTAAAAGATGTGATGAGATTTAGAACGAAAGGTAGGTGACCGGGAAACCTTTAAAAGAGGACTCTTTAGTTAGTGTAGTAGCAATACAAAAATAATACATGTGGCATAGTAAGATCCGCTAAGATTTGAATTTGGAAGAAAAGTAAATTGTTGTTGTTGTTGTTGTTGTTGTTTATTTGTTTTTAAGGATGATTTGACCTTGTAATCACCAAGATTGCCTTTAATAGAGGCAAAAATGTAAAAGACCTCTTAAGTTGGCATATTTCTTATATTTCCATTGATAGACAAAATACATAATAGCTTTTTTATAGAAAGTAGGAATAAAATATAGTTTCAGTAAAATTTCAAAATTATTTAACCATGTTTTATTATTTGAAAATTTAGGGGAGCCTGGGTAGCTCAGTTGGTTTAACCTCTGACTTTAGCTCAGGTCATGATCTCCAGGTTCATCTGTTTGAGCCCCTGCTGGGCTGTGTGCTGCCAGGTCAGAGCCTAGAGCCTGCTTTGGATTCTGTGTCTCCCTCTCTCTCTGCCTGTCTGCTGTTCACGCTCTGTCTCTCCCCTTCTCTCTCTCTCTCTCTCTCTCTCTCTCTGTCTCTGTCTCTCTCTCTCAAAAATAAATAAACATAAAAAATAAGTATCCCTTTAAAAAAAGTTATTTGGACAGCCAGCCCCCTTGAGAGATGTATTTCCTTTTTTGAAACAGTTAATACACCTCCAAATCATTTTCCATGCAAATTAGATCTAAGTATTAATATATGTGTGTACTTTGTGTGCATATGTGTGTGTGTGTGTGTGTGTGTGTGTGTGTGTATTTTTTTTTTTTTTCTCATGATACTGTGCCATCTAGATTTGTTCCTGGGAATTCTGGTGTGAGAAATCTAGTCAAAGTTGGAGATTACTTGGTGTAGAATGACAAAAATCACCTCTCCAGATATTTTTTTTCCTAAAAAAACATTTGTATCAATAAGGTGACAATTTTTTCTTTCAATCCCAAATGTAATGATAAATGTATTATTTTCAAATTCAGAATTATATTTCTTTTTCAGAAACATTATATTTTGATTTATTTCAAACATAGAGTCCTTATCTAGTAGTTCTCTAGATACAAAAATGAGGGCATAAGAAAATGATTACATAAGGATACTCATTCTGAACTTCTCCATAAAGGGCACATGCATTCTTCTTCACTTTGTAATTTATATTTAAAATATGACATTTATGATTTAATAAATTATAAAATAAAGAATTATAGAATGATTTGTACTTTACAAAACATTTTTTTTTAATTTTCTATTTCAAGAGCATGCTCCAGCTAGCAAATATCTATCTCATCCAACTCAGGTGAAAGTATTGAGTTGCAGTCACATAATATTTTGCTGATTATGTAAATGGGCAATTTTTTCCCCTGATATGTGCCATAACATGGAGGTTTTACATGTTTTTATTTTTAAGTGAATGGATATATTAAATTATTTGGGAAGGGCAAAAACATGTCAAATGGGAACACCAAAGATTATTTGTAACTATTCTTAACCTTTTTCCCAATAATTTATTTATATTTAGACCCACACATATATTTCTATTTCAGTGCATTTTTTCATATTAATCATTTGTCAGTATCAGAAGAGTTGGATAGTAACTGCAACAACAACATTCATAGTTCAATAATAAGGACAGAAAAGCAAATTATCCCATTTAGAACAGCCATTTAAAGCAATTTTAAAAATAATGGAATCTTATAATATACTGTGTGTTCAAACCAGAATAAAATGCTAGTTGGTTAATTCTCATATTAAAAGAAAAAAATTGCTCAAAAGGCACACTGCAAAGATGTGAAATTTAAGTTAAGTGAAATTTAAGTTAAGTGAAATTTAAGTTAAATAATATTAATGCAAATACAGTAAATTCTTTTAAAAATGGGCAAAAATAGTAACATTTTAAAATATCAAGCATTTTAATTGTAAAACTGTGGTTTAAGGCTTAGGTTAAACTTTG
This sequence comes from Prionailurus viverrinus, assembly GCF_022837055.1. Classification (NCBI taxonomy): domain Eukaryota; kingdom Metazoa; phylum Chordata; class Mammalia; order Carnivora; family Felidae; genus Prionailurus; species Prionailurus viverrinus. Next base: position 85,067,630 of record NC_062568.1, read on the forward strand.
ACATATTTAAAAAATAATTATATATCAACTTCATTTCACTTCTCATTTGTCTTAAACATTGCTTTCTCAATCAATGAATGTTTCTACAATATCATTTCTATGTTTACCAAATATTCTACTGTATGCCTATATGATATTTCATTTTTTATGTTTATTCATTTTTGAGAGACAGACACAGTGTGAGTTGGGGAGGGGCAGAGAAAGGGAGGGAGAATCTGAAGCAGGCGCCAGGCTCTGAGCTGTGAGCACAGAGTTGGACATGGAGCTCGAACCCACAAAGCAGGAGATCATAACCTGAGCTGAAGCCGGACATTCAACCGACTGAGCCATTCAGGTGTCCCTATGTGATATTTCATTTAAGTAATCACCTATATACAGTTAAGTTTTTAAAGTTCTTTTCTTTTTAATTTTTTTTTGAAATTATACATATCGTGATGGCTATTCTAATAACTATTATTTGCTGAGCTTAGGGTACAGTTTTAGATGTAGCATTTCTAGGTCAAATTGTTTGCAAACTTTTAAGGCTTTGCCATTCATCTTCTTTTGCTCTCCCAGATATTTTGTCAGTTGATAATAGCAGTGGTAGTATTTTGGCCTGCTCTCTCTCCTCACTTGAGCTATCTGGTTAGACGCCTAGTTTTCTTTATTTCATTCACAGTGGCATGGTTCTCAGACCCTTCTACAACATGACTGTTATCTTCCAAGCCTAGTTCTCGTATTTCAGACTCTTTCCAAAAACTAAAAAATATGACCTCCACATAATAATAAAGATATATTTAGGACAAGATCTACTGAGATTAATATTTCCTGGGTACCATTTTATATGGTATTTGATTACTAGGAACAGAGAGTTTCATTCTGGTTATCTCTGTTTGGAAAACAGTAGAGTTTCCAGGAAGTCCTTGCCAAAGAGGTACTATTTGGGCTTACACTTGAATAACAAAAAAGATCTAGCCTTGTGAAAATTCCCAAGGATGATTTTCTAGGCAGAGAAAATAGCAAATAAAAAGGCCATTAGGGCAAAAATTGCTTGCATTGTGTGGTTCATGTGGCTAGAGTGGCAATTTATTCTAAAAGCCAGTTGAAGGGTTAAATAGGAGTTTTATAATCAGATATATTTAAAAATATTATTTCAGAGTATGTGAAGAGTGGGCTATGGGAAAAGCATGAATAGACACTAGACAACTTCAGGAGGCTGTCATAGGAGTTCAGGTGAGAGACTGTGATAGCTTGGACTAGTGTGGTACCAGTAGAGGAAGAAGCAATGGAGGTCTTAGAAAGACTGTGGATGCAGGTAAATAGAATGTATTTTAGGGTAAGGTTCACATCTGCTTTCAGTTTAGGGTGAATTTTCTCTCAGTTGTGCTTCTCAGCCTGGTCCTTCAAAATGTTTCAGACTCTTTTTAAAATAACTTCCCTGAGATACTTTTAACAAGCTAGTTGATATGGGATAGTGTATCAGTCAGCTAAGACTGCCATAATAAAACACTATAGACTGAGTAGCTTAAACAGTAGAAACTTATTTTCTCACAAGTCTGGAGGAGGGAATTCCAAGATCAAGGAGTCAATAGGCCTCCTTGGCTTGTAGATGACAGCCTTCTCACCAGGTCCTCTTGCGGTCTTTACTCTGTGCTCATACTACTGATCTTCCTTCTTCTTAAGCTGAAGCCAGTCCTATTGAGTTAGAATCCCACCCTTCTGACCTTATAAACCTTAGTTTCCTTTTTGAAGATCCTATCTCTTAATTAAGTCAAATTGGGGGTTAAGACTTCAACATTGAATTTGCGGGACATGCAATTCAGTTCAAAAGAGGAAAATCATCACTTAACCCTCTTTAAACCTTTTTTAAGTAAGGGGGGCCCTTAACACGGGGAAAATTATTCTCTTAAATCTATCATTTAAGCAATGTATAAGTAAATATCAAACAGAGAAGTTGTTTTCTTTGAACACGGATAATCTCACTTGTTTACAATTACAACTGTAAATCAAAGTTCTAATATTTTATTTTTCCTACCCTAATAGGTCATCTAGGGTACAACTTGGACTTGGTGATCACCTTTGGAGTGATCACTACAGGCTATTAGCATAATGATTTTACACTGTCAAGAATTACACTACTAATTTCAACCAACTCCCACATTCATGATTATGACTAGTATAGAGGAGAAAAAATAATTTTCCATTTACTCTTGTAGGTTCTTGGCTGAGAGCCCCCTGTAAGAAAAGGGAAATTAACAGGAGAAAAAATAATTTGTATGTGTGTACAAAAGCCCCCTAAAGATAGGAGCCTTGAAAGACAGCCAGATGATTGAGGTTTATATATTATCCTTAGCTAAGGAAAGAGGCAAGCATCTTGGGCTTCAAAAGGTAGAAGGCAATTCATGGGCAGGTGAAAAGAGGAAATATTTGCTAAACAAATGTTGCCTTGCCATGGACAGAGTGTTTCTCAGATAAAAAAGTTATCTCTGGTATTAGCTCTCTTCATGTTACAGGCCTCCTTTCAATACATAAATGTCATTTACAAAAGGCTAACTTATACTACTTCATAGCTTCTCCTGTGTCTTCTTTTTCCCAAAATAATCAGCTCAAAAAACCCTTAGGACAGAGGTGGGTATTTTGAGGTTGCACCTCATGCCACCCTTCATTACCCACAAGAGAAGTAGTATAAAATCATAGAAAAGCAATGCAAATCCATCCGCCATCTTAAAAAAGTAATTCCACACACAGTCCTGCTAATACTGAGTAGGGATATTTTTATCAATTGTTTATGTAATTGAATCAATATAGTCACATATATGTTTCAGATTTTGTGTTGACTCATTTGTTTATTCAACAAGCTACCAATTATTGTCTTTAATATTCAAGTCATTTCGCTAATACTTCATATATTATGTGGGTGTGGAAGAAGTTTTCTCATTTTATACATGAGGAGACAAATATTGAGGAGACAAATATTGAAGGTCCAAATAAGTTTCTCAGGATCACCCAGAGAGTAAGTGTCATAGTCAGGCATCAAAGCAGGTATGCATGACTCCAAATTACCTTCTCTCACCTATTATGATGACTCTCAGCCAGCTTTAAAAACTGTCCATGTGACCGGCATTGGCATATGTATGGAAGACAAGAGTTAATAAGACATAATTCTTGCCCTGAAGAGTCTTACGTTTTAAATAAGGAGGCATAAATGTAAATTAACAAAGTGTTAGGGGATTATGAATGTTACAACAGAATCACACACAAACCACAGAACACAAAGGGTCAGGTGAACCACTCTATCTTTTGAGGGCAATCAAAGATTCCAAACAGAGGTATCATTTGAGCTGAGTCCAAAAATCTGTATATGTGCCCATTATGCAGATAATGGGAGTAGAAGTGAGTGTAGCAGTGGAGGTAAGGAAGCAAACTGAGGGCAAACACAAAAATGCATAGAGATGTTTGAGAATCATTATTTTGGAAAATCATGCAAACTGTCAACAATATATTAGCCTATTACCTGAGATAATGGAAAATGGAAGGAGGACACAGGTGGAACACAGTTCAGGCACAAGTAAACACAACTATGATACACGATGAATATTTAATACAAATGTATTCCATCAAAATGTTCAAATTGTCTGCTCTATTTGAACCACATAGTTTGCTCTTTCCTCCCCCTACTCCTGCTCTTTCTCCACTCCCTTTTTCTAAGGAAAACTGTCTTAGATAACATCAGTTTTCATTGAATAAACTCTGCTTTTTATTTCCTAAACACCCCAGCAAGCAGTTATTTGGAGCTGCTTTGTCTTTGTCAGCTAATTCCTCCTTTTCACTGTAACTCTCTCCATCATTGCACGGATACTAGTTCACTGGCAACACAGTCAAGCCATCAACTTGGAAATTAAATTACCTACCATTCTCAAGTTTTTCTCCCTATAACCTCAGACTGCCCCCTCAGCTCTCAATGAGGCAGTGCTCTCACTGTAACCATGAATCGAGAGTTTAGGGCCATATCTGTCAGTTCAGGGTCACAAAGGCTTCAACACAGAATGCTGGGCTTTGTTCTGCAGGGCTCTCCATACCACCTTCACTGTCCTTTTCCAAATTCTATGTTTAAGAAAAACAACAAAAACCAGGTCTCAGCAGAGCAAAGAGACTTATTGTTCCATCAAAGCCATAAGGAACAGATTTTTGCATAGTTCCAGACCAAGTAGAGGGAGCTGCTCCTGCACAGAAAAGCAACTAACAGGCTAAGAGACTTATGCTGTAAGCAAACACAGCCACCTCTAATGGTCCAGGTGGAGGGGCGTTTCTGATTTGCAGTGGATACAATGTAAAAATGTAATAGTTCCTATATAATTGGAAATGATAGACTTGTCCTGATATGTACATATTTCTCTTATTCACAGCAGTTTTAATTATTTTTCTTTACAAATAAGCCGCCTCTTGGTTATTTCCTTGCATGTTTTTGCCATAACATGGTTAATCTATCCCTGGAAAATTGAAAGTTGACTGTGATTCAATATTCCTGGAACATAGAGCACTAGGAGCAGTAACAGATCTGGTGATGGAAAATTCATCAGGCATCAAATCATGAATGGCCTTTGTGCCCTGCTTAGGGGGTTGGCAGGGGAAAGCCACTGGAGAGTTTTAAGCAGCAGATTTGCATTGAATGCTCAGATTTGCATTTTGGAAAGATCACTCCAGTGTTTCTTCAGCAATGAGAGGAGAATGAGAAGCACTGAGGCCTTGAGCTAAGCAGTTTCATTGGTAATGGAGAAGAAATAAAACATTCTGGATGTAATAAGGGTGAAAAATCAAGTAGGCTTGCTCAGACTGGCTGGCACTTAGGAGAGACCATGGAGGTGGTGAGGGACAAAAAGATGACTGTCTGGTTTTACCTCTGATGACTAAATGGAGGTCATTCAGTTTGAGAAGTTGTTTTAGTTGTTTAAGGCTGCTATAACAAAAATTAGTACAGGCTGGGTAGTTTATCAACATTTATTTCTCACCCTAATGGAGGTTGAGAAGTCCAAGATCAATGTGCTGGCAGATTCTATGTGTGGTGAGAGCATGCCTCCTGGTTCAGATAGCTGTCTTCTCCCTATCCTAAGATGGAAGGGGTGAGAGAGCTCTTTGGGGTGTCTTTTGTAAGGGTCCTAATTCCATCTATGAGCTCGATCTTTACTATCTGATCACCTCCCTGGGCACCTCACACTGGGGTTCAGGATTTCAACATATGAATCTGAGGGAAGGATATTAACATTGAGTCCATAACAGAAATTTACCAGGAGAGGAACATACATGGGAAAAATGAAATGGCTTTTATTGTGGGTAAAGTTTGCAGTGACTATTTTTTATTTAGGTAGAAATATCTATGCAGTTGTATACACAGACTGAACATAAGAGGATAGTCAGGCATAAGGTAGAGATTTAGGTATATGGTGAAGACATCATAGAGATCATGTGGTGAGAGCCCACTTTCTCGCTTACAAATGGCATATTCTCCCATGATAGCAGAAATAGGGCTAGCTCTATTTTTATAAGGTCATTCCTCTCATCATGGAGGCTCCTAATTACCTCCCAAAGACCCTATTCCCTCATACCATCCCACTGGGAATTATGGTTTCAATATATACATGTGGGAAGAATGAAAACATTCAGTCTGTAGCAGTTGAGAATGAAAATCAGGATTGGAAATAATTTTGTATCAGACCTATCAAGGCATGCTTAATTGTCTTCTCAATGTTGATGTTGCAGTTGAGAAGGCCAATGCTATTCCGCTATTGTGTCCTTTGATTTATTAACTAAATTTTCTCTCTAGAATTTTTTTCCCCTCTTCAGTTTTGGAAAATAATGTTAAATGGTTTTTTAATCACTTTTTCCCTTCTGTTTTTCAGCAATCTATTTCTGAACTCATTTCATTTAGATGGTGAACTTTCATTTTCTGTTTCTTTTTTTTCCTTCTTATTTTCTTAAGGATTTTTTTCAGCTTCAAACTTTACATCAAATTTTTTATTTCAGCTATAATAGTTGTAGTTTCTAGGGGTTCAACTTTTGCTTTCTCTGTTCCTTTTTTTTTTAATTCCCTCCTATTCTTGCTTTAAGAATGTAGTTCCTATTATAACTTTGAGTATATTAATTTGTATTTTGTATATATATATTTGTATATATTTGTATTATTTGTATTTGTATATAAATATATATATATGTATATATTTGTATTATTTGTATTTGTATATATATATATATAATTTTTTTTCTTTTGCTTCTGTTTCCTCTGAGTATTTTTCCTGTGTATTTACTTAATTTGGTTCTTGATCATGGTGTAATCTTTCTTCAGTTACGTGATGTATCTTGACTTCACCTTTCTAATGATGACTGGAAATTCAGCATTCAAGAAGCAGGGTTTAGGTAATAGTAAGCATCATTAAGAATAGCTATACCAGGATGCTTTGGGGAGGAGAATATTCCTCGGTAATCAGCTTCTTCAGAGCAATGGTGAGACAGTTTCCCCCAAAGAGGAAAGAAACCCTTTCATCATTCATGTGGGAGATGTTAGCCTGAATGCCAGCTTCCTCAAAGCATGGGGAAGGGGAGAGAGAGGTCTTGTGGCTTAGCACTTAGGTCTGTTGTTTCTTATGGCCACTGCACCTTAGAATAGCCAGGAACATTTGGAAAACCCATAGGCCAAAACAATTCAATAACAATCTCTGGGAATGGCTCTCAGGTGTTATTTTAAATGTCCTCCAGATGATTCTAATGTTTACCTAAGGTGGAGACCCATTAGACCAACAAGCATCAGCATCACCTGGGAACTTTGAAATGCAAATTCTCAGGTGCCCTCTCAGAACTACCAAATCATAGACCCTGGAGTAGGACCCAAAGAGTTGTGTCTTAACACACCCTCCAGATGATTCTATGTCATTCTCAAATTTGAGAACCGCTAATATAGATTATCTCTTAATCCGTGTGTTTATTTATAGTATACAGACCCTGAGTTGTGTCTTATTTTCAGTGTCTTCAGTGATCCTCTCCAGAGGGTATATCTCTAACTCTTTGACCAGGTTTAAAGAGGATCACTCTCTTGGTTGTGTACACTTGGTTCTAACTCCTGAAATAGACGAAATCCATCATCTTTCTTTCAATGGCATGTAACTCCCTGTTTTTACAGGCCTTTAGGTTCCCAGTTTCTGACCTGTTCTGAAGTTCTGCAGTGCAGACTAGTTTACATCTGGCCTCCTTCCTTTGAAGGTCTAGATTTTCATTTTATCTGTAAAGTCAGTCACCAATTATAATCTGCTTGTAACCTACTACAATTTTTATAGCCATGGCCTTTATTTTCCTTTATAAAGCCCTCCTTGTCTTTATAGGTTTATACCTTATTCATTGCTTTCTTATAAATTTTGGGGTTTCAGAAGAGAGTAGAGATAATAGAATTGCCAGATAAAATGCATGATACCAGTTAAACTTGAATTTCATATAAATTAATAATTTTTATATATGCAATTTTTAGGACATGCTTATACAAAAATTATTTGTCATGTATCTGTAATTCAGATGTAACTGGGCATTTAAATTTTAAATGTAAAGGGCTAGTTTTTGAGGAAATGCAATTTTTAAATATGGATCTCAACAGTTCTGGTAAACTTAAAGTACGTATTCTGAATATTTATAAAACAGCTATTAATTTTGATAATACATTTAAGAAGGAAAGTATTATTAAAATTTTATAATTATAATTTTAAAATGTAATAACTGACACATATTTCAATTGTTTATTTTGGGACTGAACTTCAATTCAATTTATATTTATCAAGTAATATTTGCATTGCAGGGTATAGTGTTATTAGATCTAGTGGGATACCATTTCATACAGAGCAATGTAGTGGAAAGAGCAATGAAATTCAGTTAACACCAACTGAGAGCACCATGTGTGACCTTGGAGAAGGTCTGCTGTGTGACCTTGGAGAAGGTCACCTTCTGACCTTCTGTTTCCTCATCTTTAACAACAGGTGTATTAACACATCACATCTCATTTATGATGATTAAATGAGACAGTCATATTTGCTTATGTTCAGAGCCTAGAAAAGGCCCTGGAACTTAGTGCTGTTCAGTAAATTTACTTCCCTTTTCTCTCTTCTCTATCTCTTGAGTGAAGAGATTGTATGGTAGAATCAATTTATATTTGTTATTTATGTTAATTCTTCCTTATATTTCATAAATACCTTTATTAGTTCTATTAGTAAATGTATTTTTTTGCTAGGGCTAACATAACAAAGTCTCACAGACTGAGTGGCAAAACAGAAATTGCCTTTCTCACTGTTTTGGAGCTTGAAGTCTGAGATCAAGGTGTCAGCATGCTTGCTATTGACTGAGGCCTCTCTCCAGGACTTGTAGATGGGTGTCTTGTCCTCCCTGGGTCTTCCCTGTGTGTGTATCTGTGTCCTAGTTTTCTCCTTCTCTATCTTTCTCTCTCTTTATTCCAGTATAATTAACCTACAGTGTTATAGTAGTTTCAGGTGTACAATATAGTGATTCAACAATTCTGTACATTACTCAGTCCTTCTAATCTTCTCTTCCTATAAGGACATTAGTCATAGTGGATTAGGACCCATCCTAACGAACTCATTTTAATTTAATTAGCCCTTTAAAGTCCCTATCTCTAAAAACAGTTACACTCTGAAGTACTGGACGTTTGGACTTCAACATATGAATTTTGGGAGACACAATTCAATCCATAATGGTGGAGTAGAGATACTCATAATTACTTGCATTAAGTTAAGGAAGTAGTCTTTGCATTCTGGTAATTTCTGAAGATTCTAGTATATTCAAGTCAGTAACAGTGTGAGAAAGAAAAAGTGGAAGAAACAAATGTGATTCTAAGTAATACATAGTCAAAACCAAAGTTCTTTGTGTTACAGATACTTGAAAAATATATTTAAAAAGAAATGTTTTCAAAAAGATAATATCAACAGGGAATGGGAGAGATGGCTTTATTTAAATGTTTTCTGAGTTATGATTTGTTACGGGAGATATTTTTAGGGATATTTATTTCCCCAGTCATTTCCTATGTATTTAGGAAATTTCTAAATCGTGCTCAGTTCAAAAGAATGCAAAGCACTGTGAAGAACATAAAGAAGTACAAGACAGGATCCTTGTTCTCAAGAGCTTTCATCTCTGGGTAGAGACTCAAAATTAATACAAGTGAAAAGAAGGGAAAAGCAGTAATTAAAAATAAAACTATGTGATTCCGTCTGGAGACGCCTCAGCATCAGTGGGAAGGAAGTGTCGATGTGAGATATGCTAGTCTGACATACTTTGCTGCAGGACAGAAGGGTTCTACTTGTGCAGTGAAGGGTGCCTATATTGGAAGCACGTGCTGACAAAGATGGGGAAACCAACGTTTGTAAAAAAGGGAAACATGCCTATTTTCACCATAGCACTAATAGAAGTTTTTAGTTATTTTCTTTCCTAATTTTTGTTAAAATTGTGATAAGAATACTTAGCATGAGATTCACCCTCCTCACAGATTTTTAAGTGCACAATACAGTGTTGTTAACTACTGGCACAATGTTGTACAGCAGATCTCTAGAACATACCCCCCTTTTTATAACTGAAACTTTATACCTGTGGAAGAGCAACTTCCCCTCTCCCTTCTCTCCCCAACCCCTGGCAACCATCATTCTATTCTCTGTTTCTGAGTTTGACTAGATTAGATACCTCATATAAGTGGAATCTTGAAGTGTGTGTCCGTTTTTGACTGGCTAATTTTACTTAGCATGATGTCCTCAAGGTTCATCCATGTTGTTGTATGTGACAAAATCTCCTTTTTTTTAAAGTATTAATTTCCTTAGAGCAGTTTTAGGTTCACAGTAAAACTGAAAAAAAAAATACTGAGATTGACTATATATCTCCTATATTCTTACATTTATAGTCTCTCTCGTTATCAACATTCTGTACAGGATATTTCCTTCTTTATTAATGTTGAATAATATTCTTTTGTATGTATATACCACATTTTGTTTAATCATTCATCCTTTTTTTTTTTAATTTTTTTTTTCAACGTTTATTTATTTTTGGGACAGAGAGAGACAGAGCATGAACGGGGGAGGGGCAGAGCGAGAGGGAGACACAGAATCGGAAACAGGCTCCAGGCTCTGAGCCATCAGCCCAGAGCCCGACGTGGGGCTCGAACTCACGGACCGCGAGATTGTGACCTGGCTGAAGTTGGACGCTTAACCGACTGCGTCACCCAGGCGCCCCTAATCATTCATCCTTTAATAGACATTTACGTTGTTTCTATATCTTTGCTATTATGAATTATGCTGCAATTAACATTGGAGTGTTAATATCTCTTTGATATCCTGACTTCAATTCCTTTGAATATATACCCAGATGTATGGGGTTGCTAGGTCATATGATAGTTCTATTTTTAATTTTTTTTTTTAGTAACCCCCATACTATTTTCTGTAGTGGCCTTGCCATTTTACATTCCCAGAGCAATGTGCAAGGGTTCCAATTTCTCCATACCCTTGCTCACATTGTTGTCTTTTTTATTTTTTCTTTAATCATAGCCCTCCTAACAAATGTGAGGTACTATCTCATTCTGGTTTGGATTTGCATTTCTTTGATGAGTGGTGATATTGAGCATATTTTCATATACATGTGGGCCATTTGCATGCCTTCTTTAGAAAAATGTTTATTCAAGTAATTCACCATTTTCAATCAGGTTATTTATTTTTTTGCTGTTGATTTGTAGAAATTTCATTTATTTCTTTCCTGTTTGTTTATGTATTTCTCTCTCCCTCACTAGAACATAAGATCTATAAAAGCAGACATTGTCTTCTCTCATTTTCCCACTACCTATATAGTACTTATAAATAAAATAGATGCCTGATATTAGTTAAAAAATGAATGAATGAATATTGTGAGGTGACAAGAATGGATTAAACACAAGTACTAGAGAGAAGTTGGAAAGAAATTTTAGGTGGAATCAATTCAGATTATGTCTTGATTTTAAAACTTGGTAAAGAATTTTAAATTTGAGGCAGTATATAATCAGGAAATTAGAAGAATCTTGAGCAAGGATGAGGGATGATGAAAGGTATGTTTTCAGAGGGCCGCAACAACCTAGAATACTTTTTCTAGGCTATCTGTGGTCCTTTTCGTGCTGGTCACTACTTAGATTCATATTATTCAAGTCCTCATGGTCCTTCCTGGGCATAAGGCTCTTTGGTCATGGTCCTCAAGGACATGGTTCTTTCTGTTCTGCCTCTCCTCCCATTTATATGACAGCTTTGTACTGTCCCAACGGAATCCAATTGGTTATCCATAGAGACATTTTACAGAGACAGGGCATAGTTTTGTGCTACTCTTAGAAGCCTCTCCTGCCCTCAAACTAATCTAGATTAGGTTACATGGCCACCTCTATTGCCCAGGAGGCTACAAAAGAATGTGCTTGGCGTTTTGAGTGTTACCTGTGGAAATTATTCTTCTTTAGCAGAATCGACAGGGAGGAGAGCAGCTATTGGGTAAACAACATGGAGTCTGCCACAGGTTGACTAGCTTATAGTGGTTAGGGATAGAGGTATTTTTCTTTTCTTCTCGTGTCTTCTTTTCTTTTTCTTTCCTTTTCTTCTCTCTTCCTTCCTTTCTTTTCTGTTTTCTAGTCAAGTCTGATTTTTGCAATAATGAATAAATCTGTGAAAATATGTGTGTAAATTTCTGTGTAGACATAAGCTTTTAACTACTTTGGGTAAATAACACAGAGTAGATTGCTGAATCATATGGTAGGAATATTTTTGATTTTGTAAGAAACCACCAAATTTTCTTCCAAAATAGCTGTAACATTTTACATTCTCACCAGCAGCGTATGAGGGTTTTTGTTGCATCACATTCTTGTTGGCATTTGGTGTTGTCAGTGTTCTGAACTTTGGCCATTTTAATAGGTGTCTAATGGTATCTAATTGTTATGTTATTTTGCATTTCTCTGATCACATATGAGGTGGAGCATCTGTTCATATGCTTGTCTGCCATCTATATATCTTTTTTGATGAGGTGTCTGTTAAGGTCTTTCGCACTTTTTTTCTTAATTTGGTTGTTTTGTTGAATTTTAAGAATTCTTTGTACTTTTTTGTTTAAAGCTTATTTTTGAGAGAAAGGCAGAGCACAAGCAGGGGAGGGGCAGAGAGAGAGGGAGACACAGAATCCGAAGCAGGCTCCAGGTTCTGAGCTGTCAGCACAACATGGGGCTCGAACCCACAAACCATGAAATCGTGACCTGAGCAGAAGTCAGCTGACTGAGCCACCCAGGTGCCCCAAGAATTCTCGGTATATTTTTGATAATGGTCTTTTATCAGATGTATCTTTTGCAAATATTCTCTCCATGTCTGTGGCTTGTCTTCCAAGTACCTTGATATTTTCTTTTGCACAGAAGTTTTACTTTTAACAAGTCCATTTTATCAATTACTGGTTTCATGGATTATGTCTTTGATGTTGTAACTAAAAAGGCTCAAAGTCATTTAGGTTTTCTCCTATATTATCTTTTGGGAGCTTTATAATTTTGCATTTTACATTTAGGTCAGTGTTCCATTTTGAGTTCATTTTTGTGAAGGGTGTAAGGTCTGTACCTAGATTCATTCTCTTTCATGTAGATGCCCCGTTGTCCCAGCTGGAACACTGTTTAAGAGACTGTTTGCTCCATTGTATTGCCTTTGCTGCTTTGTCAAAAATCAGATGACTGTATTTACTGAGATCCTTTTCTGGGCTCTCTATTTGATTTCGTTGATTTGTTTATTGTTTTACCAATACCACACTGTCTTAATTACTGTAGCTTTGTAGTAACTCTCTTCTCCATTTCATTCATTTTTGAGCACTATCTGCCAAATACCTACATCTGAAGAGGCATAGATTGTGGGTCAGTTGTTCTTTCAAGTAAAGATGATATTCTATGAAAAAAGTAGGTCATTTTTATTAAAAAAAAAAAACAAAAAGGAGATAGATAGATAGGGGGGGGGGCACAAACCAGGAAACAGACCCTTAACAATAGAGAACAATTTGAGGGTTACTGGAAAGGAGGAGGGATGGGTTAAATGGGTGACAGGTTAAGGAGGGCTTTTGTGATGATGAACACTGGGTTGTAGTAAGTGATAAGTCACTAAATTCTGCATCTGAAACTCACATTACCCTGTATGTTAACTAACTGGAATTTAAATAAAAACTTGAAGAAAAAAAAGCAGCTAATTTTCCTGGAGGTTAAACTCCATAAGTACATTTCTTCCAGACAATCATGATTTAGCATGCAACAGAAGTGCTTTATGCACACTTCCCAATTTGCCACACAGATTATTAAAAAGACATGTACCAAAAGATCAAGATTTAATAAAATTAGTCCTTTTTACTGATCAATTCAGAACACTCTTAAGTAAAACAGTCTGATTTATTCATTTATTTATTTTTTCTGTAAGTGCATAGCAGTAGACAACCAATGATTTCTAGTCAGATTAGTGATACTATTGGACTTTTTAGACTAATAGTCTACTTGTCTTTCTTCTTCTATCATATTATCTGCCTTTTTCTTTGTATTATGGAAGATTTTCTCAAACACATTTCGTCATCACTCTATTTTAAAACATATTTTATTTAGACAAGATTTTTTAATGTTCTAAGAGGTTTCTTTAATTGGCTTTTCTCATTGAACTGGAGAGTCTGGGTTCCCCTTGATATGTAACAAAGGAGAACTGGTTGTCTATCATGGATTTCCTCTTTTTTTGTGAAAATAAAACTCTTTTTTCTTTGTATCTTTCTGGAGAGGGGGCGTCTCACTGGGAGCTCTGCATGCCATTGGACACTGACTTGCAGATTTGCTTTAGGTAGGAGCTAGGGGTCAGGTTTTGCCTTCCTCAAATGCCAGAATGAAGGGAATGTTATTGCGAGACACCAGACCTAATATTTCAAGCCTGTTTGCTGAGTATTTTAATTTTTTTAAATGTCTATTTTTGAGAGATAGAAAGATAGAGCACAAGCACAGGAAGGGCAGAGAGAGAGGGAGACACAGAATCCTAAGCAGGCTTCAATCTCTGAGCTGTCAGCACAGAGCCCACCAGAGGCTTAAACTCAGGAACCGCGAGATCATGACTTGAGCCAAAATCTGACACTTAACCGACTGAGCCACCTAGGTCCCCCTGTTTGATGAGTATTTTAAAAAAGAGCTATGGTCATATTTTTATTTGAGAATTTCTATTAGCGGCTATCACCCTCTGTAAACTCAGGGCAAGGGGTTACAGACATGGTGGTGGTAGAGGATATTACATATAAAAATATCTTCACTTAATTATTCTATTTTTAACCTTTATTAGCACCCCCACTGTACTATTTGGAGGCTGAAATCAAGGTCATCTAGAGTTCTGTGGAGAGTGATGGCTTCCACTTCTCTATTATAAAAATCACATTTTATGTTATCTTATTTTCATTTTTAATTAGAGTATGAAATGAAATTGAGAGTGGGGGAAAATTAACACTCCAGGTTGCAACTTAACCTATTTCCCCATCTTTTATACCATCTATACCATTATAAAATACCATCTTTTGTACATTGTTTATAGGTCCTTAATTCTCTATGGGTGTATACATGGATTTTTCTGCTTTGTGTTTCTAAATTCCTATCACAGTGGCACATTGAAAAAACTGAAAGGGAACATACATGGGTCTAGTCTACTGTACCGTTCTATACACCTTTTAATAAAGTCTCTACAGGGGCCCCTGGGTGGCTCAGTCAGTTAAGCATCTGACTCTGGCTCAGGTCATGATCTCGCGTTTTGTGAGAACCAGCCCCATGTGGGTCTCTGTGCTGACAGTTCAGAGCCTGGAGCCTACTTCGGATTCTGTGTCTCTCTCTCTCTGCCCCTCCACTGCTTGAACTCTGTCTCCGTCTCTCTTTTAAATATAAATAAAAATTTAAAAATAATAAATAAAGTCTCTAAAGTAAAATTTTCTATTCACAGTGAACTTTTACCTTGTTATGTCAATTCACAAGTGTAAAACAAGCCCAAAAGTGAATGGGCTACTCAATGTCATCAGCATAATCTAAGCTCCATATGCATATGTCAAGAGAGAGAAGACTATAAACTCCATCCATCTATAGTAGGGGACACTAGAGATGAAATTAGCACCAGCAGCTCTGAAATCAGTGCTTGTTATATAATCTGGGGCCTCTTTATTGTATGACCCGGGGAAAGCTACTTAATGTCACTTTGCCTCAGCATTCTACTGTAAAATGGTTTAATAATAGTAGTACTTAGGGATGCCTGGGTGGCTCAGTTGGTTGAGTGAACGACTCTTGATTTTGGCTCAGGTCATGATCCAAGGGTCATGGGATTGAGCCCTGCATCACACTCTGTGCTGAACGTGGAGCCTGCTTAAGATTCTCTCTCTCCCTCCCTCTGCCCCACTATCCCACTTGCACTTTCTCTGTCTAAAATAAAATAAAAATAATAAAGAAATAATGATAATACTTGCCTTCTAGAGTTGTTTTGAAGATTAAATGTATTAATCTACGTTCAGTGTTTACAAATGTGCATTGTACAAAATCAAATTCAGTAAGGGGTGATTATTGTTGATATCTGTATTAGTATCCTTCTTAAATATCTGAAACTAGGCCTTGGTTTAGTCAAAATATCATAGCATTTGAATGAGAATAAATGAACTGTGAAGGTAAAGAGTTTTTTTGTTTTGTTTTTTGTTTGTTTTTTTTTTCACAAAATTAATTAACCTTTGACTTCTAGGTAAAAATTAATGCGGTCCCAATTGTTATTAGTTAGGCTTTTGTTGAAAAGTTTAAATTGTTTAAAACCTTTATAATTTTGAACTTTATTTTGATTAGTGCCTTTCCTTAATTTTTTAAAAATAAATGTTTATTCCTTTTTGAGAGAGCATGTGGGCAGGGGAGGGGCAGTGAGAGAGGGGGACAGAGGATCCAAATCAGGCTCTGCACTGGTAGCAGAGATCCTGATGTGGGGCTCAAACTCATGAACTGTGAGATCATGGCCTGAGACAAAGTCCAATGCTCAACTAACTGAGCCACCCAGGTACCCCTCTTTAAAATTTTTAATGCAGTCAGCATGGAGTTGTAGAAAGAACACAAGTTTTAGAGATAGGAAGACAAAGTATAAAAATTTGATTGGGGTGCCTTGGTAGCTCAGTTGGTTTAAGTATCTGACTCTTGGTTTTGGCTCAGGTCATGATCTCACAGTTCGTGAGATCGAGCCCTGCATTGGACTCTGCCCTGACAGTGTGGAGCCTGCTAGGGATCCTCTGTCTCCCTGTCTCTCTGCCCCTCCCCTGCTCGTCCTGTCTCTTTCTCAAAATAAATAAACTGAAAAACAATTTTTTAAATTTGATTAATCTCTATGAATCTTAGAGTCTTCATCTATAAAATGAGACTGGTAATAGTTTCTTTACAGTTTCTCTATGATAATTTGAAATAAAATAATAATAAATCTATCATCTTCACCAGCATGCTAGCTTCCTTAGGGTTGGGACTATTTTTTTTTTTTTAATCTATGGAACATTACAGAGTGTCTACTACCAAAAAACATTCAATATGTGTCCTCAACACATACACTGAACAGTTATGAAGAGTTATGAAGAGTTATGAAGAATTCAGTAATGGGGAGTACAAATTATTAAAAGCTTACATAGTGTAAAGAAAAATAGGACAATATTTTCTTATAATTGCTTGGATATTTGGTTGGATTTTGCCATTTATTTACAGATATTGTACAGCACTAATGTGATCATGTGTACATATGTAAATAATGTAGTCTGTATTCCATATTAATTTGAAAATGCTTTTATTTATAGTCTATATTTTAACAAAAAAGAAAAGCTAAAGGCAAGAATCTAATTGGAGAGGAAGGAGGAAAATTTAAACAAATATCATTGTGGTTTGTATTTTTAAAAGAATAAAAGAGATTTTATTTTTTTTCCCCTTAGACACAGAGCTTGGGAATGTAACAAAAGAAATCAGAAAGTATTATACTTTACTGGCTGTTTATTATTATTTAATAAGATGATTATCTTTTTCATAGAAAAAATCTTTTCATTTTTATAGATAAGAAACTGTGGTGGGCAGACCAAAACTTAGCTCAGCTGGGAACCTGCAGCAAAAGGGATGGAAGAAACCCCACAGTCCTACGAAATAAGACTTCTGGGGTTGTTCATATGAAAGTGTACGATAAAGAAGCACAGCAAGGCAAGTCACACTGTAATGAATTTGTGCCACCTTTTGAATATATAATGTTCTCTCTTTTCATATTATTTTCTCAATTCAACAATTGAAAGGTTTGTATTTTTGCTTCTGGTAAAAAAAAAAAAAGCGGGGGTGGGTGGGTGGGAGGCAAATGCTGCTTAATACTACACAAGAAATTCTTTTGACATCAGGTATATAATGAGCTTTCAAAACATTAGCAGAGCCACCCAAGGAATCTTAATTTGTCAGGTCTTCAAAGAAGTCTTATCGAGTTCTTGATTTCAAAATATAAGAATAAGAAAAAATCCCAGCAAAATATATGCAGTATATAATTAAGCCCAGAACCTGAATGAACCAGGGGACTTCAAATGGACTATGTCAACGTTAAGAATTTCACATCCAAAAAGCACTGCATTGTTTGGCTCTAAGCATTTTACTTTTTTGTTTTTGCTTGTCCAAATGGTGTGCAGTGAAATGGAGTGAGAGAACTAACAGATGGTTTACATAGGTGGACTTGTCACATTGCCCGAATGGCAATTAGATTAGAGATGCCAGCCAGGACAGCCCCACACCTGCTAGTCCTTTCTTAGTTTTTGTTTCATGACCCATGACATTTAGCAGCACTTGTTTTCTAGAAAAAACATTTCTCTGTATTATACTTCCTTACCTCAGTCTCTGCCATGAGACCCTTAGCTTCATATACTTTTCTTCTTAGTAAAAACATTTCAAGAAAATGTAAAGGGATTTTCATCTAAAGGAGTTGGACATATAAACCAAAACAGAGAATAGTATAGGTAGAAATAGTGAACCAAGGGGATCGCTGATTCTGAAGACCGGTAACAACCATCATTCAGGCAGAATTTATTGGTGATACCAATTGGGAGCCATACCTGCATATCCCAGAGACAAAATGAAGACCAGATTTATGGTTGCCTTCCCTGTACAAAAGCATGAGCAAATTTTGGTCTGAAATCCTTCCTGAAATTTCCTGGAAAAAATTTAAAAGGATTGCTTTAGAATAAAAAATAACGATGAAGTGATTACTGGCCTCCTTTCATGGTTCAGAAGATACCAATACCCAAACCCTTATGCATAAAACTGTATTTCCTCTCTGATATATTTTTAAATCACTGTCTATAATAATTAACAGGAGTGTTTTCACCAGTAATTTAGTAATGGAAGATTTCTGTATCAAAATAAATAATTTTACTGGCATACAAGTCATGGGGAATATATCATATAATTGAGAATAAAACGCTGGTACTCAGTAAATAAAATATTGTGACATTTTTGTGGATTTCAATGTGATATATTTGCAAAGAATAAAAACTTAAAATACTATGATAAATGTTAGTTCATAGTCTATACTTAATGAGATTATACCCAAAAACACATTAGAAAATACAACAGAGGGACAGATTCATTATTTCTAAAAAGGACATTTTAAAAAATATATATTCATTTTTTTATCAAAATGTGAACAAACACATTGTTTGAAATTGTATATTAGTTTATAGAGTATTCCTAGATACAGTCCCAATAAAGTTTATTGGAGGAAAAATTTATTATGTTTCCTCACTTTTTTGCTCATGTACATAAATTGTTGTCTCGTAAGAGTTTAATCCTACAAAAGTAGAGTTGGCATTTTATGCATCGTGAAAGTATTACTAAATTGATAAGGACCTGCAGTACTTAGAAATTAAGGGTGTAATATGACTAAGCTTAAAATTCAGTGAGAATACTATTTTTACTGAAAAAATATGCTGATAAAAGCATCTGTATTAAAGAGAATCCCATTAACAGAATCACGGCAGGTACCTTAAAAGCTTCATTACTATGAAATATGAGCAATTTAGGATTATTTAAGGTTAACATTACTACTTCTTTGGATTTCAAAGTACAATTAGCTACTTCATTTATCATTTTTGACACAGATCACTGGAGAGCCGGGACTTCTCGTTAGTCAAGTGGACTTTCTGACTCCACTAGGGAATTGGGGCATGAAGTGTGAACATCAGTATCATTGCAAAATATTAAGCCAAGCTAATATTTCTAATTTGCCAGATAATCACTACCAAAATTACTGTCTTTTAAAATCTAATACTTTTCCTACATCAATTATTTATTTAATAGGCAAAGATAAATACTGTAAATAATGATTCATTTCAATTATTTTTTTCCTTTCTGTCTCCCTATTAGAGACCAAAATGATACATGAAATGCATGTTGTTGTACAACATAATTGTTAACATAGGCTAATTTTATTATTTGTCAAAAAATAAGTATGATACAATATGTATTGCTATTATTACAATTAAATTTAAAAATGCACAGTCCCAGAAGTTCCTTTTCCGTTATTTTTTCACATATTTTTATATCATCAAGGTTATAGAACTCTATTATTTTTTGAAATTTTAATTATCTTCCTGAATCTATTTTTTTGACTTCATTTCCTTGTTTCTCCTTCTCTCCACTTGGTGTTTCTTCAAACTTTATAGTTAAAACATTTCTTGTCAATCTTTTCTCAGTTTTTCAGCCTTTTGTAATAGTTGAAATAAATCTATAACAAAATGCAGAAGTCCATAGATTGGCATTGCATTAATATATGTTTATGTGCTTCCTATAAAATAAAATATATTTAAGTTCAGTATAGATTACTGTAAGTCTATATAACTACAGATCAAGGTTAGTATAGATTGCTGTAAACTATGTAACTATGTGCTATATAACAGTAAATGTAACTGTCTCTTAAAGTAATCAGAGATCTGAAGTTTTATCTTCATATATAAGTATATAAAAAGTCAGCTTGAGGAAAGGGGAAATAAGTCAACTAATCTTCATTAGTTTATATAAGAGATAAAGGTAATCATTTCAAAAGTTCAGGGCAACTCAAATCCTAGTATGTGGCCCTATATAGGATGGAGTTCGTCATTGACTGAACTGGCAGCTATTGGAAGTTAGGAGAGAATGTGGTAGATCTCCTGATGAGAAATCTCCCATGTTGAGGGTATTTCACACTTCAAAAATGACAGAGCTCATGACAGCTTCTATTGAACAATTAAATCCCATCAGACTGTCTTGAATTCAGGAGATGAGAAATAATGAGCTGCATTGGTATTTTGAATTTTCCATAGAGCACTATTGATATATAGCTTTCATCATGCTTTGTAATTCTCACTGGATTTACTGCACTTCACATTAGAGCTTGAACATCCAGTAAATGGCATTGCATGTCCTAGAATAATAAAAATGTTGTAAAAATGGGATATTTAATGAACTTGCTGGGTAAGATTGTAAATTACTTAATGTCACGCTACCAGGTTTAATTAGCACATTGGGCCTAATAAATTCAGTGGAACATCTTTCTAGAATGCCTACCTGTGATTACCTGACTAATATTTGTCATTGCTACTACACAGGAATAAGGAGAATTGATATGCCAATTAATTAGATGACTCTTGTGGGTATGTTTTAAATATATTTGGGGAGAATTATGTTCCTAGGAATAGCAAAATTTATTTCCTTTTTAAAAATTATATATATATATATATGTGTGTGTATATATATATAATATACACACACATATATACATATATATATATATACACATACATATATGTGTATATGTACTTCCTTTCATTTAGCAGTGTAGTCTTCAAATTGAGTTAGTAATATAATTTAACAGTGATTTATTTGACATATTTGGATAAAGCATTCCTGAAAATGAAGTAACTATAGAGTTGAAGTGAAATATAGTAGTCAAAAAAGAAAGATTTCCTAGTTCCTGTGATCTTAAAATATTGTAAAGGTCTATAACAGTATTCATGACAACCAATTTCACTTCTTCTTCTGTAGCTGTGAATCTTCTCATGAATCATCATTTGCTTTGAAATAATAGTTTTTAATTATTTATTTTTAAATTTATGTTTAAGACATAATTGACATAAAGCATTGTACAAGTTTAAGGTATATAAGGTGTTGATTTGATACATTTATATGTTGCAATATAATTACCACCTTAGTATTAGTTCCTAAGTCTACCATATCACATAATTATCATTTCTTTCTTCGTGATGGGAACAATTAAGATCTGGTCTCTCAGCAACTGTGAATTGTAATTAAAGTTTAATTGATACTATAAATTAATTATAGTATTGCTGTCTATAATCACTATGCCATGCATGAGATCTCCATTCACTTTTTTGGGAGGGCAGACTTCAACTATAACATGCCACTTCGAATTATTCAAGACACTCAAACATAATACTAACCAATATAAAACAGCTACATTTATAAATGAACAAAAGCATAAATATTTGTTCATATTATTGGTATTGAATGATACTCCAATTTTATTAAATTTTATATTTTATTTTTCTTGAATTTTATATTTCTTTTGCTTGTTTTCCTTCTATTCAGGCAGCAATTCTTGCCAACTAAATAATGGTGGATGTTCTCAGCTTTGTTTACCAACATCTGAAACTACAAGGACTTGCATGTGTACAGTGGGATATTATCTCCAAAAGAACCGAATGTCATGTCAAGGTATAAGGTCTTGAAAAATTTAATTCTGATGAATTTACTTTATCCATGCAGATTTGAGGCAACATGATGTAGTTAAAAATAGAAAAAAAAATATTAGCTTCTTTTTGGATTCTGGTTCACTGCTCAGTCTCATATATGAAGGATTTTTAATGTACCTAAAATATTTTAAGTATTACTGTTCTTTAAAGCTTCATATCTTTTTTTTAATTATTTCCAAGAAATACAGTTTATTCTCAAACTTTTAGCCAAACCCAATAGAAGCTACCTTTAACTTGAATAGGCAAAGGTTGAAGTAAAAAGCGGTAATTGACCAGTTACAATTACCATCCAATCTGAATCCAGTTATGTTTACTTTCTTTTAACTATTTAAGAGAAAGTACATAAAGGCTGTGAGGTCTCTGAATTTCTTAGCTGAGAGAGAAGAGCCCTGCCAAAGAACTGGCACCCAACAGACCCATCTTCCTATTTCGTGTTTCATGGATTCTGGCTCTAAGACTCAAAGAAATTTGGTTCTAGAATTATCTTTTTATCCAATGATCATAGCTTAATTTCATTTTTAAAAAGTTTCAGGCTTATATGAGGAATGTTTGTTATTGTTATCACATGCTTTCTTTTAAATAAAATATTTATATGGCACTTATGTACTAGGCACTGTTCTAAATACTTTAAACATATTAATTCACTTAATCCTTATACTAACCCTTGAGGTAGGTCTCTTATTATTGCCATTTTAGAGATGTGAAAACTGAGGCATAATGAGATTAACTAGCTTGCCTGAGTCACACAGTTAGTAAGTAGTAAAGACCCATGTAAACCCAGGCATTCTAATTTTAATAAGAAAATATGTGTCAAAAACATGTTCTAGCATATTGGAAAAAGTCATAAACAGCATGCAGACTTCTGGTAGTCAGCTTTTATGTATGTTTATTTTAGGACATACTTTTGATGCTAGAATGGCAAGGTGTTAGTAAAAGTGAAGTACTTTTATATTTTTAGTATTCAAAATGATTTAAAACTAACTTTATTAGAAAAGTAACAGTGATATAGTTACCTAAAATTATATATAAAATCAAAGTTTATTATCATATATAAACAACAAGGTAACTGGGCATTAGAAAAGAGGGGATGGATTTTGGTTGTGAGGTCAAGTATGTTTTCAAGAATTACCTGCCTCTGTTTTTGTGAAAGTCTAGTTCCAGATCAGTAGTGTTGTCACTACCTAGGAACTTTTCAAAAATTTAAAGGATTTCTCCTCTTGGATGGGGGCCTGGTAATCTGTGTTTTAACAAGTCCTCTAGGAGACTCTGATGCATACCCAAGTTTGAGAACCACTAATCTATCTATCTACCTTTCAACTAGTCAGAAGTGTAGTGTGCAATTAAAAAAAAAAAGTTAAAAATAATGCTAATAGAATAATTTTAATTTTAAATATTCATTTGGAGCTTTTTTTTTTCTTTTTCCAATTTAGGTATAGAGTCATTTCTTATGTACTCTGTTCATGAAGGAATCAGGGGAATACCTCTGGAACCAAGTGACAAAATGGATGCATTGATGCCTATATCAGGAACTTCATTTGCTGTTGGAATAGATTTTCATGCAGGTAAATAGCTTTTTATTCATAATTTATATATGATGTTTTCACTTGATTTATTAAACATGATGCAAATATAACCTTTCCCTCTGTACTCTGAGAGTCAAGATGAGGAACAAGAAAGTAAATTGGTAATGAATTTTTAAGCCAAATACAAATTGCTCTAAATATGTTTCCCTGAAAAAAAAATCAAGTAAAAATTTCCTAAAATATAGCATTTGAGTTGCAAATACATGAAAATGCCATGATTGACAATCGGTTGCTTCATTTTTATTTCTCTCCTTTCAAAATGACACCTTTACTTTTATTCAATTATAGATACGAATATATATAAAATATTTTGTTTGAGAATATACATAAACCATAATCTTATTTAAAATATTTCCAGAATGATTATCTATTCTAAAATTGGTAGTAGGATATTAGATCCAAATAACAAGAAAACAATTATAAATTCTGTGACATTTAAATTACTTTTGAAGACGGTATGTATAATTTTGGAGTCAGATTTTATCCTTACCTTCTTGTTTTAGCAAACAGTGAAAAAAAGCATATTGGACACTAACATTTTCTGTGGCTTACATAAATATGTGACTGGAAATTGATAGTCGACACTGTCCAATTTATTGAAGTAAACGTGTGTGTGTGTGTGTGTGTGTGTGTGTGTGTGTGCGCGCTAATCGCTAAATTCAGAGATAGTATAAGCATTAGATATGCTTTGGCATTTATACTCAGATTTTTTTTTCTACACTTGTGGGTCTAACTTTATAAGAGCAAATTTTTCTACCGCTCATCCAACTAAATCTTATGTTTCCCATATTAATGTTTTAGTGCTGAAGATGTACATGCATGTTGACAGTGTTTTTTTTTTTTTGTAATTGTAAAGACAATTTTATCTAATTCTAAAAAACAAGTAGTTCTTAGATTTATAATCTTAAAATCCTTAAGCATCAGCATGTGGAATTCTGGCTGTAAGCTTACTTTTTTTCTCTCAGCTCTAACACTTTGTTTAATCATGTGTTAATGAAATTCCTGGCTACCATTTAATGAGTTACTGAGGATCTTTACTTTCCTTAAGTAAATTATTTTGTACCCAATGTTTGGAATCATATAGAGGCACACTTTCTACATTTTTAAAAGGATGTTTCCTAAAAGGAAATTCAGACAAATATAGTATATTTTATTAAGCATTATGTAAATTTTGCTAAGGTGACAATGTGATTTTTTTAATTTTTTTTTTCTTTTTTTCAACGTTTTTATTTTTCGGACAGAGAGAGACAGAGCATGAACGGGGGAGGGGCAGAGAGAGAGAGGGAGACACAGAATCGGAAACAGGCTCCAGGCTCTGAGCCATCAGCCCAGAGCCTGACATGGGGCTCGAACTCCCCGACCGGGAGATCGTGACCTGGCTGAAGTCGGACGCTCAACCGACTGCGCCACCCAGGCGCCCTGACAATGTGATTTTTGATCAAACCTTCATTATACTTGGAAATTTCACTAAAACCATGCATAATCTAGCCAGTCTCTTAATTATAGGCATCTTATTCTTTAGAATTTTATCATATAGGATTTAATAAATGCAAAAGTGCAAAATGAAGAAAACGTGAACTTCTTGAAAAGATGTTATGTACATGCATAATTTTTAGTAAGTACACATAATCCCTTGTTTTAACTGTTATCCTATATTTGATTCTTTTAAAGACTTCATAATGATTTTTGAAAGTATTTAAAAATTTTCTATAAGGTAAAATATTGAAACATTTGGTGTAAATGTTCTGATTAGATCACTAGTAAATTTCTTTTTTCTTAAGGGTAGACTGATTATTTGTATAAGTTCGCTCTGAGGCTTTATATTGGCCCTGAAATGGTTAAGTTTCATATAATGTGCCACAACACAGCCAAACAAATGTTTTTGTTTGCAGAGAATAGTACTCTCCCTGTTTCTAGATTTCCAATAATTTTTAATATCATAATAAACTTATTTTGCATCAGAGTAGTTTTTCATCAGAGTGTTCTTCATATCATACCTGCCATATTTTTAAATTAAATTTCTAGAAAGAAATCATTTTTAGAAAATCTATTTCTTCTAAATGTAAAAGGATATAGGCATATGGAATAGTCATATAAAATTAAAGTGTTCAAGAATGTATTAAAATCCCTATTGTTAATCAGAAAATAGCAGTGCAAAACTTGCTTGGAAATCTGAGGATTAGACAGACACTCGGGGCAGCAAAACATAGAGTTGAAAGAGGCTAGACTTTTGCAACAGGCAACTAGAACTCTAATTCCAGTTCACCCTCTTACTACTCTGTGAGGTTTGTAAGTTAGTTAATATATCTGAGTCTCAGTTTCTTCAGTTTATGGAGTGTGGGAATATTCAGATTAATGTATACAAATGTTTGACACAGTGCCTGACATATAAGGGAGC
Source organism: Prionailurus viverrinus (assembly GCF_022837055.1). Lineage (NCBI taxonomy): Eukaryota > Metazoa > Chordata > Mammalia > Carnivora > Felidae > Prionailurus > Prionailurus viverrinus. The sequence continues at coordinate 85,093,421 of NC_062568.1, forward strand.
TAAGAAGATAGTGATATCTAATAATAGAAAGCAATAAATTGTAGAAGTAAGCATATGTGGTTTATGTGTGTGTAATATATATATTTACAAACATGCCCTGGAAGCCATATTTAAACTTCTAATTAGCAATGTTTTTTTTTCTGTTCTCTTGACTGATACTATACTTTCTGTCCAGTTATCTGCATAGAATAATTGTTTCTTAACTTCTAGGGGAAAGAGAATATTAGTAAAATTCCTTAGTAAAGATGAACTCAATAATGATGATAATGAACATTATATAAATTAAATAAATAAAACTCAAAAAGTAATACCAGCTCTTTGAAGTCATTCAGTATAAACCTAGGAGGCCAGCAGACAGTGCTTAGATAAGGAACCAAGTAAAACACTAATATTGATGATGGTAGTGGTGATATTAAGAGCTTCCAACCACTTCTGCACATACCTTTTATGTTTCCATCTATTTCACAGTCTGATCCTTCACTAATTGTGTTTTGTGAAAATATATTAGGATCAGAGTAAGTGTCAGCAGCTTGATTTACAGTATCATTATAGACAATATGTAAGCTCTGTGGCTTTGTTGTAGAGTGAAGTTACTCCAGGGAGGAAGGAAGCAAAATGACGAATCGCTCCTGAGCAAAGTAGAGAAACCAGTTTTTGGTGCATCAACTTTTTTCCCCCCACCAACGCCGTTACGTTTTACCTGATCATAAGTTCTTCCACTATTAGTTCTCTTTGCAGATATTCCGTATTTTCTTCTTTCATTCATGGCACTCACATCTGTGACATAATCCCTGCTTTAGGATCAATCAAAGATAAAGATGACAGAATGGAAGGGCATAGTTGCTCCTTATTCTAAACAACAAAAACAACAAAACAAACAAAACCTCCCATCATAATAAGTAGATGGTGTGAAGGAGAATCATTTCTTGAGTATAACCATCATAATTTATGTCATATTATTTTATTACCACAGTTTTACAGAGATAAATCCATTGTTCAAACCTGTACATTTTGTGAGGATTAACAGATCTGAATCCTGCTGGCTTTGAGTCCTAATGAATTACAGTTTTCTGCAGTGAAAGGGTTTCTTTCACCAGAGGAAGCAATTCTGGTTACTATCCACAGAAGAAAGAACACCCTGTGGCTAGATTTAAAATGTTCAAAGCATTTTTTATCACTTCACTGGAAAAGTCCCATTCCACTGGAAAAAAAAAAATAAGCTTTGAAAATCCTTGCCTACTGAGTGATATTCCTCCTGATGAATGAATATTGGATTTGATGCTTTAAAAGATATATTTTAGGGTCTCCTGGGTGGCTTCATTTGGTTGAGTGTCCAGCTCTTGATTTCTGCTCAGGTCATGATCCCACAGTTCATGAGATCCAGCCCCATATCAGTCTGTGTGCTGACAGTGCAGAGCCTGTGCTTGGGATTCTCTCCCTCCCTCTCTCTCTGCCCCTCCCCCACTCATGCTCCCTCACTCTGTCTCTCTCTCTCTCTCTTTCTCTCTCTCGTTCTTTGACCTCTCTTTCTCTCTCTCAAAATAAATGGAGATACTTTAAAAAAATTAAGATATATTTTAGTTAGGAGAGAAACCTTCAAAACAAAGTCCATTGTTCCAGTCAGTAGTGTGGTGTTGAGTATGTAATGCTCTATTCAGCCTGCCCCTCTCCTGCTTTGAGAGTATTTATCCTTTTTTATAATGAACCCATACTAGGATATTACTTGAAGATAAAGATTATTTATCTGAAAATTTCAATCTTCTATTTTTTCATTTTTTATATCTGTTCAAATTTTTGTCATCCAACTCAATATTAACACATGTTGATTATGATCTAGTAGGTGTGAAACATCACAGCTAAGTTGCTGTAGAGGATAAAGATAAACAAGGAATAGCTTCTGAGGTAATACACATATGGATGATCTGTAGGGTTTTTTGTTTGTTTATTTTGTCTTTCAAGAGAGCATCAAAAGACTATTATTTGCATGTCATTTCTCGGCACTCCCTATGGAGAATATTTTAATGTTTTTTTTACACCATGACATAGTGATGTAGCTATTAAGACAAAAACACTGAAGGGACATGTCCTTATAACTTAAAACCCTTAAACCTTAAAACCCATGGAATGTATAACATGAAGAATAATCCCTGATCAGAACTGTAGATCCTAATTTAAACTATGGATATTCCAATTTAGGTTTATCAGCTGTTGCAAATGTACAACTCCAAATGAGATGCTGACAGTTGGGGAGGCTGTGTATGTATTAAAGGAGAAAGCACGTGGGAGCTCTCCACTCAATTTGTCTGTGAACCTAAAACTGTTCTAACAAAGTCTATTTGAAAATTTAAGTGAAGGAAACTATATGACAAAATACCATTGCCACATTTATACATTTGAGTGTCAACTACTTACATGAAATAATCTCTCTGTAATGGTTCCACAACATTTGGATATGTCTTTGACTGTTAGAACGAGAAGGAACATTTGCTACCATGTTGTAGCATTCCCTCAGGTTACAGATAAGGAAACTGGAGCCCAGAGAGATCAAGAGGTTGTATGGTATGGAGGATCCTATTTCCAGTTCTTTACACTACGCCAGCCTGCACTTGTAACCACTGAAACAAAATTTTGTTTAGACATTGTTGGCATTACTTGATACACTTCATTGCACTTCTGCAAATTTGTGCCTGTAGAAGATTATATTTTATTTTGGTCATATGCTGAATCATTGAATCATGTGACCTTAAACCCATTTAATAATTGAAGCAGGTGACACTCAAGTGAGAGTCTCTTTTTTTTTTCCCCTGGAATCTTAGAAAATAACTATTTACAATTTTTTTTAGTAACCATTTTGTCACCCACCAAGCCACAGAAGAATTTATAGAAAGAATTCTTTTTATGTCACTAACAGCAATAGCTTAAGAAATATAATATTGTTGCTTTGGGACATTTTTTCAATTTTATGAAAACCATTTCTGTGGCTACAAAGTGAATTTTTAGGACTGGTTCATTTCTTCTTGTTCTTGTGACAGTGAACCAATACTACTTTGTGTTGTCATTTCGAACTTGCTTCAAGACTGTATTTTCAAATCATGTGAACGGTTTGTATGTATTTGTAGATGTTAAAGTCTGGTATATCTTTCAAGAGGCAAAGGAGTAACAACCACCAGAAAGCAAAAACTTTTCAACACTGCCTGGGAGACGAATAACATAAACATACATAGAATAAGAACTATAGGTTAAACAAATAGAATATTTGTAGAATATTTGTAGAATATTCCTTATAGAATGAGGAACTATAGGTTAAACAAATTATTGTGTATATCTCACAGATAATTTTTGGATAATTTCTAAACTCAAAATGTAAACAAACAAACAGCTTTCTTAGGCATCTGAATTATTCAATAGGTTACTGAAAACCAAAAGCCCAGAAGATGTACAATGATTGCTTGCTAAGATTAAGGCTTTCATCAACTTTCGTCTTACTGAGAGAATGGCTCAGGCAGTTAGCACTCTTCATGAAAGTAAAACCTGTCAACACCAGCTTCAGACTAATTCATGCAAAGCGCATCCATTCTGTATTTTGGTACCTCTCTTTTTCCCTCTCCTGAGTTAGTATATGCTGCTATATTTCTTTTTAGTGGCTAAGGGTTCTTTTCAGCAAAGCTACACTCATATTTGATAGTCTAATATATTTCTGTACTCTTTTCCTTATCAACACTGAGTTAGCATGAAACCTATCCTCAAAAGGCCCTACTACACTAATTCACAGTAAATTATTAATAGCTGCTAAGAGATTTACAAGTTATCTTTCTAAGTGTGTTTGAGCAAAGCACAGTATCTTAACCCATACTATAAATACAACTAAAGCACCACTAAAAAATTGTGAAGAAAGTATTTTTATAGATAGATCAGTCTTCTGGAGGTTTTCCAAATTACCCTGTCCTCTGACTTGTAGACAATAGATTGCCACCTGTTTATTCCCAGAAGCTCAGTCCTGGATATGGTAACAGGTCAGATGATAATGTAGAGGTCTCCTTTAGCTTAGGTACACTGATACCATTAGTGCTGTTAATTAATTGTGACCTTAAAAAAGTGTTTTAACCTTGAAAAAGTGTTTTCCCCCATTTTAAGAAAACCAATAATATATTAGTCTATTTTTCTTTTTGACACCCTTTCTTTTAAAAAAAATAAAAGAGGTATGCTTCAGCTTCTAAGATTATTGATCATTAGTTTTTAATCAAGTAGACAATTTTCTAGTTAATAGAGAAAAATGGAAGTTATTTAATTGATTCTGGACTGGTCATAAACAGTGGATCTTTAATTCCTTTTTATCATTTTGCTTTTTTCTTCTCCAGGGACAATAAGTAGCAAGTGTAGTAAGTGGATTCTTTGGGGACTTTAGAAGAATAAAGAACTAATTATTTCCATGAATTCCTTACTAATTTTAGAACAAGGACTTGGCTGAAGTAGAAAGGCTAGAAATAGGGCTCCTGGTTGGCTCAGTTGGTTGAGAGTTGACTTTGGCTCAGGTCATGATGTCACAGCTCAGCTCGTGAGTTCCAGCCCTACATTGGTCTCTGTGCTGACAACTCAGAGCCTGGAGCCTGCTTTGGATTCTGTGTCTCCCTTTCCTCTGCCCCTTCCCTGCTTGTGTGCGCTCTCTCTCTCTCTCTCTCTCTCTCTCTCTCTCTCTCTCTCTCTCAAAAATAAAGAAACATTAAAAAGAAAATTTTAAGAAGAAAGGCTAGAAATAGAATTAATCACCCAAACAGAGTTAGAAGTAGGAAGTTTGGAAGAGAAAAAAAGATGAAAATAACATCAAAGAACCTCAATACTTATTGAACACTTACTATATTATAGGAATGTTGTTGGGAAACTTTTTGTATTTATGCCATTTAATTAATCAGAATAATCTGTTGAGGCAGGTGGAATGTTCATTTTAACAGTGAAGAAAGTGGGTTTGGGAATAAAATATGGATGCAGAAGAGAGTTGGTTACTTTGAGATGCTCAAATGAAATTCTGCAATCAGGATTTGCATTTGAGTTTTTGCCCTTAGTTTGACATAAATAATGAATCAAATAACCAGTAGTTAAGTAACCAACATTGGATCCCTAATAATTTCATAATGAGAATTTTAGTCCTATTGCAGTGATGATTGGTAAAGATATTTCACAGTATCAGGGCTTGGTATTTGGGGGTAATGATGATAATATGGTCTCCAAGTATAGGATAGCCCCTGCTAAACTTAGGGACAGAAGACGAATAGTACAGCCTCATCTGAGAGGTCAGTAAGGGAAATGATGATGATCATTATTTAAAGGGGAAGGGGAAGAAAAAAGAATGTCCCCTATATTTGTATTATTTATTGCTACATAGCAAGCTACCAAAATTTAGCAACTTGAGGCAATAAACATTTATTATCTTATAGCTTCTATAGGTCAGCTTATAAGGTTGCAATCAAGATGTTGGCCAGAGACACGCTCTCATCAGGAGGCTCAACCAGGGAGAATTTGCTTCCAAGTTCATGTGGGTGTTGGCAGGGTTCAGTTCCTTGTGAGCTGTTTGACAGAGGTCACAGTTCCTCAGTGAATACTGACCTCAGTTTCTTGGTACGTGGGCCTAGGATAGGAAACTTCACAACGTGATTGCCAGCTTCCCTTTGGGCTAGTGAACAATACAGTGAGAAATGGCATACACGAGGTGAAAGCTAAACCTTTTGTAACCTAATGGCAGAAGTGTTATCTCATCATGTTTGGTACATTCTATTTATTAGGACCTAGCATCTTGGTACATCCCACACTCAAAGGGAAAGCATGAAAGAAGAGACTCAATTCCAGGTGTTGGGAATCACTGGTTTCTTCATTAGTATTACTGATGTTTTATCCCTACTATCACCACACATTATTGTCTAAGAGACAAATTTTGACGGTTGGTTCGGGCTATCAATGATGTCACTGTGTAGGTAGCATCTGTGTTATGACTTAAATCCTTTAACAAAAGCCAACAACTTCCTCCACCACCACCCCCCTTTACACTTTTGTTTTGACCAGTGTCCAGAAAAGTCTTCATGTAATAGTAACTTATACTAAATCTTCTCCTGACAACTCTCTGGCACAAAAGATCTTTAAGAAAAGCTCTTTCAAGAAAATTCTTATAGCTATCTAGGATTGCCTGGGGGATATAAAGGTGTCTAACATGAACAGAATTGTTAGTGTAGTTACTTTCTTTTTTGTCACCAATACAGACTGAGTGTTGACTGATGTTAACTACACTTAGAATGGGTTCTAGCATTGCATCAAGTGTCCCTTTCCAGAGATTTGTGGCCAGAAAGGGAACTCTGAAGTAGTTAGTTGGCAACAATCACCAGTTCTTTATGCCTACCATGGTGCACAAGAGGAATTATGCAAATCTAAGGATGGCATGTTATCTTCCATCATTTGCTATGAGTAAAACATTGTGTCAGTGAATTCATCTGGGACTATGTTGAAAAACAAAATAAAGTTGATTGCTTTATCCTAGAAGATTATTTATTTATTTATTTATTTATTTATTTATTTATTTATTTTTTACTAGGGACTGAATGAGAGGAGCTAGATGTAAATTAAGTAGGAAAAAATTCGGATGGAACCACAAATGGAAGTTGGTTGTAAGTGTATTAAGCACTAGAATAGATTATTTAAGTGTTAATGAATCTCTGGCTCTAGAGCATTTTAGAGTTAAGACAAACAAACAACTTCTTCTGAATAATGATTTATCTTGGTTTCTTCCAGCTTTTTCACTATTCAACTTCCAATATTAACAACTTCAACAGTATAACCTATAGGCTGGTTTTAAAAAAATACATCTATTTTCTTAGTCAACAGTCACTAAAACCTATGTGAACAAAATCAGAATTAGGCTTGCATAGTGTAAGCATAGAAAGTAGCCTGTACTATAGAATCTGTTCTTTTCTTCAAGAGAAAACCAAATGTTGACAGGGAGATTCCATTTTTGTTGCTGCTTTCTTCACAATTAATATACTAAAAAGAATTGATGATTTCATAGTAATTCAAGGTTCTAACTATATAAGAAAAGTTTTTTTGAAAATTCTGAATAAGAGGATTCAAAAATTTTATTTTGTCACCTATAATATATTACTCTGATTAGTAGGGATAAGAGCTAAGTTCTAATGATCATTCTTATTTGCAACCGTATTTAAATTCTGATGATAGATTTGTGGGGTTTTTTCCATTCATTGTTCTCCCTTAATACTATTTTAGTGGCAAAATAACTGATATTTTGATCTCACTTAGCTCAGATTGAAATTTATAGTTATAATACAGGACACCAATGAGTATAGTTGCATACTCAATTATTTTCAGTGTTCATGTGAAATCCTGCTAACTCAAAATAGTGATGATTGAATGAAAAGTGGACATCTACCAGCTCAACCAATAAATGTTATTAAAATATGTTTGAGGAGCAATAGTCATTAGTTCAGGAAACACTCATGATGACAGATACCAATTTATAATTAAATAAGTACTTTCATTTATTTAAAAATTCTTTATTAAAATCATACATTATAGGAAATTTAGAAAATTAGGAAATATGAAATAAAATTGTAATAAAAATCGTACTACTACTATTAGACAGCAAGTGTTAATATCTTGGTGTGTTAATCTTTTTATCATTTTATTTTATTTTATTTTATTTTATTTTATTTTATTTTATTTTATTTTATTTTATTTTATTTTATTTTATTTTTTCATCATTATAGGTGTACTCTTTAATCTTCATCTCCTGTTTCTCCCATTCCCCCATCCACCTCCTCTCTGGTAACCATCAATATGTTCTGTATAGTTACGAGTCTGTTTCTTGGTTTCTCTCTCTCTCTTTTTCCTTTCCTCATTTGTTTTGTTTCTTAAATTTGATGTGTAAGTGAGATCATATTGTGACATATTGATATTTGTGCTGTTTTTAAAATACAAATCTTATCATTGATAAGATTTTGTTTTGCTCCTTTTATTTACCATTTTAACATGAACAGTTTGCTATGTTATGATTAACAATCTGTGAATACTGCTTTTAACAGGAGTACATTATTATATCATGTAGATTACATTCATTTTGACTTTTCCAATAATTTTGGACATTTTGATTATTTTCAAGTTTGGACTGTAAATCTTTTTTCAACATTTGTGCTAATTCCTCAATCTCAAATTTCCTTTTATTTTTTAACAAGTTTTTACAGACATAATTTACATACCATAGAATCCATGTGTTGACAAAATAACAAGTCATTGATTTGATCACAGTGTTGTGCAACGATCACCAATATCTAATTTTAGAACTTCAACCAAGGGAAACTTCATAAACATTAGTAATTCTCATATCTCTTCCAACTCATAAATCTTAAGGGAAGAAGCACTAATCTATTTTCTGTCTCCCCATATTTGCCTATCCCAGGCATTTCACACAAATGGAATCACATGATATGTGGTCCTTTGTGATTGAATTCTTTCTCTTATCATAATGTTCATCCATATTGTAGCATATATCAGTACTTCATTACTCTTTTCTTTTGCCAAATTATATTTGATTATATGGATATATGAGCTTTTATTCATCAGTTGATGAACATTTGAGTTGTTTCTACTTTTTTTAACTATTGCAAATAAAGCTGCCAGGAACATTCAAGTTCAAGTTTTGGTGTGGATATTTGTTTTCATTTTGCTTAGGTATATATATACACCTACCAATGAACTTGATAGTTTGCCAGATGACTGTTCAAATGTCCGTATGCACTGGAAATCTGAAGCAGCCATTGTATTTCTTCTAGTAGGCTTGCATATGGACTAGCCTTTCTTACATCTTATAGAATGGTGATGATTGTACATAATGTTAATTGCTAATACATGCACAACTCCTTGATTCTACTTAGAAATATTTTTTTTTGTAAATTCAAAGTTATTCTCAGCCTCATCCATTCATGACTAAAAACATCTCTGAGATAAAAGTAGATAACCTATTATGGGCTGAATTGTGTCTCCCAAAATTTACATGTTGAAGTCCTAATATTTAGCATTTCAGAATGTGACTAAATTTGGAGATAGGACCCAAAGAGGTAATTAAGGGAAAATAAGGTCATATGGTTAGGACTTAATCCAATATAACTCATGTCCTTATAAAAAGAGGAAATTGGGATACTGAGAAAAGAACCTATGCAGACAAAGGGAGAAGACAACCATCTACAAGCCAAAGGGAGAGACTCCAGAATGAAATCAACCCTGTTGACACCTCAGTCTCAGACTTCCAGCCTCCAGAACTGTGAGAAAATAAATTACTGAAAAGCCTTCAGATCTGTTGCATTTGTTATGGCAACCCTAACAAACTAATACGATATTTAAATACATTATACGACAAATGACTACTAACGCCATTTAAAATGTCTATTTTATTGGAGAGAGCATTTGGCAATCATTATAGGAAATTCAGTATCTGGAATTAATTATTTGTTCAAGCTGAAAAGTGTAAATTTAATCCCATGTACCTTTTCCAAGGGAGGTAGATAGAAATGGGAATACTCTTTTCTACACCTAACTTATGAATTTATCATCCCACACAGAACCTAATCTTTGTCTTTATTTCAGCTTTTTGTGATTTGACTCCAGCTGCTTGTGTTTCATTATACCTATTCTGTAATTTTTCTGCCTCTTTTCAGAGCCCACGATCTGCCTTTTTTTTGAGAGCCCATATTTATTTCAGCTAGTTATTTCATTAATGAACTGTACATCTTTGCACTCTGTGCTCTTCTGACATTCTTGCTTTGCAAATTCTCAAATCCCTGGAAAGCCTACAATCTTTCTCCATCCCTACCCCCTATGCTGGCTACATTTTACATGTCACTTTAAATCTTTAACCCATCCTGTAATCTCATTCTCGGAAGGTATCTTTGGATCTTAGTTTATTGAGAGTACTAGGCCAGTGTCACAAACTCTAATGACTACAGGGGCCAGGAAAGTTTCCTGTGTGAATAGTTAGGGAGAGAGGGAGGCCTAGTCGGGATTGACTGTGATAGACAATACTGCAAATGACCTAGCCGGGACAGATGCTACTTAACTACATATCATTTCTGTGATGCAGTATTTGCAGCCTGAGTTGCCAGTTTTTGTTCTGTTTTGTTTTGTTTTCCTAAGAGGAGCACATAGCAGTATAGAAGATAATAGTGTAGACCAATAAAAAATATTTATTTGTGACCAGTTTGAACTTTTTGAGAAAGGCCAAAAGGCACGATACTTTCTCTCATCCATATTTAAACACACTTATGTCTTGGTGTGCATGTGGTTGATTGGGGAAAGTGTCGTGATAATAAAGGGGATTGAGACTGATGAGATCGAGGTGGAATGTGTTATAGGGCTGACCCCTGAGAAGGAAATAGTGGAGGAAGGTTGGATAGGATAAGTCTTAGACTGCAGTGCAATTCTAAGAAATTTTTAGCAAGGCTGATTGGGAATTCTTGAGCCAAAGTTACCATTTCAAGGAGTTGTGAATTTCATAGTAGTGTGTCTGCCTAAGTATGCATGTCATACTCAGTCATCGTCTGGGAACCTTGTTGGAAGTGGGGCCTTGGTGTCAGTGATGGATTCAGTCAATTATCTCCCCATAATCAGAGATTTGAGGAGTGCATGTTCATGACTGCCAAAGACCACCCCTTGTGCCACACAGGGTGTGTCTACACAGGTTTGGGAAATTACTCTGTAGTTCCTTTAGTTCCTCTTCTTGTGGGGACATTTAGAAGAGGGAGGTAAGTGGGACTAATAGACCTTATAGCTGTAGTTTATCTCAGGCCACGATTGATAATCATTTTCTTCCTCTTGCATTGTCCATTGTAATTGCCCATCATTCATTTATTTTTTTTAAGTTTTTTTGATGTTTATGTTTTATTTTTGAGAGAAAGAGAGAAACAGAGCAAAAGCATTGGAGGGGCAGAAAGAGGGGAAGACACAGAATCTGAAGCAGGCTCCAGGCTCTGAGCTGTCAGCACAGAGCCCAACACAGGGCTCCAACTCATGAATCATGAGATCATGACTTGAGCTGAAGTCAGACGCTTAACCAATTGAGCCACCCAGGCACCCCTGTAATTGCTCATCATTCTTAACTATTTCTAAGGGGTCTGAATCCTTGATAACCCTTCTCAGACTTGGGTTGCTGCATGTGTCTTTTCACAGGGAATACGAGAAGGATCTTAAGTGGACTACTCAAGTACCATACATATCCTTCTCTGGCCAAATTAGGTAAAAGTAGCCCTACCTCCTCATCCTGCTCAGGGTCAGTCATGTATGCCAGCATGGTGACTCCTCTTTTAATCTGCTGATTACTAGAGACAAGAAATGCAAAGTTTCTTGTTAGGGGCCATAGCTTGTAGTTCAGTGGGACCCTTGCTTATGGCTTTTGGCAAAAGTGCATCTTCTTTGGCAACCAGAAAGTCCAAAGCTACAGGGTCCAAAGTTGCAGGGAAGAGAAGTACAGAGTCCTCCAATGGGTCACTGAGAGTGAATTGAATGTGAGGACTCTGCCGTTTTCATTTTTTTAGTCCCTAGAGCTGTGAATTGCTCTATTGGTAATACAGAACCATATACAGGTCTCTAATTGAATGAACATACTATATCCTCAGGATGGCACCCTGAGAGTATTGCTTCTAAGCTGATGCTTCAACTGTGTCTTTAGAAGGTTGTTCTAGCATTCCACGAGATCCCATCTGTTTTTGATGGTGTGGTATGATTTAACCAGTGGATCCCATGGTCATGTGCCCACTCTTATATCTCCTTCACTGTGAATTGAATCTGGGCAGAATCTAGATTATGTGGAATTTATGCCATTGATGCCTGTGGATCAGGGATTCCATAAACCTTTGTATAGTGTTGGCTGAGGGCCTGCAGCAAGAAAGACAATACCTAGAATGAGCCTATGTCTTTATGAGAATGAACCACTGATCCTTCCAGTTTAGAAAGTGCCTGATGTAGTTGAATTAACACCAAGTGATCAGTTGATGTTCTTGAGAAATGGGTTCATTGTTATTTTCTATTGCTGATAGATTGGATGTTCGGACACAAAATTAGCTAGATTGGCCTTGGTTAAGTGGTAATCCATATCATTGAAACTTCATTTCTGCCACCATGAACTCTTTGTTCATGTACCCAGTTCCGGGCTGGCTGATGATGAAGCTGGAGAAAGTTAACAGACCAAGGCATTTTGCTTGTCAGTACTTCTTTTGTGGTGGGTGCTTTCTTGTGAGCATTAAGATGAGATTCAAAAATCTTTGCACTTTGTGCTCACTCCTGTATATCAATCCACATGTCCCCACTCTAAATCTACTAATCTTTAATGTTCCAATTATTTTCTTTCCAGTCCCATGACTAGATGGCCTGGCCACTGGCCACTGCCTCAGAATCTATATACATGAGTACCTTAGGCTACTTCTTTCACAGTAAGTGAATAATTTGGTGTACTACTCACAACTCTGACCATATGGAAGATTTCTTCCCTCTCTACTCATTTTAAGGGCTACTCCTGAAACTGCAATTCACGTTTAGCTTGTATCCATATATTGAACTGAATGATCCATAAAACAAACTTAGTGTTTTGTTTTCTTTTCCCTTCTTCTTCTTGTCTTGATTGGAATCTCTACATAAACATAGGTATGAAGACAACTCATGATGGGCAGTTCCAGGTAAATGGTTACTTAGAGCTTCAGGATCAAGCATTCTTTTTCTTCCAGGGTCAATAAACCTGTCAGGAGAATCTTCTCAAAGAATATGTAATTCTGGTGCAGATGTCATGGACTTCCTGCAGAATCTTAGGGGACTATGTTGGGATTCTCTTCCTGAGGCTTTCTGTAAGCTCCACACTGCATCTTGTTCTGAGCACTGAAACCTGCAACACCATCATATCTGCTGGGTCATATGACCCAAATGACAGGGCTGCTTGGATCATAGCCGGGACCTACTGCAGAGCCCTTTGCTGCTATGCATCACACTCGATGCTAGTAGTTTTCCATGTCACCAAGGAAAATCTTCGGCATGGAATGAATATGTTATCTACTGAATCCAAAGAGGGTCTACCAGGTACTATTTTACCTTAAATAGGGACGTCAAGATGCAGTGTTTTGTCTTGAACTTTGCCTTTAGTTTTGACGTACTTTTCACCACTGGACTCATGTAAACATCATTAAAATGGTGAGTCCATGAATCTTTATAGGGTTTATCTCCAACCCTCAGGAGCATATGTGTTCTCCCAATGCTTCCAGCATCCTAGCCACACTTCTTTGTTCTGACTGAGCACTGTGATGTATTTGATATAATGAGGTAGTATAATATTCTCTGGGATGTCTATTCGTCCATATTTCAGATCACTTCAGACTATATTTGAATAGGGTTTTTTTTTAAGTAAGGGAGTAAGAAAATTAACATAGCCCTGAGGAAAACTATAAATAAATATTGTCATATATCAAATGTAAATAATAGTCTATCTGATCCTCCTCTTAAATCATATCGAAAGCAATGCATTTGCCAGATCAATGGCTGCATAATAGGTACCAGAGGCCTTATTAATCTGCTCTCTCAATGATACTTCATCTAGCATAGTGGGTATAACTGGGACTGTTTCTTCGTTATACCTGTGGTAGTTCATAACCATTCTGCAGGGGTAAGTCTGGCAAATTAATCAGAAACATAACTGAGACCACTGGCTGTCTTTAATGATGACATAAATCTCCATCTATGCTTATCCTCCCTAAGATGGGAGTAATCTTGACCATTCAGTTTGGATAGGGAGAGGTTGGAGGGTACATACTTTTGGTGATATCCAGTTGGCCTTTCTCACTATGATAGCTCTTATTCCAGAGGCAACTAATCCACTGTTGAGGTTCATCCCACTCCCAGGTATACCAGTTTCAGTTTTGTATTTTGAGACTAAGAATGTTGAGTCACTCAAGTAAATGTTTGTAGGTCCCTGAGAGGAAAGATCTGGGAGGGTCACCATAGTTTTATAATTGACACAGTGTTGCAGGGTTCCCCCACCTAGGGATTTGGCTACTTCTTCAATCAGTGGGTTCTGGATATGAAAATTAGTTCAGGTCAGAGATGTGAGCAGAGCATCATGACTTTTAGTGGGACAACAACCCTCTGGCTTCTGCATCTCCATTATTGTATTTTGGGGGTTGTAAACATTAAGCAGCATCCTTGTTGACTGTCAGTCCTCCCCCTATAAGCAAAATTAGTACTGAATTTCTTGGTAGTGGTGGTGCCTCTCTCATTACTACAGTTCCACCAGCCTTGGAGAATGGTGTGTCCTCTAAGGCCCTTTGGTGGGTTTTCTTTCTTTACATAATCTGTATCTCCATTTCCACTTCCTTTTCTCATCTTTATTTTTTCATTTACCATCTGCCAGGGCAGATAAGGTGTTTCTACATGGAGAAAGTCATACTTAAGAGCCACCTTCACAGAGACTGTGTCCCGCATCCTGCATCCTGGCTTCTTGCCAGAGTGTTATCTCATCTATATACTGAGAAAATGCTTTCTTTTTTAAGTCCATTTATTTATTTTGAAAGAGACAGAGACAGTGTCAGTGGGGGAGGGGCAGAGAGAGAGGGGGAGAGAAAGAGAATCCTAAGAAGCCTCTGTGCTGACAGCACAGAGGGCTCAAACATGGGACTCGAACTCACAGAACTGTGAGATCATGACCTGAGTGGAAACCTAGATTCGGACATTTAACCAACTGAGACACCCAGGTGCCTCGTGAGAGAGTACTTCTAAGTAGAAGAACCCTTGCTTGTCCATCTTATCTTCTAGCCCCTGTTGATAAAGCACCTTCAAAATCCAATGTCAGGGATACTTCTCTGGCCTGTGGTCATCACACGAACTATTCCTCAAAGTTCTTTCTGTGTGTAATCCCTTTCCTCCTTTATGAGGCTCAGCAATCCTTCCAGCTGGATTATATTGAGATGTAACCACAGTTATCAGCCTAGCAGCCAGAAAAATTGAGTCTAGCTCTCAAGGAGGTAACAAATACTTGCCTTCCCGGCGAAGTATTTCTGCAACATCGTTCAGCACAAGGAAGGTGTTAGCCATTACTAAGGGACATTGGACAACCTTTACAAACTCTGAGTCCAAGGGATAGTTCAGGAACCTTAACCAACATCTTTAGGAATATCCACCATCCTCATTCATATTTTAGGGTCCCAGGTCTTACCAACCACATGTCTAATTTTATCATACCAGATTTGTCTTTGTTGAATATTTAGACATCTCTGGAGCTCTCTGGATCTAAGTATTAGCGTTTCTGTTTGCTGCTCAGTTGTGTCCACTCTTCTACTGTCTCAGTGTAATTTCCCCATATCAACTCTCACATTTCATTTTAATTCCTTGTAAACAGCTCTCAGTCTGTCATTATCCCTCTACAGAATGTCTTTACAATATAGCAGTTGACTAGCCAGCTCTGCTGTCTTTGTAGTCCTTGTTTCTTCCACATTTTTCAAATGCATGACTCTTTGCCCCTACAAGATAGTTCTTTGAACAAGATGTTTTCTCAGGTCACTTTGTATGAAAATTTTAGCACTTGAATATAATATGCCAGGAGCTGTCCATGCCGCATGTATCTTCAGGGCCATGTCCTCTTTGGCTGTTGTGCAAACAATGAGCCAGACCCAGAGGCCCATCTTACCATTTATTTTCGTAGACTACTCCTACACCATGTGTACTAGGGTGGATCCTCTGAGAAGCAGAGTCAAGACAGGATTAGATATGAAAAAGTCTTATTGAGGAAAAACCTGAGAGAAAAAATGAGAGTTGTCAGTCTACAATCCAGATCTGATTTATGTGAAAGAGAGGAGGAAGGGAGGTTAGGTAGGAAAAGTAGTAGACGGTGTGGTTTCAGTAAAGTTTCAGGAAGGCTGATAAGAAACCAAAGTCACCTATGAAGCCAAAGTTGCCAATCAGAGGAGTTCCACATGTTGTAGTAATGGGCCTACCTTAATATCCCTGCCTCACACAGTCATTAGCTTAGGGCAGCCTTGGCATAGCACGGTGGGGGGTATAGCACACAGCAGCTGGGAACCTCTGTCAGTTATGCACTCTAAAATTAGAGATCTGAGGAGTTTATATTCAGTACTAAAGGGTTTTCTAGGACCTTGGACTTTTAGTGCTAAGACCAGGACAGTATTGGGCAAACTGTGATGGTTGGTCATCCTAGCTGTGACAATGTCATCACCAACACCATCATCATTATCATCATCATCAAATAAAACACTAAAGTCATAGCACTAAAAGCCATCTTTTTATAGCAACAAATAAACTAGATGTCTTACACAAAACAAACATCTTTCAAACATGATTTCTGACTCTTCTCTGTCATTCCCTCCTGTTCCAATGAACAGCATGTTCCCTTGTGTGACATTCTCAGAGTTCTTCCAAGTGTAATTTTCCAAAGGGATGTAACCTTTCCTTTTTCTAGATTCTCATTAAAATCTTTCTTTTTTTTTTTTTCTGAGAAAATCATAAAATTTACTTGCAAGAAAACTATACAGGCAAGTTGAGATGCTCCATTAAGTCAAGAATGCATAGTTATCTCTGTATTTAGCACAATAAAGCATCTGTGCTATCCCTATTCATATATCTTCGAGCACATTGCTCTTCTCTTAACCATCTACCTTCTCTTCAAATTCTCCAAGGGAATTCAGTCTTTTTCCCCCATAAGTTTGTGTTTTCTTTCTTTCTTTAAATTTCTCTTTCTTTTCTTTCTTTCTTTCTTTCTTTCTTTCTTTCTTTCTTTCTTTCTTTCTTTCCTTAATTCCACATTTAAAGGAAATAATATACTATTGGGTATTTGTTATCTCTGACCTATTCCATTTAGCTTAATGCCCTCAAGGTCCCTCCCTATTGTTGCAAATGAAAAGATTTCATTCTTTTCTATGGCTGAATAATATTCCATCACATATATAATATATATTATAATAATAGATAGTATATATTATGTGTGTGTGTATATATATATGTATATATATACATATATATATATATATATATACATATATATATATGACACACTTTTTTCCTCCATTCACCCATGGATGGGCACTTAGGTTGTTATCATGAGCTGTTATAAACAGTGCTGCAATGAACATGGGGGTGCGTATGTCTTTTTGAGTTAGCCTTTTTCTTGGGATAAATACCCAGAAGAGAAATTGCTGAGTCATATGGGACTGTGTCACATGGGACGAGGATTGTAAGCTCCCCTGGCCATAGGGTCAATGGATCAAGAGATGCCCTTTGGGCATCAGAAACAAAGATTGGGGCACCCAATGCATGTAAAACTTCCTTCTAGGAAAGTGGAAAAGGTGGAAGGGAGTACTACCTTCTGCTGTCCCCTAAAAGATCATTCCTAATAAACCCCGGCCATTGTGAGAAACTGGTAAGACTTTTTTTTTTCCTGTTGGTTGTGAATAGATTGCTGAAACATCTCCTGAAAGATGCCAGAGGTCCAGCTGGCCATTCAGATACCAGGACATGCCTGGGGACATGAGGGGATCTTAATGTCATTAGTGGGTGGTGCATAAAATCCTATACACATCCTCTCTCCAACACTCTTATCTTTGGCAGGCTTATATGGCAACACATGTGGCTAAGGAGAGAAATGATAAGTCAGTCTATTTTGCAAATATCTGGTAGCCCCAGTGTAAGAGACAGAACAGTGCCCCCATAAAAATTAGGTCATGATTCCTGAACCTGTAAATGTTATTTTGAATTATAAGCTCTTTGCAGTTGGGAGTACATTAAAGATCTTGAGGTGGGAAGAATATCCTGGGTTATCGAGGTAGGCCCTAAATATAATCACACTATTCTTATAGGGGAGAGGAAGAGGGAGATTTGATAAAGAAGAGAAGGTGATGTGACCATGGAGGCAGCATTAGTGTGATATAGTCACTAGCAAAGGAATGTCAGCAGCCCCAGAAGCTGGAAGAGGCAAAGAACAGATTCTCCCTTAAAGCTTCTGAAGGAAACATGGCTCTGCACATACCTTGCTGTCAGCCCAGTGATACTGACTTCAGACTCTTGGCTTTCAGAAATGTGAAAGAATAAATTTCTGTTTTTTTAAAAATCAAGTTAACTAAACTGAAGTATCACAATGTTGTATTACTGAAACTAATATTACGCTATATATTAACTGGAATTTAAATAAAACCTAAGAAAAACGATGCTTTAGCACAAGTAAAAAATTTAATATATTTAACAAATAATAGTAATTAATTATAATATATAATTGATAAATAATAAATCAACTAATTAATAATTAAATTTTGTTATAATAAGAAAAGCTTCCAGGTTTGCCTGAATGGTTCTGTTGGTTAAGCCTCAGAGCCATGATTGCAGCTCAGGTCTTGATCTCAGCTCAGGTCTTGATCTCAGGGTGTGGGTTCCTCCTGGTGGTGGCTGCTGTGCTGGGTGTGAAGCCTATTTAAATATATACATACAGCATTGAAAAAGAGAAAAGCTTCCTTCCGGAAGAGAACAGCCCCAAAATGGCAACCGCCAGCCTGGCCCTGGAGAGAGTTCCAGCAGGATCCTAGAGGTGTGTGCAAAATCAGATACCTACTGCTCAGGTCAGCACTTTAGTATAAGTAGGTGAACCTCCTTCACTTTATGTTTGGGCACAATAGCTGCCTCTGAGCTGGGCCCCGGGGCAGGCGAGCCTGAGCACATGCCCATTTCTCGTTTCTCATATCGCTAGGGTCTTACGGGTCTAGGAACACAAGCCCATTCGTTTTTCAAAATTAGATATTTTGGGGGCTCACCTCTAGAGTGCACGTCTTAAAAGTTGGGGTGCCCCATGTGGGATTAGATCTCTCCACTCCTTACAGAGAAGCTCTGGGTTGAGTTACTTCTCAATTGCGGGTTGTGAACCAAAGGTGGGGTTTATGGCTAGTTGTGTCCCACACTCTCCTGCCTGCTTTGATGAGGTTTTCTTTTCATTTGTCAGATGTGTAGGTGTCACTCAGCCAGGATTTAGTATTTTTTAGAAGGAAATTGTTTCATATGTAACTGTAGACACCAACGAATTCATGATCCTCCTATGTCATCATCTCGAGCTGTTCAATTTCTGCATGTTTCTTTAGTATACTTTCAAATTTTAGTTGTGTAGGTACATTTCTTTACTGCCTTTCAGAATTTCATTTTCATAGAGAGCAGGATTCAAGTTTATACCTCCAGGATAATTGAAAAGGTCCCATCAAAGTGGCCTGTACTCAGAGCTTGTTTTCAATTTGTCTGCCCCATTGAATTGGCACGGAACTTTTCTACTGATGTGTTATTGTCTATTGGCCTGTGAGTTTGCTTTTCCATTGTGATTTCCTTAAGATTAGGCAAATGTACAGTTGCCTGCGTGGCTCAGTTGGTTAAGTGTCTGGACTTTGGCTCAAGTCAGGATCTCACGGTTTGTGAGTTTGAGCCCCATGTTGGGCTCTATGCTGACAGCTCAGAGCAGGGAGCTTGCTTCAGATTTTGTCTCCCTCCCTCCTCCCCCTTTCAAAAATAAATAAACGTTAAAAAAACAATTAAAAAATGATTAGGCAAATATATTCCTAGGGTCCTTCATGCCAAAGGCATATCTGTGTTTTAGGATGAAATGTATTAGATCCAGCCAGATTTATGGACTTAAAAATCATCATAGGGGATTTTTAAACAAATATTTCTATACTTTGATTTTTTTTTCTGTATTTAAGTGTCATTTACCTATAGTAAAATGCTCAGACATTAAGTGTGCCTTTCATCCAGTTTTGATGAATAAATAGCAAGACAAAAAACATTTGTGTTACTTCAGAAAGTTCTCTCTTGCTCCTCTTCAGAGAAGCAATCACTGATCTGATCTTTATCTCTGTAGGTTAGTTTTGCCTATTCTAGAATTTTATATAAATGGAATTACACAAAATGTATGCATTAGCATCTGATTTCTTTCTCTTGACACCATATTTTTCAGATCATCATATTGTTGTATGTGTTAGTAGTGTCTCTTTTTATCATTGAGTAATACTCGATTGTGTAAATACACCATAGGTTGTTTATCCGTTCTTTTATTGATGAACGTTTATGCACATTTCTAGTTTGTGGCTTTTATGAATAATGTTTAGGACTTTCTTGTACATAGCTTTTGTGGAGCATAGTTTTCATTACTTAGCTTTCTGATTTAATCATTAATTTTCATATAAGTTAGGGTAAAACAACAACAAAATAAGATTTACACTGTAAAATTTGTAGGATAATGTTTTGCTTCAAATGTATCATAAATAAAGTCTTATTTATGGCATGCACTGACTCAACTTGAAGTCCATTGGAAGAGGGCAGGTCCATTCACTAGTTTTCCTTAAGCATTAGATTCTGTAGACATATTTATTTACTAGCCTATAACTGTATTTTTTTCCTTTTTACAAAAAACTTTTTAAATGTATTTTGAGAGATAGAGAGTTAGAAGGGGAGGGAGAGAGAGAATCCTAAGTTCTGTCAGCTCACAGCCCAATGCGGGGCTCTGATGCTATGAACCATGAGATAATGACCTGAGCCGATATCAAAAGCTACCCAGGTGCTCCTGTTTTTCTTTTTAAATCTAAGAGGCTTGGAGCTCAAGGTAATATAGCAAGAGCAAAGAATATACACACACCTACGAACACACAAATACATAGCATATGTTTATAGAAAGAATTGTTATATATCTGCTTTGGTAATTGAAAACATTTCAAGTTAGTTACTTCAGAACAAGTCTTTGTCTTTGATCTACCCTTCTTAAGATGTTCTATCACAAACTTTCTGAAAGGATTTCATTTGTATTCTCACTGAGTGAAAATATCTCAAGGAGTTCTGTTTTTCTTTATCTCTCTGGGATGTTTTACATTTTTTTTTAAATGTCTGACTCTACCTAATTGTTATTTTTTTAATATTAAATTCTATCTCTCTTCATTTACCTGATAATGCAAGCTGATATAGGGATTTTGTTTTCATTTTATCCTTGCTAGTTTTCAAATCAAATTTCTAACCTTCTATCATAGTCAATTAATTAGCATAGTCTATCAATTAGCATAGTCTAATTCAATAGAAAAATCACCCTCTTACATGTGCTGTTTCAAGACTATAATTCTAGTAAACCTGTTGCTGATTCTGCTAAGACCAAGAATATGATTATTTCTAGTATGTACCCTCCAAAGCCTAGCTTGTATAAATACTTTCTTTGCTTCAGGGATTTTTTGTTTTTGTTTTTGTTTTGCTTTTTTGGTTGGGGGAGGGGTAATTTTGTGGTTAGTATAGTATATAGTTCAGGTAAAATCTTTCTGAAACTTTGTTAATTTCCAGCATGGGTAAGATACTGAGAGTTCCATCCAAGTCATGTTAAAGAGTAGAGATTATTTATATATTTTATTACCATAAAAGCTTCCTAATTTGATTAGGAATAATAAATGAAAACTTCTTTCAGTCTATTGGAGTTCTTTTTAAACTTTCACCATGGAAACTTTGAAACATATATAAAAAGGTAGAGAGTTGAGTATGCTAAACCCTCCATGTGCCCCATCACCTGTTTCAATTCATGATTGGTTTGTTTTATCTAATTCAAGCAAATCCAAGACATCATAGGATTGCAGTATGGTGCTGCACAGGAGACAGCTAAACAACAGGAGACAAATACTATATCTTTTTGTGTATAGCTTGTCAAACATTGTTTTAATTTTAAATATTCAGAACTTCAAAAAGTACTCTGATTCCCGAACTTCACCTTTTGTTCATTTAACTTATAGTTGTTGATATATAATGAAACTTATTATAGTGGTGCTTACTATAATTATATCCTACCACCTGATTTTAATGTTTTGCTGGAGGGAATATCTAGTTTCACAAATTGGCCATTCAATGCATATTCTCTAACTGATTTGATAATTGGCTAAAGTGTTAGTACCTTATGAAATTACTTCTCAGGAATTATATTCCATCTTACCATATTTTGCTGTAGATAATCCTCTGCTTTAACTTTTTTTTTTTTTTTTACCATTTACTTGATTCTATTTATACTATTGTTAATTGGATGTCAACATTTATTCAATTATTCTTTATGGAAAGCTGTAGAAAGACACTGGATTCAAGATGAACAAAAACCAGTTTCAGTCTACTGGAAACGATGATGCATAAAAAGTGAGCTGTGCAGTATTCTGTTTTAAGTACAGGTATTGGAGATAAGCACAGGTTACTATGAGAGCAGCGAGCAGGGTAGTGACCTAGACTGGGATAGTCAAGAAGGCTTCCTGGAAGAGGAAGACATGAGTCTTAATGTCTGAATAATGGATTCTTGGGTAAAGAGGTGTAGAAAAAATGACATGGGAAAAGGCATAGAGTGAGAAATAATATGATGGGTGTGTGTACAGTGAGCAAGGGCTGATTCAGATAGAGTTAAGCCTGAGGCAGGAAGGTGTACTGGACAAAACCAAAGAAGTATTATGGGCTCAATCTTTCTAAGAGGGAAGCAAGGTGCACACCCTGTAACTAAATAAGTTAGCTAGGAGGAAATATTAGAAGTGTTTATGTTTTCTTGTTTCTCTATCAAATTTACATTGTGCATGATTCATGTGTGTGTACATGTATAATGGAAGAAAAAATATATAAAGGGTGGATACTCAAATTGTTATACTCTAAAAAAATGTTTGGAGGCCACTGTTTTTGATCATAGGTGGCCTTATATGACTTATTAAGAAATATGATGTTTATCCTGGGGTCATGAGAAACCTAGCAGTAGGAACAGTGATAAGATCTGGTTTGCATTTTAGCTAAGTTACCCTGTTAGTTGTGAGAATGGGTTTAAGGAGAATACAATTATAGGACTGGAGACCATTTAGGAGGCTATCGAAATAATTCAGAAGAAATATGGTGAGGACCTAAATAAAACTGTAGTGCGATATGCAGATTACAAAAAAAAAAAGGCCCCTAAGTGTCTCAGTTCGTTAAGCATCCAACTCTTGGTTTTGATTCAGGTCATGATCTCCCAGTTTTGTGAGTTCAAGCCCCCTGTTCTCCCCCCACCCTCCACCCCATGGGGCTCTGCACCTGCAGCAGGGAGCCTTCTTGGAATTCTCTCTTTCTCTCTCTCTCTGCCCCTCCCCCACTCACACTGTTGCTTATAAATAAATAAGTGAACTTTTTTTTTTAAAGAAGCATTAAAACATGCAGAACTTGGTAATTGATTAAATGTGGGGATAAGGTAAATAGATACAGAATGAATCAAGGATACCTCTCAAGTTTTTAGTTTGGGTGAGGAATATTGTTCCTCTCATCAACTGATAGAATAAAAGGTAAAGGAGGAGATTGAGGGTAGCTAGAATGAGTTGATCTGCCATGCTGAATTTGAACATTCAGATGGTAAGAATGAGACAGTCGTACTTGATCATTCATTCATTGAGCTTTTATATCTATACAGCCCAAAGTTTTGCATTGGCTTCTGTGGAGCTAACTAGGAGTATTCTCTAATGTTCTCCCAGTGTAGGTTGAGAAGCAATTTTGATTCACTATGGAATGTTAAGTAATGTATGTGACTACCAAGTACTTACACGAGGGTGATTGAATCTCTGGAACGATTGAAGGAGGCTTCTTGGTCATTTTTGCATCCTCTATAATACATACAATTCTCAACAAAAAGTATTGATTTATATTTTTTTTCTGTTTTTAACAGGAATTTGTTTATAAAAAGAATCATTGTTTCTGAAAGTCCAAGCAGTGCACATTTATAGACTGTTTATTATCATGTTAGGTATGATTCAATAGTGAAGTCAAACTAGAAAATAATTGGTATGATAAGATTCTCATATTTATTTGTCACATATGATTTAAATGATATGCATAGGCATTTAAAATGCCCATTTAGGACAAATTTTATTGATTCCTTAATGGTGTTAATAACGACTTCTTCCTATCCTGAATTTTTGGCCTACCCTTAAGTACAATAAATGCTGACAATTTCAATTCTTACACCAAATTTTCTGTGTAACTTTTCATAGTAAAGTTAACTTTGCCTTTCTGAAAATATGAAATGCTACTTTGCATCCAAATCAATGTTAAATTTTAATATATTTAAAATTTTTTTTCAACATTTATTTATTTTTGGGACAGAGAGAGACAGAACATGAACGGGGGAGGGGCAGAGAGAGAGGGAGACACAGAATCGGAAACAGGCTCCAGGCTCTGAGCCATCAGCCCAGAGCCTGACGCGGGGCTCGAACTCACGGACCGCGAGATTGTGACCTGGCTGAAGTCGGACGCTTAACCGACTGCGCCACCCAGGCACCCCTTAAATTTTAATATAAAAAGTCATAGATGGTGACTGGAAATATATAGCAATGTCTGATTATTTTCAAGGCATTTTCTGTTTCATTTAATATTGGTAAGATTAAAATTTTAAATTTATAAAAGATGATAGGATGTTAAACTAAAACCTTATTAAAATTTCAAAAGCATTGGGTGCCTGGGTAGCATTGTTATACAAATCAGGCATAACATAAAATTTCAAAATTATTTAACCATGTTCTCTTATCTGAAAATTTAGGGGTACCTGAGTGGCTCAGTGGCCTAGGGGTCTAACTTCCGCACAGGTCATGATCTCATTGTTCGTGAGTTTGAGCCCCACTTCGGTCTCTGTGCTTACAGCTCAGACCCTGAAGCCTGCTTCGGATTCTGGGTCTCTCTCTCTCTCTCTCTGCCCCTATCCCACTAGTGCTCTGTCTCTGTCTCACAAAAATAAATAAATGTTAAAAAAAATTAAAAGCATATAAAATTACCAAATTGATACCAAATTTGTATAGTTTTTTTTTATTTTACTACATACTTTGTGTTTTTAAATTTTGATAGTTGATAATTTATTATATTATGTACTAGATGTTAAGTGCTTTAACCAAGATTGGATTTATTTAATCCTCACAACATCTCTATTACCTATTTATATACTGGGAAACTGACCAGAAAGATGAAGTAATTTACCCATGTCATAGATCCACTGAGCTTTTCAGTTTAGGAAGTCAGAACACAGTATCCAAGCCTTTAGTTATTATGTTACATTTCTCTCTTCAGTAAACTTCTTTTTTTTTAATTTTTAAAAAAATATTTATTCATTTTTGAGAGATAGAGATGGAGCATGAGTGGGGGAGGGGCAGAGAGAGAGGGAGACATAGAATTCAAGGCAGGCTTCAGGGTCCGAGCTGTCAGCACAAGAGTCTGATGTAGGGCTCGAACCCACCAACCTTGAGATCATGACCTGAGCCGAAGTCGGGCGCTTAACCAACCAAGCCACCCAAGCACCCAGGTTCAGTAAACTTCTTAAGTAAGATATTTTTTTCACCAGGAGTGATGATGAAAAAAATGTATATATTTGCTTAGAAAAGCTCTGGTTTTCACATATACACTCCATCTTTGTCTGGTTGACTAATTTGAGGCATAATATAAAAACCAAGCATTTAAGGAACATGATTTTTGTCTTTCCCTATTTAAAAAATAAAAGTGAAATTACATAGCATTGTTTTCTGAAATGGGTTGATGGTTTCCTGAAGAAATGTCTGAGTGGGTGTCCCCTGAAGACATATCTATTCAACATGCTGTCTCAATTTTATAGCTTAGCTTTGAAAATCTGAAAAAGAATAAATTAAAACAATTTCTCCTTGGAGCTGCTATTGGTCCTCTTCTAATCTGAAGAGGAAGAGACTGTGACAGCACATTTTAGTTCTTATATGCTACCTGAAAGACAAAATTAGGAACACAAGGGCTGTGAAAACTAACTTAATGCATGTGAAAAACAGCACGGTGCAATTGCTTTGAAGAGAAAAAACAGTGAATGCTTAAGAAAATGTGAAAGATTCTTTTTGTTACCCTGAGAGGAAACAGTTCAAAACCTGAAAATGGAATTGCTTTTATAATAAGTATGTTTAATGCAAATTCTATTCAGGACACAAAAGCTAGACGGGCATGTATTTCTTATTTGATAAAAGAGCAATTTAAAAGAGAATGTACATTATCTAAGGTTTCATAACATTGTACCTTAAGGGGATTAAGATATCTAAAACCTTTGAAGTCTGCAGATTTTATTTTATTTACTCACAAGGATGGAGTTCTTTAGTGATTTGTTGCTGTAAGAAAATTGCCCATTAGCGTTTGTATCGATTTGCCTTTCTCAAAATGAAAGAAACAAATGTAATTCATTAGCACTTTATTATTGAATCCTTTTAATATGAAATATTGAGAACTTGGGTCCTTATTAACCTGCAAAATGTTTAAAGAAATGCTTTCAAAGTTGGAAAAGAATACAAAGTAAAACTTCATATTTGTACATAGGTATCTGATGGCTTCACAAAGGGCTGTCATCACAGTTTTTGTTCTCCAATCTTCTTGAAATGCTTGTCATCCTTCCTATGATTATGAAGATGACCACAATAATTAAATTGGTTCTTTATCTCAACTAGGTTTGTGTAAACTATATTGTACATTTCTCCAAATGCTAATCCAAATGCTACCCTCTCTTCAAAGGTCAGTGAAAGCCTCACTTCTTGCCTGAAGTTTTCCTGATGCCCTTGACTGACCTTGCCTTCCTCTCAATTTCCATAACACTCATAGTCTGCTCCAGTGGTTTCAACTGCTGCTCCATGATGGCACAGAGCATGGTACAGGGCGCTAATGGAAAGTAGCAGCCACAGTGGTGGTAGCAAACCTTTCTTATTTATCATATAAACTACTGGTTAGACAAGAAGAGATTTCACTTAAAATCCATGGTTTTTATTTATTATTTTATTAAAAAATTATTAACTTGTAAGGAGTGTGTTATTACTACACTAAATATTATGATCTAATACGTTATAAAATATACACTAAAATAGAAATTATAAAAAAAATAAACAAAAATGTAAAAACTACCATTTTAACGTTTTTCTTACATTGTCTTGGATTTTTCTTGGTCTTCTTAGCCATTCTGTACAGTGTGTATACCCAACTCTGATGTCACATATGTATAATGTATGATCTGATAAGTTAAAATATATATAGCTCCTCTTATTCTAAAAATTATTATATGTACTTTCAAAAATATAGGAATGACATTAAGATAAACAATTAAGATGTGAGGGAATGAGTGCTAAGAGAAAAATTAGGGAAAAATAACATGGAACTAGAGGTAAACTGCATGCTGTAAAATTCTCTATTTTTGCTGGAAGTTCATATTTATAGTAACTAGTGCAAACATAGGAATGTGATCAACTTCAGGGCTCACAATATCGGTATAATCTAAAAGAAAAAAAGATAAAGGGAAGAATAGATACATACCTTTGGTAGAGGATATAGTTCAATAAAAGCCAGCTTACTGAGAATGGAGAAGGATCTACACTCAAAGTTGATAGCTTTGGGGTGATGGTGAGGATTCATGGGGTCTGGAGCTGACAGCCATGAAAGAATTCTTGAAGGTGTCTTTGGTGCAAAAAGGTGATTTTATTAAAGCATAGGGACAGGATCCCTTGGCTGAAAGAGCTGCACTGAAAATGTAGGGGGTAACCGTTTTATGCAATTGGGGGAGAGGGTGTTTCTAAAGGGATTTTCATATGCTAAACACTCAAGGTTACTGGAGATCTAGCTGTCAACAATCTAAGGTTGTTTTTCCCTCTAGCAAAGCATTACCATTAAGACAGTAGGGAGTTCCTCGACTATAGGCTCTTCATGGGATTGCCTTTTTGGTGAAGGCTCTTACTCAGTTTCAGTTTAACCTTTTTTTTTTTTTCCATTGGTCCTTTCCTGTTTTGGGGTAGCCTGCAGTATCCAAGAAATATTATACCTGTCCCACCTTGGGGGCAGGGAGGTGTGTGCTAGATTGGGCTTTGCCCCTTAGCCTGCCTCATGCTCCTTCATCAAAGTAATCTTTTTTTTTAATTTTTTTAACGTTTATTTATTTTTGAGACAGAGACAGACCATGAATGGGGAGGGTCAGAGAGAAGGAGACACAGAATGTGAAACAGGCTCCAGGCTCTGAGCTGTCAGCACAGAGCCCGACGCGGGGCTTGAACTCACAGACCACGAGATCATGACCTGAGCTGAAGTCGGCCGCTTAACCAACTGAGCCACCCAGGCGCCCCACCCCAACAAAGTAATCTTGACCTGCCTTGTGATTTAGCTTGACTCAGGCAAAGATTGAAAAATAGTGATTTCTAACAAATCTGGGGCCAGTGACATATCAATGATGCAGGTGGTCAGGATCCAAGGACCCAAAGGGGGCTCAAGCAGGACCAGCCAAAATGGAAATCAAACATTAGCCAGTAGGAGGTGAAAGCACAGTTTATTGAAGACATAGAGCAAACTGTCCAGGAGACTCAGAAAGGAAAGGAGGGAGTCTCCTCTTTGTTTGGGATCTGGAGTTTTTATTGGCAATCAGGCATCCAGGAACTGGTCAGAATAAAGACCAGGTCCTGGTGTCCTTCATAAGTCATTCATTCCCAAGGGTCTGAAGCCCAAGGGTCTTGGTATCAAGGTGTTTGGAGTCAAAGTTCTTGGAGAACATGACAACCCACCCATTCAGTCCTTAGATGTTATCTATTGTGCTGAAAGACTCCAAAGATATCATTATCTCTTTGTCCCAAACACATAGGACTTATGTTCTTTGCATTACAAGGCACATGTGGAGTGGGATGCAGTTGTAAGCCACACACAGCTACACAGCTAGAGTCGAAGCCAGAGTAAAGGAAAAAAAAAATGGCTTATTTTATGGGGTCCTTTCAGTTTTCTTGTCTCATTAGAACTAACTGAACAGATTTAAAAATACATATATGTATACATTATATATACAATATGTGTATATATATATATACACATGCATTATATATACATATATATTATATATATGTGTGTGTGTGTGTGTGTGTATATATATATATATATATATATATATATATATATATATATATATATCTCCCCCCCAAGTTAAAGACCTCCTACAACTGGAGAAAAAAAAAGTCCCCAATGTGATATTCTGGAGAAGGTGCCAAGCTCTTCTCTCCCTCTTTTCTCTTTTCAGTTCCCTTTAGGAATGAGCCATTAACAGCAGTGAGATTGTAATGGGGATTAGGTAGCACTTTACAATAGCAGTGTCTGTCCCTCACAAGATCTTGAGCACTGTTAAATAATAAGTGTTTGTTCTTCTTATCCTTACTTTTGATGAGTTAACTAGTAATTCTCAACCAGCACACTACCCCAGACTAAACAATCTGAAATCTCTGAGGTGTGCATGTATATTTAGTGGGTTTTTTTTGTTGTTGTTGTTTGTCTGTTTTCTTTGTTTTGTTTTGAGCTTCTTGAGGCAATACTAATGGGCAGTCATTTGACACAGGTTTACCTGTGTAAAGGCAAACCTGTTGCTGAGGTTGGGGACAGTAGTTATAGAGGGTTTCTTTTTGGAGACAGGGTAATCTGAAAGGGGAGGAAATTAGACACTGAGATGAGATGGAGGAGAGGAGCTGAGGCTAGCATGCGATGTGAAGCTGCCACTGGAAAATCACCTCTGGTGGGTATGGCCAGAGCACTTTTTAGAATAAAGTATCTAATTTTCAGTTTGAAGTTTTTATGTTGTTATCATATATTTCCCTATCACATGCTTCGATTAATTCTGTTGTATTTGTATTTCATGTGTGGGTGGGATTTTAAAAAGTGGATTCGGCAAAGTTCTGAATCCAGTATCTGGATTGAAATTACATAGAAAAGGAACAAAATAATTGCATTGAGATGTATGATGACTGGAAAAGGTAGGGGTGATATGAGAAAGTCTCTTCTTTCCAAAAATTACAAGGTGATTTTTGAAAGAACAAAAGAAAGGGTTTAGATTAGAGGTAACAGTCATAAGTGTCAAAGCTTTAGAATGAAAATAAGTTTGGAAATCATTATCTTAACTAAGTTAGAATTTAATGAATTGCATGGAAGCCTTTGTAAATGGAATAACAGTCAAATTTCTCAGCCTGCCTGTTAAGGCCACTGCTGATAAATGACAATAAAAACCATGGAGGAGGCATATATTTCTGACCTCAAAAGGGGAAAGGTGTGTGCAACCAGCTCATCTGGAAGTGATAGTAAACAATTAAAGTCCAAGTAAAAGCTGGTGGTTGGAGGGTTAGCAAGGTGAGGGATATTGTTCTTTCTGATCCCAACAATCAAAGTTAAAGTGCAGGTTCTGGATAAACATCAGCACCATGAATTTAATAGTGACTCCTTACAGCTAATATTGTATTGTATATAACAACACAAGCTAAAAATACATACATAAAATCCTAACAGCTTTCCCTATAAAGTAATAAAGAGTACTCTAATTGACAATAGTTGAATAACCATAGATATAACACTCTAGAACCTAAGCCTGAAGTTTATCAAGAAACCAGGGCACAGTGGGGTGCCTGGGTGGCTCAGTTGGTTAAGGGTCCAACTCTTGATTTTGGCTTAGGTCAGGATCTCATGGTTTGTGAGATTATCCTTCTTGCTCTGCCCCTTCCTTCCCTTCTCTCTCTTTCACCCCTTCCCTTCTCTGCCTCTCTTTCTCAAAGTAAATTGAAAAAAAAAAAAAAGAACCTAGGACATACTTTATATAGAACTTCCGGTAAGTTATCATATGTTTTTGGAACTGAGCATTAATGTCTTTGTTTTAAATTTTTTTTAATGTTTATTTATTTTTGAGAGACAGTGAGAGGCAGAGCACGGGCAGGGGAGAGAGAAAGGGAGACAGAGATTCCGAAACAAACTCCAGCCTCTGTAGGGCTCAAACCATGAACTGTGAGATAATGACCTGAGCCAAAGTCAACCACTTAACCAACTGAGCCACCCAGGTGCCCCTAATGTCTTTGCTTTTAAAGTGTGGGATAGAGTATAATGGGTCCAACAAGATGAAAACAAAGAAATTCAACAAAGCAGCTAAACACATTTGTGAATTTTAGTACTCACAAGTTGGAGCTGTCCTTAAGTAATTCTTTGTGTTGTGTAGCTAACTTGACCTTCTTAACATGTTCTGTGTAAGCTCTACAAAGGTACTAGCAGAACCTGTTACTAAAGATTGTTCCCTGTAAAATTTATCTAGTTTTATAAATATATATAAATTCTATAATTTATATAATTTTCTTAGTTTACAAACCTGGGAAAAGTAAGTCTCCTAGAGGTCAACCAGATTCTGGGCTTCCATGCCCTCATTCACTAAATTATTACCTTAGAAACTAGGTACTAGAATCTATCCTTATCACCAGATCTAATGACCAAACTCAGATCATTTGAGAAGGATTTGTTTATGCTAGAGTTTTTTTTTTAAGGCAAAAGGAAATTTATAGTAATATTTTTAAAAATAAATTGTGGGGTAACTTCTAATTTTTACATCGTCACTATGACAATTTTTTTTTTGCCATCCAGTAGTCTTTCTCATACTAGGTTCTAGATCCAAAATATAGTCACATTTTTTACATAGTGTGATAGTTAATCATTTTAATATATCAGCAATATATTGATAAAAGATAATAGAAGAATGTCTCCTTCAAGCACCAATTACAATATTTTTAAAAGTTTATTTTTAGAATGCCTCAGTTTATCTTACTGTTCTCCTATGCCTAATATTCTCTTTTAAATCACATGGCTCTGCCAGTGATAAAATAGATGTGTGATTCCTTCCATCCTCGCTTCCTCCCTTCCTTTCTTCCTTCCTTCACCTATTTCTCTTTCATTTTCTTTATAGCTCCTTTTAATCCAGTATTAACAATCTCAAACTCTTTCCATCTTCACATTTTTTGCCTAATCCCCATAGCACTTGCTCTTATTTGCAAAATAATAACAACAATTATAATAGGAGCCAGTAATGTTCACAGTCTTTTGGTGTTCTCAGAATTAAGTTTGGATGTAATTACTTCTAGCGAAGTTGTGATTGTATTTGTTATATTTACTTTACCTTTCAGAATTCCCTACAAAACAAAGGACTAAAGTCTGGTGATGTGTGATAAACACCCTAAATATAAATCTTTTACAAATATATTACAATATTTATAAAGATCAATCCAAAAGTCAGTCTCTTGACTGGCTTCACTGGAATTTTTACCTATCAGACCTACTCAACACTAGTGCAAGGGGGGAAAAATAGCCACTGAGGAAGAAGCTAAAATAATAAGCTTGCCTTTACTTTTTAATAACACATTCTAAAGTCATTCCTTACTTGAAGCCATTTGCCCCATATCTTCCAAAGTAAGCACTGTCAACCAAAGTAGATCAGCATGTTGGACCAGTTCCTGGAAAGCAGAGAAACTTGAGGATTTCTTGCCTCTTCTTCTGAACTAGGTGTTCTTCCTGGTTGAATCAGCCAGATGTGAAGGGATGGTGGAGCTCCACAATTACTGTAGAAAGTGGTATGCCAAAAGTATATTTTTGGTCCAGTTCAATGTATTTATTATTGCCTTGAATAAAGATGTAGAAAACCTACTGATCAAATTTGTGGGTATCACAAAAAGGAGTCATTGGATAACATGAGTTTTTAAAAATATCAACTGGCAGGATCCCTGATCAAATGGAACAAGGTAACATTTAATAGCATAAATGTAAAGGTCTGTGGTTGAAAAATTAAATGTGGCTTAATACCCTTTAGTAGCACATTCTTGGAAAAATCATATGCTTTATTCTTTTTAGCTCCAGACAATGGAGCCAGTTAAATTGAGAAACAAAAAAATTACAGAGTAAAAAGGAAGATCTATATAGCAGTTCAGATTGGACAGAACTTTGAGATACTGTATTCCCTTAAGTGCAACTGAAAAATTAAATCTTAACAGTAAAACATCACAGTTGAAAGAAACCCTAAAGTTTATCTAAATTTTACCTTCTTTTACTTATATCTGTATATCTCTCTCTTTCTATTTCTATATTATATTCATATATGAGGAAACAGGCCAGGAGAGACAAAGTAACATCGTGAAAGTCTTACAGTTAATAGGAGAACAATGATAAATGCTAAGAACCCAACCCTAAACTCCTTACACTGTAGTCTGCTATCTTCCTACTGTGCTGGTAATTATTTCGTTAGGAGAGAGAAGCAGGGTAACCTTATATGTTATATTTTATCTGTTTGTGTGTGTGTGTGTGTGTGTGTGTGTGTGTGTGTGTGTGTATCGTGTTTTCTGAAATAGTATGTAAATTTACACGGGGAAACAGGACTTTGAATTTTCTAGGAAGGACTCAGCAGCCTGAGATAACATGGAGGCTGGTGTATTTACAATAGATTATCAATAAGTGTTTGTTAATTAATCCTAAAATACAGACAGCTAAGGGCGAAAGGATTTTAAGAGACGTGTGTTTCTTGTTTCCTATTTTCAGACAGGACCATGCACAATCTATTTCTGTAGATGGTTAGCTCTTCAGCTTAACTCAAAAAGTTTAACTTTTCTCCTTGTCAGTAGGCCTCTTCCTTGTTTTATAGACAAATATCATTTGTGGCTTTTTTAAATTTATTTTTTAATTTATATCCAAGTTAGTTAGCATATAGTAGGATAATTATTTCAGGAGTAGATTCCAGTGATTCATGGAATGATATGTATAACACCCAGGGCTCATCCCAACAAGTGTCTTCCTTAATGCCCCTTACCTACAGCCTCTCCAGCAACCCTCAGTTTGTTCTCTGTATTTAAGAGTCTCCTATGTTTTCTCCCCGTCTTTGTTTTCATATTATTTTTGTTTCCCTTCCCTTATATTCATCTGGTTTGTATCTTAAATTCCTCATATGAGTGAAGTCATATGATATTTGTATTTTTCTAATTTCGCTTAGCCTAATCCCCTCTAGTTCCATCCACGTAGTTGCAAATGGCAAGATTTCATTCTTTTTGATTGCAGAATAATACTCCATTGTGTATGTATATCACATCTTCTTTATCCATTCATCTGTCAATGGACATTTGGGCTCTTTCCATACTTTGGCTCTTGTAGATAGCGCTGCTATAAACATTGCGGTGCGTGTGCCCCTGCGAAACCGCACACCTGTGTCCCTTGGATAAATACCTAGTAGTGCAGTTGCTGGGTGGTAGGGTAGTCCTATTTTTAATTTTTTGAGGAACCTCCATACCATTTTCCAGAGTGGCTGTACCAGTTGCATTCCTGACCCCTAAGTGGATTTTCTTTTAATTCTGACCGTATTTACAATGCACAATAGCTGGCTTCTGATCTCTCTCTATGTAATCCTTGAAAATAGTTACTAAGTGTCCTATGTGTCTTATTGTATCTGTGGGGAGCTAATTATAATCATTATTACCTTAAATTACAAGTTCAATTTTCCAATTTTGTAATTATTTTATACATTACCAATTATCATATGTCTTAAGATAATTTATTTTTAATTCAACTCCAGAAGTGCATTCCATGATTACAAAGGCTGTCCATCATATTCCCCACCACACTCCTAAGCCTACAATATTATTTAGGATGTACCAAATATTTTTTAGGTATCTGTTGAATAAGTATAATTAGAGTTTAAAAAAAATCTTATTTTGGAATAAGGGTCAGGGCAGTTATGAGAATCTTTTCTTCCTTTTCTATATTTATATGTATTTCTGTTTTGTGTCTTTATAGTGTTTGGTTAAATTTTATCATCTTTCAGTCTGATTTTATTCCTAATTAAAACATTCTTGACATAATTTATGTTTACTTTGCAGATATTTCCAGATATTTGAAAATATATTTTTTTATTTTTTATTTAATGTTTATTCTTAGAGAGAGAGAGAGAGAATGAGCAGGTGAGGGGCAGAGAGAGAGGGAGACACAGAATCCAAAGCGGGCTCTAGGCTCTGAGCTGTCAGCACACAGCCCCAAGCAGGGCTCAAACCCACAAACCAGGAGATCGTGACCTGAGCCGAAGTTGCACACCTAACCAACTGAGCCACCTAGGTACCCCTTGAAAATATATTCTTATATATTAGTGAACGTATTTAATTTAGGGTGTGTAGGAATGCAGTATGTATGTGGAAGAATTGATAAGAGATTGGATATGATTGATTTAATTCTTCTGTCCTTTTGATCCTCTTTACTGTATCACCACATGATTGATTTGCTCACTGATCTCCCAAATATACCTGCTAGAAATAATACAGGGAAGCTTCTCAGTTTCTCCCTGCTTTGATCGAGTGGACTTGACCATTCAGAGACAGCCTCAGCATTACAAATTAATCTACTGTTCACAAAGTGAATATTTATGAAGTGTCTACTGCACATTGTGACTACATTGGTAAAAGTTGGGTCAGTTGCAACTCCTACCTTTGAATTATCTCACAGTCTGTTTCTAAGAAGAAATGTCAAGCCCCAATTTCAGCTCAATATGACCATAAAAGTATATGCAGGATGTAGTGGTATATGTGAGAAAGAGTGTTTCCTGGTTATATGGAGTAGGATTTTGCAGGCCTGGCAGAGCTATTAGAGAGTAATACAAAAGTAAGGTTCAGGAGCACCTGGGTGGCTCAGTTGGTAAGCATCTGACTTTGGCTCAGGTCATGATCTCACATTTTGTGGGTTTGAGCCTCAAGTTGGGCTCTGTGCTGAAAGCTTAGAGCCTGCTTTGGATTCTGTGTCTCCCTCTCTCTCTGCCCATCCCCTGCTCATGATCTGTCTCTCTCTGTCTCTCAACAATAAATAAACATTTAAAAAAATTAAGAAAAAGGTAAGATTCATATGAAGAATAGGGTATTTTTTCCTAATACTTGTGAAGATTGTTGTGAATGGATCTTGCAAAATTACTTACCTGTTCTATGTATATGCTGCTCATGCTACACTATTGTGAATTGTTAGTCAATTTTTTCATGTGCATACCTTCTCCTTATTGAGCATATAAAGTTTCTTCTGGTAATCGCTATGTCTTCCTTGTATCCCCTTCCAGACAGTCTTTGTATGGCTTATCACATTCATTCATTTGTTTGCCAGGCATTTACTTTGGGCTTACTATATGTGTCAGGTACTACTCTAAGTGCTAGGGATAAAGCAGTAAACAAAATAAAGCCCCAAACCTCACAAAGATTACATTTCTGTGAGATAAGACAGACACTAAAGAAACAAACCAATATATAATGGGTTTGACAGTAATAAATGCTAAGGACAAAAATAGGTTTGGTAAGGGGCGTAGAACATGCCCAGAAAATAATGTTTTATAGAGTAGTCAGGGAAAGTTTCAGTAAGAAGGGCTAAGCTAAGACAGGGCTGTGCAGATATCTGAGGAAAGTGCTTCCAAACAAAAAGAGTAATATAAAGATTCTTAGACTGATAGTATTTGGCTTGTGTTAGGAAGAGGAAGATCTGTGCTACCAGAGATGATGAACAAGGGGGAGAGTGGAAGGATGTCAGGTGAGAGAGGGTTGAAGGGTGTGTGTAGAGGATGAAAGTCATGGGAGGGAAATTTAATTTTACCTTGGATGAGATGGCGAATGATTAGAGAGTTTGAGTGGAAGGGAGAGAAATGATCTTGTTTACCTTTTCAAAGGGTAACAATGGCCCCTAATTAGAGAAAGGACTGGGGAGGAAAGGGGAGTACTGAGGCAAAAGTGAAGCAGGGCAATAAGTTAGGAAGCTATTTGCAATACAGTTGACCTTGGACAATAATGGGGTTGACCCCTGCACAGTTGAAAATCTGCATATAACTTTTGACTCCCTCAGAACTTAACTACTAATAGCCTACTATTGACTAGAAACCTTACCAATAACATAATTAACACATACTTTTAACACATATTTCGTATGTATGTTCAATGTATTATATACTATATTCTTACAATAAAGGAAGCTAGAAAAAGAAAAGGTTATTAAGAAAAATGTAAGAGAAATACATTTACAGTACGGAAAGTACTGAATTTATTGATGCTGTGAGTTTATATCATCTGTTTACAAGATAAATTGTGTGTCAGTGCCTATATCAATATTGTTCAATGTATTTATTGAAAGAAATCCACATGTAAGTAGACCCACACAGTTCAAACTCAGGTTGTTCAAGAGTCAACTGTACTTTAGGCAAGAGTTAATAATAGTTTGGATTACATTATAAGCAGTGGAGTGTATGAGAGGTGGTTGGATGATGGATATGATTTGAAAGAAGAATAAAAAGGGCAAAACTAATTGGTAATAGATTGAATATGAGAATATTGGGGTGATGGATTAGATGTGAAGTTTGAGAAAAAGTAATCAAGGATAATATGAGGTTTTTAGCCCAAGAAACAAAGGATGGAGATGCCATCTATCATACTGTTGTGACATGTGGAGTTGCTTTGTGGAAGGTTATAAGACAAGGCTGTTTCCTGTAGAAATCCAGAATTTGTCCTTCGTATACCAAGATTTCCTTGTCTAGCTACAAGTGGAGATACAAAGTGGGCAGTTAGATATATGGGTCTAACATTTGTGGAGGAGATTTGGATTAGGTATAATGCTTAGTGTTCATGCAAAAATAATGCTTATTGTTGTTGATTGATTCACTCTTTCAAAATGAAATCATGTTAACTAATACTTTTACAAAATTGGGAAAAATCAAACAAATTTTTGCTTTCCAGATATATATTTGAAAATGTTACCTGCTCTGCTTCAAACAATTACATATTTGACTTAACCATTCTTGAGAACAAGGGGGTTTTGGAATCTTTTTTCAATTAGGCGAAGAGTTTAGACTGTATTTTAATAGAAATGGAATCTCAAAACTTACTGATAAATGGCTTTATTATACTAATTGCTTTTTCTTTATTTCCATAGTCTGTCACTGTGCCAGAGGGAAATTATATTGGTCTTAAAGGATTTGTTCTTCAAATGGCCACGTAGATCACAACACGAAAACTTACTTAGTTGGTGGCAAATTTATTATTTAATGATTTGTCCCCAGCGTCTTTCTGGTGGCTATTTTTAAAATCATTGGTCTATAATTGCTACCCTTTATGCATATGCATGCACATATAATATATTTCATTTGTAATCTTTAGACACATTTTTCATTCAAATATTCAAAAAGCACTGTTATTTAAAGACTCTATGATAGGATAGAGCCATTTTTCAAGTATGCTTAAGCCCATTTGTCCAATGAGAGTTTGAAAAATAATGTAAGGGGTTTGCAGTTGACATTTGGGAAACTAGCTCCTCAGAAGGAATAATTGGATGCTAGGGCATTTTTAAGGCTTTATACATTTTGAATGACCTTATGCTTAAAACACTCTTGATGCAGTTGAAATGCCCTTATGTTTCTTTTCCATTTTCTCTCTGCTTTGAGACTTTGTTGATTGTCTCCAATAGTATTCTTTTCTATATTTAGAGGACTCAGACACAGGTATGGGTGTGAAGACAAAAACTGTGGTCCAAAATAGCATGGTTTGATATCAAGATTGCAAAATAATGTGGGATAAGTATTTATTGAGTTAAAATGAGTAGGAAAATGAAGAAAAAATAATAAAGGATGTGATAGGTCATTTCCATATATATTTCAAAAGTACTTTAAAAATTCATTTGACTAGGTCCTTTCATGTTGTTTTAATGTATTTATTACCATTTGTTTTAATAAATTGTCCTGAAAACTATTTATACATGTAGTACACCCAAAATACTAATGCAATGTGATCCTAATACATATATCAATATATCGATACCTTTTATAGTGTATGTGTATGTTTTTTGTTTTTGTTTTTTTTTTTCTTTCTGTCTTATCCATAGAAAATGATACCATCTACTGGACAGACATGGGCTTCAATAAAATTAGCCGAGCTAAAAGAGATCAGACTTGGAAAGAAGATATCATTACCAATGGCTTGGGAAGAGTGGAGGGGATAGCTATTGACTGGATTGCTGGTATAATCCATGGCTTTTTCTGTTTTCATTTCACACCTATTTTGTTAGGGTCTCAATCTCCTTCATAAAAATTCTGTTTCCGACTCATAACATTTTTTTTGTACTTCTAGCCACAGGGATAAATAGTCTCTTTTGCTCTTGGCTTCATTCTTTCTAATGCTTTTGAGCCTTTGGACAAGTGTTTTTATGCAGAAGTAGATTATGTAGTGGTAACTTTGCCCAAATCTCCTGAGAACTGTGAGGCAGGTAAACAAAAGTGTCAGAAGTTCTCTTTTGCCTGCAGTCAGTAGAAAGTTAAAATAGATCCCTTCTTTAGGTGAGAAGTTTCAACTTATTTGTAACACATAAATGTTTCATTATATGGTTTAAACTACAGATGTGTGAGATTAGAAAGTATTTGAATATTAGTTTATTTACAGCTTTCTGCTTAGGAAATGCACACATAAAAATAAATATAGGAAGTAAATGATTTCTTGATAGTTATGTGAATGCTCAGAAAGTTAATTTTAGCCATAACTAATAAATCATTTTCTTTCTCACAACTATATTATAAACCCATCTGTATTTCTCCTAGGTAACATATATTGGACAGACCATGGTTTCAACTTAATTGAAGTTGCAAGACTCAATGGCTCTTTCCGTTATGTAATTATTTCCCAAGGCCTGGATCAACCAAGATCTATAGCTGTGCACCCAGAGAAAGGGTAATTTTAAGCTTTATGTGTACCTTGAGTTTTAAGTGAGTTTTTGTAAGTTTCATTTAAAAAATCCAGATGTCCATATTAATATTTATTTTTAGTTATAATGTTTGAAACAAAACTCAGTATCTTACCTAACTACAAGAAAAAGTTTATTTTCACGCCATGGTGTATATTTTAGTACATATTTGATGGGGTCATATTTATTATGCATTTCTTTAATGTATGTGTAAATCCAAGTAAGTATACCAATATATTTCTAGATTCTCAATTTAAAGTTCTGCCCTATGACTGTTTACAAAACAGGTACTCAATTATTTGCTGAATGAATGATAGCCAACTTCATTCTTCAATATTTCTAAAGCTTCGGTTTCCATTTACAAGTCTGTGATCGCCATGCAACATGTTCATTCCAAACATTGTATTTTTTTTTCCCCTGGAGTTCCAGATAAATATGTCTACCTGCCTTTTTGACATCTCTGTTTTTCCATTTGGTTGTTTCATAGGCACTCAGATTGTGCATATCTAACATGGAAGTGAATTCAATCTGCCATCAAATTCTGTTAATATTTTTTTTCTAAAGATCATCAATCTACCACATTCCATCTTTGCTACTTCCACTCTAATTAAATCTGTTCTTATCTTACACATACACCACTGCAGTGACTTCACAATTGATCTCCTAACATTAAAGGCAGAGTGACTTTTTTTCCTTTTTGCTTTTTTTTTCTTTTAATATAAAGCTTGTATAAATCCCTTTCAAGGGATTCCCATTGACTTTTGTGAAAAGTCCATAATTTCTGTTGTGATCCTTCTTCATCAGGTCTTATGTAAATATTCAGTCGCAAACTCCTGCTACTGCCTCTTTGGTATCACAGTCAATCTCTGGACTTCATAGTTTTAAAAATATGTTCACATATTTCCTATTCTCTTCTACTCCTAGTCTTTGAATAATCTCTTTACTTTATTGGCAATGTTTTCTTTCCTACTTTGCTAAATTTTATTTGTTTTTCCCTGGCTTTGTAAATAGATCAGATAATTCTGTTCTGTGAAACCAAAGTACCTAGTACTTTCATTTTTTATAAATTCTGTGCATTAATAGTTGCTTATTTGCTTATATTTATTTGCTTAGTAGCTCTATTTTTTCACTGGACTGGGTAATGTCTCTATTTTTTACTGTGCTATGAGGAGAATAGTCATGTGTGTTTGCTTTATTTATCTATCCCCAGGGCTTAGTATACTGGCTGGTAAAGAATAAGTTGCTGACTGATAACTGCTTTTCTCTTAAGCAATAATATAGAAGTAGTCCTATTACAAAACTATATAACTTCACACCACAGCGTTTCTTTCACTGCTAGTATGATTTGACTTAAGGGTTTTTTGTTTCTTTGTTTTTAAAGAGTGGATATTTTTAAGTTAATACAACTCCTCTTACTTTTGGAGGGGTGAAAAAGCGGACCATGGTGTATTAGATACACAGCATTATGTAAACACTGATTTAGAATGGAGTCTATATATGTAAAATATCAGTTCAACTCTCATGAAAGTCTAAACGCTTTTATTTGTTATAGGTTGTATGTAGTTTTTCCAATATCATCATTTGCTTTATTTTCTTGACAGATGCTATAAAAATAAGTCATGGCATTAGTATGATAGAAAAAAAAAACAAAGAAGGTTAATATAAGAGAGGGAAATAACACCAACAGTTTGTCACACTTCAAGCAAAGATTACCATATATAAATTGAAAAAGCTACATTGGTTAAGAATTGCTCTTGAATGCAAAACGTTAGAGTGAAAGTCTATAGGGATTTCTCTTTCTACCTTTTTCAGTTGCCATCTTCACTAGGTTATATTTTGTCTTATACTTGATATTATGGTCCCGTGTTATAACATGCTTGATAAATCTTCAGGGAGTATGTTTAGACTTAAGGAGGAGGGAGATAAGATAAAACACCTTTTCCTTGCTAGATCTTCTGGTTTTATTTGGGAAAAGTTTTCATGTCAGTTCCTTTGTTTTCCCTTAACTGGAAATGGGTTACATGCCCATCCTTAGACCAGTCAATACCCAAAGGGAAGAGATTATTTTGACATATTTAGACAAGTTATATTTCATCAACTGAGCTGGCATCAGTTCCCAGACCAAACAGGATATACTGCATATCTAAACAAACTCAGTTTCTAATACTAGGGCAGATCTCAAGGAGAGGTGGATTTCAAGAGACAATATGGGGAAGAAGGAAACCAGTTCTCCTGATTGTTCTATTTCGTAGTCATTCCAACACACTCTCCTTTGTTAGTTCTTTTTTCTCTTTGACACCTTAATGCTGGAGTTCCCCACATCTCAGTCTTTGGTGTTTTTCTCTTCTGTGGTGGTCTCATCCCCCCTAAATGTTAAAGATTTTAAAATGGTTATAGCCATACCTCACTCTAAACTCTAGATTTTTATGTTTTTATATATTGCTTGTTCAACATTTTCAATTAGAGGGCTGTGGCCGATTTTATTTTCCAAGATGATTACAATAATATCTGGCATTCCACATGCTCTTCTTAAAATGTGACATTGACTCTTGCAAACAGAAAAGGGGAACATCTTTTCCATATACTGGAATTTGGGTGGGCCTATGACTATTATGGAAGTGATACGTTGTAAAATCTGAGGCTACATCATAAAAGAAGATAAAACTTCCACATAGTTCTCTTGGGAAGCTCTTAGAGGCCAGCCACTCTGCTGTGAGCAAGCCAAGCAACCCCTCGGAGGGGCCAGTGTAGTTCCCACTAATAACTCTAGCTAAGGTCCAAGCTGACAGCCAGCACCAACTGCTGGACATGTTGAGTGAGTGAACCTAAATGATCCCAGTCCCTAGCTCTTAGGTTACCTCAGCCTTGGTGTCACCACCCGTCAGTGTGAATAAGGGGTGAGTTATTCCTGCTGAGCTCTGATCAAGTTGCAGATGCACAAGTAATTAAATTGTTATTGCTTTCAGCTTTTAAATTTATAAGGGTTTACTAACTAAAAGACGATCTACCAGAAATCTTATCCTTAACAGGCTCAAAACTAAACTGAATCTTTCTCTACATTTGTGAGTTCTACATTAGTTAATGCCAATTCTATTATTTTAGTTGCTTAGGTCAAAACACTCGGTATGATCTTTGGTGTCTCTCTCATATGCCCTGTATCCAATATACTAGGAATTCTATTGCCTTTAGCTTCTAAATGCATTCATATTTTATATACTTCTCATAATTTCCATTGTTA
Organism: Prionailurus viverrinus; assembly: GCF_022837055.1. Taxonomy (NCBI): domain Eukaryota; kingdom Metazoa; phylum Chordata; class Mammalia; order Carnivora; family Felidae; genus Prionailurus; species Prionailurus viverrinus. Next base: position 85,136,247 of record NC_062568.1, read on the forward strand.
CACTATAACCTGAGCCATTGTCACCTTTGCCAACATTTCTTGATCGTGGTTTACCATCTTACTCCCTTGTACTCCTACAGTCTGTTCTTCATGTAGTAGCTGAATTATCCTTCTGGAATGTAAATAGATGTCACATCTATTAAAAGCTGACAACAAACCTACAGTGTTATTATTTCCTCCACTTAACAGATAAGGAAACTGAGTCAGCTATTTTAAATACTATTCTGTTATCAAGCTAATATGTGGGAGTTAGGTTTTTCTAATCTCCAAAAATTATGCTACATTGTATGGATATGCATTTGTGTGTGCTACATGTTACACATATACATTTATAGTGGTAGGCATTACAGAAATTAATAACCAAAAATATCAAACATATAAAAAAGAAGTTCTAACAGTTTCAGGATAAAATTGTATTGAAAATTTAAAGGTTAGAACTGTACGTGAAAGAGTAAACAATAATGAGAAAATGCTGGAAAAAAAATTAGGAAAGGAAGCTTACAAAATAATTTTGAGCTGGATCTGACTTCTTCTGCTGTTGAGTCTGTTGCCTACCACCACGTGCCCATGGACAAAGGCCATTGCATATTAAGACTAGGAAGGGAGGGTGTGATCTTGTTTAACTCCAAGAATAAGACAACGTGACTCAATTGATCATGTCCACAGCACCCTCATAAACTTGAAAATAAAAATGTACTCTATTAAAGTATTTTAAAAATATATTTTTAAGTTCTAATTTATAATCAAACAATGAATCATTATAGCCTCTATAGAGAAAACTTGATCATTTGCTATATTGCAAATAAGTATTCTAATGGCAAGAAAAAATATAATTTGAGTGTTATGAAATCCCGTAGATACATAGGAAATGAGTTGGTTTCTAATAAAGAATTTCTTCCCTTTGTATTTGTAATAAGCCGAACACTTCATTTGTATGATAGCGACTTCCTTGTGCCTGGCCTATTATAGATTCATGCAGTTCAGTTTAGCAGGCCTCTTGCTGCTGCTACTTGCCAATCTGCTACTTGAAACCTAGTATACACCTTCAAGTTGTTATTCTAGGCCTTCTTTTCCTTAAGTATATTTTTATATCTCCATAGCCATCTTAGCATATAAATATACCTACTTCTCTGTAGGGTGATTGAGATCATCATGCAAAGGAACCCACATATACTCTACTTTCTGTCAGTTTATTAAAAAAAAAAACAAAACACACACACATTTACCGAGTGCAGCACACGCTGTGTGCGAGGTCATGTCAGTGCATCTCCATCACATCTTCAGCCTTCAATTCAGTACATTTTGACAAAATAGGGCTGCTTACTATGTGAAAGACGCTGGTGGGCGCCGTGAAGTATGATAGTATAATTAAGAGGCTGCTTCTATTCACAACTGAGTTTTCTGTTTAAACTTACAGTCTAAACAAATACAAAATTTCATTTACAATAATAGTCTCATATTGTAAAGTGAGAGTCATTTTCAGGCATAAAAAGACTAGATCAATGTGACTCAAGCCTAAATATCGTATCTAAATCTCATGTTGACATAACTTCCATGAGACCATTTTAAAGTTACATTGAATTTTAAGAAAAAAGAGATCATGTATAATGAAAGTAAGTAATCCAAGTGAGGGTAGTAGATGACTTGAAGGAGAGAGGTTTCTTTTTTTTTTAATTTTTTTTAATGTTTATTTACTTTTGAGAGAGACAGAGACAGAATGCGAGTGGGTTAGGGGCAGAGAGAGAGGGAGACACAGAATCAGAAGCAGGCTCCAGGCTCTGAGCTGTCAGCACAGAGACCGATGCGGGGCTCGAACCCACGAGCTGTGCGATCGTAACCTGAGCCGAAGTCGGTCACTCTACCGACTGAGCCACCCAGGCACCCCAAGGAGAGAGGTTTCGGAGATGGGCTAAGATTACATTATATGAAGAAATAGAATAAGCAAAGAATTGGTAGTGGCAAAGCAAAGGCAATTGGCAAGTGTATAGCTACATAGGGAAGAGCCATGATGCAGCTGGGATAAATTGGGGCCGTAAAATCGGCAACAGAATTCCCCACATATTAAGGGAATTACCATGAAGACATTTTTTCCAGTTCACCAGGTGGAATCTAAAATAGTCCTAGACCCTCTGTCCTAAGCCTTCTCCCTGATCCCAAACAAGTCACATAAGCAATGATCAGAAGTGGGATGAGTTTATTGAAGTTGTAGCATTCTTTAAACTGGGGAATTCTTAGAAATAGTTACCATCTGAGACAGACTGTTATGGGGGAGGGGTTTTTTTCTTCACCCTCAAGCCAAGTAATTGAGAAAGCTGGAGTCAAATATGTAAAGGGGAGACTAAAAGAAAGAGAAAAGAGAAGCAAATGGAAAGACAAGAAAAAAAATAAGTCACTTTCTCACTGCAAGTCTTCAGCCCAGCAGGAGTCCAATCAAAGTTGGTGAGAGGGAAGAAAACTTTAAAATACATATGAAATAAAAGATCGGATTCAGAAAGATCCCATCTTTTGTACCAGAAAAAAAAATCTTAACAATATTATTTGTTCTTTTAACTAAAATAGTCTTGGAAGTCCTGGATTCTTCCTGAGATAGCATATTCTGGAGAAGAGATTTTCAGTAGAGCATAAATGGAATCAGTAGTTGCATAAATATAAAGTTACTTTGTTTTATTTCAACAGTTTAGACTCTGCAATAAAGCATGGTGATGGATGAGATTACCCAAGAAAAAGTACAGAAAAAAATAAGTCTAAAGACAAAAAGAGAGAGAGAGAGAGAGAGAGAGAGAGAGAGAGAGAGAATGTTTATTTTTAGGGGATGAAGTGATTAAAAGAGTGGAAAAGAAAGCCAGCAATAAGGCAAAAGAGGGAAAAATAACCATTTCAAGTCCTCAGAAAATTACTGTATCATGAAAGTCAAGGGAAGACCACTCCAGGAAGAACAGTGTGCCCGTGGTAAAGAATTTAGGAGGGATTAAAGCAGAGAACAGAATGTGCAATCGATGATGGAGATGATATTATTAATTTTTATCAATTTCCAGAAATTGCTAAAGACAGAAGCCAAATATAAAGAACAAGTAAGTGACAAATAAATTAGAAAGTAGAGCTACCATATTTAGTCTCCAGTGACAGAAACTTGGGCAATGAAGGGAAAGTAGGAAAAACAGAAATGTTGAGAAGACAGTAGAGTATAGAGGAAGTTTTCTTTAGTATAGGAGTGAGGGGGTACTCTACAAGTTCATAGGCAGAGGGGAAGAAACTGACAGGAAGGCAAGTTCCAGAGAGTGTAGTTGGAACTTAGACAAGGAAGAAGTAATAGGGTGGAACAAGAAGAATAGGGGACCAGAAAGCAGATGGACAAAATTTACATCTTATATCAGGTATTCAAGAAACAGATCCTGGAATGAGAATTCAGTTCAGGAAGTAAGAGAGAAGCAGAGTAGGAAAGGGGAAGAGACAAACAAAGATTCAACTGTGAGCAAAAGTCTGGGTCTCAGCCTGATAACTTGTGGATCTCTGGAGTATAAAATTTACTTCAAAGCAAGGGAACTTTACTTTGAAACTCCCACCCAAGCATTGGAAAGGGGCAACCCTTGGGAGACATACACTCCCAAGATTTCTAACTCTCAGCACTACTTGTGAAAGAAGAGTTGTGGCTTAAGAGGATAGGTCCTCTTAAGAAAAGTGCCTGTAAGAACTGTAAGAGGCAAAGGACACAGAAACAGTGCACTGGAGTGCATAGAACTAGGAAACAAGATCTGAGAGTGTCTAGGTGGAGTACCAAGTGTATACTACAGTTGGGAACCACAGGTTAGATGTTTCCTACCTTTGAGATCTTTTGAAATATCTTAATCTCAAATACCTATGTCCTTTTTGGTTACTAAAAGGATGAGATGAGGTAAATTTAAGTGGGAACATTGAATTAGGAGAATTTCTCTCCCCCTTCTTGTTTTGGAGATGGAATGAAAAGATAGGATATGGCAGTAGAATATATTTTAGCAATTCAATTACTGAAATTGAAGAAAGTCATAAATGATAGTATGAGTAAGGTTAGCAGCTTTAAATGAATAGGTAAGTTTTGCTGAAACTTGTGCTAAATAGAATATGAACAAAAGGATTTAAAGCAACATGAGTTTAGCTGGGATGGATTTCTAGAATCTAATCAGTATGTTTCTGTGACCTTGAATAATAACATTCAGCAGTTTAGAAGTAGCGAGGGGAAAAAAAAGGAAAAAAAATGAGTCAAAAAGGGAGCGTGAGATGACAGACTCAAAGTTGAATTGTAATGGAATAACCTTTGGTTGCCAGTCAGGAGCTGAGGTCTAGAAGTTAGTGATGCAATCAAGGAAACCAAAAGCAGCAGATTAAGGTCAGAGTAAGGAGTTAGGACATTAATGACCAAGACAACTCAACAAATTAAGAGATGATTTTAGAATTGGTAAAATTGGAAATGGAGCTGTCTCATGTGTTACTTAAAATTAGTGTGTGGCCTTGCTTATGTAAGGCAGAGGCAAAGGAGAGGTGGAAGTCCTTGGAACAGATGAGGTGAACCATGAACTGAGATGTTCACAAAGCCATCAAGATGAGTCATAAAGTCCCTAAGAATGTCAGCAGTGGAGGGAGAAGATGGCAGAGTTTTCAGTGAGTAGTAAAACAATTAAATTTGGTGGTTAATTGTGATAGTGATTATGTGGTGGTACAAGAAAATAGGATGTGTGAATTCATGCTGTAAATGTTTTGAAATAAGTGAGTATAACCTCAGAGAACGTTGTCTTTCTTACGTCAATCTTCTTCACTTTAATGGCATTTATTTCCTCTGGTATCTCATGCAGTAACTCTTCTATTCTATCATCTTTAACTAGTCCTTTCAAGGAAACCTTTCCCATTTCTTCCAAATAGCATCAGATCTCTGCTATTTGACTCCCCCACAACAAACACAAACACATCAAACACAAACAAACAAAAAACACAGCAACTTATTTTTCTCTGCATGTTACTTCTTAACTTAGAATAAAGTTCTCTTCTTTCCAGAATTGTTAAAATTTATCCATAGCCAAATTCAGATTTTTTCCAGATTTCACACCATTTGCCTTCTGTTTGATATATTTCTCCATTGATTATCCACTCAAGACTTTATTTTCTCTGTTACTTTCTCTAAATCTGAGTTTTCTTGCTGTATCTAACCTATTCCATATACGTCCTTTGCATCTCTCTCTCCTTATATGTCTTTGTATGCCATTCTCTCTCTTGCTATATTTACCCTTTACCATGTATTGTCGTGTTTTTTTTACTTTAATTACTGCATTACATCCAAAATCTCACCTTCATCCCTTCACTTATGTTTCCATTTTCCTTTAGAAAATCTTTATTTGAATGTCCACTGTTATAGAAATTTACACATCCTCCTACCTCTAGTCTAGTGACTTCGTTTCGTAACTATGGCATGTCTTTTTGCTCTGACAAGATTGAAATTTACTTTAGACTTTGTGTAGTTTTTCATCATCTATTTCTTTCTTTATTTTTTAAGCATTTTTAGTGTTTGTTTATTTTTGAGAGACAGAGCACAAGTGGGGGAGGGGCAGAGAGAGAGAGAGGGGAGACACAGGCTACAGGCTCCAAGCTGTCAGCACAAAGCCTGATGCAGGGCTCAAACCCATGAACCCTGAGATGATGACCTGAGCCGAAGTCGGACCCTCAACTGACTGAGCCACCCAGGGTCCCCTTTCATCACCTATTTCTATCTGTCACTAACTTCTGTCATATCTTCTCTCCAGATGTCTCTTAGATCTTCCATATCTTTCTCTTGCAACTTTGAGCTCAGCACTGATTCGGCTTGAGGAGCTCATTGAATATTTTTGGATTTCCTAATTTTGAGCCCCCAGAACAAGATTTATATTTTATTTCACAAAACAAGAAATCTTTGACATATGTGGCATTCATTTAAATATTATTTACCTCCATACCTTCACTTCTTCTTAAAAACATTTCTTAACTGTTAATTAAGTCACATGGATAGATATTTGTCAGGACTTATAATTAAGAATTGATACAACTTTTGAATAAACATTTTTGGGAAATGTTTATTATACTTGGAAATATTAGTTTCTCCCTATACATTATCCACGTTTTACTGACTTGAGTTCAGAAAAGAAAAATAGGCTTAAAAGTGACAGTCCATGTAAAAGTTATCCAAACATTGGTTTCTAGGTAATATTACATAGACATTTAAGTGTCAAAATTTTATCATATGAATAAAGTACAGCATTTTATATTCTGTTTGTAGTTAAAGCATGGTAGGTGGTATTACCAGGGGAAAAGGTAAACCATAATGGAATAAATTAGCTGAATCTAAGATACAACTGTGCCTTGAAAAGTGGGCATGAAGCCTGTTTTGAACAATGGAGACTTGAAGTTTTTTTTTAAATGTAACCAAATACAAAGTAGAAAGCATGTATGAATTTACTTCAGCTTGAAAAATTAGTTTCTACCTTCTATTGATTTTTTGGTAAGGCATCACTTCCATTTAAAAAAATTGAAATATAATATATATATTTTATGTGAAAAACACTTTCTACAGTAGAAGCTACAGTATGTCACCATATGATACCAAAAAAGTTGATTAACTTCTTGTAGTATATTACATCTAAGTGAAACACAAATACTCTGATTTTGTTTTCTTTAGACACCATAGCTTAACAATAGTTTAACATCTGTTGAGATAGCAAGTGTATCGCATACTTTAACACCATATCTCAGAGTATGCTTTTATCTTAAGGCAAGATGACACATATAAAAATGAAGTAGAATTAAGTTTCATTTCCAATTGAAATACTGGTGCAACCAGGGTGTTAGTATATAAGATTAAGATACAATGATGGTCAAATAACTTGGAAACAGTTATACCCCAAATTATAGCCAGCTTTCTCTACAGGTATATAAGAGAGGCATATAATCAAATTATAATGACAAATGAAAGAAAAGTGTCACAGTATTTTTTACTAGGAATTTTCTCAAATATTCTGCAAACACCCTTGTTTCAAACTTAGGTTTTGCTCACCTAATCTTTTACCATATGCTTTATCTTTATTCCTTAATGTCTAAATGTGAATCTTGGATCTTATTCCCCTTGCTAAAAGGAGGGAAGAAGGACCGGAAGTGATCAAGGTGCCCTGGGCTATCCTTGTAGCTCTTGGGTTGATGGAGGAGAAAGAGTGTACAGAAAGGTCATGCCACCTCCTAGTACAAGAGGGAACTTTTGGTCTGGACCACCAAAGCCATGTTCAATGGAAACCAGAAATAGCCACACACAAATGCATGACTTTACCTTGATTTTTAAAGGGATCTGACCAATAAAACTGTGGTAAAGGGTAAAAAAGAAGTTTGCAGGATTGATTTCTCTATCCACCTATAGAAATTGTCTCTGCTTCTTTCAATGTGGAATACCCAGGGTGGGTTGGGTATGACTGATAAGACAGATCGGAGGTCATGAAACAAATCAGAAATTTCTGTGTAATGTTTTAAGAATCAGCACATGAGTACTAGTAGTCTAGGCTCTAGGAGTCAAGGTATTAAATATTTCATAGGAAAATACATAAAGGGTAAACATCAAATATTATATATTAGAGATACTATAAATGAATAAAATATAGACCATTTACTCAGGAAAAACACTATGAACATGTAAATAGCAAACCAATATCATATATGTACATAGACATGTATGTGTATATGTATATATTTGTTAAAATGAGGGTGTGCAATGAGGCAGGGTATAAATAAAATAAGGGACTAAATATAGTGCAGGCAATAAACAGAATATGCTGTATCATCACAGATGCCAAATACATTTTTCTTTGTGAAGAATTTTTCCTCATATTTCTCCAGTATTGGCTGGACTTACACATAACAATTGTGTCACTCAATATTGCAGAGTAGTGAATCAAGAAGGAATCTGATATAGAACTTAAGGATAACAGAAACCAGAACAAGTCCTGTAGAATAAATGGTAAATACTGTTTTAGACTTAAACAGAGAAAGAGAATGACCCAGATGGCCTGTATCTTTATTTTGGCTCAAAAGAAAAGTTAATTTCTGAAGTTACTTATAGAAATGACAACTTCTCTCACCATCGCACTTCAGTATTTTCAGTGTTGAAGCCTATACTTTTACGACTTAGAGACTTATACCTAGCAAGTTTTAAGTATTTCTTTTGGCACTTTTCTTAAGGCAAATCTTTACCCATTTGCCTCTGCCATTAAACAGTGAGTTTCATGAGGGTCACTGAGTCCAGTTCATTTTATAGCAACAACTGCTAGCATTACATAACAACATTAATATTGGTTGAATGAGTACGTGACTGCACTGAAAGAATACATTTGAGAATCATCCACCAAACCACAGACAAAAATAAATAAATAAATAAATAAATAAATAAATAAATAAATAAGAAGAAGAAAAGCAGTGTTCAAGGTTATACTGTCTCTAGACTCTTCCTTTTAACAGAGTGTCCCTCTATCTGTGCTTGAGTTCTTTTCATGTTATAGGAACCGCTAAGCAAAAGTAACACATTCAGGACTTGAAAAGTGATTTGGGATTGCCATGTAATGCTTTCTCAAAGCAAAATTGCACATAAATGAAGGAAAAGGAAATGCAAAGAAACACTCACAGGAATAGAGAAGGTTCTTCATTACAGCGTATATCTCTCAGAGGGGATGCAGGATGCCATTTTATGTATTCGTGAAATGTATTCAAATTTTTATAGTATGTTATTTACATGTGCCTTAAAGATTGAGACATTGACGTGTTGGCCTATGAAGTACTCGATTAGTATGAGTTTTAAGTAATTCTAATGAAACTGCTAAGACATTGAAAATTACAAGCAGTTTGTCAAAAGCTCATGCTCACACAAAGGCTAGCTGGTGTTGTTAATTTGTAGGTTTGTTTGTTTTTTTATATTTTTTGCTGATATAGTATCTCGCTATTGCCCATTGGTGTGGCAGAGGAATCTTCTCAACCAAGGCAACTGCCTATAAAAGAATTATATGATCTTTATTTTTGTGCCTGCACGGACATTTTTGGTTATCTCATCTTTGTTTAGCATACATGATAAAGTATATAAATCATGCTGTCCTAGAAGGACGTAAGAATGGGAAAAAATGGTGAGTTCATTGTAAAAATTGCAGCCCAGATCTGTGTTCAGAGGAAATAGTTTAGCAGTCAAATTAAGAATCTTAAACCCAGGGGCGCCTGGGTGGCGCAGTCGGTTAAGCGTCCGACTTCAGCCAGGTCACGATCTCGCGGTCCGTGAGTTTGAGCCCAGCGTCGGGCTCTGGGCTGATGGCTCAGAGCCTGGAGCCTGTTTCCGATTCTGTGTCTCCCTCTCTCTCTGCCCCTCCCCCGTTCATGCTCTGTCTCTCTCTGTCCCAAAAATAAATAAACGTTGAAAAAAAAAATTAAAAAAAAAAAAAGAATCTTAAACCCAAAGAAAATGATTGATTCAAATTAGTTTCTTTTCACTATTGTTCCTATATCTATAAAAATCACCCTTAATATTATTCCTTTTATGATAATTTAGACTTATTCAGTATTCTTTTTCCACCTCACACTTTTTACCCTTCCCCAGCAAAGCCAAAGCTTTGTTTTCATGTTACTTTTATTTCTCAAAAAATATTTATTCGAAATTGGCATTTATAATATTTTGTATATTTTTCAACTTTAATTGTGATAGAAAAAGATTTGCTTTCCTTGATAAGTATACCTGCATGTAAAGTAATTCTGACATCAGTACGCTGGTTATATGGTCAATTCAGTAAACTTTCGAAGACTATAAGTATATCCTAAGCCTGTGGGAAATCCAGTGCTCCTAAATCTTTTGCCTATTTTTCAAATGTCAATAATTAATTGGAATTACTACTTGAACATAGTATGCATTCATTGCACATTTTCCTGCCAAGAACTGTGTCTTATAAGACAATAAGGATATTTGTGTTATGATGGTTTCTGACAGTATTCTTATAATCCTTCAAACCACTTTTGAATGTCCCATTTGTAATTTTTTTTATTTTAAATCTGTAACTGCAAGCCCCTGTAAGTATGGGAATTTACAGTTTAAGACAAATTATCATCCAGAGAAACTTCAATTATATAACATAACATTTGATTTTGACAATTCTGAAAATTTCTAGGTCTGGGATAAACTTGAGAAGTATCTTAAGTGCTAGATTAACCAAGCTAGGGATCTAAAGGCAGTTTCCTTCATTATATCATACAATTCAACAAACATTTTGCTACAGCAAATTTTGAACTCAAATGGGGACATCGGTCTGTAATGCTGCCACTGAATCTTAATTTCCGTGGGGTCTCAAAACCAGTGATAAGGATTTTCATTTATTCCCTTCATGAAAAAATCACACTTAGATACAAAGAATCTATGTTCGTTAAAGATATCTCAAGTACATCTATGTAAATTACTATCTTAAATTATTCATAAGTTTCTCCCTGCAGTTTCATAAGCTTAGTGTTCTTTCTCTACATTTAGTTATAATCCCTGAAGGTTCTCACGGTGCTAATTCTATTCAATTTGTTATTTTTAATTTTTGTTTAAGGAGAAAATAAATTACTCTTTTCCTGAAATTCATAAAATGTCGCTTAAGTAGGTATAGAATCTTTTAGTTTTATTAAGTTGATAAATTGTTTAGCCATAAAAGTGGTTCGTGTAGTCAGATTTGGCTTCATATATAATGATAATTTACCTAATCACTACTGAAAATTTGAGTAAAATCTGTACTCACAATAGTTTTATTTTGAGTAATTCTAGTTCTTAATTTTATTGTTATTCATCCAGGCCTCCTGCATGGAAGTAATACAGATTTAAAATGCAAAGGGACTACTAGAGAAAAAAAGAATGAGAGACTGGTTTCTTGATACTAGGGCTTTTTTCATGGCTTGGTCTGTGTTTTTTAAGTATGAAGATCTTTGTTCTAATTCCTTATACCTAAGGAAAAGTAGCATTTTATATGAGATTATTATATTATTGTATTATGTTTATATTTTGTGAGACAACATAGAGAATACACCACAGGCCTGGGTTAGTAAAGCCTGATTGAAGTTCCTGGCTTTGACCCTTTCTTACCAGCTGTGTGACTGGATGATTGACTTCCTGAGCCACAGTTTCCATAGCTGGAGAAGCAGAGCTAAATTTGTTAAATGAGTTGATTTGCTCTGTTCACCCAAAATATTTTTATTTATTTTTTAAAATAATATTTGTATTATTCATTTAGTACATCTGAAAGCAGATTACTATTAAATAAAAGGGATATTGTACATATTTCCTTTCATATTTAAATTCTGGAGTATGTTAGGGGTGCCTGGGTGGCTCAGTCCGGTGAGCTTCTCCACTTCGGCTCCCATGATCTCATGGTTCATGAGCTGGTGCCCAACGTCAGGCTCTGTGCTGACAGCTCAGAGCCTGGAGCCTACTTTGGAGTCTGTGTCTCCCTCTCTCTCTGCCCCTCCCCTGCTCACATTCTGTCTCTCTCTGTCTCTCAAAAATAAACAAACATTAAAAAATAAATAAAAATAAATAAACTGGAGTATGTTAAAATAGATGACAACAATCAGACTGAATAAGCACCTGTCTGTCTTGGCTCCCAAAATGCCTCCTTCACAGTGTTATGCCCCCTGCCATTTTGACACAGTGGTTGATTAGTCATTTTAGGAGCATTATTAAAACTTTTTCCTTAAAAAGTTAAATGGAGCAACAAATTTGGCCTCCCAGTTATTTTATTGTTTAATACAATGAGAATCTCCATTAAAGTTTAAAAATCTTAACTTTAATGAAAACATAGATTTTTTTATGGCTATTTCAACCTATAGCTAACCAATAAAATGCTAGTTGGATTTCTTGTACGAAGTTTTCCCTTTCTAATTATAGACCATATAAATATGAACGAAAGCTTCTTCAGGATTAATATACTTGGAATTCTAGCCACACCTTCTTTTTCATCTGGTTGTGAAAGTCCAGCACATTTATTTTATACAGCATTTCCATGAAAAAAATCAACTTTTAAAATAAATCAAAACGATATGCGTAAAGGGAATACATATATTTTTATGTAGTTTAAGTATCTTTTTATGGATAAATAATACATTTGAGTGGATACAAAATATGAATGTACATCTATGATTTTTCTATATGCAACCTCATTTTCTCATGTATGATCACTCATATATACGTATTCAAATATGCACAAAATACGCATTCATTGTTGCCTGGATGAATCAATGATTGCCATATTTTTCTAAATTCTAATCACTGCTGTTTCCTGACAGCTAAATAAAAACTTCAGTGGACATAATTTCAAAAGAATGGATCCTGTTTATCTGAAAGCATGGATTTTGTATTGTAATATAAATATTATGTATGCTGAACGAATGAGCAAAAGAAAGCATGAATAATATGCCTTCTGTTTTTCTACATTTAGTTTTTCGACATGTTTTATTTCAGCATACTCTGGATTTTCTTTCTGTATTTCATTTTCTTCCATGTTCCATTTTTGTATTACGTGATTACTATAATAGGAATATCTGCTTTTGTATGAATCTATGTTTTATGATTGCTTCACAAGATAACTTACAATATTCAAATTAGAATGGTTACATTTATCAGTGTAATTGGACAGAACTGAAATTATAGTGCATTCATATATATATTAATAAATACTTATCTCCCACTAATTTTTATTTTAAAATTTTTCTAATTTCCTAGTGCTATAGGTATAACAGTAGATGAAAATGAGAAAAGATCACAGTCCTCATTGAGCTTATTGTCCAATGAGGGCAAAAAAAATTAATGAAAATAGCACTGTAAAGAAATATAAGAACTATAACACTGTAAATTTTACTCTAATCCATGCAGAGTATAGGGTAAAATAATCAGAACACAGAAGAATTTTTGAGGGAAATGATGTTTGCAATGGGAACAAGAGCAAATGAGGCAAACAGGTTGGAGAAGAGCATTTCAGACAGGGAGTAGCCTATGCAAAGTATTTTGGAGGGATTTTGAATCCATCCTTGTGATTTCTATGACTCGTTAAATATTTTTTAAAATAAAAAAATTCTTTTTCACAAATATAAACACATGGATGTTGATTTCTAAAATGTATTATTTTTGTTCTATTGGTATGAATGTCACTGCTTTATTGTTAATAATATGGGTTTTTTTTTGTATTTATCTGCATATTACTATAAATCAACAATTTCATTTCAGCTATTTGTTCTGGACTGAATGGGGACAGATGCCCTGCATTGGAAAAGCTCGCTTAGATGGCTCCGAGAAGGTTATCCTTGTAAGCATGGGAATAACATGGCCAAATGGTATCTCCATTGACTATGAGGTGTGTTGGATTTCTTAAGTATTTAAAGCGCATTAACTGCCAACTTGCATTAATCCACTCTTAGTGTTCTCTTATTTTTTTTAATAAACCACTTAATCCAAAACAGCTTGTAACATTACTTTTCAATCGATCTTTAGGAAAACAAATTGTACTGGTGTGATGCTCGTACAGACAAAATAGAAAGAATTGACCTTGAGACTGGAGGGAATCGTGAGATGGTGCTGTCAGGGAGCAATGTGGATATGTTTTCAGTTGCGGTCTTTGGGGCTTACATCTACTGGTCTGACAGGTAATTTATTTTTTCATAAGTATTTGAGTCTCAAAATGTTATTTCAGTGCCAGTTGCTTTACCCTTGTAGGATTAGCCATTCCCTAGCAAGGGCACAAAAAGGATCTCACAAAGCCATGTGATTTCCACAGAAAGTCAGGCACTCTTGCTATTCCAGGCTCAAGCATTTCAATGTCACAGACTAATGTTGGTTTCTTTCCCCTTCTGCTTGGCCATCTGTTATCTTCAGTTTAAATAACTGGCTTGATGTGAATTACTTAAAGATTGTTGATCACGTATGTCCAACTTTTTGTCAGAGCACATGCCAACGGGTCCATCAGAAGAGGCCACAAGAATGATGCCACAGAAACCGTAACCATGAGAACAGGTCTTGGAGTCAACCTGAAGGAAGTTAAAATCTTTAACCGAGTAAGAGAGAAAGGTCAGCATTCTTATAAAATAAATATATCTTACATTATTTCTCTCCTTTTTAAAAAATATTAATCAATGTTAGAGATTCTTATATGAATCCAAAACCTCAAAACTGTATTTTTTTAACATCTAATTTCCTATAAAAATCATACAGTAGTCTAATGAAATGAATACACAATAGTTCATACATAGATAGTTTTGCCTTAGACAGTGTATTTATATGGACATGTTATATGCCTGGCATGCCTTCAGTATAGGTTTGGGCTAAGTAATGTAGAAAATCTTGATAAATATACATACTCGACAAAAAAATACAAAGCACAATTAGGATATTAGAGAGTAAAAGTTGCCAAAGCTATGTATTTTGGGTTATGTTTTAATATATAAAGTGATATGGCTTCAGAAGTTTGCTATTGGTGTGAAATATTTCTGAAGTCATCAATCCCTTAAAATGTGTTTTTTGAAACTGATATAAATGTGGTTTGGATTTTTTTTTAATTTACCTCAATTAAGTGTCCATTTTATGTCATTAAATATCCATATTAATGTCCATTAAAATAAATTGTAATTAATTTTCTTGACATCAAAGGAATGCATAATAATTTTATAGTTGATGATGGATTCATGGAAGAAAATCAGCCGTATGGAGCAATCTTGATAGTATATTACATCTTCACTCAAAACTGAAGTAAAAACTTATGCTTAATATACTTAGGAGGTTAGGTACATTGGCACTGTAAATTTCTTTGATAGCCTTCATATTTCATAGACACAGATTTTAAAGCAGTGCACTGTTTGTTGGGGAACTCAGTTCATGTTTTGAGAAAATTGTTATTTGTGCCAAAGATTACAGTACATGAAACCTATTGCAATCTTAGCATCAAGTTTCAAAAAAGAGATATACACTTAACTGGCTGATTACAAGAAAAATGTAATGTTTTTATTTAGATGATAATTAGAGCAGAAGAATGCAGTCTTTTAAATCAGAAATCCAAGATTTAAACTGGTGTGAAAAAAGTCAGTATTTTATAGTATTTGACTTTTTTACTGACCAGTATTAAGAATAATAATAATAATAAATAACAGACTATTCAACATTATTTTTAAAAATATTTCTGTAAGAGGGCTGCCTGAGTGGCACAGTCAGTTAAGCGACTCTTTTTTGTTTTTAATGTTTATTTATTTTTGAGAGAGAGAGTGACACAGAGTGTGAGCAGGGGAGGGGCAGAGAGAGAGGGAGACAGAATCTGAAGCAGGTTTCAGGCTCTGAGCTGTCAGCACAGAGCCTGATGCAGGGCTGGAAGCACGAACCATGAGGCCATGACCTGAGCCAAAGTCGGACACTTAACTGACTGAGCCACCCAGGCACCCCTAAGTGACTCTTGTTATTAGCTCAGGTCTTGATTTTAGGATCGTGAGTTAAAGCCCTCCACTGGGCTCCATGCAGTGCATGAAGCTTACTTTAAACATTTTTTTTCTGAAAGAAAAATCATTTGAAAACAAAATAAAAAACCAAACATATATGTTTGTATATGTGTGTGTCTTTTTTTTCCTGTTTAGGGACCAATGTTTGTGAAAAGGACAATGGTGGATGCCAGCAACTTTGTCTTTATCGAGGAAATTCTCGGAGAACTTGCACTTGTGCCCATGGATATTTAGCAGAGGATGGAGTTACTTGCCTAAGGCATGAAGGCTATTTGCTATATTCAGGGAGAACAATATTAAAAAGTATACATCTTTCTGATGAAACCAATTTAAATTCACCAATAAGGCCATATGAAAATCCACATTATTTTAAGAATGTCATAGCCTTGGCTTTTGACTATAATCAAAGAAGAAAAGGTACCAACCGAATCTTTTACAGCGATGCACACTTTGGAAATATACAGCTTATTAAAGATAACTGGGAAGACAGACAAGTAATTGTTGAAAGTAAGTACAATATTTTTTTAAATACTTTGGTGAAAATGAGTATCATTTGCATTAGCAGAGAAATTAGAATGGTAATTGTATGTAGTAATTACATTTTTTTGAGTTTATATTCAAGAATAATGCACCTATGTTATCTGATCTGCTGAAAGTCAAAGAAGCAATTAACCGTTAGCATGTACAGTATGTATATTATGATTATTAGTTTCTAATCATGGATCTTTCAATATAATCCTTGACAGTGTCTTTTTGTACGTATATCAAAATTCATGGAAATTTTTTTTCAGTATAAAACTATACTAATTTTATTTTCTTCTTCTGGGTGAAATTATATCTTTAGGAATATCTGCCTAATTTTATTCAGTGAATTGTATTTTCTCAAACAAATATCAGAGATTATTATTTGTGTGTGTGTGTGTGTGTGTGTATAGTAGTGTTGAGAAAATGTTAGTAAATAAATACTATTTTAAAATATTTTTATATTTTAAGGGACATATTCATTCAAGCAAAATATTGTTATTCATGTAGTTTATTCTTTTACATTCGTATTGTTTATTCGTATAGTTATTCATATTGTTTAGAGAAACATCTTTCCTGCCATCCAACTTTCAACAAGGATGATCTTCACATTCCTGATATAACCTCTTGCTTTTCTCTCTGTGTGATTTTCATATATCCCTCACTTTTCCAATTTCATTATACTTGAAGACAATCCTTTTCATTACTTTTTAAATTGTAAAATAATGCATAAATTAATTGTATTCAAGTGAAATAGATTTAAAAACTAAATTTCTGCCTTATCACTGCAACATCAATTCCATTTACTTACCCATAACAGCAGTCATGTCTTCAGAACTTTTTTCATGTAATGTGTATCTCATTTGTAATTACAAAATTGAATGATACTATATGCATTATTCAGATTTTTTATATATATACCTTGAAAAGTTTTTATTTCCTATTTAAGACTCTATCTAATTCTTTTGAAAGCCTGTGCCTATTTTACACTAAATATAAACTAATCATTTTGTTCTGATAAACATTTATTTCTGGTATTTCATCATTACCTACAATCTCAAAACGAACATTTGTGCATATAAATATTTTTATTCACACATGTGAGTATTTCTTTAGCATAGAATCCTAGAAATAGAATTGCAGAATCAATCAGTATTTATTTTAATTTTTAGCTGGTCAAATTCCTGCCAAAAAGACCATACCAGTTTCTATTTTCATCAAATGCATATGAAAAGGCTTATTGTCTCACACTGTTTTCAACAATAATTTCATAATTTTTATTAATTTATGACTATCTAATTTGTAAGAAAAGTCAACTTATATTAATATACCTGATAGCTAGTGAAATATAACATCTATTATATGTTTACTCATTTAAATGTAAGTATAAATATGGTCAAACTTATTATACATTGCCACACAATGCAATGCCTAACATTCTGCTAGGCCAGTATTTGTTTATTCAAATCTTACTCAGATTTTCCAAATTAGTTCAAACATATACTTGTATAAATATATATTATCATTTCTTTATTCTCTAGGTTACTACACTTATTGATAATTTTATACCAGTTGTAAATTACAGAACGTGCCAATATGCCATTTTGGGGTGTGTGTGTGTGTGTGTGTGTGTGTGTGTGTGTGTGTTTGAAAAAGAGAGAGAGACAGAGGGAGGGAGATAATGCAACTGTAACAATATTGATCATAAGGTACAGACATATTTGAGATTTATCAACTCAGTATATGTATAGGAAGTTTAGATTATACTACTACTCTAGTCCTCCGTTTCTTCTAGACTGATACAGTTCAGAGTTGAAAGTGCTTGCATTGTATCCACAATATATTAATTAACTTATTAATTCATTTTCTATGCTTCAGAATTTTTGTCAGGTATTCTGGTTATAAAGTTGAATACCAGCCCATAGGCCTTTAGAAGCCACAGTTTCAGAAGAGACTGCAAATAAACATTGAAATTCAGTAGAAGCCACAAGATACTAAAAGACTAGAGAATTAAAAACAAACAAACAAACAAACAAACAAAAACTGTTTGGGGAAGACTATAAGACGCCACTGACCTGAGTTGAGGAAACTTAAAAGATCAATAGAAACCTATTAGTAGACTGGGGCAGGTAGAGGAGGAGAGGAAGAAAAAATAATTCTAGACCTGTGGTCCTCAAGTGTGGTTTCCTGGGGACTCCTGATAGGTGTTTGAGGAGTCTAAGAGATCAATAGTATTTTCATAATAATACTAGATAATTGCCTTTCCACAGAATTGACCTTTGCATTGATGGTGTGAAAGCAGTGGTGGCCAAACTGCTGACAACTTAGTGCTAATCAAAGCAATGGCACTAAACTGTATTAGTAGTCATTGTATTTTTCAATGCTGCTTAATAGCAGAGAAAAAAAAAAGCCTGTTTCACTTAAGAACATCCTTAAAGAGAATAAAACATTTTTATTTTATTAAATCCTGATCCTACAGTACACATCTCTTTATTAGTCTATGTGATGAAATACACATAGGACACTTTTGCTGCATTCTGAACTTTATTGGCTGCCTAAAGGAAACCAAGTATTTGTGTGATTATTTGGGTCCATGCTTCTTTTAAGGAACACCATGCTTTACTTGAAAGAGTGAGGAACATATAGTCTATGGTTATTCAAACCTTGGTGTGTAGCAGACATTTTCTAAAGAACGAATACAATGAGTCTGTCACTACAAGGAAAATGACTTCCAGTATCTGCTGCAAATAATAGAAATCAAGCTTTCATGTAAAAGTTACAATTCCGGAGGATTTGTATCGAGTACAGTAAGCTTGATGACTTCCCAGTGTTTAAAGGCTTTTCTGATGATATGGGTGTTGGTATTATTGAGCTAATTTTTTGCACAATGAAATGTGTCAACAGATATGCTTAACTTAGGGAACCAATATTTTTCAAATGACATGATAAAAAAGTCATGAATGGGTAAATGATCCATTCAAAGTGTAGGATAGACCAATGGATTTTAATATGATAGAGTATGAAAAGTTCACCAGTATGGTTTCTGATTCCACACTGAAGCTAAGCTTTAAGTAACTACCACTTGTTATGTGTTAGTAGAGTGTGAAAGAATATCCAGAATTATCTGAAAAGGCTACTAAAACACCTTTCTCTTCCAACTTCATAGCTGTGTGAGGCTGGATTTTCTTCACATACTTCAACTAAAACAACCTAACAGGAAAAGAAGCCGATGTGTGAACCTGGCTGTCTTCTAGTAATCCAGAAACTAAACAGACTTGTAAAATTTTAAACCAGTATTCCATTCTCATTTAAAACAATACAGGCATGCCTGGGGGGCTCAGTTGGTTAAACATCTGACTCTTGATTTTGGCTCAGGTCATGATTTCACAGTCATGAGATTGAGCCCCACATCACACTCCACACTGAGCCTAGAGCCTGCTTGGGATTCTTTCTGTCCCTTTCTCTGTGCCTCTCTCTCACACTCTGTTTCTCAAAATAAGTAAATAAACCTTAAACAAAATAAATTAAACAATACAGGTATTTTCTTAGAAGGTGTTAGTTATATTAATATGCAGTCAATTCATTTGTGTTTTACAAGATGAATTGAAATTTACAAATTAAATTTTACAAATTTACAAATTATAAGAGGTTAATATATATTTAAAACAAAATTTTTAGTTTAAATTTCTAATATGGTAAATAAATATGATGCAAATCACACAAAATTTCTTTCAAGTCCTCAATTTTTAAGATAGTAAAAGTTCTCAGAATGAGAAGTTTCCAAACTACTCTTCTAGAATAAGCGTTCAGAAAATTTTTATTTTTTTAAAAGGTTATTTATTTATTTTGAGAGAGAGAGAGCTAGCTGGGGAGAGGCAGAGAGAGGAGAGAGCGAATCCCAAGCTGGCTCCTTGCTGACAGCATGGAGCCTGATGTGGGGCTTGAACTCATGAATTGTGAAATCATGACCTGAGCCGAAACCTAGAGTCAGACGCTTACTGACTGAGAAACCCAGGAACCTCCAAGCTCAGAAAATCTTTAGTACAAAGACAGGGTAGACAAGGAATCACATATCATTTAGTGTGATTAGAATGTGGATTATATGGCATAAATTGGTGTGAGATGAAGATAAAGTCCTAGGGAAGTTGCCAATAATGGAAGATTTGATCTGCCAATATAAGGAGCATTAAAAAAAAGTTTAGGGGTGCCAGGTCAGTCAGTTAAGCATCCGACTTCAGCTTAGGTTAGGATGTCACAGTTGGTGAGTTTGAGACCCGCATCGGCTCTCTGCTGATGGAGCCTGGAGCCTGCTTTGGATTCTGTGTCTTCAGCTTTCTCTGCCCCTACCCAGCTTGTGCTGTCTTTCTTCCAAAAATAAACATTAAAAAAATAAATAAATAAAAATACAAATAAATTTTAAAAAGTTTATTGAGATACAATTTATACACCATACAATTCACCCATTAAAAGTACACAACTGAATAGTTTTTGGTGTATTACATTACATTTTTAATTTTTTAAATTAGGTAATATATATTATGCATAATATATAATACATATACAATAAAATTCACCATTTCAACTATTTTTAATTGTACAATTCAGTGCAATTAGATTCTTAATATTGTGCAATCATCATGACCATTTCCAAAATCTTTTTATCACTTCAAATAAAATTCTGTTTAAAAGTTACTCCCCATTCCTTTTCCCCATAGCCCCTGGTAACCTTTGATCTGCTTTCTTTCTTTATAAATCTGCCTATTTTAGGTATTTCATGTTAGTGTAATGACACAATATTTTACCTTATGTATGTGGCTTATGTCACTTAGCATAATGTTTTCAAGGTTCATTCATGTTACAGCATGAATCAAATTCATTCCTCTTTTTGTACCTGAATAATCTTTTACTGTATATATAAACCACATTTTGTTTATCCTTTCATTTCGTTTGCAGACACTTGGTTTCTTTCTACTTTTTGACTATTGTAGAAATGCTGCAATGAACACTGATGTACTAATATCCAAGATAAGTAGTTTTGGTTTTATTAGTAGATGAAGGGAAAACATTTGTGTTATAAGGTATACATACACTAGGCTTTTGTTTTATGATGATAAGTCTGGCTGTGCTATGATCAGTAAAGTTCAATGGTCATGTCTGAAGGCTAAGATGACTTAAGAGTATAGATCCTTTTAGAACAGTGGTAAATGAAACTGAAAGCATATTAAAGTGTACATGCAACCAAACCATTCTACTCCTGCCTCCTAAAATCAAAGCAATTAAAACCAGTAGCATTTTCGTGGCTGAAAGTGTTAAGGCACATGGAAGAAGTGAAACAAAATAGCTGGGAGTTGGAAATCAGTCAAGTTGGGATTCAGATCCCACTTTGCTGTTTATTTACTATGTGATACTGTCAGTTTCCTCACCTCCGGAATGGGAAACCAAATCATAGTTTTTGTGTGTGTGGAGGTTTTATAAGAAAGGGTATGCACAGGGGCGCCTGGGTGGCGCATTCGGTTAAGCGTCCGACTTCAGCCAGGTCACGATCTCGCGGTCCGTGAGTTCGAGCCCCGCGTCAGGCTCTGGGCTGATGGCTCAGAGCCTGGAGCCTGTTTCCGATTCTGTGTCTCCCTCTCTCTCTGCCCCTTCCCCGTTCATGCTCTGTCTCTCTCTGTCCCAAAAATAAATAAACGTTGAAAAAAAAAAAAAAAAGAAAGGGTATGCACAAAACTTACAATCAAGCCTAATTTTATTTAAAACTTTGTGTTACTGTATTTGTGATACATTTGTGGATTATTTAAGATAATTATCTGGGGCGCCTGGGTGGCGCAGTCGGTTAAGCGTCCGACTTCAGCCAGGTCACGATCTCCTGGTCCGTGAGTTCGAGCCCCGCATCGGGCTCTGCGCTGATGGCTCGGAGCCTGGAGCCTGTTTCCGATTCTGTGTCTCCCTCTCTCTCTGCCCCTCCCCCGTTCATGCTCTGTCTCTCTCTGTCCCGAAAATAAATACAAACGTTGAAAAAAAAAATTTAAAAAAAAAGATAATTATCCTCTAAATTATTTTTAGAATATGTGTTAGAGTTGTTAAACAATCAGAAATAATTATAATAATTACAGATATGAGGTAGTGTATTAAGGTCAGACTAGAATTTAAAAATTAAGATTAGTTTATGTGGATAATTCACATAAACTTCTCTAAATACCCTCCTTACACCACCCCATCCCCAGTAAGAAGTTGCTAATTTGTTTAACCATTGCAATCCTCTCTTAAAGTTTTGTAGGAGAATTTATAGTTTGATTTGCCAGACCAGAAAATAAAAACAATAAACAAAGCAAAACAATTCCCTCCCCCAAAAGAGTTACTGGTACACAAGTATATACAAATGAGATGCAAAGTTCATTTTTGTCTTGGTATTGCATTTTAATAATTCTGGAATAATGCATTTTGTCTTGTTACATCTTTTACCACATATAAAAAGAAAAAAAAAACTTAATGGCAACATGATGAAGTATTTAAAGATATCAAAAGCAGTGATAGGGCTGCAGCTGCTGTGAAGGGCTGCTGGGCTGAGGGTGCTGATCCTTCTCAGTTGCTTTCCTTCTCTGTGTGGGGTGAGCAGGTCTCGGGGCCCTGGCCCAGCCCTGTTGTGGGTAGGCTGCTGTGAGAAGTGCAGGACCTATGGCACTCCTGGCATGGTCACTTCTCCAGTCTGTCTGCTGGGTGGGCATCGCCCGGCCCATTACAGCTTGACTGCTGAGCAGAACGGGCGTGGCTGGAGCACCTGCCTATCCTAGTTGTAGTTCAGGGTGCTCACCCTGCCCTTGCATCTTGTCTCCTTAGCTAAAGGGCTCAAGAATTGCATCCCTCCCAGTTGTGGTTTGGTGTCTCCATGGGGTTAATTGCCATGCAAACTTGCCCACACTGGTTACAGCACTGGGTAGGCAGAGCATTCCCTCCGGTGCTAGCAGGCTAGAGGTAGAGCACCAAAAATAGTGCCTGTCGACTCTGTCAACAGCAAGTTATGATGAAATTTCAAAAGTGGAATCTTTCAGGGCTTTTGTCCCTGGATAAAGTCCCTACAGTTTCCTCTGTCTCCAGCAGCAACTTTAAATTAGTAAGTGGGTCTCTCTCACTTACGGTCTAGGCAATTTTCAATCTGTTTTGCCCAGATTCTCGGGGTGAGTGGCTTTTCTTGCAACTCCTTTAAGAGTCAGATCTCCCTCTCCTGTAATTCTGTGATTCTACTCATCTTAATCCTTATTGATTTTTAAAACCAGACATTTTAGGGGCTTATCTTTCTGGTGATAGCCCCCAGGGTCAGAGTTCCTGATGAAGGACATAATTTATTCACACTGGGGAAGTGTTCTGTATTTTGGGCATCATCATTGTGATTGGGAAGTCACCTCAGTGCTGGGTTAGGGTCCCAGAGGACGTGGTTTTTCTGCCACTCTTACTCTTCTCAATGCATCGTGTGTGTGTGTGTGTGTGTGTGTGTGTGTGTGTGTGTGTGTGGGTGCTATTCATCTAGTTCTCAGGTCCTTATCAGAGAAAAATGATTTCATAACTAGCTGTAATTTTGTTGTGTCCTGGGAGGAGGTGAGTTCAAGGTTTTCCTACAATACCATCCTGAACCCTCTTCCTTCATAATGCTTATATATATATATAGTTTTTTTCAAGACTACTGGTGGTAATATGCCTTGCTTTTAAACTATATTTTATTGGAAATATCTTTTTCCTTTATTATTTTTTTTAAATTTTTTTTCAACGTTTATTTATTTTTGGGACAGAGAGAGACAGAGCATGAACGGGGGAGGGGCAGAGAGAGAGGGAGACACAGAATCGGAAACAGGCTCCAGGCTCTGAGCCATCAGCCCAGAGCCCGACGCGGGGCTCGAACTCACGGACCGCGAGATCGTGACCTGGCTGAAGTCGGACGCTTAACCGACTGCGCCACCCAGGTGCCCCAACTTTTTCCTTTATTTTTAAAAAAAAATTTTTAAATGTTTTTTTATTTGGGGGAGGGGGGGCGTGAACATGAGCAGGGGAGGGGTAGAGAGCGAAGGAGACACAGAAACCAAAGCAGGCTCCAGGCTCTGAGCTCTCAGCACAGAGCCTGATGTGGGGCTCGAACCCACGAACTGTGTGATCAGGACCTGAGCTGAAGTCGACACTTAACCGACTGAGCCACCCAGGTGCCCCTTTTTTATTTTTTTTAAATGAGCTAGTTCCATATCCTTTTATGAGTGCCTAAACATTCATTTGATTATGTTAATTTTTCTTTTTTGTTTTAAATGTTTCTATATTTATTTTGAGAGAGAGAGAGAGAGAGAGAGAGAGAGAGAGAGAGAGAGAGTGTAGGAGCAGGGATGGGGGAGAGAGGGAGAGAGAGAGTCCCAAGCAGGCTCCATACTCAGCCTGGAGCCTGACACTGGGCTCAGTCTCATGACTGTGAGATCACTACCTGAGCTGATAGCAAGAGTTGAATGCTCAACCAATGACCCACCCAGGTGCCCCATTTTATGTTAATTTTTCTATTTGCAATTTCAAAGGCTAAAAAAAACTGTCAGCTGTTAAAAAGTATTTATTTTTTATTTGCTTGGTATATATCATATAAAAATTCATTCTCAAAATGTGGGGATCTTAGCTACTCAACTTTTTCAGATTTTATAAAATAAATACTTTCAGTCATATTTATTAACTTGCAGCAATTTTCAGATTACCTATTAAGATAATTGCAAATGTTGGAAATACATAAAGGAGCATTGTTTTATTGTACATTGAAATTACAAAGGTTAAGAAACAGGTAAGAATGAAGGATGAATGTTCTGTGTAGGGAGTCAGCAAGTGCTGAGGCAAGGGATAATTTTTATGCTCCAATGGAAGACAGAGAATAACATAATTGATTACGGAGAGCAAAATCTAGAGTTAATCATGATTAGTGCAGAGAAGAAGAGAACATGGGATTTCCTCCTCATTAAGTTGCAGGATGTAAATTGGTACTCAGTATGGCTTCCATGAATTCATAATTTCTTAAAATATTAGACTCTCTCCAAAAAGATGGCCTATGTCAGGTTGGGGAGGAAACAATTTTTACTATATCCTCTTGGGATTTTGTCAGTGAAATGTGAATTCAACTCATAGAAAACAGCTTATCACGAAAAAAAGAAGGCATAAAAATTTTTATGTAATGTTAATTTTTATGAGTACATGGAGGACTTCACAGAAAAGAAGTAAAGACCTAAAGAAACAGAGTCTGGGGTTTATATACCATTTTAACAAAGGGTGATCAATTGCAGAGATGTAGCTAAATGACAACAACAAAAAACAACCACAAAAAAAAGGAATTAGGGCTTCTAGGGAAAGTAAATTGTGGGAGGATAAATATATGGGGGAAACTAATGGAAGATAATGTTTTTTTTAGTAAGATGTTTATGTTGACTCATTTCGGTGCTATCTCCAACTCCTGTGATAATGATAGTTCTTCCCGCCCTAGAATCATGGAGGGGATACCTTCATGAAGGAAAATTTATGCCCTGTTATTAAGTAGATAGGGGGAGGGTAGCAAGCTTTTCCTGTATCCACTGTTTCTCAGTTGCCTTCAGCTCACAATAACCCTTATGTGATAGTAGTATAATTTGGGGTGGCATATTCTGATCCCCTTCATAGGCATGATGGTCCTAAATGTCTTTTACCCTACAATATTGATCAAGACCAGATCCCTATAGGGCACTGGCATATCTGAATAAGAGACATTGGAAACACAGGTAGAAGCTCCTTAAGATGAGGAGCAGAAAAATTCATGAGGAACATTATGTTAGAGACAGAAAAATTCTGAGTCATGTGTAGAACGTATCCCTGAAGTTCTGTAGGGTCAATATTATGTGTGCTCCAGATCTTGGAGGCAGCGAAGGGACAGGGGACCTCAGGAGCACTCAGTTATCAGTATGAGGATTATTCATAGAGTCAGAGCTTCCCAATTTTTCGTGAATGTGTCAGAATAGCCAACGGCAATAGATGGAGTAGAAGGCAATACTAACATTTTTCTGTTGAGAAGTCAGTCTTAATAAAACAGGAAGCTGAAAAGTTTTCTGTAAACGTACTCAGGCTCAGGGGACTTCCCCAGTTAGATCGTATTAGTTGGTCTGACAAAGATTCTGTTTGCAGAATTAGAAACATGCTGGATCATGCCAATGTGGAAGAGAGGACCTTTGCTTATTATAAAACTTGAACTTTGAAATCTATAATGGGCCCTCAAGCTGTTATAGTTTATGATTTTGATTAGGAATAGAGGGAAGGAATAAGAGGAAACTGGCAAGCTCGTGCATCTGCCGTAGGATATCACACTTAAAAAGATACTAGGTGGACTTGGGAAATAGTGATTCACATATGAATTAACATCCCAATATAGGATCACTACCAAATGAATTCTCAGTAGGTGAGTGAGTAGATACTGAGATTAATAATCCTTGATCAGAGGGATCAGGGATAGATGGGTCAGTCAGTTAAGCGTCTGACTTATCAGGCTCAGCTCATGATCTCAGGGCTTGTTGGTTCAAGCCCCACATTGGGTTCTACACTGATAGTACAGAGCCTGCTTGGGTTTCTCTCTCTCTCTCTCTCTCTCTCTCTCTCTCTCTCTCTCTCTCTCAAAATAAATAAATAAACTTAAAACATCCTGGATCAGAGTCATTTCTGTATTAAATGTCAGTTTAAACTTAATTACATTTATTTCTTTTTTTTTTATTTAAAAAAAAAAATTTTTCCAACGTTTATTTATTTTTGGGACAGAGAGAGACAGAGCATGAACGGGGGAGGGGCAGAGAGAGAGGGAGACACAGAATCGGAAACAGGCTCCAGGCTCTGAGCCATCAGCCCAGAGCCCGACGCAGTGCTCGAACTCACGGACCGCGAGATCGCGACCTGGCTGAAGTTGGACGCTTAACCGACTGCGCCACCCAGGCGCCCCCATTTATTTCTTTTTTAATCCCTATTCTAGGAGTAGAGATTTGTGTATATCAATTAGCTTTGATTAATAACAAACCATCCCAGAATTCAGTGTCTTTAAACAACAACTGCTTATTTATCCCACTATTCTATGATTGGCTGATGATTCTTCTGATCTCTAGTCAGCCTCAGATCACATGGCAGCTGGATGATCTAGGACGGCTTCCCTCATATGTCCAGCAGTTGGCATGCTGTATTCTGGATTTTGGGCCACTAGTCTCTCTGTTATTCAGCAGGCTAGCTTGGGATGGTCCCGTGGTTCTCGGAAATGGCTGACCTCAATGCACAAATATTTTACAAGCCGTATGTACTGATGTCTCATTGGTCAAGGAAGTTCACAGCCAAGTCCAGATTCAGAGGATGGGGAAATAGAGTCACACTGATGGGTGGAACTGCAAAGGGGCTACACACATACATGGAGGAGGAGAATTTGCAACTTCTGTAATCATCACAGTTGTGTAAGTGATTATTAGCTTATCTCCAGAACCTCCTGAATAATACAATGAAAATTGGCCTATTTTTTAAAACTCTTTTCTGTTTTATCTGTTATATAATGTTTCTTGACAACCAATAGTGGACGATGACAATAATATCTAGCTTTATCTAGGAGCTAAAAATCAATATATCTTTTATGGTGAAGAAATAAAATGAGATAGGAAAGGATTATCTATTGAGAAAAAGATAGAACAAAACTATGGGTTAGTGTATTTTATGACACTGAATTGATTTTGTCAGTTTCAAGAGTATAAACTTGTTTATATTTAGCTCAAATAATGCTCATTTTTTATAAGTCCCTTGTGATTAGTTATTATTAAGTCACTTTAATTGTCCCACATCTCTGTGTAAGCAGCGTGACTGAAAAATTTATTTACTTGTTTATTTATTTGTTTGAAAGAGAAGAAATATTTGTAGTTTTGACTTGAATGAGAAAGTTGTAAATGGCACCTAGGGAAAAAGAAATCTGTGATGTAGTGTTAGAAGAGGAATATTTTGGAGCGCCTGGGTAGCTTAGTCAGTTAAGCGTCCAACCTCGGCTCAGGTCATGATTTCACAGTGTGTGAGTTTGAGCCCCATGTCAGGCTCTATGCTGACAGCTCAGAGCCTGGAGCCTGCTTCTGGAGCCTGGAGCCTGCTTCTGGAGCCTGGAGGGATTCTGTGTCTCCCTCTGTCTCTGCACCTCCCCCACCTCAAAAATAAACACTAAAAAAAAAGAAGAGGCATTTTTCATAGGAAGCAATAAAAGTATACGTATTAGAACTTTTCGGGGCGCCTGGGTGGCTTGGTCGGTTAAGCGTCCGACTTCGGCTCAGGTCATGATCTCACGGTCCGTGAGTTCGAGCCCCGCGTCCAACTCTGTGCTGACAGCTCAGAGGCTGGAGCCTGTTTCAGATTCTGTGTCTCCCTCTCTCTCTGCCCCTTCCCTACTCATGCTCTGTCTCTCTCTGTCTCAAAAATAAATAAACGTTAAAAATTAAAAAAAAAAAGAACTTTTCTTTCCTCTTGAGAGGTTTATGGTATGAATTCAGCAGATGAAATCAATGTATCGTGAATTATAAGTAACACTTTGAGGGACTGGTTGATGAATTCAAAATTCCTAAGCAAACAATAGAGCACCTGCAGAAATGGGCAAGGTCACAAGTGAATCCAGGGTCCCTCTTGAAAGATGATTATAATTTGTAGGAGTAAAGTTACCTATAATTATTTGAAAGGGAAGATATTTAAATTTCATGTACACATTAAAATGTGCTCATTTTGTTTTGCTTATAATACAAAAGTAAACAAAATTTACCAGAAATCAAGAAGTATTATTTGCATATTCAGCTTTCCATTCTGATCTTTTTAGTATAGCATATATGGTTAAAAATGTTGAGAGAGAAAATGTTAAAAGAATTTATACTAAAACAAACCATTACCTGAATATAGATTTCTTATGACAGAAATTCAGGTACATATTTTTCTTCATAGAATTTTAAAGCTTTAAAAATGACATAAGTAAAGACATAAATTCAAAAATTTTTCATTGTTAGCCTTATTTGCAACACCTATGAAAATGCAGTAAATGGCTTAGATTATCACTCTTGCAGAGTAGCAGACTCAATAATACTTCATGACATATTCAAATTAATGATGATGTTGCAAACCTCATTAAGTTTAAAAACATTTTTAATGTTTATTTTTTTAAGAGAGAGAGAGAGAGACAGAGAGACAGAGTGCGAGTGGGGGAGGGACAGAGAGATTGGGAGACAGAATCTGAAGCAGGCTCCAGGCTCTGAGCTGTCAGCACAGAGCCCAACACGGGGCCTGAACTCATGACTGAGAGATCGTGACCTAAGCCGAAGTTAGATGCTTAACTGACCAGCCATGTAGGCACCCCCTCATTAAATTTTTAAGATTTCTACAAAGTATGGGTACCTAGGTGGCTCAGTCAGTTGGTCATCTGTGTTCAGCTCAGGTCATGATCTCATGGTCCATGAGTTCAAGCCCTGCGTCAGGCTCTGTGCTGACAGCTCAGAGCCTGGAGCCTGCTTCAGATTCTGTCTCCCTCTCTCTGCCCCTCCCCCCTCATACTCTGTCTCTCTCTCACTCTCAAAAGTAAATAAACATTAAAAAATTTTTCAAAAAAAAGATTTCTACAAAGTAGAATTTTCAGTGTATAGTTCTATGTTTTACTGACATGTTGATAAAGCTAAGTGTTAACCAGTATTCTCCTCCAACCAGGTACCATGGTTCCTTTCATTTCCTTAGGCAGTTTACACTCAATGGTCTTTCTTCTTCTTTTGCTTTCCTCTTAGACAATCTTTCTTTACAGCCATGGCATTTTTATGCCTCAATGCATGCCTTAACACACTTAAAAATCTCCCCATAATTTTTGATAACACGTTTTGACCTTGTTCTTTGTTTTCACTTTCCACTATTAAGTTGACAACAGCCTGGGTCTGATTGCTTCTGGGACATAGTGTTTCTTCTCCTTCTGAACACAATCTGATTACACTACATCCAGCCTATTCTAACGTATCTGTTAACCTGTTTTACTATTTTTATCCGCATTATAATTATTATCCTACATTTCCACTGCACACTTCCATTACTTCTCTATTGACCATTCTCATTTTTTTTTTCCTAAACCTGGACTAAGAGATAAGTCATGTATTGGTGTCCCTATCACTTTCCTAAACCATCAAATGCTGCTTTCTATGTTTTCGGTTTCTGAATGTAGAGGTGCAGTTCCTGCAGAAACTTTCTTCCTACTCATGGGTATATTTTCCCTTTTAAAGAGCTCAATCATTGTGATGATTCATACTGGTACTCTCATTATTTAATATTACCCCGACTCCAAATTTGCCAGTTTATCTCCTCACTACTAGAAGAGCATGAAAATTCCCTTTAATATTCTTAATGTCAGCTCATAATTTAACATACCAAAGTCAGTTCCCAGCCTAAAAATGAGAACCTCTCCTATTTTTATTGTTAGTGAAATTATTACTTTTTTAAAACCAGTCAGAATCTAACCTCGCAATTATTAACTATCTCTGTTCCTCTACCCCTAATCATTTACATTGAGTATTTTTTCTTAAGCACTGTCATCATCATAGGCCATGTTTCTATCCTTTTTCTGCCTTGATTTTCTAGAAGTTTCTACATATCATGCACAAAATGCTTTCATTGAGTTCCTCCTTAAAACACTGATTGATTCCCTATTTTCTGCATCTCAAAGTATAATCCATTACCTCTTTTCTAGGTATATTCTCAATCTAGGTGATCCATGTCACCAGAAATCTCTATGTCAAATTTACCCTTTCGTCCAGTCCTGTTCACAACATTTTTTGTCTCATGAATATACCATATTCTTTTTCAAATTCCACATCTTTACTTATGTGGTTACATTACAATGAAAGAGACATTGTAGCCTTTCAAATGGTCTTTATTTTGGAGAATCTTTATATCAGCTCAAATCCCTCCATACAGTTAAGGAATGCATTTTTTCCCCTAGAACTGCAGCCCACAGTGATTTCCTTCTTTTGAAAAATATTCAGGACTTGCCATGTGTGCTTCACATCCTTATCACCTCCTTAGTTATTACCCTATGGACTTTCCTTTGTTTCATTTTTGTCTATATGATCTCTCCAAAGAAATGTCAAGTTCTCCTAGGAAGGGTCTATTGCATATACTCTTTTCTATACCCTTTATAATCTAAAACAGTACTCACCACTTGGTAGATCATAAAAATAACTAGCTTTATTGTGAATTGGTTATGTGTTAGCCATAAAATTAGGTTGTAAAAGGACTTGTTTGAAAACTTCATTTGCAGAGTAAAAGGAATTCTGTGACTTCAATTGCTTGCCTAGTTGGACTTGAGATTAGCAGAAGGAGGGAGATTGGAGACTTAAATTTCTGTGAAAAAGTGGAAAAGGCCGTATAGGATATTGGTTAAAAGCAGAGTTTCTAATTATTTTAGAGCCAGAATATCTAGCTGAATTCAGCCTGGCCCCTTCCTTGCTTTTCACCACGTACAGGCTGCATCCTCAGGAAATTATTTACCTCTCCTTGCCTCATTTTCCTCTTTGAGAAATAGGGATAATGCTAGTAGCAATCTCAGAGGGTTGATGAGATTCAGTGAATTAATATTTCTTGCTTAGAACAGAGTCTAGTATTTAGTCAGCACTCAATTAACATAAACCATTATGAGTGTTTGTTTTCATTTTCCTTAACTGATTCATTTTTTTTAAAACTTCATTATTATGAGGCACCTGGGTGGCTCAGTCAATTGAGCATCCAATTCTTGATTTCAACTCAGGTCATGATCTCACAGTTCATGGGATAGAGCTTCACATGGGGCTCAGTGCTGAGTGTGGAGCCTACTTGGGATTCTGTCTCCATCTCTCTCTGGCCCTCCCCTGCTCATGCTTTCTCTGTCTCAAAATAAATAAATAAACTTGTAAAAAAATTTTTTTTAAAGCTTCATTATTATAAGTTAGTAGAATCCAGCCAGCATGCAAAATGGCCACAGTAATATACAAAGATTTTGAAGTACATAGGTGATTTCTCTCTTCAAAGTTTCAAATACTATGAATAAAGAAATTAGAGGGTCCATAAGGAGAGGACCTCTATGGGTGAAAAGGACATAGGTCTCCAAAGTTCTTTAATCACCTCACAGTGTTTACTGGGCTTATACACTGGACTCTTGCATGTTCTGGACATTGTCAGAGTTTTTGTCTTGAAATTACATGACAGAAGGTGCTTGTGCTATAGTAATAGAATATGCTTATACGAGTAGCAAAAGTGCTACTTTTGGGGGTGGATATGAAAAAAAATAATAGAAAGTGATATATTCAAGATGACAGAATGAATTCTATTGTTAGAAGCATTTGATTTTCCAAAGATTCAAATACTTCTCTATTTCCCACCCTCTGCAACTTGAATTCTACTGGTAACTTATGTTTGGTTGAGTGCCAAGACAAATCAAACCTGAAAAAAAAATAGAAAGGAATATTGGCAAATATATATGCATCAGATATACAAGAATGACTGTGTTGTGTAATAAAGCATTTTCATACGTTCCTTTTTGCCTTCTCCCTTTTGAACCTGCAGGATAATGTTGCTTAGAAACCTATATGTGTAAAGTGATGGCTAAGAACAGAATTTATAATTAATCCATGGAAGTCTGAAATGGCAAAACCTTTGTAGGTTTGTAGAGTGTAAAGTTCTGTGTTTTTGCTATATTCACAAAACCCTGGGATTTGCATGGGCTAGACATGGGGTCAGGATTGACAAGGCGGGTCATCTGATGATAACCTTCCTACTTGAGATGACAGAGGTACTTAAGTCTGAAACAGTTGGTATCTGTAAAAGTTCCTGTTAGTTTTGTGGATGAAAAGGGGAAATGAGATTAATTTAATCCACATTTGAAAGACATCAGCAATAACCTTCATACTCTGCCAGTGTTAAGTAGAGAACAGAGTTAAATGAGAAAATGAACATTTGTTTCAGAATTAATAAAAAAAGAAGCATAATTTCCCAAGAAATTTTTCACCAGAAAGGCATGAACCATGTATTTTTACAAATAAGCCAAATTCAATAATTGATTTAAAATCTTTTATATAGTATTAGACAGTTATTTATAACTTATGGTGTAAATTCTATAACATTTTCCTCACTCTGTGAATTACCTGCATTGCTATTATTAAATATACTCACAGCACAAGGGAACAAATTGGAAAGCAGCAAAATTCAGATTGTATTAGCAAATTACATAACACAGTCTATCATTCTGAATAGGAAGTAATGCCAAAGGGGTTATTTAAACTATGGGAAGTATATGGGGCGCCTGGGTGGTGCAGTCGGTTAAGCGTCCGACTTCAGCCAGGTCACGATCTCGCGGTCCGTGAGTTCGAGCCCCGCGTCAGGCTCTGGGCTGATGGCTCAGAGCCTGGAGCCTGTTTCCGATTCTGTGTCTCCCTCTCTCTCTGCCCCTCCCCCATTCATGCTCTGTCTCTCTCTGTCCCAAAAATAAATAAACGTTGAAAAAAAAATTTTAAAAAAAATAAATAAATAAATTAAAAAATTAAAAAAAATAAACTATGGGAAGTATAAAGCAATGCATTAGTTTTCTACATCCTGTAATTCAGGGTTTTCTTTCTATATAGTTTCATATATGAACTACACAGATTCAGAGATAAGGGAGGATAGATCTCTATTCTGAAATATATATCCAAATTATACCATTCTGTTAGCTTTATTGTCAACTCTGCTAAACAGTCACATGTACTGAGTAGATCATTCTCTCTCTTGCCTCTAGATAAATTTGAATGTGCGTTTCCTTACCTATATTTCACTTGGTTAACTTATGTTCACATTGCAGTTCCAGTTTAACTCTTTCTCAGTACCCACATGCCACACACACACACACACACACACACACACACACACACACACCCTCACTTGTTTCAATCCAAATAGAAGCATGTCTTTCATACTTTCTACAGTATGCAACCATTATTATTATTATTATTATTATTATTATTATTATTATAGCTGCTTTGTTGTATTATAGCAGACACTGTACCTTGTACATGAGTATATCTCTCCCCAGGCCTATTGTAGGTCCTCAGGATACTGCATTGATTGCTATTGCAAACCCCTTTGGGGGCATTCTGACACTGACTGTAGAGTTGCTTACTTAGTAAGCAACCAGTGAATACTCACCAAAGAAAGGAACTATGCTCTTTGAAAATCAAGATTCTTGCCCTTGTGGAATTAGCAAGGTAGTAGTGGAAATTTTACCAGTAGAAATAACAAGTTTGTATGACACAAGGGTGGTATGAGTCTAAGCAGAAATTTTATAGGCACTCAGAGTAAAAATGAAATCTCTGCCATTTGGGATGATTAAGGGACTGTGTGGAATAGATGGTCTAAACTGACAGTTTTGTTGCATTCTAATGGAACTCTGACCGATAACATAAGGGCAAGTCAATGGCTTTTGCATATGCATCAGGTTATTAATATTTTCTGAGAATAATATTAAGACAACAAACATCTATCTTACTTTAAAATCACCTGGTGACAGATGGTTTCTTAAAATAGAAGTGACTTAATATGGTTTACAGTTATGTCCACATATGCCATTCTTGTTTTCCCCATGCAAAACATTTCTTGGACATAGCATATGAATTGAATATATACAACTACCTTACTTGGTGAGTACACAGTAAGTGGTCCTTTTTTCTTTGTGATTGAGTTCCTTGAAAAAGTGATTGGTTTGGTAGTAAAGCTGGAAATGAATTGAGTGTCTGGATTTGAATCATCCTAATATAAGATGAGCTTTGCCTAAACTTAATATTTTCTTATCTTCAACCGAGGAGACTGAATCACAGTAGTTGTCAAGTAGTATAATACTTTTGCACAAGATAATATTGCAATCTGAAATTATCATTTCCTTATAGACTCTAATGTTAAATTATCGTTTTTATTCTTGCCTTATTTAATTCAATTTGTCAAATATTCTTTTAGTACTTACCAAGAACAGCGTCTGCTTAGTCTCGTTTGAAATAAAATATTAAAGGCTCTATCATTTCATAACTAATAGAATTTCTTTCCTTTCAGTCTACTCTTTAGCACAAGGGCTTTACATCAGTTTTAGAAATCCATAGAAATCATATTTATTTCTTCACAGAAAATACTGGAGTGCTTTATTTCACTGCTATGAAAATATCCTTTATTAACATGAGCTGTTACTCTTTTGAATTTAGGTGTGCATAACTTAATAGATGATGCTTCTTTATTGATTTTTTCTTTTGCTTTAACTATTTCATTTGTTCCAAAAATATTTATTGTGTATTTAATATATGCTAAATATTTTATGGGGACGTTTCTTGAGTACTCTTCATTTGGAAAATCAGAAATAATGCAATTTATATATAATACTGGCAAAAATTGTTAGCATTGAAAAAACATGAACCATAAACAAAATATGTCTTCTCTTTGCTAGCCGTCATGAATGGGGTGACACTTTGTTGAAGAATGCTAGAATGCTGCTGATAGATCAGCGTTATAGAGTCATATTTTCTCATGACCAATGTAGCTTAGCTTTACACATGTATTTAATGTAGCAAACCTTTTTGTGAAGTGCTGCCATTTAAGTTCCATACAATCAGTAGTCATTTGCATGATTGTGGGAGTTTTAATACTTTCTGCGAAAGAGCACAAATCATATTTAAAGGTTCAGATATGGATTTCGAATCTTTCCTTATTAATTGCCATCACAAAATCAGGTTTTTAGAGATTTGTCTTATTCACTTCGGTAATCAAGTTCTGGGTCACATTATTTAGTCCTCATCATCATTTTGTTCATTGACACCTAAAGTTCTTTGGCAAGGTAGTATTCTGCTAAGATTAAAAGAATGAGCTTTCAAATAAGTGAGACTTGGATTCAAGTACAGGTTCTGTTCACCATTGTGTTACCGTCTGTTTAAGCTCTAACTGAAAATTAGGGAAGCTATCAGCACCAACTCAGAGTTTGAAGATTAATGAAAACAGTGACAACAGGGTGCTTGCCACAGTGCCTGGCCCAAACTATTCCAGTCAAGAACCAGCACTTTTTTATTGTAAAGGTGAATCTTTGATTGTAACGTGAATCTTAAAACTCATCCTGAAGCAGCCACTGGAGAAAGTTTCTTGCTGCTTTGACAAAGTCACAACGTGGAAGGGTCCTGACTTTTTCTTCCCCCTTAATTCCTGAAACACAAAATGTGCTAATTATTTTGAACTTCATTCTCTTATTAGTAAGGAAAAATGAGTATCAGAGCATCAAAGTTCAAAATTATCAGTTCATTTTCATTCCAAAGTATGAAGATGCTGAGGAAAATGATAGCCCCAAATCTGCTCTTGAAGTAACTCTACTCGGGTTCTGACCAGACCAATGAACAAAAATTTAAGCTTCTTTTAATGATGTTTGTTATGAACCAAACTGTTCCCCTTCCACCTCCAAATTCATATTTTGAAAACTTAAGCCCCCGGTACTTCAAAATGCAACTATATTTTAGACTCTATGTAAAGAGGTAACTAAGGTAAAATAAGATCATGTGGATGAGCCCTAATCCAATATGATTCATTCTTATAAGGGGAGGAGATTAGGACACAGACACCACAGTCTGAGGATGACAATGTGAGCGCACAGTGAGAATGCAGCCATTTTCAAGCCAAGGATAGAGGCCTTAGAAAAACACCACATCTGCTAACACCTTGTCTCCAGAACTGTGAGAAAATACATTTCTGTTGTTTAAGCCACCCAGTCTGTGGTATTTTGTTATGGCAGCCCTAGCAAACTCATACAATATTCAAAGGAAGGAACGAGTGGATCATTTTTAGGAGGAAATACATATGTGGACTTGGAGCTAGTCATATGTATAATACCTTTTGCTTCCTTAAGGGAAAATAAAAATTGAACATATTGTCCAATCTTAAAGACTAATATATTCTGAGGTTTAAAAACATTAAAACCTATGATTATTTGAAAGCCTCATAGGCAAGAACTGAACACTACAACCAAAATAAAGAATTTAGTAAAAGTAATCTTTCTGATAAATACCTATTAAAATTCCACAAAATTTTATTAGTTTCTCATTCCAAAGGAAAGATATTTTATGAAAGAACACACACACAAACAAACATATCTACACATGTGAGACCATAGTTTTCTTTATCATAAACTCTTTTTTATACCTGTTCCCACCATTCTCAATGAATACCTTTTCTCCTTACACACAAAAGTAGATGGGTTAATTTCCTCAGTTTTCTTCTTTTCAATTTTATGAATTTGTCAGGTTCATAAAAGTATTGTGGATAAGACTCTGGACTCTCAAATGATTCCCTGGGTTCAAATCATGGCTCTGCTTCTTAGTAATTGTGTGCCTTCTACAAATTATTAACCCCTCTAAGCCTTAGTTTCTTCATCTGTAAAATAAGGATAATAATAGTATCTACAACAACATACCAGGTACTTAGTACTGTTTGTGTGTGTGTGACTGTATGTGTGTGTGTGTATATGTGTGTATATATATGTATGTATATATATGTGTGTATGTATACATGTATATGTGTATATATATGTGTGTGTGTCTATATATATATATATAGAGAGAGAGAGAGAGACAGTTTTCAAATAATGGTGACTATTATTCCCTTTATCATTATTTACCTATCATAATTATTCACTTTATTATTTACTCATTTTCCATCTTCTTCCACTTTTTAATTATAGTGACGTTTCAAGTGTAAATCTTATACCTATGCTGTTGAACCCATTGCTTCCTTATCCACATGATTTCCACCTCTTCTCATGTTTCATTTCTTCTGCCCAGTAGCTACCCTCTCAAACCTAAAATCATGTTCTTTTCTCCTTCACATTAAAATAAGACCATAAACAAACCCATCTTCTTCCCTGCTTTCCTTTCTCCTTTCCACCTTTCCTCTCACAACCTAAATGAGTAACCTATGCCCACTCACTCAGACTCTTCTACTCCTTTAACTATGGCTATGTCACGTGCTCTCTCATAACTCTGATAGTAGACACTATCAATGACTGTGCTTGACAAAGTCAGTGACCTCATTTCATTTGACATTGTTGATCACTCTACTTTTGACGCCCTGAGTTCCCGTTCCCACCCTGAGTTCCATGACACTGTGTCATCCATTTCACCTGGTATGCTTGGATCTCAGACTACTCTTTTTTTAAATTTATTTATTTTTTTTTAATTTACATCCAAGTTAGTTAGCATGTAGTGTAACAATGATTTCAGGAGCAGATTCCTTAATGCCTGTTACCCATTTAGCCCATCCCCCCTCCCACAACCCCTCCAGCAACCCTCTGTTTGTTCTCCATATTTAAGAGTCTCTTATGTTTTGTCCCCCTCCCTGTTTTTGTATTAT
The DNA here is from genome assembly GCF_022837055.1 of Prionailurus viverrinus. Lineage (NCBI taxonomy): Eukaryota > Metazoa > Chordata > Mammalia > Carnivora > Felidae > Prionailurus > Prionailurus viverrinus. The sequence continues at coordinate 85,174,707 of NC_062568.1, forward strand.
GTTTACTTCCCTTCCCTTATGTTTACCTGTTTTGTATCTTAAAGTCCTCATATGAGTGAAGTCATATGGTATTTGTCTTTCTCTAACTTCGCTTAGCATAATACCCTCTAGTTCCATCCACATGGTTGCAAATGGCAAGATTTCACTTTTTTTTTAATTGCCAAGTAATACTCCATTGTATATATATACCACATCTTCTTTATCCATTCATCTATCGATGGACATTTGGTCTCTTTCCATATTTTAGCTATTGTGGATAGTGCTGCTATAAACATTGGGGTGTATGTACCCCTTTGAAACAGCTTACCTGTATCCCTTTGTTAAATACCTAGTAGTGCAATTGCTGGGTCATAGGGAAGTTCTAGTTTTAATTTTTGAAGAACCTCTATACTATTTGCCAGAGTGGCTGCACCAGCTTGCCTTCCCACCAACAATGCAAAAGAGATCCTCTTTCTCCGCATCCTCACCAACATCTGTTGTTGACTAAGTTGTTAATGTGAGCCATTCTGAAAGGTATAAGGTGGTATCTCATTGTGGTTTTGATTTGTATTTCCATGATGATGAGTGATATTGAACATTTTTTCATGTGTCAGTTGGCCATCTGGATGTCTTCTTTGGAGAAGCGTCTATTCATGTCTTTTGCCCATTTCTTCACTGAATTGTTTGTTTTTTGGGTGTTGAGTGTGAATAAATTCTTTATAGATTTTGGATACTAACCCTTTATCTGATATGTTGTTTGCAAATACCTTCTCCCATTCTGTCAGTTGCCTTTTATTTTTGCTGATTGTTTCCTTTGTTGTGCAGAAGCTTTTTATTTTGATGAGTTCCCAATAGTTCATTTTTGCTTTTGTTTCCCTTACCTCTGGAGACATATTGAGTAAGATGTTGCTGCAGCCAAGATCAAAGAGGTTTTTGCCTGGTTTCTCCTCAAGGATTTTGGTGGCTTCCTGTCTTACATTTAGGTCTTTCATCCATTTGAGTTTATTTTTGTATATGGTGTAAGAAAGTGGTCCAGGTTCATTCTTTGCATGTTGCTGTCCAGTTTTCCCAGCATGACTTGCTGAAGAGACTGTCTTTATTCCATTGGATATTCTTTCTTGCTTTGTCAAAGTACTTGGCCATACGTTTGTGGGTCCATTTCTGGGTTCTCTATTTTGTTCCATTGATCTAAGTGATCTAGCTACCTCAGACTACTCTTTTTTAAACATCTTTACTAGAACTCTACAAGCTTGCTTTTCTTCCCTAAGAAGTGCCATGGTTGTATGTATGAATGGTATTCACCACAAATGAATTGCAATGATGGTCCATTTGTTTTTGGTAGATTGATATTTTGATTTGAAAAACATGTTTTGGAAAATCTAGGAAGTTAAAACATTGTTTACTATATCCCTACTGTTTAAGGATAGTGTTTGGTACATAATAGGTACACAATAAATATTTAGTGCATGAAAAGTGCTTCTTTTTTTCTGTGCCCATTCTCATTTCACAATTTGTGTGAGCAAGGAGAAATGTCCTATAAGGTAATAAATGATTAACTAATGGCTATTTGGTACCATAAGTTGATAAATAGAAATTTACCTACTTTTTAAAAATGACATTAACTGAAACTATTTTTTTAATTCAAATCTCCTATACATCTGACTAAATTTGTTCACCATTTCTCAACCTGAAATGATTTATCTTTTAATTTCAAAAAGCCAAAATTGTAATGAAAAGATCAACTATATTTTGAGGTGAAGGTCAAAATGTCCATTTTTATTTCAGTGCATTCCTTGTTTGCAATATTATGGAAGAGTCTGTTGGACGACAATATAATCAGTCAACCCTTGAACAACATGGGTTTGAACTGCACGATTCCACTTATACATGATTTTTTTTAAATAAATACAATACTGTAAATGTATTTTCTCTTCCTTATTATTTCCTTAATAACATTTTCTTTTCTCTATTCTGTGATTGCGGTATATAACATACAAAACATGTTAATCGAATATTAATGTCTTTGGTAAAGCTTCTGGTCAACAATAGGCTATTACAGTCAAGTCTGGGGGGAGTCAAAGTTATATGCAGATTTTGGACTGTGCAGGGGGTTAGTACCCCTAATCGTTGAATTGATCAAGAGTCCACTGCACATGATAATCAATGGAGTGATTTTTAAAAGTATCATAAATAATGGAGTTTAAAAGTAACATATATGAATCAGTGGCCAGATTTTAACAAGAGGATTATCTAAAAAAATGCTTCACATTTTTAAGGCATATGTTTTGAAACCAATGGATTGGAGATTTTTTTTTTACGTGTTGCAAGATAAATACACATCGTATTCTTATATATTTTACCTAGGGCTTAATTACAATATGATTACCTGCTATGAGAGGTAAATTATACACCTACTCCTTTACTTGAAGTAAATTAGCTCTACTAGATTAAGAAAAATGATCATATTTGTGAACCTTGGGATAACTCTCACTGAAAAGTGTTCCAGCAGAACACCAGCTGTGATTCATATGAAAACATAGCCTTCCTCTTAAGCTTCATGGACTTTTCTTATCAAAAGCTATTTAAATTTATTGTATTCATTCTAAATTTTCTAGTTTCATTTATCACAATTTGACTTTAAAAGGAGAACAACTTCTCTGTATTTTTTAAAAATCAACAAGTCCAATTTATGTTATAGACAGAGATACAGCTGATGACTGACCTCATGCTTACCTAATTTTAAATACCATTTTAGGCAATACAATTATATTTAATTAAAACATGTCATAATTGAAAATTATTTGGTAACCTTAAGCATACTAAGAATAATAGGACATGAACCTGGTTAAATTTGTAATATAACTTAATCAGATGTGCTTTATAGAGACAGTATTTATTTTGTCATACTTTTCTTTCTGTGTTGAATTGTTTATCCTTTTAGAATAACTAACTTAGCAGCAATGTATGATACATTGAGCAAATCCATACAATTTAATTACCACTTTACTGTTACTATTAGCCTTGTTCTTTTAAAATTTAGTTTATAAAAGTTCTACCCAAGTATGATGGTCGGTTTAATGTGCCAACTTGACTAGACTATAGTTCTTAGTCATTCAGTCACAAAATCATCTAGGTGTCCCTAGGAGGGTATTTTGTAGATGTGATTAAAATACAATCGGGTGACTAAGTAAGGGAGACTGTCCTAGAACATCCTAGTAGATCTGATGACATCACAAGAATCCTTATAAGAAAAAGACAGGAGAGTCAGAAGTCAGAGAGAAAAGGTGATATGGTAATAAAAACAAAGATTAGAGCAATGCAGCCCCAAGCCAAGGAGTGCCATCTGCCTCTAGAAGCTAGAAGATACAAAGAACAGATTATCCCTGACAGTCTCTAAAAGGTATTAGTTCTGTGGACACCTTGACTGCAAGACCAGTTTTGAACTTCTGACCTCCAGAATTGTGAAATGATGAACTTGTATTATTTAAAACCACTACATTTTTCGGGCTCTGGGCTGATGGCTCAGAGCCTGGAGCCTGTTTCCGATTCTGTGTCTCCCTCTCTCTCTGCCCCTCCCCCGTTCATGCTCTGTCTCTCTGTCCCAAAAATAAATAAACGTTGAAAAAAAAAAAACTTGAAGAGCATACAGGAATGTAAGAGTGCTGTTATTGAGGGCTCAGAAAGAAATGAAGAACATGTTATTAGAAACAGTTATATAGAAAATAGTTCTGTAGAAAACAGATGTTGTAGGCAATGAACTTGGATATTTATCTGAAAATATTTCTATGCAAAATGTTAAAGGTGTTCCTGGTTTCTTCTTTATGCTTATATAATAAAATGCAAAGAAAAGAGATAAATTGAGGGAAGAATTGTAAAGCAAGATGGAAATAGGACTTGATGATTTGCAAAGTTCTCAGCCTATCCAGATTGTAAGGGTCCTTGCTCCATTTTCTTAGGATCAGAAGGCTTACAAGCATGAGGGACATGCAGAAAGAGACAATGAAACCATGAATATTAACAAATGTGTGTGAGAGAAAGGGGGTTTCGAAGACCATTAAAACTTTCTCCATATCAGCATTAAGGGTATTTTGCTTTCTCATCATTGGTGTGTTCACTGGAGTAGCACTTTTTTGTTTGTTTTGTTTTCATTTAAGAACGTTTCCTTAGCTGTCACAACTTGGCTCAATGTTAAGCTTAAGAGGCCTGACTTTCAGCCTATATCAGTTCTTGACATACCGTTCTCAATAAACTTAATCATTTTAGCTTTTAATGTAAACTGAGAGATGTGTGACTTTTCCGTTCTCTTGAACGCTTAGAAGCCATTGTTGGATCATTAAGTTGGCCTAATTCAAATATTGTTGTGTCTCAGGGAATAGGGAGACCTGAGGAGAAGAAGAGAGATGGGATAATGGCCGGTTGGTAGAGTAGTCAGAAGACACACATTTAATAAGTTTGCCTGCCATCTTATATGGGTAAAGTTTGAAGTGCTCCAAAACAGTTATTATAGTTGTTATAGTATTACAGTTATTATAGTATTATATATTGAAATATTGTGAGAATTACCAAAATTCACATCTTAAAGTATTATGGATACAGACACAAAGTAATACTGTTGGAGAAATGGCACCTATGGACTTGCCAGATGCAAGGCTGCCACAAACCTTCGATTTGTAGAAATCACAGTATCTGTGAAGCGCAGTAAAGCTAAGTGCAATGAAATGAATAATGCCTGTATAAAAATGCCTTTAATCTATCCTCATACTTGATAGTTTTGTTTATAGAATTTTAATTTGCAAATCATTTTCTCTTATTATTCTAGGGTTTTATAACCTGAAGTTTTGCTTTTTAGAATATTCGAGAAACTTGTGAAACGTCTTCCACTCATCTCCCCAGCATTTTTATGAATCTTTGTCAAAAGTGTTCTGAAGTTTCATGATGATAAGCCATGGTGTGGGTTTATTCCTATCTATTGTTTGAGTTGTTTTTTCTTTATTCATATCCATTGTATCAGTTGCTTTTTAATTTCTTTGACATTGTTTATTATTTTTTTAGCTTGATTTTCCAGTTCTTCCATTGAGTTTTCATTTTTGGTGTGACTTTTTTTTAATTTTCACAAGTTCTTTTTTTTGTTTTCTAAGTGTTCTTTTTTATATCACTTTATTCTTATTTCATGGATGCAGTAGTTTTCTTATCTCTCTGGGAATGCAAACAGTAATTTCTTTGAACTTAATGTCTTTATGCATAGGTTCTATTTATCCTAAGGTTTTTTTTTTTTAATTTTCCTATTTGAATTAGCCACTTTATTTTATGTTAAAGGTTTTCTTCACATATCTAAGGCTCTTTCACTCATATTTAATGATGGAGCAATAAACAGTTGATTAGAATTTCTGTAGGTATGGCAGGCAGGCAGACAGGTTGCTTCTCAAATATGGAGTCATCTGGTTGGAACTTTCTGTTTTGGGGAACTCCCCATATCAGATCTCTAGATATTTTCTCTTATGATAGTAATAGTGTCCTGGTTAGATACTTATAGTCACTGCCTGGAAGATAGAATTCTAGCTGTAATTATTTTTAGAGGAAATTCGAGAAGGGTGTCTCAATATGCAAAGTGATCTCCTTATTTTAAGCATACTACTGTTGCCATTAACCGTGGTTTTGATTACTCAATTCAGAGATGCTATGATTACCCTATGCTTGATATTTGAAAAAAAAAATATCTAAAATTCTATAGCAGGAGCTTCTGCAGAGTCTATCTATATAAAGTACGGAGAAAATCTGGGGATATTACTGCCTCTTAAATAGACCTTCCACTGATCCTGTTTTAACCATTAAGTTTATCTCCATTTTTACAAATATCTGCTGCTATTAATACCTCAAGTTTGGAAAGTTGTTTCCTGTATCTTACCACTTAGCATTATAGGGTCTAGCCACTTGACCACTTTTCTGTCTTCTCTCACTTGTATCATCTCCATTTTTTTTCTTTTTTTGTGTGTTAGGGCTTATTACTTTCAAAAAATTTCTTCCTGTCATTTCACTGATGTTTTAGTGAAGCTTAAGGAGGGAATGGATATAAATACACATAATAAATTTTCTACTTTTAATTTGATTCCATTTAATTTTATTCTGTCCTCTAAACATCTACCATTTAGAGGTAGTATTATGAATTCCCATGGGGAAATTGAGAGGTTTACTTTAACTTTATAACTTTATAGTGGTTAAAGATCGTCCAATGTGTAAAAACAATAGCAATGATATAAATTAGTATGTATGTGACTATGACTATCTCTTTGAGTGATGTATTTTGATTCTTTTTTTTTTTTCAACGTTTTTTTATTTTTGGGACAGAGAGAGACAGAGCATGAACGGGGGAGGGGCAGAGAGAGAGGGAGACACAGAATCGGAAACAGGCTCCAGGCTCTGAGCCATCAGCCCAGAGCCCCACGCGGGGCTCGAACTCACAGACCGCGAGATCGTGACCGGGCTGAAGTCAGACGCTTAACCGACTGCGCCACCCAGGCTCCCCTGAGTGATGTATTTTGTAAAGCATGAGCAATTTCAAAGCATCTAAACAGTTTTGAGGACAAAAATCCTTAATCTTTAGACCAGTTTTCCAAAACTTACTCAATAATATTACAACTAATGGTAATTAAAAGGAATCTCATGCTACTTTGATCAAAAACCAAAACCAAATGAAAACAAAACAAAACAGAAATGAATTATTATTCATGAAAAAGTATGTCAGTAAAATAAATGATTGTTCCTTTAGTTTTAGCATGCCTAGCACTTAGTAAGTGCTTTATGATTAGTTGTTGAATGTTAGGTGAAAAATGAAAATGAAATTCTGGCACATGATTACTTTCTTTGCAACTCCCAATTAATTTTATTATATTCTCCTACTATCTTTTTCCTTCCTTTTTGTTTCCTATTCTACTGTTCTTTTTCTAAGCTCTTCTAGTTTCTTCTTACTTATTTCCATAACTATTACAAAATCCTCCTCAGTGGTTTCCCCCCACATGCCATAGTACACCCTAATGTAGCTATATGATTTATGGAGGAATAGACTTAATAGAATTGTTTGATTGTTAACATACTGCCTTGTATAAAAAAATAACACTTTGTGGTTTATAGAATTATTGCATTTATTGTATCATTTAAAATTTCTTAATTTGCTCTAAGAGATAGTACTAATAAAAATTAAAAAAAATTAAAAAATGAGTTCTGGGATATCAGATTACCACCATCATAACCATGGCTTTAAATGACAAAGCAAACACTTGAGTGCAGACATTTGATACCCAATTCTGTCCTAAATATGAAACTATAATAACATTCTATTCAAGACTCTTTTTTTAAGAGTGTGACCAAACTTTCAAGCAAAGGAACCTCCTCACCTGGCATTCAAAACCCTTAATGGCAATCTATCATTCTATTCCCATTTCTCAAGTCTTCCATCATGCGGTTGGTTTTACAGCAATATATTTCAGGTTTTCAGTTCTGGATTTTTACTTTTCTCTCATGAGAGAACATATCTGGAAAATTTATCTTTATTATCTTTCACTGTATAAGTGTTGGTCATTTCCCCAGGCCCATTGTGGCATTCTCTATTTCCTCTTGTCCTTGAAAACCACGTTAGCTTTGTTTCTAAACCATCTGGTGGCCAGATACATAATTTATATCAAATAGAGGGACATATTAAACTTTCTGAGGCAGGTTTACAAGCAACTTGGATAAATACAAGAAGTTATGTTTGGTTTAATTTGTAGAATATGCTTTGAACCAAGCTGTCTATGTGAACAATAACGGTTTGAGAATATCAAATGAAATAAATAAAATTTTTAAAATATTGGAATGGATTGTGACTTTCTAAGGATCACAATATCATTGAATTACAGTCAGCGTGAGTCATGTTAGAAAAAATATTCTGCACTTAGTCTCCATTAATACATTTATTTATTCTGATTTTATTGCCTTAAAATTTAGATACAATTTCAAAAATGTGATTTTAAGTAATATATAAAAGTTTCAAAATACTGTGTAGCAAATATATACATATATTTGAGATCACACATTCTAATATTTTAGCCAATAAGAAGTTTGTTTTTATTCTTCAGTTTTCATGTTTATTGTTTACGTCATTAAAAAACTTGTGAGTTCATACTGTTTGTTGAACACCATACTTCATAATAAAGGAGACTGGGAAATGAGCACAGTACAGTTTCTACCTTCAAGACATTTTGTTTTATACAGTAGAAGAGAAGAAGACAGACTCATAAATAACTACAAAATAAGGAAGAATGTAATTAATGTCCCAAGGGAGCTACAAAGCATGTGCTCTGAGAGAATAAAGAAATCACTTACAGTTCTGAGAGTCAAGCAAAGGCATAAAGTTAGAACTGAATTGTAGGTGCTAAAGAGAGAGAAAAATTCAGTATAACTACAAAGATTTATGTGCTAGAGGGAAAAGGAACACATGGATTCTGAAAGGTATTGAGACATAGGTCATGGAGTTTTCAAATGTTTCCAGTAGCCCAAACAGAGATACCATATTCCATGGAGCAGAGCAATTACATGAAGGAGCAACTGAATTTTAAAATAAGTCTAACAATACTATGCAAAGTATATGAAAGGAGAATAGACATAATTAGTTGAGTTTGGAATTCATAATTCTAGCTTGAAGCCTTAGAAAACCAAGGCTTACACTCATGTGTCAGTTGCTCTTTATGTAAACATTTCCACAGAGTAGATGAAACCTGAATTGACCAATACTATTGCCTGTCTCAGGGTACATGATGTCTGAAGCGTATATGTGAAGGATGGTATTAAGCCAACGTAATCATAGGTAAAAACCTAAAAATATGTATTTTTTTCAAAAAAGTGGACTCCCTACACTGCATTTTTTTGTCCATGCTTTTATTCAGTTAAGATTTATTGCTTGTCTGCTTTTTCCCAGGCATGGTGATAGCAACCACAAAATAAGCTTTGTTCTTTCCTTCATCACTTAGGAAGCAGATGTGATGTGGGATCATAGCATGCCAAAACGCCTTATTTTTTGGAAATTTGTCCCTATCTTATTTCCCATTTTAACATATTAGTAGCTTTGGAATCTGAATTTTTGCTAAAAACTGTAATAATAAATATGTTCTGTCTTATGCACTTGAATAAAGCACTTTTAAGAAATGTTTTACCTTAATGCAAAGGAAAAAAGTTGGAGGTTCAGTATATTAGAGGAAACGTGTGCTTAGCTTTATATGAGACTTTGTTGCTGGCCCAGGGTCATTCTCTGATGGGAAAACATGAAGTTTCTTTCTGGTGTGCGTGTATTTTCTTCTTTCATTTTTTTGCATCTTAAAACCCACTTCCTTGTTAGGATATTCATAAGATACTTTGTAGACTGACAGAAAAGTTCAGCATTTTAGGAAAACCACTCTATGTAGTCCTGGTTTTTAAGCCAAGACTTTGAATAAAGTGTATTCTGAGTTGTTTTCTGGAAATAGTCCTTGGAAATGGTTTCGTGATGACATCAGGATGCTTGACTGATTTTATAATTTCTGAGAATAGGGTTATTATATAAATATCTTGTCATTTTTTTACTCAAGCAATAATGAAAATCATAATAAAATATTAGTCCTATTCCATGTTTTATTTTTAAAAATGTATTTGATTATATTGAGAGAGAGAGAGAGAAAAGAAGAGAGAGTGTGTACATGCAGAGGATGGGCAGAGATAGAGAGAGAGGGAATCCCAAGCAGGCTCCGCACTGTCAGCACAGAGCCCAATGCAGGGCTCCAACTCACAAACCGTGATATCATGACCTGAGCTGAAGTCGGGCACTTAACCGACTGAGCCACCCAGTTGCCCTTTCCAAGTGCTATTTTCAAGACTTGAGATGTTTGTATGGGTCTCTCTTACTTTTTTGTTTATAACTGAACTAGATAAGACAAAGGAGTTTCAGTACTGGTCAAGAATTAACATATTAAGGCTTTCTTCATAGAGATCTCAGCAAAAGCTGAGACACCCCCCCCCCACTCCATACCACCACTTGCCACAGTATCCCAGCAGACAGTTATTTATATGGGTGTGTGTGTGTAATAAATGGATGCTACTAAAAGATTTGTACTCCACTGAACAGTTCGTTTGGAATGAAGTTGACAACTAGAGTATAAAGTAGGATTCTCTAAGACTTGAACAATGTACCTTTAAAAAGATAAATAGATTTCCAGCAGGCAGGATTGTGGAAAATTCATGCTTTTTGGTAGATTATTCAGATTTTTAAAAAAACTATTCTTAGAGAACTCCTTCAGTAATTTCATATGAGTATCTGGTACTTTAGCATCCTATTGTCTGCATGGTATAGAGTTTACTTGCTTAGGGAATTTGCCATCATGTATACACAACCTTCATGTAAGGTTGTTTTTTCAGGGTGGCCTTGAAATTGGAATTTTTTTCTGTATACCCATGAGACCCTGCAGTAGAGGAAATGTTTCAAATATGATGATTAAAGAAAATGGGCACAAGTGGCCACTGAAGTAGGCCATAGGAAAGGGGAAAATAATTAAAGTTTACATTTATGAAAGTATTTAATTATTTATCAGAAGTTTCACTTTGTGGTATAGGATGCTGTCACAGTTATAAATATTGTGGTTACTTGCTTATTTCCTTAGAGTCTAGGTTGGTTAGAAATGCTGGACCAGGTATAAATTTGAATCTATTTTGCAATGTGAATTCTAAAACTATTTTTCTTTGAAATAGAGCTCCTTCTGAAATGATTAAATATGAATGAATCTTCAGTTACCACATTTCCATGTTATTTTAGGTGTCAAGGGAGAAGGAAATATTTGACAACTTAGTTCAACTTTCTGTGAATAAAAATAATGCCCAAATGAAGCATTTGCATTTCAACATTGTCAGATTATGTCATAGCATGACCTTCTCTTAGAATAATATATGTAAACAAACTTCCCTGCTATTCTCATGTAGTACAATAGTAGTTGAAATGATTAATCAGGTCCTGATTTGCAAGCTCTTTAATCTCTGTAGCCAAGATGAAAAGTATTGATTGTTATCAAACAGTCGGGCCTGATTTGGTTGTTTAAACCTAAAAGTGATTATTTTTGAAGTTTGCATTTGCTGTATGGAAATTATCATGAAATGAAACAACAGGTTGTTTCATTTTACTGTATCAGGGAGATTAATCTTTTTAAAGGCAGGGTATTCCACGTATCAGCATTTGAATTATTTCTATTTTTTTTCTGTTTGCTTAAAGCCACTACACAGTGATATTACATTGGATTATTAGGGAAATATATCACAAAGCACTTAACAATTTTGAGTGTAGGATTTTGCAATATATTTCCAGGTTAAACATAGAGATAAGCAGCAATGCTATGTTAATGGACAAACTATGGATCCATTTGTCTATTTCTCTGTAGTGTCTACTTATATTATGATGATACCTGTATTTTTTTTAATTTAAATAGTGTTCCAAAATGAGAGAAATGGATGATACAGTAAAATATGCAAAAGATGCTTTGTAATTTTCTCAAAAAAGGCATTCTTTTCATTTCCTTTCTTTGTCATTCATTCATTCATTCATTCATTCATTTACTGAGAGAGAGAGCGTGCATGTATGCGTCTGCAAACAGAGGAGGGGAAGAGGGAGAGAGAGAATCTTAAGCAGGCTCATGCCTAACACAGAGCCTGATGTGGGGCTCTATCTCACAACCCTGAGATCATGACCTGAGCCCAAATCAAGAGTTGGATGCTTAACCAACTGAGCATCCCAGGTGCCCTGCCTTTCTTTGCTTTTTTTAATTTCCTTCCTTCCTTCCTTTCTTCCTTTTTTTAATTTTTTAATATGGAGAGAATATTTGAAGCAGAAAACCAGTGCATGACTGTTTTCAATTTTGATTATTTTTTCTCCTAGATAGTATTCAGTCTTAAGAAATTTGGGAATCTCTTAATTTTATCAATTAGCATAGTTGGCACACCAGCAAATCATACCACACAGTAAAAATTATTCAGTGTCTTTCAGACATTAAGAATATATCTTTTTAATGTTTTAATGTTTATTTTTGAAAGAGAGAGAGAGAGAGAGAGAGAGAGAGAGAGAGAGAGAGAGAGAACAAGCAGGGAAGGGGTAGAGAAAGAGGGAGGCACAGAATCTGAAGCAGTCTCCAGGCTCTGAGCTGTCAGCACAGAGCCCGACGCGGGCCTTCAACTCAGGAACCCTGAGATCATGACCTAAGCTGAAGTCAGACACTTAACTGACTGAGCCACCCAGGTGCCCAAGAATATTTTTTACAGTAAGAAAAATTACCATGTTACCTTTAGCCCCTTTATTTAACTGTTTTATGTGTGATACTTTTGGTCATATGAGGTAGGTAGGTCTGAATCTTGTCATGAGTCACCAGGTAGTAGAGCTTTTCTAAATGCCACTGTGATGAATGCTTAGTTATCATGATTACTAGCACATTTCCATCATGGTCTGTGTAAAGTTGTCTGGAATTTACCTTTAAATTTTGTTTTTTATTGCCTTAGTATGAGCTTTTGTTGAGTTTCAACTAATTTCAGAAGATCAAGTACCAAAAACACGAAAAGTAACTCTTGGTTGATAACTTATAGTCTTGTATGTAGTATGCCATCATTGAGTTACAATTGTTATATACTCTCCTTTCACGTTCTGAAGACTACATGATGTTTTGTTTAAAATTACTTTCATGAAGTTAATGCACTTTCTTGACTACTGCCCTTTATCCATTTGTAAATCATACACATTTAAATGAATAGATTATTATTAAAAGTTACTACCCTCTAACTTTTCTGTTATAAATACTTTGGCAGTATAAAGCATTTTTAGACACCTCACTGACATGATTAGAATTTGGCTATTTTCTCGCCGTAAGTGCAAAAATTTCTGAATTTCTCTTACTAGGAATGGAGTTAACTATGAGAATTGATATTTTAGACCTAAGGCTATCTTTCACAAATTTTGCTTAAAAACAGATACGGCAAATATAAAAATAGTTTGCTACAGAGTCTATTGTGAAATTTGCAGAATCTTTCTTGTTCAATTCTATTTGTGCAAAAAAAAAATAATAATCATTCCAAAGAAAATGGCTTTCTTTCACTGCTGAAATTTTATTTTTATTAACATCAGTAGTGGATTAGATAAATTTTAGGAGTTTTGCCAATCCTTCTAATTAACTCTCTTTGTTCTCTATCATTTTTAAAAATTTATCTTCTTTTTTTTAAGTTTGTTTATTTTAAGAGAGAGAGAGAGAGAGAGAGCACGGACACACATGACTAAGAGAGAGGGAGAGAGAGAATTTCAAGCAGGGTATGTGCTGTCAGAGCAGAGACTGACACAGGGCTCAATGCCACAAACAGTGAGATCATGACCTGAGCCAAAATCAAGAGTCAGACACCCAACCAACTGAGCCACCCAGGAGCCCCTATCTTCATCTTATTCTGCCTAGAGTTGGAGTCATTTACTTGCTTGCTTGGCTTTTTCTTCACTTTTATTCCCTTATATTATTACTCACTTCCATCCCAAGGGAGTTCATCATACTACCAGATTGTATTCTTATGTATTTTTTTTAATTTAGATAACTTACATGTTTTATAAACACTTATGCTTGTATAGTTGTATAAATAAAAACTGTGAATGATTATTCTTTGTCTATTTTACAATCTCTAATTTTCTGTATCCAGAAATACTCATTTAAATATAGTCAAATGAACTGATATTTATTTCTTTTAATATCCAAGTGATATTATATATTGTGAATGCACCATATTTTATTAGCTCTTTCATTGATTGTAAATAATCTAGTTTTTTCTACTATAAATTATACTAAAATGAACATTTTTATCTATTTCTTTATTCTTGTCATAGTTCCATCCAAGTTTTTAACAGAAGATGCAGAAATAAATGATAAAAGAGAGAATTGAGATAATTACTTACATAGGCTGTTTCAGTTAGGTGTATATTCTAGAATTTATTTCTTAAAAAATTTTTAACATTTATTTACTTTTGAGAGAGAGACACAGTGGGAATGGAGGAGGAGGGGCAGAGAGAGAGAGTGAGATACAGAATAGGAAGCAGGATCCAGGCTCTGAGCTGTCAGCATAGAGCTCAATGCAGGGCCTGAGCCCACAAACCGTGAGATCATGACCTGAGCTGAAATCAGATGATCAACCAGGTGCCCCCGTAGAATTTATTTCTTATGTATTTTTAATGTTATGTAACCTATAATATGTATGTATGTATGTATGTATGTATGTATGTATGTATGTATTTTTGCCTTTACCACTTGGGACAGTTTAAATCTAAGAAATACCTTTGGAATATATTACAAGAACTATGATAGGTATGTAAAATATATATGAAGTAAAATGATAAATTGAAACTGATTTCAAACATAAAACTCTAATAAATAGTGGGCAGTTATGAGAGAGGAATTAGTTCAGAACTATCTAGATTTCTCATTCATTGAATGTAATTCAGCAGACAATTTTTAAGCTAACTTGGTCTCTGTATACCCATAGCCTTAAAACATTGGTAGTGTAACCCCATTCAGTATAGGCCTCCAGTGCTTGAGTTGCAGTTTCTGCACAACAAAAGTGGAGGAATCTATTCTACTCTTCATTTCGTATTTTCCAGTACCTTTGTTGTGCCATTGAATATCTAGTGATTATTTGATTAAATTGCTATGGTAAGAAAATTCAGATAGAAACCCGAAAAGGTAACTAAATTGTTAATATCTATTCACCATTTTAAATTTCTCAATAATGATTCCTACATGTGACTTTAAAATTTTCTCTACAAGACTATGTCTATGAGTTGATTAGATTATCTTTGCCCTCTGATAATGGGAAGGGACAAAAAGCAGTGTGTTCCATAACAAGGAAATTAGGAGGTACCAAAAACAGATGATGAGAAAACATTAAGAGTGACTTTATTAACAGAAATCTAATATATGACAGGGAAATGATGAAATATAAGAATAATTTTCAGGTCTGAAGGACATGATTCTTCATATTGTAAAATATCAGAGTGTTCATTATAAGAAACAAAACAACAAACCCTGAATATGAAGGAAAAGCTTAAGATCTTCTATAAAGAGAACAAAATACATATTTTAAGGAACAAGAATCACAATGAAATTTAACTTGTTAATATCATCACTTGAGTACTGTTTTCAAAATTTGGAGAAATAATAAATTTCAGTTAGAATTCTATTGTTGGCCAATTGTCATTCAATGCGAAGATACTTTCAGACATGCATGTTCACCAAATATTTGATTCTGGTGTACTTTTCATAAAAACCTATAGAAGAATTTGCATCTAGTAAAGGAAGGGAATAAGACAAAGAAGAGTAATACTGGATCTTCAAGATATAAGAGAATCTCATATAACACATAGAAACAGAATGTTGTTCCAGCATGAAAATTGTGCATCAGGCTTAGACGGCTCCTGCTCCAGATCAAAGCATGAGTTCAGGAGTTCTGGACAGGAACACTTCAGATGAAAATTGGCTTTGATAGATTGTTGTGTAGGCATCTCAAATTAAATTTTATGTTTAACTGGTGTATCATTTATAATGAATTAGAAAATACATAGAAAATGAAGCAAGTATAAAAAGAGGTTTTTAACTGCAGGAAAAACCAAAGTACAAGGAAGGGTATATCATCATAGTGCATTACTTGCCCTAGGGCAACATAACTGATACGTAAAATATTGAAAGGACACACACAAGTAGAAGTGTAGGTATCTAACAGAGATTGTCCAAAACTAATAAAAAAAAAGTGAGGTTTAAGCCCATTATTTATAAATATGAAGGCTAATCCCAGAAGATATCACTTTAAAAGTTGGGGAAATGTTCCCTTGCAGAGCAGGAGTTTGTGTTTGGGGAAAGAGATGTGACATTACTGAATGGTAGTTTTTAAGAGACTTGTAATAATACATACAAAAAAATGTTATGATCATTTATCACATTGATAAGTTAAGAATAGTTTAAATAATGATTGGAAAGAGAATATTTATTTACCTCAATTTTCCTAAAACCTGAAATAGTAATTAACAGAAGATATGAAATAATTAGAAAATATTTACATATCTAAAAGTTGGGTAAGAAACTGGAAATCAATTTGTTACCAAATAAAATCTATTTTTCTTGACTCTAATTACTTACCTGTCCCTCATCTAGTGACCATTTTCTCACTAGTTTCTTAAACCTAGGACCCAGATACAATGCACACGCGCGCGTGTGTGTGTGTAGGCTGCCCCACACCAACATGCAATTCTCAGACACCAAGAACCATGGACAAAACCAAATATAAATCAGAAATATATTTTGGCCATGTGAATGTGTGTGTGTGTGTGTATGTTCTTATAAATTACAATATCACACCCAATGTAAAGTTGTTTTGGTTTTGGTTTCAATCATGTATTTGAGACTTTTTTTTTTTTACTTTATATTTCATTGTTTTATGTTTTCCTGTGTTGTCTTCCCACTGAGATTTCAATTTTCTCCCTTTCTTCTTCTTCTTCTTCTTCTTCTTCTTCTTCTTCTTCTTCTTCTTCTTCTTCTTCTTCTATCTCAGCCTATGCTAAATTTAGGCAGTATTCACTCTAAATGTGTTGAATATTTCCCATTTCTTATGTGGTATATACCTATGTTTGAATGTTAGTCCACTGAAGCTAGAACCTATGGTTTCGGTGTTTAATAGCATTTCCTGAGTCCTGGGGGAACTTGGTAAGTGTTAAAAATTAACAATCTTATATACTGCAAAAATTAGTCTGGCTGCACGTCACTGAGAACAGACCTTTCTTAGCTTTCCACTCCATTCCCCATAGTCAAGTAGAACCATTATTCAGCCAAGAACAACATGCTGGAAATAGATTAAAGTAACAAAGCTTATGTAAACAGGGGAGCGTTATTCCATATATCTAAATCGCTGACCATAGATCCACTACTCATAAAGAATCTGTTAGGTGACATGTTTCTAGTAAAGTGGGATCTTCTAGTCAAAACGAAGCCATTATTCTAGTACATTTCATGCTCATTGAAAACAGATTTATAACATATAAAGAGTCCTTTATTAAATGGTTTTTAGTTCACTAAAAAACAGATTTACAATTCAAGAACAACCCATTGCCTAACATGTTTTCAGTTACTGAAACAGATTTACTACTCAGAAACAACCCATTATCTAACATGTTTCCAGTTCACTGAAAACAGATTTACAACTCATACATAGCCCATTATCTAACATAGTTCCAGCTCACTGAATATTGATTTAGAATTCATAAACAGCCCATTATCTGACAAATTTTCAGCTCACTGAACAGATTTGCAAATCATAAACAACCTATTATCTCCCACATTTCCAGCTCACTGAAAGTAGATTTATAGTATATAAACAATCCATTATTTCACATGTTCCAGTTCACTGAAGATTGATACAGAACTCACAGAGAACCCCAAAGAGTTAAGGTTCCATCTTAGACAGGAAATAAATAAATAAACAAATATTAAATTATACCCTATACCCTCTATTGAATAAGAAATAATCTTCTTTGATCTTGAGGTACCCTTATATCAATAGATATATCTAGAGATCCCATTTGTTATATTCAATCTGCAAATCTATAAAAGAAAATCAAATCAATTTAATGTTATAACTGCATTTTTGTGTATTGTTAAACATAACTTGTTAATTTATGAAAATTTAGCATATGAAAGAAATACTATTAAAATGATCATTTTATGCTTGTGTTTATTTTTATAACCTTAATTTATTTCTAAAGATTTTTTAAAACAGATAAACTTCCACATAATATGTTTACTGGGCAGTTAATTTAATTTTATGTTAACAATGTGAAAATACTTTTTACTCCATAGTATCCAGAAGTCACATCTTTCTTTTAAGCCTTTTATTCCAGTTTATCATTACTATGTTATACAATGTTAACTAACTCAAACTTGTGAAATCACAATGAAAAATGTTTCCTTTAAAATACTGTGAGCTTAAATTTAAAATACTAAATGCCATGTGACTTTAAACATATATTAACTTCTGAATGTAGTATGTTACTTTTTAAACATTTTATTATGGAAAGTTTAAAATAAGCACAAAAGTGAAAAGTCCAGTTAACCCAATAGACGCATTGACTTGTTTCAGCTAGAATGAGCATATGGCCAATTTTGCTTCATCTTTTCAACATCCTCCTCCCCCAACACACGCGCACACACACACACACACACACACACACACACAATACCATTGTATTACTTTAAAATAAAATCCAGATAGCATATTATTTTATAATTAAATATTTCAGCACATATCAGTAAGAGATACTTTTGTTTTTAACAAAATCACAATAATATACTAAATTTAAAATAGTCCCTTAATATCTAACATTTTATATAAGGCTTACTTCTTACTTCATATATATTTTTTTATAATTGGTTTGTCTATATCATGAGCCAGACATTACATATATTTATTTTATATATATATACACACACACACACATATATACACACATATATATATAATGTATATTTAATTTCATATACATAATTTATTGTATCTATTTTAAATACTGTCCTAGAGTTTACTCACATTTTTTGGTAGGAGAATGATTCAATGTATTATCTAAAATATTACATAAAAGGGGGCGCCTGGCTGGGTCAGTCGGTTAAGCATCCAACTTCACAGGTCATGATGTCACAGTCGTGGGTTTGAGCCCCACATTGGCCTCTGTGCTGAAAGCTCAGAGCCTGGAGCCTGCTTCAGATTCTATGTCTCCCTCTCTCTCTGCCCCTCCCCTGCTCATCTGTCTCTCTCTCAAAAATAAATAAAGATGAAAAAAATAAAATATATTATTACATAAAATAATAATATGATTGTAGTACATTTAAGGCAGGTAAAATTACCCACTTCCTTCTTCTCATAAATTAATGCCTTTATTTTCATGACTACCATTTCCATTAAATAAATAAACCAAGACTTATTGTATGTCCTTCATGAAACATACAACATTCAGGATGGAGAAGCCCTTGATAAATATCTGTTGAGTTAACAAATGGACAAAATTACATTCTAAGTAACAGAAAATTTTTCTAAAATTTAGTCTGTCCTTTGATGTAAAATAATGAGGAAATCAGTAAGTTTCTGGACCCCTCTCACTGTCACTTCATCAATAGAGCAATTATAAAGATTTTCTCTATGGAAAATCATGTTTCCAATGTTGGGGAGGAAAAAACTTTCCTTGTACCCTTTTAGGTTTTGTGGCTGGGCTGACAACAAAAATGATAGAACCAGAAAAAGGCAGAACCAGAAAATACCTCGAATAGCCAAAGCAATCTTGAAAAAAAAAAAAAATCACAATCCCAGACTTGAAGCTCTACTACAAAGCTGTAATCATCATGACAGTATGATATTGGCACAAAAACAGACACTCAGATCAATAGAACAGCATAGAGAACCCAGAAATGGACCCACAAACATATGCCCCACTAATCTTTGACAAAGCAGGAAAGAATATCCAATGGAATAAAGACAGTCTCTTCAAGTCATGCTGGGAAAACTGGACACCGACATATAAAGAATGAACCTGGACCACTTTCTTACACCATACACAAAAATAAACTAAAAATGGATGAAAGACCTAAATGTAAGACAGGAAGACATCAAAATCCTTGAGGAGAAAGCAGGCAAAAACCTCTTTGATCTTGGCTGCAGCAACATCTTACTTAACATGTCTCCAGAGGCAAGGGAAACAAAAGCAAAAATGAACTATTGGGAACTCATCAAAATAAAAAGCTTCTGCACAACAAAAGAAACAATCAGCAAAACTAAAAGGCAACTGACAGAATGGGAGAAGGTATTTGCAAACAACATATCAGATAAAGGGTTAGTATCCAAAATCTATAAAGAACTTATCAAACTTAACACCCAAAAAACAATTCAGTGAAGAAATGGGCAAAAGACATGAATAGACACTTCTCCAAAGAAGACATCCAGATGGCCAACCGACACATGAAAAAATGTTCAATATCACTCATCATCATGGAAATACAAATCAAAACCACAATGAGATACCACCTTACACCTTTCAGAATGGCTCACATTAACTCAGGCAACAACAGACGTTGGCGAGGATGCGGAGAAAGAGGATCTCTTTTGCATTCTTGGTGGGAGTGCAAGCTGGTGCAGCCACTCTGGAAAACAGTATGGAGGTTCCTCAAAAAATTAAAGTAGAACTACCCTATTACCCAGCAATTGCACTACTAGGTATTTATCCAAGGGATACAGTTGTGCTGTTTAGAGGGACATATGCACCCCCATATTTATGACAGCACTATCCACAATAGCCAAAGTATGAAAAGAGACCAAATGTCCATCAATGGATGAATGGATAAAGAAGATGTGATATATATATATACAATGGTGTATTACTCGGCAATCAAAAGGAATGAAATCTTGTCATTTGCAACCATGTGGATGGAACTAGAGGGTATTATGCTAAGTGATGTTAGTCAGAGAAAGACAAATATCATATGACTTCACTCATATGAGGACTTTAAGAGACAAACCAGATGAACATAAGGGAAGGGAAGCAAAAATAATATAAAAACAGGAAGGGGGACAAAACATAAGAGACTCAAATATGGAGAGCAAACAGGGTTACCGGAGGGGTTGTGGGAGGGGAATGGGCTAAATGGGTAAGGGGCATGAATGAATCTACTCCTGAAATAATTGTTGCACTATAACTAATTTGGATGTAAATGTAAAAAATAATAATAATAAATGACATAAAGCAGATTAACAGGAGAAAAATAATTTAAGTATGTTTGTAGGAGAGCCCTTCAAAGCTATGACATCCAAGGGCATACTGGGCAATTGAGGCTTATGTGCCGTCCTAAGCTAAAGAATGAGATAGGGGCCTGGGATTTCAATGATGAGGAAGATAATTTACAGGATGAAAAAAAAGAGCAGATGTTTCATAACGAGATGTTTGTCCTGCCATATAGATTGGTCTTTCAGATAAAACTTTTCTCTACTGAGGTGCCTGAGTGGCTCAGTTAGTTGAGCATCCACCTCTTGATTTCAGCTTAGATCATGATCCTGGGGGTGTGAGATCACTCCCCACATTGGAGCCTGCTTAAGAATCTCTCTCTCTCTCTCTCTCTCTCTCTCTCTCTCTCTCTCTCTCTCTCACACACACACACACACACACACACGCCGCACACACACACACACTCCTCTTTCACGCTCTGTCTCTAAAATATAAATAAAATAAAATAAATAAAATAAAATGTTAAAAATTATCTCTAATAATAGCTTTGTTTTTGGGCCAGGCTCTCATATCTAAATTCTTTTCACATGGTTAACCAGGGAGAGGTAATTTTTTTTCTTAAGTTTGCTGGGTCTTGATTGTCTTTTGCTCAAAAAAATCCCCATTGCTAAAGTGACACATTTTGGGGAGGCTTGTTCTGAACCTTTTTCACTACCAAGTTGTCCACTCCCCTATGTGATGGAATATCATATATATAAATATATACCAATATATCATGGAATAATTTCCTTATGTGAAATTAAAAAAGTAAAATATTCTATATTCTTATAGTTTTTAAAATGCATAATATTTCTTACCAAAATATGTATATGGTGCTTTCTGTGAAAAGACCATATGGCTGTATCATGTTAGTATGAATGCCTGTCAGCCCTACTACATTTCACAGGATAAAAACACTTGTCATGTATCAAAGTTCTATAAAAATTTTTAAACTTAAAATATGAGAGGACAGAAAAAAAATATGCCATTTTAATTTAAACTAACCATTTTTTGATATAGTACCTAAATTTATTCTATTGTTTCTGAATATACTATTGTCAATTTTGTTTTTAATTCATCCTAATTTAGCTGTCACAAGGACGTATAGTCTGTAATTTTTTTCCAAAGGTAAATGCTTTGTGATTTTGCTGGTAACCTTTTTTGTTTAAGTTTGATTTTTTTCAGATTTAATGAGATATAATTAACATATAATATTGTTTAAGCTGAGGATGTACAACTTGCGTATTTGATACACTTACATATTGCAAAATAATACCATCATAGCCTCCTCTAATACCTCCATTCCATCACATAATAATCATTTTTTTCTAATTAGGAGAACATGTAAAATCTAGTCCGTTAACAACTTTCAAGTATCTAATAATAGTATTGTTGACTATAATCATTTATTTACCTTATAAATGGAAGTTTTATAGCTTTTGACCGACATCTCTTCATTTCCTCCATCCCTTCATTTTTTAACTTTCTACATACGAAAACAAAATAAAAAGTATCCAAACATTTTTTATACATTTTTTCCTATAATTATTTAAAATTATTGAAAATCCCTATGTGAAACCAGTAAGCTTTTCTTTTTTTTAATGAATCATACAGATAATCCAAGGACATTGCATACAAGCACAAACACACACACACACACACACACACACACATATACACACAATACAAGCAGAAAAATGAAAAGTCTGGAAAATAGCAAAAGCTTCTAACAACAGCAAGAATTAGAGGAAAGGGAAGAGAGGCAGAGAGAATTTTCTTGTGTAAGAATATATTTGAATAATGTGATAATAAAAATAAATTTTAAAAGAAAATTTTGCAGTGACCTTGCCAAAAAATATTTACCTTCCTTTAGTATTTTTCTCGCATAATTCATCTTAGCAACGAGAATATACATTGTGATTTTTCCAATCACTCTGCAAATTGTAAAGGCAGCATCCTGAAATAGTGCCAAAATAAGGTGCAATCACAATTTTGTTAGAATTAGTACATCTCTTTAAAATAAAACCAAAAATGTGAAGTTTCTACATCACAAATTATCATATATTGCCAGAAGATCTGCCAAGGTGTTTTCACATTACAGAATCTTTTCGCAGATTTCCATTTTTAACAGTAGGTCTGGGCTTTTTGGTGACAGTGACAAGAGCAATTCTAAAATCACTAAGGAGTAGGAGAAACAAAAAGCATGCATAATTCTCTATTTGTGGTCTGACATAGATGACTCACCTTCCTAGAATTATTATAATATGACATTTATTGACCCCCCCCCCACATGCCAAATGAAATACAAAACAAGTTAAACCTGTCCTTTTGGGAATTAAACTAGTGAAAAAGGAAATTTATATCTTGCCTATCCTCTTAGTTAAGATATATCAAATTCTGTTTTCTTTAAAAATTTTCTTTAAATGTTTACTTAATTTTGAGAGAGAGAGACAGACCGTGAAGGGGGGAGGGACAGAGAGAGCGAGAGACAGACAGACAGACACAGAATCCGAAACCGGCTCCAGGCTCTGAGCTGTCAGCACAGAACCCAATGCAGGGCTCGAACCTGCGAACCGTGAGATCATGACCTGAGCAAAAGTTGGACACTTAATCGACTGAACCATGCAGGCACCCCAATCACATGCTTTTTTGTAAGTCAAATACTGAAGGAAAAGAGGTAGATAATATCCCATCTCTGCCCCCTAGGAGCTTCTTTCCCCTTATTTAGGAATGACTGATCTAGAAAGGAATCACAATTTTAAACAAATTCAAGAAAAATGAAACAAGAATTGTTCCATAAGGAAAGAAGGATCGACTTGGTGGGATTGGAGTAGAAACATGATCAGGAATTACCACTTACAAGACTAAAAAAATATAGAGTGGAAAAAAAAAACAACTAAGAAGTCATGAAGGCTTGAAAGACCTTTCTTCCCCATCAAGGTAAGAACAGATATAAAAGCAGGAGTCAGACTATGGAGGTTTCTCCCTGTCTTTGTAAACTGATGAAGCTACTTGCATCATAAAGCTTTAAAGCTTTCTTCTTTTAGTCATGATATTTTAGTGTTAATATATTTATCAAAAACAGAAGAGTATGTACATTTTAGAGGTACAAATTGAAATATTTACTGATGATATGATTATGGATTTGTTCTTGGATTTGCTTTGGGATAATCTAGTGGTATGTTGAGCTTGGGAAAATGGGAAGTTTTATAGGTGAAACAAAATTGGCCATATGTGGATACTAGTTCAAATTATTATTATTTTTTTTCAACGTGTATTTATTTTCGGGACAGACAGAGACAGAGCATGAATGGGGGAGGGGCAGAGAGAGAGGGAGACACAGAATCAGAAACAGGCTCCAGGCTCTGAGCCATCAGCCCAGAGCCTGACGCGGGGCTCGAACTCACGGACCGCAAGATCGTGACCTGGCTGAAGTCGGACGCTTAACCGACTGCGCCACCCAGGCGCCCCACTAGTTCAAATTAATAGATGGTCTTTGTGGGTTCTCCAGACAACTCTCTTTACTTTTGTGTTTACTTGAAAATTTCCATAGGAACAATTAAAAATGTGACACATTCATATGGTAATATGTATTTGAAAAATGTACAGTCTTTACTATTTTTTGATATTGCTCTCTCCAGCTCTGAGTCTGAATTCCCTAAGTGTGAGGGCTTTATCTTTTAGCATTCATTATAATGAACTTCAGAAGAAAAACAAAAACCTTCATAAATACAAAATTGAATGAAACTGATTAGATGAAGTATTTGAATAGATAAATTACTACGGATAACAAGCCTTTTGTGTTTTTCCCCACTTAGATAAATTTAGGGTTGTAAGAGGTCCATTACAACTATGTCAAAGACTAAATGATAGAAACCATTCTCCTCCAATGTTAGGAAAGTGATTTATTTTATACACAGTTTATAGAAAGTAAATATGATGCCCAAAATAGGAAAATCCCATCAAAAGATCCAGTAGTTATATGAAGATAAGATGATTGCTGGCAACATTAGTGAAGTAGTTTCATTGTACAAAAGACACAGATTTACTATGGACATTTAAAAAATCTGGCTTGAGGTGTTTTGAGATGTTGTATCCCTGACAATTATAAGAACCTAGAAAATTATTCAATTAAGGTAATTCATTTACCAGGGGCGCCTGGGTGGCTCAGTCGGTTAAGCGGCCGACTTCGGCTCATGTCATGATCTCTCAGTCTGTGAGTTCGAGCCCCGCGTTGGGCTCTGTGCTGACAGCTCAGAGCCTGGAGCCTGTTTCAGGTTCTGTGTCTCTCTCTCTCTGACCCTCCCCTGTTCATGCTCTGTCTCTCTCTGTCTCAAAAATAAATAAACGTTAAAAATTTTTTTTAAAAAAGGTAATTCATTTACTAGAAATATAGAAGATACAACAGATGATTAATAAATATAGAATTTTCAAACCACTATATTTTTAAAGCATTTTAAAAATAACCTAACCTTATTTCATTGATGAATTAAGAAATTCTTGGGGTGCCTGGGTGGCACAGTCGGTTAAGCGTCTGACTTTTGGTTTCTGCTCAGGTCATGATATCATGGTTTCATGGGTTCGAGCCCTGCATCAGGCTGACAGTGTGGAGCCTGCTTGGGATACTGTTTCCTCTTTCTCTCTGCCCCTCCCCCACTTATGTTGTCTCTGTGTCTCTCAAAATAAATAAATAAACTTAAAAAAAAGTTCTTAATTGTTTCCTTAAATATAAGATCAATCATTTATTGAGCATCTACATTTTGAGCATAATTCAAGACAGGCTGAAAATATACAGAGATATGAGATACCTTATATATGTAATCTAATTGTATTTAAGCACCCATAAAAATTTCTTTTGTGTCATCAGGGGACAACTCTGCCCATTTAGGAAGCACTGGGTAGAATTTCTTTAATGATATCATTTAACAGTAACGATTCTACTTATTGATGTGTGGGGAAAAAGCAATGCCCTGGCAGTAGTATTTCACATGACAATCTAGTACAAGTTGTGTGAACAACACAGAGAGCAGATGTTTCTTTATGATAGTAAAAGACCCTTTGCAATACGTTTCAGATGTCAAACCCATATTTGCTTAGCGTTCCTTCTTGTCTCTTATGAGTAAGCATAATTTCTCTTAAACATATGGCCCAAAATGAAGCAAGTCTGGGAAATCCCATTTATAACGTCAGTCTATGTTATTGGGGGTAAAAATCTTCTGAATTAGTAATAAAAACCATCTGTTCTCACTTAGAGGAAAATTCTTCACACTGATGAAGTGAGACTAATATTCAGCATTTTAAAGAAGTATACAGAAAAATATAATGGAACAGTTTCTTTTTTAACAAGATGTCAAATTCATTTATTAAAATTGTCTAATCTTCAAGGTTTAAGTGTTAGCAGTCTTTAAATATCTGATAAAGAGCAAGGCCTATATTCCTTTACATACATATTAATTATCATAAAATATATTAAATATCAAGATATTTATTTTCAGAAATTATTTATATTCTTTAATGTTATAATTTGTTTAAAATAATATATTTTTAATCACAATTGTTGCTTTTGATTGTTTTTTTTTCCTCAATCTTTTTAATCTGCTT
Organism: Prionailurus viverrinus; assembly: GCF_022837055.1. NCBI lineage: Eukaryota > Metazoa > Chordata > Mammalia > Carnivora > Felidae > Prionailurus > Prionailurus viverrinus. The sequence goes on from NC_062568.1 coordinate 85,201,138, forward strand.
ATAAAGGTAATATAGGTTCATTGAAGAAAAGTTTCATAATGCAAATAAGTATAGTGAAGAAAATTAAAACCACTCATAATCTAACCACGTAGATATACCTACCTGTAACATTTTGGTTTATTTCTTTTAAGCATTATTTTGAAATTTCACTTTTATTTTTATCAAAGTTTTTTGTGTTAATAGTTTTAAAATCAAATATTTCTATAAATTCTATAAAATAGCAATCAACTGTTCATTGTTTCACAGTCTCATTACCATTTCCCAAACACAGTTAATTGAAACTCCTTTAGCTATTTCTTGTTTCTTTTCTTGGTCCTCCCCATATGTATACATATATACACACTATGTTCATATATGCACATGCATATGTATGCATATATGTGTGTATATAAAAAACATGTAATACTTCTCTTATAATTCAATTTCATATATTATTTCTCACTTCCATACATGAACAAAAAGAACAAGGATTTCTTACATAGTCTGTAGACTTCCCAGCCTAATACATATTTCCTATCCCACCCTTCCATTATGGATATATTATAATTATATTTAATTTGATCATTACTCTTTATATTATAATTGTTACCATATAAATTTAATGATGGTTAAACCCAGTAATATATTATGGTTATCTTTTCTTATGGAACTTCCTAGTCTCCATGGATTTAGTAATTTTCACTTTTTTCTCTTCTTTGCTTATGGTATCCATCATTATTGCACTATATTATTCTCTTAACAGATATGTTTATGTCCTCTCTCTAGCTTCCCCCAAAATATTCAAGGAAGTAAACTTTTGCAACTTCACAGTTCTGCATACTGCCTACTTTCTATCTTTGCTTTAGTTTTATAGTCTAGGAGATATCCTCAAATTTATCTTCCAACTTTTTTATTGATTTGTAAGGTTTTCGTTACCATATTAAAAATTTTCTAAGCTATTACGGGATATTCCTTAGTATTTTGTTTTATAATTATATATTCTTTTCTTGTATGCTCTGTTTTCTCCATTTTCCTTTTTAATGTATTACTCTTTTTGTCTGGGCCTTTTATGTTGGAACTCTTCTTCAAATATATGATGTTACTTACCTGTCCATTGATGGTCATAGTGGGATAGCTCTGCTCAGGATGCTGGCTTTTCCTTAATCCCCTATTCTTTTGGGATGTTCACCCTTAACTATGACTGGTGTTTAAAAATTTGGGTTTTCTGTGGGTCAGCTTCTCCACAGTATACCCCTCATTTTCTGTCACCATATGTAAAGGCTTCTTCTTCTTGTTTTTGTCCCTGCCATTTAAATCCAAACAATATTTTACAGCATCAGAATGCAAACAAATTGTTTTCTTAGACATTCAACAATGTGTGTGGATTGCTGAGAACTTCACCAGAAAGCAGCAAGTGAGAAGTACAGGTTGCTCAAATGGCTGCATGTCGTATTGCTCCACATTACATGTAAAAATATACTATAACATACATGAAAGCCTATTTTGTGCCATATGTTCATGTATTTGTTCATTCACTCATTCGTTGGGACCCCACTGTCTATGTGCCCTAGACAATGAATACAAAAGGAGACCCATGTACATGTACTCCAGCTACCCACGTCTAGGACCACCCCTACCTACTCTGGACATGCTCCTTCTGGCTCGCTTCCTGGTCAGTAGACCTATTCTTGAGCATCTTTTCTTTGTGCCATAATCTGGGGTTCCACCATCTGCTCCTTGGATCAAATGTTTGGCTCTTGTGCTCAGATCCTGTTGGGATATATCTTTATCTGCAGAGCAGGCTGAAAAGTTCCCTCTCCTACCGTAAAAAGATGATTGGCAGCATGAAGTATATGCGCAGAAGTTTAGAGAAGGACAAGCCCCATAGGCTGGCTGCATAACAAAGGCTTCCAAGTGAGGCACAATTTGATGGTGACATTTGCCGGTTCTCAAACAAGTCCTTCCTCCTCTCATCCTCAGGTCTTTTTTCTTTTTTTCCATATAATGTATTGGCAAATTGGCTAACATACAGTGTATACAGTGTGGTCTTGGTTTTAGGGGCAGATTCCTGTGATTCACTGTTTACATACAACACCCAGTGCTCATCCCAATAAGTGCACTACTCAATGCCCATCACCCATCCCCTACCCCCATCAACCCTCAGTTTGTTCTCTGTGTTTAAGAGTCTCTTATGGTTTGCCTCCCTCCATCTTTGTAACTATTTTTTCCCCTTCTCGTTCCCCATAGTCTTCTGTTTCTCAAGTTCCACATATGAGTGAAAACATCTGATATGTGTCTTTCTCTGACTGCCTTATTTTATCTCAGACTTTCAACTGATGCACCTGGGTGGTTCAGTTGGTTAAGTGTCTGACTCTTGATTTCAGCTCAGGTCATGATCTCATGGTCTTGAGATCAAGCCCACATCAGGCTCCACACTGAGCTTGAGACCTGCTTGGGATTCTCTCTTTCCTTTTTTCTTGGCTCCTCCCCAGCTTGAGCACGTTTGCACTCTCTCTCAAAATAATTAAATAAACATTTTTTAAAAAATCAGACTTTCAGCCAACCTTTTGTTTTTCAGACCCATCCAACCCTGTCATCAGTCATACCTGCCACCTCTAATTCCTGGGCTTTTCCAGAATTATGCAGTGGCAAAAAATTATAGATACTTAGCATTCATCTTCTCAAGTCTGAAGAGTTATTTATTACTAGAATGTCAGAATTCCAATTTCAAATGTTGTTGACATCTCTGCTATAATTCCATTTTTAAAATGTGTGTTTTTACATCTTGACTTTCATTAATGTAGAGTTTTGGAAGGGTATGATGATAAATATTGTAGTCATATTTAACTGGAAAACTTTTCAGATTTTTGTTTCTGCTTATTCATTTACAACTAACATACTACTAGCTCTATATTTACAAGTTTATACTAACATGATACATGCACATATTTAGCCATTTATGCTTATGCATAAAGTATTAATTCTATATAAAAACTCATTTTTATTTTGTTAAACATTGACTCTCACAATTATTGTGAAAATTGCTACCTAGTTCATGCTTCTATTTACAGTTACTTCAGAATTAACCAAATATTGAATGTTGACATTGCAGCACAAATTTCCAGATATTAATACAATGCTTAATTTTAGTAGTGTAATGGCAGAAATGTCATTTACTATTGATTATATGTAACTATAATAGCAAATCATTAAAATTCAAAACTATATCAGAGGGTTCCATTAATAAAAATAGTAGTGTGATGATTTATAATGGAAGTTAATGCCACACAACACATTTCTCTATAAGTAAAATTTTAGAATCAATTATCTTAGTGTTTATTTTTGAAAGAAATAGAGAGACAAAGGGAAAGGGAGACAGAATTTGAAGCAGGCTCCAGGCTCTGCGCTGTCAGCACAGAACCCACCATGGGCCTGGAACCTACAGACTATGAGATCATGACCTGAGCCAAAGTCGGTCACTCAACTGACTGAACCAGCTAGACACCCCTAGAATCAATTATTTTAAATGACACTTATACATCTTCACATACATAAATTTACTCATCAGTAGTTCAGTGTTGAAAGTGGTATTTATGTTCTTTACTATGTCAATTGTAATTTCAATTTTATTTTGCCTTATTGGATTTCCTATAATCTCTCCTTATCCCAAATATTTTTCTTTATATCTCAGTCCCTTTATTTTTATTAGCTTTCTTCTTCTTCTTCTTCTTCTTCTTCTTCTTCTTCTTCTTCTTCTTCTTCTTGTTCTTCTTCTTCTTCTTCTTTTTGCCTTTCTACACCTCCTTCATAATGCCTTTTTAAATTTAATTCATTTGTACCTTCTATAAACTTTAGATATGAGGTAATTTTCTAATATGTTCTTCTGTTAGTACCTATATTCAGAAGCATATTATTTCCTAAGCCTTCGGATGAAATCCATTTTCCCTTTTTCTGAAGGTATTATATATTAATATAACGTTTTCTATTTCTATTTTCAGTTGTTTTTCTGTGTGTGTGTGTATGTAGTTTTTTGTTGTTTTTTTTTTTTCTACACCAAATGTGGGGCTTGACCCTGAAATCAAGGGTCTACTTGACTGACACTACTTGAGCTCTACTGACTGAGACAGCCAGGAATCCCTTTCAATTGTTTTTCTCCTTTAGAAGGCAAACTTATTGTTAGATAATAATCAGCTTGTATGTTTTACCTTTGATTCTACTCAGATGACCTTCTTAACCTTCAACTCAAAGGCAGAATGATACACGTCTCCTAACCTGATTTTCATTGTCTACCAGTGTTTCATCTACATGTTCTAGATAATGTGGTATTTTCTCCTGATCAAAATACCTGCATCTATGAAATCTTAGCTTTGTGGAATATATCAAATACTACAGTCCTCTTCTTTCATCCTTCCCTCTACCACATTTGCCATTTGGGGAACTGCATCTCCACAGGTAAAATGACTTCTGCCAGCTTTCATTTCCTAGCTGTACTGCCATGTTGTTCAGTTGCTTCCTGGAATAGTTGAAGAAAAATAAATATTAAAGACCATAGTTAGGGAAAGGGAATTAAGATACTCTTAAAGAAGTAACATTTATACAGTAATATATGATCATTTGGTTTGCTTTCGTATGGATCTACTGTTTCTGAACTATGGAATAGACAATGAGGTTGTAAAAACAATACACATTAACTTCTACTTTGATATATTTATTTTCCCTCCCTAAACATTCCTGTTACTACATATGTTTCTTTGTCCGAACCCATTGGCCTTGTAATTACAGGATTTCTCTCCTTGATGTTGGGAGCAAGGTTTCTAACATTACTAGAATTTAGTGGTGATGCAAATTTTCACCTCATATTTCTTCTGAGTTTTTTCCAAGTCATTTCAGTGGGAGATGCTGAATCAGAGATTTACCTCAGGTACCATTTAAATCAAGTTCCCCAACCTTCTATGTACCTTCAGTCAAATGGTACAGTCCATTTCCATGATATCTGTAGTCCTGGTTAGACCTAAGGAATATATTCTTTTAGTGAAATGCTCTAGTTTTATTGACTCTAAATTTTAATGCTATGAGGCTGGTCTTTAAAATTATTTACCTAAACTCTTTCTCTCTTAGTGTCAGATTAATTACCTTTACCTCTTCTTCTGAAGTTTCTGATAAATCTCTGCCTTTTATATTAGAAAACATAGAAAATGCAAAGTCATATCCAGAAATTTTAAAAAAAAGGATTTCATTTGCCACTAGAATAGCATGTTGAGAATTAATATCTGCCCCAAGGAAAATGGCTTCTCCTATAAAGTTATTTTTTTAATATAGTATATCTCTCTTTATGAGAATAGAACAAGAATCTAAAAGTACATGTTTCTCAAAAGAGAGTAACATTAAAAGAGTAGTTTATTTACAAATGCAAAACAAAAATGGGCTTCACTTACAAAAACTTCTTGAAAATCTATGGAATATGTTGAATGATCTGTCCTGATGTTTGTTTATTTTTCTACCAAAATATTGTATAAACACGTTTGTTGCCAAGGTCGTACCCATCCAGATGATAGTCCATTGGCTTAAAGGAATAAAAGAAATGTAATGCTGAATGTCACCTAAGCACATATAATTTTTGTAACTTTATTTCTTGATGAGCCCTAAATCTTATGGTTTAGTAGACCCAGAGGATCTGGAGAAGAGGATCCAATATGATTCTGATACTAGTATAGCAAGCATTCAATGTACTGTTTTTTTAAAATAATTTTTTTAAACATTTATTTATTTTTGAGGGACATGGAGAGAAAGAGCATGAAAAGGAGAGGAGCAGAGAGAGGGAGACACAGAATCCAAAGCAGGCTGCAGGCTCTGAGCTCTCAGCATAGAGCCCTACGTGGGGCTCAAACCCACGAACCACAAAATCATGACCTGAGCCAAAGTCGGATGCCTAACTGACTGAGCCATCCAGGCACCCCTAAAACTATTTGGTTTTAAGCCAAATATTATGACATTAATATGTATCATAACACAAAAAAAATCAAGGAAGCAAATTTCTCTTGCAATGGACTCTTATTCTTCAACCAAGATCAAATTCCTGAGCTCCTGAAAGAAAGAAATTACATTGTCTGAATCTCACAACCTTAGAATTTGCCCCAGCTGTTCCATTCAGTAGCATGAAGACTGGAGAGAATGTGAGGTTCAAGAAACTTCAATATTTCTTTCCTTGAAAGTGGTATTGGTGGGATATAATTGATGCTACCCACATAAAAGATATTAGCACTAAGGATAAAGAATGGGGCGAAGGCTGCATTTCAGAGATTTGGAGAATAAAATTGACAGGAGTTGATAATCATCTGAATGTGGCAAGTGAAGAGAGGGAGGAGATGTTTGTATGTAACTCTGGTTTCCACCTTGAATTAGTGGGGAAGTCACAATTGATATAGGGAATACCAGATGAAGAACAAGCTTTGAGAACATTATCTCGACTTCATTGTTGGATTTGTTAAATTTAATGGGCCTAGAAATATCTATGCTGAAAATATTTAAGTGACAGTTCAAAGTATTGGCCAGCATTTAGAAAGTGTGTTGAAGGTCACAGTTCTAGAGATATTATCTGATCAGTTCTACCTCTAAAATATATCTTGGGTCAGTCCATTTTTCCCCATCCCCATTGCCAGTGTCCTTGTCTTGCTCATCATTGCAATTGCCATTCTGGTTACAACTGTAGACAGTCTCCAACTTCTCTCCATAACTCTATAAATTGTGTTCCATAGAACCTCCAGAGTGATATGCTTTAAGAATAGGATTGTTTCATTTCTCTGCTTAAAAGCACTAGATTGCATTAAATCAAAATTCACACTTCTTGCTATATCTTTAAAGACCTTGCAAAATCTGTTTCATGGGATTTAAGATCGTTCCTGTGTGATTCTTGAGACTTAAGTCTAACTGGTCTTTTAGTTCTTCAAGTTTTCTACCTTAGATTTGTCATGTACGATTTCCTCTGCCTGGGAGGATATTTTCCTACCCCACCCTGTTTTCCCTTGTCAATATTTTTCTTATCCTTCATTTCTCTGTTTAAACATTACTTCTAGAGAATGGTCTGAACAACCCAGTTCCTCACATTCTTCACCAATATGCCACAACTCAGTACCATAACTGTTTTGTTGACACTTGACACAATGTGTAATTTTTTTTAAATTTATTTTCTGGTTTGGATATAACTTGTCCACTAGACTATGTGGTTGATGAGAGCAGGGACCACAGCTGATTTGTGCCCAGCAGACATATAGACTGAATTCCCATACTCCCCAGTTGCCCAGGTCTGTTCTGTTTTGTGCCTGCTGACCTGACATGATTGTTAACAACACCTTCTGACACTCTCATAAGTGTCTTAGTTTGGATGATAAATTACATGCCAGCTCATCAGGTATACTAGACAATAAATATTTGCTGCATAAATGAACAAATGGGAGGCTCTAATATATATGTTAAAAAATGTATGGAAAAGAGAGGAGAATTTGAAGTGCAGCCCTATGGCTCACTGACAGTATAAGATATAAAGAGTATGAAAAGCTCTAGTGGAAACTGAATGTGTGTATATGTGAGTGTTTTTGCATGCGTGTAGTGTGTGTATTATCTCTTTATGAATTCATGAAACCTGTAGATGGAATTATCCATAGAGATATCTAAAATTACAGTCTCTCAAAATGTTTTTTAAAATTTCTGTTTAGTTTACCATCGGTAACTAAACATTATATCTTATTTATTTATTTTTTTACTGGTATAAAGATTTCTTTGTGTCTAAATTTTCTTCTCTTGAAACTAAGGTCTATTACTGCTGTTCTGATAGTTGGTAGATAGTAGTTGGAAATGGAAAGGAACCATATCCCTATAATCTTCTATTTTACTGAAATCTGTAATCAAAATAATATTTATCTTAATTAATGGGCCCATTTTTTTCATTTTTAAATCATTAGAAAATTAATAGAAAAATAATAACTGAAATTTAATAAATGTCATTTAAGCTTCTTCTTCATAATTATTTCTTTAAATACTGATTTTTAAAGATCTAAAAATTCAGTCAGAATATTTAGATATTTAATATATAAGAGATAAAATCTAGAATTTATTTTAAATATTTTACTTTTAAATATATATCTTTTGCTATATTTTGACATTGAGAACTGTTATTACTTTATATTATTTTGAAATTATTCAGTTATTCACTCAGAAAGATATTGTGTCCATTGGTCATATAAACTTATATGAATATAGTTTTGAAAAATATATTTCTCTAAAATATTTAGCATATTTAGACATTTAGATTTTAGAACCTTTTTAAATAAAGCACTTACAGGCAGAATTTTAAAAATAACTTTGCAGGCTGTTAATGGATGTAACATGTTTTGATTTATAATCTCAGAATTTTCACTTTTTTTAAATGCAAAGAAAAATTAGAAAATTATTTCAGTTAATTATAACACATTTTTCCATTAGTATTCAAAGTATCAGTTTTCATTTATCCAGAGCAGAAAACTGACTGAATACCTCTATTTATCTAGAAGATATCAAGAAATACCAAGAAAGTAATGATTCAATGTGTATGTATTTGCATATATTTGTATATTGACAGATACATATGTATGTGTAGGTATGTCTGTATACCTCAAACACACACACACACACACACACACACACACACACACACACACACATATGCATACATCTTTCACATCCATCCATGCATCATGCCCATGTCTTTCACATACATTTATACATACACATATTGTGTGTGCGTGTGTGTGCATGTGTGTGTTTGCTCATGCACATTTACATATATGTGTGTATATATATCCAGGAATAGTGCTGAAAATTTTAATTTTATTTCAAACAAAAACAACATAGAAAATTAAGCAAAGTAAATTATAAAATACAAACAGTGACTTTGTGTTTCACATTAAAAATAATGAAGTTTATGTTTTGTTAACATTAAAAAATACTATCTCTGTATGTGAATAGTATTTATTGATGAATAGGGCCTGGAAGAGAGGAGATAGATGGGTATAAAAAAGTACATGAGCTTTGGCAACAACAGATAGATCTGACTTTGAATCTAGGTTTTGCCACTTGTGTACTCTAAAAAGTTATTTGCCTCTCTGCCCTCAGTTTCTCCATCTGCTAAATTAAAATTATGTATTTACGTGATGTACCAACAGGAACACATTGTTAAACAATGAAAAATGTGATTTCTGTACTCAGCTTTCAAGCATGTGGGTGCCAGATTCACCCGTCATGTTCTTAAAGGATGTTCACAGACCCAAGTGCTTTCAGAGTAGGAATGATTATTGGCATGGTCTCAAAATCTTGTCCTGTGGGAACTAGCAGGATTTATCCTGGGAAATGAAACAATGCATGACTCCATCTTACAACCATGAGATCATGACCTGAGCTGAAATCAAGAGTTTAATGTTTAGCTGACTGAGCCACCCAGGTGCCCTTCACATCTTCTTTATCCATTCATCTGTTGATGGACACTTGGTCTGTTTCCAAATCTTGACTATTGTAAATAATGCTGCAATAAACAGAGGAATGCTATTAAAAAGAGATAGAGAGAGAAAAAAATAACACACGAAAGCTAGCTTTAAATGTAAAGAGCTGACATTTTCTCTGTTAGTCTGTTTGGTAGGTGAAATTATGAATCTTGAACACCATATAAAGTAAGTAGGTATGATTATATTGCAAGTATCACCCAGGTAGAGAAGAGATGTGACCATGCTTCCATTCCTTCCTGGAGATTTCTGTTAGGGGATTCTTGATAGCTATAGGCTTGAAGGAAAGATCAAGTTCAGTCCTGTGGGAATTTTTGGAACAAACAACTATGACTTCTGGATTTGGAGTGAATTTTTGTGCTGGGGGTGGGGGCATGAATTAATGTTAAACAGTTTTTAAACATTCACCAAAAATGTATTTCCTGGATTGAATCTGATATGAGAAGAATGAATTTATGCCTCCATCACAGATTTTTCAATTATTTTTTTTTTTGCATCTCCAAGAGACAGATATCATTTCCAATTTTGCAGGTTAGTAACTAAGTTCTTTCGTTGTTATTTTGTTTTCATTTTCATAAGTTTATTTCATAAATTTAAATCTGCAATCCAGCTGGACTTGGAGAGGAGTAAGGAAAATATGGAACCCATAGAACTGCATCAAGAACACAAAGATTATAGGATATTTCAAGTAGATGGGGGTGAAGAGGTGCTATCCTGAGCTACAGAAGGAATGGTCTGGTAGGTAAGATAAAACACAAGTCAAATTTATTAGATTTGTCCACAGTCAGCAATGGTGATCTTCTTCATGGTCTTGACATTCCTGGACCCAAAACATTCCATGGCTTCCACAATATTCATGCCTCTTTCACCTTACCAAAGACCACATGTTTTTCATCCAATCACTTAATCTTGGCAGTGCAGATGAAAAACTGGGAACCATTTGTTTTGGGTCCAATATTTGCTATGGACAAGATGCCAGGATCCATCTGTTTCAAGATGAAACTCTTATCAAATTTCTCCTCATAGATGGACTTGCCACCAGTGCCATTATGGCATGTGAAGTCACTCTGGCACATAATTGCAGAATAATCCTGTAAAAGCAGGGATCTTTATAACCAAATCATTTCTCCCTACTGCTCAGAGCACAAAAGTTCTTGTTATCTTTGGAACTTTGTCAGCAAACAGCTGGAAAGAGGCACGGCCCAAGGGCTCGCTGTCCACAGAGATATTGAAAAACATGGTGGAGGTGACCATGGTGGGGTGGTGGGTGTGGCACCCAAGTGGAAGTGTCTGCAAGGACTATACTAAGTTCTGTATCAAGTCATATATCTCAAGATTGCAACTAGAACTTGAAAGCAAATTGTCTCCATGTCTCTAAGCTTATGCACAATTATTAAATCCAAGTATGGATTTATAGGAAGACAGTGTATGTGAGTGTATGCTTTTCTCCAGAAGTAATATTCAGTCCTGCTGAATCCAATAATCTGGTCCTATGATTAGACATAGGCAAATGAAATAGAAAGTAGAGAGAAAGATTTCTAGGTTGCTAACAAAAGCATTCTGGAAATAATTTGCTTTGGTTTCTATTTGGTTAGAAATGAAATCAGAATTGAATTGACTTAAAGAGAAAATAGTAAGTAGGTCAATAGAGAGGTCACAATGATGCCAAAGAACGTTTTTGTTAGATAAATGTGCAGCAAAAGTGGAAATCCAGGAGGTAATTATGAGGAAGATTTTATGTTTAACACCTTAGACAGGAAGCAGTTCTTAAATATTTCAGTGTTTTTTTTAAAACCAACGAAGTTTATATTTAGATTAGAAAACAAAGGACAAACAACGAATACTTATCTTGAGTGGCTGCTTTAGAATCTCTATAAACATTCAAACACCTAATTCATTGTGGCAAAGAACATGGGGTCATATACTAGATAGAGCAGTTTGTACAGTGCAGCCCTGTGTTTGATCAAAATGAAATGACTAATGCTCTTATGTGGCCTTTTGAAAATAAAAAGTTAGCACAAAGCCATGATAATGGCTTTTATTTTAATAATTTTATAGTAATGATTTAATCTGCCTAATATGGGAAGATATGAGTAAAAATGACAGGACTCTTACACCTTCATATACGATCAATATCCTCTCATGGGAATGTGGGTTATTGGCCGCTTATGTAACTGAGGGTGTACATTAGTGCCCTGGCACTCAGTTTTGTGACCAGTTATATCATTTTAAGCTCAGATGCTTTTGAAATAAGTAATAGCAGAAGAGCAAACAGCTGGGGTATCAGCATGCAGAGAGAAAAGGAGCAAAGCTGCAAAATGAATTTACAAATGTTACCGGAGGAACTGAAAATTCTGAGAAGTCCGAGATCCAGTGTACTTTAGTAAATACCAGCTATATGAAAAACGTCTACAAAGTACACAACATTATTTTGGACTTACATCTACCACCTCCCACCTCTTAACCTTTCTCCCTTTCTCTTGACATACTAGATAAAACTGTTGACTAATATGACTCACAATCTCTCTGAGGTCATGGAACCTCAGAACACACAATGGAACACACAATGTATTACGTCCTAATGTGCACAGTATCTGTGAACATTGCACATTGAAACTGTGATCATGTATATTCATTAATAAGTAGGTAGCAAAATTGTGTGATTTTGATGAATCTCTCTGTGAGAAGATGAGACACCGGGATTACTGTATTTTTTGCAAAAGAGAAGCACATTGTTTTCTTTTTCACTTTAACCAAGCAGGAGGGTTTCTAAGGCCTCACTAGGTTACCTTTGTTCACATTAGCTTGCCATTGTGTTTTTTAAATTCACATTTTAATAGCAGTCATATAAATAATGTAGTAACTGCCAGCAATCAGATTACATTCTTATTCTGTCATTTAAGCAACATGCATTATAATAATAAAATGACTTTTATACAACATGTTTATTCTGTTCTTCAAAGCAGGATTTCTTCCACATCTTTCTTAGTGCCTTATGAAGAAGAGGTGGTCAGTATATCTTTTTTTAAGTGATGGGAGAATATGAACAATGAAGTAAAGCCAGAGAGCAACTTTTGTGATTTGGCCACCTTAATGGCACAAGATTTTAAGAAAAAATGTTCAGAGAGGAAAAGGTTTGTGATATTATATAATATAATGCCAGCATGGAGGAAAGGTAGGACATCCCGAATGTATATATTTTTTTCTTTCTGCTAAATTAAGATAGATAACACTATGTATGTACATATTTAGTCAACATAAAACACAAGCACTCATAGCCACATTTTTATAAGATGGAATATAAAATAAAAAAGTTACTTCATATATATGTATACATACATATACACACATATATATACATACACACACATATATATACACACACACACATACATAAAAACATACATACACACATACATATCTGTATGACACATAAAGAGGATATACCCTAAATATTCAGGAAATACTTTTCATTCCTTTTCCATGTGAGATATACTGGTGGTGGATTTTCTTGCTCTCTGATATTACCAGGTACTGAAGATTCAGGTTTCTCTTCCACATTACCACAATCCACAGGATCATCCGGGACCCTGTCTTTCTTTACTTTAGGGCCTGGAAGTATCATGGGACATTGAAGTTAGATGCCCATGTGGGCAGTTCAGATAAGATTCACCAAAATCTCAGAGCACACATTCCACTTCTCTGGATGATGCATGGTTGCCAGTCAGTAGGATCAGCTGAACAGATGAAGTAGTGATTCAGTACAGGCAACACTGGATGGCAAGGGAAGGTCTATAGGTGTTAGCCCTGCTTTCAAAAGCCTTTTTGATACCGAGAAGAAATGGCAAAGGAAGTGGGTGGAGGAGATTCTCAATGGGGACTCTCTGGTCCATCTAGATGGACAGACCTTATCTCCAGCTCCAGAAACCTCTGAAGGTGTAGGTCACTCACCTCCTTTGCAAGAATCAATAACACTTATTAGATCATCTAGGGAGTTTAGCTAGTTTATTTATTTTCAGTCATCTTTCAAATCTCTTGTTCTGACATCAAGTTAATTTGCTACATTGTTCTTGATTCTTGATTTTTTTTCAAGAAAATGTAGTTTATCCAATTTCTTAGTTTTGGCTTTTAGAAATATTTCAAATGTAAACTTCAAAGTTTATTTTTAAAAGTAAAAACTAAGTATTAAAATAGTATTTACTCATGAATTTTTTCAAGTTTTTATTTAAATTCTTTTTTTGAATCTTTTTAATGTTTATTTATTTTTGAGACAGAGAGAGAGCATGCGCAAGGGAGGGGCAGAGAGAGGGAGACACAGAATCCAAAACAGGCTTGAGGCTCCGCGCGGTCAGCACAGAGCCCGACTCGGGGCTCGAACTCACGGACCTTGAGATCATGACCTGAGCCAAAGTCAGATGCCTAATGGACTGAGCCACCCAGGCGCCCCTTTGTTTAAATTCTAGTTAACATCCAGTTTAGTATCAGTTTCAGGTGTAGAATTTAGTGACTTATCACTTACATACAATGCTCATCAAAACAAGTGCCCTCATTAACTCATCACTTATTTAACCCATCCTTGCCTACCTCCCCTCTAGTAACCCTGTTTGTTCTCTGTAGTTAAAAGTCAGTCTCCTGGTTTGCCTCTCTTTCTTTCTTTTTTCACCCATATGTTCATCTGTTTTGTTTCTTAAATTCCACATATGAGTGAAATCATATGGTATTTATCTTTTCTGAGTTATTTCGCTTAGCGTAATACTCTTTGGCTCCATCCATGTTGCCATATGTATGCCTTTGACAGAGAGAAAGTCAGTTACAAGGAAGTAAAGACATAATAATATTTTATGTGTAACCTCACATAGGCACCATGCTTGTGCTGGAAATTCAATGCAGAACAGGACACTGAAGGTCCCCGCCCTCAAGAGCTTCTAGTCTAGTGAAACAGAGGACATGGGCTAAGTCTTTTTTTTCTTTATTTTTTATTGGGTGGGGGGTGCCAGGGTGGCTCAGTCAATTAAGCATCTGACTTCTGCCCAGATTATCATCTCGTGGTTTGTGAATTCAAGCCCCAAGCGGGGCTCTGTGCTGACAACTCAGAGCCTGGAGCCTGTTTCTGACTCTGTCTCCCTGTCTCTCTGCCCCTACCTGCTCATGCTCTATCCCTCTCAAAAATAAAAATAAACATTAAAAAATAATTTTTTGTGATCCCTAAAATATTTCGAGAGAATAAAATCACCATAATGTCACTAGGTCCAGCTGTGATATTTACCATAGAAGTAAATAGAGTTTAATGGCTACTTAGAAAACTAGAAAGTTTTATTCTGATTAGCTCATCCTTTGACATCCAGATGTTAAAAGAGTTTTGTTCTCTTTTAAAGGGAATCATAAAGACACCTAAAAGGAAAACATTTTTTATTCAAAAAAAATCTGTCTTTAGATTTCTGCCATGTTAAGAACTTTTTTTTTTAATTGCCATTGGTTATTAAGAATAAAGCCTTGATGAACTTATGAAATCTTGGGAAGGCTAATTTGCCTCTCTACTATCAGTCATTGTTCCAAGATTTAAATTTCATAAAAAGAACAGCCGTCTGCAAAACTTTTTGCTACTTAGATTACAGAGTTTTAGTATCCATTTGAGCACTGCAATTTGTGGATGGCATAGATGACAAATTGTAATTTTGTCTTTTCTGTGAAGTTTTACACTGAAGACTCTTGAATGGTTTAAAGTGTCACATTAAAACAGTCTTGGCAAGTGTGAATGCATAACTATATATTTATATACTGCATTAACAAAAAGAGTAGCATCAAATACAAGTTCCATCCATAACACGTGGCTAATAATTCATAGTCAGCAGAAATAAAAGGTAGTGTTTAGAAAATGTGTGAAGCATTTTTTTCATTAATTATTTTATTCATACAACAAATACTTAGTAAATTTCTATATTGTGTCAGTCTCTCTCTTATGGGATCTGGGGGTAAAGCAATGTATAACTTCCTGCTGTATTGAACCTCACATTATAGTGCAGGAGACAGATAATAAACTGAATTAAATACGTTCATCAAATTGTTACAAATTTTTTGAAGCAAAAGACACAGGACAAAGGAACGATCTATACAGAGTAAATGGTAATATTTTAAACACAGTGGTCAGTGAAGTATTCTTGAAGGATGTAACATCTGAGCAGAAGTCTCCAGGGTATGAGGAGAGCTGAGGAATGAGTGTTCAAGAAAGAGGGATGGCCTTAAGTGCAAAGGCCCTGAGATCGAAGAATGCTTGAGAAACCAAAATAAAGCAAGAAAACCAACAGAGCCGGAAAGAGCAAGGGGGAAGTAAGAGTTGATTAGGTCAGAATGATTACTGGAGGCCATACCATCCTGGATCTTGCCATCATAGGAAGGGCTTTATGTTTATTCTAAATAAAATTAGAAGCTTCTGTAGGGTTTGGGGAAGTATGAAATCATCTGACCTTGTTTTAGGTTATTCTGCTTTCTAGACTAAAGAAAAGGAAAGTAGAATTGCTATACTACTTTTTAGAATTACTGTAGCTCAGGGTATCACCCTGCATAAATTTAAGAATGCAGTAAGCACTGTGCAAATACTGAAATAAGAAAGCATTTTCTTTCAAATTTGTCTATCAAAATGAAGCTCATGAGCTATTAGTGCCATTTAACCAAACCAGCATAATTATTTATGAACAGTGAGCCTAGTATTTGTATTATAGCAGAAGTTCTAGAGAAAGATTCCTTAGGATCCTGCAGTGTCTCAAAAATGTTCCACCGTGGCCAAAAAATACAAGATAAAAAATGATTATTATTTTTAGTAAATAATTATTAAAGTTGCAATTCATAATATTTTCCTCTAAGATGTTTTGGACAATAATAAGGAATGATCAGGAGAAAACGTAAGAGTTTATTTTTCCTTATTGGGGAAAATATTTAGATTCAAAACACCTAATCAAAGGATATAGTATACTTTGACATATATAGGGGTGCCTGGGTGGCTCAGATGGTTGAGCGTCCGACTTTGGCTCAGGTCATGATCTCACAGCTCGTGAGTTCAAGCCCTGCATCAGGCTCTGTACTGACAGCTCGGAGCCTGGAGCCTGCTTCAGATTCTGTGTCTCCCTCTCTCTCTGCCCCAACCTACTCGCATTCTGTCTGTCTCTTTCAAAAATAAAATAAAAAACATTTTTTTAATATATGATTATTTTATCAGAGAATTTCATCTTTTCATACTTCACCAGGTGCCACTCTCCATTGAAGATAACCACACATTAAATCATCATTCATGGGGTTTAAATCCCAGCCTTACCCTTCAATTACCTGACCTGTGTATGGCTCCTCATCCTTAAATTGGAGATAACAATTCCACCTACTTACATAGTGGTCATGACAGTAAAGTGAGTTAGAGCATGTCCCTCCAGAAATGCTAGCCCATGCTTATAACCACTAGGCACATCACAGTGCTTTATAGAGAATTAATATGATTCACTTTGTAGTCTGAATTCTGTTGTATTTACAGTAGAGCATGACACACAATATAATTACAAACAAAGTGAAAGGAAAATAAAACTGTCTTTGAGACATTCAGGAAGATTTACTATCAGCTCTGAGATATTGTAACTGTAATGCATAGCAAACTTCTTTTGAAGTCTTTTAAAATTATAAACTAATGTTTGAATACATCACTCCACATATGAGGCAGGTATCTGTGGCTGCATTTATGACTTCTTGTCCAGAAGAGTAAGCCAGATGCTAATGTTTCATTTTTAATTTTTTTTAAGTTTATTCATTTTGAGAGAGAGAAAAAGCACAAGTGGGGGGCAAGGAGAGGGGGAGAGAGGGAAAGAAAGAGAGAGAATAAATCCCAAGCAGGCTCTGTACCACTAACACAGAGCCTAATGTGGGGCTCAAACCCACAAGCACAAGATCATGACCTGAGCTGAAGTTGGACACTTAACCAACTAAGCTACCTATGTGCCCCCACATGCTAATGTTTTGATCATAAATAATTGAGGATTAACATTAGAAGTTTTGTGTTAGATGATTTTTGTAAGCACTCTTTCAGTATGGTCAAATTTTACTGGATCTTAGATTGATATATTTAATTGGATTTTTAGAAGCTCCCAGTGTCAAAGGGTTGCTGGGATTTACACTTTTAATAAAACCCCTACTGGGTCATTCAACAGCAGCTAAAGGGTGAAGAAGAGGAAGCAAAACCAGGTCTGTCTTCTTTGTGAGGCTGCAGCCGGTGCTGGTGTCTAGGAAGGTCTATAGCAGTGGCACCTGTTGTTGGATCTACACTCAATTGCCAGTGAGAAGGAGAACTGAAATGATAGAAAACAAATTGAGAAAAAGATTTGGATTCCAAAATAACCTCATGCATAAGCAGAAGTGCTTTTGAACTAAAGATATAGTTTGAAAGCAACTTGGCATGTTTAACAGCTTACATCATCTTTCTATGTATGGAAAGTTCTGAAGAAAAATTGTATTAGTTCTGAAGAAAAATCTCTAAACACGTTCAAGTCCAGAATCAGAAGTTACATACCCCCAAGACCTCCTCTTGATGTGGGCCATTGGAAGGAGATTGAGTTATTGAAATTACCATTTATGTTGACAGAAACTTGAACAGTGGGAGATAAACCACAAAGTTAAAGAACTCATTTCAGGCTGGAACACTCATCCATCGTCTCTTTAACAGCAATTTGTCCCTCACTACTTTCTTTCCAGAACATCATTTCTTTGTATCTGTTCTTAGATCCTCGGTGCCACAGGCTACCAAATTAGCTTCAATTCTGTCCCTAAGATGATCTCTAGTCACTCTCATATCTACTTTACCTCTCTAATAGGAATTCTGTAACTTTACAGTTGTTTCTGAGGAAAATTCCACTTTTTAATCCAAAGCCATTATTAAATAAAAGAAGCTGTTTGTGAGCCAGATCCAAAGTTGAGTTCTTATTTTTCCATAAGACTTTTGGTTCTGTTCATTCCTTGGATTATTTTCTCAACCAAGTGGCTTTAGATTTCAGCAAGCAATATCAGAGTCATGTTGAGTCTTTTCCACCAAATTAATAAAATGCTTTTTGTCTAGAATGCTGAAGAGAAGTAGGCTGTGTTTATAGCTAATATATTAATTCCCAGACTTCAAGGAACTTTAGCTTCTTAAGCTGAACTCATTAGAAAAATAATGTACAATGCTGTTTGTTTTACAGTAATTATTTCTAATCGAACACATAATTAATGATATTTCCAGTTACCTTAACTTTCTTTAGAGAATTTTATGTATAAGAGCATTATTACAGGGGCATCTGAGTGGCTCAGTTGGTTAAGCGTCTGACTTTGGCTCAAGTCATGGTTTGTGAGTTTGAGTCCCACATTGGGCTCTGCTAACAGCTCAGAGCCTGGAACCTGCTTCCAATTCTGTGTCTCCCTTTCTCTCTGCCTCTCTCTCTCAAAAATAAATAAATGTAAAAGATTAAAAAGAGCATTATTATAAATGATGGAGGAGAATGAAAATAAGTAGGCACAATATAGTGATTGGTATACGTATACTATATATGATTGGTATACATATATAATAGATATATATCACTACATATATAACATGATATACATCATGGCTCCTAAAGAATAGGCATTGGGATTTATACTGTGACTTTATTACCTTACAACACGACTTGAATATAGAAAATACGAACACATCTATAATGAGTAGTTAAATGCATGAATATATTTTCTATCTATAAAGGAACAGTATAATGGAAATTGTGTTTTTTCTTTCCAACAGTGACCTCAAATTATTTAGCCATGCTTTATGCAGCACGTTTGAGAATTGCTTTCATGAAAGCATTAACTGATGAATGTCCGCTGACCTGGAATTAATGCTTATTATTGAATTAACTGTATATTGTGTGCCATGCTACTATACATAATCGGCCAAAGATATTGATTCTTCCATGCTAAGGGTTCAAGAAGCTTTATACAAGAATCAATATTGATTTTTGCAGGTGCAATCTAGAGCAAATTTCTTGATTGTGAAAGACTATTTTTCAAAGTGGCTCACAAAGCTCCTAGTTTCATCTAATATATTGGCTGCAATAATCTCAGCTCAGAACCAGTTATTTGCAGAATATTGGCTGCCAGAGGTTGTTGCCTCTAACAGTGGGTCTCCATTGATCTCAGTTCTGTTTAAAATACTTGTGAACTGGAAATTTATTTATACTTTCAATACCCTCAGATAAATGGTCAGGTTGGAAAGATAGTGTAGATTAGTAAGAATTACCTAAAATAGATTCAGGGAGAAGAGGATTGACCATGATTTGCCAGATATATGGCGCTCAACATGTCATTTCATGATCAAATACAGGAGTGGATCCTGCTAAATTACTAATCAAGTGTCTTAACTGTCTTTACATATACATAATTATTAATTAAAATATAAAATAAATTATATTTATATAATTCCAGACAACAAAGATATACAACTCATCATTCCTTAATTATTCCTTAATTATATTAAGAATATGTACCATATTCTTCATCATGACTAGTAACTTGCCCAATGGAGTTTCCATCTGTTGTAAGAAAGGTTTAGAACGTATCTAATATAGAATATAAAACTTAGACTATAGATGGCAAAGTGTGCCATTCTGGCCAATGGAAAAATTTACTTCTTCTAGTCTCTTTATAATGAAATTCAATTACCTCAGCTCTAAAGTTATTATAAGCCATATCCAAAAAACAGAATTGTAATTAGTATCTATGTTGCATCAAAATAAAAGTGGGTAGTCAATGAATAGTAAAAATAATAACAATAATGTAATAAAGGATGTTTTAAAATTGGATTCCTAATGCAGTGGAATTGTTCGGATACCAAGCTCTTCACTAATTTCTCTTTATTTATAGGAAACCCTAGACAATTCACATATTCTTCTTTTTGGGTATAATAATAATTATCTTCCTTTTGTGTTTTTAACATGTGCCAGACATTTTCCTAAAAGCTCCACATAGCATTTAATCTGCACAGTAACTATAAAATATATCTTCTGAAGATAACTGAGGTTCCAAGAGATGAAACAGCTTATGGTCTCAAATAGGAAATTGTAAACCGGAACTCAAAATTGATCTTTCACCCTTTTTTAATAGAACATATCTTCTTTAATATTTATTTATTTTGAGGAGGGGAGGGGCAGGGAGAGAGAGGGGGAGAGAATCACAAGCAGGTTCCATACTGTCAACACAGAGCCCCATGCTGGGCTTGACCTGACGAACAATAGATCATGACCTGAGCCAAAATCCAGAGTCGGAGGCTCAACCAACTGAGCCATCCAGTTGCCCCTAAGAACTTATTTTTTTATAACACTTTTAGATTTACTGAAACATTGAGATGATAAGGGATTTCTCATATATCCCACACCTAGTTTTCTTTGTTACTAATATATAAAATATTTGTTATAATTAATAAACCATATTGATACGTCATTATTAACTGAAATCCACAGTTTGCATAGATTTCTATAGTTTTTACTTAATGTAAATTTTAATTATTTTGTTGCTGGATCTCATTTGGGATATCACTTTACATTTAGTTGTCTGTTGTTCTTTGGACTTTTCTTGTCTATGGCAGTTTCTCAGATATATCTTGTTTTTGATGACCTAGATGGTTTTGAGGGGTACTGGCCAGGTATTTTGTAGAATGTCCCTCAAGTGGGATTTGTCTGACTGGTTTTTTTTCCCCTCTGGAGTTACTGGTAATTCAAAAGACCACAGATGTAGAGTGTGAGTTTAATCACATCCTATCAGGCATATATACTATCAATATGAGCTTTAACTGTTAATATTATCCTTGATTACTTGGCTTGAATAATGTTTGTCAAATTTCCCCACTGGAAAATCACTGTTTTTACTCCTTCTCTTTATCTACACTTTGGACAGAAGTCACTATGCACAGTCTAATCTAAGAAATGAGGAGTTTGTTCCCTTTTCTTGAGGGGATATTTATATGAACTAATAGGAATACTTCCACATGGGAGAATATTTATGTTGGCTGTAGATTTATTGAGGATGTATTTTATCTAATTGAGAGATTTTCTTTCTATTTTTAGTTTGCTGAGGCGTTTTATCATGAATGGGTATTGGATTTTGCCAAATGCTTTTTCTGCATCAATGGATGCAGACTATAAATGTCAGCTGATGTGGTGGATTACATTAATTGATTTAAAAATGTTGAACCAGGATTGAATGGCAGGAATAAATCCCACTTGGTTGTAGTGTGTAATTCTTTTTATACATTGTTATGTTTGATTTGGTAATATTTTGTTGAGGATTTTTATTACATGTATGTTCATGAGAAATACATATCTGTAGTATTGTTTTATCTTGTAATACCTTATCCAGTTTTGGTGTTAAGGTAACACTGGCTTCATAGAATAGATTATGAGTAGTATTCCCTCTGCTTCTATTTTCTGGAAGAGATTATAGAGATTTGGTAAAAATTTATTTTTTTAATATTTAGTAAAATTCACAGGTGAAACCATCTAGGCCTGGTGCTTTCTTCTTTGGAAGATTTTTGCTGATTCATCTTCTTTGGGAGATTACTGATTTTGTGTGTGTGTGAATTTTAGTGGTTTGTATTTTTCAAAGAATTGTTATTTTCATCTAAATTATCAAATTTTGTCCTCTTATTATAATGAAACATTTTACATGATTCCATTTTTCTCCTATCTCAGCATATTAGTGATACTTCTTTTTATATTTTCTGTTGTTTTTTTATAGTTTGCAATATGTATTTACAAGCAATCTAAGTCCACTCTCAAATACACTATACTGCTCCATTGGTATAATGCAAGTTTCTCTTTTTTTTCTTTTTTTAAAAATAAAAAAAAATATTTTAAGGAGAGAGAGACTGCAAGCAAGTTAGGAAGAGGGGCACAGGAAGAGGAGAGAGAGAATCTTAAGCAGGCTGCACACTCATTGGGAAACCTGAGCTGGGTTTGATCTCCCGACCCTTGGATCTTAACCTGAGTCAAAATCAAGAGCCCAACACTCAAATTGCCCCTCAGTTCTTGAATATTCTATTAAATTTGGATTTCTTTTAATTAGCTTGGGAAGTTTCTAATGACATGTCTTCTAGCTCATTGATTCTTTCCTCAGATATATCTAGTCTATTGATGAGCCCATCAGATGAAGTCTTTATTTCCATTACAGTATTTTTTTATTTCTACATTTATTTTTGATTCTTACAGTTTTTATGTCTCTGTTTGCATTACCCATCTGTTTTTCAGAGTTGTCTATTTTTTTTTCATTATGCTCTTAACTTATTAATTATTATTATTGTAAATTTCCAGTCTGATAATTCCCAATTCTCTGCCATATCTTATATTGTTTGTCATGTGTGCTCTGTTTCTTCAGGCTGTATGTTTCCTTGTCTTCTAGCATGTGTTGCAAATGTTTATTGAAAGCTGAATATAGTGTATCAGGTAATAGGAACTGACCTGAATAGGCCTTTAGCATGAGGTTTTATTAATTTGGTAAGAAGTCAAGCTGTGTGCACTGTTTGCTGTAGCTTTAGGTGTCTGAGGCTTCCGTTTCTTCTAGGGTCCTTGTTTTTGTCTTTTCTGTTTTCTTTGGTTTTCCCTAACAACTCCTTCTTAAACAAAGTCTAAGACTAGCAGCTCTTTCAGATGTAATCCACTGCTATTATACCTGAGCTCCATTGATGTAATTGTGAAGTTTGGGGAAAGGGCAAACCTTCTATAATCCTATGGTTCTGATTCAGTCTTTCACGGGTCTCTGTCCCTGGGCTATGACCTTCACAAGGGTTCCTCAACTTCATTCACCCCACCCACTCTGAGGTGAGCTAGGAAGCCTAAGGGAGATAGAGTTGGGTAATTTCTCTTTTCTCACATTGGATAAAGTCTCTAGAGAGTTCTTTTCTCTTTCTGAATGAGTCTTTATAATTGAGGATTCTCTGAGCATATTTGTCTTTAATATTTTAAATTTATTTTGAGAGAAAGAGCAAGCAGGGCAGAGAGAGAGAGAGGGAGAGGGAGAGGGGGAGAGAGAGAGAGAGAGAGAGAGAGAGAGAGAGAGAGAGAGAGAACTAACACCAAGCAAGCTCCACACTTGGTGCAGAGCCTGAGCCAGGGTTCGATCCCATGAACTGTGAGATCATGACCTGAGCTAAAACCAAGAGCTGGAAACTTAACCAACTGAACCACCCAGGTGCCTATCTTTGAGCATATTTTAAATGGTTACCTTTCTTGGGGCACCTAGGTGGCTCAATCAGTTAAGTGTCCAACTTTGGCTCAGGTCATGATCTCATGGTTTGTGGGTTCAAGCCCTGCATTGGGTTCTGTGCTGACAGCTCAGAGCCTACTTTGGGTTCTGTCTCCATCTCTCTCTGCCCCTTTCCTGCTCATGCTTTTTCTGTCTGTCTGTCTCTCTTTCTCTTAAATGTAAGTAAAACATTAAAATTAAAAAAATAAAATAAATAAATGGTTACCTCTCTCAACCCCTACCACCACCACTGTCAGAGATATGAAGGTTTGCCTTGGTCCTTTACCATGAGAATATGCTAGGGTTCCAAGGAGTAAAACCCACAGAGGTGAAGATGTCCCCCAAGGCTGCAGGTTGCAGGAATTTCTCATTCTTACTATAATCTACATTCCAAGTTCAGCAATTCATCAAAGTTACTGTTAAGTACTCCTACCAGTTTATGGCTCCTGTAGCTTGTGTTCCTGTTAACCTGAGCTCAGCTCTGCGTATCTGTATTTTCCTTTCTCTCCAGGTTTCAGGGTTGTGGCTTGCCCTGTGATCTCTGTTTAATGATTGGTGCAAGAGAAGTGGTTGATTTTCAGTTTGTTCAGCTTTTATTGTACAGAAGTGAGTGATACCTTTCAAGCACTATATATATTGGGACTGAAACTAGAAGTCTAATCCTTTATTCCTATTCACTGTGCTCTCCTATAGTGTTTCACAAACTTCATCATACACCAGAATTTCCTAGAGGACTTGTTAAAACTGAGTTTTAACTACTTCAAAGTTTTTAATTAATTAGGTTTAGTATAAGGCCTGAGGATTTGCATTTCTTAGAGGTTCCCAGTTAATGCTGATCCATGAACTGCACTTTGAGAACCATTGCTGTACTATTTTAGTAGCTGATCTTAATTGAATTCTAGTGATATGAGTCAAATAACCAGGAAAATGGATGGCCCAACCAACCTGCTTCCTGAATTTGACTATGCTGTGATTACTGTGTTGAAATCATCCCTATTTATTTGCTATCCTTGCCACATTTCCTATTATTGTGTTTTTTTTTTTCCTGCAGAAGAGTTTTAATGTTGCCAGTGTTTGTTTTTTCTGTATATTACCTTACTGAGTTTTTGTTATGTAAAAATATTAATTGTATAAACAAAATCCACTTCTCAGAGAAGGGTTTGTAGTAAGTCTCAATCTCATTTCAGAGAAGTAATATGGCATATAATTTTTCTACCTAGAAAATATGTGTGAATGTGTTTATGTAGTCCTGAAATATGTTTTTTTAAACTAAGGATGACATAAAACTTTGTTTGCTATTAGTATCCATAGTCTGTCTTATTATTCAGACAATTATATAGTACTCCATTTTATGAATGCGTCATAATTTGATTAACATTTTTATACATAAAACTTAGGCGATTTAAAATGCTTTCTACAAAACAATGTAGTACTTGACATTTGTATATGTAAGTGTTTCTGTTCCTATAATAGTGTTATTGTGATATAAATTCCTAGAAATAGAATTTTTGAGTCAGAAGGCATACACAATTATCTTTACTAATTAACAATATAAATTGTAGTATGCGAATAACACCAATTTTCTTTATTATTGCCAGCACATAATGTTATCAAATTTTTGAACTTTGCAAATTTGGAGATTTATTGTATGAGTAAATATAGCCAAAGAGTTTGGATAGCTCTAATCTTTAAGTCTGAAGTCTTACATTTTACTTTCTGTCTCTGTGTTTTACTTTTCTCCCTCCCTCTCTCAATATTTCTATCAATATCTATCCCTCTAAACTCCTCTCTCAGTGTCTTTCTCAATCCCCATCCTTGATAATATATGGAGAGAACACTTGGTTGTGAATGTAACGCTTTATCTGATCTTTATTAGTGGCCTGCATCTCACTGTTTTAGAGAGAACTTGATGACAAGTGCTTATGAATGACTTGGTGCCTTTGTCTTCTGTTTTGGTAAGGTGATACTTTGTTGCTGTTGCTTAAAACTGTTCGCTTTGGCACTCTTATCCCTGAGAGGCACCAATTAATGTCTCTCTATTAATTTACATTTCAGACCTCAGGCCAAAAAGCTTACTTTATCAAAGTTGTTTTTCTTTCTGCTTGTTTGCTATCCACTTTCAGTCTAATTTCATTATTTATCTTGTAGAATTTTGTTGAAAGTGGCAAAGAACATTTCATACACATCAACTTCATGAACTTTTTCTAATGTAGAAAAATTAATCTATAGCTGTGCTTGGCAGGTGGTTTGTTTTCTATATTTATAATTACTTAAATTGGTAATTTTTTTCCTGTAATATTTGAGTCTTTGCCACCTGTAGCTTGATTGCCTTCACTAAGCCGGTGTCACATTTTAAGTTGTATTATTGAAACACTTTGATCCAAAAAAGCACCTGCAACTCGTTTTCATATCTGTACTTTATATTGGCCACAGGGATTGCTTGTGCTTTTTTCATGGAGTGGTGGGATCTGCTGAGCCCCTTAGTTTCACACTGTCTTGTGGATCTGCAGTATTTGGCTGTTCTTTAGATGCTACAGATTAAAAGTGGAAACTGGGTCAAGAATGATATCCATACATTAGCCTATTTTAAATTGTGGTTTTCATAGTTTCTTATTGATTTCTGAGAAATATGTAAATATTGTATATATTGATCTTTTGTTAAATTTTTAAAAGCATATTTTTCTCAATGTTATCTTCTAATTTTCTCTATTGACTTTATTCATAACACAAGTGTTTTTTGAATATATTTTTAATATTGGGATGCCCAGGGGATTCAGTCGGTTGGGCATCTGACTTCAGCTCAGGTCATGATCTCACAGTTTGTGGTTCAAACCCCATGTCGGGCTCTGTGCTGACAGCTCAGAGCCTGGAGCCTGCTTTGGATTCTGCGTCTCTGTCTCTCCCTGCTCCTCTCCGACTCATACTTTCTCTCTCAAAAATAAATAAACGTTAAAAAAATAAATATATTTTAAATAGTTTATTCATTTTTGAGAGAAGGAGAGAGAGCACGTGTGTGCACAAGTGCATACAGGGGAGTAGCAGAGGGAGAGGGGGACAGAAAATCTTAAGCAGGCTCCATGCCCAGTACTGAGCCCCACACAGGACTCAACACGGGGCTCAGTCTCACAACAGCAAGATCATGACCTGAGCTGAAATCAAGAGTTGGACACAACCAACTGAGCTACCCAGGCACCCCCGTAACAGATGTTTAAAATATTAATGTACTCAACTTTTCTTTTCTTTTGGATTCTGGGTTTTCCATCAGACTTAGAAAGGCATTCCCATATTTATAATAAACTTAAAAATATTCTCTACATTTTTTTAAAAATGTGTTTATTTACTTATTTAAATAGATTTTTAATAGCAGTTTTAGGTTCATTACAAAATTATGTAGAAAGTAGAAAGATTCCTGTATTTCCCCCACCTTCCCCCAACATCAGGATCTCACACCTGATTGATACATTTGTCACAATCAGTGAACCTACTGACCCAGGACTATCACCCAAAGTATGTAGTTTATATGAGGGTTCACTCTTGGTGTTATTCATTGTGTGGGTTTTAACAAATGTATAATGACGTTTACCAACCATTGTAATATCATGTAGAATAGATTCAGTGCCCTAAAGATCATCTTTGCTCTGCCTATTTATCCTTCCTTCCCTGTAACCTTTGGCAATGACTCATCTATTTATCATTTTCATAGTTTCCCCTTTCTAGAATACTATATAGTTGGAATCCTATAATATCTAGTCTTTTCAGACTGGCTTCTTTCATGTAGTAATATGTAATTAGGGTTTCTCATGTTTTTCCTGGCTTGTTCATTTCTTTTTAGCACCAAACAATATTCCATTGTCTGGATGTACCACAGTCTGTCTATCCACCAACTAAAGGATATCTTGGTTGCTTCTACATTTTGGCAATTATGAATAAAGCAGCTGTGGACATCTGTGTGCAGGTTTTTTTGTAGGCAGAAGTTTTTACTTACTTTGAGGAAATACTCAGGAGTGCATTCGTTGAGTCAAAAAGTAAGAGTATGCATAATTTTGTAACGTACTGCCAAACTGTCTTCCAAAGTTGCTGTACCATTTTGCATTTCTAGCAGTAATGAATGAGAGTTCCTGTTGCTTCATATTGTCACCAACATTTGGTGTTGTGAGTAGTCTGGATTATGACGATTCTAATACATGTATAGTGGTACCTTATTGTTGCAATTTGAAATTCCTTGAGGTGCCTGGATGGTTCAGTTGGTTAAGCGTCCGACTTTGGCTCAGGTCATGATCTCACACTTTGTGAGTTGGAGCCCTGTGTTGGTCTCTGTGTGGGAGCTCAGAGCCTGGAACCTGCTGTGGAATCTGTGTCTCCCTCTCTCTCTGCCCCTCCCCTGCTCACTGTTTCTTTCTGTCTTTCAGATGTCTTTCAAATAAATAAATGTAGAAAAATTTTAATTTGAAATTCTTTAATGACATATGGTGTCGAACATCTTTTTATATGCATTTGGCATCTGTTGATCTTTGTTGAGATGTTTATTCACATCTTCTGCCTACTTTTCAAGTAGGTTGTTCATTTTCTTATGTTCAGTGTAAAAATTCTTTCTTTTTTTTCTCTTTCTTTCTTTCTTTCTTTCTTTCTTTGAGAGACAGATAGAAAAAGAGAGAATCAGTGAGGGAGGTGGAGAGGGAGAGGGAGAAGGAGATAATCTTAAGCAGGCTCCAAGCTCAGCTCAGAGCTCTGTCTGGAAGGTGAGATCATGTGTCAGACACTTAACTGCTTAATCAACTGAGCCACCCCGGTGCCCCTAAGACTTCTATGTTTATTTTAGAAAACAACCTTTTTTTTTGATATGTCTTTTCTAAATATTTTCTCCCAGTTTGTGACTTTTCTTCTCCTTCTCTTGACATTGTCTTTTGTAGAGCAGACGTTTTTAAATTTTAATGAAGTCCAATTGTACCAATTATTTCCTTCATGAACATGACTCTGATGTTTTTTTCCCATCACTTTTAAAAACTGTTATTTCTCCTTTTGTCTTACAGTTTATATTGTATCCAGCTCCAGAATATATCCAGTATCAGACCTTTTCTCACTAACTTCATTGACTACAAACTAGTCCAGGCATTACTGTCTGACTCAGGTTATTGCAGTTGCTTTCTAGCTGATCTGCTTCTACCTATTCCTCAAACAGGCAAGTTGTTAAAACGACACAGGTCACAACCACTAATGTTTCAGCTCAAAACCCTCCAGTGGCTTCTCATGCTATGTATATAAGACCCTGCAAAATCCCATCTCTGTCCAGTCTCATGTCCTGTTACTTTTCTCATGCTCTCTTTTCTGGCACTTGACCTCCTTGTTCTGTGAATACCCTAAATAACTTTCATTTCAGGGCATAGGCATGTCCTGTTTCTTCTATCTAGAATGTTCTTCCTTAAGAACTCATAATTTGCCCCACCTATCTTCAGATCACCTCCACAAACAAGCCTTTTATGATCATCCCATTTAGAAAAGTACCCTTTGGAACCAATATTTCTTAGAACTTTTTTGTTATTAACATAGTATATATTTGTCTATCTCCTCCATATAGAATATAAACCTCATGGAGACAAAGATTTGGTCTCTTCACTCTTATATCCCCAGTGTATATCTGGAAGGTGGGAACACTCCTCTGAGATAAGCATCTCATAAATATTCTGAAGGATTTTAATCTTGGATGGGGATGGGAGCATGTTGAGACAGGTTTACTGGGTAAATCATATTTGAAGAGTGGTGTCACATTTGATGCTTAAAACAAAAACAAAAATAGTTATATAATTCCTGAATATTAGGTCCAAATAGTATGATAAACAGGTAAATGGCACTGCAGTTCCAAGCCACTGTTAATTGATAAATGTTTGATTTGTAACGTGAAGGGGAGTGGTTTGCATGAAATAACTTCCAGGGTTCAAAAGTAAGTTTTGACAATGTAGTCTATACAGCCTGTTTACCTTGGGTTAGAACTAAAAGTTTAAACCTTGAAGACACTGATATCTCTCTAGGAATTTGGCATAAATCCCCCTGGTTTTAAGAAGACTTAAAGTTGAACCTGAAATTTATTTCTTCTTGACAGAAACCAACATCTGTAATGGGTTCAATCATAGCTAAGTCCAGTGGGCTGAGAATTGCATTTGTTATATTTCCAAGTTAGCTTTCAGAGTCAAGAGGCTTTGTCAAGAGGCTTTGACATTTGTTAGTTTCTAAAATTAGGGAAAAGACGTAGTATTACATTTTTTTAAGAAAACAAAGGAAAAATAGGTTTTTAGCTGGAAATAAAACCATAGGTTCTTTGTAGTAATGTCATATAAAATTACATTGTGTAACATAAAATATTGTATGTAAATTTGGACTTCTTTTTTAGGTGACTGGATTTTTGCTGAGCAGTATACTTTTCATACTGCTTGCCTTGATAAATATTTGTTCATTTTTAAATCTAGTATCCTGGAA
The DNA here is from genome assembly GCF_022837055.1 of Prionailurus viverrinus. NCBI lineage: Eukaryota > Metazoa > Chordata > Mammalia > Carnivora > Felidae > Prionailurus > Prionailurus viverrinus. Next base: position 85,231,392 of record NC_062568.1, read on the forward strand.
AAAAAGGGAAATAAGCCTCTGTGTCATGCTCTTAAAACAAAATCTAAGGTTTTTCTCATTCTAGTCTTAATTTTCCTCAAGGAGATCAATTTTATTGCTCAGAGTCCTTTATTCAATTTTATTCAAATTAATTATTGTAAACTGTAGATATTTTAAGGTTTAAGCAAGTTAGAAAGGCTAAAATTACAAAATTCAAATTATGCAAGGTTCCTGATATAAACTGTCTGGTCATCACATGTGTCTAAAGATATGCTATTTGAAAACTAGAAACTGGAGATATCAAAGTAGAAGTTGACCTGAGTTTAAACATTAGTTAGGTGACATTGAGTCTAATACCCTGTTTCCATCTTTTACGTAGCATATTCTAAGGCTTTATTTTAAATATATATGTAGATTGTCCTGGAGTGAAAATTTTTCATGTCTCATTTATCCATTTCTGATTTGTGAGGATTCAGTTGCTGACTCCTTAAAATCAGGAAGCATTTTGAAATACTTTCAAACATATAGTTAGTCATTGAGGATAGTCAGTTTAAATGTAGGCAGTGGTTAACACGTTCTCGGAATTAAGGTGCTCTTTAAAAAATGATTCCCTTTTAGGGGCATTATCAAATACAGAACTGATTAAGCAATCAAACTCCACTCTAGTTTCGGAGCAAAATGTTAGCCATTCTGCCACTCATTCTTTCTTTTATTACACCTCATTATTGTCTCTTTAGATTCTTTCTTTCTGTTCCGAATGATTTCCTACCTTATGGCCATCTAAGGAACATAGTGGAAGGGTAAAGAATTAATTAAACTTCTAATGGTGCAATTAGTAGTAAGTGTGAACTGTTACAGCATTTCCTCAGATGTTTTATAGTTTGTGAGACATCATCTTCACCTCAGCTGACGAATACTGACCACCTGTTATCTATTACCATAACATTATACAAGCAGACTGACAGAAAGCAATCTGGTCTCCAGTGATTGGACTACTGAAGCAATTGACAGGCAGTTTCCACAAAGGTAAACTGTGAAAGCTAAATGAGATGGTAAATAGAAACTCAGGCAGGTGTTTAATGGAGAAATACTATTAAAACAACCCAGAAGTTGTAAAATGAATGTATTGT